>NC_133506.1:130837500-132102500 GCF_049354715.1 Callithrix jacchus | reverse complement strand
CCAGCACTTTGGCAGTCTGAGGCGGGTGGATCACGAGGTCAGGAGTTTGAGACCAGCCTGACCAACATGATGAAACCCCATCTCTACTACAGATACAAAAATTAGCTGGGCGTGGTTGGTACATGCTTGCAATCCCAGCTACTCAGGAGGCTGAGGCAGGAGAATCACTTGAATCTGGGAGGCGGAGGTTGCAGTGAGCCGAGACTGTGCCACTGCACTCCAGCCTGGTGACAGAGTGAGACTCCATCTCAAAAAAAAAAAAAAGCTTATTGACGTATGTTATACACATAGAAAGATGACAAGTCATCCATGTACAGCTGATTTTCACAAAGTTAGCCCTCCACTGTGACCAGCATTCAGATCAAGAAATAGCACAAAAGCTCCCCTTCTGCCTCTTTCCCATTGTTACCTCTAGCCTAAGGTAACTGTAATCCTGACGTCTATCCTGGTTTGAATTTTATGTAAATGGAACCGTGTACAATGTGCTCTTTCATGTCTGGCTCTTTCACTCAGTATCTTTGTGACATTTATTTATCTCATTGTAGCTTAGTCCAGGAGGGTCCTTGGCTTTGCTCAGGAAAGAATTTAAGAGCCAGTGGTGGAAGAAAACAGCTTTATTGAGGTGGCAGTGTTATAGCTCCTTTACTGCTCCTGCAGAGCAGGGCTACCCAAAGGCAGTGTGTTGTGCGTAGCAGCTTAGTGCAAGTTTACAATCATATTTATACTCACTTTTAATTACATGCAAATTAAGGGGCAAATTATGTAGAAATTTCTAGAAGAAGGATGGTACCCTCCGGGTCATTGGGTCATTGCCATGGAGAGGGGTGGTAACTTCCAGGTGTTGCCATGACAATAGTAAATTGCCATGGCACACTGGTGGGCTATCTTACGGAAAGCTACTTCTGCCCAGTTCCTGTTTTAGCTTGTCCTCAGTTTAGTCGGATGTCTGAGCCCCACACTTCCAGAGCTGAATCTCACTTCCTGAGTCAAGTCCTGCATCCCACCTCAATGGTGAACAGCAATGAGAAGAAACAAACTACTCCTGTATATGGCTTCGTTTCGTTGTGTGAATACACCACAGTTTATCCACTCTATTGTTGTTGTTGTAGTTGTTGTTGTTTTTTGAGATAGAGTTTCGCTCTCGTTACCCAGGCTGGAGTGCAATGGCGCAATCTCGGCTCACCGCAACCTCTGCCTCCTGGGTTCAGGCAATTCTCCTGCCTCAGCCTCCTGAGTAGCTGGGATTACAGGCACGCGCCACCATGCCCAGCTAATTTTTTGTATTTTTAGTAGAGACGGGGTCTCACCATGTTGACCAGGATGGTCTCGATCTCTTGACCTGGTGATCCACCCGCCTCGGCCTCCCAAAGTGCTGGACTTACAGGCTTGAGCCACCGCGCCCGGCCAATCCACTCTATTGTTTGCAAGCATTGAGCTTTTTGGGCATTTTGGGCATTACACATAGTGCTGCTATGAATGTTCTATTATTACATGCATTTTGTTGAGGACGTGTGTGCATACCTGTTACAGCTCTAGCTAGGAGGATTGCTGAGTCACAGAATATGCTGTAGTAGATACTGCTAACCACTTTTTCAAAGTGATTGTATCCATTTTTTCCCTACTAGCAGTGTTTAGGATTCCCGGCACCTAGTATTTTCCATCTTTTTAATCTTAGCCAGTGTGGTAGGTTTGTAGAATTAATTTTCATTTTCCTGAGAACTGATGCGGTTGGAGAGGCAGGTGTCTCCTGGTTACGTAGCGTCTGGAAAAAGATCTAGGAGTCTAAATGCTCTTCATGCCAACTTTCCCAGTCTCCTTTTTCCAGGCTTACTATACCCCACTTTTAGGAGGACCCACACCTCCATTTCCTAAGCCCTTCTGGAGTTCTGTGGTATCAATATGATTCTGCCATTTGGGATTTCAGCCTTTTCTGTTCTCCTAAATCAGTTTCTACTTGTCAGTGTGTGTTTCAGCTTCCAAGTTTTTATTATAATATTCTCTCCCATTCCCTCTGCTCTTGTGGTTTTATACTTTTTTCTCTTTCTTTTTAAATCTCTTTACTATCATTTCAGTAACAATTCAGAAGAAAGCAGAGGTATCTAAACTGTTAGGAAACCTAATCATGTCTAGTACTATATTATACAATCATGGAAGAGGACATAGGCCATTTCTATAGGGATAATTTTAAATGAGTTATTTGTCTTTGGATTTAAACTGTCCACTTCACTGCCCACTAGGAAGTGTCCTGCTGGCCAGGTGCAGTGGCTCACACCTGTAATCCCAGCACTTTGAGAGGCCAAGGCAGGTAGATCAAGAGGTCAAGAGATCGAGACCCATCCTGGTCAACATGGTGAAACCCCGTCTCTACTAAAAATACAAAAAATTAGCTGGGCATGGTGGCGCATGCCTGTAATCCCAGCTACTCAGGAGGCTGAGGCAGGAGAATTGCCTGAACCCAGGAGGCGGAGGTTGAGCCGAGATTGCACCATTGCACTCCAGCCTGGGTAACAAGAGCGAAACTCCATCTCAAAAAAAAAAAAGAAGTGTCCTGCTTTGGGGAGTCTTTCAGTAGAGCCTGCAGAGTCATCTCAGGCTGTATTGAATTTGCCACCCCTCCCACCATCAGACCCTGGCTTCACCATTTCTAACCTACTTGAAAGTCTCCCATGGTGGTTGAGTATATGGTGTTCTATGCTAAACAAATGAGACCTTTGGCTATTTTACTTAAGCATTGTAAAGAGTGTTGTGTCATTCTGGAAAGAGCAAATCGATAGGGATGGGAAACAGATCTATGGTTGCCAGGGACGGGGGTGCATGGAGGAGTTGACTAGAAAGGGGCACAAGGGGATGTGGAAGTAATGGAAATGTTCTTTATTTTGTTTGTGATGGTGGTTACGTAGTTGTGTGCATTTGTCAAATTCACAGAACCATACACTAAAAGGCTGAATTTTACTGTATATAAATTATACCTTGATAAACTCAAAAAAAGAGAATGTGCCTTGGAAAGAAGTGATTAATAGAAATCCAATTGCCTTCTCAGTGGCCTGGTTCCCATGTAGTCCAGGGAGTCCCTGTTTTGTGGACGTGCACCATGGAAAGGTGGTCACTGTATTTCCTGAGGCTGTCTGTGGATGTGGCAGTGGGAAGGGTGGCAGGGCAGCATTGCTCCTGCATCAGCAGCCCTCAGCCAGCCCCTAATCTCACATCTGAAATGTGGGTGTGCAGCCTCATTGCAGGATGTGGGACAGCTTGCCCAGGAGCTGTGGCTCAAACCCTGCTTTGTTTTTTCTCTCAGCTCCTGATTGTTTCAGATCATGCTTCAGAAGTCATGTTTGTAAGTTAGACAACCAGGGTCACAACAGACAAAAAGAACTTGCTTAACTCTCACATTACCTTAAACTGTCTTCCATTTCCCTTGTAATCATAAACCGAGAGTCTTAGAGAGCCTTTCAGTCACTGTGGTAGAAACTTGTATGTGTCCATGGGTGGGAGGTGGTGGGGGTAGCTGTTTCCAAAAGATTAAATTCCAGTAGAATATGGGGCAGATCTACAATAATTATTCTGGGTCACAACAAAGTGAGATATATCCTAATTGTATTTACTTCAAGTGCTTTGGGATTTATAGAGAAGAGATACTTATCTAGTTGCTTATATTTCATTTGTGCATTATTTTTTCCAAGCTTTCAAAATAGCATTACAAGTCCTTTAAAGAACATGCTATGTAGCATCCTACTTGGGAAGGATTAAAAAAAAAAAAAGAAGATGCTATCACTAATGCTAGTCACCAAGGATCACTAACGATAATGTATATTTTCATAGCATTGTATTGTTTTCAAAACATTTTTATTTGACCTTAATGACCCTGTGAGATAGACAGAGGCTGTAAATCTCATTTTACAGATAAGGACATTGATGCTCAGAGTTAAGTTATTCGTCCAAAGTCTTGTGTATCAAGTGAAAGAAGGCTGAGCGCTGTGGCTCGTGCCTGTCATCCCATCATGTTGGGAAGCCAAGGCGGGAGGACCACTTGAGCTCTGGAGTTTGAGACCAGACTGGGAGACAGAGCAAGGTCCTATCTCTACAAAAAGTCAAAAACTTGCCAGGTGTGGTGGTGCATGGCTGCTACTCATGTGGATGAAGGGGGAGAATCACTGGAGCCTGAGAGGTTGAGACTGCAGTGATGGCCATTGCAGTCACCCTGGGCAATAGAGCAGACCCTGTCTCAAAAAAAAAAAAAAAAAAAGTGAGAGAGCTGAAGCATGAGCCTGTGTCTTCTAAATCTTGATGTCATACTTGTTTTATTAAATCATTTCATCTTCATTTTCCCTTTCATACAACTCACTGGCAGAACCAGAGGCTTTCAGCTCCTAGTCAAGCTTACTAGATATTACTCCACAAACCCTTAATTTAAAAATACATGGTAGTCTGTATTTTCAGTTATTTTGTGGGCACTAATTGTACCAGTCTGCCATTCAGTCTGAGGGGCAAATATTCAGAATCTAAAGAGTCACCATGGGCACATGCCATACTCTTCTGAAGATCTTGTTGTTCATGTATTAATTCTACAGACATCTGTTTCTGCCTTCTGCGTGTGCTGGTCTAATCACTAGGGGTAACACAAAGATGATTCCTACATGGATTTTGCCCTCAAGTTTATAATTTCATGGAGAAGATCAGACACGACACACATAGTTGTAATACAGGGCGGGGAGTGAAAAATGAAGTATAGAAATAGTCATGTATAGGACCATAGATCCCTAAAGAGAGAGACAGAGAGAGAGAGAGAGAGAAATAGTCATGTAAAAGCTTAGAGAAAGGAACTTTATAATGTAAATTTTGCTGACTTGAAAAGTGCCACTAAATGCTTAAACTCTTGGTTCGTTGTCTGATGCCATGTTTCTTAGCAAACCAGAGTACAAAGAACTGCTGTGGTATTCAGTAGTGGAACTAAAGCATCTGTGTTGTAGGAATTTCCTCGAAATTTCTTTGAAACATATTGAAACCAAGTGTGCACACTCTCACCTCTGTTTCCTGTTGTCATTGTGCACCCCATCTGACGGGAAACTATACTTACTGGTTTTGCATTTCAAAGAAAAATCTGGTTAACTTTTTCAGCTCTTAAAGAGATGCATAGTGGCCTTAACTGTTAATGAACTGTTATAGAAAAGTCTGTATTGCCGGGCGCGGTGGCTCAAGCCTGTAATCCCAGCACTTTGGGAGGCCGAGGCGGGTGGATCATAAGGTCAAGAGATCGAGACCATCCTGGTCAACATGATGAAACCCCGTCTCTACTAAAAATACAAAAAATTAGCTGGGCATGGTGACGCATGCCTGTAATCCCAGCTACTCAGGAGTCTGAGGCACGAGAATTGCCTGAACCCAGGAGGCGGAGGTTGCAGTGAGCCGAGATTGCGCCATTGCACTCCAGCCTGGGTTACAAGAGTGAAACTCTGTCTCAAAAAAAAAAAAAAAAAAAGAAAAGTCTATATTGTATTGTTAAAGACTTATGAGCCAAATAGCTTAATAGTTGATTACATGTAAATTGTGTCCCTAACCAGCATACTTCATTCCTAAAATGGTCTTTCCAGGCCAATCAAAATATCAGTAGCCCTGATTATTACAGAAATTAATCAGACATACACTTTATCTTTAAATTGTAAATTTTTTTTGAGATGGTCTCCGTCTGTCACCCAGGCTGGAATGCAGTGGTGCAATTATAGCTCACTGTAGCTTCAACCTCCTATGCTCAAGCAATCATCCCACCTCAGCCTTCCTAGTATCTGGGACCATAGGCACATGCCACCACACCTGGCTAATTTCTTATTTTTTTGTAAAGACGGGGTCTCACTCTGTTGTCCAAACTGATCTCAAACTCCTGGACTCCAGCGATCCTGATCCTCCTGCTTCAGTTTCCCAAATGCTGCGATTACAGGCATGAGCCACCACACCCAGCCTACTTTATCTATAGAAGGCAGCACTGAACTTTAGGGTAAAGGTTGTTATAATTATAGAATAGAATATAGTCCTTAGCCATATTTTCTACTTAGTAAAATCTTAAATGCTGATAACACTGGAGGTTTATGTCCTCTGCTAATCCATATTCTAACGTTTTTTCTTTTTATAGAAACAGTTGCACATGTTGGCCAGGCTGGTCTTGAACTCCTGGCTTCCCAAAGTGCCAGGATTACAGGTGTGAGCCACTGCATTCAGCCATGTAAACTATTTTTTTTATTCTTTTTTTTTTTTTTTTTTTTTTTTTGAGATGGGGTCTCACTCTGTCACCCAGGCTGGAGTGCAGTGGCATGATCATGGTTCACTGCAGCTTTGAATTCCCTGGATTCAAGAGACTTCCCTGGACACTGTGCCTGGTATAACCTATTTTTAAAAGAGAAAGTGGTGGGGCGCGGTGGCTCATGTCTGTAATCCTAGCACTTTGGGAGGCTGAGGCAGGCGGATTACTCGGGGCCAGGAGTTCAAGACCAGCCTGGCCAACATGGTGAAACTCGATCTCTACTAAAAATACAAAAATTAGCCCAGCGTGGCAACACATGCCTATGGACCCAACTATTCGAGAGGCTGAGGCAAGAGAATCGCTTGAACCCAGGAAGTGGAAGTTGCAGTGAGCCGAGATGATACCACTGCACTCCAGCCTGGTTGACAATGAGAATCTGTTTTTAAAAAAAAATGAGGAGAGAGAGAGCAAGCAGTTAGCCTGAGTACTTAACAGAATTAACGGTAATAAGTATCAGTGGGACACATCCACCCTTTACAAAGTTATTTGTCTCCATAATTCCACTGTTGTCTACCAGCCCCACACTGCCATGTGAACACTGGGGCTGGGATTCTGCAGCTCTCTCCATTGCTTGCTACACTCAGCCACTTGGGAGGTGCTAGAGGGTCTACAGGGCTGGAGGAGAAGGGCCCACTGCTTCTTGCGCCTGGCTGTTCTGTGACCACCATTTCAGCAATGCCTCTTCATCCCAGTAGCTGCAGTTTGTTACAGCCTCCCGTTGTATCTGTTTGTGTTTCCCACCCACCCCACCCCCAACAAACCCAGAACCAGCTGGGCAGTACCCTCACCTCAGAAGTCTGAGTCCCAGCTTCTGAGGGCCCCTCCTCCAGGCTTCCAGGATCTCAGAACCCAACCTCTCCCCATTGTTCCCTTAGCCATGGGGATGGAAACTGCCTCCTGCTGTTCCTCTCTGTCAGCCCTGTGCCTTCTTTTTGTGTTGTACTTCCCTGATACCCATTAAACCTGTTCCTTGTATTTAATTCCGCCTATTAAAATAGCTCATGTAGTACCTGTTTTTCTTATTAACCTCAATTAATACAACCTTTACTCTCACTGATTTTGAGGTTGCCGTTACGGAGCTCATTTCACTGATAAGGAAATAGAGGCCTAGTAGGGCAAAGCAGCTTGTTTAAAGTCACTGTAACCAGCAGCACAGGAGCTGAGACCCACATCTTCTGCTCGTAGATCCTGGGCTCTTTCCATTTCATCTCTGTATTTCTCTTGCTGAATTAATTTTTTAAATAATTTTATTCTTACAGAAGAATCAAAAAGATAGTAGAGTTGCCATATAGCCTTTACCCAGCTCCATTGAAGGTTAACATCTTACATAACTGTGACACATTTATCCAAACTCAAAATTAACACAGGTACATTACTATTTTTAAAACTAGACTTTATTAGGATTTTACCAGTTTTTCCACTGTTGTCCTTTTTTAGTTCTAGGATCTAGTCCAGGATACTTTCGGTTCTCATGTTTCCTTCACCTCCTCCAATCTGTGACAGTTTCTCAATTTTTCCTTATTCTTCATGACCTTGACAATTTTTAGATGCACTGGTTAGGTATTTTGTAGAATCTCCCTGGATTTGGGTTTTTCTAGTGTTTTCTTCTGCAACATCAAAAGACCACGTTTATAGACTTTGGGAAAGAAATCCACAAATGTGGTTGCATCATATCAGAGGTACATAATATGGTATGACTTATTACTGCTGATATCAGCCCTGTTTACTTGGTCCAGATGATACAGGTTTATCCACTGTAAATCTTCCCTTTCCATGACTTGTTTGTTAGAAGCCAGTCACTAAAGACTCTTGCTGAACTTGACTTCCCACTTAATTATGGAGTCATCTTTCTTTATAGACTATTAACTAGCCTAAAAGAATCTTTGTATTAATGACCAGAATGAGAATTATAAACTTAGAAGCCAGATTAACACTGTTGGGAGATACTAGCATGCATTGCTTTGGGGGGAATTATCTGTTGCACCATCTTTGCTTGCACCTTGTTTAAACCTGGAACTTGGCTATTTTTAGTCTCAGAAAGCTTGTGGTTAATGCTAAGATACCTATTTATTCTTCAGGGGCTGTAATCACCTCTGACAAGCCCTGAAAGATGATCAGAAGCTCAGGGTCTTAATGCAGGAATGCAGGAAATCAGTAAAAAGAGGAAGAACCACAGAGAAGAGGTTACTGAGAACAAGGAAAATTGGAGGTAATGAAGGATGTGGCTCAAAGAATAGAATTTACAAGCATGGGCTGAAAAGTGATGGGTGATCACATGGGGTGGTAGAGTGATCCTACGTAGGAGGCTGTGGGATGCAGTGCAAGAGAACATAAGTCACCCTTGGAGTTGAACTCGGAGCATGATACAGTATCAGTTTTCATCATCTGGAACTTAAATTTCTAGCTACTGCATCCTACTATATACGGTCTTTAAATGAGTTTAGACTTTCATAAAAGCCAAAGAAAGTAGTTCACTTGGTTTATAGAACCTTGGCTGCCCACTGCTATTGAGGGGTGACTGAAGAATAATCAGAGCTCTCAAGACTTTTAGAAGCTTAGCGATGCAAAATGGAGCAACTGCTACCTTGTTAAACTAGCTGCAGAATAGGTTTTTCCATTAGAGTTTTCATACATCTTTATATATTAATAACTTAGAAAATAAACTATCAGGGCCTGGCGCGGTGGCTCATGTCAGTAATCAGCATTTTGGGAGAATGAGGCAGGCAAATCATTTGAGGTCAGGAGTTCAAGACAAGCCTGACCAACATGGTGAAACCCCATCTCTACTAAAAATTACAAAAAATTAGCTGGACGTGGTGGCGCATGCCTATAATCCCAGCTATTTGGGAAGTTGAGGCAGGAAAATTGCTTGAACCCAGGATGTGGAGGTTGCAGCCAGCTGAGATCGCACCACTGCACTCCAGCATGGGTGACAGAGTGAGACTCTGTCTCAAAAAACATAAAATAAAATAAAACTATCAGGTATATGCTGTGGATTTTTATTTTATGCTATTTTGTTCTAATTATCTAGGGCTTCTTATCACAGGATTCGCTAAAGAAAATAAAATCCTATTAGAGTTATTGATAGAGTAGCGGCTTTCTTCCCAGGGCTGTATCTACAAATACATAGCCTAGCCTAAGTAACCAGACCTCACCAGGGCTTTGAATTCCATATTTGTTTGGCTTATAAACAACTATTTCTATTAATATATTTTATACTATTATTCTTTTTCTCAAACCAGAGCTTTTAAAAAGTTTTTTTATTTTTTATTTTTATTTTGAGTTGGAGTCTCGTTCTCTTGCCCAGGCTGGAGTGCAGTGGCGCGATCTCAGCTCACTGCAACCTTTGCCTCCCAGGTTCAAGCGATTCTTCTGCCTCAGCCTCCTGAGTCGCTAGGACTACAGTTGCACACCACCATGCCTGGCTAATTTTTGTATTTTTAGTAGAGACGGGGTTTCACCATGTTGGACAGGCTGGTTTCGAATTCCTGACGTTATGATTCACCTGTCTCGGCCTCCCAAAGTGCTGGAATTACAGGTGTGAGCCACCGCATCCGGTCGTTTTTGGTTTTTGAAATGGAGAGTGGGGAAAATTTTGATTGTTTTGCCCTTCTTAGTAACTGGCCTATCAAAAATGCCTCTGTTTTAAAATATCTGGAAAACTTAAATACTTGGCATTAGAACAGTCAAATACTTTTTCAGGAAAAAAACATATATATGTATATGTTGTCTATTTTAAAATACCTATTTAGACTGATACTGGTGCTTGCTTCTCTAAGCATATTTTTCACATACATACAGTGTCAAAGCATCTCAAAACCTGCTGCTTAAAATGTATTCTTATTTGTGAGCTGGGTTATGAGTCTCCTGACCAAATGAAGTCAGGAAGTGAGGCAGTGAGGATGGGTTGCTCTTCTGAAAGGAGTAATCTCTAACCACTAGTCATTATTTACCAACTTGCTAGAGGGTAAGAGATGACTGTCTGCTGTATTAAAAGCACTCCTTTCTCCTTTTAACTTAACTTAAAATTAGCTGGTGTTAGGCAAAATCATTTGCAACTGAAAACATCTCATATTCTGGAAGGTAGTTTTAGTTTAGAAGCACATGATTGGGTAGACAGTTTCAGTCTGCTGGGAAGGGAGACTTCTTATCTCTGGGGTCCTGCAAGTCGAGTAGGTTCATTTGTCATCTAAGCATTTCACATAGCCATGTAGGTGTGTTTCATGACAGAGTAGTACTGAGCACATTGCCTGGTCTCTGTATCCTCAAACAGTAAACCGTAAGGAGAGATACAGAATGGATCTGTGATGGTCATTACCAAGATCTCGAATGCCTGACCTCATGATCCACTTGCCTTGGCCTCCCAAAGTGCTGGGATTACAGGCATGAGCCACCACTCCTGGCCGGTCATTACCAAGATCTACCCAATTTTTTTTTGAGACAGTCTCGCACTGTCGTCCAGGCTGTAGTGCAGTGGCTCGATCTCTGCTCACTGCAATCTCCACCTCCTCCGTTCAATCGATTCTCCTGCTTTAGCCTCCCAAGTAGCTGGGACTACAGGCACGCGCCACCACACCCAGCTAATTTTTTGGTATTTTTAGTAGAGACAGGGTTTCACCATGTTGGCCAGGATGGTCTTGATCTCGTGACCTCATGATCCACCCACCTCGGCCTCCGAAAATGCTGGGATTATAGGTGTGAGCCACTGTGCCTGGCCAGATATATGCAATTTTATGATGTGTTCTTTACTCTGAGGTAGGTTTTTCATACTCTTCTTATCACCTGTTAGGGTGAACAGAGACGATTGCTTAATTGGGCAATTGCTTAATTAAATATTTTGAAATAGGTCACCATCCCATTAGGTTGGATGTCGTATAGCCATGACATTGGTCTTGTGTACTTCCCACCAAGAGACCTAGCAGAGTTCACAGACTATAAATGGGGTGCTTTCTTAGATTGATTCCTTTGGTAGCCAAATCGGAATACAAAGCATTTTTGTGTTGAAGGTCATCTTGTGACACTCTCTTGCTGTCTCCCTCATATCTTTGATTTGAGTACAAAGAATGTCTTGTATCTTGTCAGCTTTGTGATTACTATTCTTCCTACGCGAATGATTGGCTCCCAATGAGGATTGGATGGAAAATGAGTGAAAAGGGGTTTGCCGCTGTTAATATAGATCATTGTGGTTCTGGCCTACAGCAGGCACATCAGTCTGTCTCAGGGATGCATCTGGCTAAATAGGCAAATTTGTAATTTGTATTCACTTCACAGCATTCAAGCAAATACTAAGCTGTTCTCCCTACACTGATCTAAGAAAATGTTCTAGAGCATCACCAGTCTAAAAATATCCATTGGTAAGCCTTGGACACATTATGTATCTCAGGAGAGGGGAAGCAGAGAAAGCTGGGAAAATATCCACGAAATAAAAATGAAATAGAATTTTAAACATAAAACCCTAAAAACTATAAAAGAAAGAGATTATATAGTACCATAAATGATTTTTGATTAGTTTCTATAGTCATTATTATTTGATTCTTTGGCATAAATATTAAATGTCTGCCCAATATATAAAATGTGTACTTTGCTTTTTTTTTTTTTTGAGACAGTCTTCCTCTGTTGCCCAGGCTGGAATGCAATGGTGCAATCTTGGCTTGCTGCCACCTCTGCCTCCCGGGTTCAAGTGATTCTTCTGACTCAGCCTCCTTAGTAGCTGGGACTACAGGTGCACACCACCATGCCCAACTAATTTTTCTATTTTTAGTAGAGATGGGGTTTTACCGTGTTGGCCAGGCTGGTCTCGAACTCCTGGCCTCAAGCAATCCTCCTGCCTTGGCCTCCCAAAGTACTGGGATTACAGGCATGAGCCACCTCACCTGGCCTGTTCTTTGCTATCTTAAATATAAATTGTCTAAAATGATTTCTTCTCTTTGGAAGCATATTTTTGGTGTTTGGGTTTTTTTTAACTTAAGTAAAAAATTAATATAATATGAATTGCATAAATACATAATTATAGTTAAATAAATATTTAAATATATGAATGATAAAGTACAGCTCTTCCTTACAGTAGAATCCCAGTTAATAAATGCAGAAAGCTGTAATTATTCTATATCCATAAATTTTTTTAAGGTAGAAGAAATGATGGAAATTAGCCAGGTGTGATGACTTGCAGGTAGTCCCAGCTACTTGGGAAGCTGAGGCAGGAGGATCACTTGAGCCCAGAAGTTCAACGCTATAGTGCACTATGGTCACGCCTGTAAATAGCCACTGCACTCCAGCCTGGAAACATAGTAAGACCCTACCTCCAAAAAACAAAACAAAAAAGACCTTTATGTGAATTTATTTTGGTATCTAAATAAATATTAGCTGCAGAAGACCAGCATTTTTTCTTTCAGTGTGGTCTCTGACCTAACTGTATCAGAATTGGTTGGGATGTTTATTAAAATACAGATTCCTAGTTCCCACCCCAAACTGAATCAGAATTCTAGTGACAGAGCCCTGGGATCTGCAGTTTTAAAAAATACTCCCATGTGATTCTCAGCCCCTCTCAAGTTTGAGAATCACTGAGTTAGATATTAACTGGCTAAGTAGTGGACAGAGAATCAGATGCGAACTCTGTTGCTGCCTCCCTACATGATCATAAACTTTACCTACTTTCTAGTGCCTCATCTTGAAATCTTTCATTATGTCTAGAGTTAATTTTTTAGTTAAAAATTAACAAACTGTTAATTTTTTTTTTTGAGACAGAGTTTCGCTCTTGTTACCCAGGCTGGAGTGCAATGGCGCGATATCAGCTCACCGCAACCTCCACCTCCTGGGTTCAGGCAATTCTCCTGCCTCAGCCTCCCGAGTAGCTGGGCTTACAGGCACACGCCACCATGCCCAGCTAATTTTTTGTATTTTTAGTAGAGACAGGGTTTCACCATGTTGACCAAGATGGTCTCGATTCGTGATCCACCCACCTCAGCCTCCCAAAGTGCTGGGATTACAGGCGTGAGCCACCACACCCGGCCCCTGTTAATTATTTTAATAATGCTGACCTATTTCCCAAGGAAGTATTGGTTAAGTGGACTAAAAATTATTATTTGAATAATGTGTGTTAATTGAAGAAAAGCCAGAACATTATGATTAATGTGAAGTAGTCAGACAAAGAAAATGCACACACACAGTAGACAACAGGAGGGGGCCAGGTGCCATGGCTCACACCTGTAATCTCAGCACTTTGGGAGACTTGAGACCAGCCTAGGCAACATACTGAGAAGTCGTCTCTACTAAAAATGAAAAAAAAAAATTAGCCAGGCATGGTGGTACACACCTGTGACCCCAGCTACTCAGGAGGCTAACTTGGGAGGATTGCTTTAGTCCAGGAGGTCTACACAGCAGTGAGCCGTGATCCGGCCATTGTACTCCAACCTGGGTGACAGAACAAGGCCATGTCTCAAAAAATAAAAATAGGCTAGGTGTGGCAGCTCACGCTTGTAATCCCAGCACTTTGGGAGGCCAAGGCAGGTGACTCACCTGAGGTCAGCGGTTCAAGACCAGCCTGGCCAACATGATAAAAACCCATCTCTGCTAAAAATACAAAAATGAGCTGAGCGTGATGGCACATGCCTGTAATCCCAGCTACTTGGGAGGCCGAGGCAGGAGAATTGCTGGGGGCAGGGGACAGAGTTTGCAATGAGCCAGGGTCACACCACTGCATTCCAGCCTGGGCAACAAGAGCAAAACTCTGTCTCAAAAAATAAATACTTTCTTTACCTGAGAATTGATGGGGATAATATCACAATTTTCACTTATTTATGCTATATACATATAATGAGGCCTGAATCTAATAGCAAATGAAAACAAAGTATATGCTTTTAAAAAAGATTTGTATTCAAGTTAACTATTTATTTTTATGGATGGGATGTATGGGTTATTGTGTTTTTTGTAGACTACTCAGAATTGCCTAATAATTTACACATGGAGTAAGGTGTCCTTTCACATGCACTGTAACCATATTTTTTACAACAAAAATATGAGTAACACCATGGGGATAGTTTAATATTTGAAATCAAAATGGTAAAAAGAAATCTAGGACATGTGGTTGATACGCACACACAGACTAAATATGTGTGTGCCCATGTGTATGTGAATGCTCATGCACCATTCTGCCTGCATCTGGGCCTGGTCTGGCAGTTTCATCTTTCGTCACCAGGTGGCACTTTGCCGATGTGAGGTGCATGTAAAAGGAAGCTGATGAGCACCAGGGTAAAAAGCCAAAAAGGAGCTTGCTCGCATATACACAGAGCTTTCATCAGCAAACCCCTGAGGTTCACCAGAAGAGATCTTTTGACTGAGCCAAACTCTACTTCCATTCCAGGCTTGAGATCTTTGGGATTTAAGTTGTTCTCAGATTTGGGCCTACTTCAGCACAGACACAAGCAGGCCAGTCCCAATGTTATATCCAAGCATGCAGGCCACCAGATGCAAGCTTGGCTTAGTTCCCTTTACCAATGGAACTAAGAGAGATTTGCTGTTTTCTTCACTGTGTCTCCCAGGCCTAGTTCAGTGCTCAGGACATAGTGAGAGTGCTGAATGAAAGGGTAAATAAATGTCTTTGTTTTTTGAATTTTTTTTTTTTCTTTGAAATGGAGCCTTGCTCTGTAGCCCAGACTAGAGTGCAGTAATGCAATTTCAGCTCACTGTAATCTCAGCTCACTGCAACCTCTGCCTCCTGGGTTCAAGCGATTCTCCTGCCTCAGCCTCTGGAATACCTGGGATTATAGGCACGCACTACCACATCCAGCTAATTTTTGTATTTTTAGTAGAGACAGGATTTCACCATGTTTACCAGGTTGGTCTTGAACTCCTGACCTCAGGTGATCTGTCCGCCTCAGCCTCCCAAAGTGCTGGGATTACAGATGTGAGCCACCATGTCTGGCCCTGTTTTTTGAAAATAATTTAGTGGAAAAGTCACCATATTTTAGAAATATCTGGCAGTAACACATCTTTGAGTATCTTGGGTGGAAGGTGAACACTGACTGACATGTCCATTGCGGCTGTGGCTACTGGCAGTGTTCTCTGACATCCTCCTGACGTCTGTGTACATTTTTATCTTCTGCAGGTACTGTTGGATCTTACAGACAAAAAGATTTTGTCATACTATGCTCCAAGAAAGCTGTTCTCTAAGAAGACCTTAGATACTCCTATTAAAGATGGAAAGGAGGGCATGTGTTGCACTTTTGTATGTACTGCCACTTAAGCATAGGGTGTCATCTGGAGATTTTTGGCTAGTTTCCAGAACCTTCACAGAATTCAGTACTGTTTGCCATATGGTATAACTTTCAGACTCCCTGAACCCTGCTCAGGTCCCTAGAACACTCCTAGGCTTAGAAGAGCCTGTCAACTTGCCCTGCAGTAGCCAAAGCAATGCAAAAGAGAGAGTATGGCTTTCGGAGTCAGATGAACCTGTGTTCAAGTTGTGGCTCTGCTACTCATTAGCCCTGGGACCCTGGATGATAACATGAATATTTTGAGTCTCATTTTCTTGAATTGACATTCTTGCTGGTCAGCTGCCATATTTCTCCTGCATGTCAGACTGTCCTCCAGCCTATACACAGAACTTACAGGCTGGTGAAAGTGTCAGGCATGTTGTTCATGCTGAGAATATGAAGTAAGAGCATACCTACGCTGGAGCTGGATGGTGGGGATGCCTGCACGATAATGTGAATGCAAACATTACTTAATGCACTGAACTTTATACTTAATTATGGTTGAGATAGTACATTTCATGCTATGTGTATTTCACCAAAATAAAAAAAGACCAGGCATGGTGGCTTATACCTCTAATCCCCATACTTTGGGAAGCTGAGTCAGGAGGATCAGTTGA
Source organism: Callithrix jacchus (assembly GCF_049354715.1). NCBI lineage: Eukaryota > Metazoa > Chordata > Mammalia > Primates > Cebidae > Callithrix > Callithrix jacchus. The sequence goes on along the minus strand of NC_133506.1, from coordinate 132,086,340 downwards.
ACTCAAGAGTTTGAGACCAGCCTGGGCAACATAATAAAACCCTATCTCTACAAAAGTTTAAAAATAAAAAAAAAATGTGTAAGATAAAATGGAGGACAAAAAGAATCTATCTAATATAAAGCCATACTCTCTCTATTGCATTGCTTCAGCTACTGCAGGGCACATAGCATCTATCTAGCATAATGCCTGGCACATAGTACATACTCAGTTAAATATTTCCTTACATTCTCTTTTTTCATGATTTGCCAAGCTGTAATTTCAGGTTACCGAAATTTTATCTCATGAAAGGGGGCTTTCTTTTTTTTTTTTTTTTTTTTTTTTTTGAGATGGAGTTTCACACTTGTTACCCAGGCTGGAGTGCAATGGCACGATCTCGGCTCACCACAACCTCTGCCTTCTGAGTTCAGGCAATTCTTCTGCCTCAGCCTCCTGAGTAGCTGGGATTACAGGCATGAGCCACCATGCCCAGCTAATTTTTTGTATATTTTTTAGTAGAGACGGGGTTTCACCATGTTGACCAGGATGGTCTCGATCTCTTGACCTCATGATCCACCCGCCTCCGCCTCCCAAAGTGCTGGGATTACAGGCTTGAGCCACCGCGTCTGGCCTCGAAAGGGGGCTTTCTTTTGGCAGTTTTCTGGTTAGATGAATAGATTAGAGGGACCTGTGCCTCGCTATTCTGTCGTAAAGATACTCACACATAATATTTGGTCCACAAATCCCTGAGCAGACCATATTTCATTCTTTGTTCATGAGTCCTGATCTAAGGCTGTTTTCATTATAAAAAGTGAAAGAGGATTCTATTCTACGTATAAAAAGTGAAGTAAGAGGTCAGAACGCTTCTCAGTCTTCCTCTGTCTGTGGAGACACAACCTGGGGCCTGTTGTGTACAAGACAGAAAAGGAAGCAGCTTCCTGTTTCCAGATATGCCAGGATGCTTACATCAGAAAGACTTTATCTGGTCTTCCTTTTCACCACGCACGGCCTTAGTCAGTAGACTAGGGCTGAGAAAATTACACTTTGCAGACTCTAAAAAAGAAAACAGAAACTCTGTGGATATGAACTGAGAAAATGATTGCTAATGCTGAGTATGGTGGACTGGTGCAGTGAATACTTCAGAAAAATGTGTGGTCCCAAATCTGTTCTGAGCTTCATCTTTCTTGGTCCCAAGAAGATATTAGTTTGCTTTCCTTTCATACTAACCTGTTAGCAAATGAGTGAGATCTCTGGTTTTAGGTTGAAATAAGATACTTATTTTTTGTTTTTTTTGAGACAGAGTCTCGCTCTGTCACCCAGGCTGGAGTGCAGTGGCATGAGCTTGGCCCACTGCAACCTCTGCCTTCTGGGTTCAAGTGATCCTTCTGCCTCAGTCTCCCAAGCAGCTAGGATTACAGGTGTGTACCACCATGCCCAGCTAATTTTTGTATCTTTAATAGAGACTAGGTTTCTCTGTGTTGGCCAGACTGGTCTCAACACTCGTGACCTCAAGTGATCGGCTCCCCTCAGCCTCTCAAAGTGCTGGGATTACAGGCATGCCTGGACTCTTTTTTCTTTTTAAGACAGGGTCTCACTCTGTCCCCCAAGCTGGAGTACAATGGTACTATCATAGCTCTCTGTGGCCTCAATCTCCTGGGCTCAAGTGATCCTCTTATGTCAGTCTTCTGAGTAGCTGGGACTACAGGTGTGTGCCACCATGCTAAGTTTTTAATTTTTTTATAGAGACAGAGTTTTGCCATCTTTCCCAGGCTGGTCTCAAACTCCTGAGCTCAAGCAATCCTTCTGCCTCAGGCTCCCAAAGTGCTGGGATTACAAGCATGAGCTACTGGGCCCGGCCAGGATACATCTTTTGTCTTAATTATAACTTAGTAATGATGCATGTATTGAGGAGATAGTGTGGACAAGCAAAAACATTTATTTGGTGTCTTGACTTTAAAAATAATTGAGAAAATAAATAAATTTGTGTTTGCAGATCTTTTAATAACCAACACTTTAACCCTTGAAACCTCATCTCCAGATTAAGAAACTGCATCCAGAGCACCTTGGGGAAAGATAAAGGTAGAACATGTTCAAACCTCAATTTTGCTCCCTTTAAGACATGTTAGTTACTGGAAAAAAGAAAAAAGACCTCTGCTCCCTAAAACTTGGGGGACCTTAGAGAAGTTATTCAACCTCTTTACAACTTCTATTTTTTTATCTGCAAAAATGGGAACAACCATGCCTATTACACAGGATTATTCCAAAGATTAAATAAGATAATATAAATAAAGGGCTCGGCATAGTGGCTGGCACATAGTGATATGGGATCTTTGGGGTGTCGCTTTTCTGGCTGGAAACCGTGGCCAGCAGTGCCTTGCACAGGTTTGGCTCAGGCCCGCTGGGCTTGTTCCACCCACTTGGCCTGACAGGCTACACCCAGCTCACACTACCAGCCTATATCCCACGCCTCTAAGGGAGACTGCAAGTCAGGCATGGAGCTGCAAGGGGTATGTGAGCAAGAGTGGGGTCTGGCCACTGTACAAGCAGACATACTGGCTGCTGCCATGGGGCTGGCAGCCTCAGGTGCCAGGTGGGTGCCAGCTGTGGGTAGACCAGGTGCACTGCAAGCCACTCTCCCAGCTGGCACCAGGGAATGCAGTGGCTCCTGGAAGCTTGGAGACACCAAGAACCACAGGGCCACAAAGAATAAGTTACAACCCTGGCTCGGGGAGCTCCCAGTTCTGGGCTCCCTGAAGGGCCACAGTTCTTCTCTCCTCTTTGCCCGCAACATGACGAGCAAGGACCATGTTTCAGCCCTGTTTGCGTTACAACTCTTTTAATCCCACAATTTGATGGGTCCCTAGTTCTTGTCCTGCAATCAGGAAGAATGAGATATGCAGACAAATGGAGGGTGAGCAAGACAAAGAGGAGCCTTATTGAGCGATAGAACAGTCAGAGGAAACCCACAGTGGGTAGCTCCTTTCTGCAGCCAAGGTGTCCCTACACGTGTCCTAGCAGAGAGACCCTGGAGTGGGAAGCTCTTCTCCGTAGGAAGGTCATCCTGTCTTCTCTGCAACTCTCAGTAGAACGGAGGCCCTGGAATGGGTTGCTCCTCTCTGCAGCCAGGTTGTCCCATCGTCTCCCCAGCTCTCAGCAGACAGGAGGCCCTGGCATAGGTTGCTTCTCTCTGTAGATGGTGGTCCCAACCTCTGCTCTGTTCTGGCTGAGCCCAGGCTTCTATGGGCCTCAGAGGGGAGGAAGTGCAGGTAGACTGCTCCATGGCCAGCCATGGACAGGCCCAGAAATGGCACCACAAGTTCCCACTCCAGTGGATGAGACTGGTAGCCAGGTCTCCGGCCTTTAGGCCTTCCCTGAAGACCAGCACCAAGGTGCCCTAAGTACCTTTTTGGCTCCCCCATCTTCCCCCATGCTCATCAGGGCCCTAAGTCTAGAGGGAGCCGAGGCAGCAGGGAGCTGCATAGCCTGCATGTACACTCCCAGCCCACATTGCTCAGAGATCAGAGCCAGCACCAACAGCAGGCAGGAGCCAGGCAGCTGGAGCAGTCACTTCTGAGCCAGTTGAGGGGTGGGGTCAGGCCTTCCCATGTCTCCAAGAGCTTATGGAGGCCCAGGTCCACAACCCTGACTTGGATGGCTGCAGCCCCAGGCAGGGGCTCCAGGTCCTCACTGGGTTGGTGTCGGGGCAGGGTGACATCACCATGAGCTCCCCCTGTTGCCCTGGCACTTCAGGGGCAGCCTGCAGCAGAGTGGATCACGGGCCTGGGCCGGGCCATCGGAGTGTCAGGCTCAGTGGTCACCATGATGTGGAGCAGACCCAGGGACGCAGCCCTAGACGGCCTGCGCAAAGCCTCCTCCTGAGGCACAGGAACCTGGCACCCTCGGCAGGGTGGCCACAGTGGCTATACTGCTGGCCAGGTCCCTGAAGTGGGGGCTGCTCCCACTTCCTGCCCTGGGCCCCTGAAATGTGGCCCCAGCTCTGTGCCCAGGCCCAGCCCTGGGCTCCCTGTGCAAGCATCGTACTGCCCCAGGCCCAGTTCTGCCTCCGCCTCGGGGCTCCTCTCTGCCCTATGGAGCTGCCCTCCTGCCGCTCTGCTCCTCTGATGGTGGGTAACCCAGCCAGCCCCGTGGGGGCCCCCAGAGCAGCAGGCTGTGGAGGGGCTGTCTGCCTGCTCCCTACACCCTCCCTGCAGCGGCCAACCACTGTCATCAATAGTAAGCACTCAATAAATGGTCATTTGTAAAAGGAAGAAACTCACTAAGAAATTTAGAGAGTAATGGTAGGCAAAATCGATTTACGGAAGAGTGGGAGACAACTCTAAGAGCAGAAAAGTATTTTCTTCAATTTGCCTCTGATCCTACTGCCCCCCTTCATTTATCCTTTTAAGATCCCAGATCAAGTACCACCTCCTCTGTGAAGCCTTCAGATTACCTCAGCCAGAAGTGATGACTTCCTTTATTTTTTACTTTGGTGGCAAAATGTTAATATTTTTAATCTCTTTGGTATTACAATTACTATGTCAGTTGCCTTATAACGCAGCTTCCTGAAAGAGCAGGGCCTTATCTTCTTTGTTTTAAATCTCTCCTTACACCTAGCATGGAATGTTGCATGTAGACTCTGATTGCATGAATGAAACGCCACCAAGCCACAAACTTTGGTAGGTAGCAGCCCACGAGCAAGGTTCTCCTCAACAGATTTGCCATTGTGTGTGTGTGTGTGTGTGTGTGTAGGGAGAGCCTAAAGTGTAGGGGTGGATTTATTCACAATTGAGCTCATTGATATGTTTCCTTAAGAGCCAAATAGTTTATGTTTCATTGCCACAGTTATCATCCAAGGTAATATTCAAAATGGAGGATGAAGAGTGCTGGGATTTTTTTCTTTCTTTCTTTTTATGTTTCTCTCTTTTGCAGCAGGGGGTAGCTATTGGAGGAGAAAGACTAAAGAATAAGGGAAAGGACACATCTTTTTTTCTGAAATGCAGGTAGGAGTTACGGATAACTCCCAAGTACCTGTACAAATTGAAAATGATTAACTTTGCTACTCCCGAAAAAAATTTTAATCCCAAAGTCATTTATTTTGGCTTTAGAATAGACTAGCATTTGTGTCGGATTTTCCTGCCTAATTACTTTTTGCTTAAGCTTATTTAAAAATTGTTTTAAATTCCTTTAGTATGACAGCCTAGGAAAGTTGGGGGAGGAGAAACGGGCCACAGATGGGATCTGAACTAGAGTTTCAGTTCTCCCATGTCAAGGCCTCCTGATGTACTGCTTGCAGGAGGGCAAAGTTGGAGTCAGCTTTGTGGAAAACAATTTGGCAAAATAATTTTAAAAGTCTTACAAATATGCGTACCCTTTGATCAAGTAATTCCACTTCTAGGAATTTGTCCTAAGGAAATAATCAAACAAGCATGCAGAAATATAGGAACGAGGATATTCACCACAACATTTATAGCAGCAAAAAAAAGGTAAAACCACCATAAAATGTTGAATAATATGGAATTGATTAAAGTGTGCTGTTAATCAGCGTGTTTTCAAAATTATAGACTTTAAAAATGTTTACCACCATCTTTTTAAGTGAAAAAGAAACTGCAAAATAGTATGTTCAGTTTGAAACTGAAGAGGGAGACCCAGGCATCTCAGATCAACTTCCCCTTTTTCCTAAGACTGTAAACTTCCCCTTTTTCATTCCTAAGACTGTAAACCAAAGCCCTTTTCATATGTAATTCCTGAGACTGTAAACCAAGACCCTTTTCATATGTTAAGCTATAAACCTAAGATTCTTCCACGTGTAACATCTAAAGTATAAGCCTATAGATATAAAGAAGGAACCTTCCTTTGTTAGGAGAGCTTGGCTGTTAGGCAACTATGCCACCTTGCTCCCGGCCAAATAAACTTCTTCCTCCTGTATTCATGTCCGAGAGATCCATTTCCCAGGGCTGCTCCTGCTACAACACAACACCTAGATATAGAGGTGGATGGATGGATGGATGGACGGACGGAGATACATATTCTGTAGTGTTAATTCTGGTATTGCTGAGTAGTAAAATTAGGGATAGTTTTGTACTTTTTTGTGTTTTTCACATTTTCTGCTTAAGCAGAAATTGTAATTAGAAAAAACTATCATTTTTAAAAGAATGTATGGTTAATAGATCAATGAAAAAGTAAATTACTACCTAATACCCACAAAGTGGGTAATCTGAATGTAAGTAATTTCTATTAAATGTAAGAGTCACATCCATACATGTGAGTTATAAGCAATCATACTGCATATGTAAAGTTGGACGCACCTTAATTGTGATTTAACTTTATTGTTTCCCAAGTAAAATAACCATATTCAATAAAAATCTGTGAAGGCAGTTAGATTATAACTTGCCTGTCCTGTTTTCTGATACCTCACTCTGGAGGCAGACTCTTCTTGAGCCAAGAGAACCACAGTTTTGCAAAGCTGCAGAGACCAGTAGGTTTTTTGGGAATTATATGTTAAAACATTTTGATTGCCCAAATAACATTATAAAAATACTGGGAATATTTGAAATCATTCTTGATCTTCAGAAGGCAATTTCCAGTGACATTTTGGCTGTTTCCCCTTTCTTTATCTCTTCATTATCATCAACTCAGAATTTCAAATCCAAAGATCTAAACAGGTAAAGGGGAGAAAGTGGATGGTAAATGATGAAGACAACATAAACCTTTGGTGACCCCAAAATAACTCTTGGCTCGCATGTTAAAGAGCTCTGCTTTATATGGTCAGCTGCAGGGGAAATTTGTTCTTTACTGTTTGCAAACTTCGGCTCGGTACACATGATAGGGTTCTCTTTTATTTGCAGTCCCTAAATTCCTGGGATGCCATATGGCTTCACTGAAGGAAAGGGCTTGCAGGTCTGGCTCCCTTTCGTCTGAGGTCACATGGAAAAGCCTTTTGTGATTAACTCGGCCACAGTGTGTCCTTTGGTATTTGGAACTTCAGTGGTTTTTTAATTAATTCTCCAACTTTTGAACACTGACCCAAATAAGCTTCATATAATGGAAAAAGAAGAGAAATCTAGCTCTTTGGGCCCCAGATTGAATCCCAGTTTTCCGACTAGCTGTGACCTTGAGCAAGTTGACTCAGTATGTCAGAGCTTCAGTTTCCTCACTTAGTTTGGAGAGTTGTGCCTTCCTGCCTCACCTCTTAGGGCTGTTCTTGGTGAACTGTAAAGCCCTGTAACAGTGAGGGACAGTTGTGGGTCTTTATAAACACACCATCTTCTCCTGCTTTGTTTCTGACACAGTTTCCTTACGCCGCCCCACCTCCCCAAGAACCCGTGAAGACACTGAGAAGCCTGGTCAATATCCGAAAGGACACACTGAGGCTCGTCAGGTAAGTTCCCGGAGGCTGGGGCCAGGTCCCAGGCACTTTCCTTTGTAGGAGGTTGGGGGCTGAGGGACAGACTCCCCAAGGAACTCACACAGCAGTTTCCGGCAGCCCCAGAGCCTGCTCCTCCAGGCATCAGGCAGAAGTGTGGGTGCTACTTTCTGTTGAGATCAGGCTGTCCACACCCATGCTGTTAGCACTGGATGCAATGCTCTGTTTGTGAAGAACTTTCACTTGCCTAGAAATGTTCATTATCCTTATTTTATGGATTTTTTTTAACGGGAAGAGTGATTAAGAGAAAATGGGAATTTTTGCAGCTACTCCAGCAAGCCAATGTAAAAATGGGAAATTTGAACTTAGAATATCAAATCCTTTATTTAATTGCTTATATTTTCTATTTCTTTTTTACTCCCCATCTCATGTGTCTGTTCTCTGAGGAATTCATAGTGCCCTGGGTTAGTCATTTAATCATCATCATCAGTGTTAATTATCATCATTTGCCTTCTTGGTGCCCTCCTCAAGACAGTGTAATTTTTAATCTGATACATTCCCATCACCTGCCACCCCTAGACAGTTTATCTACTAAGGCTCTCTGATTCCCTGGGGAAAAAATTTGGTTAGGGCAAATCAGAGGTCCCAGATTTTTCTGAATAGACAAGGAAGATGACTCAGAGACCATCTCATGCTTATATAGATCAGCCTTATTAGCATTATGATGTTGCTGTCTGATTTTTTTTTTTTTTTTTTTGAGACAGAGTCTTGCTTTGTCACCCAGGCTGCAGCACAGTGGCACAATTGGCTCAGTGGCACAATTGGCTCACTGCAACCTTGACTTCCCAGGCTCAAACGCTCCTCCCAACCCTAAGTAACCACTAATCTATTTTCTGTTTCTATTAATTTTTTATGTTTTATTTGTCCCTGAAGTTTTTACTGGTTCCCCAGCTATACTTCTCTCCACCCCAGGGTCAACTCTGGGGAGGAGAGAGCCAAGGAGGTACCCATCTACTGCAGAACAGTCCCCCCACTCCACCCACGGGAGTTCATCTAGCAGCCGAGCAGACTAACGAGGCCTCTGGGGCCTGCCAGCTGCCAGCTACTCCATCCACTTGGTTTCTCTCATCACATACGGCATGCTTACACATTTGATGGAGACAGTTCAAGGGTCTGAGCTGCTCTGAGGTCCTAGCCTCTGCTGTGGCAGCCTGGCCACAGCTCTAGAGTAGGGTGAAGGAGCTGTCATGTGCTAGAAGAACCAGACTTGGAAGCAGCAGAGCCATTTGCTTCCCAGGTCCACAGATGCTCGCTTGAATGAGTGTCTGAGCTTCAGGTTTTTGTTTGTTTGTTTGTTTTGAGACGGAGTTTCGCTTTTGTTACCCAGACTGGAGTACAATGGCACGATCTCGGCTCACTGCAACCTCCGCCTCCTGGGTTCAAGCAATTCTCCTGCCTCAGCCTCCCGAGTAGGTGGGACTACAGGTGCGCGCCACCATGCCCAGCTAATTTTTGTATTTTTAGTAGAGATGGGGTATCACCTTGTTGACCAGGTTGGTCTCGATCTCTTGATCTTGTGATCCACCCACCTTGGCCTCCCAAAGTGCTGGGATTATAGGCGTGATTTTAATCTGTAAACTGGTGATAATCAACTTTCCCTTTCATGGTGGTTGTCAAAATTAAGATAACAAAAGGGAAAACACCTGATGTTCCATAAATGTTAAATTGAAGGGCGTTTTTTATTTTGTTTTTCTGTGATTATGGAAATAAATTCTGATTCTCAGATTTCCAGGTAAAGATGGAGGATTGAATACCTACTTTTGCTTTCCCTCAAAACCCCATTAAGCAATAATACACGTATATTTAAATGGCATAAATCTGGCCGGGCTCAATGGTTCATGCCTGTAATCCCAGCACTTTGGGAGGACAAGGTGGGCAGATCACCTGAAGTCAGGAGTTCAAGACAAGCCTCGCTAACATGGTGAAACCCCATCTCTACTAAAAATACAAAAATTAGACAGATATGGTGGCACACGCCTGTAATCCCAGTTGCCCCAGAGGCTGAAGCAGGAGAATCGCTTGAACCGGGAGGCAGAGGTTGCAGTGAGCTGAGATTGTACCACTGCACTCCACCCTGGGTACGAGAGAGTAAGACTCCATCTAAAAAAAAAAAAAAAACCGCATAAGTCTCTAAGTATTTGTTTGGAGAATGGGAAAAGAGCAAGAGCAACAAAATTTTAGAAGCTGGAAACACAGAGTGCATATTAAATGACTTAGTAGACCAAGGAAATCAGAATCCTGAGCTAGCAGAAAGAAAAGCTGAGAAATTACCCAATTTATACTGTGATATTATCCCCCAAAGGGTTCAGAAATTAACGGTACCAGGTCCCTCTAGAAGTTGAGATGGAAAGCTAAAATGAAGAGGATTGGTGGACAGTCTGCCTGTGAGGTAGGCAGATCCCCTCCCTTGTACCACACAGCCAGAACTACCTTCCTTCACCCTGGCAAAAGGCAGGCAGATAACTCTCCTTGGAAAGGTCAAAACAGAGAATCTCTGGAAAAGAGAGACCTGGGCATGGCTAAGGGCCAGACTCAGTGCTAAAAACAGGCTGACCAGCCTGGGCAACATGGTAAAGCCCTGTCTCTACAAGAAATACAAAAATTAGCCTAAGTGTGGTGGTTCACACCTGTGGTTCCAGCTACTTGGGAGGCTGAAGTGGGAGGGTCACCTGAGCCCGGGAGGTTGAGGCTGCAATGAGTCACTGTCACACCACTGTACTCTAGCCTGGGTAAAAGTGACTATCTCAAGAAAACAAAACGGGGTAAGTAGATCCTGGCATACTGGGTGTTGAGCCCCCTGGCTGCCTCTCCACACTGCCCCTAGAATGCTGACAGCCAGGCCTTTATCAAGAGAGAGGAAAACCGTTTTCTGGAGATAGGAAAACCTGAGACTAGAGTTGGAGGTTCCTCAACAGATCCAGGTCAGCCCGTAGTGAAGCTCAGGGTCCCCAAGTCCTGCTGTGCACTCAGAACTCTAATCAGCAGTTTAAATACCTTAAATATAAGCAGACAGCCACAGATTCTTAGATGTGTAAGGAATGACTATAATAGGAAAGACGGTGGCAAAACAAGCAAATGTTTTAAAATGACCCAACTAGGCCAGGTATGATGGCTCACACCTGTAATCCCAGAACTTTGGGAGGCCAAGGCAGGAGGATCACCTGAGCCCAGGAGTTTGAGACCAGCCTGGGCAACATAGTGAGACCCCCATCTCTATATAAAATAATAATAAAGTTAAAAAAACCCATCTAATTGGAAACAAAAACTATGCAGAAAGAAGAAAACTTCATTAATAGTTTCAGAGACATGACAGAAGAAATCTCAATGACACAAAGTGTTTATGAACCAAAAACAATAGCTTTTAGAAATTAAAAACAAGGAGGCCAGGCATAGTGGCTCACGCTCATAATCCCAGCCTTTGGGAGGCCAAGGCAGGCGGATCGCAAGGTCAAGAATTCGAGACCATCCTGGCCAACATGGTGAAACCCCGTGTCTACTAAAAATACAAAAATTAGCTGGGCATGGTGGCACGCACCTGTAGTCCCAACTACTCGGGAGGCTGAGGCAGGAGAATCGCTTCAACCAGGGGGGCAGAGTTTGCAGTAAGCCCAGATTATGCCACTGCACTCCAGCCTGGTGACAGAGCAAGACTCTGTCTCAAAAAAAAATTAAAAATGAGGAGCAGAAATGAAAATTTCAATAGAATGGTAGGAAGAAAACTTGAAATATTCTAGAAAGTAGAACAAAAATCCAGGGAAAAGTAAAATAGAAGAAGAAAAAAGCAAGTAATAGAGCATCCATTTAGAAGTTCTGACATTCAACTAACGGATTCTGCAGAGAAAAGAGAATATAAAAGGAAGGAAATGGGACTGGGCACAGTGGCTCATGCCTGTTATCCCAGCACTTTGGGAGGCCTAGGCAGGTGGATCACAGGATCAGGAGATCGAGGCCAACTCAGTGAAACCCCGTCTCCACTGAAAATACAAAAAAATTACCTGGGCGTGTGGCTTGCACCTGTAGTCCCAGCTACTCAGGAGGCTGAGGCAGGAGAATCACTTGATCCTGGGTGGTGGAGGTTGCAGTGAGCTGAGATTGCACCACTGCATTCCAGCCTGGTGACAGAGCAAGACTCCATCTTAAAAATAATTTAAAAAGGAAATCATCAATCACATAGAATTTAAGAAAATTTCTCAGAACCAGAGGGTACAAGTTTCTAAAGGGAAAGGACCTCCAAGTGCCCATATAGTGGATGAGAAAGAGGAACTTTCATAAGCTTTCAGAAGAGGGACCAGCAGTTGGAACAGCTTCAGACTTCTTGGGAACAATGCTGGAAGGTGAAAAATAAGGCAGTGAAAAGGCTTTCAGTATCTTTTTTTTTTTTCGAGACGGAGTTTTGCTCTTGTTACCCAGGCTGGAGTGCAATGGTGCGATCTCGGCTCATTGCAACCTCCGCCTCCTGGGTCAGGCAATCCTCCTGCCTCAGCCTCCTGAGTAACTGGGGCTACAGGCACGCGCCACCATGCCCAGCTAATTTTTTGTATTTTTAGTAGAGACGGGGTTTCACCAAGTTGACCAGGATGGTCTCAATCTCTTGACTTCGTGATCCACCTGCCTCGGCCTCCCAAAGTGCTGGGATTACAGGCTTGAGCCACCGCACCCGGCGGCTTTCGGTATCTTTTAGAAATTATTTATAATCTAGAATTCTTTGTTCAGCCAAACTTTCAGGGGAGTGTGAGTGTTGAATAAAAGCTTTCAAGAAGTTTATTTCCCAACACACCCTCTTTCAGGAAGCTGGTAGAAAACGTGCCCTACCAATAACCCAAGACAGAGGAAGACCTGAGGTGCAGGAAACACGATCTTCTACAGGAGGACAAAGGCCAAAGGGACCCACCAGGATGATGGAGGGGGAGAGATTCCAGGGTGGCAGCTAGAAGCCAGGTGCAGCGGGCCAAGTACAGATGGGAGCAAGTCCGAGGACTCCAGAAGGGACCTCCTCAAGAAGACAAAATGAATAGACCACCTGGTGCATCTGAACATCTTGAGAGACTTAGACAGTCCCTGAGAGCCTTGGTTGGAATTTGTGATACGTACATAGAAAGCTATGCAACTGAAGAAAGAAAACAGGATGAGCACTAAGAAAAAGTTATGCAAAAAGCAAAAAAGAAAAAGAAAATAAAAAAGAAAAAGTTATGCAGGAAAAGAAAAATAATCGTAGATTATATGTTGATATAATCACAATAATGCAGACATGAATGTACTGGACTATTATAATAAAATCACGATGCAGCTATACTGTGGGCATGGGGGAGTTCATATATGGAGCAGAGTGAGGAAAGAGAAATCCTTGTTTCCATAGTAGGAAATCAATAGATAGTGCCTGAAACTGAAAAATCAAGAAGTCGTAACCCAAATATATTTTTTAGGAACGTGGGTAAATGACAAAATGATCACTAAAAGGGATGTCCTCTGAAGAGAAGGAAAGGAAAGAAGTAAGGCCTGCTGTTTTTGTCTTGAGGAAACTATTTAAACTGTGTAATTAATAACTTTTATTGAAATAAAAACAAAAGTGACAAGTGCACAATGGTGTAATAGTAGCACTGTGAAATATCGGAAGCAACCTAAATGCCCAGCAATGTTGATCACAAAGTACTCTGTGATCACTCAGAATGAAGGGTAGACCTATGCTTACGATCATCTAGAGAAGTCCACAATATATTGCTAAATTAAAAAAAAAAAAAAAGGTAAATTTTAAAACGTCGATATGCTATCCTGCAAATGCTGAGTCTCTGGTTTTCTAGATGTGCTGAGGAAGTGAAGAGCCCTGGAGAAGAGGCCAGCAAAGCTAAAGTCCACTACAATGTTGAGTTCACCTTTGACACGGATGCTCGGGTAGCCATCACCATCTATTATCAGGCTATGGAAGAGTTCCAGAACGGTATTGCCAGGTAAGATCAGGAGACCAGGTGAGCCACGTCTTCCCAGATAGGCAGAGTCCATGTCTTATCTACTCAGCAAGAGCAGAAAACATTCCTTTTCTGCACCCAGATGAGACCTGGTTCCTGAATTTAGATTTTCTTCTACAAAGCCTTACTCTGTCTTTTCCCTTCAAATTATGCCATCTTGGTATAGTGGCAAATGGTGGATAGTCCTTCCGGTCCTTAACATGCTGTTAAAAATCGAGTAAGCTACTTTTCTTTGGATGTGTAGGTTGAATAGAAAAGTTTAATATTGCCAAGCAAGAGCAAAGGAAATGTATTATAAAGGACCCTTTCTTCTCTTTGCTAGAGCCTGTTGATAATTGAGAGCAGGCATGAACAGAGGAAGTTGTCAGACCCATCTGTGCCGGATACTGACTTTTCCTTTGCCTCCCACTTGTATCAATAGCTACATTCCCAAAGACAACAGCCTCCAGTCGGAGACTGTGCACTACAAGCGAGGAGTGTGTCAGCAGTTCTGCCTTCCCTCCCACACTGTGGATCCCTCCGAGTGGGCCGAAGAGGAGGTGAGCCGCCTCTGGGGAGCGTTTCCCACATCAACTCAGAAGGGCCAACGGGCTACTTAGGACTCCAGCCGACAGCAAAGGGGCTGCTCAGACGCTTGAAGGCCATGCTTACCTCTCAGCCTTGTGACTTCATGTCCTTTTAAAGCTCTGCTTATTTTGCATCAAGGATATACCTAACTTAATTAATTTTTCTATTCCAAATAGCACATTAGCCTGGGATACTTTGAGAAAGTCATGCTCCAGGAAAAAAAAACCTATAGGTTAGAGGGCTTTATTTACATCTATGAGATTTTTAAAAAGAAACCGATGGCCCTCAATTAACAAATTTGGGTAATTAATAAAGCTGATGAATGAGAAGCAGAGATGAGATTAATGCTTCTTGACTGTATCGCCCTTTCTGAGATTAACTGTGCCATCTGAAAGTGTTAAGTCCTCTTCTTTTTTTTTTTTTTCTTTCCTTTTCTTTCCCTTCAGCTTGGCTTTGATCTGGACCGAGAGGTTTACCCTCTAGTGGTACATGCCGTGATAGATGAAGGAGACGGTAGGGGCGATTTCTGTCCTCTATGGCTGGGCAACACTGCTCTTTTGTGGCATATTCCTGGAAGCAGCTGTGGCCCAGAATAACATGCCTTCTTTATGGATATTTGTGACTGTGGGTCAGGCAGTCTCTGCATCCTCTCACATCTGTGACTTCAAGCTCCTGAGCTGATGTGAAAAGTGTTGGTTTGGCTGGGTGCAGTAGCTCACAGCTGTAATCCCAGCACTTTGGGAGGTGGAGGTGGGTGGATCACCTCAGATCAGGAGTTCAAGACCAGCCTGGGCAACATGGTGAAACCCCATCTCAACTAAAAATACAAAATCAGGCTGGGCGCGGTGGCTCAAGCCTGTAATCCCAGCACTTTGGGAGGCCGAGGCAGGTGGATCACGAGGTCAAGAGATGGAGACCATCCTGATCAACATGGTGAAACCCCGTCTCTACTAAAAATACAAAAAAATTAGCTGGGCATGGTGGCGCGTGCCTGTAATCCCAGCTACTCAGGAGGCTGAGGCAGGAGAATTGCCTGAACCCAGGAGGCAGAGGTTGCAGTGAGCCGAGGTCGTGCCATTGCACTCCAGCCTGGGTAACAAGAGCGAAACTCCGTCTCAAAAAAAAAAAAATACAAATACAAAATCAGCTGGGCATGGCAGTTCATACCTGTAATCTCAACTACTTGGGAGGCAGAAGCAGGAGAGTCGCTTGAACCCAGAAGGTGGGGAGGTTGCAGTGAGCCAAGATTGTGCCACTGCACTTCACCCTGGGCAAAAGAGTGAGACTCTGTCTCAAAAAGTGTGGTTTAGCCAGGTGTGGTGGCTCATGCCTGTAATCCTAGCACTTTTGGAGGCTGAGGTGGGCAGATCGCCTGAGGTCATGTTGACCAGCCTTGCCAATATGGTAAAACACCGACTCTACTAAAAATACAAAAAATTACCTAGGCATGGTAGCTCATGCTTGTAATCCCAGCTACCTGGAAGGCTGAGGCAGGAGAATCACTGGAACCTGGGAGGTGGAGGCTGCAATGAGCCAAGATTGTGCCACCACACTCCAGCCTGGGCAACAGAGCAAGACCCTGTCTCAAAAAAAAAAAAAAAAAAAGTATGGGTTATATAACATGTCCCTTCTAGGGACAAACTGGCACATTTGGTTTGCCGGCTTTCAGGGAATTGGAAAAGGTCATGGGCTTCAAGATGTACTGTTTGGGCTTCTTCACTCACATGCCTTTGTTTCTTTCAGAGTATTTTGGCCATTGCCATGTACTGCTGGGTACTTTTGAGAAGGTGAGTGACTTTAGAGGACCTTGCTTTATTGCCTTTAGCCCTTTCTTTCACGTGAGACACATGTAACCCATATGCTGGCTGCCTGAGCTCAGCAGAATGGGTCTGGCCCTAGAGACTGTGGTGGTGAGAGAACATCATGATGGGGGCTACACTTGGATCTAGGTCCATCCCTGCCACAAGCTTGCTACAGGACCTTCAACTCCTTTGGCCTTAGTCTCCTTAAAATGAAAGGGTTAGACTGGGCCAGACATGGTGGCTCACACCTATAATCCCAACACTTTGGGAGGCCAAGGTGGGCAGATCACTTGAGGCCAGGATTTCGAGACTAGCCTGGGAAACATGGCAAAACCCCGCCTCTGTTAAAAATACACAAATTATAAGGCTGGACGCAGTGGCCTGTAATCCCAGCACTTTGGGAGGCTGAGTTGGGTGGATCACGAGATCAGGAGATCGAAACCATCTGGCAAACATGGTGAAAACCCGTCTCTACTAAAAATATAAAAATTAGCTGGACATGGTGGCGTGTGCTGGGAAGCTGAGGCAGGAGAATCACTTGAACCCAAGAGGCGGAGGTTGCAGTGAGCCGAGATTGCACCACTGCACTCCAGCAGGGCAACAGAGCGAGACTCCATCTCAAAAAAAAAAAAAAAAAAAAAGCAAAAATTATCTGGACATAGTAGCTGGCACTTGTAATCCCAGCTACTCAGGAGGTTGAAGCAGGAGAATTGTTTGAACCCGGGAGACGGGGGTTGCTGTCAGCCAAGATGGCGCCACTGCACTCCAGCCTGGGTGATAGAGCAAGACTCTGTCTCAGAAAAAAAAAAAGAAAAAGAAAAAGGAAGGAAGGGAAGGGAGGGAGGGAAGAATAGGGTGTTAGACTGGATAATTGTGAGACCTTAAAGTATTAGGATTGTGTAATTCCATTCTGCAAGTGTCCAGGAACAGTACAGTAGTCTCCCCGCTTATACTCAGGAAATACGTTCCCAGACCCTCAGTGGATGCCTGAAACTGCAGACAGTGCAGAACCCTCGTATAGACTATGGTTTTTCCTGTACTACATCCACACCTGTGATAAAGTTTAATTCATACATCAGGCACAGAAAGAGATTAAGAATAACTAATAGTAAACTAAAACAATTATAACTATAAGGTAATAAAAGTCTGAATGTGCCTTTCTCTCAAAGTATTTTATTGTATGTAATATTTTCAAACAGTGGTTGACAGTGGGGAATTGAAACCGTGGAAAACGAAACTGCAGATAAGAGAGGGATGACTGTAACTGGGAGACGTAACAGAAGCAAATCTGGTGCTTTGTTGCCCTCCCCTCGTCGTAACTTTCGTATTTTCATTCCAGCACACAGATGGAACTTTCTGTGTCAAACCCCTCAAACAGAAACAAGTAGTAAGTATTTGAAGACCACAGGCTGTTAGTGCTCCTTCCTTCCTTTTATTCTTTCCTTTTGTCTTCTCTCTCCCTCTTTTTTTTTTTTTTTTGCTTTTTGCTAAGTCTCTCTTTTTCCTTTTTTTTTCCCAATCAAAGAAGAAAAGAAAAAAAAGGAGTGCTTTTGAATGTTACAAGCTATTACAGACTACTTGGGTGGCCTGAAAGGAATGCTGATTTTTGATGTCTTAATTGTTCCAGAATTGTTGGTGTTGAGGAAGCCTTTATCTGAGCAAAGGACTTGAGAAATGAAAGAACAAGATTTATTTCCCAACATTGGGTTTAGGTTTTATTTAAAATGCCAAAGTGAGAAACATTTCAAGCAAAAAGATAAAGCATTAGCGTCCCATTTAGGGTAATTAGAGTCATTGACTTAATTTATCCTGCCATTCCTTTTCTAAAATTCAAAGTTGGCCGTTCTCCCTCTTCCAGAATGATCAGCACCTTATGCATATGTCTGCTAGAAGTCCCAGCCCCTACCATGTGCCAGCACTTTTCTTTCCACTCTTACAGAGGTAGGAGGAGGCATCATTGGGAGGAGAGAGAGGGATGCCAGTGACACTGGCAAAGGAGGGTGGGTGAGGGGTAGGTCACCCTTTCAGAGGGTGTAGAGCAAACTGGGTAGGAAGCAGAGTTGGCATTCATCGAGATGCAAGGAAAAGCCTCCTTGAAGATGCATGATAGGTATCTGAAATTCTACACTATTCATTCTTTTAGGTTAATTACTCACCTCTCCTTTTTTCTTTTTTTTTTTTTTGAGACAGAGTCTCGCTTTGTTGCCAGGTGCCAAGCTGGAGTGCAGTGGCGCGATCACTGCTCACTGTAATGTCTGCCTCCCAGGTTCAAGCAATTCTCCTGCGTCAGCCTCCTGAGCAGCTAGGACTACAGGCGCTCGCCATCACACCCAGCTAATTTTTGTATTTTTTAGTAGAGACGGCGTTTCACCATGTTGGCCAGGATGATCTCGATCGCTTGACCTCGTGATCCGCCTGCCTTGGCCTCCCAAAGTTCTGGGATTACAGGCATGAGTCGCCTCTCTTTTAATGAGGACAATAATAATAATATCTTAGTATAAATTAGTTGATAATGTCCTTTCCAGTATAATTGCTAAGTTTTAAGAGCAGCAGAGGAGGAAACAGATCCAGAGCCCAGGGCACTACCTGGGCAGGTCAGGCCTTGGTGAGTTGCCTCATGGGGAAGGCCTAGCTCTCCAGGAGGTCTGGATAGGATGGAAAGGCTCGTGTAGCTACAGGAAAATGGTTTGTTCCTATCCTCTTGTTAGATTGGCACTAGCAACAGACTGTTAAACCGGAGAGTGGGATATAAAATCAGAGACAGGCTAGGTCTTAGGGGAGGGAATAGAGAGGAAGAGAGGTGAGACAAGAGCATGCTCCTAAAAGGAAATGGGGCAGGGCCAGCTTAGGCACTGACATGGCCCAGGATAGTGGGTGTGGGATTGAGCCTTGGTAGTTGGGGTTTTAAGAAACAGGGCTGGCTGGGCACGGTGGCTCACACATATAATCCTAGCACTTTAGGAGGCTGAGGTGGGTGGATCACTTGAGGTCAAGAGTTTGAGACCAGCCTGACCAACATGGTGAAACCCTATCTCTTTCAAAAAATAAAAATTAGCCAGGCATGGTGGTATGCGCCTGTAATCCCAGCTATTCGGGAAGCTGAGACAGGAGATCGCTTGAATCCAGGAGGCAGAGGTTGCAGTGAGCCAAGATGGTGCCACTGCACTCCAGCCTGGACAACAGAGCAAGACCCTGTCTCAAAAAAAAAGAAAGACCAAAATTTTGATAAATTCTTTCTTGAGGATGGAGACCAAAAAGATCTTATTAAGATTTTATCCAGAACCTTGTTTCTAATTTCTGAATTCAAAATATAAAAACATATAAGTAAAAGAAAATAAAAATAAAAAAGAAAGAAAAAAAAGAAAAGAAACAGGGCCAAGAGGAGTAATTTTGCTGTATGTTGGGGATGGGGTGGCTTCATGGTGGGGGGTGCACACCATTAGCCTCTCCCTCAAGGTCTTGCTATTGCCTTTTGCATCTTTATTTTTCCTTCCCCTCTTTTTCCTTGTCAATTTCCTCTTCTTTTTCTTTCTCCTTAACATTCCTTTATTTATTTATTTTTTCTTTTGGAGACAGAGTTTCACTCTTGTTACCCAGGCTGGAGTGCAATGGCGCGATCTCGGCTCACCGCAACCTCCGCCTCCTGGGTTCAGGCAATTCTCCTGCCTCAGCCTCCTGAGTAGCTGGGATTACAGGCACACGCCACCGTGCTCAGCTAATTTTTTGTAGTTTTAGTAGAGACGGGGTTTCACCATGTTGACCAGGATGGTCTCAATCTCTTGACCTCGTGATCCACCCGCCTTGGCCTCCCAAAGTGCTGGGATTACAGGCTTGAGCCACCGCGCCCGGCCGACATTCCTTTATTTTCATAGTTTCTGAACTCAATCGGATTACATAGCACATGTCTGTGTTTTGATGCATACCCTTCTATCCTTTTTCTAGTCTATGCCTTCTTAATTGTCCAAAATAGTAAGCTCTAGTACAGGTGTTATTATTGTATTTATGAAATTTTATGTTCCCTGTTGTATATAATGAAGGGTAAATTAAATATTTGATTTTCTTTCTTCTCTCAAAGAGAAAACATAAGTAAATAAAAGCATCCTTTACTTGTCTAGGCCTTCGATTTTTTCCCATTATGAATTGTTAGTCCTTGGTTACCAAGAGAGGTAAAAGGGGAGGGAGTTCCCACTCTTGTCTCTCAGTAGAGTCAGCCTATCCTTGAACCTTTCTGTTTGCTGTTCAGGTAGATGGGGTCAGCTACCTCCTTCAGGAGATCTATGGAATTGAAAACAAGTACAACACACAAGATTCTAAAGTAAGTTTTATCCAAGATTCTGAATGTACTCTTTCCAGGAGGCCAACAGAGAAATTACCTTATAAAGCCACCGTCTAGGAATTTAGCGTGCCAAACTCTGAAATCAGTAAGGCCTTAGAAGGATATTTTCTTGTTCTTCATTTCAGATCATTATGCTTGTGCCACTTTGGAAATGAGAGAAGTAGGCTGGTTTGGCTTTGTTCTGCCGCAGAGCTCTGTCCAGCTCGGTTTCCCACCAGGGTCTCTTTGTTGCTCCTTTTCCTTTATCTGTGTGTTCCCCTAGGTCCCTTCAGCTGAGACTCAAGAGGCCCAGCTCTGAGCCTCATAGGAGGAGCTCGAGTGGTTAGTCTCATCCTCTTGATTTTAGATAAACACTTCCCAGAAGCAGTGAAGCTAAGTGTATTGACGCGCTGGGTAAACAACAAAGTCCAATGTCAATTCAGATTTTGTTCTTATTACTTATCTTAGCTCTTCAGACAAGCTGCCTTGTCAATAAAGTATGGGACAGGAAGGGCTTTGTGCCATCAGCTAAATTTCTTTCTCCTCGGCCAGGTGGCTGAAGATGAAGTGAGTGATAACAGTGCCGAGTGTGTGGTGTGTCTCTCAGATGTCCGGGACACCTTGATTCTGCCCTGTCGCCACCTCTGCCTCTGTAACACCTGTGCAGACACCCTGCGCTACCAGGCCAACAACTGCCCCATCTGCCGACTGCGTAAGCCCAAGAGTGTCAGGGGGGCTGGTGGGTGGGAGAGAGGACAAGAGGACGTTTACAAAACACCGAAGCACGTGCTGCCGCTGGATCGGGCAAACGGATACGCGCTAGGAGGGATCATGGTTTCTGTCTGGGCTCTTGTTCATCCTTAATCCTGCATCAGGATGTCCTGATTGCCTGTTTTCTTCACAGCCTTCCGGGCACTGCTTCAGATCCGAGCCATGAGGAAAAAATTGGGCCCATTGTCCCCAACCAGCTTTAACCCCATCATCTCATCCCAGACATCGGACTCTGAAGAGCATTCAGTAAGTTGGGCTCAGAACCACAGCCACTCTGAAGCAGATGTCTCATTGGCTTTTTTAAACCTTTCATGTTTCTCTACATGGCACTTCGGCAAGGAATTAGACCTGGGCATGCTGCAGTATTTAGCAGGCTGGCTGAGAACTTGCATTAAAACCAACTGTTATTACTGTGGAAAATTGAGTACTGGTCACGAAAACCTCCCTTTTCCTCCTTGGGAACTTGGTATCCAGTTAATGTTTATCATTCCTAGAGCCATCTATTTGCAGTTTCACTCCAGTGAGGTTCGTCTCAAACTCCCCCAGGCAGAAATAATGGGACAATTATTTTGAATTTGAATACAATTTATTATCTTTATTTGAATTATTGAAGAAAGTAACTGTTTTTCTTTAGCCTGTTTTGCGGCCTCAGTGCCTGAGATGAAGTAACTGACATCAGTGTCCCAGTGTAAGTGCTGATATTAGGGTGAAACCTCAAAGCTTTGCAGTTAAAGAATGGCAGATGCTGCTTTCTTTAGATTAACCCACTGCTGGGAGACATCATTATTCAGTGAATGATACTGGGATAATTAGTTAGCTATTTCAGAAGGAAAAATCAGTTTAGCACTTTACTCCTTATCAAATACATTCCAGCTGGAGTAACTAGTTAACTATATTAAAAGCGTCAAACCAAACAAACATTACAGAAGACCAAACAAAACATCCAAAACCTAGAATAAATTATAGATGATTATTTAGTTGACTTTGGATTGGAAAGGATTCTCTAAGCTTGAAAGCAAGAATCGTACATTTTTTTTTTTTTTTTGCCAATCAGTTTGAGCTTTATGAGGTTGCTCAGGTTAGCCTTGAACTGATGACCTCGCCTTTGCGAGCGCCATGACCTCCGGCGGGAGCCACTTTGGACCCCCTAGAAGAATCGTACATTTTATCACCTAAAAAGATTATCATTTCTGAGGTCTAAAAGGTGACGAAAATTAAAAGATAGACAACAAATAGTGTTTTTTAAAAAAGTATTTACAATGTATGTATCAGAGGAAAAGCTGATGTCTTCCCATAGTTCATATTGAATGAAACAGTAGATAAATGGGCAAAGGGCATAAACAAAATATACTCAACATAGAGTTTTTTTTAAAAGTTCAACCACATTAAAAATCAATGATATGCAAATATGAGAATACCATTTTTCAACTTTCAAATTTTAAAAACTTATTTTTAATGATTCTCCCTGCTGTCAGAGAAGTAGTCAAAATAGGTCTTCCATATTACTTATAAGAGTGTAACTAGAAAAGGCACTGAAATAAACAAAACAGCAGAAAATAGCAGTATATATCAAGAGCCTTAAAAACATTTATACTTCATCATGTAAGAGCTAAGAATTTAATAACAAGAAGATAATTTGAAAAAAAGGCATTCAAGGATGTTCCTTAAAACTTGTTTATAATAGGACGTGTTAGACACTAGATAACTACCACTAGAATAGTTAGAAAACTTAGGGGATCTATGAGAAGCAGACATATATGAAGAGGCTTCAGAAACAAAGGAAAATATTTAAGTTCTGGCCAACCATGGTGACTCACATCCGTAATCTTAGCACTTTGGGAGGCCAAGGCGGGAGGATTGCTTGAGACCAGGAGTTCAAGAACAGCCTGGGCAACATAGTGAGATCCCACTTCTATTTTTTTAAAAAGAGGAAAGTAAAATAAGCAGAATATAAAATTGTTATTTACAGCTTGATCAAAACTGTGTAAACAGTACACAGAAAAAAATGGGAAGAAAAGACACCAGAATGCTAACAAAAGTAACTTTGGGTGATTTGATTACTGGTGATTTTTTTCCCCTTCTACTTTTATGTATTTTCCAAATTTCCTATAATTAACGTGTTTCCATTATAATCAGAAAAAATAGAGATTATTAAGAAAAGGTTTACCAATAAGTAGGATCTACAATATGTGGTTCTTTGGTATTTTATTTCTGCTCTAGTATAGTTCTTACCAGAGCTCCCCAGAACAGATATAAAAGAAAACGTTTGCCGGGCGCGGTGGCTCAAGCCTGTAATCCCAGCACTTTGGGAGGCCGAGGCGGGTGGATCACGAGGTCCAGAGATTGAGACCATCCTGGTCAGCAAGGTGAAACCCCGTCTCTACTAAAAATACAAAAAATTAGCTGGGTATGGTGGCGCCTGCCTGTAATCCCAGCTACTCAGGAGGCTGAGGCAGGAGAATTGCCTGAACCCAGGAGGTGGAGGCTGCAGTGAGCCGAGATCGCACTTGCACTCCAACCTGGGTAACAAGAGCGAAACTCTGTCTCAAAACAAACAAACAAACAAAAAACAAACAAACAAAAAAAAACATTTTTTTTTAGTGTAGAGTAAGTAGCATGATCATGCCATGAAACAAAAAGGACCTAATTAATTCTTCAACCTATCTCTGATTTCCCTAGTCCTCAGAGAATATTCCACCAGGCTATGAAGTAGTATCTCTTCTAGAGGCCCTCAATGGGCCCCTCACCCCATCCCCAGCAGTTCCTCCACTTCACGTGCTTGGAGATGGCCACCTCTCAGGAATGCTCCCTTCATATGGCAGTGATGGCCACCTGCCCCCCGTCAGGACGATCTCCCCTCTTGACCGCCTGTCTGACTGTGGCAGCCAAGGATTCAAACTCAAGAAGAGTCTCTCCAAGTGAGTAGCCAGTGCTCCATATATTGCCCCCGGAATCCTTGATGAGACACTTTAATCCTTCTTGGTGCTGGCTCACATCCTGGGGCCTTACGGCAGGGTCGCCCTCTGGGCTGTTCCAAGAGCTGCTTGTGGGAAGGTTATCCCATCCCTTAAGAGATGAAAATAAGATGGTATATAGGTGCTTAGGAAAATTCTGATTAGACAAATCTCTTATGTATTCTTTTTTTTTTTTCAAGGGTAGGGGATGGGATATAGGAAAGAGGACGTTGAACACTGTGGATAGGGCCATACAGGCCCCTGGGAGCATTGCTTAGTCCAAAGACTGAAGGAACCTTGTGATCCATATATCTTAAACATCTAAATCCAGCTAGGCACGAATCATGACAAGCTTTCTGTGGCAGAGTAAAGGGGAGGGCATTTTACAGATGAAAGTATTGAGATCCTGTAAATGGCAATGGTTTTTCCCAAGTTTAGATAGCAAGTCATCAAAGGAGCTAAAGGGAAAACTTAGCACTTCTGATGCCCCAAAGAGGCCTCCATCCCTCCCTGGTTCTCTTTTCTACCTCCCTAGTGCTACTTAAGATTTGGGTTTTGAGCCAGGCAGGTTGGCCCACACTTGTAATCCCAACTACTCAGGAGGCTGTACTCCTCCTCTGTTAAAAATGTCAACAAAAGGATTGCTGAAGCCCAGGAGTCCGAGTCCAGCCTGGGAAACATAATGAGACCCTGTCTCAAAAAATAAGCAAACAAAAGAGATTTGGGTTTTCCCCTCAGTTTCTCCTCACAGTAAGTACTGTTCTTAAACGGATGTTGGATACAGCTGCTTTTCTTCTGGACTCCTACAGATCCATTTCCCAAAATTCTTCTGTGCTGCCTGAAGAGGAAGATGAGCGTTCCTGCAGTGAGTCGGAGACACAGCTCTCTCAGAGACTGTCAGCTCAGCATCTCGGAGAGGTAATTGACATTCCTCTCCTTTTCTTGGGTGTTGTACTCCAGGGACTTTCCTCCTACCTGCATGCCTCATCAGGTCCCTCTGCTCTCATTCACTCATCAAACACCTTTTCAACACCCTCTGAGGCAGCGGCAAAGCTTTCATTAGATTCATGCATTCATCAGTGTATGCCTCCTGTATTATTTGCCAGGCACTCTGCTATATGCTGAGGATAGGAGCTGGGGAACTACAAAAGTCCCTGCCCTCGTAGCATTTATATTCTTGCTGGCTGGGATGGGGTGGTGGACACAAAAGACAATAAGTAAAAAAATACACATGTGCCAGACGGTACTGTGGATCAGCATGTCACACAACAGGGAAGGGAGTGTCACAGCTGGAAGTGGGGATTACCATTCTTAAAAAGTGGTCCAGGAGCCAAGACCAAGGGATGTGGAAGAAGTAGCTATGCAGATATAGGAGGAGAGAGGGCTATAGGCCTGGGAACAGCAAGTGGAAAGCCCTGGGGTTAATTGGGGGCTGCTGGGAGGCCTGTGTTGAGGAATGGAAGAAGAAGGCTGGAATTGTCTACCCTGTGTGTCCCACATAGACCTCATTTAACAAAAGTGTATACACCTCCTCTGTGTCGGGCACTGAGCTAGATAGAGCAGAGCATAGAAAGGTAAAGTGGTCCCTGGCCGTGGGTGCTCAGGTCTAGCTGGGACAGGACAGATGCATGGGAATAGCACGTGCCTGGCACGTTGTTGTTGCTCAGTAAGTATTTGTTAAATGACTAAGTAAATTTTATAGAAAAGAATTGTGCCCAAAACGGAGTCAATAAATTTCTGTGTCAGAGATGGATAAGATCAGTGGAAGAGATCAGAACATGTGTTATGGAGGAGTAGCATTTTAGCTGAACCTTGAAGTTTTTTAGACAAGGAGAAAAAGGTGAGAGAAACATCCATGTGGATAGGGTGGTGCATGCAAAGGCACAGAGCAGGAAGTCGAGGCTCTGAGCAGGGACATGGTGAGCACTTCGCTTCCCAAAGGCCCACCCGACTGCAGCGTGCACTCTGGACTAGACAGGAGACAGACTCAGCCAGGGAAGGGCTCCAGTAGCCGAGGCGAGAAGGATCGCCTGAACTAAGACAACAGAGGAGTGCCTGGAGGGAGGGGAAGGGATTTTGGAGACACAGTCTGAAGAACTTTGCATCTGCCTCAGATGGGTCAGGCTGTGCGCCCAGATGCCTGGCAGGTGGGGGCTGGGATTGGAGGTGGGGCATGTGAGGAGCAGCAGGCTGGGAACAAGGTGGTGTTTGTATCAGAAATCAGCTGAGCAGGAGTTAACTGTGCTCTGTGTGAAGATACCCTGCAGGCAGGGAGGCATCTGCTGGCTTTGTATGCTTTTGCCTCAGAAGGAAAGCTGATCATAATCCTGGGGAAACCTGGGGTGTCCCCATGTCACAGCTGCTGGGTGACCTGTGTCACCCGAGCTGCAGTCTTTGTATGGCCCCAGCAGATGCTGTGCCTTGGGCAGGAGATGTTGACTGAAGTGTGTGCCTCCCCTGGGAGGCAGTCATTCCAGGCTTGGGCTGAGAAGTGAGGACAGAAGAGAGAAGCTGCGGCCTCTGCAGGCCAGTCAGTCCCTCCCAGTGTCGCCTTTCCTCCTCATCTCTACCCAGACCTCCGCCCTGACCCCTTCCTCCAGCACAGGTGACTGGCGCTTGCTCCATGTCTGTTGTGTCCCCCACACCCCCCAGGAATGTGGTGTGACTCCAGAAAGTGAGAATCTCACCTTGTCATCATCTGGAGCTATTGACCAGTCGTCTTGCACAGGGACGCCTCTGTCGTCCACTATTTCCTCCCCAGAAGGTACATGAGGAGCGGGGAGCGGCTGCATGTCCTTGCCCCTTACCCAGCCACAGTGTCCTGGCGTTTCCTCCGGGAAGGGACATGGGAGTGGCAAGCTAATACCTGGGCAGCATGACAGGTAGGCCCTGGCTTGAGAGGGAAGAGAACTTGCTTTCCTACCATGGGTTAGTGGGCTTGCCTGTAGCTAGGGGGTGTCAGTTCTCTCAGCTCCAGTCCTGCTGTCATGAGGTTTCCTTTAGCATTATGACAGGGAAAAGCACATGTCTTGTCCTCGAGGCTGAGTTCTGAGCTCTAAAATATAAAGGAGCAGAATTTTGGAAAACCTTAAACCTAAAACCAATTTTAGGGGAGGCCACTTTACTCCTTACTGCCTGAGTATAGAGAGAGGGCTCTGCTCCCCAGAAAGCTTGCAGAAGCCCTGCCTGACCTCTAGGCTCCTTCCTCCATCCCCTGTCTCCAAAGGCCCTGCCAGCACCAGCAGCAGTCTGGCCCAGTCTGTCATGTCCATGGCATCGTCCCAGATCAGCACCGACACCGTCTCCTCCATGTCTGGCTCCTACATCGCCCCTGGCACTGAAGAGGAGGGAGAGGCTCTCCCTTCCCCCCGGGCTGCCAGCAGGGCCCCTTCAGAAGAAGGAGAGGTAAAGGAAAGGACGGGAACCACCCTGGCTTCTCTGTACTTTGCAGACATGTCCAAAGTAGCATAACCAAAGATCTGCCACTCATGGCAGCAAAGCCCCCCAAAGTGCCTGGAGTGCCACAGAAAACAAGGCATTCCCTTAGCTCTGACCCTCCTATTTGACACCAATTTTGTACTGAACAAGGTTTGGGTTTGCTGTCAGGAGCTTAATGGGAGACCTGTAAAAACTGTGCTCTTCTGCAGGGGCTGCCAGCGGAGTCTCCAGACAGCAACTTCGCTGGCCTCCCAGCTGGAGAGCAGGATGCAGAGGTAACCCCAGCAGCATGAAGTGGACCCCTTCCCACAGCCAGAGGAGTCTGGCCATGGCTGGGGATGCCAATAAGGACCAGGGCCAGGGGGCTGTGCTGACAAAGCCTTCCTGGGGACATGCCTATATCAGTCACAAGTAGAATGTGGGTAGAGATGAGAGCAGCCACCCCGGGGTCTGTGGACTGTCCAGTGAGTGGGGCCACTGGTTCTCAGGGTCACTGGTGTGGAGTGAGTTCAAGAAAGAACTTTTCTTGCCAGCCCCTGGCCTTGAGAATGTATTGTCCTTCATTCCACTAGTATCTACATGGGGAACTGTGTCCCAGGTACTCACTGGCACTGGGGCAGATACAGACCTATACAGAACCGTGTGGTGAGGTTTCTGCCTACCCCCAGCCCACTGGACCTATCTAGGAGCCCTGTCCAGCAGGCAGACAGGATCACAGTTCAGTGTGATCCTGTCTGTGCCCTGACTGTGGTGTGCTGTGGAACGCCAGCTCACAGTGAGAGATCTAGAACTCTTCTTGAGCCAACTACTCTCAATGGAGTATCTAGATAGGGTGTGGGATCTTAAGAGATTTCTTAAAGTTTTATGATCTCACAATTTGCTCTTTCATTTAGTAACTTTTACTTCCACCTTAGAGAAACAGTATCAGCTAAGCTATTAACAAGGGTGTTCCTGACAGACCATTCTGAGCCTATATGGGTAATGTGGCTCGGATCTAATCCCTATAGGCAGATGGTGCCTCACCAAGCAAGATCTGCCTCTAGTCAGCCTCTCAGGCATATTAAACACAGATGAAAATATATGCTAGTAACGTAGGCCCTGGAGTTAGATACCATTAAGATGATTAGTTCCGTCATCAGCCAATCAGTCGACTCATTTTCCTGCTTTATAAACTCACAAGGCCTTCCTTCTATCCTAGGGAAATGATGTTATAGAGGAAGAGGATGGATCACCCACACAGGAAGATGGTAAAAGATCTGGTCCTTTATTTCCTTTTATTATCTTTCTTTCCTGGGTATTCTTTTAAGGGGTAAAGAAAAAGGTACCAGTATGACTTGGTGGCACTGTTCAGTTGTATGGCTGTTAGAGGAAAGGCTGTCTTCTTAATGGTGTATCAAAGCAAGCAGGGCACTGATGACCTCTATGACCTCCTCGGCTCTTTCTGGGCCTCAGAGCCAAGGATGTCAGGTGCGGGTGCTGCAGGATATACATGCAGGTACATATTTACCCCAAGTACATTCGGAAGCGCTCTAAGCAGCTCCCATCGCCAGCCTCTCTGCTGCAGGTGTTCAGTGGAGCCCCACAGAGCTGCTCTGGCAGTTTCAGTGTTGAACAGCTATAGCCATTTCTTCCACTGGGGGGAAGGGGAGGACTATTTGGCAGCTGGTCAAGTCTTGCTTTAGTTAGGAAAATGGCAGACGTTATTGTAAAAGAGGACTCCCAGGAGCCAGCAGACACATTAAAGGCGTGGTCAAGGAAACAGGTCCAGGTTTCTTCAGCAGCTCAGCTTAGGCAAGCATTTTTAAGGCTGTTGTAATGGTTTTCCTGCACCATAATTGAGGCTTCAGTTACATCTTCAGTTGGAAGAATATTGTTTCTAGTAAGGCTAGAAGAGAAGGAATGGCCCACAGAGCAAGCACATAGGAGGAAGAACGGAGGTGGGAAAGTCTCCCCTGAGCAGGGAACACCACGTGTTCCAGGAGCCAGACTCTTCCCCCTTCTGCTCTGAAGCACCTCCCGCAAGGGCACCTCCAGAGCACACGTGTGCCCCGGCCTGGATGCAGACGCACCAGCAGATGTCATCCTATTGCTTCTGCTTCAGCGCTGGCCATCGCTTGGGGAGTGTGGAAGGTGTGCGTGTGGACCTGACAGCTCCTGCCTGGCCAAGGAGCCTGAAGGAGAAGGTGGCCGCCAAGGCTGCCTCCATCAGCTCTTGCACCCCAGCCCAAGGGGATTTGTAGTGTCACTAACTCAGCTGATGACTTCAGTGCTCGAGGCTGTAGAGTTACCCCTTGTGATGGTTTCTCTGATAGAATATCTGCTTCTAAGAAGTGCAGTGTGGCCAGGTGGTTTCAGCTGACATTCCCTAGCCCTGGAATGGATTTGTTTTCTTCTTTCTGTTTCACGGAGAAAAAAAGAGGAGAACTTGATTTAAAAAAAACAAACAAACATCTTTTAAAACCTTTCCCTTCCCTTCTTACATGTCTGTAGATTTCTGGTTAGTCACTTAAAACACACTGAAAATAACAACTCAGGTCTCATACAAAGGAAATCATAATTTTGTGAATGTAGTCATTCTGATTTGATCTGCAAAATTATGGACCCGAAGACCTTTAGTTGTTGTTTCATGCACTTATTTTGCAGAGCCCTGTGGTCATAAACACGCCGTGTGGTCATAAACACCCCAGCTCGCATCTGAGGCAGACACAGGCATGAGCAGGATGCCCTCCCCACTGGCTCTCTCTAGCTTCTGCCAGGTGGTCGCAGCCTCACCGGCCTGGCCTCTGCCCAGCTCTGCTCACTCCAGTGTTCTCTGTTGAGCCTGTGTCCCACAGCCCTCCTCAGCAATCTGACCCGTTAGGGAACAGCAGGTGGAACGGGCTCTAGGGAAGCAGCAGGATAGCGCAAGAACACAGACATGCCCATGCAGCGTGACTCCTTTCTTGTCCACTCTTTACCCACTTAATTACTGTCTTTTTTTAACATATGATTTGATTTGTTTTTTGTCTCCATCCTTAAGATTTTTATTTTAAGGACAGCAAAGTAGAGAAAAACACAGCCAGCCCCTCTCTAACTGCATTAACTCCGTTACAGGCCAGAGGACATGCGCATTTCTAGGTATGGAGTGTGACAATAACAATGACTTTGACATCTCAAGCGTGAAAGCACTGGACAATAAGCTGTGCTCTGAGGTCTGCTTACCTGGTGAGTGGCAGTCTGCTGAACATGAACTTGGTGGGAGACGATCCCTGTGCTCTTACCCCTGCTCTCACCCTGGTACACCCATCTCCTGCTCTGCAGTTCCTGGCAAGAAGGCCTGGGGTGTGCTAGTGCTGGAGAACACTTGCTGAAAGGAAGTAAGAAGGCCTGGGAGAGTCCCTGAGCTTTTTGCAATGAGCCATCCTTGCTCTAAGTGAGAATATTAGGGTAGGAAGAAAGAAGCAAAATATATAATTTGGCCTAAACACTCTCCACTCCATCTCCTGGCCTTGCAGTTATCATGTCAGGTGGCCTGGTCTTGTTTTCAGTGACAGGAAGTTTGAGCAGACAGATACCACCTGTCTATGAAAGTCTTGTAAGGATTGCCTGAGCCCTTTTAAAGTGAAGCCGTAGCTCCTCAGAAGAGATGTGCTTCAGCTAGGATCAGAGAGGAATCTAAAAGCAAGCATTTTAGAGGCTAAGGAATGATTCTAATTGAGCCAGTGAGCTTTGGGTTACCAGTGCATTATACATACTGGATTCAGATCCAAAGGAGAGGTCAAGTTAGGGCTTCACTATGCTCCCTGGAGCTGCAGCTTCACAGGTGATCAGGTTGTCAGTGTGCCCTTATTCTTCTTCATGATACTAAACCGAATCTAGGTGGTGTCTTACACAGTCATGTTCATCACACTTTGCACACCGACTGCCTTTTTAGTTAATGTGCCCGTTCAAGGGCTCCAAAAACTGCTTTTCTAAAATCCACATCTTGCCCAAGTGGACTCAGCCAAATGTCCCCTCCGGGTTTCACAACACAGATTGTCCTTCACATCGTGTTGTTTGAATCCTCTTAAACATTCCCTGAATGAAGACTCACTTCAGCTTCAGAACAGCCACATCATGGGTCCAGTGCTTTACTCGCTCGGCGACGTGGCTGGAGGCATTGGAGCCACACGACCTCTGCGGTTGCCACTCTCCATCAACCTGTGCAAGGCACAGTTCCAGCACGCTCTGGCCCCACACAAGCTTGTGGCAGGGAAGCTGGAATTCTCTAGAGACGCTTTCTCCAGCCTTTCAAAGGACTTTCTTGAGTCATTTTCTATTTAGTTTGTCCTAAAGACACTGCCTAGGCCTCTTCATATTCAGTGAGACCGAAAGAGGCAGTATTGGTTCCCCTGCTTCTCCTGCACAGGCCCAGGGAAGACCCCCTTCCTGCCTGAGTGTAGACCATGGGGCCAGCCTCCTGCCAGTTTGGCCTGGACTGGAGCTGCTGGGGCCCAGGGGCTGTACCACCCCTACCTTCCCGCCCTGGCCTGGCTTCCATCTGTCCATTTGTGTTTCACATCATGTTGCCAAATGTAAATTTGTCTGTCTGGTTTGTTTATTTTCTAAACTCATGTACGTTCTCTAGACTTGGTATGAGAGTTCATGTTCACTCCGTGCCAGCACTGTCCTCCCTGCCAATGCTTCACCCCATCCAAGCTTGCTGGCCACGCACACACCTGGGAGGCGCGCACTTGGGGCTGTGAGTAAGGCTCCCGTTCCTAATTTGCGAGGTCCTGTATTCAGTGTACTAAGATCTTCCAAGAAAAAATATTGGTGAGATTGTATTAATTTCTGTTCTATGAAAATGGGAATGCTTCTGTGGCCAGGGCTATGGAAAGGATTCGGTTTTGACTGGCATCCTCCGTCCATAGTTGGGTGAAGATGACATCTCTGCCTTAGCTCTGCCCTGTGTCTGAGGCAGCTCTACCCTGGTCATCTCCTTCCTGGGCTTTAGGAGGGAAATTTAGCTCACTGCCTCCCTCAAGGGGCTCCCTTACCCACCCCTATTTTTTGGCAGAGGAGCTGCTGGGAGTTGTTTTAGCCAACAGTGCTGGTGGAAATTCAGTGTATCCCTCTGCTCCCTCCTCTTCCTGACTCCCCTTGGCGACCTGCTTGGTGATAGTTACTCCACTTACAGGATTACGGGAGGAGAGCAAGGACTGGGAGGAAGAGAGCAGCCCTGGGGTTCCTTAGGGTGACTTGTGGAGGCAGCTGTTTAGAGATTATGGTCAGCTCACAGTTTGGGCCAAACATGAAATCAGATGCTTATGATGGCTCTCGGAAGAGGGCCTTGGGTACAGCACTGTAAGTGTCCCATTCTATCCTCACCAGGGGCCTCAAGATGAGGGCCTGTAGTATTCAATATACTAAGATTTTCTAAGAAAGAAAAAAAATGTGTGAGACTATTAATTTCTGTTCAACAAAAATGGGAATGCTTCTGTGGCAAAGACTATGGAAAGGATTTGGTTTTGTTTGGTTTTTTTTTGAGATGGAGTCTCACTCTGTCGCCCAGGTGGAGTACAGTGGCATAATCTCGGCTCACTGCCACCTCCGTCTCCTGGGTTCAAGCGATTATCCTGCCTCTGCCTCCTGAGTAGCTGGGATTACAGGTGTGTGCCACCATGCCCATCTAATTTTTGTTTTTTGTGTTTTTTTTTTGAGATGGAGTTTTGCTCTTGTTACCCAGGCTGGAGTGCAATGGCGTGATCTCAGCTCACCGCAACCTCCGCCTCCTGGGTTCAGGCGATTCTTCTGCCTCAGCATCCCGAGTAGCTGGGATTACAGGCACGCGCCACCATGCCCAGATAATTTTTTGTATTTTTTTAGTAGAGACGGGGTTTCACCATGGTGACCAGGATGGTCTCGATCTCTTGACCTCGTGATCCACCCACCTCGGCCTCCCAAAGTGCTGGGATTACAGGCTTGAGCCACCACGCCCAGCCTAATTTTTGTATTTTTAATAGAGACAGGGTTTCACCATGTTGGTAAAGGTAGTCTCAAACTCCTGACCTTGTGATCTGCCTGCCTTGACCTCCTAAAGTGCTGGGATTACAGGCATGAGCCATCATGCCCGGCCAGGATTTGTTTTTAATTGGCATCATCAGTCAGTAGTTGGGTGACAGTGATATCACAAAACCTCTGGTTCCCCTTTTACTTGAGAGGGAAAAGCACATCTCTCTAAGCAAAATGTGTCTCTGGTTCCGCTGGTAGCATCACTGGTAGCAAAAGTGCTGGAGAACTCTCTGGAAGTATCTGGTAGGTTACAGACAGGAATAACTACTTTGGTAGGTCCCATGGTATACATAGACCTCTTCACACTCAGCTGTAAGTTCAGCTTTCTATCCCAGGGCCAAGATACCACTGGCTGTCATGGCGCCTCACTGCTCCTGCAGCCAGCTCTCTCCCTGTCAGGACAGCTGCACATGTGCTTGGACTCTGCTTGAGTGTGTTTCCCTCTTCTTTTTTAATACTTTCTCTTTTTTTATTTTATTTTTTATTTTTTTGAGACCAAGTTTTGCTGTTGTTACCCAGACTGGAGTGCAATGGCACAATCTCAGCTCACTGCAACCTCCGCCTTCTGGATTCAAGCAATTCTCCTGCCTCAGCCTCCCGAGTAGCTGGGACTACAGGCACGCACCACCATGCCCAGCTACTTTTTGTATTTTTAGTAGAGACGGGGGTTTCACCTTGTTGACCAGGATGGTCTCGATCTCTTGACCTCGTGATCCACCTGCCTCGGCCTCCCAAAGTGCTGGGATTATAGGCATTGAGCCACCGCGCCCAGCCTCTTTTTTAATTAATTATTTATTTTTTTAAGATGGGGTTTCACTGTGATGGCCAGGCTGGTCTTGAACTCCTGACCTCAGGTGATCCACCTACCTTGGCTTCCCAAAGTGCTAGGATTACAGGCGTGAGCCACTGCGCCCAGCCGTGTTTCGCTCTTCAAGCGGGTACCACTCCCTTCGTGGAGGGCCAGTGGGAAATGGAGCCCAGGGTGGCTCCCATGCTCTCCCCGTGCCCTGCACCATGTTCACAGCCTCTGCCAGGAGACCCAGCTGGTGGCAAGGACTGAGAACCTTGCTGGTTCCCATCCTCACCACTCTGGTCACGCTGGTGAGGGGCTTAGAGGCACTTCTCTTATTCCAGCCCCTCCCCCCTTAAGAAGCTTCTGGGTCTTCCTGGGCCCCAAGACCAAGGGTGGATTTTTGGTTTTTCACTGGGGAGTGTGTTCCAAGATTGCTTCTGAAAGGAGTAAAGGGGAAGATCTAAGTTGACAGGTGTCACAGGTGGTACTAAGACTAGAACTGTAAGACCACGCTAAGTAGATGTGGCTCCAAGGAGTTTGGTGGACTTTCCTGCCACACAGGTGGCAGGATAGTCATCGCGGCAAGTGATAGCTCTGTGAAGGCTCTGGGGTAGTCAGTGATGGAAAAAAGGCAAAGACAGACCATGCATAGTGGCTCATACCTGTAATCCCAGCACTTTGGGAGGCCAAGGTGGGTGATCGCTGGAGACCAGCCTGGGCAACACACTGAAACCCTGTCTCTATAGAAAACACAAACATTAGCCAGGCTTGGTGGCGTACACCTGTAGTCCCAGCTACTCAAGAGGCTGAGGTGGGAGGATCGATTGAACCTGGGAAGCGGAGGTTGCAGTGAGTCAAGATCATACCACTGCACTCCAGCCTGGGAGACAGAGTGAGACTGTCTTCAAAAAAAAAAAAGGCAAAGATAATTTTGATCTTTTTAGTGGTGATACAAATATAGTTTTTAAATTATTGCATTGAGGGGAATGAGCATATCCAGTGAAATCTAAAAATGCTTATGGAGACCAAATTAAATTCTCTCTTCTTTTTGAGAAGCCTCAGAACCCAAGACTAAAATGCCACTAGGAAAGTTTACACTTTGTGGGCACTAAGGAAAAATTCAAACCAAGTTTCTCCTTTCCCTGGAGAGAAATCGGCAAAGACCATTGAGCTATTAAATTCCTTACATTTAATTAGTGGCTTGGTAGAGGCAGGAAAGGGGCTTGTGAAATTTTCCTAAATGTGCTCCCAAAATCTACCTCTAGAGGTCTCTTCATACTCCCATTTCTGACCCCCAAAATGAGAAGTGAATGGAAAGCACCTTTATCCATTTCCCTATAAGGATTTTAAATCTCCACACTCCATTTTCTGGCTGGAGGGGCCTGGATTCAGCCAGACAAAATGGCGGCACCTGCTTTGGAAGGCCCCTCAGCACACAGACTGGCTTTCTACAGCCGGGCTTGTCGTGGGAATGAGGCTGAGGAGAGATCAGTAGCAGGGCTTTGCCATGGGCCCTTCAGGGTCCTGGCCAGTGGGAAGGCACCCCCCTCTTGCTGCTGAATCTCCCTCACCACAGAGCATACCAAGAGGCCGGGAGAGACTTCAGATCTGATTCTTGAGTCTTCCACAAGTAACCGATGCTCTGCCCTGGCTTATGCTTCTAGATTAGAAGGGTGCCATTTGTTGCAAGGACTCCTGTGAATGAAGAGTCAGGGCGACTCTCTGGGCCCAGCGTTTTATGGCTTGCTGGTGGCCTCGGTGGTGGCAGCAGCGGTGGTGGCGGTGGCGGTGGCGGTGGCGGCGGCGGCGGTGCTGCTGTTTTTATTTGTGCATGCATGTGTGTCTTCTCTCTTGTTTACCATTTGCTTTTGGTCTTTCCTACTGAACAGCCGCAGCTCCGGAGTCCTGCCCCATAAACATTGAGGAATAGGTATGAGATCTACCGAATTCTATCAATGAACAAACAGCTCATTTTATTTTGGGTTTCTCACTTTAAAGGCAATATTAACAGCCTTATATTCATCCTGCCACATTTAGACACACAGTGCCACCACTAGGGGTGAAAAAACACCTTGACTCACGTCCCAGGCTCCAGTACACACCCCCAGGGAGTCAAGATCCCAAATTCAGTTTGGATGTGAGAAGATACAAGACTCCTGTTCTCACTCTTCCCCTGGGGTCCAGCACCAGAGACTGTTAGAGCCCGAGGGTGATTAGCATGCCAAGCCACTGACGGGATGTAAGCAAGCCATTTATACCTGCTGACTCCACGTGGGTTAAAGCACTTCATGTCCTGGGCTGGTCTGAGGCTGACTCAGGACACTTGGGAGTGGCCTCTCAACCTCACGGCCACACTCTACAGTGTGTCGGCCTTGTCCACTGAACAGGCCCTCCTATGGGTCGGGTGTCCTGCTGGGCTCTGGACCACAGCAGTGGAAAAGTCATGGCCCCTGCCCATGGAGGAGCTCCAGGACTCAGCGGTTTCCACCATGTGACGTGTGCGTGGAGCCGTAGTTCAGGCTGCAGCGAGCACTTAGGTGCACACTGGCCTCACCCGGCCAGAGGTGCCTTGTAAGGGGAGGGAACTGGGAGACATGGCTTACGAGGCCCACAGCGTCTGGAGGATGACATGGCTTCCCTTCCCCAGGGTGCCAGGGGGCCCTGAGAGCAGAGGCGGCCAAGGCCCAAGGCAGGAGCATTCTAGCCTCCCTGGAGGGAAGGCACTGGAGGGAACCAGCTCATCTGTGGGCGAAAGATGAAGAGGACACCCAGTGAAAAGGCGAGGTGGCCTGCAGGAGCGTGAGCACAGGCTGTTGTAGGAGTCAGATTCTCTCACCAGCACTTGCGTTCTCTAGTCCTCACAGCAAGCCTGTGAGGTCAGTACTCATCTCCCATCTGATGGATGAGAAAACCAAGGCCCACAGTAAATTGATGTGCCCAAGATCACACCGATGTAAACTGGAAGTGGAGCCCAGTTAGTGTGACTACAGATGGCGTCACAACATGGCTAGAAGTGAGCCCGTAGGAGCTTGTGGAGGATTGGATGCGGAGCACAAAGGAAAGAGCAGCACCCAGAATGGGTTTCCAGACTGGCGCTGGCGCTCCTCACATGGGGGCAGCAGCAGATTTAGGGGAGAGGATGCGTTCAGTGGTGGTACCTGTGGGACCCCAAGGCTCCCAGGCTGGTGTCTGCTGGGCTGATGGCACCAGCTAGTAGCAAACCTCAACAGCTGCGCAGGTGCAGGAAGAGGGGAAAATGGCAGGTGAGGGGGGCTGGGGCCTCACACTGTCCTCCCTCCATGTGGCCTTCTGTCCCAGGAACCCTGCTGGGTGGCCAGTCCTTTCCTGCTCCACCTTGGCCCCCGCAGAAAACATTAATACTTTGGGCCAGAACGAACATAGTCTTCTCACTTCCCCCCACCTCTTCCTGCCCCAATGAAAATAGCTCAGCAAGGCCCAATTTCCTTTTCCTGTCTATCGTAACATATAGGCAAACTTTCAAACCAAGAACTTAAAATACTAAAGTGGATCCTAGGGTAAGTTCACAAAACAAGGAGCATCCTCCCTGTCTGGGAGCCACCGTGGCAGTGACTGTACCTAGCCCAGGGGGCAGGAGCAGCCCCTGCACCTGTCTGCACCTGCTTCTCTCTGTTCTTAAGAGGGTGCTGTGGCTTGCGCCCTCGCAGGGGTCTCAGATGATACTCATCCTGCTCCTTCCGTGCTGACTCCTGGGCTGCCCTGCTGGAGACACCATCTGGACCTGGCCAAAGCTTTGGCCCCTTTAATGTTCATTTTCTCTTCCCCAGGTACCTGGCAGGCTGATGACAATGCCGTCAGTCGATGTAACGCCCAGCGCCGACGCTTGTCATCCAGCAGCCTGGAGGACTCTGAGACGAGGCCTTGTGTGTGGGGCCCTTTGGCTGTCTGAGCCCCAGCCCCTGCACTTGGGCTCCCCTCCTGCCCCTGCATTCCATCCATCTTCACTTGGCTGCTGCCTCCTGGGCATCCTTAGCAAGAGGCTGGACTTTTCACCCTCCTGTGACAGCTCATACAACCTGTAACCACAATCCCTCACCTCTAAGAGGAGACTGGAGCCCTCCTTTCTCCCTGTGGCCTAAAGCCTCTCAATGAACTGCAGCTCATGAGACTCTTTGCAGGGACTCTGGAATGTCCCCATGGTATCTTGATGTTCAGATGGAGCTGGGGTCCATGGGCTAGTTGTTTCTTATGCATCTTTTTTCTCCTTAGGGAGTAGAACAAGAAGGCTTAGAGTTTTGGCAGCTTTGTTGTAAACATCCCTCTGGCATTTCCTGGTCTCTGGCACACCATAAACAATTGAAAACCTGAAGTCTGGGGTGGGGCTGGAGGATGGCTCCTGTGGAAAGGAAAGCCATGCTGCACACATGTGGCCTTTCCCTCCACAGGCACTAGGAGTGCCTTTCTCGAGGACAAGAAATGGTAGCAGCCAAAAGGTGGCTGAAAGAAACAATCCTTCCTTCTGGGAGCAGAGCCAGTCTTCTGGGCCTGCTTACAAAGGAGCCCTTGAATCTGCGAATCCCCCTGTTAAGATGATTTCCCTTAAGGAGCATTTCTCCTGATCAGGTGCATTCAGGGAGGCCTAGTACTCCATCCTAAAGTGACATTTTAAGAAACATGTGTTTGACCTCTCTATGTACCAACTACTGGGTGAGGAGTGGTCACATACTATGTCGTAATTCATCCTCACTCACCCAGGAGGTGGCATTCTTGTCCCTGTTGCTCCCATCTATATCCCTTTTGTTAATGGTGGAAGAGAAATGTGGACCAGTGATTCTCAACTGCCCAGGTCCCCATAGGAGGTGGTGGAGAGGCTTGAGCAAAGTTCAGGCAGCAGCATGCAGCCAGCAGCAGTGAGCCAGGAGCAGAGGCTGGAGTCAGGGCTCAGGGCCTTCACCTCAGGGGCCCCATCCATCCTCCACGTGTTCCTCCCTTGCCTTCCAGAGCTGCTGAGCCTAATTAGTAAAAGGGGAGATGGGGCCAGTCACATGCTGATTGGCAGTTCAGAGATGGTGTTCTGTTCATGTGCCCTCCCCACCCCAGCCCAGCGCAAGGGCACAAATACAAGAACCAAAACAGCACGTCTGGACTATGAGGTGGTGGCTGCCCCCTTCCTCAGCACTTGTGTCTCGGTGAATTCCATGTGGCTCTTACTGGCCTTTGGAAAGTTGGTTCTTTAGTAGGGCATGAGTATTTGGAAAGCAAACTTAGAAACAACTATTATTTGTGAGGTTGAGATGTGGGAGAGCCTTATAGGCTATGCCCATTGTGGTGGACTTGTCTTAGGGTTTGGAATTGTTACCCTAAAAAAGCTTTTCAAGGCTGTTTCCAAGGCCTGATAGCCTCAAAAAGAGCCTGGTGCCCAGGCGGTCCTGTGCTCCTGTGTGGCCGCAGAGGCCAGGAGTGTGGTGACACTGCCTAGTGGTTGTGGCTCACATCCTGCCCTGATGAAGGGAAGCCTGTTGTCCACCCTCTGAAATACTGCAGTAGACTCTGCCATTTCAGGCCCCACCTAATGTCCTTTCCTTCCCCCAACATTCTTCCAGCCCCTTTCATATTTAAGATGCATAAGCTGAGCAACAACCCCACTTCCTGATTTCCCTGAAACGTGAGCTCAGAAGCAGCAGGGACAGTGGTGGCACACAGACCACCTCCTGTCCTGTCCCCCGCAGGTGGTATTCACAGTGTGGTGTTACCTGGGAGGAGGGAGGAAGGAGCTGAGATGAAGGAGATTCAGGTAAACAGTAGCTGAAGTGGCCAAGACCCCCTTCCTGGAGGTGTCCTTCCTCGAAGCAAGTGCTCAGTCCTCTCCTAGGGAGAGGCACAGAAAGATTCCTCAAGGCCTCAGTTCCACATCCACAGCATACCTAGGTTAGAAATGTCCTTTAACTTGTTTCTCAGTTCCAATTTCTCCTCTTCCTCCCTCCCCCACCTTCTCTTGGCTGTCATTTAGCTCTCTGGCCGGCAGAAATACACTATCCAAGGAGTTAGTCCTCAGTCAGCCTGATTAGGACAGGTCAGTGGTCAACCCTTTTGCCCCAGTTCTTCATCTGGAGACAGTCACATAGTCACATCCACAGTTCGCCCAAAGAGAAGAGGTGGGGCCTGGCTTCTCCCACAGGGCACAGCCTAACTCTGGAGACCCAGGGCTCCTTCCTGCTGCACTAGGCCTGTGCTCTCCCTATGGCCTTCAGGTGGTGTGATCCCAGCTTCCTCACGGAGCCGCGTTCTGCCCAGTTCCATCCCACCAGTTTCCACCCTCACTGAGGCATCTCTTGGACACAGACCCCCACACTCATGCGTCTCACCTGGGGAGTTAGGATCCTGCCCACCTGGGGTTGGCACGCTGGTTGCTCACTTTGCTTTGGTCTGAACACCTGGTGTGCGCATGTGTATACTGCTTGAGCCATCTGTGTACCCCTCTCCCTGGGGTACACTTGTGGGCACACTACAGTGGGGACAGCAAGAATGCAATATATTATGGATTGCTGCATGATTCTTAAAAATGAATAAAACTGTTTACAAGGGAAGGAGAGCTAACTAACTACAAAGTGAGTTTATCTGTGAAAGTTTCTCTTTCTTCAGTATTCTAATATTTTTATTCAAGAGGATCTGGAGTTGGAGGAGTGGGAGAGGCAAGGGCTAGGAAAAGGCATGTTGGTGGGGGAGAGATGCACCATTGCCGGGACTTCTTCATGGCCTGGGCATCAGCCTTCCTGGCTCCAGCTCCTGGGCAGAGGCTGGGTAAGCAACCCAGCCCCCACCACTGCCTCTGCAGCCGCCTTAAACCGGAGAACTTCCAACCCTGCAGCTCCTCAATAATTAAAGAGCAGGAAAGCTGGTGACAGGAGGGAGGCCAGGGGAAGGGAGGAAGAAGGGCCACAGTCCCCAGAGTCCCTCTACCCTTAATCCCTGTCACTTAAAAGTTGGTGAAATTAATTGACTAAAAGGCACCGCTAGAAGAATTTGACAAGTCCATGACTTCAGAGTTTTACCCACGGGCTCTGCCTCATCCGCTGTCTCCAAAAGAGTGAGTGTGCTTCTGCAGAAGTCTCTAGAATATCAGCTTCCTGGAACCTTGAGGATAGGGGTGGGGAATGGGCTGCTTACCGGGACACACTGGATTACCCTACCGCCTGGTGTTTGCCGCCTCTGTGGATGTAAGCAGCAGGTGGCATCGGAGAGTCAGACCTGCCTGGGGCACCAGAGAGAGATACTAAGGGTCGGGGGAGAGGGAAACGCCGCAGAAATATGAGAAAGTGCCACTCGCAGCGGAGAGGAAAGAAAACCTCAAGGATACGGTTCCCGAGCCTAAGCCCGCTCCCAGCCTTAGCCCCTCAACCCGAGGCTCTGTCCCAGGAGCAGTCGATGCCTCAGAGAGACCCGGACTGGAAGGGGGTGGGGGCGGGAGTCGTGGTTCCCCAGGACGAACGGATCCGTAGCGGTTCCGGGGGCCGCGGGCCGCGCGCTTCTCCGACCCCAGCGCGGGGCCCTCTGGCGGGAAAGAACCGAGCCCGGACGCGGCGGCGGGTAGGGGGTTGGGTGGCGCGGGAGAGGGCGGCAGAAGGAGGGAGTTCGAAGAGCGTTGCCGCCAGAGAGCGTGGCAAGTGCCCGCGGTCTCCTTGGAGACTTGCTGGCCAATAGCAGTGGCGGAAGCTGTTTATGGGGGCGGAGCGTCGCCATGGCTGCAGGAGAAGCCTTTGGAGCGGCTACTTATTGCCGGTCCCAGGGCCGCGGTCGCTCAGAGAAGCGCCGTCGGGCGGGGGGGCAGCGAGAGGCGCTGGCAGGGCCCTCGAGCGGAGGGGCAGAGAGCCGCAGGGGGTGGGAGGAACTTCTTCCAGAACCTTCCTCTGGCCCGGGCTGCGCTCTGAGCCAGGTAAGGGACGAGGAGGGCTACAGGCCCTGGGGAAGGGTGGGCGACGGTACCAGTCCGCTCTCTCGTTCGTCCTTGACGGAAGTGGTGGGCCCAGGGACTGACAACGGAGGAGTTTGTGGGAAACTCGCCTCCTGCCCCTCATAACTGTTCCGTCCCCTTCCTTCCCGACGACCCCCTATCATAATATTCCTTTTCAAGGATCAGAGGACCTCCTCCGCTCCCGCCCCGTCGTACTGCCCTCCCAGACTTGTCGCCCCATTTCCATTTGTTGCGGGGAGGAAGGGGGTCCTGATTTCCTGCTCTTCGGGAGAAAAGGATAGCCTCGGATGCCCCTACCCTCTTACTTTATTTGCCTAATAAAACCTCGAAGAGGAAAGGAGGAGGGAGGCGGTTCTGGTGGGGGGGGGGGACCCCAGGGCCTTACTTCTGTTTCCCAGACCTCGGTACTAAAAGATCCTCCCCAGCTGCGGGGATGATGTTAGGGGAGGCGCCCCCTGTACGGGGCGTGGGGTGGTGCTCAGCTCCCGCCGTGGTCCTCGCAGGCACCACAAGCATATTCGGAGGAGGCGCCCCAGGGGTCGCGAGATGGAAGCGCGCGTCCGAGAGGCCGAGTAACCGAAGCTGCGGGAGTCAGCGGGCGGGAGAGCGCGGCGGGCCACCCCCGACTCAGGCCGTGGATGCTGACCGCCCCCTCGGAGAGTCCCCGCAGACATGGCGGAGAGCTGGCTGCGCCTCTCCGGAGCCGGGCCGGCGGAGGAGGCCGGGCCGGAGGGCGGCCTGGAGGAGCCCGACGCCCTGGATGACAGCCTGACCAGCCTTCAGTGGCTGCAGGAATTCTCCATTCTCAACGCCAAGGCCCCCGCCCTGCCCCCGGGGGGCACCGACCCCCACGGCTACCACCAGGTGCCAGGCTCAGCAGCACCCGGGTCCCCCCTGGCGGCCGACCCCGCCTGCCTGGGGCAGCCGCACACGCCGGGCAAGCCCACTTCGTCGTGCACATCGCGGAGCACGCCCCCGGGGCTGCAGGCCCCGCCCCCCGACGATGTGGACTACGCCACCAACCCGCATGTGAAGCCTCCCTACTCGTACGCCACGCTCATCTGCATGGCCATGCAGGCCAGCAAGGCCACCAAGATCACCCTGTCGGCCATCTACAAGTGGATCACGGACAACTTCTGCTACTTCCGCCATGCAGATCCCACCTGGCAGGTAGAGGAGGCGCGGGCGGCGGCCGCTCCCTCCCCATTCCCTCCTGGCTCCCCACGGGGCATTGGATTCACATCCCAGATCTGCAGGCCAAGTAGGCTCCGTGCGGCCAGGGCCCCAGAAGGGAGGACTGCAAAGGGGCCCAGTTCTTGCAGCTGCCCCTCCTTTGACTTCCAGAGAGGGAGAAGGGAGAGTGTCCAGAGGTAGAGGGCTTTAGGGGTGCAGAGGCTGAGATTCAAGGGGAAGGAACCTGCCATTCATCCAGCAGGCCCAGGCCAAAGACCAGGGCTAGACCGCGTGGA
The DNA here is from genome assembly GCF_049354715.1 of Callithrix jacchus. Lineage (NCBI taxonomy): Eukaryota > Metazoa > Chordata > Mammalia > Primates > Cebidae > Callithrix > Callithrix jacchus. Next base: position 132,042,885 of record NC_133506.1, on the reverse strand, counting down.
TAGAGTCTCCTTGGGGAGAGCAGTGAACTGAAGGCACATTCTTGTCCCAAGTCCTAGAATTCCTAGCCACTGCCCTGCCCGGGAAGGTTTGTCAGGCTGGGAGTCAGAAACGGAAACTGGAACATGGCCTCCCTGCCAGGCTCTATGTCCTGCCCTTTTGCAGTTGGCTTGGGGAGTGTGGGATGGAAGGAGTGCTGTGGCATGTGAGGGCCAGCTTTGTCCCAGTGGAGGGTGGAGGGCTACCCCCTCCTAAAGGGGGACCTTCCTAAAGCTGCTGTCCCAGCCCCCTACTTCAACCTCTGCTTAGTTTTCTCCCTCCAACCCCCGCTCTCAGCCAACCTCCCTGGGGAGACAATTACCTGAGCCAGGTACCTTCCACAGGGGCTCTGCCTGCCACACGGCTGCATGTTCCAAGTCTCTGGAACCTGGCACAGAGCAGCCAAGGGGCCCCAGCCACCATGTAAACATCCCAGCCTTGCTGGGGGCACTATCACCCACCTGCCCTGCTGTCCCAGCCCAGGACCCTGGGCCCCAGCAGGCTTTGGACAAGATGAAACACATAAGAATGGACAAGGCAGGAGGATGGTGGATTTGAGGCTGGGTGGACATTGCTCCGTCTTCAGCCATCACCATCAAGGGCTAGTTGGTAACAGAGGCCCCCCAAGGATGCCCAGACTCTTCCCTGAAGCACCCAAAGTGGGCAGGCCACAGGACCACAGTCCCAAGCCATTTCAAATGCCCCCTGACCCTAGAGCAGTGTCATTTTAGCCACAGCAAAAAGCAGGGACCCTCAGCCCCACCCTACCCTAAGCCTGTTCAGCTTTGGCTTCAGGAAACCAGCCCCAGGAATGAGTGCTATGCTCCTGGCTCTTGGCTGGGTAATAATCAACTGAGCCTAGAGTAGGGGGAGGGGGCCTTGGGGGGTGAAGGCCCAGGCCAGCAGCCAGCTCAACAAATAGGGAAAGTCATCAGATCCTACACCCCTCATCCCTGCATACGCTCGCTGGCTCTCTCTCTCTCTCTCTCTCTCTCTCTCTCTCTCTCCTCTCTCTCTCTCTCTCTCTCTCTTTCTCTCTCTCTCTCTCTCTCTCTCTCTCTCTCTCCCCGCCCCCCCCCCCCCCCCCCCCCGCCACCATCCTTGGCTGCCCAGCCCCCTCCCTGGACCCATTCACTCACAGAGAGGGCCAGCCAGGCCCAGGCAGAAGGAGATGGCAGTCCAGGCCCTGGGGGAGCGGAGGGCTTTGGCCAGAGGCTGTGAGCAGCAGGGTGAGGGAGGGAGGGCAGGCGATGGGGGTGGCACGGAGAGCCACCCTGCGGCTCAGAGCTCGGATGACTGAGCAGGCAGATATCCCGGCAACAGGGAACAAAAGCCCCCGACAGCACTCCGGGCTCCCAGTGCCCTGTGGCTGGTGTCCCAGAGCCGAAGCCGCCTGGGCAAAGCAGCATATCTGTCCCCCTCTCCCCTCCCCTGCCGGAGAGAAGATGGGGGTGTGCAGGAGGGCTAGGTGCCACTTCATTGCCCTGTCCCCACTGACCCAGCGGTTCCTCTTTCTGTCTGGCTCTCTCCCTATGCCCAGAATTCAATCCGCCACAACCTGTCTCTGAACAAGTGCTTCATCAAGGTGCCTCGGGAGAAGGATGAGCCAGGCAAGGGGGGCTTCTGGCGCATCGACCCCCAGTACGCGGAGCGGCTGCTGAGCGGGGCCTTCAAGAAGCGGCGACTGCCCCCGGTCCACATCCACCCGGCCTTTGCCCGCCAGGCCGCGCAGGAGCCCAGCACTGTCCCCCAGGCCAGGCCGCTGACGGTGAACACAGAGGCCCAGCAGCTGTTGCGGGAGTTCGAGGAGGCCACTGGGGAGGCGGGCTGGGGTGCGGGCGAGGGCAGGCTGGGGCATAAGCGCAAACAGCCCCTGCCCAAGCGGGTGACCAAGGTCCCGCGGCCCCTCAGCACCCTGCTGCCCACCCCAGAGGAGCAGGGTGAGCTGGAACCCCTCAAAGGCAACTTTGACTGGGAGGCCATCTTCGACGCCGGCACTCTGGGCGGGGAGCTGGGTGCTCTGGGGGCCCTGGAGCTGAGCCCACCACTGAGCCCCGCCTCGAACGTGGATGTGGACCTCACTGTCCACGGCCGCCACATCGACTGCCCCGCCACCTGGGGGCCTTCGGTGGAGCAGGCTGCCGACAGCCTGGACTTCGACGAGACCTTCCTGGCCACATCCTTCCTGCAGCACCCCTGGGACGAGAGTGGCAGCGGCTGCCTGCCCCCGGAGCCCCTCTTTGAGGCCGGGGACACCACCCTGGCCTCCGACCTGCAGGACTGGGCCAGCGTGGGCGCCTTCTTGTAAGAAGCCAGGCCCCACCCCACCTCCGGACAGTGCCCAAGTCAGGGCCCAGAACTGCCCCCCAACACAGGTCCGCGGACACCCCACCATCCAGGCAGGGGCTGGGCCAGGGCTCCAAGGCTGGTCCCGCAAGGCCACATGGCCACCAGCCCCGCTGCAATCAGATTCAAGCCCAGGAGGCTGAGGACGAGGGCCCAGGACCAGAACTGTTGCCTCCTCCCCAGCCCGCCTTGTACACACAGTGTTTCCTTGCTCCCCATCTTCCCAGCCCCAGAAACTGGCTAAAGGGTCCTGCACCAAGAGAGCCAAGGCCTGGAGGGGCCCAGGTCAGGGTGGGGGGGGAAACTGGGCCCTCCCAGAGCACCTCCACTCTCCCCTTCCCGCCCCCCACCCAGCTTCCCCAGGTCTCTATCCAGAGAGAGTCCCCAGGTACAACAAATGCTAATTAGATGACAGCAAATTAACCCCCTGGAGGCTTCTCCTGGCAGAGCCTCCGTGGCTGGGGCAGGCGGTGGATGAGGCAGAGCAGGGTAGAAGATGGACTGGGGGAGGGGGCAGAGAGGAGACCAAAACGAGGTGGGGTCACAGGGTGGGGCAAGGAGATCCTCTCTAAGGCCTCTGGGGTCTTCACCTGGCCCCATCCCTAGGGGGTGGGGCGGGGATGTAAATCCCTAATCTTAAGACTTGAGGCTGATAGCAGCAGGAAGTCTGGGTCTGGGGGTTTGGGGCAGGGGCAGCCAAGCTGTAGGGGGCGGGACAAACTAATGTAGTGAGTGTAGCTGTAGCTGTAGCTGAGGCTTCACTGGGAGGGACAACGAGCTTGCTGGAACTACTGGGACCAAGAAATGGGGGTACCCCACACCCCTGCCTGCACTCCCAGGGGGCGGGGGCGTGCCTTGCTCCACCCAGACCCCCTGGGCTGCGTCCTACATCCGCCCTCCCGCCCCGTGGGGCAATTTAACCTTTTTCATGAAAAGTTATTTACAATGAAAAGTTTTTAAAAATAAAATTTCAAAAGATCTAAAAATGGACCTGCACAAAACCGTCTTTGGGAACAGGTGAGGGCCCGGTGTTCTGGAGGGGTTGAGCTTCTCTTTGCTGGAGGCGGGGATGGGGTGGCTGAGAGGAAGATTCGGGGGGCACCGAGGGCCTGCAAAGACCCCTGCCAAACCCCACGACCTCAGCGTCCCCAGGAGGAGGAGGCTAAGGGGTGGCTCTCGGATGTCCCCTGCAGCCTGGGTCTCAGCTTCCATCCATGCAATGGGAAGACCGGGGCCTATAGCCCGGGGGGATTTGGAGACAAAGGGAGGAGTGGCCCCCACCCCCAGACCCAGGGAATCTCAAAGACTAAGTGTGCCCTGGGCTTGGCCCCTGCCGTCCCCCGCTGCGAGGGCCTGCCCAGGCCCGCCCGCCCCAGTCTGCCGTCCCGACCTGGGCCAGCCTCCAGCGCCTCCTCCCCTTGGTCCTCTCCAGGAGGGATCCAGCCCCAGGGCCCCCACTTCCCACCCAACCTGGCCCAACGCAGGTTTGCGGAGGAGAAAGGCCACCAGGGAAGCGAGTGAGCTCAGACAACCTCTCCCACCCACACTGGCAGGAACCGACTACTAGAGTTCTGACAGGGGAACTGAAACACAGGATATTTGTGTCTGGGTGACACTCAGCTGGCACCTTTCAGTCCCCTGCCCCATGCTTTGCCCAGGAGCCACCTCCCCACTCAGTCCCCACCACACACACACCCTCACTGGTGCACGACTCCTCGGGAGAGCCAATTCCTCTCACACAGGTGCGCACATGAGCACACACACGCAGGGGCACAAACAGGCAACGTCCTGAGCACTCCTGCCCAACCTCCACGGACCCCTTTCTCCCAAAGCCCCTTTCTTTCTCCATCCTCTAGGCTGGCTCTAGGCCAACCTAGCATTCCCCTGCTAACCAGCTGCTTTCACTTGCTAATTATTCTAAATACTGCAGAAGGGCAAGCAGCCTGCAGGGTCCGGGAAGGCTGGCTGAGGGCCACCCCAATTCCCTTTACCCCGAAGGCAATTCCCCCTTCCCTTCCCCACTGTCCACCCCCTTCCTCTCCATGGACCCCACCATTGTGGGAACAAGGCACGGGCGCAGCATTAGGGGAATCAGCCTTTTCTCCCCAGGATCAGCCTCCAGCTTTGGACTGACTGGCGGGGTGTGTAGCTGTGTGCCCCAGGCCTGTGCTAGGGGGAAGAGGGGCAATGTCTGGGGCAGGCAGGACCCCCCCCACTGGGGGAGCACCAGGCCTGAGAAGCTGAGCAAGGTTTGCCCCAGCTTGACAGTAACCTGGAGGCTCCTGAAGATCCCGCTGCTGGGCTGCACCCTGGACCAATTAGACCAGAATCTCCGGGGTGGGACCCAGACATCAGCATTTGTAAGGTTCCCAGATGCTTCCAATGTGCAGCCAAAACTGAGAAGGGGCCCTGGAGATGGCAGAACTCTTCCAGCAGGCCATGCTGCGGAGTTGGGAGAGCATCCGCTAGGAGCCTCTCACTGCTATTCACCCCTGCCTTGCCCCTCAGTGGGGTGGCTTTTTGGCCACGAGTGGTGGCTCATGCCTGTAATCAATCCCAGTACTTTGGGAGGCTGTGTCGGGTGGCTCATCCAAGGAAAGGAGTGTGAGACCAGCCTGGTCAACTTGGTGAAACTGCCTCTCTACTAAAAATACAAAAAATTCGCTGGGTGTGGTGGCAGGCACCTGTAATCCTAGCTACTCAGGATACAGGGAGGCAGAGGTTGCAGTGAGCCAAGATCACGCCACTGCACTACGGTCTGGGCAACAGAGCAAGAATCTCAAAAGAGAGAGAAAAAAAAGAATGTTCACCCGGGCGAGGTGGCTAACACCTGTAATCCTAGCACTTTGGAAGGCTGAGGTGGGTGGATCACGAGATCAGGTGTTCAGAGACCAGCCTCACCAAGATGGTGAAACCCCATCTCTACTAAAAATAAAAAAAAAATTAGCCAGGCATGGTGGCAGGTGCCTGTAATCTCAGCTACTTGGGAAGCTGAGGCAGGAGAATTGCTTGAACCAGGAGGCGGAGGTTGCAGCGAGGCGAGATCGTGCCACTGCACTCCAGCCTGGGCAACAAGACCGAGACTCCATCTAAAAAAAAAAAAGGCAGGGCGCGGTGGCTCACGCCTGTAATCCCAGTACTTTGGGAGGCCGAGGCAGATGGATCATGAGGTCAAGAGATCGAGACCATCCCGGTCAACATGGTGAAACCCCGTCTCTACTAAAAATACAAAAAATTAGCCGGCATGGTGGCGCGTGCCTGTAGTCCCAGCTACTCGGGAGGCTGAGGCAGGAGAATCGCCTGAACCCAGGAGGCGGAGGTTGCAGTGAGCCGAGATCGTGCCATTGCACTCCAGCCTGGGTGACATGAGCAAAACTCCGTCTCAAAAAAAAAAAAAGTTTATTTACCTCTTCTATTTTTTTTTTTTTTGAGACGTCTCGTTCTATTGCCTCAACTGAAGTGCAGTGGCATGATGTCAGCTCACTGCAACCTGCGCACCCTGCCCCACCAGGTTCAAGCCATTCTCTTACCTCAGCCTCCTGAGTGGCTGGGATTACAGGTGTGCTTCACCACACCTGGCTAACTTTTGTATTTTTAGTAGAGATGGGGTTTCAACATGTTGGCCAGGTTGATCTTGATTGAACTCCTGACCTCAAGTGATCCACCCACCTCAGCCTCCCAAAGTGCTGGGATTACATGTGTGAGCCACCACGCCCAGCCTATTTACCTATTATTTATTTCTGGGTTCTATGTAATCCCAATCAAAATATGTTTTGCACCATTTGACAGTGTGTTGAAGACCTGACACCCCATACCACTAAATATCTCAGCACATATTTTCTCAAAACAAGGGCACTTCTAAGCAGTAGTGTAACCATCAAAATCAGGAGATTAACCCAGCACAATGGCTCATGACTGTAATCCCAGTACTTTGGGAGGCCGAGGTAGAAGGCTTGCTTGAGCCCAAGAGGTCGAGACCAGCCTGGGCAACATAACAAGACCCTATCTCTGCAGTTGGTTTGTTTGTTTTGTTTATTAAGACAGAGTCTCACCGGGCCTATAATCCCAGCACTTTGGGAGGCCGAGGTGGGTGGATCACGAGGTCAAGAGATCGAGACCATCCTGGTCAACAAGGTGAAATCCCATCTCTCTACTAAAAATACAAAAATTAGCTGGGCATGGTGGTGCATGCCTGTAGTCCCAGCTACTCAGGAGGCTGAGGCAGGAGAATTGCTTGAACCCAGAAGGCGGAGGTTGTGGTGAGCCGAGATCGCGCCATTGCACTCCAGCCTGGGTAACAAGAGCAAAACTCCGTCTAAAAAAAAAAAAAAAAAAAGACGGAGTTTCACTACGTCACCCAGGCTGGAGTGCAGTGGTAGGATCTCAGCTTATGGCAGACTCCGCCTCCCAGGTTCAAGTAATTCTCCCTGCCTCAGCCTCCTGAGCTGGGATTAGAGGCGCCTGCAACCATGCCCGGTTAATTTTTGTATTTTCAGTAGAGATGGGAGTTCGCCATGTTGGCCAGGCTGGTCTGGATCTCCCGACCTCGGGTGGTCGACTGCCTTGGTCTCCCAAAGTGCTGGGATTACAAGTGTGAGCCACCGTGCCTGGCCTCTCAGATACTTTTTAAAAATTGCCAGGTATGGTGCCTCTGTGGTCCCAGCTACTCTCTACACAGAAGGCTGAGGCAGAAGAATCGCCTGAGCTGAGCCCAGGAGATCAAGGCTTCAGTTAGCTGTGATGGCACCACTGCATTCCTGCATGGGTGGCAGAGTGAGACCCTGTCTAAAAAAAAAAATCAGAAATTAAGATTGGCCAGATAGGTTGGACGCGGTGGCTCAAGCCTGTAATCCCAGCACTTTGGGAGGCCGAGGCGGGTAAATCACGAGGTCAAGAGATCGAGACCATCCTGGTCAACATGGTGAAACCCCGTCTCTACTAAAAATACAAAAAAAATTAGCTGGGCATGGTGGTGCGTGCCTGTAATCCCAGCTACTCAGGAGGCTGAGGCAGGAGAATTACCTGAACCCAGGAGGTGGAGGTTGCGGTGAGCCGAGATCGCGCCATTGCACTCCAGCCTGGGTAACAAGAGCGAAACTCCATCTTAAAAATAATAAATAAATAAATAAAAAGATTGGCCGGATAATCCCATCTAATCCAGGGACCCCATTCAAACTTTGCAGATTGCCCTATCACGCTCCTCCCTGTGCCAGCATCCCAATCTGAGGGCACCATTCACTCCCTGTCCTATCTTTTTGGAGCTGCGTGGCTTTGAGCTCTTGACTCAAGTTCTCTGGGCAGGTTCCTCACCTCCTTTCATTCTAACCTGCAAGCCCCACTTTTGGGGTAACCAGCACCTGCTGCATGTAACAGCCCCCGCCAGAACCGCCTCATTTTTTTTTTTTTGAGACAGAGTCTCGCTTTGTCACCCAGGCTGGAGTGCAGTGGAACAAACTTGGCTCACTGCAACCTCTGCTTCCTGGGGTTCAAGCGATTCTCCTGCCTCAGCCTCCCGAGTAGCTGGGATAACAGGCGTGTGCCACCTCGCCCGGCTAATTATTGTATTTTTAGTAGAGACGGGGTTTCACTGTCTTGGCCAGGCTGGATCCTCAAGTGATCCGAGGACCACCTCGGCCTCCTGAAGTGCTGGGATTACAGGAGTGAGCCACCTCACCCGACCCCACCTTCTTTTAAGTGTTGGAGGAAGCCAGTTCCCAAAGCAAGGAGCCACTTCTGTCCCCGAACTTCCTGCCTTTTCCATTCTGCCTTCCCGCTGCATCCCCGACTAGGAATGTGCTGGAGAGGGAGGGAAGGGCCAGGACGTGGGAGAAAAGGCCAGGAGCTCAGACCTTGGAGGGCTCCCCCTCCCTGCGCAGGGCACGTCCTTTTCCACAGGACAGGTCACCAGGGGCCCAGTGACTCTCAGGTCTGGAAGGCCCCCAGGGATCCCCTGAACCCCGCACGTTATGCTCCGCTGGGAAGCACTGGCCAGGCCCCCCTGCAGAGCTGAGCTAAGTCTGGGACTGGTGTCAGGAATGGCTCTCCACCTCCGCCTCCGCCCCAGGACCCAGACTTGCAGGAAGAGGGTGAGCAGGAGGGCGGGAAGGAAGGCGGGGTGGGGAAGTGGAGGGTCAGGTGCAGCTCCCTCCTGGGCTGACGCCCAAAGGTAAACAGGTGTAGGTGCGCTCCCGGCAGGGGGCAGTGGGCTGGTCTTGGGGCAGGCCTGGGCCTGTCGGGGGCGGGGATGTGGGGAGGGGCTGCGGAGCCGGACTTGTTAACAATGGGGTAGGGGAGTGGCCGGGTCCTGCTGACACATTCTTGTTTGAAGAGGAGGAAAACAGATGACAAGGAAGGGGGGGCCACCTCGGGCAGGGGAGGGGCTTTGTGAGCCCCCCTGCCAAAGCCTCACTGACTACTGTGAGCTGAGAAGCAGGTGAGGTGTAGGAGGCCCCCAGGCGCTGCCTCCTTCTTCCCGGGGCACCTGTGTCCACCCCACTCTTGGCTCCCAGGTGGGCAGGTTAGAGGCACTGGGCGTGCTGGGGCTTGAACCTTCCGTGTCTGCGTCAGAAGTTGGCAGGGGCCAACTGGACGGACGCTGTCCCCCGGAAGCCAGCCTGAGCTGGCCAGGCAAGGAGAGGTGGGGGGACCCTCACCGAGCGGCTGTCGGGGCTGAGGGTCTCCCTGCTGGCCCCCGCCAGACTCCCAGTATAGTCCTGAACCTACCCCCACCAGGTCCCCACCTGCCCTGGGCCACACCACCTGTTCTGAGGACAGAGGGGTCTGAGCCCCAGGCTCTGAACTCCCAGGAAAGCAGTAGTTCCAAGAATTGGAGAAGTGTGCACATCTCCATGAAGCCCACCCTACCCACAGTCCCCAGGGCTCTTTGCAGCCAGAGCCGCTGCAGGGTTGTGGTGGGTGGGCAGCCCTCCCAGTGCTGCTGTTTGCCCAGGGAATTAAGCTGAGGCAGGGCGGCTGCCCACAGCTCTCCCCTCGCCCAGCCACCCACAGGCTCCGACAGCAGCCCTTTACCCCCACCAGCTGCCCTGCCTCTCTTCCTCCTAACGCTGGCCACCAAGCCCTGTCCCCACCCCCACTGAGCAACAGAGTGCCCTCGATTTCCTTCCAGTGAACTCTGTCCACGAGGTAGGTGGGGGAAGGAAGGGCCGACTGGGATACAGTCCCTACCTCCTCAGTCCACAGCTCCGCAGGCCCTGCGGGAAGATGGCCGTCATGCTCATTCCTACCTTCCAAGCATCCTAGCCCCCACCATGTGAAGTATTTCTTGAATAAATGAATGAATCAATGTGCCGGCTGGCAGATCAATACAAAATAGAAAACCAGCCAAGAAGCCAGATAGGCAACACCCAGGGGTTCTCCAGGCCCTGGGCTAGGAACATTCTCGAGGCCTCAGGAGGTAGTGGTTTGATCCGGCACTGTGCGGACGGAGAAGGCATTTCAGCCCAGTGAGAACTTTGAGGAAAGCCCCAGGCTGCCAGGTTCAGGAACTGAGCGAGGGGACCAGCTGTTGACCCTGTGGATTTGGGGCCTCTCCTATGGAAGTGAGAACAGGAGGGGAGCAGACAGCAGGGCCACCATTAGGAAACCAGGGGACCAGGGAGGAGGCAGAGCCAAGGGGGAGCCAGGAGGACGCCTGGGAGCTCCGGCTAGGGGAGCTGCTGAGCTGGCACACCTGTTCCCCGCCAGCCTGAAGGGAGCGCCCACAGTGCGGAACGCCACAGGGCACCCTGAGTGGGCAGTGGAAGCTGGCTTTGGCCCTGGAGGTCCCCACTGGTCATTTCCTTAGTGCGGTTGGCTGGGTGGAGGGGGTGTGGGGAGAGTCTGAGAGCAGGCAGCAAACTCCAGCTCCAAGTGGAGAGAAAGGAAGGAGAGGGTGAGGGCGGGCAGACCCAGAGAGAGTGCGAAGATGGGAGGCCTAGGCCAGGCTCGGGGGCTCATGCCTGTAATCTCAGCACTTTGGAGGCCGAGGCGGGCAGATCACGAGGTCAGGGATGGAGACCAGCCTGGCCAACATGGTGAAACCCTGTCTCTACTAAAAATACAAAAATTAGGCCGGGCGCGGTGGCTCACACCTGTAATCCCAGCACTTTGGGAGGCTGTGGCGGATGGATCACAAGGTCAAAAGATCGAGACCATCCTGGTAAACATGGTGAAACCCCGTCTCTACTAAAAATACAAAAAAAAAAATTAGCTGGGCATGGTGGTGTGTGCCTGTAGTCCCAGCTACTCAGGAGGCTGAGGCAGGAGAATTGCCTGAACCCAGGAGGCGGAGGTTGCGGTGAGCTGAGATCGCGCCATTGCACTCCAGCCTGGGTAACAAGAGCGAAACAAAAAACAAAAATTAGCTGGGCATGATGGCCCATGCCTGTAGTACCAGCTACTCGGGAGGCTGAGGCAGGAGAATCTCTTGAACCCGGTAGGCGGAGGTTCCAGTGAGCCAAGATCATGCCACTGCACTCCAGAGTAAGACTCAGTCTCAAAAAAAAAAAAAAAATATATGGGCGGCCTGAGGGTGTTTGAAGGAAAGAAGGCATATGGGTGACCCCGAGGGAGGGCAGGCTGAAGGTTCTGGGGGTTGGCAGTGCTGAGTGAGCTCCTGGTGGGGGCAGGAGGAAGAGGGTCTGGGGAGGTGGGGAGGTAGGAAGTTTGGAAAGGGAAGAGAAAGAGGATGGGGAGGGGGTGGGGTTGCAGCAGGATGAACCTGAGAGTGTGGGGAGCTCTGGCTAGTGTGCGCTAGTGAAAGGGGCAGAAGGGCGGAGGAGCAGGAGGTCTGCAGTAACTTGGAATGGAGCAAGGGGAGCAGAAAGATGGGACAGGAGCCCTGAGAGGGACAGCAGTACCTGGAGGTCAGGGTGGCTGACCTGCACGCAGCTCACAGGACGCAGGTGGAGGCCAAAGATTCTCAGCTGCAGGAGAGGAAGGCCAGGGACCCAGGTGCCAGACCTGGTGACCTGGTTTCTTACACCTTTGGGCTGAGTGAGGGAGGGGCAACAAAGAAGAAGGGCCAGACCCGGTCTAAGGGAAGCCTTTCTATCCCATGGAGTTGGGAAGCCCACAGCCATACACAAGGGACTCAGGCTCTGAGGCTAAAATGTTGGGCATTGCAGCTTCAGGGCAGGAATTCTGTTCCCGGAGCTTTGCTCATGAGGGATGGTTCCCTTTCCAAGCTGAGTCTCCTACAATGCTCTTTCATTCCCCAGACTGAACCCTCTTTCAGGCACCCCATAACATGCTCAAACTCATGGAGAAGCACCTCAAACTCTCCGTATGCTTGGCCGGATTTCCCTTCTCCCCCCGTGGTCTTCCCTCATGCCACATCCCCCACTTGGGATGGAACTTCAGCCAGCTGTCTCCCAGCCCGCTGCCCTCACTCCAAACAGCCACTGGGCCCTTCCTTTTTTTTCTGTCTTTTTTTTTTGACCGAGTCTTGCTCTGTCACCCAGGCTGAAGTGCAGTGGCACCATCTCGGCTCACTGCAACCTCAGCCTCCTGGATTCAAGCAATTCTCTTACCTCAGCCCCCCAAGTAGCTGGAACCACAGGTGTCCACCACCAAGCCCAGCTTTTTGTATTTTTACTAGAGAAGGGGTTTCACCATGTTGGCCAGGCTGGTCTTGAACTCCTGGGCTTAAGTGATCTTCCCACCTCGGCCTCTGAAAGTGCTCAGATTACAGGTGGGAGCCACCGCACCTGGCTTTTTTTAAAGGAAAAATTTTTACATCATAGTAGTATATGCACCTGGAATACATATCAACCTTAAAAAGACTTAGTATGTTCAAAAAACACAAAAGGTCGCTAGCTCTTCCTTCAGCTCCTGTTCCCAGGTAGCCATAACCACTTTCATTTATTTTACTGGTTCAAATAATCCCTGCTCTTCTGTTTTTGTGGTGTATGTGTGTGACAGACTCTTGCTCTGTCGCCCAGGCTGGAGTGCAATGGCATGATCTCGGCTCACTGCAACCTCCGCCTCCTGGGTTCAAGTGATTCTCCTGCCTCAGCCTCCCCAGTATCTGCGACTACAGACACATGCCACCATGCCCAGCTAATTTTTGTATTTTTGTTAGAGATGGGGCCTCACCATGTTGGCCAGGCTGGTCTTGAACTCCTGACCTCAGGTGATCCACATACCTTGGCCTTCCAAAGTGCTGGGATTACAGGTGTGAGCCACCACGCCTGGCATTATACTTCTGATTACTACCAGTCCCGGATCTTCCATGTATCTGAATGTTACCCAATGGCTTCCTGCCATAGAAGGTGAGGATATGGCTCGCTTCCCTCCTCCATCCTCCTGTTTGGTCAGATTTTTGTTAGGTAGCCAGACACCCTGTGGCTGGCATGACGTGGTGCATATTGCTCACCACAGAGCCCAGCGTGCACTCTTTCATGAAGGCTGCGGGAGTTAATAATTGCCTCATTTCTTGTCATTTTTTAAATGTTTTGTGCTCTTACTGCTAATTATTCACAAACATTCCAAAAAGTCTTACGAATTCTTGTCAATACGATTCTCTTTGAATACCCTTTTAAAAATCCATAAATAGACCAGGTGCAGTGGCTCACACCTGTAATCCCAGCACTTTGGGAGGCTGAGGCAGGTGGATCACCTGAGGTCAGGAGTTCAAGGACCAGCATTGCCAACACGGCAAAACCCCGTCTCTACTAAAAAATACAAATATTAGTCGGGTGTGGTGGCACACACTTATAATTCCAACTACTCAGGAGGCTGAGGCAGGAGAATCGCTTCAACCCAGGAGGCAGAAGTTGCAGTGAGTCGAGATTGCACCACTTCATTCCAGCCTGGGTGAGAAGAGCAAGACTTCATCTAAAAAGAAAAAATAAAAAGGCTGGGCACGGTGGCTCATGCCTGTAATCCGAGCACTTTGGGAGGCTGAGGTGGATGGATCACTTAAGGTCAGGAATTTTTCCCTCCCTCCCTTCCTCCCTCTTTCTTGTCTGTCTTTCTTTCGATTTGGAGCTGTCATAAGCTCTCACTTCAAGTTGAAGGCTTTCCTCAAATGTCTAGCCATACTGGCTGTAAGTTCACTTCTAAAATGGAAGTGCTGAAAAGCTATCTACAAGTTCAGCAAGTAGAGGCAGCTGCCAGCTCTCAGGCTTTGTGGTCCGACCGCCCAGCCTTTTTGCTGGAGGGCTCTAATGCTCAGTACCAGTGGACCTTTCTTCCAGGGCCACTTTATCACCTCAGGGTTTGAGCTTCACGTGGCTGCTGAGCCAGGAAGGGGTCAGGGTGTTTTTTTTTTTTTTTTTTTTTTGAGACAGAGATTTGCTGTTACCCAGACTGGAGTGCAATGGCACGATCTCGGCTCACCGAAACCTCTGACTCCTGGGTTCAGGCAATTCTCCTGCCTCAGCCTCCCGAGTAGCTGGGACTACAGGCACACACCACCATGCCCCCCTAATTTTTGTATTTTTAGTAGAGACGGGGTTTCACCTTGTTGACCAGGATGGTCTCGATCTCTTGACCTTGTGATCCACCCGCCTCAGTCTCCCAAAGTGCTGGGATTACAGGCGTGAGCCACTGTGCCCAGCCTTGGGGTGAGGGTTTTGTTTTTCAGGATGCAGACTTCTTTCTAGGCTGATCTCGAACTCCTAACCTCAGGTGATCTACCTGCCTCAGCCTCCCAGATATCCTTGTTTTCAGACCAGTGTCTGATCCCTACCATTCAAAAGTGCCTGGTGTCCCTTGGCCCAGAACCTGGATCAATTGCTCCAGAAAATAAACCTCCCATCTCAGTGGGGTCAGAGCTGGGCAGGAGCATTGTCTCTGTGCAGGGAGTGTGAAGACAGGGGCCAGAGATCTCTGCAATACACTTCAGCTTTGTGTTCTGACCTTATGCAGAATCTGGGGGGAACAATCATTAAATTTCCTTTTGGTATCCCCTTCTGTGCCTCTGCTCTGTCACTTTCTCTTCATCTTCGTATGTTCTCAGCCTAGATTTGCTGAATCTCTCATCAGCCATTATCTCCCCTTCTGGGTTTTATTTATTTATTTATTTTTGAGATGGAGTTTTGTTCTTGTTACCCAGGCTGGAGTGCAATGGTGCGATCTCGGCTCACCGCAACCTCCGCCTCCTGGGTTCAGGCAATTCTCCTGCCTCAGCCTCCTGAGTAGCTGGGATTACAGGCACGCACCACCATGCCCAGCTAATTTTTTGTATTTTTAGGACAGACGGGGTTTCACCATGTTGACCAGGATGGTCTCGTTCTCTTGACCTTGTGATCCACCCGCCTCGGCCTCCCAAAGTGCTGGGATTACAGGCTTGAGCCACCGCGCCCGGCCTATTTTGGTTTTTTTGAGGTGGAGTCTTGGTCTGTCCCTGAGGCTGGAGTGCAGTGGCACGATCTCAGCTCACTGTAACATCTGCCTCCTGGGTTCAAGTGATTCTCCTGCCTCAGCCTCTCTAGTAACTGGGATTGCAGGCGCTGGTCACCACGTCTGGCTAATTTTTGTTTTTTGTTTTCAAGACGGAGTTTCGCTGTTGTTACCCAGACTGCAGTGCAATGGCACAATCTCAGCTCACCGCAACCTCCGCCTCCTGGGTTTGAGCAATTTTCCTGCCTCAGCCTCCTGAGTAGCTGGGACTACAGGTGCGCACCACCATGCCCAGCTAATTTTTGTGTTTTTAGTAGAGACGGGATTTCACCTTGTTGGCCAGGATGGTCTCGATCTCTTGACCTCGTGATCCACCCGCCTCGGCCTCCCAAAGTGCTGGGATTATAGGGGTAAGCCACCGCGCCCAGCTAATTTTTGTATTTTTAGTAGAGACAGGGTTTCGCCACGTTGGCCAGGCTGGTCTCAAACTCCTGACCTCAGGTGATTCCCCCGCCTCCACCTCCCAAAGTGCCAGGATTGCAGGCCTGAGTTACTGTGCCCAGCTTATTTTATTCTTATTGAGGTAAAATTCACGTATAATTAAATGAGCCGATCTTAAGTGTACAATTCAACCCGTTTTGATAGATACGTATCAAAACACAGAAAATTTCCTCAGGCCCCTTTCCAGGGGATCCCTACCACTGTCCCTAAGTACCCACTCATTTGATTTCTATTGCCATGGGTCAGTTTTCCCTGATCTAGAATTTCCCATGGAGGATATTAGTTTGTACTTTGTGCTCAGCTTCTTTCACGCAGCATGCTATTTTTGGAGTTTATGCTGTGCATGCATCAGTAGGTTGTTCCTTTTCGTGGCTGAGTAGTATTCCATCAGCTGATGGTAGGTGTTTGTTTATCTCCAGTCTCCTCTTGGTGGATATCTGGGTTGTTTCCAGTTACGATCTATTGTGAATAAAGCTGCTATGAACATTCTCATACAAAGCTTTTTGTAATATAGTTTTGCTTTTTAAAAAATCCCTTTACTTTTCATTTGGATGGGGTTTGGGAAATGAAGACATAAATGTGTGCAATCTCCCTGCCACGTCCAACTGGACTACCCTGGGTTGGTTCTTTTTTTATTATTTTTTTTTATTTTTGAGATGGAGTCTCGCTCTGTCACCAGGCTGCAGTGCAGTGGTGCGATCTCAACGCACTACAACCTCTGCCTCCCAGGTTCAATTGATTCTCCTGCCTCAGCCTCCCCAGTAGCTAGGGACTACAGGTGCATGCCACCACACCTGGCTAACGTTTGTATTTTTAGTAGAGATAAGACAGGTCTTCACCATGTTGCCCAGGCTGGTCTCCAACTCTTGATCTCAAGTGATCCACCCGCCTCGGCCTCCCAAAGTGCTGGGATTACAGGTGTGAGCCACCACACCCAAACCCTGAGTTGATTCTTTTTTTTGAGACAGAGCTGTGCTCTTGTTACCCAGGCTGGAGTGTAATGGCACGATCTCGGCTCACCGCAACCTCCACCTCCTGGGTTCAGGCAATTCTCCTGCCACAGCCTCCTGAGTAGCTGGGATTACAGGCGCGCACCACCATGCCCAGCTAATTTTTTTTTGTATTTTTAGTAGAGATGGAGTTTCACCATGTTGACCAGGATGGTCTCGATCTCTTGACCTCGTGATCCACCCACCTCAGCCTCCCAAAGTTCTGGGATTACAGGCTTGAGCCACCGTGCCCGGCCTACTGAGTTGATTCTTAAAAGCGGAGGCTTGGGTATCCAGCAGGAGTGCAGGGAGGAAAGAAGTTTCAGGCAGAAGGAGGAGGGTGAGCAAAGGCATGGAGGTGGGACCCCCAGTGTGCCCAGGGCACTGCTAGCCTCTCAGTGCTAGGGAAGGTAAGGGGCCAGGGTGACCCTTTTCAAGTGCAGTTCTGACCACAAGACTCCTCTGCAAATAGCACAGTGACTTCCCTTGCCTACAGTAGCTTCAGGCCCCCTCTAAGCTCCATCGAGGTCTGACTCCTGCTAACCCCTCACCTTCCCGCCTCCCCTGCCCCCGTGACCAGTCACACTAATGCACCACTCAGAATCAGTTTCCACTCTTCCTGTCTCAATCCCTGCCCTCTGCCTTGAATGACCCCCCTCCCGCTCTCCTCCTTCCCCTGGGTAATGCCCTTCAGGACTTAGTTCCACAGTCCCCAGTCCTGGTCTCCACCCGGGTAAGGTGTGGGCTCTGGACTCCCACAGTATCCTCGACACACCCCAGCTGCTGGAGACCAGGACAGCAGGCGCACGGTACTGATGACCATACAATGGACCTCTTGACGGGGGAACATACAGACTGCGGGGTGCATGTCACCATGCCACCCAAGCCCAGATCTCTCAATGCAGCCGGTGACATCTGCAGAGTGAGGGAGGGTCCTCCCTGCATCACTGTCCTGGCAGAACTCGCGCCAGCCTTTTTGGCCCTTCTGTTTGAGCAGGCAGTTGGTAACACTCATCAGGGTCCCCAGGCTAGTGCCTGAACCAATGTTAGCTCTAGCAATACCACCTCTCTCACAGAAGGGTGGGTCTGGCTGGAGCAGAGTTGGGGCTGGGGTGGACATTTGCTCTGCCCCTAGGTGGCCAGAGTTCCAGAACGCCCACATCCCACTGTCCATCCTTGAGCCTGAGCCCTTTTAGCTGGTGGGTCAGAACTCAGTTTGGGGGATGACTTCCATCACAATCCCTTTCCCTGTTTCACCCCTACGGCTGGCGAATTCCCCCAGGGCAGAGGATAAGTGCGGGGGCGGGAGGGGGGCTCTGTTCCTGCCTGCCCAGTACCCATGCCCCTCGCCTGCTGCCAGCACAGACTGCCCACTGTGGGACTCCTGGCTGCTGTCTGGGGTTCAGGTTTGCTACGGGCAGCACCTGGGCTGGGCCCTGAGCTCTGGGAGGCACCACATCAGCTGCTGGGCCTCTGGCAGACCCCAGATTCCTGGAGGAGTGTGGGTGGGAGGTGGGGTTTATCTGTTTGCCCTTTTGTGGGAGCCAGGAGCAGCTGGAGTGACCCTCAATGACAGCAGCAAGCACCTGTCATCTGCAGGAACCCTCAGGAGCCTCCTAGTGTCACCCATAGCTGAGGAAAATGAGGCACAGAGAGAGGACACAACTCTGAGGATGGTGGCACAAGTGAAGCTGGCTTCTCACGGCACTGACGGCTGGGGACTCGTGTGGACGTCTCCACCTCTCCACTCACCCCCACAGCGTATGTGTCTCCCCCACTGGCACACAGTTGGTGCTCAGCAGAGCATGGCAGCATGGATGGGGGCAGCAGGATGTGCCCCGGTTCTCACAATTACTGGCAGACCCAGATCCAAAAGCTAGAGTTTTCGGCGGGGCAGACAGTGGGGAACTATCAGAAAGGCAACTCAGGAGGCCAGGCGCAGTGGCTCATGACTGTAATCCCAGCACTTTGGGAGGCGGGGGAGGGGGGTGCGGGGAGGGTGGAAATCACCTGAGGTCAGGAGTTCGAGACCAGACTGGCCAACATGGTGAAACCCCTTCTCTACTAAAAATACAAAAAATTTAGCCACACGTGGTGGTGCACACCTGTAGTCCCAGCTACCGCCAGGAAGGCTGAGCCAGGAGGCTCGCTTGAACCCCAGAGGGGGAGGTGGCAGTGAGCAGAGATGGCGCCACTGCACTCCAGCCTGGGTGACAAGAGAGAAACTCTGTCAAGAAAGAAGAAAAGAAAGAGAGAGGAAGGGAGAGAGAAAGGAGAGGAGGGGAGGGGAGGGGAGGGGAGGGGAGGGGAGGGGAGGAGAGGCAGCTCCGGCCTGTCCCACCTGTCAAGAAAGAAAGAAAGAGAGAGAGGGGGAAGGAAGGAAGAAAGGAAAAGAAAAAGAAAGAGCAAAAGAAAGAGAGAGAAAAGAAAGAAAGGCAGGCAGCTCAGGCCTGTACCACCTATCCCTCTGCCCTCAGGGGTCCAGGCCTCACTTTCAGCCCAGCCTCCTCCCTGGCCTCATTAAAAAGCCCTTATTGAAGAATGAA
This sequence comes from Callithrix jacchus, assembly GCF_049354715.1. NCBI lineage: Eukaryota > Metazoa > Chordata > Mammalia > Primates > Cebidae > Callithrix > Callithrix jacchus. Next base: position 132,024,121 of record NC_133506.1, on the reverse strand, counting down.
GTGTGTGTGGTGTCCTGCCAGGTAATATACACTGAGATATCTCCATTCATTCATTCATTTCAGGCAGACAGGAGGACCCTTCCGTGGGTGTGGACGACAGGCAAACCCACAGAGCAAGAGCACACTGGGGATTCCCTTCAGGGTCATCTCATTCAATCCCCTGCCTCAGGGCAACAATCCAGTCAGCTACCCACCTTCCCTCCCTCCAGTTAGGGAATGAGGCCTTCTGGTTTCCCACTGCTAAGGCAGGATCCATCAGTCCTCAGTTTGGGGTTGGGGACCATGGTGGAAACCTGGCTCTCAGCCTGCTCCTGAGGAGGGCTTCCCTGTGGCCTCCCGCCCCTAGCCAGCAGCCTGCATCTTCTAAATACTGCCCAAGGCACTGCACCCTCCTCATTGGCGGCACCCAGGCTACTCCTGCCAGGCAGCCCATCCTTCTGAGGCCCCTCTCCACACACAGTCCAACCTCAGCTGATGCCAGGGCCCCAGGCCACTCTCCCTCCACTCCTCCACACCCAGCTGTCCTCTCCCACACCCCTGACTCCCTCCCTACTTCCCAGCTTTCCTTCCACAAGGCCGGTCCCAGTCTTGAGGCCCCTCCTCCTATCCTTCAAAATCCAGTCCACACACCTGTGCCTCGGCCTCCCTGAACTGTGACAAGGTAAAAGCCCCATAAAATTGCATACCTGAACCATACCTCCGCTTTCTGTTGAAACTGCTCTCTATAACCCAAATGTGAATAAGTAATTAAGGACTGTAATTTCCACCTTACCTAGACAATGTGTAAACAAATGCTAATCTTGACTTTTGTGAACCACTTAAGTAACAATCAGAATGTCAAAAGTCCCCTGGCCCTCGGAGAGTCCGGAGCCCCTCACCCTCATCTTCGCCCAGGAATCCACTGGAATGTCCGGAGCCCCTCACCCACATCCCCGCCCAGGAGGTGATTTACAGAATCCACTGGCCTTCAGAACGTCTGAAGCCCCTCACCCTCACTCCCGAGGTGGTTTTACGGGTATAAAAGGTCTTGACACCCTCCTTTCGCGGCCACGGGTTGGAGAGACGTGAGTCCTCCGTGGCCGCCGGCAATAAAGACCCTGCAATTTGGCACACTTTTGTCTTAGTGTTGACTTTCTATGCTCAGGCCAGTACAACAGAACCACCTATGGCCGTGGCTGTTCCCCAAATCCAGGCCACAGCCCTGTGTCTCTCCTGTGGCCTGGATGACCCAGGCCTGCAGCGCACCCCAAATTCCCCGATGTTTCCAAGAGCACCATCTTCTTGTCTGGGATTTTCTCTCTCTTCCCGCTTCCTACCTCGCTGGGTTCATGAACAAATGAACGAACCTGCCCGACCCGGGAAAAATCCCCACTGGCGGGGGCCTGTGAGGGACCCTTCCCCGGGACAGCGCCACCCGCCTCCTTTCCGCTCCCCATCGCAGCCCAGCACGGAGAAAGCGCTGAGTCACGTTATGGGCACGCGGCCCCCGGGGAGCCAGGCCTCAGGGGGGCGCCCGGGCCGGTGAGGGCTCCTGGGCCGGTGGGGGCGCGCCTGGGCCCGCGATGGGGATACTGCACCCGCACCCGCACGCGCTGCCCAGCGCAGCCCCAGCGTCCCCGGTTGCCTGGAGCCGCGGGCCTGGGAGCAGTGGGTGCCAGCGGCTGACGCCACCGCGGCTCGCTGGCCGAACCCTGCTTCCGGGCTGCTTCAGAGGAATGGGGGGTGAAGAGAAGCCCCCAGCAGGCTGCCCCAACCCCTGGTTCCTGCCCCACCCCCAGGTCGGGCTCCCGGGGCTCTCTCTCTGGATGCCCCCTTGTTGTTTGCCTCCCCTCCGTCTCCACGTTCCCTCCCTCTTCAGCCTCCCCTCCTGCCCCCGTTCAGTCCCCACTGAAGCCCCCGTCCCCTGGGCCTCTCCTTTCCCTTGCACCCTGGAGCTTCTCAGAGGTTCTAGGGCCCAGGCGTGGTGGAGGCCAAGGGTGGTGTGGAGCTGGGGCGCCCCCTCGCGGTCCGGCCCGGGCTCGCCCCCATCTCCCCGCCGGCGGAAGCCCTCCCGGAGCGCCCTGGGTTCAACCCCCGAGCACGGCAGGAGCAGGAGGGGTGACAAGTGCCTGATGGGTTGCTTAGAGTAGGCCGGGCGCGGTGGCTCACGCCTATAATCCCAGCACTTTGGGAGGCCGAGGTCAAGAGATCGAGACCACCTGGTCAACAAGGTGAAACCCCGTCTCTACTAAAAAATACAATTAGCTGGGCATGGTGGTGCGCACCTGTAGTCCCAGCTACTCGGGAGGCTGAGGCAGGAGAATTGCTTGAACCCAGAAGGCAGAGGTTGCGGTGAGCCGAGATTGTGCCATTGCACTCCAGTCTGGGTAAAAACAGCGAAACTCCATCTCAAAAAAAAAAAAGACCTGTGAGTAACATTTCCTTGATCTTACAGGCCAGGAAGTCCTCCTGCTGTAGGGTTTTCGGAACCAGCAGCATCCCTGCTGGGGCCACCAGGTTTCTGGAACAGTGCTGAGCCTTTGTAATGCTAATCTCCTGTAATGAGTGTTTAGGGAGGGTTGGGGGCTGCGGTATAGTTGTCCTTGCAGGAGGAGAGACTGAGGTGCAGCGAGGTGTCTAGAAGGTGCCGGCAGGTAACTATCCAGTCCAGTATCACTGCCTGGTGATTTCGTTTCTTTGATCTTCAGGAATGGCCTCACTGGGTGAGCCCAGGGGCCAGGAGCCCCCAAATGCTGTCAGTGACTCAGGACTGTTTGGGGGCAGATAAGAGGAGGTGAGGGGTGCCACGGGTTCTGGATAAATTGATCAGAACTCAGAACACATTTATTTTACTTTTTGAGAAGGAATTTCACTCTTGTCGACCAAGCTGGAGTGCAATGGCACTGACCACAGCTTCTGCCTCCCGAGTTCAAGCGATTCATGGTATTTCACTGAATGGATATAATAGATTGAACCAGTTATCTATTAATGGACACTTAAGTTGTTGCCAGGTTTCTTGCTATTGCAAATTCCGCCCCCTTGGGGTAGAAAATATACATATAGACGTGTCCTGTACACCGCTACTTTTGTATAGACATGTATATGCAGGATACATTCCAAGAGTTGAATTGCTAAATCAAAGTGTATATATCTTTAAAATTTATTTTATTTTATTTTAATGTATTAATTTATTTATTTTGAGACAGTCTTGCTTTGTCACCCAGGCTTCAGTGCAGTGGTATAATCGTGGCTCACTGCAGCCTTGATCTCCCACCTCAGACTCCCAAGTAGCTGAGACCACAGGTGTTGCCACCACACGCAGCTAAGTTTTGCTTTTTTTAAATTTGAGACAGAGTTTCACTCTTGTTGCCCAGGCTGGAGGGCAGTAGTGCGATCTCAGCTCACTGCAACCTCTGCCTCCCAGATTCAAGCAATTCTCCTGCCTCAGCCTCCCAACTAGCTGGAACTACAGGCATGTGCCACCACACCTGGTTAATTTAAAATGTTTTATGGAGACAAGGTCTTGCTTTGTTACCTACTCTGGTCACACACTTCTGGTCTCAAATCCACCTTGACCTCACAAAATGCTGGGATTCCAGAAATGGGCCACCATGCCCAGCTGGGAACTGCAAATTTAAACAACAATGAGATGCCACTACACAGCTATCACAATGGCTGAAATGCAAAACACTGAGAGCACCAAATGCTGGTGAGTGTGGAGATACAGGAGTTCTCGCTCATTACTAGGAGGAATGCAAAGTGCTACAGCCACTTTGGAAGACAGCATGGCAATTTTCAGAAAGCTAAACGTACTCTTACCATATGATCCAGGAATCGTGTTCCTTGCTGTTTATCCAAATGAGTTGAAAATTTACATCCACACAAAAACCTACACAAGAATGTTTGTAGCAGCTTTATTCATAACTGCCAAAAATTGGAAGCAATTGACATCCTTTAGTAGGTGAATGGATAAGCAAACTGAGGTCCATTCATATAAGATATACTTTTTTTTTTTTTTTGAGATAGAATTTCGCTGTTGTCACCCAGACTGGAGTGCAATGGCACAATCTCGGCTCACCGCAACCTCCGCCTTCTGGGTTCAAGCAATTCTCCTGCCTCAGCCTCCCGAGTAGCTGGGACTACAGGCGTGCACCACTGCACACCACTGCGCCCCGCCTAAACTATGAACTTTAAGGAAACAATCAATAAAGTGAGGAGACAACTCACAGAATGAGAGGAGTATTTGCCAACTAGCTATCTGACAGCAGACTAATAACCAGAATATATAAGGAGCTCAAACAACTCTATGGGAAAATATCCAGTAATCCTATCAAAATGGGCAAAAGATCTTAATAGACTTTTCTTAAAAGGAGACATACGAATGACAAATGGATATATGAAAAGGTGCTCAACATCATTGATCAGAGAAATGGAAATCAAAATTATAATGAGGTATTTTCTTAACCCAGTTAAAATGGCTTTTTTTTTTTTTTTGAGACATAGTTTTGCTCTTGGTGCCCAGGCCTGAGTGCAATGGCATGATCTCAGCTCACCATAACCTCCACCTCCCAGGTTCAAGCGATTCTCCTGCCTCAGCCTCCTGAGTAGCTGGGATTACAGACGTGAACCACCAAACCCAGCTAATTTTGTGTTTTTATTTTTAGTAGAGACGGGGATTCTCCATGTTGGTCAGGCTGGTCTCGAACTCTCGACCTCAGGTGATCCGCCCACCTAGTGGTAATCCCAAAGTGCTGGGATTACAGGCATGAACCACTGCGTCCAGCCTCTAAAATGGCTTTTATCCAAAAGATAGGCAATAACAAATGCTGGCGAGGACGTGGAGAAAAGGGAACTTTTTTTTTTTTGAGAAGGAGTTTCGCTGTTGTTACCCAGACTGGAGTGCAATGGCACGATCTTGGCTCACCACAACCTCCGCCTTCTGGGTTCAAGCAATTCTCCTGCCTCAGCCTCCCGAGTAGCTGGGACTACAGGCGCGCACCACCATGCCCAGCTAATTTTTGTATTTTTAGTAGAGACGGGGTTTCACCTTGTTGACCAGGATGGTCTTGATCTCTTGACCTCGTGATCCACCTGCCTCAGCCTCCCAAAGTGCTGGGATTATAGGCTTGAGCCACTGCACCCGGCCGAAAAGGGAACTTTTATACACTGTTGGTGGCAATGCGAATTAGTATACATGCTGTGGAACAGTATGGAGGTTCCTCAAAAAACTGAAAATAGAGCCACCAGGTGATCCAGCAATCCCACTGCTAGGTATATACCCAAAAGAAAGGAAATCGGTATATCAAAGAGATATCTATACTCTCATGTTTATTGAAGCTATTCACAAGAGCTAAGAAGTAAAAGCAACCTAAGTGTCCCCACCCAAATCTCATCTTGAATTATAGTTCCCATAATCCCCATATGTCGTGGGAGGGACCTGTTAGGAAGTAGTTGAATCATGGGGGAAGGTTTCTCCTGTGCTGTCCTCGTGATAGTAAGTCTCATAAGATCTGATGGTTTTATAGAGGGCAGTTCCCCTGCACACACTCTCTTGCCTGCTGCCATGTAAGATGTGCCTTTTCTCTTCCTTGGCCTTCCTCTCTGATTGTGAGGCCTCCCCAGCCATGTGAAACTCTGAGCCTATTAAATCTCTTTTTGTTGTTGTTTTTATTTTTTTTTTGAGATGGAGTTTCAATCTTGTTGCCCAAGCTAGAGTGCAATGGCATGATCTTGGTTCACTGCAACCTCCACCTCCCTGGTTCAAGCAATTCTCCTGCCTCAGACACCCAAGTAGCTGGGATTACAGGCACCTGCCACTGTGCCCGGCTAATTTTTGTATTTTTTAGTAGAGACAGGGTTTCACCATGTTGTCCAGGTTGGTCTCAAACTCCTGACCTCATGATTTTCCCGCCTCAGCCTCCCAGAGTACTGGGATTATAGGCTTGAGCCACTGCGCCCAACAGATCTCTTTTTCTTTTTCTTTTTTTTGAGATGGAGTTTCGCTCTTGTTACCCAGGCTGGAGTGCAATGGTGCGATCTCGGCTCACTGCAACCTCCGCCTCCTTGGTTCAGGCAATTCTCCTGCCTCAGCCTCCTGAGTAGCTGGGATTACAGGCACACGCCACCATGCCCCGCTAATTTTTGCATTTTTAGTAGAGATGGGGTTTCACCATGTTGACCAGGATGGTCTCAATCTCTTGATCTCGTGATCCACCCACCTCAGCCTCCCAAAGTGCTGGGATTACAGGCTTGAGCCACTGTGCCCGGCCCCTAAATCTCTTTTTCTTTATAAATTCCCCAGTCTTGGGTATTTCTTCATAGCAGTATGAAAATGGACTGATACACTAAGTGTCCATCAACAAATGGATAAAGAAAATGTGGTTTATATACACCTGGGAGTACTAGTGAGCCATAAAAGAAGACTGAGATCCTGTCATTTGCAATAACATGGATGGAGCAGGAGGTGATTGTGTTATGTGAAATAATCCAGGCACAGAAAGGCAAACTTCATGTGTTCTCACGTATCTGTGGGACCTAAAATTTAAAACAATCGAACTCATGGAGATAGAGAGCAGAAGGATGGTTATCAGAGGATGGGAAAGGTAATGGTGGGGGTAGAAGGAGAAGGAGGGATGGTTAATATGCACACAAATATAGTTAGCTAGAATGAATAAGATCTAGTATTTGATAGCACAACACGGTGACTATAGTCAACAATTTATTGTACATTAAAAATAACTATGGACAGGGCACGGTGGCTCATTCCTGTAATCCCAGCACTTTAAGAGGCTGAGGCACGTAGATCACCTGAAATCAGGAGTTCGAGACCAGCCTGGCCAACATGGTGAAACCCTGTCTCTACTAAAAATACAAAAATTAGCCAGGCATAGTGGCATATGCCTGTAATCTCAGTTACTCTGAAGGCTGAGGCAGGAAAATCATCTGAACCCAGGAGGCAGAGGTTGCAGTGAGCTGAAATCGCACCACTGCACTCCAGTCTAGGTGACAGAGAGAGACTCCATCTCAAAAATAAATAAATACATACATAAAAATACGTGGTTTAATTTCCTTTATTATTGTTATTTTGCCCTACTGGAGTTTTAGTTCTTTTATTTATTCCTATTTTATTTATGTTTATCAGACTTTCTATTTTATAGCTTTTTGGTTTTGCTTAGAGAAGCTTATCCCAGGCAGGGCATGGTGGCTCACACCTATAATCCCACACTTTGAGAGACCGAGGCAGGCAGATCACTTGAGGTCAGGAGTTTGAGACCAGCGTGGCCAACATTGTGAAATCCCATCTCTACTAAAAATACAAAAATTAGCTGGCCGTGGTGGCACGTGCCTGTAATCCCAGCTTCTTGGGAGGCTGAGGTGGGAGAATCACTTGAACTGAGATCACGCCACTGCACTCCAACCTGGAAGGCAGAGTAAGATTCAGTCTCAGCACACACACACACACACACACACACACACACACACACACACAAGCTTAGATTGGGATAAATAAAATCACCTGTGTTCTTTTCTAAAACTTGTTTTGTTTTGAAGTTTGTATTACTGAGTCATCTGAGTTTTTTCAAAGTCCCGATACAGTTTCTTGCATAGAGATAGCTAGATCTATTTCTTGGGTGTATCCTGTTCCATTGAAGTGCTTTTGCTTATTTCATCAACAGTACACCAGTTAAAGCAGAAAAACTTTATAACTTAATTATTCATTTAATATTTGGTGGGGGATATATCTTCCATGGTTTTTTATTTTCCCAAAAAACTTTTCGGATAGTCTACTTCCGTTCATTTTCTTCAGGTGAACTTTACATTCATTTTCACAACTACAAACTGAATGTCCCCTCAGCAAACTGGGTTGAATTCAGGTCCTTAAAGAGTCTGGGGCATCACTGGGAAACCATACCTGCTTGAGGGATGGAAGCAAAGTGTGAGCAAAGCGAGGGGGTGCTGGAAGCCAGGGGCAGAAGCTTCCTGTGGAGCCTGTGAGGTACCCGGCAGAGCAGGGCGCAGTTGCCAGAAGCGTCCTGGCACCTCACAGGCAGAGCTGGAGGGAGGAGAGGCCAACCCTGCAGGAGCCCCACTGGGGGCAGATCAAAGACAAGTGCAACCAACAGTTCTTCACAGCTGGGTGATGCAAACAAGAGGGGTGCCAGGCCAGGGCTGATGGAATCGCCATGGGTGACCAGAAGGCTCAGCAGGCCATCTAAAGGGCACCTCCCCGGCACCTGGCCTTGGTCCCACCCAGAGGTACCCAGTAAATCTGTGATGAACAAATAAAGAAGTGCATGAAGGTTAACTCCTCCAGGAGGAGGACCAAAGGGATGGTGTACGCACCCCTGGGAAGGCAAAGTGAAGTGAAGGAAGTTGGGGTAAAGCTTTTCTTTTTTTTTTTGAGACGGAGTCTTGCTCTGTCGTCTAGGCTGGAGTGCAGTGGCACAATCTCAGCTCACTGCAACCTCTGCCTCCCAGGTTCAAGTGATTCTTCTGCCTCAGCTTCCCAAGGAGCTGGTACTACAGGCACCTGCCGCCACAAACAGCTTTTTTTTTTTTTTTTTTTGAAACGGAGTTTCGCTGTTGTTACCCATACTGGAGTGCAATGGCACAATCTTGGCTCTCCGCAACCTCCGCCTTCTGGGTTCAAGCAATTCTCCTGCCTCAGCCTCCCAAGTAGCTGGGACTACAGGCACGCACCACCATGCCCAGCTAATTTTTGTATTTTTAGTAGAGACAGGGTTTCACCTTGTTGACCAGGATGGTCTCGATCTCTTGACCTCGTGATCCACCTGCCTCGGCCTCCCAAAGTGCTGGGATTATAGGCATGAGCCAACGTGCCTGGCAAAACAGCTATTTTTTTTGTATTTTTTATTAGAGACAGGGTTTCACCATATTAGTCAGGCTGGTCTCGAACTCCTGACCTCAGGTGATCTACCTACCTTGGCCCCCCAAAGTGCTGGGATTACAGGCTGACTAGCTCTGTGATTTCAGCCAAGGAAGAGCCTCTCTGAATAACACATCACAAAGGCCGCTTGGATTTGAGGTAAATTAAGGAACACCACGCATACAAAGGGCCTGGTATCTAGTAGGTGCTCAGGAAATGTGAGCCAGTGCCCACTCCAGTTCTTCCCTGGCATTCCTTATAAAGAAACGTGAAAGCCCGGGCGCGATGTCTCACGCCTGTAATTCTAGCACTTTGGGAGGCCGAGGTGGGTGGATCACCTTAGGTCGGGAGTTCAAGACCAGCCTGACCAACATAGAGAAACGCTGTCTCTAGTAAAAAATACAAAATTAGCCAGGCATGGTGGCGGATGCCTGTAATCCCAGCTACTCAGGAGGCTGAGACAGGAGAATCGCTTGAACCCAGGAGGTGGACGTTGCAGTGAGCTGAGATCGCGCCATTGCATTCCAGACTGTGCAACAAGAGCGAAACTCTGTCTCAAAAAAAAAAAGAAAGAAAGAAAACATGAAAGACTGACCACCCTTGGGCTATTTGAATACTCTAGGCCTTTCTCTTATTTTTATATGTAAGAGGATTTTTTTTTTCTTTCTTTTTTTTTTTTTTTGGACATAGAGTCTTACTCTGTTGCCCAAGTGTGAGCCACCATGCCTGGCTAGCATTTTATTTCATTATTATTATTTTTGAGAGGGAGTCTCATCCTGTCACCCAGGCTGGAGAGCAGTGGCACAGTCTCAGCTTACTGCAACCTCTGCCTCCACAGTTCAAGTGATTCTTCAGCCTCCCGAGTAGCAGAGATTACAGATGTGTGCCACCTCACCCAGGTAATGTTATTGTATTTTTAGTAGAGACGGGTTTCACCATGTTGGCCAGGCTGCTCTTGAACTCCTGGCCTTAAGTGATCCACCTGCCTTGGCCTCCCAAAGTGCTGGGATTACAGGTGTGAGCCACCTCACCAAGCCCTTTCCTACCTTTCTTCCTTTTTTCCCCCTTCCCTCTCTCTGGAAATATCATCTCTGTGAGTGGGAAGTGGGGGTTTGACTATGGCTGGCACCTTGGCGTTCTGCACAAGTTTGTGGATGTGAGAACTAAGATTTCTGAGACCGCAACTAAAACCCCACTTGTTCCTTTTGCTAAAGTAGCTTATGTTGGGTCTAGTTAGGGAATTATAGCTTTAATTGAATCAATACCTATTTGTTGTCAATCCAAGGCTAATAGGTTGAGAATAATTTCAATTCATTTTTTTCATTCTGTCTACTCTTAGTAAATATCGTTGTCTCAAATACAATGTGCTTTTCACAATGAATATTTTTGAAAATCAGATCGGCAGCTTTGCATAACAAACACCACTCCTGAGCTGCCCAGCATGGGGAGAAAGAAGAGGCCGCCTGGGTTGCACCCTTTCCTGGCCAGCTGTGTTGACTTAGTACGGCTGACCTCTCTGCACCAGAGCTTCCTCATCTGCAAGAGGGAGATGACAGCTGTGCACTCCCAGGTTCATGAAGAGGATTAGAGGAGCATTAGCAAGCGCAGTGTTGGTAGTAGGGACAGGCAAACAGAAGGCTCTCAGTGCAGGGTAGTTAGCAACCCCATTAGACTCGGACACTGAAGCAAACTGAAGGAAATGCAGTAAACCACAGTTTATTTACAAAAATGCAATGACATCATACAAAATTGAAAATATTAGCTTCTTCAAGAGCATAAAGGATTCCCTTCCTAAGACCTATGGAGCAAAATATTATTATCAGTATTTTTCTTGAGCATCTACTTTGGGCTAGGAACTGTTGAGAAAGTCAGGTTAAATCCTGGACCATGCCCTCAGGGTGGTCCACTTGAGCCCAAAACACCCTATCCACTGTAGCTCACTAGCCCGCTCATTCTGTTCTGTGACACTTCACAGTTTAAATTTCCCCCACTTAGCCCTTAGGACTACACAAGGACCACTTCCGCGAAATCATTCTGGGTATTTCCTGACACAGGAAGCTGCCTTTTATCTCCCCCACCGACAACAGGCCTGAAATTGTCCTCCTGCGGGAGGGAAGGTCACCCATCCCTCTCCAGGCTCTGCGCCCCCGTTTTCCTCCTCCTCTTTGGGTGGCTGTGGGTGGAGGGAGCGCTTGGGAACCCTAAAGCTTGGTGCCCACTAGGCAGGGAACAGGGGCTCACGCCTGTAGTCCCAGCACTTTGGGAAGCTGAGGCGGGTGGATCACGAGATCAGGAGTTTGAGACCAGCTCGGGCAACACGGTAAAACCCCAACTTTAGTAATAATACAAAAAAATTAGCCGGGCGTGTTGGCATGCTCCTGTAATCCCAGCTACTAGGGAGGCTGAAGCAGGAGAATCGTTTGAACCCGGGGTGCAGAGGTTGCAGTGAGCCAAGATTGTGCCACTGCACGACAGAGTGAGAGTCCCTCTCAAAAAAAAAAAAGAAAAGCTCGGTGCCTGGGCGACAGAGTGAGACTCCCTCTCAAAAAAAAGAAAAAAGAAAGAAAAGAAAAAAAGAAAAGCTTGGTGTTCCCTCAAATCTTCTCACCCAGCCCATATCTCCTCTATCTTCCTGGTGTCTAAACACTGAGGCTACGGAGGGGCTGAACCAAGCTGGTCGGCCATTAACTTCAAGGCCGGGGGCCAGAGGCAGGGTGGGCAGGGACGTGATAGAGGAAGGAGTAACGCTAGGTTTTGCAGGAGCTGGGTCTGCAACCACAGCATCCAGCCTGGCAGGGGCGTTAATTCAGGGGCGCCCCCGCCACCACCCGGACCCCACCCCCTGGAGCTGCAATGGGAAGCTGGGTCTTGGCCTGCAGCTCCGGAGCAGCCTCGCCAACCCACACGATACGTTTTTGCGTAATGCAGGGTGGAAGGGGGAGACGACTACACAAGCCCCTGGTTCATCAAATGGACACACGTTGGCATCTACTGTGCCACCTGCTCCGTGACGAGCTCTTTGGGGAACGTGATCGGCCTTGGTGCCTGCCCACAGTATGCAACCTGGGGAAAGGAATTCGTCGCTTTCCCCAGCAGTCTTTATTAAAAACATCGATCTTTCAACGAAAACAGCAAGTGAGCTGTAAGAATCCTGCCAGCAACGGGACATAAAGCCGATCGAGAACCTTCTCTGGGGAGGCAAGGAACACGCGCGTCAGGGTTCCTCTCAGGATCCGAGTACGCCACACTTCCCAGACACACTCAAGATGGCCGTCGGCCCGCCTACCATTCTAAACATGGCTCCTCCTGGGGCGGGACCAAGAGCGGAAGTGGGTGTGACGGGGACGGAGGCCTGGTGGGCTAGCTGAAGAAAGATACTGGGGAGTGGGATCTGCCGGGTTCGGAATGATGATTCCCCCACAGGAGGCATCCGCCAGGCGGCGGGAGATCGAGGACAAGCTGAAGCAGGTGGGCATGGGGCTGGGGAGGCTGGGAAGGAGGTGAGGGAAAGGGGCCAACAGCGGGGCCTGGGTGTCTACTCGGAAAGGAGGCAGCGGTGGGAGAGAGCGCATCCTGTGAGGAGATGGGGTTGAGGACTAGGCCGTCGGGTCGGGACGCAGTGGTCTCCTTTAGCCTCTGGCTTCTGGTGATGTCCTCCCTTTCCCTGCCCCCAGGAGGAGGAGACGTTGTCCTTCATCCGAGACAGCCTGGAGAAGAGCGACCAGCTCACTAAGAACATGGTGAGTCTCCCCGCAACTGGGGGAGGGCGGCAGTCCTCTGGACTGTGGGGGACAGGCTTGCAACCTGGCGGTTCCGGTTCCTGAGGCCTGGGGTTCTGGTACGGGTAGCGACGGAGGCAGTGTGTGGGTTTCTCTAGCAGCAGTGCGGCATCTCTCCTCCCTAGTCCTCTCCCCGTGTTCTGCCCCTCCATGAGGTGGATGCTCTTCCCACTGGCCTGGACTTGCTGCTTTCTGTCTAAACTCGCCATTCTTCCTTGTCTCCTTCTGCAAACACTGAGACTGATCAGGTGGGCTCGGTATTGGGCATGTGTCCTCGTCAATGGACCTTCTGCCCAGGAGGCTGGCACTTTGAGATTCCTGAGGGCAGAGAAGACTCAGCCTTCACTCCAGAGGACTTTAGGGAAAAGAGTTCTGAAGTCAGGCAGATCTGGGATCTAATCCTTGCTTCTTGGATGTGCGGCTCCTGATAGGTAACTCTGGTGTCGGCGAATTTATCTGCTAAAACAGAGACTGTGCCAGCCTCCCAATGTGTCTGTGACGGTCATTTGCGCTAATGCAAGAGATTGCGTCTTACACAGTGCCTGGTATATAATAGGTACTCAATAAATGAGTTTCGTTCTTTATTCCTAGGGGAGACTGGAAAATCACAAAGTGAATAAATACAAACTAGTATTTGTATTTAGTCACACAATAGTAAAGTCTTAGTCCTTTTTTAAAAATTTTTATTAATTTTTTTTTTTATTTTAGAGAAAGGGTCTCGCTCTATTGTGCAGGCTAGAGTGCAGTGGCATGATTGTAGGTCACTGCAGTCTCTAACTCCTGGGCTCAGGCAGTCCTCCTGCCTCAGCCTCCTAGTAGCTGGGACTGTAGGCACGTACCACCATGCCTTGCTAATTGTGTGTGTGTGTGTGTGTGTGTGTGTGTGTAGACAGGGTCTCACCGTGTTGTCCAGGCTGGTTTTGAACTCCTAGGCTCAAGCGATCCTCCCGCCTCAGCCTCCCAAATTGCTGGGATTACAGGCATGAACCATCATGCCCAGTTTCTAGTCCTTATTTAATGAGTTTCATCCTTAGAGAGGGTTTTGAAGATATCAGCAATGCATTTGAGGCTACTCTGTATGAAATGACCTCCAGTCCAGTTTAGGAATGCATCAGAGAGAGCAAAAGTTGAGATTTGGAGATTTGGCTTCAAAGGGTGGAAAGGAAGACATCTTGGGCTGATTATTTTAGGAAGCATTAATATGATGCTTGGTTTGCCTTCAAATACAATTTCAATCAATTTGTCTTAGACCACCCACTATATGCCAGGCAAATGATAGGTGCTGAGGGCACAGTGGGGAACAGGTACACCCTGGTCCTTCCCTTGTGGAGTTTATTATCTAGAAACCAGATAAAAGGCAGGAAATGCCACAGGTGGGTGTGTAGAAGCAGTGCTGGGACCACCGTGAGGCCTGAGATCAAGAAGCTTCCATCCTGCAGGTGTCTATCTTATCATCCTTTGAGAGCCGCCTTATGAAGCTGGAGAACTCCATCATCCCTGTGCACAAGCAGACGGAGAATCTGCAGCGGCTGCAGGAGAATGTGGAGAAGACGCTGTCCTGCCTGGACCATGTCATCAGCTACTACCATGTGGCCAGTGACACTGAGAAGATCATCAGAGAGGGGTGAGTGAGGCCCAGAGGGTCACTTCTTAATGCCTCTTAGACCAACAGCCCTAGTCCTTAAAAGGGAGGAGGGGTAGAATATATTTAAGCCTGGAGTCCCCTGTATTATTTCTTTTCTTCCCCTTCCAAATACTTTGTTCTTAGTCCCTCTTCATCCCCCATGCCCCAGCCTGATCTGGCTCTTCTCCATCCCAGTCCCACAGGTAGACTGGAAGAGTACCTGGGAAGCATGGCCAAGATTCAGAAGGCAGTGGAGTATTTCCAGGACAACAGCCCAGACAGCCCAGAACTCAACAAAGTGGTAAGGGATCAGCAGAATAATGTGAGAGGTTTGGGGACATCAGTCTCTGCCCTGGTCTCATGAGGGACATGGGGCCAGTGTGAGGATGTATGCGGTAGAATATGCAGAAGGATAACACAGTACATCCTATAGGCATTAGGATCTCTGCCTCAGGAATTACACGTTTTTTATTATTAAAAATTCTTTATTATAAATTTTTAAAATGTATTGTAAAAATTAATTTATATTATAGATTACATACGTTTGATTTTTTTTTTTTTTTTTTTGGGACGGAGTCCCACTCTCACCCAGGCTGGAATGCAGTGCTTGGCTCACTGCAACCTCCATCTCCCAGGTCCGTGCGATTCTCCTGCCTCAGCCCCCTGAGTAGCTGGGACTGCAGGTGTGCGCCACCACATCTGGCTCATTTTCATATTTTTAGTAGAGATGGTGTTTCACCATGTTGGCCAGTCTGGTTTTGAACTCCTTACCTCAGGTGATGCTCCGCCTTGGCCTGGGATTATAGGCATGAGCCATTGCACCCACCCACATTTGATTTTAAAAATGCATTTGTTGTTTCTTTATTTTGGTTAAAAATGCATAATATAAAACATACTTTTTTTTGAGACGGAGTTTTGCTCTTGTTACCCAGGCTGGAGTGCAATGACATGATCTCGGCTCACCGCAACCTCCGCCTCCTGGGTTCAGGCAATTCTTCTGCCTCAGCCTCCTGAGTAGCTGGGATTACAGGCACACGCCACCATGCCCAGCTAATTTTTTGTACTTTTTTAGTAGAGATGGGGTTTCACCATGTTGACCAGGATGGTCTCGATCTCTTGACCTCATGATCCACCCGCCTCGGCCTCCCAAAGTGCTGGGATTACAGGTGTGAGCCACCGCTCCTGGCCCTACTTTTTTTTTTTGAGATGGAGTTTTGCTCTTGTTGCACAAGCTGGAGTGCAATGGTGCAATCTTAGCTCACTGCAACCTCCACCTTCTGGATTCAAGCAATTCTCCTACCTCAGCCTCTTGAGTAGCTGGGATTACAGGTGTGTTCCACCATGCCAGGCTAATTTTTTTTGTATATTTAGTATAAACACGTTTCACCATGCTATCCAGGCTGGTTTCAAACTCCTGACTTCAGGTGATCTGCCTGCCTTGGCCTCCCAAAGTGCTGGGATTACAGGCCTGAGCCACCATGCCCAGCCAAAATGTACTATTTTAACTCTAAATTGACAGTTGGACCATCTTGGCCAACATGGTGAAACTCCATCTCTACTAAAAATACAAAAATTAGCCAGGGGTGGAGGCACTTGCCTCTAGTCCTCAGCTACTTGGGAGGCTGAGGCAGGAGAATCGTTTGAACCTGGGAGGCAGAGGTTGCAGTGAGCCGAGATTGTGCCACTGCACTCCAGCCTGGCGACAGAGCGAGACTCCGTCTCAAAAAACAAAAACAAAAAATAGTGGCATTAAGTACCTTCACATTGTTGTGCAGCCCTCACCATTATTATCTCCACAAATATGTTCATCGTCCCCAAGTGAAACTCCACACCCGTCAAACACTCCCATTCTCCCTTCCTCTGTCTCCTGGTAACCACCATTCCACTTTCTGTTTCTGTGAATCTACTCTAGGGACCTGAATCTATGTGACTTTTTTTGCATTATGTCTTTTTAATATATATATATGTATTTTTTTTTGAGATGGAGTTTCGCTGTTGTTACCCAGACTGGAGTGCAATGGCGCTATCTTGGCTCACTGCAACCTCCGCCTTCTGGGTTCAAGCAATTCTCCTGCCTCAGCCTCCCGAGTAGCTGGGATTACAGGTGCACACCACCATGCCCAGCTAATTTTTGTATTTTTAGTAGAGATGGGGTTTCACCATGTTGACCAGGATGGTCTCGATCTCTTGACCTCGTGATCCACCCGCCTCGGCCTCCCAAAGTGCTGGGATTATAGGTGTGAGCCACCATGCCCGGCCTAATATATATTTTTTAAGAGACGGTCTGAGCTGGGCACGGTGAGCCACCGGGCCCGGCGCATGATGCTTTCAAGATTTGTTCATGCTACAGCATGTGTCAGTACTTCATTCATTTTTCTTGCCATGTGATATTCCTTTATGTGGGCAGACCACATTTTCTTTTTGAGATGGAGTCTGGGCCGGGTGCAGTGGCTCATGCCTGTAATCCCAGCACTTTGGGAGACTGAGGCAGGTGGATCACCTGAGATCAGGAGTTCAAGACTAGCCTGGCCAACATGGTGAAACCTTGTCTCTTAAAAAAAAAAAAAAAAAAAAAAAAGAAAAGAAAAGAAAAAAAAGACAAAGTCTCACTCTGTCACCCAGGCTGGAGTTCAGTGGCAGCTCGATCTTGGCTCACTGCAACCTCCACCTCCTGGGTTCAAGCAATTCTCTGCCTCAACCTCCTGAGTAGCTGGGACTACAGGCACCAGCTACTAAAAAATAAAAAGAGACAGGGTCTGGCTTTGTCACCCAGGCCAGACTGTAGTGGTGCAACCATAGCTACTGCAGCCTCAAACTCCTGGGCTCAAGCAATCCTCCCACCTCAACCTTCCGAATAGCTGGGCCCACAGGCATGTGCCACCATGCCCAGCTAAGTTTTAAATTTTTTGTAGAGATGAGGTCTTCTGTGTTACTCAGGCTGGTCTCAAACTACTGTCCTCAGGTGATCTCCCACCTTGGCCTCTCAGAATGCTGGGAGGGATTACGGGCATGAGCCATTGTACCTGCCTGCATTATATCTTTGTGTTTAAGTTTTGGGGTTATTAGGTCATCAGAGAAAGATGGTAGCTGGGCCTCTGGAAATCACAAATCTATTTTCCACCTTAATGGATTTGCCTATTCTGAACTTCTAATATAAATGGTATCTTACAATACCTGGTCTTTTGTGACTGGCCTCTTTCACTTAGCATGATGCTTTCTTTTTTTTTTGAGACAGAGTTTCGCTCTTGTTACCCAGGCTGGAGTGCAATGGCGCAATCTCGGCTCACCACAATCTCTGCCTCCTGGGTTCAGGCAATTCTCCTGCCTCACCACAATCTCTGCCTCCTGAGATTACAGTAGCTGGGATTACAGGCATGCGCCACCATGCCCAGCTAATTTTTGTATTTTTAGTAGAGACAGGGTTTCACCATGTTTACCAGGATGGTCTCGATCTCTTGACCTCGTGATCCACCCGCCTCAGCCTCCCAAAGTGCTGGGATTACAGGCGTGAGCCACCGGGCCTGGCGCATGATGCTTTCAAGATTTGTCCATGCTACAGCGTATGTCAGTACTTCATTCATTTTTCTTGCCATGTGATATTCCTTTATGTGGGCAGACCACATTTTCTTTTTGAGATGGAGTCTGGGCCGGGTGCAGTGGCTCATGTCTGTAATCCCAGCACTTTGGGAGACTGAGGCAGGTGGATCACTTGAGATCAGGAGTTCAAGACTAGCCTGGCCAACATGGTGAAACCTTGTCTCTAAAAAAAAAAAAAGAAAAGATGGAGTCTCACTCTGTCACCTAGGCTGGAGTTCAGTGGCAGCTCGATCTCGGCTCACTGCAACCTCCGCCTCCCGGGTTCAAGCAATTCTCTGCCTCAACCTCCTGAGGAGCTGGGATTACAGGTGCCCACCAACACGCCCAGCTAATTTTTTGTATTTTTAGTAGAGACAGGGTTTCTGTTCAAGACCGTCTTGGCCAGGCTGGTCTTGAACTCCTGACATTGTGATCCACCTGCCTCAGCCTCCCAAAGTGCTGGGATTACAGGCATGAGCCACTGCACCCAGCCCGGACCACATTTTCGTTGACCATTTATCCTCTGATGGACACTTGGGTTGTTTCCAATTTTTGCCTCTTGTGAATAATACTGCTGTAAACCCTCTTAAACATGTCATCTTGTGGACAGATTTATTCTCTTCTATGTTTGTGATACCTGTCTCTTATCAGATACGTAGTTTACAAATATTTTCTCTCATTCTGTGGGGTGTCCTCACTTTGTTGATGGTATTCTTTGCAGCACAAAAGTTTTCAATTTGATATTGTCCAATTTACTTATTTATTTTCTTTGGCAAACCCCTCACTAACAAGGAGACAAATTAACAATACAGTGAGAAAATAATCAGCCAGTATTTATTAAGCACTCATTTTCTTGTAAAACCCTGCGTTTTACCTGTAAACATAAATTTTGAGAGAACATGAAGTCAGGGAGTCACCAAAGCTGCTTCCTGATGTTTCTTCTTTGGTTAAAGGATATCAGGGTAGAAAAGGACAGAGGCCCCGAGTTAGGAAGACAGAGCTTGCTTGGGCAGGGACTGGCCAGAAATGGCAGAACACTGAAGCACCAGGCACCCACTTCCTTCTGTCATCCCTGCAGAAATTGCTCTTTGAGAGGGGAAAGGAGTCCCTGGAGTCTGAGTTCCGGAGCCTGATGACACGGCACAGTAAGGTCGTCTCCCCTGTGCTCATCTTGGATCTGATCAGTGGTGACGATGATCTGGAGGCCCAGGAGGACGTGGCCTTGGAGCACCTGCCTGAGAGCGTGCTCCAGGATGTCATTCGCATCTCCCGCTGGCTGGTGGAATATGGCCGCAACCAAGGTGAGGGATTCTGGCTCGGCCACATGGCACGTCAGAGGCAGAGGGAGTTTTCTCCCCTTTATTCTTTAATCCACTGGTCATGTGTTTTTTTGATAAAAGAAAGTTTATCTGGGGCTAGGTACATTGGCTCACACCTGTAATCCCAGCACTTTGGGAGGCAGAAGCCAGTGGATCACAAGGTCAGGAGTTCAAGAACAGCCTGACCAACATGGTGAAACCCTGTCTCTACTGAAAATGCAAAAATTAGCTGGGTGTGGTGGCGCATGCCTGTAATCCCAGCTACTCGGGAGGCTGAGGCAAGAGAATGGCTTGCACCCGGGAGACAGAGGTTGCAGTGAGCTAAGATGGCACCACTGCACTCCAGCCTGGGCGACAGAGTGAGTCTCTGAAAAAAAAAAAAAAAAAGAAGTTCAACTGGAACCAATATAAACAACAGTTTTATGACTTACATATCAGATTGTGAATCTAGGTAAATTCAAAGTTTCTTGACTTGGTTTTTATGTTCCTTTGCCTTTTTAGATTAGTTGTAAAATATTTAAATGGTACAGAAAGCCATGGGTGAAAAGTCAAAGTTCATCTCCCACTTCCCTGATGCCTCCGTGACATAACCCAACCCTTCCAAAAATAAAATCTTTTTTTTTTTTAATGAGACAAAGTCTTGCTCTGTCACCCAGACTGGAGTGCAGTGGCATGATCTTGGTTCACTGCAACCTCCACTGCCCAGACTCAAGCAGTTCTCCTGCCTCAACCTCCCGAGTAGCTGAGATTATAGGCACGCGCCACTGCACCTGGCTAATTTTTTTTTTTTAATATATTTTTAGTAGAGACGGGGTTTCACCATGTTGGCCAGGCTGGTCTTGAACTCCTGACCTCAGGTAATCCACCTGCCTCGGCTTCCCAAAGTACTAGGATTACAGGCATGAGCCACCACCACGCCAGGCCCCCCAAAAAAATTTTCATGCAAATCTGTTTGTGTGTGTGTGTGTGTGTGTGTGTGTGTGTATAAGAGAGAATATGTGTGTATCTTCTAAGTCTCAAATGGGAGGGCACGTACTTTTTTTTTTTTGAAACGGACTTTCACTCTTGTTACCCAGGCTGGAGTGCAATGGCATGATCTCGGCTCACCGCAACCTCCGCCTCCTGGGTTCAGGCAATTCTCCTGTTTCAGCCTCCTGAGTAGCTGGCATTACAGGCATTCGCCACCATGCCCAGCTAATTTTTTGTATTTTTAGTAGAGACAGGGTTTCACCATGTTAGCCAGGATGGTCTCGATCTCTTGACCTCATGATCCACCCGTCTCGGCCTCCCAGAGTGCTGGGATTATAGGTGTGAGCCACCGCTCCTGGCCCACTGTCTTATGATTATTATTTTTTAACTTCATGATATGCCTTGAGATTTTTTCATATCAGTACATGTAGATTTGCTTTGTTCTTTTAAACAGCTATATAATATTCCATGACATGATGTTGCCATCATTTCTTTACCCAGTCCTAAGATTAGAAAAAGAAATCTTTAAGCGAAAATTTTAGAAAATAAAAACTCCAATGGATATTCAGTGTGGCACTTTGTGTTTTTTTTGAGATGGAGTCTTGCTGTTGCCCAGGCTGGAGTGCAGTGGCATGATCTCAGCTCACTGCAACCTCTGCCTCTCAAGTTCAGGCAGTTCTACTGCCTAAGTCTCCTGAGTAGCTGGGATTATACCACCATGCCCAGCTAATTTTTGTATCTTTTGGTAGAGACGGGGTTTTGCCACGTTGGCCAGGCTGGTGCCTTCCCCCAGAACTGTGTGGCGGCAGGTCTCACGGCTGCGATGTATCTGACCACATGAACATATCGTGGCTCATGAGCTGGGCTTGGCAGAAGATTTTCAGGAGCTCTTTAGGATCCAGAGGGAGGCCCAGGGGACAACCTCCAGACCTCTCAGCCCATGCCTCTGTGTGTTGGTCCATTTCTCACATCAGGGTTCCTTGTAGGCTATTTGTTGGGAACTTCTGAAATCCACCATAGTTTCCATGTCCTTTTCCTCAGTCATGTGTGCAAGGAGATCTTCCCGTTTTTGTTTTCGTTTGAGACAGAGTCTCTCTCTGTCGCCCAGGCTGGAGTGCAGTGGCACAATCTTGGCTCCTGCAACCTCTGCCTCCCAGATTCAAGCGATTCTCCTGCCTCAGCCTCCTGAATAGCTGGGTCTACAGGCGTGTGCCACCACGCCCGGCTAAATTTTATATTTTTAGTAAAGACAGGGTTTCACCATGTTAGCCAGGATGGTCCCGATCTCCTGACCTCGTGATCCACCTGCCTCGACCTCCCAAAGTTCTGGGATTACAGGCGTGAGCCACCACACCCAGCCTGATCTTCCCGTTTTTCAGCATTGAGAATTGTACCAAAATGGACATACCTGTGTGGATTGCTTTTTCCTTTGAGGAAGTTCTTGGGGGTTTATTCTCAAGGGTGCAGGGATTATGTGAAATTGTCTAAAGATACTTGTAACCTTCTTGTTATCACTAGCTCCTCTCCAAATAGACTGAGCCAATCGGTGGTCTCATTGACAGTTCTGTGGCCATTTGTTCTTCATTAATTTTGATTTTTGCTATCTGATAGGACTATCACAGTCCTCTAATTTTTTAAATTTTCACTTCATTTATGTATTTATTATTTCTGTTTTTGAGATGGAGTCCCACTTTGTCACCAGGCTGGTATGCGGTGGCATGATCTTGGCTTGCTGCAACCTCTGCCTCCTGGGTTCAAGAGATTCTCCTGCCTCAGCCTCTTGAGTAGCTGGGACTACAGGTGCACGCCACTATGCCCAGCTAATTTTTGTATTTTTTAGTAGAGATGGCATTTCACCATGTTGGCCAGGACGGTCTCAATCTCTTGACCTTGTGATCCGCCTGCCTCAGCCTCCCAAAGGGCTGGGATTACAGGTGTGAGCCATGGCGCCCGGCCTAATTTGTACTTTATTAATGACTAAAGATGTGTGTTCTTCATTCACTGACATTTGTTGTCTTTTTGCCTCCTATAAATTGCGCATATTCTTTGACCCCTTACCAAAATGAATCTGGATGTTAACTTTATGTTTTTTACTTTTTTTAAAAAAAGTACCATTCAAAACTTACAACTAGGGCTGGGCAAGGTGGCTCATGCCTGTAATCCCAGCACTTTAGGAGGCTGAGGTGGGTGGATCATTTGAGGTCAGGAGTTCAAGTTGAGCCTAGTCAACATGGTGAAACCCCATCTCTACTAAAAAATACAAAAATAGCCAGGTGGTAGTGGCATGTGCCTACAATCCCAGCTACTCAAGAGGCTGAGGCAGGAGAATTGCTTGAGCCTGGGAGGTAGAGGTTGTAGTGTGCCGAGATCACACCACTGCACTTAGTCTGGGCAATAGAGTAAGACCCTGTCTCAAAAACAAAACAAAAAAAAACCTTACAACTAATTATCAGTTCTATTAAAGGGTATTTTTCTCTTTTGAGACTTTGCCTGGCTGGATGCAGTGTCTCATACCTGTAATCCCAGCACTCTAGGAGGCTGAAGTGGGCAGATTGCTTGAGCCCAGGAGGTGGAGCCTGCAGTGAGCCATGATGGTGCTACTGCACTCCAGCCTGGGCAATAGAGAAAGACCCTGTCTCAAAAAAAAAAACTTTGAAAGACGGCCTGATTTGGGACAAGATGTGGGTGGCTTGTGACCCAGAATGGAGAGCAGATGCTAGGAAGGGTTGACAGGTAGATATGGCAGGTCTGCAAGGAAGGGCAGGGCCTGGCAACCACACCTCTATCGCTCTGTGTCTCCTTAGATTTCATGAACGTCTACTACCAGATACGCTCCAGCCAGCTGGACCGCTCCATCAAGGGCCTGAAGGAGCATTTCCATAAGAGCAGTTCTTCCTCTGGGGTTCCCTACTCCCCTGCTATCCCCAACAAGAGGAAAGACACACCTACCAAGAAGCCAGTCAAGCGGCCAGGTGAGCCCCCATCTGCCACACCCAGAGGCTGACTGGGGCCTGCACTGCTTTTGTCCAGTCTAGCATTCGCAGCATCAGATTCCTCCAGAATTTGTTGTCATGGTAACCCCGACTATAGGTACACAGGACAGAAAGCAAGTGTCTTCCCACCCAGTGAGGCCCCCCAAGAGTGAGGCTCTTCCTTCCAGCTGGCAGAGCCTGGGGGTTACACAGCTTCTTTGTAGTGGGGGGCTTACAGGTCCTCAGTTAATCCCATCTGAGACAGGCTGCAGAGGCCTCCAGGGCAGAGCCCCTGCCTGGACCCCCTCCCTCACACACACATCGTCCTGTCAGGAGGCCTGGCACACTGCTGCAGCCAGAAAGGATGCTGGGATAGCAAGGGGACAGGCGCTCTAACCTTCACCTTCCAGAAAAGCAGGGTGACCTGAAGTGACGTTTAGCTGAGAGCTGGATGGGGAGAATTTCACTTTCCCGGTCAATCCAGAAAGGAAAGAAACCCCAGAGCATCCTCTCAGAAGAACTTAAACTGGCTTTGGGCTCCAGTGTGAGTCAGGCCTTGTGGAAAGGGGCACCACGATGAGAGGCCTGGGCAGAGCTGTCGCTGTCCTGGGTGAACATCTCATCATCTCTCTGTTCTTTCTCACTGGCATCATGTCTCTTGTAGTCTGTGCTCCAGGTAAATAGCGTCTCTGTGAGCCACAGCTTGGCAAGCCTGGTCTTGCCACTGAGAGATGCTTCCTGCAGCTTGAGGAGATGCTGGGAAGTTCCAGTGGGGACTTGGTTATTCGGTGGGACTGAGATTGCTCTGGGAGAGAAAGCCAGAGATGCTGGGGCTGCTCCCACCCAGGCTGGCCCCCTGCCCAGCTGCTGCTGCAGGCACCTGCCCTAGTTGCTGTGGGACTTGCTTCTTGTGACAACAGGCTTTGGGTAGAGCTTACTTACACCCTCGGTTTCTCCGGTTCCTACCTGCCCCACCCCTCAGAGAGCACCTGCTCCCCTGCAGGCCTTTGTTTAGGGTTTGGAGAAACGGGCAGAACAGGGGCTGCTCTCAGAGGCACAAGTGAGTAGAGCATTAGGGAGCTGGGGCCTGGGGCCTTCTCCCTCCAGTGTGGATATCCTGCCCACCTAGACAAAACCTGCTGCCAACAGGGACTGCCAGTCCAGCCTTTGGGCTCAGCTGGCCGAATGGCGGCCAGGGCATTTCTGTGTCTTCTGTGTGGCGTGGGGCAGCTGTCTCCATAAGGCTGCGAGGGTGCTTGGGCCCCAGCTAGTCTGCACTGGCTTCCTCTTCTGCCTGGTTCTGTGACTGGCCCCTGGGAGGCCCCAGAGCCCTATATGCACTGCCCTAAGAGTGCCCGCTGGCCATGCAGCAGGGATCTGATCTCAGGGAGCTCACAGTGGATGA
The DNA here is from genome assembly GCF_049354715.1 of Callithrix jacchus. Classification (NCBI taxonomy): domain Eukaryota; kingdom Metazoa; phylum Chordata; class Mammalia; order Primates; family Cebidae; genus Callithrix; species Callithrix jacchus. The sequence continues at coordinate 131,999,611 of NC_133506.1, read as the reverse complement.
CATCGATCCTTGCCCCAGAGACACAAGAGGAAACCTCTCCGGCTGTGGGGGTCTGTGGGGTTTCAAGAGTTGTCAGGAACTGGTGGGCTCAGGACTAATGTCAGGCTCTAGGGAATCAAGCCCCAGGGACTTCTAAGGAAAGGGGCAGGGGTGCCTCCCAGGTAAAGCACCAACCTCGGCATCCCTGGAGGTAATTGGGTGCCTGATGGGTTTGGTGCCTACCAGATCCACATACTGACCCACATCCTCCCCGGTGTGCATCTGCCTCTGCTCCTGGTGGGTTGTGGGACAGGATTCAGATTCACTCTTTAGTGAGCCGTGCTTGCTGAAGGGGAGAGAATGAGCAAGGCAGATGTGAGCCAGGCCATGGGACTTGGTTATTAGGAGCTAATTGTGAGCCGGGTATGGTGGCTCATGCCTGTAATCCCAATACTTTGGGAGGCTGAGGCAGGCGGATCACCTGAGGTCAGGAGTTCGAGACCAGCCTGGCCAACATGGTGAAACTCCATCTCTATTAAAAATAGAAAAAAAAAATGAGCCGGGCATGGTGGCACATGCCTGTAATTCCAGCTACTCAGGAGGCTGAGGCAGGAGAATAGTTTGAACCCGGGAGGCAGAGGTTGCAGTGAGCTGAGATCGAGCCACTGCACTCCAGCCTGGGTGACAGGACGAGACTCTGTCTCAGAAAAAGAAAAAAAAGAGTTAATTGTGGTGTGATGTGGTGTGGCGCGGTGCGGTGCAGGTGCAAGCAATGAGCCTCCACACACTGCCCCTTCCTCCCTCAGCTTTCTGAGGAGCTGCCAGGACGCAGCATCCTCACTGTGCTCAGATAGGCAATGGGGGGGCGGGGGCGTCTTGGGTGCCTTTCTTCTCCCATACATTTTGTTAACAAGGCAGCTGCACTGGTCTGTTTGAGACGGGAGTTGATTTCTCCACGTCTTTGGCCCTGAGATGTCTCATTCCCACAGAGGAGGCTGACCCAGGCAGCTGTGGGCACTGCCGTTTTTGTTCTGATTGTTTTCACGTGTGATATTAACTTTTGTTTTTTTCCCCCATGCCAAGAGCATGTACCTTCTCCTTCCAAGTGCACCCTCCAGGCTCTCTGTGTGGTGGCTTCTGTTAACCCTTCTTGGCTTTCGGATTTTTTCCTGTGTCTTTGGTGGTTTGGGGAACTCTGGTGTGTGGGCTAGGCTGCCTCTGGGTCTGTGAGTCTTCCGCCTTGGGCATGGCACTCCCCGGAAGTTCAGTCGGGATGGCTTCCCGCTGGCTGCTGTTTAGCTTATGTCCCAACACTGAGCATGCTTGGAGAACTCTGCCTGGAGTTTGGGGAAGGACTGGGGGCCTGCTGGCTTCAGGGTGCCCCCAGGCTCTGCCACCCTGTTCGTGCCTTCTGGGTGTGAGAGCTTTATCACCAGCCCTTTATCCTGAGCCCCCGCCTATTCTGATTACAGGGCTGCTCCATGGTATTTTTTATTTTAACTTTCCCTGGTGGATCTTGGTCCATTGTTATCTCTATCACCCTCGGTCCTTTCAGAAATGAACTGAAATCCAGAACAAAGAGGGTCAGTAGAATCAAGGCTCCTTTGGAGAAGGAAATGATTCCTTTCCTTCATCCTTATCCCCAGGGTCTCTGGTGGTCCCAGGGAAGGGCCTGCTCACTGTTGTGGGGCCGGGTGTGGGGGCCTGGGGGCTGGTGGAGGGCCGCTGCTGTTTTCTCTCACTCATTTCCTAGGTCTTCTTATCTCTTCTCTGTGTGGCTCTGGTGACAGGGACGATCCGTAAGGCTCAGAACCTTCTGAAACAGTATTCCCAGCATGGTCTAGATGGGAAAAAGGGGGGCTCTAACCTCATTCCTCTGGAAGGTAATCACCCTGTGTTCCCTCCCGTCCCTTCCTCCTCCACTGTGTGTCCACGCACTTGGCAGGGCAGAGCCTCCCCCAGAAGGGCCTCGGGAGAAACCCTGAGGGGAGCAGGGTGGGAACGGCAGGTCCCGGATGCCACTTGGGCTTCAGCGGGTGCAGGGACAGTTTCTCGGCCCTCAGCCTGGTCCTCTCTGGCTGATGGCAGCTCTGCCCTCCCTGAGGCTTCCCTCCTCCCCTCCCTGTCTCTGTCCTCGTCTCCCGTGTGAACTCAGAGAAAATTATTTGTCTTGGGGCAGCCCTTTCACGCTCAGACCAGCAGTGGCAGGCCCCAGTTGGCTGAGGCCTCCCGGCCGTCCCCTCTTTAGAAAGGGGAGTGTGTACAGCAGGGGACAGGAAAACTGGGGCTTTTCCCAAATACAGTGAGGTGGGGAACCCCCCTGGGGCCAAGCGTCAGCTCTTCAGCCCCTCCTTGGTCCTTCCCCACTTGCCCTGGGCCTCCAGGCTTTGGGAACTGAACAGCTAGGGACAGTCCTGGGTGATCACTGAAGTCAAGCTTGAAATGGCTGTTCCCAGGTAGCTTGAGGTAGAGGAGGGGCTCAGAGCCCTCCTCGATGCCCACTTCCCATCCCCCATCTGACATCCCCCTCCTGGAGATGAAGGGCTTCTTCCCCATACCCCAAGGGGCAGCCCGCCTGGCCCCTGGATAAACGCTACTTGTGTTTGTGCGGCCAACATCTCGCCAGGTCACGAGCATGATTTCCAAGTTAAGCACCTGTCTGAGGCCCTGAACGACAAGCACAGGCCACTGGCCGGTGAGTACCGCAGCCCAGCCCGAGGGCAGCCGCTGACACTGCCTTTGCAGCAGTCCCCAGATGGCCTGCTCCTGCCTGGCCCAGCTGGGCCCACTCTGCTCTGAAGATGGGCCAGGCCTATGCGCCTCTCTCTTCACTCTCTCTTTTGGGCCTAGGTCTCCTTGCCTCTCTCCAGATGGGAGTGCGTGCCTGGCTCACAGGCCTGGGCCAAGGGGAGAAGCTGCTGCTACTCGGAAAGTAGGCAGAGAGGGATGGCAGCTCCCTTGAGGGGAGGGAGCCCTGACGTCTGTCTCCTGCAACAGCTCAGAGCTCTGACCCCTCGGATCCCATCCCTTGGCACACAGGACCAGGCGATTCTGCCACTGGTTTTGTCTCTAGGTGCCCTTGCTGCAGCCTCCAGTAGTAAGGTCTGGCCTCCTCCTGGGGCAGCTGGCAACCCCTCTTCTCTGGGAATTACCAGCCTCTTCTCAGATTTTGACCCCATGCCAGCCAGCCTCAGAGGCTGCAGCCCACCACCCTCTTAGACATTCCAGAAGCCCCGACTAGGATGGTCACTGCCTTTGCAGGCCCTGCATTTGCCCACATGGATGGCCCCAGTGCCAGCCTCCTTGAGGTGGCACTGCCACCTGCCCACCCTGGGCTTCCCTCTGTCAGGTACAACTCAAAATGCTCAGTCCTGGGGTCAGTATCTAGGACGTTGATTCAGGGACCTTCCCTCCTTATCCTTTCGTCCTTCACCCTCCTGCCTCTGGTATCTGACCCCACTGTCTGCACAGAGCTGAGAATGAAGCCAGAGCAAAGGCTAGGCTCAGCTCCCGTTGTTCCTCTCACACCTGGCGGGGCCTGCTGGCATCCTCGCAGCTTTCTGCCAGAACAGTCAGTCTCTTCCCCATCCGCTGCTGGTCTGGGCTACAGGCCAGGAGCTGGGGGACCCATGTCACCCCCAGCCAGGAGTGTGGCTGGCCCCAGACCGGCAGCTCAAGAGCTGTGCCATCCCCAGGGAGAGATGACATGCTGGACGTGGAGACCGATGCCTACATCCACTGCGTCAGTGCCTTTGTCAAGCTGGCCCAGAGCGAGTACCAGCTGCTGGCTGACATCATCCCTGAGCACCACCAGAAGAAGACCTTCGACTCCCTGATACAGGTCCTGCCCCATCCCGGGGGCTCTGTAGCCAGCCCCATTGAGAGCTGTCACTGCAGACTCTTGCAGCCCTCAACGCCAGCCACCACCACCACCACCTTGTGCCCTGGAGACTGGTCCTGGGTGGACACTCACCACCTCCCCATTGCTCCTCTTCCTGCACACTGGCCCCACCACACCCTACAAGGATCTCCCACCGGCCTGGAGCCAGCTCCCACTGCCCTGCTCTTCCCTGAACCATCTCCCTGTCCCCTCAGGATGCCCTGGATGGGCTGATGCTGGAGGGGGAGAACATCGTGTCTGCTGCCCGGAAGGCTGTCGTGCGGCATGACTTCTCCACAGTGCTCACCGTCTTCCCCATCCTGCGGCACCTCAAGCAGACCAAGCCTGAGTTTGACCAGGTGCTCCAGGTGTGTGTGGTGAGGGGCCCTCGGAAACACGGCCAGGAGGCATCCTGCTGCCGGCATGACTGCCCTGCTCCCTCCCCTGGAGAACCCCATTCTCCGTCTCACACCTCTGCTCTGAGGGTGCATGGAAGCAGCTTAGGAAGGGCCCTGGGTGAGTGAGGTGCTCACAGGGCAACTGGAAGCAAGCTGGGGGCCCCCTGTGCTTCCTCAGGGCACGGCCGCCAGCACCAAGAACAAGCTGCCTGGCCTCATCACCTCCATGGAGACCATTGGTGCCAAAGCGCTGGAGGACTTCGCTGACAACATTAAGGTGCTTGCCATCCTCCCCTTTCTCCCTCCCTCCAGGCCCAGCGCTACAGCGACCTGGCCCTGGGGGACTCTCAGAGAGCAGGTCTCCAAGAGGGTAGGTTGTCCCCGGGGGTCTCTGGTTGGGCTGCAGGCCTACTGACTGTCAGCACCCCTGTGCCTTCCTTTCCTTCCCAGGGCCTCCAAGCCCTCTGAGGCAGGAAGCCCCTCTCCCTCTTGGTCCAGCCTGGCTCGGCTTTTGTGCCTGAGAGGTGTCCTAGCACCTGTCTGCCAGGAGGTGGCACCATGAGCAGGCACACTGGGGTGTGGGGTGGGCCAGGGGCTGCTCAGGGAACCAGAGGCTGTTTCTCCGCAGAATGACCCAGACAAGGAATATAACATGCCCAAGGACGGCACCGTGCACGAGCTCACCAGCAACGTAGGCACCACTGGGGAGGCGGGAGGAAGGCGGGCCCAGGTCCCTTCCAGAGTTGCACCTTCGTAGTCCCCGGTGGCAGGATGGGTGGCAGGATGGGTGGTGGCGTGCTTAGTGTCTGTAACAGACGAGGCCTTTCCTGGCAGGCCAGAGCCCACAAAATAAAACACGGTTTCCAGCCTCGCTCTTTCCTGGGTGAATCCCAGCCCGGGCTGGTCCTGGGCTCTCAGAGGGGTCTGTGTGGGAGCCGTCGGCCAGGCCTGCCACTTGCCCTTCTGCACCGTCTTCTCCCCACCCAGGCCATCCTCTTCCTGCAGCAGCTTTTGGACTTCCAGGAGACAGCAGGTGCCATGCTGGCCTCCCAAGGTACTGGCACCTCCCAGCTGGGCCCCCTGCCCCACAACCCTCCTTGCCTGGAGACATGAGGTTAGAGGGCAGGGCACAGTGAGGGGCTCTCCAGTCCGTGGATATGTGGCCTGCGCAGGGGCCCTGGGGCTGAGCATCAGGAGAGCAAGGTTTGCCTGCACCTTTCAAGACTAGACACTAGACCTCTGGCCCCTCCCTCAGCCCCTTTGACCTTCCTCGCCCTGGAAGCAGTGTCCGCACTCTGGGAGCAGTGCTGGCTGGTTGGAAGATGTCCTTTCTGCCCCTCTCCGCCTCCCAGATCCTTCTCTCATGTCTGCCTGCTCTAATCAGGCTCGCTCAGCTGGCCTTCCATGGGTATCAAGCATCTCAGGGCCAGCTGGGTGTCTTCCTGCAGGCCCCTGCCCTGAGACTGGAGCTCAGGGGGTCGGCCTGTGAGCAAGAGCAGCTTTCTTAGTCATTCCAAGCACTGAGGTCCCCAGGCCCTCCCATCCCATTTTGGGAGCAGGGAGCCCGTGGGCAGCCACCAGTCTTCGGATCTCCAGCTCTCTACTTTGCAGGGCGCTCCCTGGTCCTCAGAAGGTCCCGCCTGCTGTGTCTTGCTGTCTGTGTTCTGGCTGTTGTGGGGAGAGGTCTGCTTAATGGGTTGACGTGCCGTTTCTAACCTGTTTTTTGCACTTTGCATCTTTTTCCCTCCTTTGTCTCTCCCTGCGTCCCCTCTGTGCACTGCCTTTCACTCCGTAGTTCTTGGGGACACATACAATATTCCTTTAGACCCCCGAGGTAAGCAGTATGGTTCTGCAGCCCCCCTCTTGTCCCTCTGAAGCCTGGTGGGTGAGGTTCCCTGGGGACTGACTCTCAGGACCTATTGGGGAGCTCGGGTCAGAGGGAACATGAGTCTTCCCAGGATACTCTAAGTTCTCTCTCCTCCCTTCAGGGCCACTCTGTCTCTGAGCGTATCCACAGCACCTGCTGGGGTCAGCGCCCTGAATACACCCCACAGGCTCGTCCGGCCTCCCTGCCTTGCCATCCCCCTCAGCCTTCCACACTGTGGAGGCCAGAGCTTCCTCTGTTCAGTAGGGCCTGGTAGAGGGGGATGTTGGAAATGTAGGGAGAGGTGGAGAGACTGTGGGGAGCTCATACTAAGCCTCTGCTGTTGGCAAAAGGGAAGAGGCAGCCTTGTAGAAACTACCTGGGGTGGGCTGGGGGCAGGGAGGGGGCAGGGCGCTGGCATCTCACTCTTGTCCTGCCCACCCTCCTGCTGAACTGGACCAGCTCCTTGGCCACACCACCCCATCATAGAGGGCAGCTCTGGGTTCCAAAATGTCCAGGGCTGGTGCTTCCTGCAGCAGGGGCTTCCCTGTGACTCAGCAGGTAGCCGGCTCTGCCCAATGAAGCCCAGGGCCTGTCTCTGTGCCCCCTCAGACTGCTGCATGGGCTGGGGGAAGAGCCATTGAGGGTCTTGGCTGCTGCCACTGCAATAACAGGCCTTCTCTCACAGAGACCAGTTCTTCTGCCACCAGCTACAGCTCCGAGTTCAGCAAGCGGCTGCTAAGTACCTATATCTGTGAGTGTTCTCCCGGGCGGACCAGCAGCCCTGCTGCCGGCATGCCCTGCCTTTCCCTTCCTTCTATCTGTGCTCTCTGGCTACTCCCAGAGCCCTCTGCTAAGTGCCATCTGACCTTTGGGACCACAACCTGACCTCTAGTTCAGAGGCCGAGGGGAGTTGGGCTAAGGCCTTCTGAAGCAGGATGAGGAGCAATGGATAAGGGTGGGTTAGCGGGTCCTGGGATGGGGTCATTTGGGTCAAACCACCATGGTGGGGATGGCCCCACTTTTCCCTATGCAGGTAAAGTGCTGGGCAACCTGCAGTTGAACCTGCTGAGCAAGTCCAAGGTCTATGAGGACCCCGCTCTGAGCGCCATCTTCTTGCACAACAACTACAATTACATCCTCAAGTCCCTGGAGAAGTAAGTGGCCTGCAAGAGCGAGTCTGTGGCTCTCACCTTCCCCTCAGCTGTGCAGCTGTGCCAGCCCCTGCCCTCCTGGGCTCCCTCTCTTGTGGTCGGGAGGGGAGGGGGTACTTCAGTCTCCTCCATCCCAGGACCCAGAAGGTGGGAGTGCTGCTGCTGTAGAGTTCATGGAGTTTGGGGTGCAATGGGAGGCCCCCCCAGGCATTGCTACAGCCTTTGCACCTAGGTGCCAATCCTGTCCTTCTCTTCTCTGTCCCCCGCCCCCACCCAGGTCCGAGCTGATCCAGCTGGTAGCAGTGACGCAGAAGACTGCCGAGCGTTCCTACCGGGAGCACATCGAGCAGCAGGTCCAGACCTACCAGCGCAGGTGAGAGGCTGGCCTCGCCCTGCCCTGCATGGAACCCCAGCCGTCTCTGTCCTCACCCCAACCCTGTGCCACCAACCAGTCTTCCTTCTCAGCACCTCAGGACAGAGGGATCAGTCATGGGGAACTGCCCTCTGGACCCTAATCTTCCACTTGGTTTTTAATCAAACTCATGGGGTGGAGAGAGAAGCCCCCTCGTCTGCAACTACCTGCTCCTAGAGGCCCACTGTGGCCAGCCACTTTAGAGGGGAGCCTACCAAGTGTCAAGGCCAAGAGTAATTGAAGAGCCGGCTGTCACAGATGTGGGTCATGTTTAGCCTAGGAGAAGCTCAGGGTTAGGAGAGCACTTGAGCTTGGCTGGGCGTTGCTCTGTGGGGATCTCTGTGCTTCCCTGGTCCTCTTTCTTCCTGGCTCTGTGGGGATCTCTGTGCTTCCCTGGTCCTCTTTCTTCCTGGCTCTGTGGGGATCTCTGCGCTTCTCTGGTCCTCTTCCTGGCTCTGTGGGGATCTCTGTGCTTCCCTGGTCCTCTTTCTTCCTGGCTCTGTGGGGATCTCTGTGCTTCCCTGGTCCTCTTTCTTCCTGGCTCTGTGGGGGTCTCTGCGCTTCCCTGGTCCTCTTTCTTCCTGGCTCTGTGGGGATCTCTGCGCTTCCCTGGTCCTCTTTCTTCCTGGCTCTGTGGGGATCTCTGCGCTTCCCTGGTCCTCTTTCTTCCTGGCTCTGTGGGGATCTCTGCGCTTCCCTGGTCCTCTTTCTTCCTGGCTCTGTGGGGATCTCTGCGCTTCTCTGGTCCTCTTTCTTCCTGGCTCTGTGGGGATCTCTGTGCTTCTCTGGTCCTCTTTCTTCCTGGCTCTGTGGGGGTCTCTGCGCTTTGCTGGTCCTCTTTCTTCCTGGCTCTGTGGGGGTCTCTGCGCTTCTCTGGTCCTCTTTCTTCCTGGCTCTGTGGGGGTCTCTGTGCTTCCCTGGTCCTCTTTCTTCCTGGCTCTGTGGGGATCTCTGTGCTTCTCTGGTCCACTTCCTGGCTCTGTGGGGATCTCTATGCTTCTCTGGTCCTCTTCCTGGCTCTGTGGGGATCTCTGCGCTTCTGTGGTCCTCTTTCTTCCTGGCTCTGTGGGGGTCTCTGCGCTTCTCTGGTCCTCTTTCTTCCTGGTTCTGTGGAGATCTCTGCACTTCTCTGGTCCTCTTTCTTCCTGGCTCTGTGGGGATCTCTGTGCTTCTCTGGTTCTCTTCCTGGCTCTGTGGGGATCTCTGCGCTTCTGTGGTCCTCTTTCTTCCTGGCTCTGTGGGGGTCTCTGCGCTTCTCTGGTCCTCTTTCTTCCTGGTTCTGTGGGGATCTCTGCACTTCTCTGGTCCTCTTTCTTCCTGGCTCTGTGGGGATCTCTGTGCTTCCGTGGTCCTCTTTCTTCCTGGCTCTGTGGGGGTCTCTGCGCTTCGCTGGTCCTCTTTCTTCCTGGCTCTGTGGGGATCTCTGTGCTTCTCTGGTCCTCTTTCTTCCTGGCTCTGTGGGGATCTCTGCGCTTCTCTGGTCCTCTTTCTTCCTGGCTCTGTGGGGATCTCTGTGCTTCTCTGGTCCTCTTTCTTCCTGGCTCTGTGGGGATCTCTGTGCTTCTCTGGTCCTCTTTCTTCCTGGCTCTGTGGGGATCTCTGTGCTTCTCTGGTCCTCCTTCTGGCTCTGTGGGGATCTCTGTGCTTCCCTGGTCCTCTTTCTTCCTGGCTCTGTGGGGATCTCTGTGCTTCTCTGGTCCTCTTTCTTCCTGGCTCTGTGGGGATCTCTGTGCTTCTCTGGTCCTCTTTCTTCCTGGCTCTGTGGGGATCTCTGTGCTTCCCTGGTCCTCTTTCTTCCTGGTTCTGTGGGGGTCTCTGCGCTTCCCTGGTCCTCTTTCTTCCTGGCTCTGTGGGGATCTCTGCGCTTCTCTGGTCCTCTTTCTTCCTGGCTCTGTGGGGATCTCTGCGCTTCTCTGGTCCTCTTTCTTCCTGGCTCTGTGGGGATCTCTATGCTTCTCTGGTCCTCTTCCTGGCTCTGTGGGGATCGCTGTGCTTCTCTGGTCCTCTTTCTTCCTGGCTCTGTGGGGGTCTCTGTGCTTCCCTGGTCCTCTTTCTTCCTGGCTCTGTGGGGGTCTCTGTGCTTCCCTGGTCCTCTTTCTTCCTGGCTCTGTGGGGGTCTCTGTGCTTCCCTGGTCCTCTTTCTTCCTGGCTCTGTGGGGGTCTCTGTGCTTCCCTGGTCCTCTTTCTTCCTGGCTCTGTGGGGGTCTCTGTGCTTCTCTGGTCCTCTTTCTTCCTGGCTCTGTTTCTTCCCTTTGAGTGTGTCTCCCTCTTCCCTCTTGTTTATCTCCCCTCCACTCACTCCTTTCTTTCCCATCTGTTTCTCCGTCTTAATTTGCCATGATACTGATGTGAAATATAGTTGACAGTATTTGTTCAGTTTATTGAACACTCAAATGTTTCCTTATGTTTTCTCAATGAGTGACCAGTTTAAACATTTTCTCTTTTGTTTGTTTTTTTTGTTTTTGTTTTTTGTTTTTTTGAGACAGAGTTTCACTCTTGTCACCCCGGCTGGAGTCCAATGGCGCAGCCTTGGCTCACTGCAACCTCTGCCTCCCGGGTTCAAGTGATTCTCCTGCCTCAGCCTCCCAGGTAACTGGGATTACAGGCATGCAACACCATACCCAGCTAATTTAGCATTTTTAGTAGAGATGGGGTTTCTCCATGTTGGCCAGTCTGGTCTCGAACCTCTGACCTCAGGTGATCTGCCTGCCTCAGCATCCCAAATTGCTGGGATTATAGGTGAGAGCCACTGCGTCTGGGCTGTTTAAACATTTTCTATTCCCAGGAAGAGAATCTGTTGTTTTGCTTAGTTGTGACCCACATCCCTTCCTACCACCAACCACTAAGTAGATCCAGAGATTTGGCAAATGACACAAACCAGGCCACCGAGGCAGGCCGTCCTCTGCCCTCATGCTTCTCTTTCTGTCCGGCAGTTGGTTAAAGGTGACCGATTACATCGCAGAGAAGAATCTACCTGTGTTCCAGCCGGGAGTCAAGGTGGGCTCAAGGCCTGGGCTGGGAATGGGTGTTTAGCAGACTGGATACTTTGTTGTATCTCTGGGAAAAGAGGACAAGCGTCCCTCTGGGATCAGAGAGCAAAGGATGTGTATGGCCATCAGGGCACAGGAGAGAAGCCCAGGCCAAGGGCGTTTGGAACAGAGTGCGGGCAGGCTGCCCTGCTCTGAACTGAGCTTTCTCTACTATCTCTCCTGGCTTCCCAGCTCCGGGACAAGGAGCGTCAGATTATCAAGGAGCGTTTTAAGGTGAGTTGAGGTCCTCTCCTTTCCACTGCTTGCTGCTGTTTTTGAGACAACACAGACCCAAAGTTTTGTCTCTGGGTCCCTTCCTTTTTCACCTTTTTGGTGGCCAGGGCTTCAATGATGGCCTTGAAGAACTATGCAAAATCCAGAAGGCCTGGGCTATTCCGGACATGGAGCAGAGGGACAGGATTCGCCAGGCCCAGAAGACCATTGTTAAGGAGACCTATGGGGCCTTTCTGCAGAAGTGAGCCCCTTCCCAGCCTGTGCTGCCCACGGCCACAGTGGGCTCTTTGAGCTCCTCTTCCTCAAGGGCAAAAGGAAAAGGGTGACAGGTTTAGGCCGCAGATCCAGCACCCTGGGCTTTGGGGCGGGGCTGGACAGGGAATCACTCTGGGTCACACCTTCCGAGACTCTCAGGAGTGCCTTAGGCTGAGGGTGGTGCTGGGGAGGGTCGGCTTCCCTGTCCCCTGACGGCAGTGCCCCCTCAGGTTCGGCAGTGTGCCCTTCACCAAGAACCCGGAGAAGTACATCAAGTACGGTGTGGAGCAGGTGGGCGACATGATCGATCGCCTTTTCGACACCTCTGCCTGAGCCTGCTGCTAGCCCTGCCTGTTTCCACCAGACTGACATGTCATTGGACAGATAAACCAGTGTTAAGTTGCCTCTGGCCCCTTTGGGACAGAGTCCTATCTCCAACACCCCATCCAGGAGCCATGTCCCTGAGCCATCTAGTCCTGGGTTCCACTCTTTCCCCACACCCTATGTTCCCAACCAAACCAGCACTCTCCTGGAAGCCTGGAGTCCCTTCATACCTTGGCTTTGGTGACCCTGATGGCTTCTGAAACAGGAAGGGAGAGAAGGAAGACAGGCCTGTGCCCACTGCTGCCCCACATGTACCAAGAGCAGGAGGGCAGCATGGCCCTACCTCCAGCCTAGGTCAGAGGTGGGGCCAGAGAACTCCTCCGACAGCCCAGAAATGTGGTGGGGCTCAGAGGGCCAGAGCCCCTGGAGAAGGCAGGCAGCATTGACCCCTCTCTTGGATTTAGTGCAGAAAACACATTCCCACTCGCCCACAGGCCTGAGGTCTGGGACCTTTCCATCTCCCAGGAGTCCCCAAGGTGGCCGGGGTGCGGGCCTGCTCACTGGCCATTCCCCCTGGAGTCCAGCACATTGCAGGAGGCATTTGGAGGAGTTTCGCTCCACCCTCTGCAGCCTCCCTCAGACCTGTGTCTCCGGTCCCCAGCCTCAGTGCCTCCTGGCCCAGGGCCAAGCAGTCATGTTGCAGAAGGAGCAGTTAGACTGCCTGCCTGGGAGACAGGGACAATGGGCAAAAGGTCAGGAGCAAAGTAGAGGTCGGAAGCAAAAAATAGGACTCCACCTATTTAGGACGAGAATGAAGACTGCCCCTTGAGGCACACTTGCACATGGGGATGGGTTTATTTCACACTTTGCTTGTATGCTGGCGGAGGGAGAGCTCAGGGTGGCTTTGTCCAGAGACCCTGTCATGGCCTCCCCCAGCCATGGGACGGCAAACGTCACCCTAAGGTGTGCAGCCCAGGCCCTGCCCTGTTATGGTCTAGGCCTCCTGCCATGGGGTGCAGCTTCTCCAGGGGCTGGGTCAGACTTGCACGCTGCCCACATCCAAATGCCAGCAAAGATGAATTGGCAGCACAGCACCCCAGCCACATATACCAGGAAGAAGATGCGGTCAGCAGTCTCAGGCCAGCTCCTCTGTGACCCCTTTACTCCCCTGGGGGGCTCTGTGGGGAAAGAGGCAGGGAAAGAAGTTGTTCTTCAGGGTCCCCCCAACATGATCAGAAGAGTGAACCCCAGGGGTCATCAGCCTATCTTTCCCTTTCTTAGATTCCCAGGTGATATACATTTGGGTCTGACCCATTTCAGGCCATCTTCAGTTGAAGAAACCCCTCTCAGACCGTGGAAGGTATGGGGTTATCAGGGCATTGAGGTCACCTGGGACTAAAGGGAGGCTAAGCTTGCTCCCTGCCCCAGACCTGTTTCTTCCAAGGGAGGAGGACATGATGGTGACCAGGGACAGAAAAGCCAGCAGGGTAAATGCAGGGAGCCTCTACACATGCCTGGAGCCCCTCACCCTCACCCCAGCCCTAGGTGTGCTCCTAGGCCTCATTCCTTACCCCCCAGCCCCTGCCTACCTTCAGGATGAGGCCCTGAGTTGCCATGTTCTCGATGTTCCCCTCTTAGGGCTGGGCTGGGGCTGCTCTTGGCCCCAAAGCTGCCCTTGGCCAGCAGCCCAGCCAGCAGCACAGTCTCCATGGTGCTGAGGAAGAGCAGCAGCAGCAGAATGGTGAAGAAGTAAACTGGGGGAGATAGGGCATGGGGAGATGATCAGAGGCTAGTCCCTGTGTCTCTGGTGCCCAGCCAGCTGAGCACCAGCGGGTGGTGGGGAGAAACAGGGCAGGCCAGGTGAGGGAGCAGGGCTTACTGAGCAGGGGGTTGCAAGAGGAGGAGCTTGGCAGGGCCTCCACCAGGGAGGAGTGGAAGACCAGGTAGCTCAGCAGCAAGGTCACCTTGTAGGCAATGCGCTCAATGGCCCAGAGGGGCAGCAGCCCCCCACACACGTCAGCCAACAGCAGCGCCTCCGCAGGCACCAAGAGAGCAATGATGGACTTGAGTGCCGTGTTCTTCAGGCTCAGCTGGAAAGAGAAAAAGCCAGGGCCTCGCAGGGGGAGGAGGGAGGTGGGCAGCGGGGGCATGGGGCCCGGCCTCTGGCCTTGCCTCATGCCCACCGCCTCCAGCAGCCCTCTGTCAGCCTCCCGACTGGACTCACCGTCACTTTGAAGCAGGGCACCACCTGCTGGGGTGGGACTTGGGTCTTCAGATCATAAACTACATATTCCCTCTTAACACTCACAATCTCGTTCACCGCGTGGGCCTGGAACTCTAATTCCATCACTGAGGGTAGGAATGAGAACTGTGAACTAGGAGGGAGAGATCCCTGCTGCCAAGTTTGGGGGCAGCACATGAGCCCAGGGCAACGGAGACTTCTGATGGCTTCTGGCAGGGACAGACTTGGAGAGAAAACCGATGCATAGAAGGGCTTCCCAAACCTTGTTTCGCAACATCCCAAATTGTCTCCAGTTAAAGGAGGGCCTTTATCAGATTCATAGATGAGCTTTCATTGTAAAAATAAAAGTACTTTGCACCACTTCATAATGGAGGGAGAAGTGGTCAGATTCATCCGTCTGTTTATCATCTCATACCTGAAGTAGGGTCCACAGGGCTATGGCTGTGGTTTCTCATGGAGGGAAGGGGAGGACTTCTCTGTCCAGTTAGATGTCACCCAATGGGTTTATACAGGGTGGCTGCACCTGGTTGTTTCCAGGAGGCAGGCCACAGCAACCAGAGCCTCTGGCCTTGCTGCAAGGGGCCCACGACCATAGGCTGTTGAGGGCAATTGCTCAGGAGGACAGAAGACTGATGTGGCCCAGACTTCTAGGATTGCAGAGCTGCTGCGAATCCAAGTTTGAGTCTGTGACCCTAGAAAGGGGCCCTAAGGCTACCACTGAGCACAGAGGAGATGGGCTGCCACTCAAGTCGGGCACAGTGGGGAGAGCAGGTTCTGCTGCCCCAAGCCTGGGGTAGACTGCTCTAAACACAGAGCTGGGAGCCTTCCTCCTCCCCTCCCCAGCCCTGCAGCCCCTGCCCTGTCAGCACCTGTGTTGCTGAGAGCATAGAAGCTGAGGCTGCAGTTGCTTTGGTCCCGGGGGAAGTGGAGGAGCTCGAAGTCACAGTTGGTCTCTGTGGTGAGGGCCAGGTTGAGCTTCACGTGGCCATCCTGGTCTACTCGGGCCTGTGGGCTCTGGTCCCTCCAGTCTACCCAGAGCCTGTGGAAAAAGGCACCACAGCCAGAGCCCCAGCCCCTTGAACAGGGGCGGGGTAGACCCTGGCATACCACCCCCAACCCCAGGTGCTATCAGAGTTTTGGCAGGGGGAGAGGAACTTGAGGTAGTAGAGGTGCATTGCTAGTCTATCCGAAACCGCCAGGAGGGGCCTCTTCACTCAGATGGCCTCTAGGCTGTAGATAGGGAAAAGGAGGGCTTTGCAGGGCGGATTCCTGGGGCAGGAACTGTCTCACTTACGCCTCCAGGATGGTGAGCCTTGGTGTCCAGAGAGAGTCCCAGGGCATCGTGACAGCATGCTGCGGCTGTGCGCTATTGTTCCAGGCCAGGCGAGTGTCCAGCCAGGACTGGGGACACAAGGGCACCACTGAGGCTACTCTCCACATGTCCATCCCCCTAAGCTCAGCAGGTTGATGAAGCCTGGTACTTCTGAGCTGGACTCAGCTGGGCTTTCCCATCACACCTCCCCAGGGACAGGAGCTCACCAACTTAAGCAGCATCATGGAAGACACTGTGTACCGCAGGATGTCCTGGGAGAAGGGCAGTGCATCACCTCAGGGTGGGCACTGTGTGACAGATCAAGGCAGGAGATCCCAGCACTATCCAGGTCTGAGTCCTGTTCCCTCCCCAGCTCAGCACTTAGGTCCCTTGGCCTAGTGGCACTTACCACGTTAAACACATTGGACACAAACACTTCCACATCCACAAGCAGGGCTGCACTCCCATTGTTCGGAATCTGAATGCTTTCTGAACCTTCTGGGGCAAGTTGAAGTTTAAGAGAGATGGCCAGACTGAGCAATAAAGGTCAAGGTCACTCAGGTGCCCTAGGGCCCAAATCCCAAAGTTTATGACCTTGCCTTCCACCTACTGGCTTCTGGCCCTTGGAAGCCCTCCCCGTGGACCAAGGGTGAGGTGATGCTGAGCCCCAGGAAGGTGAGACGGAGCAGGAGCTGCAGGGCCATCATCGGCTGCACAGAGGGACTGGAGGGAGCAGTGGTGCCTAAGCTACAACCTCTATTCCAGTCACTTCTCTGGCAACTGAGCAATTGGTCAGAGGCAGCTGCTCTGGGCAAGGACCCTGGGGCCTTGGACTTGGCAGTCCCTGCCCAGTTCCGCAAATGCCCAAAGACAAAGCTCAGGACCCAGCCCCACCCACCCTGCACCTGCCTTAGTGTCCCCTTCCCGCTCCATTTCCACCACCTGGAACCTGTTTTGACGCACAATGCCTGCCCAGGGGGACCTGGCAGGCCTAGGACCTCTACCTCTCCCTGACTTTGTCTTTCTAATCAGGGCCCACAGGTGTCCCTGCATTTCAGTGACTGACACCAGCCTGCCTAAGATCCAAACCCTTGGTCAGAGTGTTCTGTGCTCAATGCTGTGAGATAGGGATAGCCTTAAGAGTTTCCCTGCTCTCTTAAACACTGAACTGATTTTATGTTAAGAGCCTTGGTTCAAGAACCCTGGACACGGTGGCTCATGCCTGTAATCTCTGCACTTTGGGATACCAAGGAGGGGGCATTGCTTGAGCCCAGGGGTTCAAGACCAGGGTAACATAGGGAGAGTCTGTCTCTACCAAAAATACAAAAATTAGCTGGGTGTGGTGCATGCACCTGTAGTCCTGAAGCCCAGGAAGTGGAGGTTGCAGTGAGTCGAGATTGAACTACTGCACTCCACTCTGAGCGACAGAGCAAGACTGCCCTCCCCCTACCACACACACCAAAAAAAAAAAAAAGAACTCTGGTAATCTCAGCACTTTGGGAGGCTGAGGCAGGTGGATCACCTAAGGTCAGGAGTTTGAGATCAGCCTGGTCAACATGGTGGAACCTGTCTCTACTAAAAATACAAAAATTAGCCATATTAGCGTTTTTGGTGGCAGATGCCTGTAACCTCAGCTACTCAGGAGGCTGAGGCAGGAGAATCACCTGAACCCAGGAGGCGGATGTTGCAGTGAACTGAGATCATGCCATTGCACTCTAGCCTGGGCAACAAGAGTGAAATTCCATCTCAGAGAAAGAAAAAGGGGAAAAAAACAAAAAAAAAACAACTCTGGGAAGGGAGTTCTACCTGAAGAAAGGTAAAGGCCAACTCATGAGCAAAGCCCTGGGGCATTCCTGTCCTGAACCGGATTCTCAGCTTGCACCAGCCCAACAGTGCTATGTACCTGGAGCCCAATCTGCCAGGAAAGACTTTGCTGGCCCTCTGGGTGAAATCAGGTCGCCAATGGAGACCTGATCCTGGTCAGCTGCAGCCAGGGAAGGAAAAGCCAAGACCAAAAGTGGGCGGAGACTGGCTGGGCTGCCCAGACTCAAAGGGGCCCTGGGAGCTGGAAGCAGGCAAGGAAGGACCTGTCACACACCAGCTCACGAATCCGATTGGGAACACACGCCTGTGTCTGTCATTGACCGACTTTATTGAACGCCTTAAGCAGTCCGCTTGCCTCTGTCTCACGCATTGGAGGCGACCAGTTTGGCAGTGTAAACATATAGCTGGTGTCACAGGGTGGCCACAGGCAAAAGAGCCTTCGATTGTCCTGTGCTTCCCAGACTCGGATTTTTATGCGGATTGCAACCCGGCTGCCTTAGGTGTGCTCAGCCCTCCTTCCTGGTAGCTC
The DNA here is from genome assembly GCF_049354715.1 of Callithrix jacchus. NCBI lineage: Eukaryota > Metazoa > Chordata > Mammalia > Primates > Cebidae > Callithrix > Callithrix jacchus. The sequence goes on along the minus strand of NC_133506.1, from coordinate 131,982,175 downwards.
TGCAAAGGGTCCTACATTCACCCCTAGGAAGCCCCTCTGTGAAGCACCAGAGGCTTCTTCTTCCCACGGAGTATGAAGACATTGAGAAACGCGAGGCAGTGCTGTCACTGCATGTGAAATGGTTTATGCCTTTTATTAACAGGCAAAGCTCTCCCCAACAATGGGGATCACAACAATGACTCCAACTCTGTAACATCCAAGCGTGCCCGCTAAGTGCTTTCAGGTCACGTCAACTGTCAGGATGCCGTTGCCTGCCTTTGGGCCCTGCCAGGACAGGCCGGGACCGGGCTCGAGGGTACATGGCTGGGAAGCGCAGGGGCAAGGACTTAGCGGCCCCGCCGCCTCGCTCACGTGCGTCAGGTCGGTGGACTCGCGCTCCATAACGCTGCAGTTGCGGGTGTCCGGCGCGGCAACGCACACGCGGCCCGAGGCTCGGCGTGGGGCACGGCCCAACAGGCCCTCGCAGATCTTGCGGAAGCCTTTGCGGAAGTGCTTGGAGACCAGAGCATAAACGATGGGGTTGACGCAGGAGTTGGCGTAGGAGACCAGGTGCGAGAGGATGCGCAGCGCATAAGTGGCGCGCGTGAGCGGGAAACGGCCGAACCACACGCAAAGGATGAGCGCGTGGTGGGGCATCCAGCAGAGGCAGAAGAGCGCGGCCACGATGAGGATCATGCGCGTCACCTTGCGCTTGGCGCGCCGGGCACCCGAGCCGGCAGCCACCGGGTCGACGGTGCGCCAGAGGTACCTCAGGGTGCGCGCGTAGGTCAGGCCGAGAACCAGCACCGGAAGCAGGTAGCTGAAGACGAAGGTGCAGAGGTCCATGGCGCGGCGGCGAGGCGCGCTCCACGCGGGATGGCACACGGTCAGGTTGGCCAGCTGTGACTGGCGGTAGTAGCTCAGGTAGGGCCCGGAGAAGAGCAGCGACAGCCCCCAGATGAGCCCGATCGCTGCCAGCGCGTTTCGAGGCGTGCGCAGCTCTCGGGAGTGCAACGGGTAGCGGATGGCCAGATACCTGCGTTTAGGAGGGGAAGGGAGACGTCGGCTGAGCTGGCGCATTCACGCTGGCGGGCTCTAGGGCTGCTCTCGAGGAAGGTCCTTAGCTCATGGTTACATCGCACACGCCGGAGATGGAGGTGAGGCTCGGGGTGAGGGTGGAGGCGGGGGCGACCCAGCGCATCCCAGACACTCAGCGGAGCCTGGAGATGGGGCGGGCCGGCAGCAGGAAAGGTGCACCTGCAAATCATTCTCCCGCTGCCCCTGGGGATTGCAACCACAGACGACTCTACCGAGGGGGCACCCCAAAGCCACTGAAGACTAAGGGTTGGAGAACTGGCTGTGGGCTCCTGGAGGCTGTGACTATCCACTAGTGACGGTGCCGCGGGAGGGAGGGAGGAGGGCCCAGGCGCCTGAGGCTCTAGCAGACAGTCTGGAGAAGACATGCTGGGCAAGGGACAATTAGTTTCTCAGGGGATTCCTGAGAGAATCCGAGCTCTGTGGGTCCCACCAGCGAGCTGGGAACCAACGCACTTCGCGCTCAGTGGTTACAGGTGTGTGGGGAAGTCTGGCCTCTCCTCTCTGTTTTTCCGGAGGAGGGAGAGGGGAAGATACCTGGATTTCCTCCCCAGGAACCATCCTAGTGTTCTTTCAAGCTCCACGTGAGCCCCACGCTCTCCCGAATGTGCCTCTCTCGCTCTCCTCTGGGAGAACCCCATGGCACGCTCCTCTCCGGGCCCCTGACTTGTTTTGTTTTGTTTTGTTTGGAGCCAGAGGCGCAGAATGGGCTGGGACTGAATTAGGGACGTTTAGGCACGCTCGCTCAGACTTCTGCATGGGTCCTTTGCGAGGACCCACAGCCTGGACCTGAGCCAACTGTACCAACCAACCAACCAAACTGTGGCTTGGAGGCGAGCGCAGTGGAGGCGCCTGAGCTTGGCTGCAGGAGACAGACGGTCACTTCACGCACCCGATCCCTGGCTGGCGACTCTGAGCTAGTTGCTTAGGAACTCAGCTCTTCTGTACATGGGGCACCTACTTTGTCCCATCCCAACCTCACGGTGTTAGGATCAGAGTTAGGATTAAACTCAGGGTTAGGGTTAGGCTCAAGCTAGAGGAACGCGCGAGAACGCTTCGTACCGGGAAACGCTTCGCGTTGTCAGGCGCTGGCGGCGCCGGAGAGCCACATTCTTCAGGCTTCGAGGCCCCAGGACGCCACTAACCGATGGACAACACGGTCCCCCATCCTAATTCCTCTTTCTTCTCCGCGCCCGCCTGCCTTCCACTGCCTTCTTAATGTCCTCTCCCGCTCTGTGCGTCCCTTCTTGATACCCCGGTACCGCCTCCCTCTCCATCTCCCGCGTGGATGCCCAACTCCCAGGGACGCCAGGACGTTGGCTCACCTGTCCAGGGAGACGGCGGCCAGCGTGAAGCTGCTGGCGTGCATGGTGAGGAAGATGAGGAAGTGCACCGCCTTGCACATCAGCGAGCCGAACACCCAACCGTCCAGCGTGTAGATGGTGGCCTGGAAGGGCACGCAGCACAAGATGAAACACAGGTCGGCCACGCCCAGGTTGAGGATGAACAGGTTGGTGGTGCTAACCGCTTGGCCGCCGCGCAGCAGCACCGCCAGCACCAGCGCGTTGCCCACGGTGCCCACGAGGAAGATGAGCGCGAAGAGCAAGGGCACGATGACCGCCTCTGGGTGCCAGCCGCCCCCGCCGCCGGATTGGCTCGCGTTCCCGGCCCTTGGGCAGCCCGAGACGTTCATGGTGCCGCCGACCCCGAGGCTGCCCAGGCTCCTGCAGCCGTCTGGGTCTCCGCAAGCGGGAAGCTCCCGCGACTGCGGCCGCTGCAGCTCCCAGTGCGACTCCGCCGGGCTGAAGGCGGAGGGAGCCTTGCCGCGTCTGGGGCGGGGATGGGGGTGCGCTGGGGTCAGGAGGAGGAGCAAGAAACCGGAGGGTGATGTTGTCCCCCCGCAGCGGCCGGCGGCTCCGGGGGAAGGGCTGCGGAGTGGCCTCAGCGCACATCCCGTGGAGCGGGTGGAGAACTGCGCTTGGGCCTGCTCTGCGTTCCACCCCCGGAGTCATGGGTTCTGGGCTAACCTGGTGGATTGATTTCCCCGGCAGACGCCGGAGAGGTGGAGGGGTCGACCTCCGGTCCTCCGTGTGTGCCGCACCCCTTGCGACTCGGCGCTTCCCTGAAGCCTGGCAGGCGCGCGGGACGTCCTGGGACCGTCGAGGAACGGGAGTGCCCTCAAAAGAGGACCCCTGGGAGACCAGGGTGAGGAGACACAGGGCGGAGGCGAATGAGGAGCACCGGAGTCTGGCTCTTTTGCTCAGGCTGGAGTGCAGTGGCTCACTGTCTCCTCGGTTCAAACGGTTCTCCTGCCTCTCGGCCTCCTGAGTAGCTGGGACTACAGGCGTCCACCACAGCCTGGGTAGTTTTTTGTATCTTTCTTTAGTAGAGACCAGGCTGTTTCTACTAAATGTCTCATGTTGGCTAGTCTCAAGTGATCCACCCGCCTTGGCCTCCCAAAGTGCTGGGATTACAGGCTGAGCCACCGCACCTGGACACCTTATTCCCTTTGCTTGCTCATTAGACGTTTTCCCTCCAATTCAATATATCGAGCATCTATTGTGTCAGGTCTGTCTTTGGCGCCGTGCCTCAGTTTCCTAAGCTGTAACAAGGAAATGGTAACACTTTCTTCTCAGAGGAATCTGCTAAGAATGGAATGAGAGGTATATGAGAGGCCTGAACCCAGTTGTTTAAATCTAAATACATCAGATCCCTCTGCTTTTTCTCCTCACCTTATTCGGTATACCTTGAGGAAATTCAAAATAGTTGAGTTCCACACACAAGCAGCATTTTCCTGGATGGTATTTAGGTTGCAATAAAACTTAAACATTTGTTTCTGCATCAAGCATTTGGTACAATGAATCATTACTATTTAAGTAGAACTTTAAACCTCCCAGTTCAGTGGGTCTGAAAATCACCATCTTCTGTCTCTGCAGCTTCATGTCTGCCTCACCTTCCCCTGTCCTGCTCCCTGGGGCCCAGTGTCAAGAACATTCCTTTCCTCTTTTTTTCCCCCCAAGGATAGAGCCACTCAGGAGCCCTGCTACCTCCTCTTCTTGGTAAGAAAAACTTATTCACACCCCTGCCCTGCCTGCCTACTCATTGAACAGGAAGATGATAACAGTTGTGTTTATGAGATGCTTACCATTTATTTATTCAACAAATATTTATGAAGCACCTGCTCCTTACCAGGCACTGTTCTGTGTCCTTAGGGTGTACTATACCAGTGAGTTCTACACAGATCCAGGTCCCTTGTGAACTTTCTAGCAACAGAGACAGACAATAAACATAATGTGCTAAGCTACTGCGAGTTGATAAGTACTTACAGTAAAAGTAGTTTAGTGTGAGGGGATTGGGAGGACCAGGATGGTGGTGATCATACGATGTAAAGTAGGGTGGTCAAGCAGACCTCATTAAGTTGACATTTGAGCAAAGTCTTGAAGAAGGTGAGGGGCTAGAAAGGCGGATATTTAGAGGAAGAGCGTTTCTTTTCTTTTCTTTTTTTGAGACAGAGTGTTGTTCTGTCACCCAGGTTGGAGTGCAGTAGCATGATCTCAGCTCACTACAACCTCTGCCTCCAGGGATCAAGCAATTCTCCTGCCTCAGCCTCCTGAGTTTCTGAGACTACAGCTATCCACATGCAGCTGATTTTTTGTATTTTTAGTAGAGTCGGGGTTTCACCACATTAGCCAAGCTGGTCTCTAACTCCCAACCTCAGGCAATCTGCCTGCCTTGGGCTCCCAAAATGCAGGAATTACAGACATGAGCCACCGTGCTCAGACTGTTTTCTTTTTCTAGAGATGGAGTCTCCCTATGTTGCCCAGACTGCTCTCAAACTCATGGGCTCAAGCAATCCTTCCACCTCAGCCTCCCGAAGTGCTGGGATTACAGACATGAACCACTATGCCTGGCCAGAAAAGCATTTCAAAGAGAGAGTACAGCCAGTGCAAAAGCCATACGGTAGGAGTGTGCCTGTGTTCCTGAGGCAAGGAAGCTGGTATGATCTGAGTTGAACCAGCGAGAGACATGAGAGACATAGTGTGTAGGGCTTTTTTTCTCTCCCTAATCTAAGGACTGTGGCATGTAGTCTCAGTAAAATGAGGAGGCAGTGCAGGATTTTCACTAGAGGACCAACATGATCCCACTGTTTTTGGTAACAGCTTTGTTGAAATATAATTCACTTGGTTTTTAGTATATTCACAGAGGTCTGTGGCAGCTGCCACAATCACTTCTAGAACGTTTTCTTCCCACTCATATGTTAGCTGCTAGCCTCCAATCTCCCATCTCCACCTCCACCCCACCTCCACAGGCCCAGACAACCACCGATCTACTTTTTGTCGCTACAGATTTGCCTATTCTTAACATTTCATAGAAATGAAATCATACAATATGTGACCTTTTATATGTGGCTTCTTTCACTTAGCATGATGTTTTCAAAGTTCATCCACATTGTAGCATAACCAGTACCTCACTTTGGGTGTGTGTGTGAGATGGAGTTTTGCTCTTCAAAGGCACAATCTCTGCTTACCGCAACCTCCACCTGCCAGGTTCAAGCGATTCTCCTGCCTCAGCCTCCTGAGTAGCTGGGATTACAGGCATGAAACACCACACTGGCTAATTTTGTATTTTTAGCACAGACGGGGTTTCTCCATGTTGATCAGGCTGGTCTCAAACTCCTGACCTCAGATGATCCTCACCTCGGCTTCCCAAAGTGCTGAGATAACAGGCGTGAGCCACTTTACTCCTTTTTATGATCAAATAATATTCCATTGTATCGTTATACCACATTCTATTTTTCCATTTACTTATCAAGGAACATTTTGGAAACTTGCTTTTTAAAGAAATTTATTTTATTATTTTTAGAGACAGGGTCTTGTTCTGTCACCCAGGCTGGAGTGCAGTGGCATGATCATAGCTCACTGCAACCTCAAACTCCTTCCATATCAGTTTCTCATGTCACCCTTCCATGTCTTCCATGGGGCTCAAGCAATCCCTTCATGTCAGCTTCTCAAGTCCCTGGGACTACAGGTAGGTGCCACTACGTCTGGCTATTTTTTTGGGGGGGCGGGTAGAGACAGGGGTCTCACTGTGTTGCCCAGGCTGGTCTTGAACTCCTGGCCTCAAGCAATCCTCAGCCTCAACCAAAGCACCGTGATTACAGGTCTGAGCCACCACACCTGACCAGACACTTACCTTTTTTTTCTTTTTGAGACAGTCTCAGACCCAGGCTGGATTGCGATCTTGGCTCACTGCAACCTCCACCTCCCAAGTTTTAAGCGCACAGCCTCCCAAGTCGCTGGGATTACAGGCACCCGCCACCACACCCAGCTAATTTTTGTATTTTTAGTGGAGACCGGGTTTCACCCTGTTGGCCAGGCAGGTCTGGAACGCCTGACCTCAGGTGATCCGCCTGCCTCGGTCTCCTAAAGTGCTGGGTTAACTACGCCCGGCCTCAGACACTTACTTTAAAATGCATCATTTAATCTTCATAACAATCATTTAAATTGGTTATCCCCATTTCATAGATGAAGAAACAGGTTTACCGGGAGATTAAGTTACTTGCCCAATATCTGCCTGCCGCTAATGACAGAGCGGGAATTGGAATCCCAGGTCTCAGACTCTAGAAGCTGCAGAGCAAAAATTCGTATTTTCCCTTGTCTCAACACTTCTCCCTCTTTGGACTGATCGCCCCAAAGTGCAGGGGTCCACAGTCCCAAGCGGTCTGAGAAAGTCCCCCCATTAGGGACACCGTCTGCTGACTGCGAAGCGCTTCCTCCGGCTTCGCTTTCTCACGGTCAGCCCCAGAGGAAAGGGCAGGCAGAGGCAGCTCCCTTACAGACGGGGAGTTCCGTTCCTGTAGGGGGAACCCCACCTCTTAAGTCCCTGGGGATGAAATCCAGTGTCTTTGGTCTCCTGCTTTCTGCTGGGCGGGACGTGAGCCAGTTCCCCAGCCCAGGATGCAGGACGTGGGGTCCACCTCCGGTCCTCCCACCCTTGGTTTCCTTGATTTGTGAGGTGGGACTGCCCCTGAGATCTCAGCAACCGCGGTCTCACTGCGGCCGCGAGCCCCCGTCTAGACCTCCACGATTCCGGACTCCGGATGCCCGGACTCCTCGCGCAGGCGCGCTCCAGCGAATGGCTCCCCGCTGCTGCAAGGGCCGACCGCGGCGGAGTCCGCCGCTATCCCATCAGCCCGGCCAGACAGGTCCCGCTCTCACCCGCCCGGGTCTTCCTGCCTCTCCTATCCCATCCTGCTCTGCGGCGCGGGGGCAAGATGGCTGCTGAGAAGCAGGTCCCTGGCGGCGGCGGCGGCAGCAACAGCAGCAGCAGTGGTAGTGGCAGCGGCGGTGGACGTGGTGCCGGAGGGGAAGAAAATAAAGAAAACGAACGTCCTTCTGCCGGATCGAAGGCAAACAAAGAATTTGGGGATAGCCTGAGTTTGGAGAGTATCCTAGAGTAATCGGGCCTAACACGGAATGACTACGTGTCGATCTGGAGGGCTGGGGGCCGGAGAGACGGCGGGTCCCGGCACATCCTGGCTGGAGAGGCCGAGGGTTGCAGTGTTTCTCGCCCTTACTTTTTGGCGCTCAGAGTTCCGGGGGCTCTGTTTCTCAACTAGTCTTTCCTCGCGTCCCCTCGCCCTCCTAGCTAGGTCCTTTTCTTCCAGTGGCACTGGCATATCAGGCAGGTTTTTCCAGGTGACACTATAGCCTCCCCTCTGAGCTCCTGCTTTGGCACCTTGAGCCACTGAACTGGGGAAAGGAAACTGCAGTCTTGACATTTCGCTTAATAATTTTGTCTGACAGTCGTCGCAGACTGAGTAGTAAAACCTACAGGTTGATACTTTGAAAGTGAAGGTAAAGATTGATTCCTAGGAAAAGCTTGTGGTCCATTTTGATTATAAGTTACCGTAATTAATATCGTTTGTGTCATTTTTTTTCTGATGGATCTGTAGGCATTTTGTCGTGATGAGAGTCATTAATATAAGCTAGGGGAATCGGTTTCTGGTTTTCATCAGTGTGTATCTACCTTAACTGAGTGCTAGTGGTACTGTTTGTGGCCCTTTGAAATGAGTAACAAATGGAGAAAATGTAGGTGAGTTTCTGAAATAACATATTGAGCTTGACATCTTAATGTACTTAAAGTTTTCAGGGGTTTAGAGTTAAATTTTTAGAATTAGTGGTAATAGTTTCAAGCAGATGTTAGCAAGCCCTAATTTTACTGAGAACCTTATTAGTCATTTTTTGTCCCTTTTTAGTCATTGAGAGAGTCCTTTTAGTGTTCACTCTTTTATTTATTTATTTATTTATTCCTTTCTATGGCAAGATACTGAAAGTACAGTGTTCACTATTTTAAAATGTCTCTAGAGAAGCATTAAGGAAACATTAGAAGAACTATAACTATAATAGATGTAGATCATTGGACTTTCTAAAGTTTAGTACCTAATCTTAAATATTTTCAGATTCTTAAAAGGAGAGTTTGGTCAGTTGTTCTTCTTTTAAAAGAAAAACCTTAGTACTTTTATGCAAACTGTGGCCTAGCTTGGTTGACATATGCCAATCATAGACTCTCTAAGCATCATCGCTGTTAAGGAAAGGTAGATTTGGCAGGTGTTGGAGATTATGCAAATGGAGGCTTACTACATGTCATTTATAACCTGAATCTGTTTCAATGAATAAAATATGGGGTCTAGGTGTAAATTGGTGTGAACCACCCCATTTATAGTCAATATTTAGAATCCAGCAGCTTAATTTAAACTGGGTTTTGCCAGTGGCCAGTAGTGCTCTCCTTCTTTAGTTTGAAAGTAGTGACAGTTTAGGCAATTAGTTTTTCTGTAGCTTAGCCTTGTTCTCTGCCATGATAGATATTGAAAATGGTTACAAAAGATCTCACTCACTAACCTACTAAATGTTTAATGTGTTGTGGTTTGACACAAATAGAGACTGGTGGTACAGGTTTTGGTTTGTTTGGATTCTTGCTGTTGTAAGATTTTCCTTAATCCTGACTCTAGTTCTTCAGATTATTAAGGAATCCCAGCAGCAGCATGGTTTACGGCATGGAGATTTTCAGAGGTACAGGTTAGTATCACATACAAGATGTATGGAAATCACTGTGGGACTTCTTTGCTTTTGTTAATATCCTGTTTGCTATATCAGAAAATATACCTAGAAAGTCTAGCATTTTTCTTTTCTTTTTTTTTTTTTTTTTTTTGGTATGGAGTCTCACTGTCACCCAAGCTGGAGTACAGAGGTGCAATCCTGGCTCACTGCAGCCTTTGCCTCCCGAGTTCAAGCAATTCTCCTGCTTCTGCCTCCCTGGTTCAAGGGATTCTTCTGCCTCAGCTTCCTGAGTAGCTGGGATTACAGGCTTGTGCCCCCACAATTTTTGTATTTTTAGTAGAGATGGAGTTTCACCATGTTGGCCAGACTGATCTTGAACTCCCGACCTCAGGTGATTCGCCTGCCTTGGTCTCCCAAAGTGTTGGGATTACAGGCATGAGCCACTGCGCATGGCCTAGCACTGAGTTTATACTGAATTCTCAAAATATATGTAATTTTTAAATTTAAAATTTTATGAATAGGCTGGGTGCAGAGGCTCAACGCCCGTAATCCCAGCACTTTGAGAGGCCGAGGTGGGCAGATCACCTGAGGTCAGGAGTTTTAGACCAGCCTGGCCAACATGGTGAAATCCCATCTCTACTAAAAAATACAAAACTCAGCCGGGCATGGTAGCAGGCATCTGTAATCTCAGCTACTTAGGAGCTGAGACAGGAGAATCGCTTGAGCCCTGGAGGCGGAGGTTGCAGTAAGCCAAGATTGTGCTACTGCACTCCAGCCTGGGCAACAGAGCAGAGATGGTATTTTACTAGAGAGCATTTTTAGTAGAGATGGGGTTTTGCCACGTTGGCCAGGCTGGTCTTGAACTCCTGACCTCAGGTGATCTACCTGCCTTGGCCTCTCAAACTGCTAGGATTACAGGAGTGAGTCACCCTGCCTGGCCTAATTTTTGTATTTTTAGTAGACATGGGATTTCACCATGTTGGCTAGGCTGGTCTTGAACTCCTGACCTCAAATGATCTGCCCGCCTTGGCCTCCCAAAGTGCTGGGATTACAGGCGTGAGCCCCCACACCCAGCTAAAGATCTTTTTTTTTTTTTGAGATGCAGTTTCTCTCTTATTACCCAAGCTGGAGTGCAATGGCGCGATCTCGGCTCACCGTGACCTCCGCCTTCTGGGTTCAAGCAATTCTCCTACCTCAGCCTCCCGAGTAGCTGCAACTACAGGCTGCACCACCACACCCAGCTAATTTTTGTACTTTTTAGTAGAGACAGGTTTCACCATGTTGACCAGGATGGTCTTGATCTCTTGACCTCACTAGGTGATCCACCCGCCTTGGCCTCCCAAAGTGCTGGGATTATAGTCGTGAGCCACCACGCCTGGCCCCCAGCTAAAGATCTGAATAAATGGATTCATACTTCTCACTGGACCCTCCAGAGTTTTTTGTTGTTGTTAAAAATAGATTCATACTGTGAGAAATTTTTTACCAATTTTTATTTCTGCTCGTAATGTATGAGTGTTTCATTTGACTTTTATGTAAAAGGGTAAATAATACCTAAAACTGCTATTAGGGGTTGAGAGAAAAAAGCCAGTTCATAAATTGAACCTAGACTATTATTTCATTTATTTATTTACTTACTTACTGAGACACAGTCTCATTCTGTCACCCAGGCTGGAGTGCAGTGATGCTGTCTCGGTTCACTGCAACCTCCGCCTCCCGGGTTCAAGCGATTCTCCTGCCTCAGCCTCCTGAGTAGCTGGGCCTACAGACGTGTGCCACCAAACCCTGCTAATTTGTGTATTTTTAGTAGAGACGGGGTTTCAGTATGTTACCCCTGACCTCATGATCCACACACCTCAGCCTTCCAAAGTGCTGGGATTACAGGCATGAGCCACTGTGCCCAGCCTATTTATTTATTTTTATTTCATTTTATTTATTTATTTGAGACAGTCTCATTCTGTCTCCCAGGGTGGAATGCAGTGGTGCAATCTTGGCTTACTGCAACCTCTGCCTTCTGGGTTCAAGCAATTCTCCTGCCTGAGCCTCCCAAGTACCTGGGACTATAAGCATGCACCGCCATGACTGGCTAATTTTTGTATTTTTGTAGAGATGGGGTTTTACCACGTTGGTCAGGCTTGTCTGGAACTCCTTACCTCAAGTGATCTGCCCTCCTTGGCCTCTCAAAATGCTGGGATTACAGGTGTGAGCCACCATACCCGACTCCCTGAAGTAGTATTTAAATATTATTTTATATACCATATTACTTTGACTTAAAGCTTGGTTTGATTTTATATATATATAATTTTTTTTTCTGATTTAGTCAAAATGTGTATATTAATTGAACATCTGTGTGCTAGACACTGTTCTAAGTCATTACAGAAAATTTAGAAATGAAATCCTAGCCTGGTGTGGTGGCACATGCTGTATTGCCAGTTACTTGGGAGGATGAGGCCCAAGAATTGCATAAGCCCAAGAGTTCGAGAGCAGCCTGGGCAACAGAAACATGGTGAGACTCTGTCTCAAAAAAATAATTCTTCCTGCAATAAAAAGGATTTATATTAGTAGGCAACTATGTGAGAACATAATTATAATGTCACACACTGTAATAGAAGGAAGAATAAAGAGGTACTTGAGGCCGGGTGCAGTGGTGGGCGCTTGTAATCCCAGCTACTTGAGAGGCTGAGGCAGGAGAATCATCATTTGAACCTGGGAGGTGGTGGTTGCACCACTGCACTCCAGCTTGGTGACAGAGTGAGATTTCATCTCAGAAAAAAAAAAGCTACATGAGCACAGAGGAACAGGCTTGGCATAGAGGTGACGTTTATAGTGCTTCTTGGCAATAACCTAATTGGCTTCCTTATTTTTCTTCAAATTTGCATGCAGTTCTTTCTCCATGTGTCTGGTGTCGTTCTAGTCTCCTTCAGGATGCCCCTTTCCCTGCTTTACATTCATTAGAATCCTCCTCATTCTTTTTTTTTTTTGAGACAGTCTCACTCTGTCGCCTAGGCTGGAGTACAGCGTCACTATCTCAGCTCACTGCAACCTCCACCTCCCGAGTTCAAGCAATTCTCTGCCTCCCCAGTCACTGGGATTACAGGTGCCTGCCACTGTGCCCAGCTAATTTTTGTGCTCATCTTCTTGACCAGGATGGTCTTGAACTTCTGACCTTGTGATCCACCTACCTTAGCCTCCCAAAGTTCTGGGATTACAGGCGTGAGCCACCGCGCCCAGCCCCTCATTCTTTCTAGGCCCCACCATCAGTCTACTGCAGCCGAAGGTGCTAACAAGAGAATGATTACTCATGTCCATTCAATTGACATTGCCTTGTTTTCTTGGTTGCCATTGTCTCTGCATGATCATCCTCAACTTTAATGTGGGTTCCTTGAGCATGGGCACTATGTCCCCCATCTCCTTGTGTTTCCTATAATACCAATCATATGCCCGCCCCCCCATGTTTGAGTTGTTCAATAAATGTTTAGGGCTGGGCACAGAGGCTCATGCTTGTAATCCCAGCACTTTGGGAGGCTGAGGTGGGTGGATCGCTGGAGTCCAAGGACTTTAAGACCAGCCTGGGCAACATGGTGAAACCCTGTCTCTGCAAAAAGTACAAAAATTAGCCAAGTGTGGTGGTTGCACCCTTGTAGTCCCAACTACTCAGGAGGATGAGGTGGGAGAATTGATTGAGCCCAGCTGTAGTGAGCCAAGATCGCAACACTGCACTCCAGTCTGGGTGACAGAGCAAGACTCTGTCTCAAAAAAAAGGAAAAGAAAAAAAGTTTGGAAGCTGATATGTGATAATTATAGTAACAGTAAGTATAATACCCCAAACTGTTGACCCTTGACCTTGCCTTATTACATAATTTATTATTCAAAATAGTCTCAGCTTGGCTGAGTAAGTATTGTTTGTGGTTTCTTACAGGGGCTACTGTTCCCGTAGACAAAGACGTCTTCGAAAAACACTCAACTTCAAGATGGGGAACAGACACAAATTCACAGGGAAGAAAGTGACCGAAGATCTTCTAACTGATAATAGGTAATGACTGCTCTGTGCTAGTTGCAGATTACATCCTGCTAATGCATTTATTGAGCAATCACAATGTCCTAGACTTCACACTAAACCTTTTAATTATCTCTGGTGACTCTTTTTTTTTTTTTTTTTTGAGACAGAGTTTCGCTCTTGTTACCCAGGCTGGAGTGCAATGGCACGATCTCTGCTCACCTCAACCTCCGCCTCCTGGGTTCAGGCAATTCTCCTGCCTCAGCCTCCTGAGTAGCTGGGATTACAGGCACACGCCACCATGCCCAGCTAATTTTTTTTTTTTTTGTATTTTTAGTAGAGACGGGGTTTCACCACGTTGACCAGGATGGTCTCAATCTCTTGGCCTCCCAAAGTGCTGGGATTACAGGTGTGAGCCACCACGCCCGGCCCTCTCTGGTGACTCTTTCAGCAGCTCTGTGGGGTGGGCATTGTTTACTCTTCCTGTGTTCTAGGGCAAGGAAACTGAGGCTCAGAGAGGTTCAGTAGCTTGTTCAAAAACTGTGTTGGGGCTGGACACAGTGGCTCACACTTGTAATCCAAACACTTTTGGAGGCCAAGGCGGGTGGATCACTTGCAGTCAGAAGTTCAAGGCCAGCCCGGCCAATATGGCAAAACACTATCTCTACTAAAATGCAAAAATTAGCCAGGTGTGGTGGTGGGCATCTGTAATCCCAGCTGCTCTGGAGGCTGAGGTAGGAGAATAGCTTGAACTTGGGAGGCAGAGGTTGCTGTGAGCTGAGATTGCGCCATTGCATTCCATTCTAGGCAATAAGAGTGAAATTCCATCTCAAAAAAAAGAGAGGTGATTCCCTCTCTCAGCTTTGGAGCTCCCACCCTCTGTCTCTGTACAGGGAAGTTTCTTCCTTCTCCCTTTGCCCCTTCTTGCCTATTAAACTCTTTGTTCCTTAAAAAAAAACCAGAACCAGAACTATGTTGGGATGGCAAATGTTGAAGTCAGTGATTAGAATCCAATTGATTATTATGTAAGGTTTCTAGAATGTAAATTCCAATGCCTAAAACTAGGGGCTTAAATCAATATATATATATTTTTTTTGAGATGGAGTCTTGCTTTGTTGCCAGGCTGGAGTGCAGTGGTGCAATCTCGGCTCACTGCAACCTCTGCCTCCTGGGTTCAAGCGATTCTGCCGCCTCAGCTTCCTGAGTAGCTGAGACCACAGGTGCGTGCCACCACACCCGGCTAATTTTTGTATTTTTAGCAGAGACGGGGTTTCACCATATTGGCCAGGATGGTCTCCATCTCTTGACTTCATGATCCGCCCGCCTCATCAGCCTCCCAAAGTGCTGGGATTACAGGCGTGAGCCACCACACCGGCCTTAAACCAATATATCTTAATGAAATTGAGTGGTGTGTAATTTTTTTTTTTTTTTTTTTTTTTTTTGAGACAGAGTCTTTCTCTGTTGCCTAGGCTGGAGTGCAGTGGTGTGATCTCGGCTCACTGCAACTCCCACCTCCCAGATTCAAGTAGCTGGGATTACAGTCACGTGCCACCACACCAGCTGAGTTTTGTATTTTTAGTAGAGATAGGATTTCACCAGGTTGGTCTCGAGCTGATCCACCCACCTTGGCCTCCCACAGTGCTGGGTTTATAGGTGTGAGCTGCCATGCCTGGCTGGTGTGTGAATTATCATAGGAGAGCCCTGTATTTCAGTGCTGAATGCACCAGTGCTTAGCATTTCCAGAAGAATTTTAGTTTGTCAAGCAACATATAGTGAAGGTCTCCAGGTCTTCCTCACACTTATGGGCCAAATTATGCTCCTGCCACCTTTTGTGTAAATGAAGTTTTATTGGAACCCAGCCACACTCATTTACATAGGCATTGTTTATAGCTACTTTTGTGCTACATCAGCAGAGGAGTTGTGACACACGAGGTACAGGAGAGGAGGCATGGTCCTTGAACCTTATTGACTTTCATCTTGTTGAAAGATGTTGGTCAATGCAAACCAGGGAATGCTACAGCAGAAGTGCCATGTTGTGTATCATTTACTGTTCAGCATTCTGAAGCCTTGGAAAGGAGACTTGAGGTTGAAGGCTCTTGACAGGGAAGTCAGTAAGCCTGCATGGAGGAGGCTTGACCTTGAAGGATTCGCAAGAGTTAAGAACATCCTGTGTCTGGGGAAACAGCATGCTCTGGTATCTGTGCATGCGGTCTAGGAACTGGAAAGCTCTGGACACTTGCTAGCTGCTACTCAGGCAGTGAAAAGGCTGTGAGCTTGGTGTGTAGGCCACAGTCAGAAAACTAGAGCCTGGAGACCATCATAGGATGCATCATTAAATCTGATGAGAACACCAGTTAGGAGAAATCTCTCTTGCCCCTTTTTTTGAGACAGTCTCACTGTCACCCAGGCTGGATGGAGTGCAGCAGTGGGATTATAGCTTACTGCAGCCTTAAACTGCTCCTGTGTCACCCTCTTGAGTAGCTGGGACTAAAGTCGTGTACCACCATGCCTACCTAACTTTTCTCTTTTTTTTGTTTTGTAGAGATGGGATCTTGCTATGCTGACCAGGCTGGTTTCAAACTCCTGGCCTCAAGCATTCCTCCCACCTCAGCCTCCCAATGTGCTGGGATTACAGATATGAGCCACTACACCATGGCTGTACTCCCTTATGATCTCAAGATCCTTTACTGTGAAGAGTCAAGGCTAAGCTGAAGTTTAAGACAGATTGATGAAGGCAGCAAAGAAAGATTCACCTCTATAATAATAAAGTAGTTAAGTAACTTATTGAGCTTAGTAAGTGCCAGGCTCCGGTCTAAATGTGTTATTTCTATTACTGCATGGGAGAGTGGTGCAGAGAAACGTTTGTACTTTGCCCACAGTCACGCAGCTAGTAAGTGGTGGCACTGGGGTTCTAACCCAGGCTCTGGAGCTCTTTTGCTCATCACCACTTTAATACACTGCCCCCCCCCTTTTTTTTTTGAGACGGAGTCTCACTGTTGCCCAGACTTCAGTACAGTGGCACCATCTCGACTCACCACAACCCCTGCCTCCTGGGTTCAACCTCAGCCTCCCCAGAAGCTGGGATTACAGGCATGTGCCACAATACCCAGCTAATTTTTTTTTTTTTTTTTGAGACGGAGTTTCACATGTTACCCAGGCTGGAGTGCAATGGCACGATCTCTGCTCACCGCAATCTCTGCCTCCTGGGTTCAAGCAATTCTCCTGCCTCAGCCTCCCAAGTAGCTGGTACTATAGGTGTGTGCCACCATGTCCAGCTAATTTTTGTATTTTTAGTAGAGACGGGGTTTCACCATATTGACCAGGATGGTCTCGATCTCTTGACCTCGTGATCCACCCGCCTCGGCCTTCCAAAGTGCTGGGATTATAGGCGTGAGCCACTGCACCCAGCCAATTTTTGTATTTTTTAGTAGAGATGGGGTTTTATCATGTGGACCAGGCTTGTCTCAAGCTCCTGACCTCAGGTGATCTGCCCGCCTTGGCCTCCCAAAGTGGTGGGATTACAGGTGTGAGCCACCATGCCCAGTAAATATACTGCTTTTTTTTTTTTTTTTTTGAGACCAAGTTTCGCTCTCCTTACCCAGGCTGGAGTGTAATGGCGCAATCTCGGCTCACCGCTACCTCCGCCTCCTGGGTTCAGGCAATTCTCCTGCCTCAGCCTCCTGAGTAGCTGGGATTACAGGCGCGTGCCACAACGCCCAGCTAATTTTTTTTTTTTTTGTATTTTTAGTAGAGACGGGGTTTCACCATGTTGACCAGGATGATCTCGATCTCTTGACCTCATGATCCACCTGCCTCGGCCTCCCAAAGTGCTGGGATTACAGGCTTGAGCCACCGCGCCCGGCCTGCTTTTTTTTTTTTTTTGAGATGGAGTATCGCTCTTGTTGCCCAGGCTTGAGTGCAGTGGTGCGATCTCCACTCACTGCAACCTCTCCCTCCTGGGTTCAAGCAATTCTCTAGCCTCAGCCTCCCGAGTAGCTGGGATTATAGGCACCCACCACCATGCCCAGCTAATTTTTGTATTTTTAATAGAGACAGGGTTTCACCATGTTGGCCAGGCTGGTCTCGAATGCTTGACCTCAGGTGATCTGCCCACCCAGACCTTTTAAAGTGCTGGGATTACAGGCATGAGCCACCGTGCCCGGCTTAAGGACTTTTCTAACTGGGTTGAGATGAAGGAGGTGTTGATTCAAAGATGAGGCCAGATAGTGTGCCTGGACTGTGTCTGACAGAATTTAGGAGGGGTAGGTCACAATTCTGGGTTTGCCGAGTTCGAGGCAATAGAGGCTTTTCAATGAGATATGTCCGGTAGATGATAAGAAACCTGAGTTGAGTCCAGGTTGCGAATACAGATACTGGTTTAGAGTCGCAGCTAATAATGCCAGAAGAGTTGTTTTGAGAGTGGCAAAAGAGGGAGAGTATAAAAAAAGTTGAGAAGCTGAAGATTCCACCTCAGAAAATATCTGGGTCTGCTGATGGCCTTTATTGTCTCCCCTCGTCTGTCTCTCATCTAGATACTTGCTTCTGGTTCTGATGGATGCTGAAAGAGCCTGGAGCTACGCAATGCAACTCAAACAGGAAGCCAACACTGAACCCCGAAAACGGTTTCACTTGTTATCTCGCCTACGCAAAGCTGTGAAGCATGCAGAGGAATTGGAACGCCTGTGTGAGAGCAATCGTGTGGATGCCAAGACCAAGTTAGAGGCTCAGGTTAGTGCCTTAACATCCAGCTTGTTTTATTGTGGAGAATCAAGACATTTTAATTAATTAATTTATTTTCAGAGACGGGGTTTCACCTTGTTGGTTAGGTGGTTTTGAACTCCTGACCTCAGGTGATCCACCCACCTCAGCCTCCCAAAGTGCTGGGATTACAGGTGTGAGCCACCACACCTGGCCTCATGATGTTTTAAAAAGCTACAGTTAAACAAAACAGAGTTTCTTAATGTTAGAAAGTGATAGAAGAGGAAAAAACTTTACTTGCTTTTAAAAGGTGAAGTTACTCTTTCCCCAAGCGGCCTGAGGTAATCTGTGAAAATGGTTCGCTATTCAGTTGATCCGGAGAACCCCACAAAGTCATGCAAATCAAGAGGTTCCAATCTTCGCGTTCACTTTAAGAACACACGTGAAACTGCCCAGGCCATCAAGGGTATGCATATACGAAAAGCCACGAAGTATCTGAAAGATGTCACTTTACAGAAACAGTGCGTACCATTCCGACATTACAATGGTGGAGTTGGCAGGTGTGCCCAGGCCAAGCAGTGGGGCTGGACACAAGGTCGGTGGCCCAAAAAGAGTGCTGAATTTTTGCTGCACATGCTTAAAAATGCAGAGAGTAATGCTGAACTTACGGGTTTAGATGTAGATTCTCTGGTCATTGAGCATATCCAAGTGAACAAAGCACCCAAGATGTGCCGCCGGACTTACAGAGCTCATGGTCGAATTAACCCATACATGAGTTCTCCCTGCCACATTGAGATGATCCTTACTGAAAAGGAACAGATTGTTCCTAAACCAGAAGAGGAGGTTGCCCAGAAGAAGAAGACATCCCAGAAGAAACTGAAGAAGCAAAAACTTATGGCATGGGAGTAAATTCAGCCTTAAAATAAATGCAACTAAAAGGAAAAAAAAAAAAAAAAAAGGTGAAGTTAGCATCTTTTGTTTATAAGCTCTTGATTTTTTATGGTTTTTTTTTCTTTTATTGAGACGGAGTCTTGCTCTGCTGCCCAGGCTGGAGTGCCATGTGGCACAACCTTGACTCACGGCAACCTCTGCCTACTGGGTTCGAGCAATTCTCCTGCCTCAGCCTCCCAAGTAGCTAGAATTACAGGCACATGCCACCACACCCAGCAAATTTTTTTGTGTTTTTAGTAGAGATGGGGTTTCACCATGTTGGCAAGGCTCCTGACCTCAGCCTCCCAAATTGCTGGGATTACAGGTGTGAGCCACCGCTCCCAGCTTTTTTCTTTTCTTTTTTTTTTGAGATGGATTTTCACTCTTGTTGCCCAGGCTGGAGTACAGTGTTGTGATTTCAGCTCACCACTATCTCCACCTGCCGGGTTCAAGTGATTCTCCTGCCTCAGCCTCCCAAATAGCTGAGATTACAGGCATACGTCACCACACCTGGCTAATTTTGTATTTTTAATAGAGACAGGGTTTTTCCATGTTGGTCAGACTGGTCTCGAATTCCCAACCTCAGGTGATCCGCCCACCGTGGCCTCCCAAAGTGCTGGGATTACAGGAGTGAGCCACTGAGCCCAGCCTTATATATATTTTTTTAACTGGGCAATGCTTCATTCCATAAAATAGAATGAGTATTCCCAAGCTCTTGCTTTTTATAACTAGCTATAACTTTTTTTTTTCGAGATGGAGTCTTGCTTTGTCACCCATGCTGGAGTCTGGAGTGCAGTGGCATGATCTTGGCTCACTGCAACCTCTGCCTCCCAGGTTCAAGAAATTCTTCTGCCTCAGCCTCCCAAGTAGCTGGGATTACAGGCACATGCCACCACGCCTGGCTACTTTTTGTATTTTTAGTAGAGAGAGGGTTTCACCATGTTGGCCAGGCTGGTCTCGAGCTCCTGACCTCGTGTTCCGCCCACCTCGACTTCCCAAAGTGCTGGGATTATAGTCATGAACCACCACACCTGGCCAACAAGCTGTAACTTTTTAAGAAAGGTCATGTTTTGCTATATAGAATTAAAGCTTACATCTTGTACCTGGAAAAGTTCACAAAGTAAGAACTTTTTTTACAAATGAATTTTTTAAAAAAGAGATGGTAGATATTGCAAGGTTTTATTCAACTTCTAATGCTTATAGCCCAGAAAATGGTTGTTAAGCAAAATGAAGAAACCAGATTTCCTTCTTTTGAAGTTCTCTCCTGGGAAGTGAATGAATCATAAATTGCCTGTGTATCAATTTTATTGGTTAAATACGTATTTCTTTTTAAAAATCAACCTGTGATTAATATATCCATATTATTTGGGTTTTTTGTTTTTTAGCGACAGAGTCTCGTTCTGTCCCAGGCTGGAGTGCAGTCATGGCTCACTGCAGCCGTGAACTTCTGGGCTCAAGCAATCCTCCTGCCAAGGCCTCCTGAGTAGTTGGGACTAGAGGGGCATGCCACCATACCTTGCTAATTTTTTTTTTTTTGAGATGGAGTCTTGAGTATCAATCTGTTGTCCAGGTTGGGTTGCAGTGGCACAATCGTAGCTTACTGCATCCTCTGCCTCCCAGGTTTAAGCAATTCTCCCGCCTCAGCCTCCTGAGTAGCAGGGATTACAGGTGCCTGCCACCACACCTGGCTAATTTGTTGTATTTTTAGTAGAGATGGATTTTCATCATGTTGGCCACCCTGGTCTCCAACTCCTTATCTCAGGTGATCGGCTTACCTTGACCTTCCAAAGTGTGGGGTTATAAGCGTTAGCTACCCGGCCCGGCCACACCCGGCTAATCTTTAAAAATTTTTTGTAGAACTGTGGTCTTGCTGTGTTGCCCAGGCTAATCTCGAACTCTTGAGCTAAAGCAACTCTCCTGCCTCAGCCTCCCAAATTGCTAGGATTACAGGTGTGAGCCCCCATGCCCAGCCAATATCCTTGTTCTTTTTCTTCTTTTTTAAAATTTATTTTTATATTTATTTATTTAGAGATGGAGTCCCACTCTCTTACCAGGCTGTAGTGCAGTGGTACAATCTTGGCTCACTGCAACCTCTGCCTCCAGGTTCAAGCGATTCTCTTGCTTCAGCCTCCCAAGTAGCTGGGACTACAGGCACGTACCACCACACCCAGCTAATTTTTGTATTTTTAGTAGAAATGGGATTTTACCATGGTGGCCAGGATGGTCTCGATCTCTTGACCTCATGATTCACCTGCCTCGGCATCCCAAAGTGCTGGGATTACAGGCATGTGCCACCTCGCCCAGCCAATTTTTAATTTTATTTTTGATAGAGACAGGGTCTTGTTATATTGCCCAGACTTGTCTTGAACTGTGGGTTCAAGCGATCCTCCCACCTTGGCCTCACAAAGTGCTAAAATCAGAGGTGTGAGCCACTGTGCCTGGCCAATATCTGTATTCTTGATATTAAAGTTAGAAACCAATGAAGGAAGATTGAGTGGTTTGGTGATGAAGCATTTCCTCTTCTTCTATCTCCTCACAGGCTTACACAGCTTACCTCTCAGGAATGCTGCGTTTTGAACATCAAGAATGGAAAGCCGCCATTGAGGCTTTTAACAAATGCAAGTAAGTCCTGTAGTCCAAAGGCTGTGGCCAGTTTTAATTATAGATAGTCAATTTTAAGCTGCAGATCAGGTAGTGGATTATTTCTGTGAAAGTGAGGGTGACTTTTCTTTCCTATAGAAATGTTGATGATTCTCTTTCATCTTGAGAGCATGCCAGTTATGACAGCTGTTAGAAGAGCTTCAAAGGGCCATAATTTGTTTTTAGTCACTGTGTTCCCCATGAGTTTTTCTTTTATACAGCTGATGTAAAACCTGACTTTTCTTTTCTCTCAGAACTATCTATGAGAAGCTGGCCAGTGCTTTCACAGAGGAGCAGGCTGTGCTGTATAACCAACGTGTGGAAGAGATTTCACCTAACATCCGCTATTGTGCATATAATATTGGTGAGCAGGGATCAAGGCATTATACTCAACTTGAGCTTTGACAGGTGGCCTAGTGTGAGTTCATTTCAGAGATCCTAGAGAGTTGACATAACTTTCTTCTCCTTCCCTTGCCTCCATCTTTGGCCTGAGTTTTGGTTGATGGCAAAAGCAGAACGGTTGAAGCCAACTCAGCTCAAAATTACAGAAGATAGTTCTGCTTCTGTGTCTGTCCTGCTGTGCTGTGTACCCCTGAAGAGCAGTCTTGAGTCTCCTGAGTCTCTGGCTGAGTTCGTTTTTTACCTTTTTTTTTTTTGAGACGGAGTTTTGCTTCTGTTGTCCAGGCTGGAGTGTAATGACGTGATCTTGGCTCCCAGGTTTAAGTGATTCTCCTGCCTCAGCTTCCTGAGTAGCTGGGCTTACAGGCATGTGCCACCATGTCCAGCTAATTTTTTTTTTTGTATTTTTGGTAGAGACGAGATTTCTCCATGTTGGTCAGGCTGGTCTCAAACTCCCAACCTCAGGTGATCTGCCCGCCCCAGCCTCCCAAAGTGTTGGGATTATAGGCGTGAGCCACCACACTTGGCCATTTTTTACTTTTTAAGAGCAGTTTTAGGTTCACAGCAAAACAGAAAGATACAGAGACCCATATAAGCCCACCTCCCATATCCACAGCCTCTCCCGTATTCATCTTCCCCCACCAGAGGGGTGCGTTTGTTAAAATTAGTGACCCTTCATCGACACATCATAATCTCCCAAAGTTTACATCAGGGTTTACGCTTGTTATTGTACAGTCTATGGGTTTGGACAAATGTTTCATGACACGTATTTACCATTATAGTAACATACAAAGTATTTTCATTGCCCAATCAATTTCATTCTTTGTAAAAGACTTGTCTTCAGAGAACAGTTCGTACTGCAGATTCATCGAAGTAGCATGTGGAGGGGGAAGAGCTGTTCAAGTTTGAGTTGAATCTAGTGAATCTGAAGAAAACAGACCAGACCCTTGAAGATTTTCCTATCTTTCTCTCTCAGGGGACCAGTCAGCCATCAATGAACTCATGCAGATGAGATTGAGGTCTGGGGGCACTGAGGGTCTCTTGGCTGAAAAATTGGAGGTAATCTAGTATGTACATTTTTGTGAAAAGTCGTGGGTTGGACAAAGTCCAGAAGAAGGAGTAATTTATAATCCCCTAGGGATATTTGATATTGATATACGTATATTTGTATCTGTATTACAAAATATCTACATTTGCTAAAAATTTTAACAAAAACCTTTTTTCAATTAACACTTTAAGTATTCAATTTTTTTCTTTTTTTTTTTGAGACGGAGTTTCGCTCTTGTTACCCAGGCTGGGGTGCAGTGGTGCGATCTTGGCTTACCGCA
This sequence comes from Callithrix jacchus, assembly GCF_049354715.1. NCBI lineage: Eukaryota > Metazoa > Chordata > Mammalia > Primates > Cebidae > Callithrix > Callithrix jacchus. The sequence goes on along the minus strand of NC_133506.1, from coordinate 131,959,052 downwards.
ACCTCTGCCTCCTGGGTTCAGGGAATTCTCCTGCCTCAGCCTCCTGAGTAGCTGGTATTACAGGCACGCGCCACCATGCCCAGCTAATTTTTTGTATTTTTAGTAGAGACAGGGTTTCACCATGTTTACCAGGATGGTCTAGATCTCTTGACCTCGTGATCCACCTGCCTCGGCCTCCCAAAGTGCTGGGATTATAGGCGTGAGCCACCGCGCCTGGCCCAGTATTCAGTTTTTTTTTTTTTTTTTTTTGAGACAAAGTCTTACACTGTCACCTAGGCTGGAGTGCAGTGGCGCAATCTCAATCTCAGCTGACTGCACCCTCGACCTCCCGAGTTCAAGTGCTTCTCATGCCTCAGCCCCTGCCAAGTAGCTGCGACTACAGGCGTGCGCCACCACACCCAGCTAATTTTTTAAATATTTTTAGTAAGCACAGGGTTTCACCATGTTGCCTATTTATTTTATTTATTTAAAACAAATAGAAATTGGTGGCCGGTGGGGTGGTTCACATCTGTAATCCTGGCACTGTGGGAGGCTGAGGTGAAAAGTTCACTTGAGCCCAGGCATTCAAGACCAGCCTGGACAATATAGTGAGACCCCCATCTCTACCAAAAAAAAAGTTTTAATTAGCAGGTATGGTGACACACATCTGTATTCCTAGCTACCTGGGAGGCCAAGGCAAGAGGATCACTTGAGCCCAGGAGTTCAAAGTTGCAGTAAGCTGTCTTTGGGCTTACTGCACTCCAGCCTGGGCAACAGAGCAAGTCTCTGTCTATTAAAACAATTAAAGAGGCTGGGTGCCGTGGCTTACTCTTGGAATCCCAGCACTTTGAGAGGCCTAGGCAGGTGGATCACTTGAGGCCAGGAGTTCAAGACCAGCCTGGCCAACGTGCCAAAACCCTATCTCTACTAAAAATACAAAAATAAATCAGGCATGGTGGCATGTGCCTGTAGTTCCAGCTACTCAGGGGGCTGAGGCACAAGAATTGCTTGAACCTGGGAGGCAGAGGTTGCAGTGAGCCTAGCTTGCGCCACTGCACTCCAGGCTGGGTAACAGAGTACAACTCTGTCTCAGAAAAATGAAAGAAAGCAATTGGTATATACTCTTTATGGAGTATAATATGTTGATTCTAGATAGAGGCAAATGATAGATTCCACTTATTTTCACCTCCATCACTCATATCCCCAGTTAAAGTTTTAACTTTTTCAAACTACTTTTCAGGCTTTGATCACTCAGACCCGAGCCAAACAGGCAGCTACCATGAGTGAAGTGGAGTGGAGAGGGAGAACAGTTCCAGTGAAGATCGACAAAGTGCGGATTTTCTTACTGGGATTGGCTGATAATGAAGCAGCTATTGTCCAGGTGAGGTGGAAGAACTTACTGTGCTGTCTTCTGTATGCGTCTGAAGGTTGTCCTTGTGTGTTTAAGATGTAGTGGCTTGTTGGTATTCAGTTCTCATAAACTTTAATGCTGTTTGGGATTTCGTAAGTCTGGAGGTGTAACTTATTGAATAAACTTATTTTGAAAACTGAGTTTATAGAGGAATTCTTAATGTTTAGAGGGCAAGGAAATCGACAGCAACAGTCATTAACATAAATTAGGAGGTATAAGAGGCTGGCTTAAAGTAAGGGCCACCATTTGGCCCAGCAGGTGGTGCAGCAGCTTAACTATTATGTCCCTGAAGTCTCTCTGACATGTTGTCATAGCCTCCTAGCCCTGTCGGGTTCACCTCTTAGTCCTGGGCCTTTGCAAGAGAGCCTGGTTCAACCAGAATGTCTTGTTTTGTGTGTGGTGTACATGCAATATTCACGCAGAGCTGTATCACTTGATACTGGCTACTGACATAATTACCTGTTTGTAGGCACGAATGACCAAATGCATTCTAAACATAAGACAGCCTGGTGATCTTGCTGTGTATGAGGTGGACAGTGATGGGGGCACTTTTTAGAGCTTTTCCACATGATTTAAAGGACATCTTTTAAAAAACAGGCTGCTGACAGTCGACTCCCTCATCAGGGAACAGTGGTATTTCCTAAGACTTCACAGTAATCTTTTGCACCCTGAATAATTTGTGTATGAATTGAAGGGGGCAGCGTTTTGTTAATGTGTTGATGAGTTGGCTTAGGCATCTAAACTTTTCAGTGACTTGCTCCAAAATGGCTACTCTGGGTTGGAGGCAGCTTTTAACAACCGAAGACTTTATGTGTGTCCTTGTCTGTTTCATATTGCCTCTCTCATATCCTTATATCCCTTTTATTTGCTTGAAGGACAGAAGACTAGAACAGTACCAGAAAGTTAATTTGTCCTTCAGCTGAAAGGCTGAGGAACTTTTCTGAGAGCGTTCTGTTGGCACTGTTGTATGGTGCTACCTCCTCAGGACAAGGGCTCTGGTAGCAACCATTTATATTATGTGATTGGGTTAATGCTTTGGTTTAAAGCAGTAAATGCCGGAAGAAAGAAGTCACCTCATCCTCAGTTCAGTGTCCAGCAGCAGACACTGGGGCAGGAATTCTGACTTGAAGAGCAGTTGAAGGAGAGAGATCCGTAGGGGCAAGTTAAATGAGGGCTCTTTCAGAGTGGGGCTACAGACACGTACCAAATAAAAAACAGGAAAAGCTAACATTCGTTAAGTAATTTTGAAAAGTCACTGTTGGCACAGTGGCTAATGCGTGTAATCCTAGCACTTTGAGAGGTGGAGGCAAGAAGATCACTTGAGCTCAGTAGTTGGAGACGAGCCTGGGCAACATGGTGAAACCCCATCTCTACGAAAAAATTTAGCTATGCATGGTGGTGTGCACCTGTAGTCCCAGCTACTTGGAGGCTGAGGCAAGAGGATCACTTGAGCCTGGGAGCTTGAGCCTGCAGCCTGGATAGCAGCATGCAACTCTGTCTCCAAAAAAACCAAAGTTAATAACGCTTAAAGTTTAGAAAATACATTGATGTCTTAAGAAGATCAATTTGGAAAGGGTGGACAGGGGGCGAGAGATAAGAGACTACACATTGGGTACAGTGTCCACTGCTTGGGTGACAGGTGTACCAAAGTCTCAGAAATCACCACAGAAGAACTTATCCATGTAACTAAAAACCACCTGTCCCCTGAAAACTATGGAAATTAAATTTAATTATCTAAAGATCAACTTACAGTCTCACTTCCCATATGCCTTCATTAATATGATGTCATACTGAAAGGAAAGCACTGTTTCCTTTTATTTTTATTTTTTGACATTCATGAGTGTTCTTATGTGGTTTTTTTCCCTTGTTGGAATTATACTAAGGTATAGTTTTGTATCCTGTTTTTTTTGTTTGTTTGTTTTCTTTTGTTTTTTAAATTGAGACAGAGTCTCGCTCTGTTACCAGGCTGGAGTGCAGTGGCCTGATCTCAGCTCACTGCAACCTCCGCCTCCCAGGTTAAAGCAATTCTCTGCCTCAGCCTCCTGAGTAGCTGGGATTACAGGTGTGCACCCCACACACCCAGCTAATTTTTTATTTTTAGTAGAGATGGGGTTTCACCATCTTGGCCAGGCTGGTCTTGAACTCCTGACCTCGTGATCCACCCACCTTGGCCTCCAAAAGTGCTGGGATTACAGACATGAGCTACCTTGCCTGGCCTGTGTCCTGTTTTTATTAACTTGTTGTAAGAATTTTTCATGTTATTTTATAGTTAAAAAAAAATGCTTGTTATTCACCTGGACAGAGACTCCACAGAGATGAGGATGGAAAGTAATGGTCCTCCTTACCCAGATGCACTGCTTAATACTGGTGTCTTATTAACCCTCTGGGGTGGGTGTTGCTCTCATTTTCCAAATGGGGAAGCTGGTCTCAAGGACACTATAATTTACCCACTGTCATATATTTGATAAGCAATGCTTGACTTTAAAACCATATCCTTTTGACTCCAAAGTTCATGTTTCTGGAACTTTTCCAGAAACATATCATCTTAGATTCATCAGGAAAGATAATAATAGAATTGCTTTATTTGACTTTGGTGAATAGCTAAATGCAGTTTTACTTAACAGAGTATACAAGCAGAGTCCCGGGCCCCTAATAAAGACTGAACAAGCAGGGCCAGTTGCAGTAGCTCATGCCTGTAATCCCAGCACTTTGGGAGGCTGAGTCAGGAGGATTCCTGGAGCCCAGGAGTTCAAGGTTACAGTGAGCTATGATTTTGCCACTGCACCCAACCTGGGTGACAGAGCAAGAGCTTGTCTCTTTAAAAAAGAAAACAAGGGCCGGGTGCGGTGGTTCACGCCTGTAATCCCAGCACTTTGGGAGGCTGAAGCGGGTGGATCATGAGGTCATGAATTCAAGACCAGCATGGCCAAGATGGTGAAATCACATCTCTACTAAAAATATAAAAATTAGCCAGGCATGGTGGTGGGTGACTATAATCCCAGCTACTCAGGAGGCTGAGGCAGAGAATTGTTTGAACCCAGGAGGCAGAGGTTGCAGTGAGCCAGGTCACACCCACTGTACTCCAGCCTGGGCAACAGAGCAAGACTCTGTCTCAAAAAACAGAAAAGAGAAAACAGTATCTTAACTGAAACACATAGTCCTCAGCAGTTGGATCATCTCTGTTTAAGTACATTAGTTGGGCTCCCCAGCTGGGAGGAGTAGGAGGAGGGATGTCCTATAATCCCAGCTACTCGGGAGAATCGTTTGTCCTGGGAGGCGGAGGTTGCAGTGAGCTGAGATTGCGCCATTGTACTCCAGTCTGAGCAACACAGTAAAACTCTGTCTCCAAAAATTAAAAAAAAAAAAAAAAAGTTACCTTTCTCTTGCTTTTTATACATGATGAGAGAATGAAGACTTCTATTGGGATGGGTTTTTTTTTTTCCATGACATAATTCAATTTGGACTAAATTAGACCAAGAGAAGAAAACGTTTTACACCTGCAGGTGAAGCCATTGCTTTCAAAATTGAAGGTCTCACTGGGCGCTGTGGCTCATGCCTGTAATCCTAACACTTTGGGAGGCCTAGGCAGGTGAATCATGAGGTCAGGAGTTCGAGACCAGACTGGCCAAACATGGAGAAACCCTGTCTCTACTAAGAATACAAAAAAAAAAAAAATTAGCCAGGCATGGTGAGAGGCATCTGTAATCCCAGCTACTCGGGAGGCTGAGGCAGGAGAATCACTTGAACCCTGGAGACAGAGGTTGCAGTGAGCCGAGGTTGTGCCATTACACTTCAGCCTGGGCAACAAGAACAAGACTCTGTCTCAGAAAATATAAACATATAGGCACTTCTGCACACAGGTTCAGAGCTCTTCACTCCGGACCCATTTTATGCAGTCCAGGGTTCTATGATGAGGATAAGTCAGAATCAGTAACCAAGGTTTTGTGCCCCAGCTGCTGAATGAAGTGGTTATTCATTCAGATTGTGTTGTTAAGAAACCTGACTGTGCCAGTAAAAATCGTGATATGCAGGCATAGTAGGAATATTGTAGGGGTTTTTTTATTTCAAATGGAGTCTCTCTCTATCACCCAGGCTGGAGTACAGTGGCATGATCTCAGCTCACTGCAACCTCCACCTCCCAGATTCAAGCAGTTCTCCTGTCTCGGCCTCCTGAGTAGCTAGGACTACAGGCACCTGCCACCATGCCCACCTAATTTTTGTATTTTTAGTAGAGATGGGGTTTCACTATATTGGTCAGGCTGGTCCCTAACTCAGGTCATCCAGCCGCCTCAGCCTCCCAAAGTGCTGGGATTATAGGCATGAGCCACCACACCCAGTCTGTAGGGGCTTTTATTTTATTTTATTTATTTTTTGGAGATGGAGTCTCACTCTGTCACCCAGGCTGGAGTGCAATGGCACTATCTCGGCTCACTGCAACCTCTGGGTTCAAGCGATTCTCCTGCCTCAGCCTCCCAAGTAGCTGGGATTACAGGTGCATGCGATCGCGCCCCCCTAATTTTTTTTGTATTTTTAGTAGAGACGGGGTTTCACCATCTTGGCCAAGCTAGTCTAGAACTCCACCCGCCTCCACCTCTGCCTCCCAAAGTGCTGGGATTATAGGCGTGAGCCACCAAGCCCAGCTTTGTAGGGGCTTTTAATTGCTCTTCCACAAGAGACAGTGGAGTGTTTGAAGGGTACATGAGTTTAAAAGATTGGGAGGAACCATATGAGGACAGTTTGAGATCTTCTGATGTGGAAAGAAAAAGGCCGAAGGAGGAAGAAACCTGTTAACATAATGAATTACACTGATGAATTTTCACTGTTTACCCAGTCTTGCATATCTGAGTTAAGCCCACTTGGTTATGATATAGTATACTTTTTATATATTGCTGGATTTTATTTGTCAACATGTTAACAATTTGTGCACTTATTTATTTTCATGGGGAATGATAACCTATAATTTTCTTTCTTTTTTTTTTTTTGAGGCAAGTTCTTCCTCCTTCGCCCAGGCCGTAGTGCAGTGGTGTGATCAAGGCTCACTGCAGCCTCTGCCTCCTGGGCTCAAGCAATCCTCCCAGCTCAGTATCCCAAGTAACTGGAACTACAGGCACATGCCACCATGCCTAGCTAACTTCTGTATTTTTTGTAGAGATAGGGTTTCACCATGTTACCTAGGCTGGTCTTAAATACCCAGGCTCAAGTGATCTCGGTACCTCCACCTTCCAGTGTGCTGGAATTAGGTGTGAGCCCCAGAGCCAGCCCATGTCATGTGGTTTTCAGAGTCTGGTATCTGGATTTACAGACCTTATTAGATAGGTTTGGAACTGTTCCTCCTTTCTGTTTTCTGAAAGAGTTTATGTAATAATAGTATTTTGCTCCCTTAAATGTTTGTTACAAATCGTCAGTGAAACTCTTGGGCCTAGAATTTTCTTTATGGGAAAGCTGTTAAAATTTATTTTTGCTTATTTTATACAAATTCAAGTTTTTAAAGAGATATAGGGCTGTGCATTTTTAAATTTCATTTTGTGTTGGTTGGGATAAGTTTTCTTTGGTAAGGAATTTATTTTGTGTAAATTGTTAAATTTATTGGCACAAAGTTTATGAGATATTCCTTTATTAATGTTTGCAGCATCAGAGTGTTTTCTCCTATTAAAGTCTTGTTAATGTTCTAGTTACAGTCTATGCAGTTATTTCTTGGTGGTGGTTTGGTTTTGGGGGTTTTTTGAGTCACGGTCTTGGTCTGTTGCCTAGGCTGGTCTCGAACTCCGTCCAAGTAACTGGGGTTATCAGTGCATTCCACCACCCCAGTTTATCTCTGCTTTTTAAGTATCTTATATAGGCCTTAGGGTCACCTCTTACATAGCCTTTAAGTAATGTGGTAGGTGTGAAAGATGTGGATCAAAAAAAAATGTACTGACCCCCACGGCCTCTTGGTAGGTTTCAGCTTTGAAAACCACTAAATACCTAATGTTCCGTATCATCATATACATCTCAAGTCAAACCAGTAAGTAAAGTAATTTAATGATGGTGTCAAGTGATGCCTAGTTTAATCCCAAGTGTCAGGTGTAGCACTGTCAGTGATTAAATAGCTGTGGAATGAACCATGGGATTTAAATGGGAAACATGCCCTTTGGCCGATTCAGGATGGTCCCAGGAAGAACCAGTTTCCCCTTGGTGCCACTGTTAGATTATTTGGCTGAATATAACATGGGCCTTTCCCACCTGGCCAGTTCTAATTATTTCTTTTCTTTTTTTTTTCATATTCAGATTGGAGAAATACAGTTCTCATTATTTTGTTGTTCTCTGTGCTGGAAACAGAACTATGACTTAGAGATACAGGGTACTTGATTTCGGTGTCTTTCTCTTTTAAAAAAATTATTTTTATCTTATTTTTTATAGGATTGGAATTTTCGTTTTTTTTTTTAGATGGAGTGTTGCTCTTGTTGCTCAGGCTGGAGTGCAATGGTGCGATCTAGGCTCACTGCAACCTCTGCCTCCCAGGTTCAAACGATTCTTCTGCCTCAGCCTCCAGAGTAGCTGGGACTACAGGCACATTTCACCACGCCAAACTAATTTTTAAATTTTTTTATGAGACGGGATCTCTCCTTGTTGCCCAGGCTTGTCTCAAACTCCTGGATCAAGCAGGCCTCCTGCCTCAGCCTCCAAAGTGCTGGAATTACAGTTGTGAGCCACAGTGCCTTGCCTAATTTTTTGTAGAGAGGGGGATCTCACTGTATTGCCCAGGCTGGTCCCAAACAATCCTCCTTCCTCAGCCTCCAGAATGCTAGAACTGTAGGCATGAACCTCTGCGCCTGGCCTAGTTTTTTATTTTTTGTAGAGATGGGGTTCTTACTGTGTTGCCCAGGCTGGTCTCAAACTCCTGGCCGCAGGTAATCCTCCTGCCTTGACCTCCCAAAGTGCTGGGATTGCTATTGTGTTTTCTTTAATGCTTGATCACTCCTGACTTGTCACTAGTTGCATTGAGAGATTGTTTTTAGATAGCTCTTTCTGCAGGGAGGACAGATTTTAAATATCTGCAGCCTTGGTGATTCTTATTCTCAAGTTATAGTTAATATTTTAATGTTTGAGTGGAAGACCATTTATCTTTTCCTTTAAAAATAAAATATATATATATATATATGTATATTTTTTTATTCTCAAGTGAGGTTTGTTTCCTTCTTTACCAGATTTCCATGTGTTTTTTCCTAGACCTCAATGGGCTGGGTAAGGTTTGATTCCTGTCCCCATAGTAGGGGTGTGGTGGGGAATGTGGTCAGACTTGCCTTGTGTGTCTCTTAGTCATACTACCACCTTCCAGCACTCCATGGACAAGTGAAAACAATCTGAGAATGTGGTTTTTAAGAGCAGGAGGTCTGTACGTCAGGCTACATCGCAGCTCAGTTTCCTCTGCATGGGTCAGCTTTGAAACTGAGCCTGACGAGAAAGCCTGAAGGTTTCAAGTTTTGTAAAAAACTGACTTCGGATTGATTGATTCATTTGGACTAATCAGTAACGTATTACTTCTGGGCTTAAGATTTCTCCCTGTCATAGGCACACCTGGGAAAAGTTCTGATCAGACCACAAATTTTTGTGCAGGGAGCTTGCCACTTGTGTTTAGGAGCACGTTCTGGTTGGTCCAGAGGCTGGCGGAGAAGGTCGACGCACAGGTGGCCAGGAATCCTGCCTCTGCGTGTTGAGAGGAGTTTCTTATTCCTTTTAGGAATCGTCTCTCCCTCAAATATAGATTTATAGAATAAAAGTGTAAATAGCCAAATATATTGAGGGCTTCCTGTTTGGAGACATTTTGCTCTGCCCAGGGAGAATGATGAGAGCTTCTCCTTCAGAGATTAGTGGTCTGAGTCATTGCAGCATGCATGAGTGCCATAAGAAAAACACAAGTGACTTAAGTCCTCCCCTTCAAATAGACTTTTTCCTTCATTGCTTTTTCAGATGTTTTTAAAATGCCCACTGGGAACTTAGAGTTTTGTGGAAGCAGTGGGGCTGTTTGCTGGTTTCAGCACCTTGATGCAGAGGCCTAGTCAAAGGGAGCAGAGGTGATACGTGGCAGTCAAGAGGTTTGGCATTTTATTGTCTTGTAAGTTTTAAACTTGAACTGTACCCTACCTACAGGAAAAGAGGCAAATCCCGTGTAGCTGGTAGGACGAAGTTTGCTCATTTCTGGAACGCCCATTGCCCCGACCACTGACCCCACCTATCTGAGAATGGTGTTGGTGGCATGCTTGTTGGATTGCATGGAATTAAAACGGGCACTGTAGCGCATCCTTTCTGCTGAGAATGTGGCTCTGGTATAGTGTGTTTCTTTTTTCTTTCCTTTTTTTTTTTTCGAGATGGGGTCTCACTCTGTTACCCAGGCTGGAATGCAGTGGCAGAGTGATCTCGGCTCATGCAGCCTTCACCTCCTGGGGTCAGGTGGTCCTCCCACCTCCGCCTCCCAAATAGCTGGGACCACAGGCATACACTATCACACCTGGCTAATATTTTTGCATTTTTTGTAGAGATGGGGTTTTGGCATGTTGCCCAGGCTGGTCTCTAACTCCTGGACTCAAGCAATCTACCTACCTCTGCCTCCCAAAGTGTTGGGATCACAGGTGTGACCCACTGCGTCTGACTCCATGTGTGTTTCTGAAGCCGTGCTGAGTCCATCATGTCTTTTTTTTTTACTTTAAGTTCTGGGATACATGTGCAGAACATGCAGGTTTGTTACATAGGTATACGTGTGCCATGGTGATTTGCTGCACCTATCAACCTGTCATCTAGGTTTTCAGCTCCGCATGCGTTAGGTATTTGTCCTAATGCGCTCCCTCCCATTGCTGCCATTCACGTCTTACTCAAGTTTCTCTAGATTCATGTAGCTTCTTCCAATTGCTGAGTATTATACAGCAGCACTATTCTACAATTTATGCTTTGAAAAATTAGGCCAGTAAGGTTGATGAGGTGATTCTAAAGAATCTTGCCAACCTGGGATTGGTCAACGATATTTTATGAAGTGTGTGCCCCAGTGCTGCACTGTCCAGTGCAGTAGCCACTCAACACATGTGGTTATTGAAATTTAAATTAATAAAACTTCCGGCTGGGCACAGTCACTCATGCCTGTAATCCCAGCACTTTGGGAGGCCAAGGCAGGCAGATCACCTTAGGTCGGGAGTTAGAGACCAGCCTGGCCAACATGGTGAAATAGCCAAGCATGGAGAATCGCATGAACCTGGGAGGCAGTAGTTGCAGTGAGCCGAGATTGTGCCGCTACACTCCAGCCTGGGCAACAGAGCAAGACTCTGTCTCAAAAAAATAAATTAATAAAAGATAAATTAATAAAACTTCTGAGTGCTCAGTGTGTATATTGGACAGTGCACATAGAGGATATTTCCCATGGCAGAGTTTGTTGGACAGTGCTGCTCTGGTGTTTTTGTGAGTCAGTGGTGGCCTTGTTTGCTTTACTACATTTATAGGATGACTGTGCCCCAGTTCGTTCCCAAGTTAGTGAACAACAGGAAAGTCAAGTAACTTGTAAGTGGAAAAGTATGTTTGATTTATATTGGATAAGTTACAAGGAAGATTTTTTTCACACTGGAGACTAGGAAAAGAGAAGAAAAAGATTCTTAAGAACTTTTAAGAAAAGCTTTTTTTTTTGAGACGGAGTTTCGCTCTTGTTACCCAGGCTGGAGTGCAATGGTGGGATCTCGGCTCACCACAACCTCCGCCTCCTGGGTTCAGGCAATTCTCCTGCCTCAGCCTCCTGAGTAGCTGGGATTACAGGCACGCGCCACCATGCCCAGCTAATTTTTTGTATTTTTAGTAGAGATGGGGTTTCACTGTGTTGACCAGGATGGTCTCAATCTCTTGACCTCATGATCCACCCGCCTCAGCCTCCCAAAGTGCTGGGATTACAGGCGTGAGCCACCGCACCCAGCCCGAAAAGCTTTCTTAAAAGAAGAAAAAATATTTTTCTTTAAGCGCCCCCCCACCCATCTCTTAAAGGAGTGGACAGTACTGAATTTTTCTTTGCGCTTTCTTAGAGGTCAGTTGAATATTAAGACTTTTTTTTCCAGACGGAGTGCTCATTTCTATGGGAAGTCAAATATCATAATGCAATGTTGATGTTTTAATTTCACGGTGGGCCTGCCAGTCACACAGGTTCATCTCCTTTCTGTCTTTTGTCCATTTCTATCTGCTCAGTCGGATTCTTTAGGATGATAATGTGTCTTGGCAGGTATTCAGTTAGTGAATCACTTTTTCACTTACCCCAGCTGTGTAGCTGATGGATGACGCCCAGTACTTGTGCAAAGACTGTTGTCTCATACATGTCAAACTTGTCTGTCCTAAAAGTTGTTCTCAGAGTAGTCATGTGGAATATCTGAGTGCAGCATGTCTGTAGTGAAGTTAGTATGATATTTAGGAGAACTATCTTTTTGGTGGGTATTGATTAGTCTTTCTTTTTTTTTTTGAGACAGTCTCCCTCTATTGCCCAGGTTGGAGTGCAGTGGCGCGATCTTGGCTCATTGCAACCTCCGCCTCCTGAATTCAAATAGTTCTCCTGCCTCAGCCTCCCAAGTGGCTGGGACTACAAGCACATGCCACCATGCCTGGCTAATTTTTTGTATTTTTAGTAAAGACAGGGTTTCACCATGTTAACCAGGATAGTGATTAGTCATTTTTATTACTTGCTTGGACCTAAAAGAAATCATCTTTGAGTTGGGTTACATTTGTAATGGGTAATTTTGTTGGCCTACAGTAGAGCTTGACAGTTTGTTCTGGAAGGAAAAGATAAAGAAACTTCTGGTGTGCTGTGCTTCTGTGTTAGTGCCCCGACTTCAGTCTGTAAGGCCCCTCAAGGAGTGGCAGGTCCTGGGCAGAGGGCAAAGTGCTGGAGGGAAGTAGCAGGAAGTTCTGTGCTAGGAAGAGGCATAAAGCCTTGCTAAGTTTCAGATCAGTTATGCAGACAGTTTTTTCAGCATGTTTACTTTAAAAATGTAAGTCCCCTTTCCATATGAATAATGACTAACACTATAAGAAAACATACGGTAGAGAATAGTAACAATTAAAATGGTCTCTGGTGTGGAGAGAGTGTGTGGTCAGACTCCAAGCGTGATTTTGCTTTCCTCACATTAGATGACTATGGTTTGCTCAAAGGAAGGTTTCTTACTTTGATCTGCCCTTGTTTAGGCTGAAAGTGAAGAAACCAAGGAGCGCCTGTTTGAATCCATGCTCAGCGAGTGTCGGGACGCCATCCAGGTGGTTCGGGAGGAGCTCAAGCCAGATCAGGTAGGACCCTGAGCTGGAGCCCTGGCACTTGCTCTGGGCAGGGTCCACCTCAGCCTGTGACCCCCTTCTCAGGTAGACCCCGGTGCTCTCAGTGCACTGCTTTCTTGACCACTGGGTTTTGTTGTTTTTTAAGGTGTGGTAGTCAGGACAAAAAAGGGCCTCTGGGCTCCATCACATTCAGAAATTAATTTTTCTCTCCCTTGTTCTTCTTAATGGTTTCCTATGTGGCCTGTTAAGCCTGTCATCTCAAATTTTGTCTCCAGGTGGACCTCTCCAGTGCCTTCTTTTTCTAAAGATACTGTCTATCCCTGTGATCCCTTCAGGCATCTAGGCTGAAAACCTCAGATCTGTTTGTCTCTTTTGTCCCTGTCACCAAGCCCACTTCTCCCTTTGCAGTGCCTCGTGCCTATCATTGATGTGCCTGTTTCTGTTTCGCCTTTCTTCTTGTGCCTAGGCAACTACGAAGGTCTCCTGATTGCTGCTTCTGCCTTGGTCTCAGTTCCTTCCTCCAGGCCTTTCTTTTGCAAAGTACAAATGGAATCTTCCTAAATGTAGTTTCCCTAATTATAAAAAGCCCAGTGATTGGCTGGGCACGGTGGCTCACGCCTGTAATCCCAGCACTTTGGGAGGCCAAGGTGGGCAGATCATGAGGTCAAGAGATGGAGACCATCCTGGCCAACATGGTGAAACCCCATCTCTAAAAAAAAAAAAAATCCCAATGATTTCCTCTAGGTATTGAGCAGTAGCCTCCAAACTTTTGTGATGATAAGCCCCATGAGCAGCATTCAGCCTGCACCACTGATGTGTTTTTTTATGAATTATATATCTTATTATTTGACTAATTTATTATATATAAAATGCATTAAAATAGGGCTTTTTAAAATTAAATAAATAGAAATGGAAATTCTAATTTTCTTTTCATACCCGGACTCCCTGGGTTTTATGTGCCCTACTTAGAGACCTGGCCTCTGAGTTCAGACTTCAGCTGGTGTACAAGCCATCCTAATTCTCTTCCCAGCCTTGTATGTTGCTCCATCTTCTGAATCTTCTGCCTCAAGCTGTTCCACTTACCGTCATCTCGGTAATGTCTTTCCCCCCAGTGCGTTACACTGTTCTCATTCCCCTCCTTTCTCACACTTGCATAATCTTTCCTGCCCTTCTTCACCTGTCCAAACCTCACCTGTTTTTCAAGGTCCAGCTCATAGCTTACTATCTCTGAAAGGCATGCCTGCACCATCCTAGCCCACAGAGACCTCTGCAGTCTCTAAATATTGGATACTTGCAGCTTTAAGGTTTTTTTTTTTTTTTGGAGATGAAGTTTCACTCTTGTTCTCCAGGCTGGAGTGTAATGGTGCAATCTCGGCTCACCACAGCCTCTGCCTCCCAGGTTCAAGTGATTCTCCTGCCTCAGCCTTCCGAGTAGCTTGGATTACAGGCATGTGCCACCACGCTCGGCTAATTTTGTATTTTTAGTAGAGATGGGGTCTCTCCATGTTGGTCAGACTGGTCTCAAACTCCTGACCTCATGATCCGCCCCCCTTGGCCTCCCAAAATGCTGGGATTACAGGTGTGAGCCACCGCGCCCAGCCAGCTATAAGTTTTGATAGTTAATTAAGTATTGGCTCTTCATAAAAATTTATTTTTATTGTGGTAAAAAACGTAAAACACAAAACATACCACCTTAACCATTTTTAAGTTTATGGTTCGTAGTAATTAAATACTTTTATCATGCACAACTGTCACCACCAGTCCATCTCCAGAACTCTCTTCATTTTGTAAAACAAACTCTGTACCCATTAAACAGCAATAACTTCGAGTGTTCCTTTCAACTATTTTTTTCAGCATCTACCACAGAGCTTTGAGTATGAACTTTTTTTTTCAATCACTGCTTTCTCTAAGGAGTCTCCTGCTTCCTTGCCCCTTTAGGCTGCCTTTATGTATTGTTCTTCCCTTCATCGATTTAACAGAGGTACCTACAGGGTTCCAGCCCCTGTCACTGTCACTCACCTTGAATGCATGGCAGTTGGGAGACCCATCACAGAATGTAAGAATATGGTGCTGCAAGGCACATTCATTTCCTGTTGCTGTGATCATATTACCACAGACTTAGTAGTTGAAGATGATACAAATGCATTATCTTATACTTCTAGAGGTCAGAATCTCATGGGTCACAGGGCTGTGTTCCTTTAGAAGCCCTGGGGGAATCTTTTTCCAGTATTCCCAAGTATGCATCTCCTGGCTCCTAGCGGCTGCCTGTAGTTCTTGGCTTGTGGCCCTCGGCTTGTGCTTCAAAGCTATCATCTCCTCTCCCCTCTGCTTCCATTCCTACATCTTCTCCATCTCTTCTCCATGTGCCTCCCTCTTCTCAGGACTCTGGGATTACCTTAGGCCCACCCAGATAATTCAGAGATCCTGAACTTAATCACACCTGCAGAGTCTTTCTCTCTTACCGTATATCGTAACATCTTCACAGATTCCAGAGGCTAGGATGCAGACAGCTCTAGGGATACATTATTAAGCCAGCCACAAAAGGCAGGCTCTGCCAGCACAGGGGTGGAACTGGGATCTATGGCCTCCACCTTCACCCAGAGCCATGGACTGTGGAGTGTGATTTCAGTGCTTTGGGATGAGGCACTGGGAGGAGTGGACAGGAAGTCTCATCTGTCCTTTACCCTCTGTTCTCTTATTTGAGATCAGTTTTTAGATGCCAGTGCCAACTTAAGTGCCACTGTCATTCTAGATTATGTCAAGTAGTAGAGCTTTGATAGTTGAGGATTCCTGTCTTATTTGAGGAGTCCGTGTCTATGTTCAGGGCACTTTAGAGACCCCCACCATTGCATGGGATGGTCAGAGCAACAGAGAGCATCAGTTGCTTTACTTTTTACCTTTTTCACTTTCTGCAGAAACAGAGAGATTACATCCTTGATGGAGAGTCAGGGAAGGTGTCTAATCTTCAGTACTTGCACAGGTAAGAGTTATTTTAAGTTTTCTGCTTTTTAATATTGTTAAAAGATCATTTGAACAGAAGATTATACATTATGTTTATAATTTTTTACTTTTTTTTTTTTTTTTTTTTTTGAGATAAAACCTTGCTCTTGCCCAGGCTGGAGTACAGTGGTATGATCTTGGCTCACTGGAGCCTCAATGTCCCGGCTCAATCAGTCCTCTCACCTCAGCCTCCCACAAGTAGCTGGAACTATAGGCATGCACCACTACACCCAACTAAAAAAATTTTTTTTTTTTTGTAGTGGTGTAGGGTTTTGTCATGTTGCCCAGGCTGGTCTTGAACTCCTGGACTTGAGCAATCTGCCCATCTCAACCTCCCAAAGTTCTGGGATTACAGGCATAAACCACTGCACCTGGCCTACATTTAAAATTTCTTTTTTTTTGAGATGGAGTCTCTGTGTTTTGAATGTGTTAAAATTGTCCATTTCACATTGAAGTTTAATTTCAACTCAAGTTTAACTCCATCTGGAGTTTATTTTTGTGGAAGGTAAGGATCTGCTTCTGTTTTTTCCATAAGGATAATAGGTTGTTCTGAGATGATTCACTGAATCCTTTCCCTGCGGACCTGCAGCACAGCTCTGCCAGGCATGGGTCCCACTCTCCATGTGTGCTCTTTCTCTGGACTCTTCTTCTCCATTGATTTATTTGTCTGTACTTGGACCATCACAGTGCATTATATAACTTTGCGTCAATCTTGACACCCAATAGAGCAAGTTCTCCTCGCCAGGTTTGTCCTCGGGGGTATCTTGACAATTCTTGTCCCTTCCTCCTTCATATACATGTTAAAGTCACCTCATCCCAGCACTTAGGTAGCCAAGGCAGGTAGATCACTTGAGGTCAGGTATTCAAGACCAGCCTGGGGGAAACCCATCTTTGCAAAAAAAATTTTTTAATTAGCCAGACATGGTGATGCATGCCCATAAGTCCCAGCTACTTGGGAGGCTTAGGCAGGAGAATTGCTTGAACCCACAGATCTAGACTGTGAGCCATGATCATGCTACTGCACTCCAGCCTGAACAACAGAGTGAGACCCTGTCTCAGAAATGAATAGAATCACCTTGTCAAGTTTCATTTTTTAAAAAGATGAGTCATTTTATTTTACAGAAAAGAAGAGTGACTTTTTTTGAAATGTAGAGGGTTAAGTAAGATTGTTAGGAAAACTCCACTTCCCATCAGGTTCTCTTTTCCATCTGACCTTGAAACTCTGATTTCTTAGCGACTGCTTGTAATTTATATGGTGAACCTGACAATATCCTTAGCCATTCCCCTACCCCTCTCCATATTCCTATAAAAGCAAAACCACAAAAACTCCCTTCTTTACCCTTAAACTTTACCTTAGGAGTTTTATGCAAATGTCAAATTCACATAAAATGTTCGCCAGAGGACTCAGCAAGAAGGGCCCTTAGATGATGTCCGTTTCAACAAGCCGATTGAGAAAGGCGAGGTTCTAGGAGGTTAAGTGATATGTTTGTAGTTAATAGCCTCAGAGAATCAGGAGTTAATCTACCCTCCTCACCTTGAAAAGACCCTTTTAAACATTCCACAAGGCTTAGGAAACTTTTGAAATTTTGAAGCCCCGTTGCCCATGGATTCATTCTCCCACCCTAAGATATAGCTGGTATCATACCATGGATTTCAGTTAAGGGCAGAGGCCAGCTTTGGGGTAAACTGATAAATCAGGCTGCTTTTTTCTTTTTTTACACAGGATCTTGCTCTGTTGCCCAGGCTGTAGTGTGGTGGTGCAATTACAGCTCACTGCAGCCTCGACCTTCTGGGCTCAAGTAGTCCTCCCACCTCAGCCTCCCAAGTGACTGGGACTATATGTGCCACCATGCACTAATTTTTTGTATTTTTTGTAGAGACAGGTTTTTTGCATGTTCAGGCTGGTCTTGAACTCCTGGACTCAAGCAGTCCGCCTGCCTCGGCCTTCCAAAGTACTGGGATTTCAGGCATGAGCCCCATGCCTGGCCCAGCTTTTGTATTTCAGTAAAACTTTGGAAAGCTCTATCTAAATAGCCATATCATTTTGTGATGATTTTTTTTGTTTTGAGTCTGATTTCTGCAAAGCTTTTAAGGAAAATCCATCTCATGACCTTCTCTCCTGTTTCTCAGAAGCATCCACTTTTAATTCTTTTAACACATGTCTATGGGATTTACCTCGGTATCCCTAAATAACATGCAGATTTGGGATTTCATCATTTTGTACCTCTCCAACGTTAACCGTGTCTCACTCTTCCACTCTACTTCTCCCTGCCTTAACCCTTCTTGACTCCCACCTAACCTCACACAGGCTTTCTCATTGCTGACATCATACAAGAGCTCCTTTGTGTCCTCTGAATGTTTGGTTTTGTTTCTCTTTTTTGAGACAGAGTTTCACCCAGGCTGGAGTACAATGGTGCTGTCTTAGCTCACTACAACCTCTGCTTCCTGGGTTCAAGTGATTCTCCTATCTCAGCCTCCTAAGTAGCTGGGATTACAGGCACCGCCACCACACCCAGCTAATTTTTGTATTTTTAGTAGAGACAGGGTTTCACAATGATGGCCAGGCTGATCTTGAACTCCTGACCTGAGGTATCCACCTGCCTCAGCCTCCCAAAATGCAGAGTGCTAGGTTTATAGGCATGAGCCACTGCGCCTGGCTTTTTTTTTTTTTTGAAACGGAATCTTGTTTTGTTGCCCAGGCTGGAGTGCAGCGGCGTGATCTGGGTGCACTGCAACCTCTGCCTCCTGGATTCAAGCCCTTCTCCTGCCTCAGCCGCCCTAGTAGGTGGGATTACAGGCACATGCCAGCACACCTGGCTAATTTTTTTTTTTTTTTTTTTTTTTCTTAGTAGAGATGGGGTTTTGCCATGTTGGCCATGCTGGTCTTGAACTCCTGACCTCAAGTAATCCGCCCACCTCAGCCTCCCAAAGACTTGGAATTACAGACATGAGCCACGACTCCGGGCTAAATGTTACCTCGTGTCTCATTCTAATTTCACAACTACACAGCCTTCCCTTATCTTTCTGGGGTTGTTAATCATTTTTTGAAGTTCTTCTCCCCATAGAAGAACTTCCCTCTTGGTTCTGGCCTCTTCCTTCTTGGTAGAGGCTTTCCTTGATTAAATGTCTAGTGATTCTTGGTCATCCACTCCTGTTAAAGGATGTGGCTTGTCAGATGCAAGCTCTACATACATGCATGAAGCTCCTCTTGGTGTCTGGCTCTGCCCTTTTACCAAGGACTCCAACTCCAGAATCTTGAAGGGTTTCATTGTGCTGTTCAGATCTCCAGGATATACCAGGCTGCTCTTGTTCCGGAAGCAGAGTAGAGAAGAGACCAGCGGTCAGTGCTCAGAACTTGACAGTCCCTGGATCCTGTGCTCATTGTGGAGCCCCTGACCTCAGCTGGCCCTGTGTCCCCTGTCCCCAGCATCTTTTGTATCCTCTCTAAGCTCTGGCCTCTGGTCTTCTGCCAGAGTGGGCTGGGGCTCTAGACACAGAAGTGCTGCTTAAACAGATTTTCTATGGTGAACATGGTTTTAGCCCTAAATATTAAAAGGACTTGCCAGGTGGTACAGTTAAAATAGTCTCTTCCGTTTATACACATGGTTAGTATGCATAACCACCCAAGAGACTGTAACTTAGTGTTTTCGGAGCAGAGAAGACCCTCAGATGAGTGGGAGCAGCTGCAGTGGAAGGATATTGTCCTCGTAGTATGAGCTGGTCAGGGCACTAATTCTCGCTTCAGAAACTGGCTTGCCATCCATGGGCCATCTCTTTTTCTATTTGAGACAAGGTCTCACTCTGTCACCCAGGCTGGCATGCAGTGGCACAATCTCAGCTCACCATAATCTTGGCCTCCCAGGCTCAGGTGATCCTCCCACCTCAGCCTCCTGAGTAGCTGGGACCACAAGCCTAAGCCACCATGCCCAGCCAGTTTTATGGTTTTTTTAATGTTTAGAGTCAACGTTTTGCTGTTAGTCAGACTGGAGTGCAGTGGTGTGACCATCACTCACTGCTGCCTTGAATGCTAGGCTCAAGTGATCCTCCTGCTGGGATCCCACTCTGTGTGTGTTTTTTTGTTTTCCTCCACTGTGTGGTTCTTGAAAAAAGATGCAGAAGGTATAAATCAAGCAAAAAATCATGATAAGGTCCCATACAGGTCCCCTGCAAACTTGCCACTTAATGTAGCCAAATTCAGGGTCCCTTGAAGCCCAGGCCAAATGGCCCTGCTGTGGCCGCCCACCCCACCTCCTACTTCCTCTGGGTCAGCCCCAACTCGTCGTCCGGTCCTCCTCCCAGTTCCTCCGCTTCTCTGAGTATAACTTGAGCTGACGTGGGGTGCATTCCAGCTACCTGACTTACATCAAGCTGTCAACGGCAATCAAGCGTAATGAGAACATGGCCAAAGGTCTGCAGAGGGCTCTGCTGCAGCAGCAGCCAGAGGATGACAGCAAGCGCTCCCCCCGGCCCCAGGACCTGATACGGCTCTACGACATCATCCTACAGGTGACCCTTGAGGACCGGGAAGGGAAGGGAAGGGCCTTTTTCCTTTTCCTGTGTTGGACACAAAATGACTTAACTTTGCATCACAGAAGGGCTGTGACAAGCAGGACCTATTAGTAGCTGGGCAAAAGACAAAGGTCTTATACCAGTTCTGCAGTCTGTGAGCCCTCCTCTCAGACATGTTGCTGTGTAGAGAATAGTGACCCCAGGTCATCATTGAGCACTTCACCTGTGTAAGATGCTCCCCGGTGCTGTAGAGCATCCGATACCTGAATCCATGCCATCTTGGCCCTCAGGGAGTTTGTCGGTAGGACTGTGACACACACACACACACACACACACACACACACACACACACACACACACACAGTCAAGGTATCTGAGTAGATGCTCAGCAAAATAAAAGCTCAGCGCTGGAACAGATCCCTTCCAGCTGAGATGGACCAAGAAGTCTCTGAAGGTGGGTTAGCTATGAGTTGTGCTGTAAAGGACAAATATGTTTCTAAGGTCAGAGAGAGGAGTGGAGGCGACACCAGGTGTGACTGTTGCCAGGTCATGTCACAGGCTTTTCCACATTGTATTGAGCTCGGGCTTTTTTTCCTCACCCTTATCTGTTCTTATGAGGTTTTCTGTCAAAAATTCAATCTGAGATCTCTTCATGAATTTTCTTGTTGCATCTGTTGTACAGAATCTGGTGGAATTGCTCCAGCTTCCTGGTTTAGAGGAGGACAAAGCCTTCCAGAAAGAGATAGGCCTCAAGACTCTGGTATTTAAAGCTTACAGGTAACATCCCATGGGATGGGCAGAGCCTTCCTCTGCATCCCAGGTTCTATAAGCATTGGGAGCATGACTTGGCCCACAGTAGATGGGATCATTGGCCTTGATTGTATGGTTACCCTGCCTGTGATCAGAGGAAGGTCAGCCCAGCATGTGCAAGGGGAATTTCTAAAAGCTGTGGCCAGTAGTGGCCAGTGATCTTGTCTGCTCTTTGGCCAGGTCAGAGGGAGTGGAGTCCACACGTTAAACTTGGCTTCCTCTACTTACCTCCTCCCTCCCAGGGGAAAAGGGGCAAGCCTTGAAGGGGTGTTAATTAGCAGAACCAGAGTGTCCAGTTCAGGAACTTGAACTAAGCTAAACTCAGTTTCTTAAATGACTTGTGTCACTTGTAACTTGGAAATGGGCTGGGCAGCAAGATGGAGTGAAGCCAGGGTGGAAGGCAGAGCCCCTGCGTTCTTGCCCTTTCTCTTCTGGCTCTCACACGCCAGTGTGCTCCGGCACTCAAGCATGCCCCATCTTCACTCCATGGCCCCTTCTGTCCTGTCAGGGACCAGCATTGCTCAGGCTCTGCTGAGCCCAGGAGAGGAATGTCACTCAGGAAGACCCCTCTGTGGGTTTTGTTTTTGGGAACTCAATGAGCAACGAATGATTGCAACCTGGGTGTGTGGATGTCGGGGTGGGATTTCTGTTCGAGCCGGTCAGTGTTCTTCCTTCCTGTCCCTGACTTCACCATGCTCCTTTTGGGAACTGTCCTCTGCAGAGTCAGCCAGTCAGTAAAGATCCGTGGCTCAGTGTTGGGCCTACCTGGGTACCTCTGATTGCTGGGAAGCATCTCTGCAGGGCAGCCTACAAATCTGAACATTTCCCACGAATGGGGCTCCCATGCAGTGATCCCAAGTTAAGAAGCCTGTTTCCTAAACTGCAAGGAAAGCCTTGGTCTTGGGTAATTGCTGCTTTAGAATATTGTGGCTCTTTTCCCCTCCCCATCAGGTGTTTTTTCATTGCTCAGTCCTATGTGCTGGTGAAGAAGTGGAGCGAAGCCCTTGTCCTGTACGATAGAGTCCTGAAATATGCAAATGAAGTAAATTCTGATGCTGGCGCCTTCAAGAACAGCCTAAAGGTGAGACATTGGCCTCTCCTCGTTTGCAAGTCTGGCAGGTTATGGAGTCCAGCTGTGGGAGCTGCGAGGGTACAATAGCTGGGCTCCACCTCAGGCTGGTCCTCCCTGGCTGCCCATGGGACCTGGTGTGTCCCTGACTGCCCAGGAGCTGCAGGCTGTGTCACTCATGGCTGTGCTCCAGGCTGGAGGAGGATTTAGGTATGAAGAAGGGAAGGCATTTTTCTGATATAAAAGAAACAAAAGGCCGAGTGTGGGGGCTCACCCCTGTAATCCCAGCACTTTGGGAGGCTGAGGCAGTTGGATCACCTTAGGTCAGGTGTCCGATACCAGCCTGACCAACATGGTGAAACCCAGTCTCTACTAAAAATAGAAAAATCAGCCAGGTGTGGTGTCACCCACCTGTAATCCCACCCGCCTGTAAACCCAGCTACTTAGGAGGCTGAGGCAAGAGAATCGCTTGAACCCGGGAGGTGGAGGTTACAGTGAGCCAAGATCATGCCACTGCACTCCAGCCTGGGTGACAGAGCGAGACTTGTCTCAAAACAAAAAAAAGAGCAAGACTGCATTTCAAAATAAATAAAGTGCAGCCATGGAAACCTTGCTTTGCTTCCACCCGCCCCACCAAGACAGAGTCTCACTCTGTCTCCCATCTCCCAGGCCCAGAGCTTTACTGATTATTGAATGACAACTAGCTTCTTAAGCTTGTGATGTGCTGTGATGTTATAGAACTCACTGCAACATCGGCTGGTCCAAGGAATCCGTGTATATTTGATAAGTAGAGACCACTTAGAAAAAGAAACAAAGGTTCCCATTGTTGGAGTCATGCCAGCATAAAAGCTGCTGCTGCTGGATCCCGTGCAAACTCAGAGGGGTAGAGAAGAGACCCGGTTTCTGCCTTCAGAGAGCTTGTAGTTTTGTTGTAGCTGCAGACTGGCATGCAGGAGCCCGCCTGTAGATGGAGAAGTAGAAGAGGCCCCAAACAGGTAGAGCTAGGAAAGAGCAGAGGGATGTGGAGCAGGTGGGGGTCACCACCGTGGAGTATCATCTTTGGACAGGGCGCAAGCTAGTGTGGACCTGATCTTGTGCAGAATGGTTTGGGGGGAAGTGTCAGAGAATGGAGGCATTATGGGTTCTGTGGTGTCCAGACCCTCTCAGATCATTCCTGGTGTACCAAGCAAGAGACCAAGGCCAGGAAAATTCACCTGCATTGAAGCAGTGGGATGAACCGACTGAGGGCCGGCCTGTGCCCCTGTGCCAGAGGGCCCAGCCGTGAATCCCAGCTTGCCACCACATGGGAGTGTGGCCAGCACATTGCCTGACCTCTCCATGCTTCTGTTTTCTCATCTGTAAAATGGGAGTGCAAACTGCCTCAGGAATATTGAGACAGTTAAGCTAGTGATTATGTAAACTGCCTAGAACAATGCCTGGCACACAGTTTAGTATATGATAACTTTATTAATGTTATCAACATCCTCATTATTTCCAGGCAGTCTTACTTAAGCCGTGGCATAGCTTTTCCCATTTCAGATAGGCTAGCATTTCTGTTTTGTTTTGTTCTAATAGGGAGAACCATTTAAAAAGTCTAATGTCCTGTGAAAATAGCAGTGGGATCACGTAGCTCAGGTTAGCGTGGTGTGCTTCTCTGAGCTGGCCCTGGCTCCGATGTACACATTTTCTGAATCGTTACAGGACCTGCCTGACGTGCAAGAGCTCATCACTCAAGTGCGGTCGGAGAAGTGCTCCCTGCAGGCCGCAGCCATCCTTGGTGAGCTCCTGCCTGGCCTCTGTATCCACAGACTCCCCTTCCTGTCACTCCCCTTCTCTCCCACACCCCACACTACTGTTTTAAGATTTGAAAGGGTTGTCTTGGTTCATCTGTAAGATGTTCCTTTTTCCTGGCCTCCACTTGTGCCAGTTGGGCACTGGATCGTGTAGAAGCATTTTGAGGTGCGCTGTCACCCTGGCCCTTCTCCCTGTTACTGTCCTCATGCCATTGTGCTGGCTTCACTGGGCTGGCAGCGTTGGATCTGGGGTGGACCTTTTTATCTGCACCCCTTCTCAGCAGGAGACAGGACTGACTTCCCCACATGCTGGCTCTTTTTGCTTTTAGGATGTAGGGGCCACGTGTGTGACAGTCCTCATTTGAGACTAGTATGCTGTTATAAGTCCTTGTTCTTACTGAATCCCTGTGAAACTTTCAGATGCAGATGACTCTCATCAAACAGAGACCTCCTTCCAAGTCAAGGACAATAAGGTAAATCTGGGCCATGGTTTTCGAGGAATACAGAGCAGGATTAGTAACAGACTAGGAAGGCATGCTCACTATAGAGCAACGGACCCTTAATTTCTAAGGAAACTCTCCACCTCCCTCCTCTTGCCCATCCTGAAAGCTTCCTGCATAAAGTTTGCTAGATGTCAGATCGTCCCCTATAAGAAGGTTAAGGAACCTGTTGCTGTACAGAGTAGCACCTGTGGGTAAGAGCTCTATCTCGTAACATGGCCAACAGACCTGCACCCCAAGCCTAGCCTGCCCCTCTGTGAGCCTCTCTGGGTTTCAGTGACTCTGACTACAGGGGACATGGTAGCCCCTCCTCGTAGGAGGCTGTCGGGATTGAGCGATTAACTGGATGGCCCCTGTAAAGCTCTAAAGTCGGCACTCAGGAAATGTTCCACCAACGGGGTCCTGTGATGCTTACATACGTCTCTTTGATTTGACTTCCAGCCTCTGGTTGAACGGTTTGAGACATTCTGCTTGGACCCTTCCCTGGTCACCAAGCAAGCCAACCTTGTGCACTTCCCACCAGGCTTCCAGCCCATCCCTTGCAAGCCTTTGTTTTTTGACCTGGCCCTCAACCATGTGGCTTTCCCACCCCTTGAGGACAAGTTGGAACAGAAGACCAAGAGTGGCCTCACTGGATACATCAAGGGCATCTTTGGGTTCAGAAGCTAACCAGGCTCTTCCTCAGGGGCGGGGGAGATTCTGACTCTTTGTCTGTATTGTGAGAAAATCCCAGCAAGTTCCATGATATTAAATCCAGGTCTGCATTGGCCCAGGGCAGAAGTTTACACCTTTGGCCCTGCATTCCTACATCTTGTGTTTGTACACTTACATTGTTGTTTTTTTTTTTTTTTTTTTTTTTTTGAGATGGAGTTTCGCTCTTGTTACCCAGGCTGGAGTGCAATGGAGCGATCTCAGCTCACTGCAACCTCCGCCTCCTGGGTTCAGGCAATTCTCCTGCCTCAGCCTCCTGAGTAGCTGGGATTACAGGCATGCGCCACCGTGCCCAGCTAATTTTTTGTATTTTTAGTAGAGATGGGGTTTCACCATGTTGACCGGGATGGTCTTGATCTCGTGACCTCATGATCCACCCGCCTCGGCCTCCCAAAGTGCTGGGATTACAGGCTTGAGCCACCGTGCCCGGCCACCACTTACATTCTTAACCAATATGTTAGGAGAGCACCCTGTCATCTTCTGGTAGATGTGTGCAGGGTCACCCTGTCTTCTGTACCTCCTGGGAGAGGGGCCGCTGCTGTCTGGTGCCCTGTTTGGTCGGTAATGCGTTCAGGAGTCCACGCCAGGCACAGCTGGGGCCTTGAAACGCTTGTCGTGCTTCTTCAGTACCATGGATTTGAAATGAACTCATCCTGGCTGTGAGCATCCAGGATCCCTTGAAAAGTTTATCTATGACTTTGAAACTGGCAACGTCACCCCAGAATTACAGTCAGCCTTATTCCCCTTCACCTCCCAGTGAACGCTAAGAAGTTTCAGAACAAGCAGAGAGCTCTATTTTTAGAAGAAATGTGTTACATTCAGAAATGATGAAACCAAATCTTATATTAAAAGGCAAAGATGATGGAGACTGTGCCCATTTCTTACCTGCCCTCCCTCACGTCAGTCCCCGGTCTCTCCTCGGGAGCCTGGTTGTGTGAAGCCACTGAGGTAAAGCGTAAACTGACTTACCAGCA
This sequence comes from Callithrix jacchus, assembly GCF_049354715.1. NCBI lineage: Eukaryota > Metazoa > Chordata > Mammalia > Primates > Cebidae > Callithrix > Callithrix jacchus. Next base: position 131,933,028 of record NC_133506.1, on the reverse strand, counting down.
ACAAGGTGTGGCCGACGCTGCACACAGATGTTAGAGGCTCTGTTTTTAAGGAGTCCCTGATCTGTGGTTTTTAGATGCCGTTACATTTTAATCCCCTTCTTTGGCCCCTTTTTTCTTAATCATCCTTTTTCACTTCTATTACAACATCAACAATAGTAGTCACAAAAACAATGTCAGAAAGAAGGCAAGGAATTAAAGTGGTTTCAACATGTACCTGACACTTAATGACTCCCTTTGGAAATCAAAACTTACCTGTCCCATAGGAAAGACAATCTGCCACGAGAAATGTTCCTTAGATGTTTGCAGTTTTGAGCAGACCTGGTAGCTTGAAGAAAAGGCTGACTGGCTAAAAATCTGAGAGCAGGAGCCGCCAGATTTTTCAGGCCAGTTGTCCTGGCACTTCAGTAGGCGAGACTACGTGTTTGAGGCCAACCTGGGCAACATAAGAACCTCTCATTCATTTAAAAAAAAAAAACAAAAAACGGAGAGCATTGTTTCAGGATGGCACTATAGCCCCTCAAGGATTTTCCTTTCCCGCTGCCCAGTTGGAGCTGATTCATTGAGACAAAGGAATTGCAATAGAGAAAGAATCTAATTCTAAACAGGAGACTGGAGTTTATCATTACTCAAGTGTGTCTCCCTGAAAATTCAAAGACTGGGAATTTTAAGGATAATTTGGTGGGTAGGGGGTCAGGAAGTAGGGAGTCCTGATTGGAGATCAGGAGTTGGAGATGAAGTCACAGGGAGTTGAAGCTATCTTCTTGTGCTGAGTTGGTTTCCCGGGTGTGGGCCACAAGACCAGATGAGCCAGTTTGGATAGGTGGTGGATACCAGCTGATCCACAGAGTGCAGGGTCTGAAAAACATCTCAAGCACCATTCTTAGGTTTTACAACATTGATATCATCCCTAGAAGCAACTGGGAAGGTTCAGAACCTGTGGCCTCTGGCTGCATGACTCCTAAGCCCTCATTTCCAATCTTGTGGCTGATTTGTTAGTCCTACAGAGGCAGTCTGGTCCCCAGGCGAGAAGGGGATTTATTTCCGGAAAGTGCTGTTACCATCTTTGTTTCAAAGTTAAACAGTTAAACTATACGCTTCTCCCAAAGTTAGTTCGGCTTATTCCCAGGAATGAACAAGGACAACTTGGAGGTTAGAGGCAAGATGGAGCGGGTTAGGTCAGATATTTTTCACTGTAATAATCTCACTGTTCGCATTTTTGTAAAGGTGGTTTTAGAATGCCACTTGTGGGCTTGGTTGTGCCCCTTGTTTTCCTAGTAAGTTGCAGGGAGGGAGGGAGGGTTAGGAGCACAGAGGATGGTAAGACCCAAATCAGACTTCTTGTTACAACTGGGTGGTGGCGAGCAACCTCTAGATGCTTGCACTGGGGCTCTGAGGGCCTGGGGTTTGTTTTGGGTCTGAGAGCCTCAGGAAGATTTTTTTTTTAATTGAAAGTTTCATCATCTAGGCCATATAAATTTAGGACTACCCTCACCCCCTCCCTCCCTCTGAAAATATAGGACAGATAGGCTAGACACAGTGGCTCACACCCGTAATCCCAGCACTTTGGGAGGCTGAGGCAGGCAGATCACTTGAAGCCAGAAGTTCGAGACCAGCCTGACCAACATGGCAAGACCTTCATACCTACCAAAAAAATGTTTGTAAAGAAAAATATATAAAGTACAGATTTGATCTTAGGTTGAGGTCCTGGGTTTTGATCAGGTCAGTGTCCCTGGGGGCTGAGGGACCACAGGTTTGGGAGCTGGGGGCGCTTCATGTCCTCACCCTCCTCCTAGGGCCATAGGCCAAGATTCTGCATCTCCCTTGTCTCATCTGCACTGATAGCTGCCCTGTCCTCCAACTCCAAGAACCCGACTCCAGGCGGCAGTCTCAGGCCTGCCTGGTACCATTACCTGCAGGCATGGTGAGGGGGACAGGCACGGGGAACGCCCTCATCCTCCTGGAAGGTGTCCCTTTGTCCTGCCCACAGGCCTCCCAGCCCCTCCTACTCCAGAGTGCTGGCCTCATGGGGATCCAGGACCCATAAACGAGAGACGGAGACGAATCCCAACTGCACCTTTTCCTTCTCGGGTTGTCTAATGCTTTGTCTCTCGGCCACGCTACAAATTCCATTCCCCCACAGTGCTCTTGCCAGGCACTCTGAGCAGCATTGGCTGTTATCGGCCTGTGATGCTGTTTAGTATTAAAAGCAGGTGTTTACATAAGAAGACAGATCTGGCAGGGCTGAGGTCTCCAGAGAGCTCACACATCCCTTCACATGGGACCCCTGGACATTAAGCAGGCTGTGTCATGGGGGACAGAGCGCCAGACGCAGGACCTCCTCCAGTCCTCAGGCCCGGGATGGAAGCAGGTTTCAAGTCAGGCCCTCACTGCCCCAGCCTCACACAATATTCACTGGGCGTTTTCACGGAAAGCACTTCGGAGTCACACAGTCCTGCCTTTCTTACGGAGCAGGACATGTGGATGAGGACCCAGGGCTGGGAGTGGGTCTTTTCCAAGGGGAGTTCCTGTGTTGTGCTGGCTCAAGTGCCTCCTCCAGGATGGACTCCGGTGCTGTCAGCAAGCTCTGACCTTGGAAGAGGCTTCTGTCTCCAACATCAAGAGAGGATGAAGAGAGCTGCATTCAGTCTCCTTATACTTTATTTATTTAGAGACAGAGTCTCGCTCTGTCACCCAGGCTGAAGTACAGTGGCCCAATCTCAGCTCACTGCAACCTCGGCCTCCCAGGCTCAAGCAATTCTCTTGCCTCAGTTTCCCAAGTAGCTGGGATTGCAGGTGCCCCCCACCATGGCCAGCTAATTTTTTGTATTTTTAGCAGATGAGGTTTCACTATGTTGGCCAGTCTGGTCTCAAAAGCCTGACCTCATGATCCTCCCGTCTCGGCCTCCCAAAGTGCTGGGATTGCAGGCGTGAGCCACTGCGCCCAGCCTATGTGATCATGGTTTCTATTCTCTGTTCCTGGCCTGTTCCTCTCTTCCCGAACGTTGCCTGGATGTGCCGTCTCCTCTCTGGTTTTACGTTAAATCAGCAAGAACTCTTGGATTCCCTGCTGGAAATGAAACAATGCCGGGCTTGGTTCTCAATCCTTCCCCTGATGGCAACCTGAGCCTTTCACCACGACCACGAGGTGACAGCTTGTGATGACAGGGCACCCTCAACCCACAGAGGCCCTGGGCCAGAGCTGGACTTCCCTACCAGAAGCCAAGGCAGTGGTTTCACCCCCCTAGGAGCGGAAGGCCGACGCCAGGGGCTTTGAGGGTGGGACTGTGCTCTGTTCACTGTCATCTCTGTGGCAATGCTAATTTTTCACATATGAGGTATCATTAGTCACACACAAAAAAACTCATTGATCACAGAATTCCAAACAGCACAATTCTGTCTGCAGCCTTGAAAAGCTTGGAACATTTAGAGGTCTAGGAAAATATCCAAAGATAGCAAAAATATGTGTTGGTTCTAATTTTTTGTTTGGAGATACTTGTTGCTACAGAGGAGATGGAAACCAGATTTAGCTGTAAAATTTATCGATGTTCCAAAGCAAAGAAAATAAATTGGAAACTGCCTGCATCCTGACAACACCAACTGGAAGACTCCAACCTGTTGTTCTGTTGAATGTCGGAGACACTTGGGAGTAGGGCCTGGGAGGGGCCATGGTTGGGGGCACCGCCCAGGGCCAGCTGGGGTGCAGGCTATTTGGGTTGCACACAGTGGATAGGCCCTGTCTTCTAGGTCTGCCCGCTGCTCCAAGCACCTTCTGGCACAGAGAGAGGGGCTTTACAAGCGTCCACTAGAGGTATTTTTTTTTTTTTTCTGAGACGAGGTTTCATTTCTGTTGCCCAGGCTGGAGTGCAGTGGCGCAATCTTGGCTCACTGCAACCTCTGCGTCCCAGGTTCAAGCAATTCTTCTGCCTCAGCCTCCCAAGTAGCTGGGATTACAGGCATATGCCATCATGCCTGGCTAATTTTTTTTTTTTTTTTTTTTGAGACAGAATTTCACTCTTGTTGCCCAGGCTGGAGTGCAATGGCATGATCTCAGCTCACCGCAACCTCTGCCTCCCGGGCGGAGGCAATTCTCCTGCCTTAGCCTCCCAAGTAGCTAGGACTATAGGTGTGTGCCACCACGCCCAGCTAATTTTGTATTTTTTTAGTAGAGAGATGGGGTTTCACCATTTGGTCAGGCTGGTCTGGATCTCCTGACCTCAAGCGATCCACCCACCTTGGCCTCCCAAAATACTGGGATTATAGGTGTGAGCCACTGTGCCCAGCCAATTTTTTGTACTTTTGGTAGAGACGGGGTTTCACCACATTGGTCAGGCTGGTCTTGAACTCCTGACCTCAGGTGATCCATCCGCTTTGGCTTCCCTAAGTGCTGATATTACAGGCATGAGCCACTGCACCTGGCTCAGAGATATTATTTGGTACAGACCAAAGAAAATATCTCAAACAGTCAGGCATAGTGGTGCGTGCCTGTAGTCCCGTCTACTTAGGAGGCTGACCTGGGGGGATCGCTGGAGCCCAGGAGGTCAAGGCTGCTGTGAGCTATAATCACATCACTGCATTCCAGCCTCGGTGACAGAGTGAGACCCTACCTCAAAAAAAAAAAAAGTATCTCAAATGACGAATACAGATGGAATACTTGTGAGGACCTTTTCAGACTGTTAGGGTACTGTCATCTGAGGCTGGTGGCCCTGTGTTTGCCTTTTGCTTTGGGCCAGGTTCCTGTGTGCCTCAGCCCACCAGAGGCGTTACCTGCTCAGCTTCTGTGCGCTCACGCTGAGACCTGCAGAGAACTTCTTCAAGGCATCAGGGAACTGATTTTCTTTCTTTCTTTCTTTTTTTTAAGCTGTGCAGTTCTGAGTTAGTTTCTGAATTCTGAGTTCAGGGAACTGCTTTTCTCCCCCAGTGATCCCTTGGCGACAGCAGTTTGGTGTTGGCCTTGCTTGTCTGTGATCCCTGTCTGTGGCAGATGCTTTTGTTCACCTTCATTAAATGTACCTCTCTGTTCTCCTGCACCACTCAGGGTTGAATAAATCCCCACCACTTGGAAAAGAACCATATCCTTTCTGTTAGGCCGGCTTTCCCTAGGATCTTCTTTTTTTTTTTTTTAAGTTGGAGTCTTGCTCTGTTGCCCAGGCTGGAGTGCAACGCGCCATCATAGCTTACTGCAACCTTCACCTCCCAGGTTCAAGCAATTATCCTTCCTCAGTCTCTCAAGGGATTACAGGCCCTTGCCACCATGCCCGGCTACTTTTTTGTATTTTTAGTAGAGACAGGGTTTCACCATGTTGGACAGGCTGGTTTCAAACTCTTGACCTTAAGTGATCTGAGCCTCAGCCTCCCAAAGTGCTTCCCAGGGATCTTCTGACTCAGCAATGCAGTTATGATGGGCAGGTACCTGGGCCTACAAAAGCTGAGTAATGTTAGCTGCGGCTCTTCTATGGAATGAAGAGAGGTGTGGCTGTGCAAAGGCCTGGCCACGCAGTGTCCCCCATGCTACCCGAGAAGAGGTGTGGGACAGAGAGAGCCGGAGCCCAGGGTCCACTGTGCTCGAGTGGCTGGGAGGAGACCATACAGAGTTTCCCCAAAAATGTTCTGAGCCCAGATCCTAAGAGAGTGTGGGCTGCTGTACCCTGAGTCAATGGGCACACAGAGCTCAGAGACCCTTCCACTCAGCCAGCCTGTGCCCTTGTCTCCCCCTTCCCAGGAAGTCCTCCTAAGTCTACGCAATGCCATTCAGACAGTAGTTTGGGTCTGATGAGCTGCTGTGTGTGCCGGACGGTTTAACCTCCCCTTTCTAGCTTCTGACAATAGAGACAAATCAGGCAGCTATGAGAACTGCTTGTTCCTTCGTTTTCGTGTTTGTCTGTTTTATGAATCTTTCTCTCCCTCAGACAAGTTAGGCCGAATTTCCCTAGAATCTTCTGTTTTTTTTTTTTAAGACGGAGTCTTGCTCTGCCGCCCAAGCTGGAGTGCAATGCCACCATCATAACTCACTGCAACCTTCAGCTCCCAGGTTCCAGCAATTCTTCTTCAGCCTCACGAGTAGGCTGGTTGTGACCAGACCTTTGCTGCTGTGGTGCAGCCGGTGGAACGTTTTCTCCAGCGGCCACACAGGTCGTTACCTTGGCCTGGACAGTTAGCTGGCTGCGTCCATCAGACCTACACTTCTCCATAGTGAGGCTGCAGGTCCCCGGACCTAGCTAGTACAGACAGCTATTATTATTATTATTATTACTACTGAGACAGAATTTGGAGTCTTGCTCTGTCACCCAGGCTGGAGTGCAGTGGCACAATCTCAGCACACTGCAACCTCTGCCTCCCGGGTTCAAGCAATTCTCCTGCTTCAGTCTCCAGAGTAGCTGGGATTACAGACATGCACCATCATGCCAGGCTAATTTTGTATTTTTTTTTTTTTTTTTTTTGAGACGGAGTTTCACTCTTGTTGCCCAGGGTGGAGTGCAATGGCATGATCTTGGCTCACTGCAACCTCTGCCTCCCTGGTTCAAGCGATTCTCCTGTCTCGGCCTCCCGAGTAGCTGAAATTACAGACATGCACCATCATGCACAGCTAATTTTGTATTTTTAGTAAAAATGGGATTTCTCCATGTTGACCAGGCTGGTCTCGATCTCCTGACTTCAGGTGATCCACTCACCTCGGTCTCCCAAAGTGCTGGGATTACAGGCGTGAGTCACTGTGCCTGGTCTAATTTTGTATTTTTAATAGAGACGGGGTTTCTTCATGTTGTTCAGGCTGGTCTCGAGCTCTTGACCTCAGGTGATCCACCTGCCTTAGCCTCCCAAAGTGCTAGGATTACAGGCGTGAGCCACTGTGCCCAGCCAGACAGCTATTATCTTAAAGATGGCATAGAGACCCAGGCCATTCGGCCTACCAGTTCCTGAGTAAGATTGGCTGGGCTGCAGACTTCTGGCATGCAGGGATGTCATGTGTGCAAGGTGGCTGCAGGGGCTAGGGAGTGGGCTGTAGCAGTGCCGGTCCTACAGCTGAACTGGGGCTGGTGCTGTGGGTCCCCTTTCTCCCAGGGAGAGGGAGGGACAGATACCCCAAGGCAGCCTTGGTTTTGAGGATTCCGGGGGCTCCCTCTGTGTCTCTCTGGGCTTTTAGTGTGGGGATCCTACCTGCTCTCTAAACGCACGCAGGGTTTGCTTGAGTTCTGTGTTTTGGAGTTTTTGTCGTTGCCTCCTCTGAAGTCCCTAAGGAATCACTAGCACCTGTTCCTCTGCACTGTTGTCTGGTTGGGCAAGCTGTGCCACCTTTTGCTTCTCTCTAGGCCGAACTTGGCATTTCATTTCTTTTTATCAGACTTGCTGGGCAGACTCATAGCCAAAAGAGCCCCCTCCAGATGGCCCTGCAGATTCCTGGACCACAACCTCCGCCCCCCACCCCTGTACTTGCAGACAATGGAACGTGGCTGCTCCCTTGAACCCCCAGCCCTCCAGACTGTGCTCCTCTAGGCCCCGCTGGAGAAGGATGCCTCTGCTCTGCTCAGCGGGCCAAGGGAATGAAGGGAAGAGGTCATCACTCAGCTTCGGTCCAAGGGTCTGGCAGCAGAGGTTTTGTACAAACAGGGCAATTTCCTGAGACGGCAAAGCCTCGCCTCATCAGGAACATATGGGAGCAGGAACACATGGGAGCCTGGCAGTTTACGGCTCCCAGGGCAAAGGAGGCACTTCCCACCATCTGCCTCGGCCGGGAGAAGCATGCCTCCCCACTGGAGCCCCAGAGCTGGAGGACAGTGGGCACCACAGGGCTTAACCGCTGATACACTTGCCAATGGCCACCCCGTGTGGCTGTCACATGTGCCCAGCCATGACTGGCAGCCTTGGAGCTGGGAGTCTCACTTGTTTGGTCTGATCAGGCCTCTTGCTCAGGTCCCAGGCCGGGTGAGCTGCCAGCTGCCCATATCAGTGTGGAGCTCCAGGCGCAAGGAGTGAGTAAGCTGCCATGCAAAGTTGTGGCTGGCAGAGGCCCGAGGAGCCCCAGGGTTGCTGCTCTAACCCCTCAATCCACCAAGGAGCAAGCGGGGCCAGGAGAGGGGAAGGACTCACCAGGCCCTTCAAAGTGGGGAGATGCTATCTTTGTATACATGGCTTTAAAAAAAAATTTTTTTTTCTTGCTCTTTTGCCCAGGCTGGAATGCAGTGGCTCGATCTCAGCTCACTGCAACTTCCACCTTCTGGCTTCAAGTGATTCATCTTCCTCAGCCTCCCAAGTAGCTGGGATTACAGGCGCCCACCACCACGCCCAGCTAATTTTTGTAGTTTTAGTAGAGATGGGGTTTCCCATGTTGGTTAGGCTGGTCTCAAACTCCTGACCTCATGATCCACCTGTCTCAGGCTCCCAAAGTGCTGGGATTACAGGCTTCCGCCACCGTGCAAGGCCAAAAAAATATTTTTTTTTTTGAATTGGAGTCTTGCTTCTGTCATCCAGTCTGGAGTGCAGTGGCTCAATCTTGGCTCACTGCAACCTCCACCTCCTGGGTTCAAGCGATTCCCCTGCCTCAGCCTCCCGAGTAGCTGAGACTACAGGCACCTGCCGCCATGCCTGGCTAATTTTTTTTTTTTTTTTGTATTTTTAATAGAGACAGTTTTTTTAATTTGTTTTTTGAGATGAAATCTTGCTCTGTTACCCAGGCTGGAGTGCAGTGGCATGATCTCGGCTCACTGTGACTTCCGCCTCCCAGGTTCTAGTGATTCTCCTGCCACACACAGCAGGCTTTATGGCTGCCGAAAGGGACGCTGAGGGGCTGGATCCAGGCAGTCAGCCCCATCTTGGCCTTTTAGATAAAGGACTCCCCTCTCTCCAAAGTGTGAGGCCAGAGGTGAAGCACAGACAGCCATGCCCCCCTCTGTGTCCCTGTCCATTCTTCTGTTTCTCCTGGGGCCAGGATTGCTGCCATCGGACAGAAGCATCCACAGTGACAGCTCCCCTCCGGCCCGGGATGTTCCTGCTTGCCGCCCCGCAATCCTCATTAGAGCAGCCGGGCCTGATTTGATCCGGCATGAGAAGGTCACGCCAGGAAGTCAGCTCTTGTTTTTCTTGCAGTGAATCAGTTAGCCCTTAATCTCTGGGGCGTGTGAGGGCCTCCTGCAGTGCTCATTTCCTTCCAGGAGGGATTCTGCCTGAGGGGACAAAGCTCGAGTGTTCCAGACCTCAGCCTCGCTGCCATCCACCCAGGGCACCTCCCCCTGCACAGCTCAGGGGCCTCCCCTGGCTGCTCCCAGGCTGGAGTCTGGACACCTCTCCCCGGGACCCCACTTCCAATGACTGTCACCTCCCAGGGAAGGGTCAAGCTCAAAGGTGAAGCAGCCTGGCTCAGTGGTTCACGCCTATAATCCCAGCACTTTGGGAAGCTGAGGCGGGTGGATCACTTGAAGTCAGGAGTTCAAGACCAGCCTGGCCAACATGGTGGAACCCCCCCATCTCTACTAAAAATACAAAAATTAACCGGGCATGGTGGTGGGCACCTGTAATCCCAGCTACTCAAGAGGCTGAAGGAGGAGAATCCCTTGAACCCAGGAGGTGGAGGCTTCAGTGAGCTGAGATCACGTCACTACACCTCAGCCTGGGAGACAGAGCAAGACTCTGTTTCAAAAAAAAAAACCACCAGGGGCCATTCCTGGTGAGGGAAGAGGCAGGTGGGAAAGCCAAGTGCAGTGGGTATCCTGGCCTCAGCCAGAGCCTAGGCTTAGTGACACTGAAGCCAGCCCGGTAGAGCCTGGGGGAGGGTGTGCAGCGGGCGTGCAGAGAGCGCCCCCGCCTCTCTGGAGCTGGCCTGCGGATCCAAGGATCCCAGTGATGCTCATCCTACTGCTTCGGGCTCTGAGCCCCACGCAGATAGATGGTGCACAGAGCCCTGCACAGAGCCAGCCAGGAAGACGGGGTGGGGAGGTGCTGCCCTGTGCAGCCTTGTAAAGTGGGCCCTGTAATCCCAGCTGCTAGGGAGGCTGAGGCAGAATAGTATCTTGAACCTGGGAGGTGGAGGTTGCAGTGAGCCCAGATCGAGATCATGACATTGGACTGCAGCCTGGGTGAGCCTGGGTGACAGAGTGAGACTTTGTCTCAAAATAAAAAAAAAAAAAGGACCTCGTGCCAGTTGTCTGGAGTGAATGTCCCCTGGCAGCCCCATCACGTTGGTGGAGAACAGAGAGCCCCTCCTCTCCTGGGGAATCGAGAGCTGGGGTTGGGGACCTGCCTGGCCGCGGGGCCTCTGAACTGCCTGGCGGTGCTGATTCACCCTGCGCTCCAGGGCTGGGGCCTCTCCGCCGAGCCTGCGCCTGCATGTGCGAGTCTGTCTCCAACCTCATCTGTCCTGGCCCAGCTCCTTCCCCATCTGGGTGTGACCGCCGCTGCGCTCCCCAGGGCATGTGGGTGTAACAAGTCCAAACCTTCTGTGGGAGTCTGGCAGGCTCGGCCCCGCCCCTTGGGCTGTGCCCTTTCCTCCCAGACTGGTTGTGCAGGAGCGGGCATGAGTGCGGCCGCTGTAGGTGCATGCGCGGCAGGCCTGGGGCCCAGCCACCCGCTGCCTCACCTGCAGGGAGGGGCCTCCCAGAAACTCCCTTCCCCGGTGCCCAGCCGCCCCACCTCGCCAGACTTAGCTGACCAGCCAGCAAGGACACCCGCTGCCTCCCACCTGCCCTCCTGCCCGCCTTCTCCAGCCGAGCCCAGCCTGAGCCAGCACCTGCCTTTACAACCATGTTCAAGGGGCTGAGCAAAGGCTCCCAGGGGAAGGGGTCCCCCAAGGGCTCCCCAGCCAAGGGGTCCCCTAAAGGCTCCCCCAGCAAGCACAGCCGGTGAGCAGGGCTGGGGGATGGGGAGCCAGGGAGCTGGGGTGGGGGTGGTGCCAGGCCCAGGTCCTTGAGCCACCTGGAGGCGGCAGCCCAGAGCCCAGGACCAGCCCAGTGCTGGCATTTGGTGTCCTGAGGCCAAAGGGCCCAGGAGTGAACTCTCGCCCTTCTTGCCTTGGGAGCCACAGACCCAGGCGGAACTCCAGCCCTGGCAGGAGGTGGGGGATGGCCTGGGGCTTCCCACATTCTCTAGGGGGCCCTGTGGGCCACAGATTGAGGCCGCTGAGCAGGAGAAGTGCTGGCCAGGAGGCTGCACTGATGCCCTCCTCTGCCAGAGGCTGGGAGATGGGAGAGCCCAGCTGCCTTACTGCAGCTCTGCCCCAAGGCTCTACTTGGCTGGGATGACCCCTGGGGCCTGGGTGCAGGGCATGAGGACTGGGGGTGGGGTGGGGCCCTGGGGTAGGGACAGCACAGAGGCTGTGCTGCCTTCTGCATAAGCCACAGCTTTCCCCAGAGTTCTTGTTGTGTTGAAGGGTTGGGGGTTCATGGCTGGTCACCATGGCTCACGCCTAGAATCCCCAAACTTCGGGAGGCCAACTCAGGAGGATTCCTTGAGCCCAGGAGTCTGAGACCAGCCTGGGCAACATAGGGAGATCTTGTTTCTACAAAAAAAAATTGAAATTAAAAATAGCCAGGCATGGTGGCACATGCCTATCTATTGCTTGAGCCCAGGAGATAGAGGCTGCAGTGAGCCGTGATCACACCACTGCACTCCTGCCTGGGAGCTGGGTGACGGAGTGAGACTCTGTCTTTAAAAAACAAACAAACAAACAAAAAAGCCTGGTGCCATGGCTCACGTCTGTAATTCTGCCACTTTAGGAGGCCAAGGTGGGTGGATCACTTGAGCCCAGGAGTTGGAGACCAGCCTGGGCAACATGACGAAACCCCGCCTCTATAAAACATACAGAAATTATCTGGATGTGGTGGTGCATGCCTGCAGTCCCAGCTGCTTGGGAGGCTGAGGTGAAATGATCACTTGAGCCGGGAAGTCGAAGCGGCAGGGAGCCATGATCACTCCGATGCACTCTAACCTGGGTGACAGAGCAAGACCCTGTCTGGTTAAAACAAACAAAACAAACCAAAATAGAGCCGGGGCTTCCTTTCCCTGTGGGTGTGGGGCAGGGGCACTGGGCCTCCCCGGGGACCCCCAGCTCTCTGGGGCCCAGCCCTGGCTCTCTGAGGATTGGGCAATGTTCTTCCCACGAACTGGCTTCAGCTGGTCTGCAGAGGCGGCGGCAGCCCGCCTGGGTCCAGGGTGTCGAGATAAGCACAGGGATGAAAGGCCTGTGTGGGAGTGGGGGCGCCCATTACCCTGATAGGGATCAAGGCACCAGACACTGAGGCTGGGTGTCGGGGCGGACAGGAAAGACAGTGGTTAAGACTCTCGGCTAACACTCTCACTGAGTGACCTGTCCTCCCTGGGGCGCCTGAGCCCCACCCAGGGTGGAGTGTGCAGCTCCCGGCTGGAACAGCCGTCCCAGGAGGCGGGACCTGAAAACTGGCGCCCAGGGCCCAGCACCTGCAGCTCCCACTGTCCGGGTAGGCTCCTGGGCAGTGCATTCCTGGCCTGGGGCAGCTTGGTCCTCAGGGCCTGCTGGCTCTGGTTGCTGCCCCCTCACCTCAGGTGCGATCCACTCATTTGACATGAACTTACTGAACACTGACTACAGGCCAGGACTGTTCTAGGCACTGGAGATGTCACCATAGACAGAACCGACAGGCCTCTAGTGGAATAAAAACTAACACGTTCTGGGTGCCTACCTTGCACCAGGCCTGCACTGGATGTTTCAGATGGATAAATATAATTAATGCTCACAATAGCCTTAAGGGATAGAGATTATTATTATCAAAATCCTGCTTTACAAGTGAGGCATCTCAGGCACAGAGAGGTTGAGTAACTTGCCCAAGGTCACACAGCATTAACTACAGAGAAAGGTGAAACCAGGCTGTCTTGGCCATAGAGTTCTTCCAGACTGCTGTGCCTTCACCAGCACTGCCCCTTTGCCTGGGGGGCCCATCCTTTGACCCAGCTCAGTGAAGGCTTCCCCCACTTCAGGGTGATAATCCCCATAAGGTGCTGTGCTCTTGAAGCTTGGACCACTCTTGCTCTCTTTTAGGTCTGCTTGACCCCGTGACCTCCGCAGAGTGAGTGCAAGCACACAGCTGGCACTCTATGGAGGCTGCAGGGCGAGTGCACAGAGAGAGCTCTGGGGTGGATGCCAGGCTTCCCTGACCCTGTGACCCCACAGCAAGTCAGGGCCCAATCTGGGCTTTGAACCCTCAACTCTGGAGAATGTTAGGGTGCCCAGCAGTCTCTCGCACCTTCCCCATCCCCACTCCGACAGTGTAGGGCTCCTCTAGACCATGGCTGCACTCTGGCAAAGCCCCCGGGTGGAGGAGGTGTGGGAGGACACAGGGCTGGAGTGGGTGGAGGTGGGAGTGGGGGCCTTGCTGTTGCTCCTCTGCCCCAGCCAGCCCAACTGCCCCTCCCCAGGGCCCAGCCAGGCTGGCTGAGGTGGTGATTCACTGGGTCAGGGAGGGAAGCGGCAGGCAGCTGGGTGGGGTCGGGAACTCACTGCGAGCACAACTGGCTGAGGCTGGGACACCGTGGCCACCTGCTCCCCAGCACCACACATACCTGGGACCCTCACCTTTTGAACACTTATTTGGGGGGGGGTGTGCTAATACCCCCAACCCCAGAACTAGCTCACAGAGCCTCCTGCAGAGAGAGAGAGAGACCCCAGAGTCTGGGCAGTACGCTACGCTGTGGGGCAGGATGGGGTGGAGGGAGGGCAGCAGATGCCATCTGGATGCGCACAGAGGGGGCCTCTTCCACCCAGCTGCATGCTGTCCCCTCCACCCACCAGGGCTGCCACCCAGGAGCTGGCCCTGCTCATCTCCCGTATGCAAGCCAACGCCGACCAGGTGGAGCGGGACATCCTGGAGACGCAGAAGAGGCTGCAGCAGGTGAGGCCAGGTGGCAGGTGGCAGGCTATGGGTAGGCTGGGTGGCATAGGAGGCCCATCATCAAGCCTGGCACTCCTTGAGTGGCCCCTGGTGATGGTGAAGATGGGACAGGCAACCCTTGTCTGCACCACCTGTCCCTTAACACACGGTGGAGAGAGGGCACGGCTTCCTTCTTTGCTGGGCTCCCCTGTGTCCTTGTCATTATGACACCCATTCTGTGTGGCACCAAAGCACAACTCCTCATCCAGGGATCATAATATCCCATGACCTGGCTTTGCCCACCTGCCCAGAATTCCCCACTTCCCGTCGAACCCCAGGCTTCCTCCCAGCAGGAGCCTTTGCTCCATGGATGCCCTGGGCCTGATCCTGTGGCTGGCATGGGCCTCGAGGTTGGCCAGCATAGCTGGGGTCCCAAAGGTGGGGCTCAGGCCCACAGTGAAGGGGCAGCAGGGGTGTGGGGGCTCGGGGCCCTGGTGAGTCTGCCCATCCCCTACCCACAGGACCGGCTGAACAGCGAGCAGAGCCAGGCCCTGCAGCACCAGCAAGAGACGGGCCGCAGCCTGAAGGAGGCTGAGGTGCTGCTCAAGGACCTCTTCCTGGACGTGGACAAGGCCCGGCGGCTCAAGCACCCGCAGGCCGAGGAGATTGAGAAGGAGTGAGTGGGGGGGCTGTGGCAGGGCTGGGGGTCCCCGGGGAAGACCCAGGCCCAGCGCTGACCTGCTGGCCACCGTCTTGACAGCATCAAGCAGCTGCACGAGCGGGTGACCCAAGAGTGTGCGGAGTACCGAGCCCTGTACGAGAAGATGGTGCTGCCCCCCGATGTGGGACCCAGGGTCGACTGGGCACGGGTGCTGGAGCAGAAACAGGTCAGGAGCTCAAAGTCACACCCCTGTGTGGTAAGAGGGCAATCCGGAACTGCATCTAATCCAGGACCTGACTGCAGGTTTGAACCTGGTTGGTTCAGGGGTCCGGGCAGGGAGACAGCAGAGCAGACGGTGCAGTCAGGGAAGACTTCTGCAGAACAAGGCACGTGAAGAGACCTCAGAGTGGGGAAAGGGCTCGGGTGGGTCAGGGTGAAGTAGTGAGGAGAGGACATTCCAGAAAGAAGGAGCAAAGGCTCCTGCTGGGAGGAAGCCTGGGGTTCGACGGGAAGTGGGGAATTCTGGGCAGGTGGGCAGAGCCAGGTCATGGGGCATTCTGATCCCTGGGTGAGGAGTTGTGCTTTCGTGCCACACAGAATGGGTGTCATGATGACAACAGAGGGGCAGTGGGGAAGGGCCTGGGTGGAGCAGGGCATGCTGAGGGCCTCAGAGCTTGGCTGGAGGTGTCCAGGCAGGAAGCACTGAGGCTGGGTCACAGACAAGGAAGGATGGAGCCGGGAGACTTCTCAGAGCCTGAGCCCAGTGTCTGGGAACCAGTGGGATTCAGGGGCCACTGAAGAATGGCATTGCCCCTGGATGAGCAGGGCATGCACCCAGGCTGCTCCCAAATGACCAAGTCCACTTCTCCGCGCGGGAGGCATGTGGGATTCTGGCTCCCCACCTCGGCCCTGTGGGGACTAAGCCGTGGTCTCTCCTGCAGAAGCAGGTCTTTGCAGGCCAGTACGGGCCGGGCATAGCAGAGCTGGAGCAGCAGATTGCAGAGCACAACATCCTGCAGAAGGAGATCGATGCCTACGGGCAGCAGCTACGGAGCCTCATCGGGCCGGTGGGTGAGCCCACCAGGATGTCACATCCCAGCCCAGCCGCAGCCCGTTTCCCCAGTCAGAGCCGGAGCTAGATTGGCTGGGCCCTGGGCATAGGGATGGGTGGGTATGGCTGGCCTAGATCGTAGGTGCTGTCTTCCCACACCCCGCCTCTCACGGGCCTGTTTCTCCCCTTGGTCGAGGTAGGACGCAGCCACAGTCCGGACCCAATACCGAGACCTACTGGTGAGCAGGAGGGAGCATTGTGCCGGGTGGCTGCGGGTGGGCGCCGGTGGCCTGCCGGGACCCTGCACTTGGGGCCAGTGTTCCTGAGCTCGGCCCGATGGCACCTTTTGCCCCCTCCCTTTCTCCCCACCCTGCGGCTGGCGGCGGGTCCTGAGCACAGAAGGCGGCGTCGTGGCGCGGACAGAGCCTGGGCAGCCTGTACACGCACCTGCAGGGCTGCACGCGGCAGCTGAGCGCCCTGGGGGAGCAGCAGCGCCGCATCCTGCAGCAGGACTGGAGCGACCTCATGGCCGACCCCGCGGGCGTGCGGCGGGAGTATGAGGTCGGTGGGGAGAGGTTGGGGCCGGGTGGGAGCGGCCATGGCCATCCTGGTCCTCACCGCCGCTCCCCACCGGACTCGCCCCCAGCACTTTAAGCAGTATGAGCTGCTGAGCCAGGAGCAGAGCGTGAACCAGCTGGAGGACGACGGCGAGCGCATGGTGGAGCTGCGGCACCCGGCAGTGGGGCCCATCCAGGTGCACTGGGGGCAGGGCGAAGTGAGAAGGGACGTGTATGGCGGCGGGGAAGGAGGGATGGAGCGGGGGAAGAGCGTGGTCCGAGGAGGACTCCGTGCTGCGGTCCCCAGGCCCACCAGGAGGCCCTGAAGATGGAGTGGCAGAACTTCCTGAACCTGTGCATCTGTCAGGAGTCCCAGCTGCAGCACGTGGAGGACTACCGCCGGGTGAGCCGTCGGGCAGGCGGCAGGGAGGGCAGGGGCGGGCACCAGGGGCAGGAGGTCCCACAGCACACTTGCCACGGGAGAGGCACCGCACCTCTAAACTAGACAGAACTGGCAGGGCACAGTGGCTCACGCCTGTAATCCCAACACTTTGGGAGGCCAAGGCTAGCGGATCACTTGAGGTCAGGAGTTCGAGATCAGCCTGGCCAACATGGTGAAACCCTGTCTCTACTAGAAATACAAAAATTATCCAGACTTGGTGGCATGTGCCTGTAGAACCAGCTACTCAGGAGACTGAGGCAGGAGAATCGCTTGAACCCAGAAGGTGGAGGTTGCAGTGAGCTGAGATTGGGCCACTGCACTCGTCTGGGCGACAGAGACTCTGTCTCAAAAATAAAATAAAATAGAGCAGTGTGGTTGCCACTGTCCCAGAGGGAAAGTGAAGGCCTGGGTACATTCTCAATAGGGTGAAGCCATCCCCAGGGGGGTGAAAATTGGTTCTTAAGGGCAGAAAAATATCTTAACTCTTTTTATGCATGAAGTAAACAGTCACATACAGTACCTAAGCGGTATATAGCATACCTGTGGTATTAAATGTCATGGGGGCCGGGTGTGGTGGCTCCTACCTGTAATCCCAGCACTTTGGGAGGCCGAGCCAGGAGAATTGCTTGAGCCCAGTAGTTCTAGACCAGCCTGGGCAACATAGCAAGACCCTGTCTCTAAACAAATAAATAAATCTTTCTAAAAATAAATAAATAAAAACTTACGGAGATGGGGTGGGGGAAATTAAGAAAAGATGTCTTAAAAGGCTCTTTAAGAGAACTGTAATGAAAAAAGGGGTTGAGAAGCCCCGAGATAATATACAACTGGGATTTGGGGGCAGGTGATGTCTCATACCTTTTCCTATAGAACCACAGGTTGTGATCACACGCACTGACGATAATTCTGTAAAAGCACCTGGGATGTTTCTCTAGAGCACATTCCCAGCTTCTTCTCCAGGGCTGGGGCGAGTGTAGCCCCCATACTCTGCGTCCCAGCAAGAAAGACTTCAGGTGCTGGAGGGAGGCAAGTGGGGGTGCCCTTCATTTGTGCAGGAAGGACAAAGACCAAGTGTTTCTGGGTAGGAAAAAAAGACCGACCAGAATAGGGGAAAGTGATGCTTCAGGTTAAGCCGCTTTAGTTAAGCTGGTTTAGGTTTAGCTGGCTTAGCTTTATCTGGTTTAGGTTTAGCTGGTTTATGTTTATGTGATGTTTAGCTGGTTTGTGTTTAGCTGGTTTGTGTTTAGCTGGTTTAGGTTTAGCTAGTTTAGGTTTAGCTGGTTTAGGTTTAGCTGGTTTAGGTTTAGCTAGTTTAGGTTTAGTTGGCTTAGGTTCAGCTGGTGTAGGTTTAGCTGGCTTAGGGTGAGCTGGTTTAGTTTAGCTGGTTCTTGTTTATCTGGTTTGTGTTTAGCTAGTTTAGGTTTAGCTGGTTTAGGGTTAGCTGATTTGTGTTTAGCTGGTTTGTACTTAGCTTGATTAGGTTTAGATAGTTTAGGGTTAGCTGATTTAGGATTAGCTGGCTTAGGGTTAGCTGGTTTGTGTTTAGCTGGTTTAGGGTTAGCTGGCTAAGGTTCAGCTGGTTTGTGAGGTCAGTGGGCAGCAGGTTGCCCCAGGATCTGCCCTTGACCACTCAGCGACCTCAGTTTCAGGAAGAGGCCGACTCGGTCAGCCAGACCCTGGCGAAGCTCAACTCCAACTTGGATGCCAAGTACAGCCCTGCCCCTGGGGGCCCCCCTAGTACCCCATCAGAGCTGCTGCAACAGCTGGAGGTGAGACAACCCTGCCAGGCCATGTGCACCCCACTTCTGGGAATTGGGTCTGTCCATCTTTCTGAGCCTCACCCCTTCTGCCTCAGTACCTAGTCCTGTCCCAAGCCCTGGCCTGGGCGCTTGTGGGGGGGGCTGCTCTAGCAGAAAGCTGGCCAGGTACCAGCAAGCCCCTCCCATCTCTGGACATCAGTTTCCTCCTTTGTAGCAAGACAAGGGCAGCCTGGGAGAGCTCTGAGGCCCCTCTAGCCTCTGCTCGGAGGCGTGGGTAGTGCTGTGCTGTCCCATTCCCTGCAACTAGCAGATCCTAGGATTCCAGGCCTCCAGTGAGGAGCTCCTTTTACTTTGCTGACTTAGAGACCCCTGCCTTCATGAAGGCCAGCCCCTGGTCCTTTTGAAGGACGGGTATGGGGCGGCCAGCCTCCAGTGCAGCCTGGCCTGAGTCCCCACTGCCTGGGCCCCTGGCAGGCAGAGGAGAAACAGCTGGCCATCACTGAGAGGGCCACTGAAGACCTGCAGCGGCGAAGCCGGGAGGTGGCCCCTCTGCCGCAGCGAAGACAACCGCCCCAGCAGCCCCTGCACGTGGACAGCATCTGCGACTGGGACTCAGGAGAAGTGCGAACTCTCCCACCCCACCCCTGCAGCCATCCAGCCCCACCCAGCCCAGCCCCTCCCTTGGCCAGTCCCATCCCTGCTCAGCCCCAGCCGCCTCCTGCGCCCGCTTCGCCCCTGCTCCTTCCCTTGACCCAGACCCTCCCTCTCCAAGTCCTGTCCTGCCTCTTCCCCACCCCAGCACCTCCCGCCCTTACTCCTAACCCTGTTCAGCTGCTGTCCCACCTGCCTCTGTCCCCAGTCCCTACTCTGTCCTGGCCTGGGCGCCCCCTGCAGCCCGACCCTGAGCCTGAAGGAACTGCTCCCCATCTGTGCCCCAGGTGCAGCTTCTTCGGGGTGAGCGGTATAAGCTGATGGACAACACTGACCCACACACCTGGGTCGTGCAGGGCCCTGGTGGGGAGACCAAGCGGGCCCCCGCTGCCTGCCTCTGCATCCCAGCACCAGACCCTGAAGCCGTGGCCAGGGCCTCCCGGTAGGTCTGTCTAGGGATAGAAATTCAGGGACAGGGTGTGGGCAGACCAGGCCCGCCCTGCACTGTCCAAGGCCATGGCCCGGCAAGCAGACCCCTGCTCAAAGGCCGGCTTTCCGTAGAGCTGCGTCTACTGGCGCTGGGGAGGGAGAGGCAGAGCGGGGATGTCCTTCTCCGATCTCCTCCTCGTTCTAGGCTGGCCTCAGAGCTGCAGGCTCTAAAGCAGAAATTGGCCACCATACAGAGCCGCCTGAAGGCCAGTGCTGCGGAGTCGGTTCGGCCCAACCAACAGGGTATCCAGGGCACCCGGGAAGGGTGGCTGTGGGGCTGGAGGGAGTAGATTCCGACATCCGGCGGGTCTGTGATGGCCAGGGTGTAGCCTTGGGTTAGGAACCACCGCTCTGGGGATTTCCTCTCTGGGGCGGCCCTGCCCATTCCCTCCACCTACCCCCACAGGACCCTCTGTGGGCACCTGGTGGGGGCACCCATCTGGCAGTCAGGAGATAGGCCCTGGGCCCTCACCAGCACCTCTGTTCCCAGCTCCATCTGGCTCAGCCCCGGCCAACCCACAGGCCCAGAAGCTTCTGACACAGATGACCCGGCTGGATAGGGACCTGGGGCAGATAGAGAGGCAGGTGCTGGCCTGGGCACGGGCCCCGCTGAGCCGCACCACACCCCTGGAGGACCTGGAGGGCCGCATCCACAGCCACGAGGTGGGTGAGCGGCGGGCAAGGGCAGCTGGTTTAGGTTTACTGATTTGTATTCAGCTGGTTTAGGTTCAGCTGGGACTGAGGTACAGAAGGGCGTGGATGGACCCGGGCTCAGACAAGCTAGTTCCCCTCCTGGCTCCTCCACTGACCAACTCTGTGACCGTGGACTACAGAACCTCTCTGGGCCTCGGTTTCCTCATCCCTGAAGCAGATGTAATAATGCCCAGCTCACCCTATCATTCAGGAAGGTTCCAGTAGGGCCCAATGTCAATACCCCCAGGAGCCATTCTGGCGAAGCTTCTGAAATAGCAAGGGAGCCTGGAGAATCTTAGGAAGAGATGTCCCCTGGCTGCAAGGGGGAGCCCTCCTGGGGAGGTGGTGGCGTTGTATAAACGCCTTACCCAAAAACTGCAAATTCTCTGCCAGGTGGACTCCTTGCTAATAGTGAAAACCGCCTTTCCGACACCGGGCCGCAGTCTGGGTTATCTTTCCAAACCAGTTTATTTTTCTTTCTTGAGACAATCTCTCTCCATCACCCAGGCTAGAGTGGAGTGATGCAGTCTCAGCTCACCGCAACCTCTACCTCCCAGGTGCAAGCGGTTCTCCTGCCTCAGCCCCACGAGTAGCTGGCATTACAGGTGCCTGCCACCACGCCCAGCTAATTTTTTGTATTTTTAGAAGAAACAGGGTTTCACCACGTTGGCCAGGCTGGTCTGGAACTCCTGACCTCAAATGATCCACCCACCTCAGCCTCCAAAGTTCTGGGATTACAGGTGTGAGCCATTGTGCCCAGCCCTACCTATCAATCATTCCGTAGATGAGGAGACTGAGGGTCAGAGAGGCTGATCTGCCCTAGGTCAGCCACAGAGGAATGAACCGGGCCAGGACTGAACCCAGTTCTCTGGACTGAGCCCAAGTATGTACCCACCACACTCTGTGGCCTCCGTGGGCACAGAGTTAGGGTATCCTGGTAGAAGAGTTGGGCGGAACCCACCTACCCAGAGATCCTTGACCCCACCCCTCTCCAGGGCATAGCCCAGCGCCTGCAGAGCCTGGGAGTGGAGAAGGAGACAGCCCAGAAGGAGTGCGAGGCATTTCTGTCCACACGGCCCGTGGGTCCCGCTGCCCTGCAGCTGCCTGTGGCTCTAAACAGCGTGAAGAACAGATTCAGTGACGTGCAGGTTCTGTGCAGCCTCTACGGAGAGAAGTGAGTGCTCTGGGGACAGGGCAGCTGGGCTGGTCAGCAGCGTGTGCCTCGGGGAGTGTCTGAGCCTTCCCTCCTGTGCGGCAGAGCCAAGGCTGCCCTGGGTCTGGAGCGGCAGATCCGGGATGCGGGCAGGATCATCCAAGGCCTCGAGGCCACCCTGGTGCAGGAGGCCCCCATTCCTGCTGAACCGGGGGCGCTGCAGGAGAGAGTCAGTGAGCTGCAGGTAAGGGGCTGGCCGGGGCCTCTGGTGGGAGGGGGCACAGATGATCCAGCGTTCGGGAGCAGGTGGGGTGGACACGGTATCTCCCCAACCACGAGGGTGCACGGTTGCATCCGCTCCTCCCGCAGCGCCAGCGGAGGGAGCTGCTGGATCAGCAGGCCTGTGTGCTGGGGCTGCACCGTGCGCTGAACGCCGCCGAGCACGCATGCGCCGCGCTGCAGAACAACTTCCAGGAGTTCTGCCAAGACCTGCCTCGCCAGCAGCGCCAGGTGCAAGCCCTTACCGACCGCTACCACGCTGCAGGGGACCAGCTGGACCTGCGGTGAGCGGCTGGGTGCTCGGGGCACAGGGTATGGGCTGGTGCAGAGCCAGGCAGTGCTGCCTACAAGCTGTGTGATCTTGGGTTGGTGGCTTCACGTCTCTGAAGCTGCTTCCTCAGCTCTAAAATGGAATAACAACAGCACTTGCCTCCCAGGATGGTGCCTGGCAGAGACTGGCCCATCTCTGAATCCCCAGCTCAGGGTCAGGGAGTGGGGATCTGCAGAGCAGGCTGCTCAGGCCACCTGACCTCCCCCCCCCACCCCCCCAGGGAGGAGGCGCCCACCTACTTCCCTGTGCACCTGCCCCTGTCCCCAGAGGGCAGGTCTCACCTCTGTTCTGGGCCTTGTCCTCCTGCAGGGAAAAGATGATGCAGGATGCCGCCCTCACCTACCAGCAGTTCAAAAACTGCAAGGATAACCTGAGTTCCTGGCTGGAGCACCTGCCCCACGGCCAGGTGCGGCCCAGCGATGGCCCCAGCCAGATCGCCTACAAGCTGCAGGCGCAGAAGGTGAGGCGGGACAGGGACAGCTGCATGTGCCCATGTTGCCCCCTAGTGGCCAAAGCTCAGAAGCGCTCTAAGGGTCTTCAAAGCCCAGGCCAGGAGGCCTTGGGCCCCTTCCCTGGTCTCCAGCTGTTATGCTCCACTTTGCCCACTGACAGGGCCAGCCCATTGCTGCATGGCCCGACTGGGGTAGTGGGATTTACAAGCTCAGGCCACAGAGCCCTGAGGGTTCCGGCCACTACTGCATGTTGCTCATACTTATCAAGCCCCTGCTATGTACCAGGCCATGGGTTCACTAGGGCACAACCCTGTGCCCAGGCAGCTCCCAGCCTGGTGGGGGAGGTGTGTAATGTGGATAAGCGTTGATGGGAGAAGCCAGCGTGCTAGGGATGCCCCCAGGCTGGACACCTGTCTGGGTCAGGGCCAATGGTGTGGGAGGAAGCCAGGGTAGCCAGGGGAGGGGTAAAGTGTCCCACGCAGAGGACATGGCAGTCAGGGGAAAGGACAGGGACTTAAGAGAGGGTGACCAGATGGGCAGACCACACAGGCCCTTCCGGCACAGGACCCAGGCTGCACGCTCTCCTGTGGCCCCTGGGAGCTGCTGGGGAGGGGGTGCTTCCAGACTGGTGTTTAGAAGCTGGCTCTGGCTGCCGAGTAGAGAATGGCTAACAGGGTGGGAGTAAGGACACTGAGGCCTGTGCCAACCCAGGGTGGAAATCCAGGTGGGAGAAGGTGGGGGACTGGGCAGGGAAAGGACCATGGCACAGGGCGAGGTGGGCAGGTCTGAGACAGAGACCAAAGAATTAGGTGGACTCGGTGACTACGTGAAGGGGACATTGAGTGAGACAGGGCGCAGTGGTGTCCAGGGTGCTGCTGGGGACAACTGGGAAGAGGGGGTGCCCCCAACTGAGGCAGGAACACAGGGAGCAGAACGTATTTGGGGAGATGAATGGGACCGCCTGGGTCTTGCTGAAATGAGGTGGCCAGGACAGCCGGGGCAGCCAGGGAGGTGGAGGTATGGGAGGGAACTGGGGCTGGGGGCTCCCCTGGGAGCTTGTGGAAACAAAGATGGGTCTGGGACTGCCGGAAAATGAGAATATCTGGGGAGACAGTAGGGAGGTGACATTGGGAAGGAGGCTTGGGACAGATTCTCAGCCCTGGCTGCAAACTAGAATCTCCCAGGGAGCTTTCAAAACATCCCCAGGCCAGGACCCCTCCCCAGACCAAGTACATTGGATTATTTTGGTCAGAACATCAGTATATTCAGCTCCCAAGTGAATAAAAGTGGGCATCCTGGGTTAAGAACTTTCAAATTGGAGCCGTGATTCTCAAAGGGTGGCCCCTGGATGTAGCAGCATTACCTGGGGACTTGTCAGAAATGTGAATTATTGGCTGGGCTCAGTGGCTCACACCTGTAATCCCAGCACTTTGGGAGGCTGAAGTGGGCGTATCACCTGAGGTCAGGAGTTTGAGACCAACCTGGCCAACATGGTGAAACCCCATGTCTACTAAAATTAGCCTGGCATGGTGATGGGCACCCGTAATCCCAGCTACTTGGGAGGCTGAGGCAAGAGAACCATTTGAACCTGGGAAGCTGCAATGAGCTGAGATCACGTACTCCAAGCTGGGCGACAGAGTGAGATTCAGTCTCAAAAAAAAAAAAAAAAAAAAAAGGAAGAAGAAAGGGATTCTGCCAAGGTACCTAAGAGAGGAAGGAGGGAAAACAGAGAGAATGATGTCAGGGAAAGGAGGAAGTCTGGCCCGGGCCTCACTCCCTGCCCTTCCTGACTCTGGGAGGCAGCGCTGGCTCACTGTGGCCCTGCAGGCACTGGCTGGAGGAGAGTCAGGGTGAGTGGCATTTCTTGGCCTCCTGACTCTGGCTTCTTCCCTGGCAGAGGCTGACGCAGGAGATCCAGAGCCGAGAGCATGACAGGGCCATGGCATCCCGCCACTCCCAGGCCCTGCAGGCGGTGCTCCAGGTAAGCAGCTGCCTTCAGCTTGTCCCTCTCCATGTGTCTCGCACCGCCCTCTTCCAGCCCTGGCCCCCACACCCAGCTTCCCCCACTGGCTGCCAGCCTGCTGTCCTTTCCTCCCTGCTCAGGATTATGAGCTTCAGGCAGACACCTACCGCTGCTCCCTGGAGCCAACCCTGGCAGTGCGAGCCCCCAAGAGACCCCGAGTGGCTCCCCTGCAGGAGAGTATCCAGGCCCAGGTGAGATGGGACCTGGGGGCACAGTGGACCTTGGCACCAGCTCTGCAGGCCCCAAGGCAGGAGCTGACTCCACCCTTCCTCTCTCCCTCTGCCCTCTCCAGGAGAAGAACCTTGCAAAGGCCTATACAGAGGTTGCAGTGGCACAGCAGCAGCAGCTGCAGCAGCTGGAGTTTGCTAGAAAAATGCTGGAGAAGGTATGTAGACAACACATATACCTTTCCCACAATAGCCAGGAATAACCAGGAATGCCACTCTGTTCCTGCAATGCCAGGCCGTCACCTTGGCAGTCTCCCTTCCTCCTCTCCCTGCTGCCTGCTGCCCCTGGGCAGCCCTGGCTGCTGGAAAGGGGTGCAGCTCCTGGTCACCCAGTTTTCTCTCCATCAGTTTTTACAGACTGGTGTCCATCCCAGTGTTAGGTGCTACAGATGGCATTCTGTGTGGTCACAGCTTGGCCAATGGACAGTCCTTCAATGGGACAGGACCTCTAACCCCAGAGAGCAGAGAGAAATCCCATAGAGCCTTCAGCCTTAACCCGGCTACCCGGCTCTCTACCCTCATCATACACACCCATGAGCCAGAATGTCTCCAGGACTCCTGGTGACTTGCCAGCTTTTCTGTTATGCTCAGCCATAGTCACTGTCCCTAGATGGAAGGGGAAAGGGTAGAGGTTTGGGAGGGACAGGGAGAACCTGTCCTATTTGCACTTTCTTTCTTTTTTTTTTTTTTTGAGACAGTCTTGCTCTATCGCCAAGGCTGGAGTACAGTGGCACAATCTCAGCTAACTGCAACCTCTGCCTCTCCAGTTCAAGCAATTCTCCTGCCTTGGCCTCCTGAGTAGCTAGGATTATAGGCATGCATCACCACGCCCAGCTAATTTTTTGTATTTTTAGTAGAGATGGGGTTTCACTATGTTGATCAGTCTGGTCTCAAACTCCTGACATCAGCTGATCTGTCTACCTCGGCCTCCCAAAGTGCTGGGATTACAGGGGTGAGCCACCACACCCAGCCCCTATTTGCACCACTTTCTTTCTTTCTTTATTTTTTGAGATGGGAGTCCCACTCTGCCGTCCAGGTTAGAGTACAGTGGTGTGATCTCAGCTCACTGCAACTTCTGCCTCCCGGGTTCATGCCATTCTCCTGCCTCAGCCTCCCGAGTAGCTGGGATTACAGGCACGTGCCATCATGCCCAGCTGATTTTTGTATTTTTAGTAGAGACAGGGTTTCACCATGTTGGTCAGGCTGGTCTCAAACTCCTGACCTCGTGATCAGCCCACCTTGGCTTCCCAAAATGGTGGGATTACAGGTGTGAGCCCTGGCACGTGGCCCCTATTTGCACTTTCTAATGCAAACCAGGCCTGCACACTGCCTTGAGTACTATCATTGCATTGACTGGGTCTTCTCAAAATCCTATATCCAAGCATCTTAGGTCTTTAGCTCCACCTCTGAGGACCCACTGGGGAGTCTCAGGAAACAGGAAGGGGGTCTTTGATCTCAGGAAAAACATGGGCTCCTATCTCAACTGCCCATCCCCCATGCTCTACCTTCTTCCTCTCTGCAGAAGGAGCTCAGTGAGGATATCCAGGGGACCCATGATGCAAAGCAGGGGTCCCAGAGCCCTGCCCAAGCAGGGAGAGAATCAGAGGCCCTGAAGGCCCAGCTGGAAGAGGAGAGGAAGCGGGTGGCCCAGGTGCAGCACGAGCTGGAGGAACAGAGGAGCCAGCTGCTGCAGCTGAGGACCCAGCGGCCTGTGGAGAGGCTGGAGGAAAAGGAAGTAGTGGAGTTCTACCGGGACCCCCAGCTGGAAGGCAGCCTGTCCAGGGCGAAGGTCCAAGTGGAGGAGGAGGGCAAGCGGCGGGCTGGCCTGCAGGCAGACCTGGAAGCAGCAGCCCAGAAGGTCGTGCAGCTGGAGAGCAAGAGGAAGACCATGCAGCCTCATCTGCTGACCAAGGAGGTCACCCAGGTGGAGAGGGACCCCGGCTTGGATAGCCAGGCAGCCCAGCTCAGGGTCCAGATCCAACAACTCCGTGGGGAGGATGCTGTCGTCTCGGCCCAACTGGAAGGGCTGAAGAAGGAGCTACTGGCCCTTGAGAAGAGGGAGGTGGACGTGAAGGAAAAGGTCGTGGTGAAAGAGGTGGTCAAGGTGGAGAAGGATCTGGAAATGCTCAAGGCAGCCCAGACTCTAAGGCTGCAGCTTGAGGAGGATACTGCACGGAGGAAGGGGGTAGAGGAGGCTGTGGCCAAGCTACGGGCACGCATCCAAGACCTGGAGCGGGCTATCAGTGCAGTGAAGCCCAAGGTCATTGTGAAGGAGGTGAAGAAGGTGGAGCAGGACCCAGGCCTCCTCCAGGAGTCCTCCAGGCTGAGGAGCCTCCTTGAGGAGGAGAGGAGCAAGAACACGACGCTGGCCAGGGAGCTGAGCGACCTGCACAGCAAGTACAGCGTGGTGGAGAAGCAGAGGCCCAAGGTGCAGCTCCAGGAGCACGTCCGCGAGGTCTTCCAGGTGGATCCGGAGACAGAGCAGGAGATCGCCCGGCTCAGGGCCAAGCTGCAGGAGACAGCGGGCAAGAGGAGCAGTGTGGAGAGGGAGGTGGAGAAGCTGCTGCCTGACCTGGAGGTCCTGCGGGCCCAGAAGCCGATGGTGGAGTATAAGGAGGTGACCCAGGAGGTGGTACGGCACGAGAGGAGCCCTGAGGTGCTGCGTGAGATCGACCGGCTCAAGGCTCAGCTCAATGAGCTGGTTAACAGCCACGGGCGCTCTCAGGAGCAGCTCATCCGCCTGCAGGGTGAGCGCGATGAGTGGAGGCGTGAGCGGGCCAAGGTGGAGACAAAGACAGTGAGCAAGGAGGTGGTGCGCCATGAGAAGGATCCAGTGCTGGAGAAGGAGGCAGAGCGGCTCCGCCACGAGGTGCGGGAGGCGGCCCAGAAGAGGCGGGTGGCAGAGGACCTGCTTTATGAGCTGCAGAGCAAGCGGCTGCTGCTGGAGAGGAGGAAGCCCGAGGAAAAGGTGGTGGTGCAGGAGGTCGTGGTCACCCAGAAGGACCCCAAGCTGCGAGAGGAGCACAGCCGACTGAGCCAGAGCCTGGATGAGGAGGTGGGCCGGCGGCGGCAGCTGGAGCTTGAGGTGCAGCAGCTGCGGGCAGGCGTGGAGGAGCAGGAGGGCCTGCTCAGCTTCCAGGAGGACCGCAGCAAGAAGCTGGCTGTGGAGAAGGAGCTGCGGCAGCTGACCTTGAGGATCCAGGAGCTCGAGAAGCGGCCTCCCGCGGTGCAGGAGAAGATCATCATGGAGGAAGTGGTCAAGCTGGAGAAGGACCCAGACCTGGAGAAGTCCACGGACGCCCTGCGGCGGGACCTGGACCAGGAGAAGGCCCAGGTGAAGGAGCTGCATCGGGAGTGCAAGAACCTGCAGGTCCAGATCGACGTCCTCCAGAAAGCCAAGTCGCAGGAGAAGACCATCTACAAGGAAGTAATCCGGGTGCAGAAGGACCGCGTGCTGGAGGATGAGCGAGCCCGCGTGTGGGAGATGCTCAACCGCGAGCGCACAGCCCGGCAGGCCCGGGAGGAGGAGGCGCGGCGCCTGCAGGAGCGTATTAACCGGGCGGAGGCACTGGAGAGGACCTGGTCCCGGGAGGAGGCTGAGCTGCAGAGGGCCCGGGACCAGGCTGACCAGGAGCGTGGGCGGCTGCAGCAGGAGCTGCGGACTCTGGAGAGGCAGAAGCAGCAGCAGACGCTGCAGCTGCAGGAGGAGTCGAAGCTGCTCAACCAGAAGACAGAGAGCAAGCGGCAGAAGGCAGCCCAGCGGGGCCAGGAGCTCTCACGGCTTGAGGCGGCCATCCTCCACGAAAAAGACCAGATCTATGATAAGGAGCGGACCCTCCGGGACCTCCACGCCAAGGTGAGCCGGGAGGAGCTCAGCCAGGAGACCCAGACACGGGAGACCAACCTTTCCACCAAGATCTCCATCCTGGAACCCGAGACGGGGAAGGACATGTCCCCGTACGAGGCCTATAAGAGCGGCATCATTGACAGGGGCCAGTACCTGCAGCTGCAGGAGCTCGAGTGCGACTGGGAGGAGGTCACCACCTCGGGGCCCTGTGGGGAGGAGTCTGTGCTCCTGGACCGCAAGAGCGGGAAGCAGTACTCCATCGAGGCCGCGCTCCGCTGCCGGCGCATTTCCAAGGAGGAGTACCACCTGTACAAAGACGGCCACCTGCCCATCTCCGAGTTTGCGCTGCTAGTGGCTGGAGAGACCAAGCCGAGCTCCTCGCTCTCCATTGGCTCCATCATCTCCAAGTCCCCGCTCGCCTCCCCTGCCCCTCAGAGTGCCAGTTTCTTCTCTCCCAGCTTCTCTCTTGGGCTCGGTGATGACAGCTTCCCCATTGCCGGGATCTACGACACAACCACCGACAACAAGTGCAGCATCAAGACGGCCATGGCCAAGAACATGCTGGACCCCATCACTGGGCAGAAGCTGCTGGAGGCCCAGGCGGCCACAGGGGGCATTGTGGACCTGCTCAGCCGCGAGCGCTACTCCGTGCACAAGGCCATGGAGAGGGGCCTGATCGAGAACACCTCCACACAGAGGTTGCTCAATGCCCAGAAGGCCTTCACCGGCATCGAGGACCCTGTGACCAAGAAGAGGCTGTCGGTGGGCGAGGCCGTCCAGAAGGGCTGGATGCCCCGGGAGAGCGTGCTCCCACACCTGCAGGTGCAGCACCTGACTGGGGGGCTTATCGACCCCAAGAGGACAGGCCGCATCCCCATCCAGCAAGCCCTCCTCTCCGGGATGATCAGCGAAGAGCTGGCCCAGCTCCTGCAGGACGAGTCCAACTACGAGAAGGATTTGACAGACCCCATCTCCAAGGAACGGCTGAGCTACAAGGAGGCCATAGGCCGCTGCCGCAAGGACCCTCTGAGCGGCCTGCTGCTCCTGCCTGCAGCGCTGGAAGGATACCGCTGCTACCGCTTGGCCTCCCCCACTGTCCCATGCTCCCTGCGCTGACACAGGCCAGGCAGCTGGTAGGTGAATGTGTGTGTTGGGGCAGCTAGGATACCCCTTGCCTCTAAGCAGCCTCATCCCAAGCAGTGGGTCTTCCCATTGACCGCTGTCTTTTATTATTTTACTACTGTGGTGTTGGGCTCCCTCCCCGACCCTTGGTGACTGATCCATCCCCAGACCACGACAGCAGCAGCTCAGTCCTTCCTCCCTCCGTGTCCACCCAGTAATCCCAATAAACGAATTCTCCCCGTGCCACGTGGTGTCCTGTTCATTCATATTTTGGAGCACAGGATCCACCCATCTGGGGGATGAACTGCTCAAGTCCTTTCCGGGCAGACATGCCCAACCCGCCTGCCTGGGAAATGGGCATCCTCAGAAGCCTGTGCCTCCTTGGGTGCTGGGCAGGGATGTGGTGGCAGGTCACAGAAAGAGATGATGGTTTAAAATCACTCCAGGCTGGGCAAGGTGGCTCATGCTTGTAATCCCAGCACTTTGGGAGGCCGAGGTGGGCAATCACGAGGTCAGAAGTTTGAGACCAGTCTGACCAATGTGGTGAAACTCCATCTCTACTAAAAATACAAAAATTAGCCAGTCATGATGGCGTGCACCTGTAATCCCAACTACTTGGGAGGCTGAGGCAGGAGAATCGCTTGAACCCAAGAGGCAGAGGTTGAAGTGAGCCAGGATGATGCCACTGCACTCTGGGCAACAGAGTGAGACTCCATCTCAAAAAAAGAAAAAAAATCACTAAAGGAGGACAATTGGGTTATTTGTAACTCAGAGAAAGGATAAATGATTGAGGGAATGGATACCCCATTTACCCTGATGTGATTATATGGATGCCTGTATCAAAATATCTCATGCATCCCATAAATGCACACACCTACTATGTACCCACAACAGTTTGAAAAGGGATCATGGGCTGGACTTGGTGGCTCACACCTGTAATCCTAGCACTTCGAGAGGCCGAGGCGGGGCAGATCACCTGAGGTCAGGAATTTGAGACCAGCTGAGCCAACATGGTGAAATGCTGTCTTTACTAAAAATACAAAAAAATAGCCGGGCTTGGTGGTGTATGCCTGTAATTCCAGCTACTTGGGAGGCTGAGGCAGGAGAATTGCTTGAACCCTGGAGGCGGAGGTTGCAGTGATAGCTGAGATTGCCTATAATCCCAGTTACTCAGGAAACAGGCAGCAGAATTGCTTGAACCCAGGAGATGGAGGTTGCAGTGAGTGGAGATTGTGCCACTGCACTCCAGCCTGGGTGACAGAGCAACTCTTGTCTCAAAAAAAAAAGGGCCAGGTGCAGTGGCTCAAGCCCGTAATCCCAGCACTTTGGGAGACCAAAGTGGGCGGATCATGAGGTCAGGAGACTAAGACCATCCTGGCCAATATGGTGAAACCCCATTTCTACTAAAAATACCAACATTAGCTGGACATGGTGGCACATGATGCGGGAGAATCGCTTGAAAGGGGAGGCAGAGGTTGCAGTAAGCTGAGATTGTGCCACTGCACTGCAGCCTGGCAACAGTGAGTGACTCCGTCTCAAAAAAAAAAAATCATGAAACAGCCCTTGCCTCCCCACCCGCCCTGTACCCATTTCCCCATTGTCTCAGTTTGGGCCAGGGTTGTCTCCAGTCCTATTTCAATGTCCCCCTTGTCAGGAAGCCCAGGTGTCCTCCGTGAGCAGTACAACCAGTAAACTCAGAAACATTATCACATTTATTTCTTGTTGTCAAGCCAGAAACGAACCAAGATAAGCACATCTTGGGTGAAGGAACAACTCCTTAGTGCAGCCACAGCCCAGCTCTCCTGGGATCGGGGGCACGTCCTCTCTCCTTCCCTCACTCCCTCCTGTTTAACTTGGGACTCTGAACTGAAACTCTTCCCCCAAACATTTTAAATCCAAAAAGACCAGCAGAGGGCAACCTTTCCTCAGGGTCTGGCCCTGCCCAGACCGGGCAGGCCCCCTGCCTTCAACTTGGCCCCTGTTGTTCCGGTGCCCAGGGACCCCCATGCACGGAGTATCTGTGCCTCTATTTTGAAACGACTCTGTCAAACCCAAAAAACAACACAGGATCTCGCTAGCCTGCGGGCAGGACTAACCCAGACTCAGCCCTCTGCAGGTTGATGCCAATTCCTTAGTGCTTTGCTCTCCCCAGACGTGTCCTCTCTTGGGAATGGGTGGGAGGCAGCTGGGACAGCAGCTGCTCGAGAGAGGATCTGAGTGTGGCCTTGATGTTCTCAACGGCAGAATCGCTGCACCACATACTGGTGGGCGGCCGGGCAGGGCTCCGGGGATGAGAAGTACCGGTGGGCCAGGGCGGTCTTGGCCGTGATCCGCCGGCTGGGGTCATACTGCAGGAGTTGCTGGGAAGGAAGGAGGAGGAGGAAGATGGGGTCTGAATGCAGCCAGAGTGGGGTGAGGAATTCCCCACCCAGGTCCCAGATCAAGGGCCTGAGCCCCAAAACGGCTGCCCTCAAACCTAGAACCACATGAAACCACAACCTCCCAGCTCTCCAGCCAGTTCCAGACACTCCTGGAATCTGGACAGTCCTAATGAGTCACCCAGGTCTCCTCAGGCCACTGAAGCTGAGTCACCCCACTCCTTGGGGAGGGCCCCAGGTCCCAGCCTGCTTCTAGTCGTGAAGATCCCCAACGTATCAGGAAGCAGGGGACTGAAGCTGTCCAGGGAGCAACCCTGAGTGGGGGGGCATGGGAACTGACACTCTAAGAAGCCAGACCTGTCCAACCCTCTACCCTAGAGTCCCTAAACCCAGGCAGGTAGACAACACACAGAGACTTCTGGAGAGCTGGGCACACAACCTGAAGATGAAAATACTGACCCGCTTTCCTCTCACTCAACACCAGATTAAGGACAGAAATGTGGCTCCAAGACTTTGTGGGCAAGAATGGAGAGTGGATGGGCGCAGTGGCTCACACCTGTAATCCCCCAGAAGTTTGAGAGGCCGAGACAGGAGGATCACTTGAGCCCAGGAGTTCGAGACCAGTCTGGGCAACATAGTGAGACCCCCCCTTTTTGTGGTTGTTTTGAGACAGAGTCTCACTTTGTAGCCTAGGCTGGAGTGCAGTGGCGTGATCTCAGCTCACTGCAACCTCCGCCTCCCAGGTCTCAGTTCAAGCAATTCTTCTGCCTCAGCCTCCAGAGTAGCTGGGATTACAGGAACACACCACCATGCCCAGCTAATTTTT
Source organism: Callithrix jacchus (assembly GCF_049354715.1). Classification (NCBI taxonomy): domain Eukaryota; kingdom Metazoa; phylum Chordata; class Mammalia; order Primates; family Cebidae; genus Callithrix; species Callithrix jacchus. Next base: position 131,900,263 of record NC_133506.1, on the reverse strand, counting down.
GTGGGGTTTTTTTTAGTAGAGATGGGGTTTCACCATCTTGGCCAGGCTGGTCTTGAACTCCTGACCTCGTGATCCACCTGCCTCAGCCTCCCAAAGTGCTGGGATTACAGGTGTGAGCCACCACACCTGGATGTGAGATCTCATTTCTACAAAAAAAAAAAAAAAAATTAGCTGGGCATGGTGGCACACGCCTATAGTCCCAGATACCCAGGAAGCTGAGGCAGGAGGATTAATTGAGCCCAGGAGTTTGAGACCAGCCTGGGCAATGTGGTTAAATGCTGTCTCTACAAAAAAATACAAAAATGCCCCAGGCACAGTGGCATGCACCTGTGCTCCCGGCTACTAAGAAGGCTGAGACAGGAAGATCGCTTGTGGCTTGGAGATCAAGACTGCACTCCAGCCTTGGTAACTGAGTGAGACCCCCTGTCTCAAAAAGAAAAAAAGAACAGACGGCTCTGCTAGATGCTTCCTGGGCTGTCCAGCCTGGGCCAGCTTGAGGCACCAACAGGAGCGGTGAGTGAGGACCATGGCATGGGCCCACACAGCAAGGAACAGCCTGTTCTGAAGAATGACCACCATAGGAGTCACAGGGGGAACGCCCAGGCAGTAGGAGGTGTGGCCCCAGCTGGGCACAGTGGCTCGTCCCTGTAATCCCAGCACTCTGGGAGGCTGAGGTGGGCAGATCACCTGAGGTCAGGAGTTCAAGACCAGCTTGGCCAATATTTTGAGGTAGAAACCCTGTCTCTACCTCAAAAAATAATTTAGGCCGGGCGCAGTGGCTCAAGCCTGTAATCCCAGCACTTTGGGAGGCCGAGGCGGGTGGATCACGAGGTCAAGAGATCGACACCATCCTGGTCAACATGGTGAAACCCCGTCTCTACTAAAAATATAAAAAATTAGCTGGGCATGGTGGCATGTGCCTGTAATCCCAGCTACTCAGGGGGCTGAGGCAGGAGAATTGCATGAACCCAGGAGGCAGAGGTTGCAGTGAGCCGAGATTGCACCATTGCACTCCAGCCTGGGTAACAAGAGCGAAACTCTGTCTCAAAAAAAAAAAAAAATTTAGCTGGGCATGGTGGCAGGCACCTGTAGTCCCAGCCACCCAGGAGGCTGAGGCAGGAGAATTGCTTGAACCCAGGAGGTGGAGGTTGCAATGAGCTGAGATCATGCCATTGCACTCCAGCCTGGGTAATAAGAAGGAAACTCTGTCTCAAAAAAAAAAAAATTAGAAAAGAAGGTATAGCCCTGGCCTGGGGAAGCATACAGCTTAGATGGAGCAATAACGTCCGCAAAGAGGAATAGCAAACACTTAAGGCAATTCGGGGAAAAGGGCGAATAGCATGGCATAAAGACAGAGCTAACTCAGCGATCACCGCTCCCACAGGGAAGATAAACACTGCACCTAATCGTTGGGGAGGCTCCCAGGTCAAACAATCAGTATACTCAGGGACAAGGACGAGCCAACTGTGTATCAGGATCAGGAAAGAAATCCTGGCCTCAGGCTGAGAAAGTGCCAGGGTTATGTAAGAGGCCGGCTGATGAGGAGAAACTCTTATTGGAGCAGCAGCCAGAGCCCACGTGCACCTACCATGAGCAGGTCCTTGCCCTCTGACTCCAGATTGGGCACGATCTCTTCTAGCCCCTTCCTGGTCCACTTAGGGAAGTTGCCCTTATAGTCAGGCAGCTGGGTGACCCCGGGCCATACGGCTTCACTGGGTGTCCCCAGCATACGAAAGATACGAAAGAGCTGGTCAATCTCAGAGTCACCAGGAAACAGGACTTTTCGAGTCACCTGGAATGGGGAAGAAGAGAAGGTATGGGGTCCGCCACTTTGTCATACAGAATCTATTATGAGATAAGTGGCCAGACCCAGGGAGATGCCTGTCAAGATAGCCTTCCCATGGTTATGCATAGAATTCTGGCCTTTTTTGGAATAAAGCTGGCTTCCTCAGTCCTTCAGCCAGTACCAAATACCTTTTTTAAAAAATAGAGATAGATTCTTGCTCTGTTGCCCAGGCTGGAGTGCAGTGGTGTAATCACAACTCACTGCAGCCTCCACCACAGGCTCAAGCAATCCTCCTGCCTCAGCCTCCTGAGTAGCTGGGACTACAAGCATGCACCATCACACCCAGCTAATTCTTGTATTTTTTTTTTTCCTTTTTATTTATTTATTTATTTTTTGAGACGGAGTTTCGCTCTTGTTATCCAGGTTGGCGTGCAATGGCGTGATCTCGGCTCACCGCAACCTCTGCCTCCTGGGTTCAGGCAATTCTCCTGCTTCAGCCTCCTGAGTAGCTGGGATTACAGGCATGCACCACCACGCCCAGCTAATTTTTTGTATTTTTAATAGAGACGGGGTTTCACCATGTTGACCAGGATGGTCTCAATCTCTTGACCTCGTGATCCACCCGCCTCGGCCTCCCAAAGTGCTGGGATTACAGGCTTGAGCCACCGTGCCTGGCCTTTTTATTTTTTATTTTTTTCCTTGCTTTTATTTCATCCCCAGACTTCCCAGGACAAGCCCAGACTTTCTTTTTTTTTTTTAGACAAAGTCTTGCTCTGTCACCCAGGCTGGAGTGCAGTGGCACAATCTCGGCTCATTGTAACCTTTGCCTCTTGAGTTCAAGCAATTCTCCTGCCTCAGCCTCCTGAGTAGCTGGGATTACAGGTGCACGACATTGCACCAAGCAAATTTTTTTTTTGAGACGGAGTCTAGCTCTGTCACCCAGGCTGGAGTGCAATGACATGCTCTCAGCTCGCTGCAACCTCCGCCTCCTGGGTTCAAAGCAACTCTCCTGCCTCAGCTTCCCTCCCTGGTAGCTGGAATTACAGGCATGCAGTACCATATCCAGCTAATTTTTGTATTTTTAGTAGAGATGGGATTTCACCATGTTGGTCAGGCTGGTCTTGAACTCCTGACCTTGTGATCCGCCTGCCTCAGCCTTCCAAAGTGTTGAGCCACCACGCCCAGCCTAATTTTTTGTATTTTAGTAGAGACAGGGTTTCACCATATTGGCCAGGCTGGTGGTCTTGAACTCCTGACCTCAGGTGATCCGCCCACCTCAGCCTCCTGAAGTGCTGGGATCACAGGTATGAGCCACTGTGCCCAGCCCCAAACACTCTTTAATCCACCTCTACTGAAGTATCAGTGGGCCCCACCCAACCCAGCAGGACCCCGCCTGTGACACCCTGTGGCCATGTGTGCCCCTCTCTCTACCATCTCTGCAAAGATGCAACCAATGCTCCAGATATCCACAGCTGTAGTATAGAACTTGCTGCCCAAGAGAATCTCGGGGGCGCGATACCACAGCGTTACCACCTGCAGGGCAAGGAAACAGCAACATTCAGGGTGGCTGACTGCATGGGTGACACTCCTGCTGCCCCTCTCTCCTCTTTGTCTCACGATACCTCGTGGGTGTAGGTGCGCAGGGGCACCCCGAAGGCTCGAGCCAGGCCGAAGTCAGCCAACTTGATGGCACCTAACTCATCAATGAGCAGATTCTGGGGCTTCAGGTCTCGGTGGATGACCCGATGTGAGTGGCAGAAACTCACCCCCTGCAGCAGCTGGAAGAGGTAGCTCTGGAGAAATGAGTGTGAGGTAGAGCCAGCTGACTGGAGGCGCTGAGCAGACAGGGATAGTGGGGATGGGGCGTCACCTCCCCTTCCCTGCCCTTCCCTCCCTACCTTAATGAGGTGCATGGGGAGCTCCAAGCCTGAGGTGGAGTCCATGTACTTCTTCAGGTCCTGGCTGAGGAACTCAAACACCAGATAAAGCTTCCTCTCATTGTGTACCACATCCAACAGCCTGGCAGGGAGGTGGCAGTCAGGATGTCACCTTTGCTATCCCAACTTCCCCACCTCCATCCCCAACTCACCTGACGATGTTGGGGTGCTTCAGCTCCTTAAGCAGGGAGATCTCCCTGATGGCAGTGCTTGGGACCCCCTCTGTCTCCCTGCAAGAAACAAGCCGTGGGCACAGAGACCGGGGCCAAGAAGGGCACTTCCGGCCAGGGGGATCGGCTTCTGCGTTCCTTATCCCTGTAGGATGGCCCAGGCCATGTGCTCCTTGGCTTGTCACCCACCAAGCTCCACAGAGCAGGGCCCAGGCAAAGGCTGATCAGGAGGCAGTGAGCTGGGTGGGGGATGGGTAAAGGGCTGCAGGCAGCACCCAGAGGAGATGAGTGTGGACTCCCAGAAGGAGAAAATGGATCGAAGAGTGCCCAGGCTGTGATGGTCCAGGGCGGGTAACTCAGGGGCTGTCCCAGCACTCACAAATCTAGCCTGATCTTCTTCAAGGCCACCAGCTGTCCTGTCTCCCTGTTCTTGGCCTTGTATACCACCCCATAGGTGCCCTCTCCGATTTTCTCTACCTTCTGGAACACATCCATGGCAGCAGAGCTGTCTGGGAAACAGAAGGCACCGAGCCATTAGCACCCCACGCCCAACGCCCCCACTGTCCCTCCAGCCACCGCATGACACCCTGCCCAGCCACACCCAGGCTGCCCGGCTCCCAAGGCATGTGGCCCAGCCACCCCCTTTAGTTGGCTCATCCTGCCTGGAAACCTGGCTGGGGACCGGAGGCCACCTCTTGCACAGCCCAGCCCAGCCTGTACCCCCCAGGGGTTCGGGGGTCACCCCTCGCCCAGCCTGGCACACCCAGGACCCCCAGGATTCTTGCCCGCACCCGACCTCAGAGGGCAGGGCCCACATTCTCCCACCCAGGCCCCACACTCTCCCACCCAGGCCCCTGCCCAGCCCAGCCATAACACCCAGGGTATTGGGTGCTGCCCTTCACCCACCCCAGCCCAGCCTGGACTCCCAGGGAGTCAGGGGCCACCCCTCACCCAGCCCAGCTAAGTCCCCCAGGCCTCTCATCCGTGCCCCGCCTTGGAGGGCAGGACCACCCTCTCTCGCCCAGCCCAGCCCCCCAGGCCTCTCACCCGTGCCCTGCCTCAGAGGGCAGGACCACCCTCTCTCAGCCAGGCCCCCGCCCAGCCCAACCAGGCCCAGGCTCTGGGGATACAAGGCCACCAGGAAGTGCTGCCCAGGGGCCGGGGCCACTGGGGACAGAGGTCAGGGGTCAGGAGAGCCCTGAAGCCACAGTCCTGCCCTGGGCTGCAAACTCAGGGCCCAGGGACTTGGCCCGGCCCTTGTGATGCCGCTCAGCCTCCTCTGAGGGCAGAGGCTAGCCGGGGGCAACACCCCTGCGTCCTGAACCCCCCACCCAGGTCCCTGGTCCCCCAGCGCCCTCCCCAGAGGTCCCCGGCCCAGAATTCACCAGAAGCCCTGAGAGGCTGCAGCCCACGACCGGTTGTGGCTCCCCCTCCTGGCCCCCACCAGCGCTGCATCAGGTGCACACATAAAGGGCACGCCCCCTGGGCCTTTATTCACCAGGATATTCTGGAACCCTCCACGGCCCCCTACCAGGCACAGCCCTGGCACCCAAGCTTGGCCACCTGCAGTCTCCCAGGGTGGAGCTGTCAGATTTGGGGCCTGCTTTCAGGGCTCTCATTGCTAAGCCAATCCCAAAGTAGCGGAAGGGGCTGGATTCACCACCCGCCCCTCTGTTTTCGGGCTGCAGACAAAGGCGTCGCTGGGGGGTGTCTGTGCTCTCCTGGGTTCCTGCAGCTCCAGAGGGTTTGACCCCCAAAGCGGGTGGGGGTGTTGCTGGGCTGCTGTTTCTACTGGCCGCCGCCCCGCTCCTGCTGGTACAGCCTCTGCTCCCGGATGGCTTGTTCCAGCAAGGGCAGGTTCATCCCTTCCACACAGGTCAGCACCCGCGCCTTCACCACGGAGCCTCCATCTGCAAGACAAACACCAGGGCATGAGCGGTGACTGACAGCCAGTCAACAACGTCCTCCAAGATGCATGCATGCCAGCTGTTCCCTCAACAGCTCAGTCCTGGCTTTTGGCAGCAAGCAGTGTGGACCAGAAAACGGCATCTGGGGCGAAGGCAACTGTGTACTTGGGCCTAGAACTGTGGGCCAGTCAGGCACAGCAGGCCCGTGTCTGGAACTTAGCCGGTGGCCAGAAAACTCTCTGGACTGAGGGAAAGGCCCCCTTGGCACTTTGGGACACACCGTCATCAGAAAGCAGAGGAAAAGAGACACCCATATTTTAAAAATCCAAGGGACTGAGCTCCAGGTAAGTTTGGCTTTATAGGAGCAGGTCATCGCACCCTGGACAAGGGGCTCGGGGTTTCTCACAGATGCAGTGGTCAACTGATAAATGATGGAAAGGTTTGCCAATGTGCAGGTGGCACCAAACAGGAAAGACATCTGGGATTTGTCACTACAGACTTTTTTTTTTTGAGATGGAGTTTAGTTCTTGTTGCCCAGGCTGGAGTACAATGGCCCAATCTCAGCTCACCACAACCTCCGCCTCTCGAGTTCTAGTGATTATCCTGCCTCAGCCTCCCAAGTAGCTGGGATTACAGGTATGTACCACCATGCCTGGCTAATTTTGTATTTTTAGTACAGACGGGGTTTTACCATGTTGGTCAGGCTGGTTTTGAACTCCTGACCTCAGGTGATCTACCTGCCTTGTCCTCCCAAAGGATTATGGGGCATGAACCACCATGCCTGGCCCATAATAGACTTTTTTTTTTTTTTTTTTGAGACAGTCTCATTCTTCACCCAGGCTGGAGTGCAGTGGTGCAATCTTGGCTCACTGCAACCTCCACCTCCCAGGTTCAAGCAATTCTCCTAACTCAGCCTCCCAAGTAGCTGAGACTACAGGTGCGTGCCACCACACCCACCCCCCATAATAGACTTTTTAAAAATTTTCTTTCTTTTGCCAGGCGCAGTCACTCACACCTATAATCCCAGCACTTTGGGAGGCCAAGGCAGGTGGAACGCTTGAGGTTGGGAGTTTACGACCACCCTGGCCACTTTGTCTCTACTAAAAATACAAAAATTAGCCAGGTGTAGTGGTACATGCTTGTAGTCCTAGCTACTTGGGAGGCTGAGGTAGGAGAATCACTTGAACCTGGGAGACCTGAGGTTGCAGTGAGCCAAGATCACCCACCACTGCACTCCAGCCCAGGTGACAGAGCAAGACTCCAACTCAAAAAAATTTCTTTGAGACAGGGTGTTGCTTTGTCACTTGCGCTGGAGTCCAGGGCCTCATCACAACTCAATATAGCCTCAACCTCCCAGGCTCAGGTGATCATCTCAGCTTCCCAAGGAGCTGGGACTACAGGCATGCACCACCACACCCGGCTAATTTTTGTATTTCTTGTAGAGATGGGGTGTTGCCACGTTGCCCAGCCTGGTCTCAAACTCCTGGGCTCAAGCGATCTGCCCGCCTCAGCCTCCCAACATGCAGGAATTATAGGTATGAGCCACTGTGCCTAGATGATGTTTGTTTTTTCCCCAGTCGTAGCTTGCAATAGATAAATAAAGTTTAAAAAATTTGTTGCACTCATGTTCTCTCTGAGCACTTTAATGAATAGATTTCCAAGGCAGGCAGATCACCTGAGGTCAGGATTCGACACCAGCCTGGCCAACATGGCAAAACCCCGTCTCTATTAGAAATACAAAAATTAGCTGAGTGTGGTGGTGGGTGCCTGTAATCCTAGCTACTCAGGAGGCTGAGGCAGGAGAATCACTTGAACCTGGGAGGTGGAGACTGCAATGAGCCAAGATGGAGCCACTACACTCCAGCCTGGTGACAGAGCAAGACTCCATCTCAAAAAATAAAAAATAACTAAATAAAAAGCAGTCAGAAAGCAGTGGGGTGAGGTCTGAGGAGAGGAAGGGGTTACAGGGAACACAGATGTTCTTTTAGGAGGGTTGTCTGCAAAGGGAGGGAAGGTCATGGGCAGGCAGGGCAGACTCTAGCATAGAAGATGACGTCTTAACATTGGGACTATTATTTCCATATAGAGGATTGAGTGCCTTACATGTCAAGAGGGAAGAACTGTGGTAACCTTGTAGGTAGGAGGGATCCACTTCCTCTTAGACTAGAGGAAGAAGCTAATGGTGGCCGTTTCAGTGTCTGATTGTTGGAGGAAGAACAGCTGCCTGTGGCCTCAGTTCTAGCTGGGACATAAAGCAATCTGCCAGTTGGGACAGGGGAGGAGAGGAAGTAGGTTCTTACCAGGCAGGGGTGTGGTGTCTGGGAGGGGGGCATGGCCAGGACACAAGGATTTCTAGGCAGTGCAGGGGGACCCCAGTGAGCCCCTGAAATCACTGTGCTCCAAATCCTCGGAGCTCTCTGCACTCAACAGTTGCCAGGACCAGGAGAGTGGAGGCTGGGGTCTCGGAGCTGGAGCAATGGAAGGCAAGGCCCAGAGGGGAAGAGAGGTGGGGGAAACAGCCCAGGAGTCCTGAGTCCACAAGTCCTGACAGGGGAAGAAGGATGCAGCAGAAGCAGAAATGAGAGTGGGTGGCGTACACTGGGGCCTCGGGATGGCAATCTCAGGGAGACATGTCCAAGGTGTGGCAGCGGGCGTGGGAGGTGTAATTGGTGCAGAGGTGCATGGTGGTGGGGAACCAGTTGGCAGCAGGGAGACAGGGAAGGATGTGTGATGTGACACGCCTGAGGAGCCAGTGGAACTCGGGCCCACTCCAGACTGTGGGCATGTGGTCTGGGGAGGAGGGTTTGGGCAAGTCCCAGAGCCAGCTGGTAAGGATGCTTGAAGAGGGAGGTGCATATGGGATGCCTGGAAGGTTTCCCCCCATCCCTCCCTTTCTCTTTCCTTTTTTTTTCTTTTTGCTTCTCTTTATTCTTTTTTTTTTCCATAGAGACAGGGTTTCACTATGTTGGCCAGGATGGTCTTGATCTCCTGACCTCGTGATCCACCTGCCTCATCGGCCTCCCAAAGTGCTGGGATTACAGGTGTGAGCCACCATGCCCGGCCTCTTCTCTTCTCTTTATTCTTTCTCTCTCTCTCTCTTGTTTTTTTTTAGGCAGGCCCTTGCTCTGTCGCCCAGGCTAGAGTGCAGTGGTATGATCTTGATGGTCTTGGCTCACTGCAACCTCCACCTCCCGGGTTCAAGTGATTCTCCTGCCTCAGCCTCCCAAGTACCTGGGATAACAGATATGCATCACCACACCCAGCTAATTTTGTATTTTTAGTAGAGATGGGGTTTCACCATATTGCCCAGGCTGGTCTTGAACTCCTTGCCTCAAGTGATCCACCTGCCTTGGCCTCCCAAAGTGCTGGGATTACAGGTATGAGCCACTGCACCCAGCCTTCTTTTTGTTTTTAGACAGGGTCTCACTCTGTCACCCAGGCTGTAGTACAATGGTAGAGTCTCAGCTCACTGCAACCTCCACCTCCCTGGCTCAAGTGATCTTCCCACCTCAGCCTCCCCAGCAGCTGGAAGTACAGGCATGCCTGCAACAACACACCATACTAAATTTTGTATTTTTTGTAGAGACGGAGTTTCACCATATTACCCAGGCTGGTCTCGAACTTCCGGACTCAAGTAATCTACCCGCCTCAGCCTCCCAAATGTGCTGGACTTACAGGAGTGAGCCACAGTGCCTGGCCTCTTTTTCTTTTTCTTTGGAAACAGGGTCTCGCTGGGCATGGTGGCTTATGCCTTTAATCCAAGCACTTTGGAGGCCAAGGAGGGTGGATCACCTGAGGTTGGGAGTTCAAGACCAGCCTGACCAACATGGTGAAACCCCATCTTAAAAAAAAAAAAGAAACAGGGTCTCATTTTGTCACCCAGGTTCAAGTGCAGTGGTGTGACCACAGCTCACTGCAGCATCGAACTCCGGCCTCAAGCCATCCTCCTGCCTCAGCCTCCCAAGTAGCTGAGACTACAAGCACGAGGCACCAAACCCCGCTAACATTTTCTTTTGTAGAGATGGAGTCTCTCTATGTTGCCTAAGCTGGTCTCGAACTCCTGGGTTCAAGTGATCCTCCCACCTCAGCCTCTCAACATGCTAGATGAGTGAGTCCCTGAGCCACACAGGAAGGTTTCTGAGTACAGGGTGCAGGGGTGCAGTGAGAGAAAACCAGAAGGCAGAGGATGCAGGGCAAGAGCGTGTGGGCAGCTGCTTGCTGTGGTCCAGGGCCCTTCAGCCTGGGTGTGCTCTGAGGACCTCTGGAGTAGGCCTAGGAAAGGCTGTGCCCACACACACTTTACTTCCAGGACAGGAGGCCCTCAGGCCTTTTCAGGGCACCAACAAGTGTCAGGTCTGTGGGTTTTAGCACACCCCAACATGTCTTCACCTGGTGGTCTTCTTAGCTAGCTCTTCTGCAAACATTTCTGAAAGGTGACCTCTCGCTGGTCCTCGGAACTTTCAGTGTAGCCACAGGGCAGGATTCATGTCTGATCAACCTTTGTGTCCCCACAGAACTTTGGACCTGGCACAGGAAGGCCTATTATTTCATTTCTTTTCTTTCTTTCTTTTTTTTTTTTGAGACAAAGAGTTTCACTCTTGTTGCTTATGCTGGGGTACAATGGTGCAATCTCAGCTCACTGCAACCTCCGCCTCCTGGGTTCAAGCAATTCTCCTGCCTCAGCTCCCCGAGTAGCTAGGATTACAAGAATGTGCTACCACACCTGGCTAATTTTTAAATTTTTGTGAAGATGGGGGTCTCACTATGTTGCCCAGGCTGGTCTCAAACTCCTGGCCTCAAGCAATCCTCCCTCCTTGGCATCCCAAAGTGCTGAGATTACAGGTATGAGCCACCAGACTTGACCTTCACAGAGAGGTTTAACGCAGCCACAGAATGCCCCCTCTGCCCAGGCCAGAGGTCAGGGAGGCTGGAGCACAGTCAGCCTGATGCTCTCCTCCCTCCTCCTCATCTTTGATTCCCAGTCCCCACCATGAATGACAAGCATGTTTGACTTAGAATATCAAGACAGGCTGGGCACAGCGGCTCACATCTGTAATCCCAGCACTTTGGGAAGCCAAGGTGGGTGGATTGTGAGGTCAGGAGCTCAAGACCTGCCTGGTCAAGATAGTGAAACCCCATCCCTGCTAAGAACACAAAAATTAGCTGGGTCTGGTGACAGGCGCCTATAATCCCAGCTACGTGGGAGGCTGAGGCAGGAGAATCACTTGAACCCAGGGGGCGGAGGTTGCAGTGAGCAGAGATCGTGCCACTACACTCCAGCCTGGGCAACAGAGTAAGACACCATCTCATTAAAAAAAAAAAAAAAAAGAAAGGAAAAAAAAAAAAAGAGGGCCCGGCACGGTGGCTCACGCCTGTAATCCCAGCACTTTGGGAGGCTGAGGCAGGTGGATCATGAGGTCAAGAGATCGAGACCATCCTGGTCAACATGGTGAAACCCCATCTCTACTAAAAATACAAAAAAATTAGCTGGGCATGGTGGTGCGTGCCTGTAATCCCAGCTACTCAGGAGGCTGAGGCAGGGAAATTGCCTGAACCCAGGAGGCGGAGGTTGCGGTGAGCCGAGATCGCGCCATTGTACTCCAGCCTGGGTAACAAGAGCGAAACTCCGTCTCAAAAAAAAAAAAAAAGAAAGAAAAAAGAAAAAAAAGAAAATTAAGAAAAAAATATTTTAAGGGGGAAAAAAAAACCCCACAAAAAACAGGTTGTGATGCAAATTATGAGAGTAGGGAACTGGCCTGTGCCTGGTAACAGGCTGCTTCCTCTGAGGCCTGATTAGCTTCAGGTTCAATTTTTTTTTTTTGAGACGGAGTTTCGCTCTTGTTACCCAGGCTGCAGTGCAATGGCGCGATCTCGGCTCACCGCAACCTCCGCCTCCTGGGTTCAGGCAATTCTCCTGCCTCAGCCTCCTGAGTAGCTGGGATTACAGGCACGCACCACAATGCCCAGCTAATTTTTTGTATTTTTAGTAGAGACAGGGTTTCACCATGTTGACCAGGATGGTCTCAATCTCTTGACCTCGTGATCCACCCGCCTCGGCCTCCCAACAGGTTCAATTTTATTGGCAAGAACCCATCAGAGATGGTGCTATGTGCGTCCTCCTCATGCCTCATATCACAGGCACATGATGTTTGTCCTGATTTTTATCACATTTACATTGATCAGGCTGGCCCAGGCACTGCCAGCGGGTCCCTCCATCCCAATGCTCCCATCAAAATGTTTCCTAATGATTTTGGCCGGTAGCAAGGACCATAGCCTGGATTTTTTATCTTGTAAGGGCCTTTAAAGTGATGACTTTTGAAGTTACACATTTCTTCTGCATTTATTCACTGTAACTTTTCTCTAAGAACTTTCTAGGATGGACACAGTGGCTCACGCCTATAATTCTAGCACTTTGGGAGTCCAAGGCAGACGGATCTCAAGGTCAAATGATCAAGATAGGCCATCCTGGCCAAAATGGTGAAACCCAGTCTCTACTAAAAATACAAAAATTAGCTGGGCTTGGTGGTGCGCGACTGTAGTCCCAGCTACTGGGGAGGCTGAGGCAAGAGAATTGCTTGAACTGGAAGGCAGAGGTTGCAGTGAGCCAAGATCGTGCCACTCCACTCCAGCCTGACAACAGAGCGAGACTCCGTCTCAAAAAAAAAAGAACTTTCCTTCATCAACCATTTGGTTTTTCCAATAGGCAATCCATACAGAAATGGCAGGATAGGGCTGGGTGCGGTGGCTCATGCCTCTAATCCTAGCACTGTGGGAGGCCAAGGCAGGCAGAACACTTGACAGCAGGAGTTCAAGGCCAGCCTGGCCAACATGGTGAAACCCTCTCTCTACTAAGAATACAAAAATTAGCTGGGCATGATGGCGGGCGCCCGTAATCCTAGCTACTTGGGAGACTGAGGCAGGAGAAATCATTTGAATCTGGAAGACAGAGGTTGTAGTGACTGAAGATGGCATCACTGCACTCCAGCCTGAGCCACAGAGCAAGACTCTATCTCTAAATGAATAAATAAATGAACAAACAAACAAACCTCTCCGGTATTTGCAATGGAGCCTTAAGTTCCAGACCCTGGGCAGTGTGTTCCCGAGAGCTCCAGAGACTCCTTGTAGGAGTGAGACCATCAGAGAATGCCCTGAGGGTTTCTGGACTTTAGTCAAGGTAGAAATCATTTTGCAAAGGTCCTTTGTACCCATTCCTCCCTCCCAAACCTCACCCAAATCAATGAGCTATTTTTTTTTTTTTTTTTTTTGAGACGGAGTTTCGCTCTTGTTACCCAGGCTGGAGTGCAATGGTGTGATCTTGGCTCACCGCAACCTCCGCTCCTGGGTTCAGGAAATTCTCCTGCCTCAGCATCCTGAGTAGCTGGGATTATAGGCACCATGCCCAGCTAATTTTTTCTATTTTTAGTAGAGACGGGGTTTCACCTTGTTGACCAGGATGGTCTCGATCTCTTGACCTCGTGATCCACCCGCCTCGGCCTCCCAAAGTGCTGAGATTATAGGCGTGAGCCACCACGCTCGGCCTAATTTTTGTATTTTTAGTAGACAGGGTTTTGCCATGCTGGCCAGGCTGGTCTTAAATTCCTGACCTCAGGTGATCCACCGGCCTAGGCCTCCCAAAGTGCTGGGATTACAGGTGCCAGCCACCCTGTCTTTGAGTTGCCACCATGTGGCCAGTCTACTCTGAGTTGAATCCTCAAGAGTCCTTGAACTTCGGGCTAATTTGGAAGAAACGTCAACCCTGATGAGACGCTGCTATTGGGTCACAAGCCCATTCCTCACTGACTACCCCAAAGACTGCCCCAGCTCAGGCCCCAAGATGAGAAAGTGGGTGTGCGGCTGCAGCTCACCCTGCTGGTGCTGGAGCTCCCCGAGTACGATGTACAGGGAGCCCACCTGGGCATGGAAGGGCTCCACTAACTTGGTACAGACAAGAACCTGGTGCTGATTGGATCCATGCTGAGCCGTCAACGTCACTCTAGACTGGATCATGTCGTAGAGACACAACCTGGAGGGCAGAAGAAATGCAAAAATTTCCATCCATAGTAGAACCACCACCACGCTCCAAAGGTTTGCATGGCCAAGAAACCCATGGAGAAGTGTTCAGCCTTAATCTGGCACACGCCACCACACCCAGCTAATTTTTGTATTTTTAGTAGAGACAGGTTTTCACCATGTTGGCCAGGATGGTATCAATCTTTTGCCCTTGTGATCCACCTGCCTTGGCCTCCCAAAGTGCTGGGATTACAGGCATGAGCCATTTTTTTCTTTTCCTTTTTTTTTTGAGATGGAGTCTTGCTCTGTCGCCCAAGCTGGAGTGCAGTGGTGCAGTCTTGGCTCACTGCAACCTCTGCCTCCTGGGTTCAGGTGATTCTCCTGCCCCAGCCTCCTGAGTAGTGGGGATTACTGGCGCCTGCCAACACACCTGGTTAATTTTTCTATTTTTAGTAGAGATGGAGTTTTGCCATTTTGGCCAGGCTGGTCTCAAACTCCTAACCTCAGGTGATCTGCCCTCCTTGGCCTCCAAAAGTGCTGAGATTACAGGCGTGAGCCACTGTGCCCAGCCTAGGTTAAAATATTTTCATATGTGTATACACATGTCTCTAAGATTCTCCCCGTGATTCTCACCTCCTGATATTCACATCCTTGGGCATCCTCTACCATGCTGAGTAAGGCTGACCTGTGTAATCAATAGGATACTGCAGAAATGACCTGAGCCTGACTTTGGAGGCTAAGTCATGAAAGACATTTTGGTTTTCACCCCGCTCTTTTTCTTGGTCACTGCTTCTGGTAGAAACTGCTGTGTTTTGAGGAACCTCACACAGAACTACAGAGAAATCACATTGTCAGGAACAACTTGTCTTGGCAAGTTGTCTTGCCAAGAGACAGCACTAATTTGCCAAACATGTGAACAAACCACCTTAGAAGCAGAGCTCCCAGCCCCAGTCAAGCCTTCAGATAACTGCAGCCCTGGCCAACATCTTGACAACACTTCCCTGAGTGACCCTGAGCCAGATCCAAACAGCTAAACCACTCCCAAATTCCTGATCCACAGTAAGTATGAGACAGTAGTTATTTCAAATTTGGGGGAGGCTGAGCACAGTGGCTCATGCCTATAATCCCAGCACTTTGGGAGGCTGAGTCAAGAGAACCACTTGAGCCAGGAGTTTGACACCAGCCTTGACAATATGGGGAGTCCCTGTCTCTACTAAAAAGTAAAATTGTGTGTGTGGATGGGTAATTTGTTACACAGCAATATATAACTGATATATAACTGACAGAGTATATATGCATATATGTATATTGGGTGTCTCCATACCCACCCTCATATACAAACACATATATGTGGAAGAGCACATGAAGATAATCACCAAAGGTTAGCAGTGGTTGTCTGGACAATGGGATTATGGGTGACTTTTCCTTCTTCTTTATACCTTTATGGACTATCTACATTTTTTACAATGAATATTGATTTTTTCAGTAGTTTAATACAAACAGACAAAGTTATAAAAATCTATTTTGGCCAGATGTGGTGGCTTATGCCTGTAATCCCAGCACTTTGGGAGGCAGAGGCAGGCGGATCACAAGGTCAGGAGTTTGAGATCAACCTGGCCAATATGATGAAACCATGTCTCTACTAAAAAATACAAAAATCAGGCCAGGCACAGTGGCTCACGCCTGTAATCCCAGCACTCCAGGCAGATCACCTGAGGTCAGGAGTTCAAGATCAGCCTGACCAACATGGAGAAACCCAGTCTACTAAAAATACAAAATTAGCCGGGTGTGGTGGTGGCACATGCCTGTAATCCCAGCTACTCGGGAGGCTGAGGGAGTGAGCCAAGATCACAGCATTGCACTCCAGCCTGGGCAACAAGAGCAAAACTCCATCTCAAAAAAAAAAAAAAAAATTCAGCCGGGTGTGGTGGTGTGCACCTATAGTCCCAGTTATTTGGGAGGCTGAGGCAGGAGAATCACTTGAATCCAGGAGGTGGAGGTTGCAGTGAGCTGAGATGGCACCACTGCACTCCAGCTTGAGTGACAAGAGTGAGATTCTGTCTCAAAAAAAAAAAAAAAGAAAGAAAAACTGTTTTAATTATTTTTGGGGAAGGGTAGAGAAAGACATTGAACCATCACCCTACCAGTGAAAAACATAACCATTCTCACCTGCCAAATGTCCTCAGTGTGCTGCCATCAGGAACTTGGCCTGCACTGATCTCCCAGGGGAGGTAAAAGATCCCAGGTTTGGGCAGCATCATGGGCTCCTGTAACCAAATAGTTGAGATGGATTCTGCAGATTCCTGATAAACTAAATAGACTATAAAAAAACAAAGATTAACAGATATATGATACCAAAAGCATCTTGAAGACTAGTTTTTGTTTTGTTTTGTTTTGTTTTGTTTTTGAGATGGACTTTTGCTCTTGTTGCCCAGGCTGGAGTGCAATGGCATGATCTTGGCTCACTGCAACCTCTACCTCCCAGGTTCAAGCTATTCTCCTGTTTCAGCCTCCCGAGTAGCTGGGATTACAGGCGAGCACCACCATGCCCAGCTAACTTTTTGTATTTTCATAGAAAGGGGGTTTCACCATGTTAGCCAGGCTGGTCTCAAACTCC
The DNA here is from genome assembly GCF_049354715.1 of Callithrix jacchus. NCBI lineage: Eukaryota > Metazoa > Chordata > Mammalia > Primates > Cebidae > Callithrix > Callithrix jacchus. The sequence continues at coordinate 131,883,836 of NC_133506.1, read as the reverse complement.
TGACCACAGGTGGATCCTCCCGCCACAGCCTCCCAAAGTGCTGGGATTACAGGCATGAGCCACTGGGCCCGGCCAGCAGTGTTTCAAATTAAAAGAAAAAAATTTTTTTAGCCGGGCATGGTGGCTCAAGCCTGTAATCCCAGCACTTTGGGAGGCCGAGGCAGGTGGATCACGAGGTCAAGAGATCGAGACCATCCTGGTCAACATGGTGAAACCCCGTCTCTACTAAAAATACAAAAATTAGCTGGGCATGGTGGTGTGCGCCTGTATTCCCAGCTACTTGGGAGGCTGAGGCAGGAGAATTGCTTGAACCCAGGAGGGGGAGTGAGCCAAGATCGCGCCATTGCACTCCAGCCTGGGTAACAAGAGCAAAACTCTGTCTCAAAAAAAAAAAATTTTTTATAGGATATGCATTCATGTATTTAAAAACAAACAAACAAACAAACATAGACCAGCCTTGACAACAGAGTGAGACTTCATCTCTATGAAAAAATTTAAAAATTAGGCCAGGCACAGTGGTTCACACCTGTAATCACAGCTCTTTGGGAGGCCAAGGTGGGAGGATACCTTGAGACTAGGAGTTCAGGACCAGCCTGAGCAACATGGCAACTCCGCATCTCTATTTAAAAAACACAAAAATTAGGCAGGCATGGAGTCTCTCACCCATAGTCCAAGCTACTTAGGAGGCTGAGGCAGGACGATCCCTTCACCACAGGAGGTTGAAGCTACAGTGAGCTATGATCACATCATTATACTCTAGCCTGGGAAACAGAGTAAGACCCTGTTTCAAAATAATAACCAAAACAAAATTAAAAAGCTATGTGTGGTCCAGAATGGTGGCTCACACCTGTAATCCCAGTGCTCTAGGAGGCCAAGGTCGGAGGACTGCCTGAGGCCAGGAGTTCAGGACCAGCCTGAGAACAAAGCAACACCCTGACTTTATAAACAGAATTTTAAAAATTGGCCAGGCATGGTGGCTCGCACCTGTAATCCCAGCACTTTGGGAGGCCGAGGCAGGTGGATCACAAGGTCAAGAGATCGAGACCATCCTGGCCAACATGGTGAAACCCTGTCTCTACTAAAAATGCAAAAATTAGCTGGGCATGGTGGCGTGCACCTGTAGTCCCAGCTTCTTGGGAGGCTTAGGCAGGAGAATTGCTTGAACCTGGGAAGTGGAGGGTGCAGTGAACTAAGATCGCACCACTGCATTCCAGCCTGGGTAACAGAACAAGACTCTGTCTTAAAAATAAAAAAATTCTTAGAAAAAAAAAATCAGGCAAGCTAGAAACACATGTAGTACCAGCTACTCAGGCAGCTGAGGTGGGAGGATGGCTGGAGCCCAGGATTTCAAGGCTGCAGTGAGTTATGGGAACATCACTGCACCCCAGCATGGATGACAGAAGGAGGCCCTGCCTCTAAAAAAATAAAAAGGCTGAGTGCAGTGGCTCATGCCTATAATTCCAGCATTTTGGGAGGCCGAGGTGGGCAGATCATCTGAGGTCAGGAGTTTGAGACCAGCTTGGCCAACATGGTGAAACCTTGTCTCTACTAAAAATACAAAATTAGGTCATCTGCAATGGCTCATACCTGTAATCCCAGCATTTTGGAAGGCTGAGGCGGGTGGGTCACTTGAGATCAGGAGTTCGAGACCAGCCTGGCCAACTTGGTGAAACCCTATCTCTACTAAAAATACAAAATTAGCTGGGCATGGTGACCTGCACCTGTGATCCCAGCTACTTGGGAGGCTGAGGCATGAGAATTGCTTGAACCTGGGAGGTGGAGGTTGTAGTGAGCAGAGACTGAGCCACTGCACTCCAGCCTGTGGCAACGGAGAGAGACATCATCTCAAAAAAATAAATAAGGTTGGCATGGTGGCTCATGCCTGTACTCCCAGCACTTTGGGAGGCCAAGGTGGGCAGATCACGAGGTCAGGAGTTTGAGACCAGCCTGGCCAACATGGTAAAACCCCGTTTCTACTAAAAATACAAAAATTAGCCAGGCATGGTAGTACATGCCTGTAATCCCAGCTACGTGGTAGGCTGAGGCAGGAGAATTGCTTGAACCTGGGAGGCGGAGGTTGCAGTGAGCCAAGATCATATCATTGTACTCCAGCCTGGGCAACAGGGGGAGACTCCATCTCAAATAAATAAATAACTAAAATACAAAAAATGGCAGGGCACAGTGGCTCATGCCTGTAATCCAAGCACTTTGGAGGCCAAGGCGGACAGATCACCTGAGGCTGGGAGTTCAAGACCAGCCTGACCAACATGGTAAAACCCCATCTTAAAAAAAAAAAAATACAAAAATTAGCTGGCATGGAGGCACATGCCTGTACTCGGGAGGCAGGAGAATTGCTTGAACCCAGGAGGCAGAGACTGCAATAAGCCAAGATCGTGCCACTGCATTATAGCCTGGGTGGCAGATACAGACTCCGTCTCAAAAAAAAAAAAATGCTGGGAGCCACTGCTCCCAGCCATACTACAGGCATGAGCCACTGTGCCTGGCCTTAATTTTTTCTAGAGACAAAGTCTCACTCTGTCACCAAGGCTGGAGTGCAGTGGTGGGATCATAACTCACTGCAGCCTCAAACTCCTGTGTTCAAGTGATTTCCCTTGCCTCAGCCTCCCAATAACCGGGACTACAGGTGAGTACCACCACAACTGGCTGCCTTCAATGACTTCTTTTTTTGTTGTTTTAATTTTTATTTTTTGAGACAGAGTCTTGCTCTGTTGCCCACCTGATAAAGCTGGTGTCCCATCATAGATATGACCCCGTATGTGTGAGGCCTCTCCCAGGGACTGATGGTCAGGGATACAAGCTGCTGAACAACGAGCAGAGACGCAGCAACTGCTTGTGGACACTACAGATAGAGGCAGCTAACTTCAAGTGCTGTATAACTCCAGGGAAAGTTCACCTTCCTACACCATCCCTTTTCCAACTCCCATCCCACTAAGAGCCATCACCCAATAAAATTATTGGCATACAGTACCCTTCAATCTATTTGTGTAACCTGATTCTTCCTGGATGCTGGACAAGAACCTGGGTGGCAAGAGGGCAGAGGCTTGGACACTGCTGCGGACCCCACACAGAGCCTGCTCCCGCCAGAGAGGAGTGACTGCTGGCTTGTTCCCTCTGGTTCCTGCAACTGCTTGCTTGCATGCTCCCTTTTGAGATGAGTGGCCAGTGGCAGGCTGAGTGAAAGCAGCCACTCCAGTTCTCAACCACGAAGGGGATCAAAGGAACAATCCCATCTCAGAGTGATTTCGGCTCCTGCAATCTCTGCCTCCAGGGTTCAAGCGATTCTCCTGCCTCAGCCTGCCAAGTAGCTGCGTCCAGCACCACACCCAGCCTTTTTTTTTTTTTTTTTTTTTTTTTTTTGTATTTTTAGTAGAGACCATGTTCATCAGTTTGGCCAGGCTGGTCTCGAACTCCTGACTTCAAGTGATCCATTCAACAGAGTCTCACTCTGTCACACATGCTGGAGTGCAGTGGCATGATCTCAGCTCACTGCAACCTCCACCTCCCAGGTTTAAGTGATTCTCCTGCCTCAGCCTCCTGCATAGCTGGGACTACAGGTGCATGCCACCACTCCCAGCTAAATTTTTTTTTGAGACGGGGAGTCTCACTCTGTCACCCAGACTGGAGTGCTGTGGTGCGATCTTGGCTCACTGCAACCTCTGCCTCCTGGATTCAAGCGATTCTCCAGACTCAGCCTCCTATGTAGCTGGGACTACAGGCACATGCCACCACTCCCAGCTAATTTTTTTTGAGATGGAGTCTCACTCTGTCGCCCACGCTGGAGTGCAATGGTGCCATGTCAGCTCCCTGAAACCTCCGCCTCCTGGATTCAAGCAATTCTCCTGCCTCAGCCTCCTGGGTAGCTGGAACTAGAGGCAGCTACAGACATCATGATCTGCTGCCACAACACCCAGCTAAATTTTTTGTATTCTTAGTAGAGACAGGGTTTCACCATGTTGGTCAGGGTGGTCTCAATCTCTTGACCTCCTGATCTGCCTGCCTTAGCCTCCCAAAGTGCTTGCATTACAGGCGTGAGCCACTGTGCTTGGCAATTTTTGCATTTTTAGTAGAGACAGGATTTCATCATGTTTGCCAGGATGATCTCAAACTCCTGATCTCGTGATCCGTCTGCCTTGGTCCCCCAAAGTGCTGGGATTACAGGTGTGAGCCACTGCGCCCAGCCGCACTTGGATAATTTTTTGTGTTTTTAGTAAATATGGGGTTTCACCATGTTAGCCAGGATGGTCTCGATCTCCTGACCTCATGATCTGCCTGCCTCAGCCTCCCAAAGTGCTGGGATTACAGGCATGAAACACAGCCTGGCCTCTCCAAAATCTTTCATCTTAACCTGAACATTTCCTTTCTAATGATCCCAGGTCTTTAGACAAACTCAATCAACTGTCAACCAGAAAATGTTTAAATTCACCTATAGCCTGGAAACCCCCACCACCCTGCTTTCAGTTGTCCCACCTTTCTAGACTAAATCAATGTATTCCTCAAATGTATTTGATTGATGTCTCATGCCTCCTTAAAATGTATAAAACCAAGCTGCACCCTGATTCCCTTGCACATGTTCTCAGGACCTCCTGAGGGCTGTGTCACAAGCCATGGTCAATCCTATTTGGCTCAGAATAAATCTCTTTGATTTTTTTTTTTTTTTTTTTTTTTGAGACAGTCTCACTCTGTCACCCAGGGTGGAGTGCAGTGGCATGACCTCGACTCACTGCAACCTCCACCTCTCAGGTTCAAGTGATTGTCCTGCCTCAGCCTTCCGAATAGCTAGGACTACAGGCACATGCCACCGTGCCCAGCTAATTTTTTGTATTTTTTAGTAAAGACAGGGTTTCACCGTGTTAGCCAGGATGGTCTTGATCTCCTAACCTCATGATCTGCCCACCTCGGCCTCCCAAAGTGCTGGGATTACAGGAGTAAGCCTTTGCGTCTGGCCTGTATTTTTTTTTTTTTTTAGTAGAGACAGGGTTTCACCATGTTGGTCAGGCTGGTCTCGAACTCCTGACCTCAGATGATCTGCCCACCTCAACCTCCCAAAGTGCTGGGATTACACGTGTGAGCCGCTGTGCCCTGCTGAGTTTGACTCTTTTCATCAACACGTTCCTCTTGTACCCTCTCAGGCACATAGTGCCAGGAAGAAGTGTTCTGTTTGTCAGCAAAAGAGACAATCTGCCGGTGACTATAGTGCAGATCATGTGGTACAAGGTCCTGGTCATAGCTGGCAAGAGAGACTCATGCTGGTAGCCCTGGGGGCATCACAAATTGTCTTGACAGGATTAGATGCTGACTCTGGACTGAGCTTTGCTTACCTACTAGAAGCTACATATGCTTCCAAAAAATCAGAACAAGGCTGGATGCAGTGGCTCACGCCTGTAATCCCAGCACTTGAAGAGGCTGAGGTGGGCAGATCATTTGAGCTCAGGAGTTTGAGACCAGCCTGGGCAACCTCATTTCTACTAAAAATATAAAAATTAGCAGGGTGTGGTAGTATGTGCCTATAATCCCAACTACTTGGGAGGATGAGAAGGGAGGATTGCTTGAGCCTGGGAGGTCAAGGCTGCAGTAAGCTGATCACACCACTGCACTCCAACCTGGGTGACGGGGTGACACCCTTTCTTACAAAAATAAAATTAAATTCAGCAAGAAGCAGCTTCTCCACTCCTTCTGGAATCTCTCCCTGGTTCAGCCTGCCTGCCTCCACTCCTGCCTCCACCATGTCCATCAGGGTGACCCAGAAGTCCTACAAGGTGTCCACCTCTGGCCCCGGGGCCTTCAGCAGCCGCTCCTTCACGAGTAGGCCCAGTGCCCACGCGAGCTCCTCAAGCTTCTCCCGAGTGAGCAGCAGTGGCTTCCGGGGTGGCCTGGGTGCAGGTTATGCTGGGGCCAGTGGCACAGGCATAGTCACCATCAACCAGAGCCTGCTGAACCCCATTAAGGTGGATGTGGACCCCAACATCCAGGCGGTGTGTACGCAGGAGAAGGAGCAGATCAAGACCCTCAACAACAAGTTTTCTTCCTTCATCGACAAGGTGCAGTTCCTGGAGCAGCAGAACAAGATGCTGGAGACCAAGTGGAGCCTCCTGCAGCAGCAGAAAATGGCTGGGAGCAACAGGGACAACATGTTTGAGAACTACATCAACAACCTGAGGCGGCAGCTGGAGACTCTGGGCCAGGAGAAGCTGAAGCTGGAGGCAGAGCTTGGCAACATGCAGGGGCTGGTGGAGGACTTCAAGAACAAGTATGAGGAAGAGATCAATAAGCGTACAGAGATGGACAATGAATTTGTCCTCATCAAGAAGGATGTGGATGAAGCTGACATGAACAAGGCAGAGCCGGAGTCTCGCCTGGAAGGACTGACTGACGAGATCAACTTCCTCAGGCAGCTGTATGAAGAGGAGATCCGGGAGCTGCAGTCCCAGATCTCCGACACATCTGTGGTGCTGTCCATGGACAAGAGCCACTCCTGGACGTGGACAGTATCATCGCTGAGGTCAAGGCGCAGTATGAGGAGATCGCCAACCGCAGCCGGGCTGAGGCAGAGAGCGTATATCAGATCAAGTATGAGGAGCTGCAGACGCTGGCTGGGAAGCACGGGGATGACCTGCGGCGTACGAAGACTGAGATCTCAGAGATGAACTGGAACATCAGCCGGCTCCAGGCTGAGATCGAGGGCCTCAAAGGCCAGAGGGCTTCCCTGGAGGCCGCCATTACAGATGCTGAGCATCGCAGGGAGCAGGCACTCAAGGGTGCTCATGCCAAGCAGCAGGAGCTGGAGACCGCCCTGCAGCAGGCCAAGCAGGACATGGCAAAGCAGCTACGTGGGTACCAGGAGCTGATGAATGTCAAACTGGCCCTGGACATCGAGATCGCCACCTACTGCAAGCTATTTGAGGGCGAGGAGAGCCGGCTGGAGTCTGGGATGCAGAACATAAGTATCCACAAGAACACCAGCGGCTATGCATGTGGTCTGAGCTCTGCCTATGGGGGCCTCACAAGCCCGGGCCTCAGGTACGGCCTGGGCTCCAGATTTGGCTCTGTCACGGGCTCCAGCTCTTCAGCCACACCAGCTCCACCAAGGCTGTGGTTGTGAAGAAGATTGAGACCTGCAATGGGAGGCTGGTGTCCAAGTCCTCTGACATCCTGCCCAAGTGAACAGCTGCAACAGCGCCTCCCAGCCTGCCCCTCCTGAGGCTGCCCCAGAGCCCAGGAGGGAGGCTGCTGTGCAGGGGTGCGCAGGGAACAGCAGACCCACCTGACCCTCAGCCCTAGCCCTCAGCCCACCGGCGGGGAGTTTACTGCCTGGGGACCCCCCTTACCCATGCCTCCAGCTGCAAAACAATTCAATTGCTTTTTTTTTTTTTTTTTTTTGATCCAAAAATAAAATCTCAGCTAGCTTGGAAAATAAATAAATAATTAAATAATTAAATTAAATTAAATTCTAAAAAATGAAAAAGCAGGCTGCGCGCCTGCCTGTAATCCCAGCACTTTGAGGTGGATAGATCACAAGGTCAGGAGATCACCATCCTGGCTAACATGGTGAAAACTCCATCTATAGTAAAAATACAAAAACTTAGCCAGGCATGGTGGCATGCTTCTGTAGTCCCAGCTACTCAGGAGGCTGAGGCAGGAGAATCACTTGAACCCAGGAGGTGGAGGCTGTAGTGAGCTGAGATTGTGCCACTGCACTCCAACCTGGGCAACACAGCGAGCCTCCACCTCAAAAAGAAAGAAAGAAAAGAAAAGAAAAGAAAGAGAAAGAAGAGAGAGAGAGAAAGAGAGAAAGAGAAAGAAGGAAGGAAGGAAAGAAAAGAAAAGAAAGAAAGAAAAAGAAAAAAAGAAAAAGAAAAAGAAAGAAAGAAAGAAAGAAAGAAAGAAAGAAAGAAAGAAAGAAAGAAAGAAAGAAAGAAAGAAAAAAGAAAGAGAGAAAGAGAGAAAGAAAGAAAGAAAAAGCAATGGCTGGGTGTAGTGGCTCACACCTGTAATCCTAGCACTTTGGGAGGCTGAGGTGGGTGGATCACCGGAGTTCAGGAGTTCAAGACCAGACTGACCAAGATGGTGAAACCCTGCCTCTACTAAATACAAAAAAAAAAAGTTAGCCAGGCGTGGTGACTCATGCCTGCAGTCCCAGATACTCGGGAGGTTTAGGCATTGCTTCAACCTGGGAGGTGGAGGTTGCAGTGAGCCAAGATCGCACCATTGTACTCCAGCCCACGCAACAAGAGCGAAACTCTGTCTCAAAAAAAAAAAGAAAAGAAAAAGCAGAACAAGAGATAGTGCACAGATTTGGAAAGCTGACCATTGTTTCTTCAGAACAGGAACACATTGCACAGCCCATAATGTCCAGCAATGAGAAAAAATACCTCCTCCTGAGAGTCATAGTTTATGTCCTTTGTAAAAACTGTATCAGTGAGAGAATCAGGGGAGTGGGGAGATCTGATCTGATCTAGCCAATGCCTCTCTTGCCCTTGGCCTCTAAGCTGCCCTTCATTATTCCTGGGTTTGGGTCAAGCTAACTTTGGGAGACATTTAGTTTATAGTTTAAATACTAACAGCCCTTCTTTAAAACGCAACCACCTTTGTAAAGCTAATGAGAGACCCCCAGGCTAGGAAGACAGAGGAGCCCAAATTCAGCTAGGACTGCCAGCCATTATTCCAGAGGTCACAAGCTACACAACTTCCCCAGGTAACACCACTATTGCCGACCTAAGATTGGCCTTTGGAGATATCTTTTCAGGTTTTTTGCATATCTGACACCAACGCCACATGGACCCCACCAACCACTCCTTCGGCCCCCTCAGAAGTGACTCAACCTGCAGGAGGAGCATTTGCCACACCCCTATGGTTGCACCCCCAACCAATCAGCAGCAAGCACTCACTGCCTAGCTGCCACCACCCCTTCCTCCAGAAACTGTATTTGAGTAATTCCTAATCTCTGAGCCTTCCTAATGCCAACTCCCACGTGGTGTGGCCAGCCTTGTGTCAATTAAACTCTTTCCTGACGTAATGCTATGATCTCCATGAACAGATTATGTTTGTGCGCAGGAACCCATCAGGTGGTTACAGAAGTGGCTCAGGCTATGAAAACACTGGTTGTCTAAAACAAGGGGGATGTATGCTCAATAACATGAGAGGACTAAAGGATGTTCCCGTTTTTCTGGTGGATCTGGGAAACAAAGGGTGGGGAGGATGCTGGGGTAACTATGAAACTCTCACCAAGGGAGGAGTTTGCTGGTATAATGATTATACTTTCTTCTTTCCTTTTTTTTTTTTTTTTGAAACAGAGTCTCGTTCTGTTGACCAGGCTGGAGTGGTGCAGTGGCACAATCTTGGCTCACTGCAGCCTCTGCCTCCGGGGTTCAAGCGAATCTCCTGCCTCAGCCTCTGGAGTAGCTGGGATTACTACCACGCCCAGCTAATTTTTTAAATTTTTAGTAGAGACGGGGTTTCACCATGTTAGCCAGGATGGTCTTGATCTCCTGACCTCATGATCCACCCACCTGGGCCTACCACTTTTTTCTTTCGTTTTTTTTTTTGAGATGGAGTTTTGCTCTTGTTACCCAGGCTGGAGTACAATGGCGTGATCTCGGCTCACCACAACCTCCACCTCCTGGGTTCAGGCAATTCTCCTGCCTCAGCCTCCTGAGTAGCTGGCATTACAGGCACACGCCACCGTGCCCAGCTAATTTTTTGTATTTTTAGTAGAGACGGGGTTTCACCATGTTGGCCAGGTTGATCACAAACTCCTGAGCTCAGGTGATCCACCTGCCTTGGCCTCCCAGTGTGTTGGGATTACAGGCGTGAGCCACCGCGCCCAGCCCTTCTTTCTTTCTTTACTATATCACTGTGGTAGGCCAATACTCCCTGATAGCACAGACAGGCCTGCATAGCACTCCAGTTACGCGGACAAATTTCCACAGCACTGCTTTAACACGTAGCAAATAATTAAACCTAGAGAAATAGGCTGGGCGCAATAGCTTATATGTGTAATCCCGCACTTTGGGAGGCCAAAGCAGGTGAATCACCTGAGGTAAGGAGTTCAAGACCAGTCTGACCAACATGATGAAACCCCGTCTCTACTAAAAGTACAAAAGAATTAGCTGGGTATAGTGGCATGCTCCTGTAGTCCCAGCTACTCAGGCTGAGGCAGGAGAATTGCTTGAACTGGAGAGGCAGAGGTTGCAGTGAGCTGAGATTTCACCATTGCACTCCAGCCCGGGCAACAGAGCAAGACTCTGACCAAAAAAAAAAAAAAAAAAAGGACAATTTGCCCTCTATCTTCATTCTGAAGGCTTCTGTATCATAAAAAACTATGATCAGCTGGGCACAGTGGCTCACTCCTGTAATCCCAGCACTATGGAAGGCCAACGCAGCCAGATCACTTGAGGTCAGGAGTTGGAAACCAGCCTGGCCAAAGTGGTGCAACCCCGTCTCTACTAAAAATACAAAAATTAGTCAGGCACGATGGCAGGTGCCTGTAATCCCAGCTACTCAGGAGGCTGAGGCAGGAGAATCACTTGAACTCGGGAGGCAGAGGTGCAGTGAGCCAAGATCATGCCACTGTACTCCAACCTGGTAAACAGAGTGAGACTCTGTCTGAAAAAAAATAATTAATTAAACTATGATCAATGCTTGAACCCAAGAGATTGGGGCTGCAATGACCTATGGTTGTACCACTGCACTCTAGTCTGGGTGATAGAGCAAGATAACAGACAAATCCAAATTAAGGGATATTCTACTGTAGGAGCCAAGAGGCCCTCTGAAGAGTCATTGCAAAAAAATCAACTTGCAAACGGCAAAGCAATAGTCAAAAAGATGTACAAATTTATGTAACAGGTACATATGGAAGCCTTCGGAAGGAAAATCCAAAGATATGAGGGAAATTGTACTTTTTTTTTTTTTTTGAGACGGAGTTTTGCTCTTGTTACCCAGGCTGGAGTGCAATGGGGCGATCTCGGCTCAGGCAATTCTCCTGCCTCAGTCTCCTGGGTAGCTGGGATTACAGACGCACGCCACTGTGCCCAGCTAATTTTTTGTATTTTTAGTAGAGACGGGGTTTCACCATGTTGACCAGGATGGTCTCGATCTCTTGACCTCATGATCCATCCGCCTCGGCCTCCCAAAGTTCTGGGATTACAGGTGTGAGCCACTGTGCCTGGCCCAAAATTGTACATTTTTATGCAAATGATTGAACATAAAAGGTATGATCTTATGCTAATAGTCTGAGTGGGGAAGCCAGCAAGGCCTGCCTGTCTGGATTCTTCCTGGCCTCTCTGTAGCATTCCTTCTTTCTGGGTATGGGGCAGGACCCTCTCTGGAATGGGATCTTATGGCCTACAGTTAAACAAGATAGGTCAAATTTCTTTTTTTTTTAAGACAGAGTCTCACTCTGTCACCCAGGTGGAGTGCAGTAGTGCAATCTCAACTCACTGCAACATTTGCCTCCTGCAAACGATTTGCCTCAGCCTCCCAAGTAGCGGGACTACAGGTATGTTCCACCACGCCTAGCTAATTTTTGTATTTTTAGTAGAGTTGGTATTTCACCATGTTGGCCAGGATGGTCTCAATCTCTTGACCTCGTGATCCACCCACCGTGGACTCCCAAAGTGCTGGGACTACAGGTGTGAGCCACCACACCCAGCCCATATAATTTCTCTGTGGCCAGTTTTTACACCAAAAGATGGAGGGAAAGTTAGAGTCATATATTTAGGGTTTTTTTGTTTGTTTGTTTGTTCTTTATTTTTTTTTTGAGACGGAGTTTCGCTATTGTTACCCAGACTGGAGTGCAATGGCACAATCTCGGCTCACTGCAACCTCCGCCTTCTGGGTTCAAGCAATTCTCCTCCTGCCTCAGCCTCCCAAGTAGCTGGGACTACTGGCATGCATCACCATGCCCAGCTAATTTTTGTATTTTTTTTAGTAGAGATGGGGTTTCACCTTGTTGACCAGGATGGTCTCGATCTCTTGACCTGTGATCCACCCGCCCCGGCCTCCCAAAGTGCTGGGATTATAGGTGTGAGCCACCAAGCCCAGCCTATTTGTTTGTTCTTTTCTTTTGAGACGGAGTCTCGCTCTGTCGCCCAGGCGGGAGTACAGTGGTGTGATCTCGGCTCACTGCAACTTCTGCCTCTCAGGTTCAAGCTATTCTGCTTCAGCCTCCCGAGTAGCTGGGATTACAGGTGCGTGCCACCACACCTGGTTAATTTTTTTCTTTTTTGTATTTTTAGTAGAGATGGGTTTCACCGTGTTAGCCAGGATGGGCCCGATCTCCTGACCTCATGATCTGCCTGACCTCATGATCTGCCTCCCACACAAAGTGCTGGGATTACAGGTGTGAGCCACCTTGCCTGGCCTCTATTTAGGGTTTTATGGTTGACTTTGGAGGAAAAGGACTATTTTCTATGACCTGACTTGGAAAAGAACGATTCAAACTGCCCTGGCCTACCTTGGGGGAGAAGGGGCTGAGGGAGAGGAGGGCAGAAGGTAAAAAACCGTTTCCTTCTTGGGCTGCTTCGGAGGCTTTCATTTTGGGGTATTGTTTTCTGAGACCCAACAGTACAAAATAACAGGCTTATACACTTCAAAAGTGTTACTGTCTGTCAGCCAGCCAGGCACGGTGGCTCACACTTCTAATCCCAGCACTTTGGAAGGTGACGGTGAGTAGATCACATGAGGCCAGGAGTTCGAGAGCAGCCTGGTCAGCATGATGAAACCCTGCTTCTACTAAAGACACAAAAATTAGCCAGGCGTGGTAGTACATTCTTGTAGTCCCAGTTACTCAGGAGACTGAGACATGAGAATCATTTGAACCCAGGAGGCAGAGGTTGGAGTGAGCTGAGATCATTGAACTGCACTCCAGCCTGGGAGACAGAGGAAAACACAGTCTTTTTTTTTTTTTTTTTTTTTAAGATGGGGTTTCACCATGTTGGCCAGGCTGGTATCGAACTCCTGACCTCAAGTGATCCACCCACCTTGGCCTCCTAAAGTGCTGGGATTACAGGCGTGAGCCACCACACCCGGCCAGGAAGACATAGTCTTTAAAAAAAATGTTGAAGTCACAGAAGACAAGAAAAGTTCTTTGTTCTATTCTTGTAGTTTTTATATAAATTTGAAATTATTTCAAAATAAAAACTCACCAAATTTAGCTATTCATCTAAATCTTTTCTATTCAATACTGAGTACACCCACTATCATTATTACATTAAGAGCAATTGGGGCCAGGCACTTTGGGAGGCTGAGGCCAATGCATCACCAGGTCAGGAGTTCGAAACCAGCCTGACCAACATGGTGAAACCCCATCTGTACAAAAAATACAAAAATTAGCTGGGTGTGGTAGCATGCCTATAATCCCAGCTACTCAGGAGGCTGAGGGAGGAGAATCGCTTGAACGAGGGAGGTGGAGGTGGTAGTGAGCCGATATCGTGCCACTGCACTCCAGCCGGGGAGACAGGGTGAGATTCCGTTTCAAAAAAAAAAAAAGAGCAATTTGGTTTCCTAGAATATTAGAGCTAGAATAGAACTAGAAGAGTCTGCTGTCAAGTAGCCATTTGTTCACTCCAAAAAGATTCGCTGAGCACCTTTAGAGGGGCCAGCACTGGGTCAGGTGCAGAGAATAAACAAGACACTCTCCCTGCTGTTGAGGGGGCCTGAGATCAGCACCTTAATAAGACAAATGAGGATCTGGAGGTCCTAGGGGCTAAGAGTGTGTATTATAGCTCTATTATTCAAATTATGAATGTTATGCATCTCTCATAGTTTTACTTCTACTGAGAAAACCAAAGTCATAGTATTTCACAGACTAAAGACAGGCTGGGTGCAGTGGCTCACGCCTGTAATGTCAGCACTTTGGGAGGCCGAGGCGGGTGGATTAACTTAATTCAGGAGTTCGAGACCAGCCTGGATGACATGGCAAAATGCTGTCTCTACTAAAAATACAAAAATTAGCCAGGTATGGTGGTGTGCCCCTGTAATCCCAGCTACTCGGGAGGCTGAGGTAGGAGAATCGATTGAACCCAGGAAGTGGAGGTTGCAGTGAGCTGAGATCACACCACTACACTCCAGCCTGAGCAACAGAGTGAGACTCCATCTCAAAAAACAAACAAACAAAAAATGACTAGAGATGATTCAACAAATCCGTGAATCTCCCTCATCTGCAATTTCACTGGGCCAGAATTATTTCTTTTTTTTTTTTTTCCTGTAGAGATCAGGTCTCACTATGTTGTCCAGGCTGGAATGCAATGTCATAATCTTAGCTCACTGCAACCTCTACCTCCCAGGCTCAAGCCACCATCCCATCTCAGCCTCCAGAGTAGCTGGGACTAAAGGCACATGCCACTACACCCAGCTAATTTTTTGCAGAGATGGGGTTTTGCCATGTTGCCCAGGCTGGTCTTGAACTCCTGGGCTCAAGCGATATGCCCGCCTTGGCCTCCCAAAGTGCTGGGATTATAGGTGTGAGCCACTGCGCCTGGCCTTTTTTTAAATTAAAAAAAAATTTTTGTTTTTGAGATGGAGTTTCGCTCGTTACCCAGGCTGGAGTGCAATGGCGCGATCCCGGCTCACCGCAACCTCCACCTCCTGGGTTCAAGCAATTCTCCCGCCTCAGCCTCCTGAGTAGCTGGGATTACAGGCACGCGCCACCATGCCCAGCTAATTTTTTGTATTTTTAGTAGAGATGGGGTTTCACCATGTTGACCAGGATGGTCTCGATCTCTTGACCTCGTGGTCCACCCGCCTTGGCCTCCCAAAGTGCTGGGATTACAGGCTTGAGCCACCGCGCCTGGCTAAAATATTTTTAAAATGTTTATTTATTTAGAGACTAGTTTATGAAACTGGCCAATTTTTATATTTTTGGTATAGTTTCCTCATGTTGCCCAGACTAGTCTTAAACTCTTGGGCTAAAGTGATCCACCTGTCTCAGCCTCCCAAAGTGGGATTACAGGCATGAGCCACTGCACCCGGCCAATTTAGCTTTGTTTTAACAGCGTGTGCTGGCTATAGAGTGCCTGCTGCTGCTGCTTCTTTTTTTTTTAAGAGTTGGGGAGTAGGGCAGGGCTGGGAGTGGGGGCCTCACTATGTTTTCCAGGCTGGTCTCAAATGACTGAGCTCAATTGATCCTTTTGCCTCCCAAAGTGCTGGGGTTATAGGCATGAACCACAGTGCCCAGCCCTTGGAGTGCCAGCTTTTTTTTTTTGGTAAGGAGTCTCACTCTGTCACTAGGTTGTGGAGTGCAGTGGCACGATCATGGCTTGCTGCAACCTCCATCTCCCAGGTTCAAGCGATTCTCCTGCCTGAGCCTCCGGAGTGGCTGGGACTGTTAAGTGCACACCACCACGCCCAGCTGCTTTTTGTATTTTCAGTAGAGACAGGGTTTCACCAAGTTGGCCAGAATGGTCTCCATCTCTTTGACCTCGTGATCCACCATCCTCAGCCTCCCAAAGTATTGGGACTACAGGTGTGAGCCACCGCACCTGGCCTTTGTTTTGTTTGACAGAGTCTCACTCTGACGCCCACGCTGGAGTGTGGCTTGATCTCGGCTCACTGCAATCTCCACCTCCCAGGCTCAAGGGATTCTCCTGCCTCAGCCTCCCGAGTAGCTGGAATTACAAGCACCCACTACCATGCCTGGCTAAATTTGTACTTTTAGTAGATACGGGGTTTAACCACGTTGGTCATGCTGGTCTCAAACTCCTGACCTCAAATGATCCACCCGCCTGCGCCTCCCAAAGTGCTGGGATTACAGCTATGAGCCACCGTGCCTGGCTGGAGTGCCAGCTTTTGACAAGAGGAATAAAATTCACAGTAACCAGTCTAAACGTTTGGGGTCATTAAAAACAGTATCAGTAACAGTGTCTTGCCCTAATACTGGAGCCTGAACCAAAAGGAAGCATCTGAAATTTTTATACTTTTAGTAGATACGGGGTTTTGCCATATTGGCCAGGCTAGTCTCGAACTCCTGACCTCAGGTGATCCACCCGACTCGGCCTCCCAGTGCTGGGATTACAGGAGTGAGCCAAGGCGCCCAGCCAGTCCTACACTAAGTTTTAACAGTAAGTATGCATTTCCCACTTTGATGCCGACGGCGATAATGGCGAAAGCAAAGAACTCTGGATTCCAAGACCTCTAGTAACTACCAGGTTGGGAGGAAAAAAATGTCTGATCTTCCAGGCTTAGAGCAGCACTGCCCGCCCGACCTCATTCTAAGTCCGCCTCCACCCCTTCAACACGGAATACGCACACCCACAATCCCACACTCTGGGCCCTGGAGCCCACGCCTCTGGCAGTAAAGACGCCATCATCTTAACAAAAGGTAACTAGAGCCTCTCCCCTCAAAAGACTTTTGTTGCCGTCCCATTCTCCTCCAACCCGGGTGGACTTGGCAAAAGCCTAACGACCCTCCCTCGCAATTCCGCAAAGCCAGTCTCCCGCTCCCAGCTCTAGAGTCTCCAGCCCCATCTCACTTCCAGGGAAGCCTAAGGGTGCGGACCCAGAAGCATGACGGACGCGGGACGAGGGGGTGGGGGGGTTAAGGCTAAGGCGCAGGCGCAGTCCCTCCTCAGCCTCGTTGTCCCGCCCCTTTCAAGGCCGCTGCCAACCTGTTCTGGGCGTCGCCGGAGCCTCGAGTTCCCTCTTTCCGCCCCGCGCTGGTCACGTGACGGGGGGGCGCGGGAGGCGCGATATAAGAAGTGCTTCACTGTCCTACTCCTCGGACGGTCTGCGGGGTGATTTCTTGACCTTCTCGGGAGCCTCCCCTGGCCAGGAACAGGGGATTCGTCTGCCCCGCGACCCGCCGCAGTCACGGCTCGGACGTCGCCCCCTCAGCCTCGGTCGTTGTCGGTCACGCGCCGAGGGTGCCGCGAAGAAAGAGAAGGGGCGGGCCTGGGCGGGCCGGGCGAGCGGAGGCGGGGACTGGCGCAGTCCTGAGGCTGCCTCTTAGGGCCCGGCCAGCGCTGGAGCCGCGGACTTTGGTTGTCACTTCTTCTTCCGACGGTTCTTACTTCGCTGCCGCTGGCCGTCATTATGAACCCGGACCTGCGCAGGGAGCGGGACTCCGCCAGCTTCAACCCGGAGCTGCTTACACACATCCTGGACGGCAGCCCCGAGAATACCCGGCGCCGCAGAGAGATCGGTGAGGGCGGCGGGCTAGACCTCCCTCCTTTCCCGAGCAAAGCTGGAGACTCCCTCGATGCGGAGTCAGAGGGCGCTGTGGGTGGGGCCTAGGCCCTCTCGCTCAGCGTTAGGGGAGCCGGGACCCCTACTTCGAGGAGCAGCCAGTGTCCCTGGTGGGGGGATATCGCCTTTCCCGAGGTGTGTCCGTGACTCAAGTCTGTTGTGATCCAGGGAGGGTGGAACGGAGCCCCGAGTATCTGTCTTCCTTTTAATGCCCTTTAACTCCCTTGCAGAGAACATGATCCTGAACGACCCAGACTTCCAGCATGAGGACTTGAACTTCCTATCTCGCAGCCAGCGTTATGAGGTGGCTGTCAGGAAGAGTGCCATCATGGTGAAGAAGATGAGGGAGTTTGGCATCGCAGACCCTGATGAAATCATGTGGTTTAAAAGGTAGGTATGCCTTAGCACAGAGCAAGTGTTGTTAAAGCTGCGGTTTATGGTGTCCTTTCATCACCGTGCTTGGCGTTTGAAGATGCAAACTGGTATATTTTCATGCCACTTTAAAGTTATATGTGTGGAAAATAATGTGATTACTTTTGTATCCAAGCCTTTTCGTGGAATGACATGTTTGTAGAACGCTGATAATAAGTGGAAATACAGGAGTTTTTGTTCTCAAGAGTACAGTTTGAAGGTTGTTATAAAAGCATTGTTCTAGCCAGGCGTGGTAGCTCATGTTTGTAATCCCAGCACTTTGGGAGGCCGAGGTGACCCGATTACGTGATCAGGAGATAGAGACCATCCTGGCCAGCATGGTGAAACCCCGTCTCTACTAAAAATACAAAAAGCAGCTGGGCGTGGTGGCCCATGCCTGTAATCGCATCTACTCGGGAGGCTGAGGCAGGAGAATCGCTTGAACCCGAGAGGTGGAGGTTGCAGTGAGCCAAGATCGTGCCACTGCACTCCATCCAACCTGGCGACAGAGACTCTGTCTCAAAAAAAAAAAAAAAAAATTGTTTTGCCGAAGCATCTCAAATTTGAAGATTTACACGCAGAAGCGTTTTGCTCTTTGTAACAAGGACTACTACATTTCTGAATCTGGAAGGATTTTTTTTGTTTAGTTGCACGACCAATTAAATATTTTGGCGCGATAGATTATATTATATGGTAGTGTGGACCTGGATGAAGAATAATCAGTCATGTCTGAAGGAATGTAAAGTAGTCTAAGAACCTAGTAGTTTTGAATTGGTGATAGTGCTTAAATGGTGGTCTTGTGCATATGAGAGAGATGTCATAAAAACCTGCCTTGGTTCTAGTGTGGAAGAGAGTATATTCTTTTTTTTTTTTCAGACCATGTGTTTTGTTGTGGTTTGGTTTGTTTTTGTTTTTTGTTGTTCGAGATGGAGTCTCGCTCTGTCTCCCAGGGTAGAGTGCAGTGGTGCAATCACAGCTCACTGCATCCTCCACCTCCCGGGTTCAAGCGATTCTCCTGCCTCAGCCTCCCAAGTAGATGAGACTACAGGCACATGCCACCACGCCTGGCTAACTTTTTGTATTTTTAGTAGCGGTGGGGTTTCACCGCATTAGCCAGAATGGTCTTGAACTCCTGACCTCATGATCTGCCCGCCTCGGCCTTCCAGAGTGCTGGGTTACAGGTGTGAGCCACCATGCCTGGGCTGTGTTTCGTTTTGTTTTTGTTTTTGTTTATGAGATGGAGTTTTATTCTTGTTGCCCAGGCTGGAGTGCAATGGTTAGGTCTTGGCTGGTGGCAACCTCCGCCTCCCAGGTTCAAGCAATTCTCCTGCCTCAGCCTCCCGAGTAGCTGGGATTGCAAGGGCCTGCCGCCGTGCCTGGCTCATTTTTATATTTTTAGTGGAGGTGGGGTTTCACCATGTTAAGCCAGGATGGTCTTGATCTCCGGACTTTGTGAGTCACCCACCTCGGCCTCACAAAGTGCTGTGATTACAGGTGTGAGCCATTGCTCTGGGCCTTGTTTTTTGATTAGAAATAAAATAGGGGCTGACTCTGGGCGCACTGCATATGAGTTAGCCCTGCTCCACAAGGAGCAGTAAAAATAAATAAGTAAAAAAATACGGACTTTGGGCTGGGCACAGTGGCTCACGCCGGTAATCCCAGCACTTTGGGAGGCTGAGGCAGGTGGATCGCTTGAGGCCAGAAGCTCAAGACCAGCCTGGCCAAAATGGTGGAACCCTGTCTCTATTAAAAATAAAATTAGCTGGGCATAGTGGCTCGCACCTGTGGTCACTGCAACCTCCGCCTCCTGGGTTCAGGCAGTTCTCCTGCCTCAGCCTCCTGAGTAGCTGGGACTACAGGCAGGTGCCACCATGCCCAGCTAATTTTTTGTATTTTTAGTAGAGACGGGGTTTCACCTTGTTGACCGGGATGGTCTCGATCTCTTGACCTCGTGATCCACCTGCCTTGGCTTCCCAAAGTGCTGCGATTACAGGCGTGAGCCACCACACCCGGCCTTCCTCTCATTTATTCCTGGGCATTTTCTCTTTTACGTTTCTCCGTTTTAAAGGAAATCCAGTATTTTCATCAGTAAAGATTAAATCATATGAGTGCATAGACTAGGACTGAGCTAAATAGAATATGTTTGGCAGTTAGGTTCTGCCTTTAAGGTAATAATGGTCACTGCCTCTAGTGTCTTTGTTACTGATTTTCAGCTTGACTTCGGTTATTTTTGTGAAGATGAAATGGTTTACTCTGGCCCTTTGGACTTCCCTAGAACTCCACTCAGTTTTAGCTGTAAATTTTTTTTTTTTTTTTTTGGTAGTTCAAATCACCATACTTCCAAATGGTCTTTTCTGTTTTTAAAGTTTATAACTCATGGCTGGGGGAATATTGAGATAGAGTAACTTTTAGATTATGTTACTGATGGTCTGTGTTGGGTTTGTAAATTTAAAAAGATTAGAAGATTTTATTCCTTCTTAAACTGTTAGGAAAGAAGTGGGGTTTTTTGTTTGTTTTTGAATGGGTGGTGCAGTGCATTTCCAAGTTTATAGATTATTTAATAACCTGTGACCTGTTCATGTTGTGTAACCAGACTCGAGTGAGGTCACAATGAAATAGAACAAAGACCTTTATGTGGGTTAAAGATTCATGGACACCAGCAAGTTATTTTGTGTGTCATTTTTCATGTGAAGTATTAAAGTACAAACTTCAACACATCCTTTGACACCCTTCCAGTGTGCCTGGGATATGACAAGGAGATCAGTTTTTAAGTTAGAGAAGGGGTTTGTAAATTAGTCCTGTTAATTACTGCATGCCATTAAGTTCAAGCCTGGAAGCCTGGGTTATATAAGCTCATTGACTATAACTCACACCTGTGTTTCGTGTACCACTGGGAAAGAGATCATGCTTTGGGTTAACCATGTCATGCTATTAATTGTGAAATACATCACATTTCTTTTTTTTTTTTTTTTTTTTTTGAGATGGAGTCCTACTCTGTCGCTGCCCAGGCTGGATGGAGTGCAATGGTGCAATCTTAGCTCACTGCAACCTCCAACTCCTGGGTTTAAGCAATTCTCATACCTCAGCCTCCCAAGTAGCTAGGATTATAGGCAACTGCTACAATGTCTGGCTAATTTTTTTGTATTTTTAGTAGAGACTGGGTTTCCCCATGTTGGTCAGACTGGTCTTGAACTCCTGACCTCAGGTGATCCGTTCACCTCAGCCTCCCAAAGTGCTGGGATTACAGTGTGAGCCACCATGCCTGGCCATTTCTTTCCCTCCCCTTCCCTCCCCTCCCCTGGACACAGGGTCTTGCTTTGTTGCCCAGGTAGTAGTGTAGGGGCACAATCCTAGTTCACTGTAATCTCAAACTCCTGGGTTCAAGTGATCCCCCACCTCAGCCTCCCAAAGTGCTGGGATTATAGGCGTGAGCCACCGTGCCCGGCCTTGCTTCCTAATCAGCTCTTAAGAAGTCATGAAGATTAGTTAGATGAAATGTATTTTGTACTTTAAACTCTTCAGATATGCACTTTGTTGAAGTACTAACTGATCCCCATAAAATCTGTGACACAGCATAGCCAAGGCCAACTCCTTTGGACTCTATTTTGTGAGAAGAGAGTTAAGAACTAAATTTCAACCTGATAGAGAGTTACTCTGGAGTAATGATGTTCATTGACCATTGGGGATACATTTTTACACGCCCATATTACTTATTTGTAAATCCTGAAGACCTTTAGAGATCTAAGATTCTGCCCTGGAATATGTATTTACTCTTCTGGATATTTGCTTATATTATCTAGGGAAAGATAGTCAAAATTATTTGTTCCTTGGAGCTCTTGTTAACAGCTCTCCAAATAAGTCTTCTATGGAGTTACTTCTGATCTTTGAAACAAATAAGTAAAACCTAAATAAAGCAAAAAAGAAAAACACACATATTGTAAAAAAATTCAACCAACCAAACCAGCAAATAATACCAACAACCTCCCCTTCCCAAAGTTAGAGATGTTTTTATGCTAAAATTTAGGTAGAATTTGCTTCCTGGATTAAATGTAAATGTAAAATGAATTGTGGCATTGAAATAATTAGAAGAAGAAAAGAGACCATCAGGTTCTGCTGTTGGCCTTTTAGGTAGTAAAACAGTAAATGTTGTACTTAATTTCATAAGAAGGGGTTTACATTTTCCTAACCTTCTCCCTAAAGAGGCCAAAGCTGTTTGGCAAGAATGGGTTCTAGGATGCAGTTTCTAGAGGAAAGCTGAGATCCTTTTCTTTTCTCTCCTGTAGACTGCATTTGGTCAATTTTGTGGAACCTGTGAGCCTCAATTACTCCATGTTTATTCCTACCTTGCTGAATCAGGGCACCACTGCTCAGCAAGAGAAATGGCTGCCTTCATCCAAAGGACTCCAGATAATTGGCACCTACGCTCAGACGGAAATGGGCCACGGTTAGTCCACGTTGAGGGTCTGTGGGTAACCCACCTCAGGACATCAGTTAACAGTGATTGCCGGCATTTGATTTTTTCTGCTGCTACTTGTTTGGAATTTTATTTTTAAATTGTTAAGTCAAAATTCAGCTTCTTGTTTTCTCTTAGGTATTTTTTTCCAGAAACTGGTCCAGGGCTCTGGCCAATAAACATCATTCACTGTTATTTCCTAAAGCCTTTTCTTAGTGAACAGTTTGAAAAGATGGGGTTTACAGTGCAGCAGGTAACCCCATTATGTTACTCTGTCTCAGGAGTAAAGACTTTGTTGGAAATTCTTCGGGGGATTAGTGCCTTACAATATCTGGAAGATGCCTCTCTGCTCTAATGCAGTTAAAGCTGAGGATTTTAATGGGGGCAGCCGCCTGTCTCATCTCTCATTGCCCACTAGCAGGGTGATAAGGCAGTCTGAGAAAAACTCCATGATTCTCTTCATCTGACTTCAGTCTTTTTAGACATTTTTTTCCCCATACCTATCTGGGAACTCTTGTATTGCCAGTAATTCTTGGTTGAATTGTTCCTAAATGTCTGGCTCCCTTCAAAAAGTTTGGCTTTTTCTCTTAATGTGAAATAGGTTTGTTTTCATAGATAAGGCCATTGAAAGGTTTGAGTGTTTGGAATTTGAGCTGCCCAGCCTTGTGTCTAATTATCAAAATAGGAGGAGTAAAGAAAGGGAAAGAAAAAGGGATGCAGATCATGGAAACATCATTTTGTGTTTGAGTGCTGATTTTGATGTGTGAATTGGTTTAAGGAAAATGTTATTTATTGTGATCTCCATGGAGACAGCAAATTGCTGGTCATGGTTTGACGTTCCAGACACCTTACTAAACACCCAGGACTTCAGGAGAGAAGACAGATAAGATTCTTTTTTTTTTTTTTGAGACAGAGTCTTGCTTTTGTCACCCAGGCTGGAATGTAGTGGCTCAATCTCAGCTCACTGCAACCTCTGCCTCCTGGGTTCAAGCGATTCTTCTGCCTCAGCCTCCCCAGTAGCTAGAATTATAGGTGCCCACCACCACACCCAGCTAATTTTGTGTTTTTAGTAGAGACGCGGTTTCACCATTGGCCAGGCTGGTCTTGAACTCCTGACCTCAGGTGATCTGCCTGCCTCAGCCTCCCAAAGTGCTGGGATTATGGGTGTGAGCCACCCCGCCCAGCTGACAGATAAGATTCTTTATGTAGTCCTCCTCTCTTGGAGTATTCCTCCTCTCTTGGAGTATCTGTGTGTTTGTGTACATGCATGTGTGTGTGTGTGTGTGTGTGTGTGTGTGTTGTAATCTTGAAGTAGCTTTGTGGTACAGAACTCTGTTTGATTATTCATCATTGTAGAATGTATTTGACTTAGCAGTTGTGCTATTCATGGGAGGCATAAGATGTGAAATAGTGTGAGGCAAATGAGTCTGTTAAGTATATCTCTTGTTGGTCTGATGCTTCTGCCTCATTTATAAAGTAACATCACAAATATATATTTGCACTATTTTTTTTTCCCTTGAGAACGGAGTCTTGCTCTGTCCCCCAGGCTGGAGTATAGTGGCATAATCTCGGCTCACTGCAACCTCCATCTTCTGGGTTTAAGCGATTCTCCTGTCTCAGCCTCCTGAGTAACTGGGATTACAGGCACCCACCAGTTTTGCTAATTTTTTGTATTTTTAGTAGAGATGGGGTTTCACCATTTTGGCCAGGCTGGTATTGAACTACTGATCTCAGGTGATCCACCCGCCTGGGCCTCCCAAAGTGCTGGGATTACAGACATGAACCACCGTGCCTGGCCTGCCCTAAATTTTGAAAGGAGAGAGAAAGAAAGGAAGACTTAAACTATGCCAGTTTGTGCACTGGTACAGCGGCGAGAAGATAAAAACAAAACAAACAAAAAAGCTATGCTGGTTCGAGGAGAACAGAAAGTGGACGGAGATCCTGTATGGCTGTGAGCAAGTTTGCATTGTGAAGAGTATTTGTTGCCTTATTCCTTCTAGTTTTAGGCATTTTCTTGTATTTGAACCAATATTGTCTTAATCTCTGTGGTCTAGAGAACAGTGTCCTAAGATCAGGTTTTTTTTCTTGCTGGAATTTTGTTAATTCATATTGCTGTTCTTGGTTGACTCTTGATCTTTTCCTTGGAAACAAGTCAGGTTGGTTAATTTGCATCACGTTACAGTTTTACCTTGTATGTAAAAAGTCAACATCAAGGAGATTGGCAATAGAGCAACTTATATAGAATGAGATCTAACTGTTTAGATTCTGAGACTTTGGAAAATGGATCAACAATGATTATCTAACGCGTTGTCACAGAAGCAGCTGTAACTTTGAGTTTGGGATTTGTTCACTTCTGGCTGAGAAGTGAAGGGGCCCGGAGGTGTTTAGGTTCACTCCATGTTCCTTCCAAATCCTAAAATTCAGTCACCTACGAAAGTCTCAGTCACCAGCCTTATCTCTTCTTTCTAGAGTGTCTTTTTTTCCTCTAAAGACACGAAGAAGCTCGGACACACACCTGTCTGGGAGCCCACTGGAGTGCAGTGGCTTGATCATAGCTCACTGCAGCCTTGATCTGTTAGACTGAAGTGATACTCCTGCCTCAGCCTCCCGAGTAGCTGGGAGTAGAGGCACATAACACCATGCGCAGTTGATTTTTTTTAATTTTTGGGAGAGATAGGATCTTGCTGTGTTGCCCAGGTTTGTAAAGCTTTTTAAAACCTGGTAGGATAAGCCTGCTGTAGTTACATTTCAGGATATATGTATTTGGTATTCATGCCTGCTTATTCTAGATGAATTCTGATCTGAATTTGTCAAGTTCTAAAAAAAAAAAAAATTCTACAGGAATTAAAACTTTTTTTTGTTTTTTGTTTTTCTCCTTTGTCATCTTGTATCTACAAGAATAGTTGTATATTGAAGCCTTGTATTTTTTTGGGAAGCTATTTCTTTTCTATTATTTATATCTTCTTTTTTTCTTCCACCCTATTAGGTATTTATCTTTTTTCTTTCTTTTTTTTTTTTTTTGAGATGGAGTTACGCTCTTGTTACCCAGGCTGGAGTGCAATGGCGTGATCTCGGCTCACCACAACCTCCGCCTCCTGGGTTCAGGCAATTCTCCTGCCTCAGCCTCCCGAGTAGCTGGGATTACAGGCACGTGCCACCATGCCCAGCTAATTTTTTGTATTTTTAGTAGATACGGGGTTTCACCACATTGACAAGAATGGTCTCGATCTCTTGACCTCGTGATCCACCTGCCTCGGCCTCCCAAAGTGCAGGGATTACAGGTGTGAGCCACCGCTCCCGGCCCCTTTTTTCTTTTTTTCTTTGAGACAGAATTTCACCCTGTCACCAGGCTGGAGTGAAGTGTCACCATCTTGGCTCATTGCAACCTCTGCCTCCCAAATTCAAGTGATTCTCCTGTGTCAGCCTCCTGAATAGCTGGGATTACAGATGCATGCCACCACACCCAGCTAATTTTCTTACTTTTAGTAGAGACAGGGTTTCACCATGTTGGCCAGGTTGGTCTTAATCCCTTGACCTCGTCATGCCTGCCTCCACCTCCCAATGTGCTGGAATTATAAGCGTGAGCCACCACGCTCAGCCTTTACCTTTTTTCTTAAATAAATTGTAATATCCTCATCTAAGCTATTTAACAAATTTAAAATAAAATATTTTGTTACTTTTTTTTTTTGAAACGGAGTCTCTGTTGCTGAGGCTGGAGTGCAGCGGCAGGATCTCGGCTCACTGCAACTCTCTGCCTCCTGGGTTCAAGGTATTCTCCTGCCTCAGCCTCCTCAGTAGCTGGGATTACAGGCACGTACCACCATACCTGGCTAATTTTGTGTATTTTTAGTAGTGACGGGTTTTCACCATGTTAGCCGGGCTGGCCTGAAACTCCTGACCTCAGGTGACCCACCTGCCTCAGCCTCCCAAAGCTAGGATTATAGGGAGCCACCGCTGCTTTTTTAAGTTGTCTTTTTCTTTACTGGGATTTCCATTTGAATGATCCTGACAGATAAGAATGCTGTTAATTTTTTTTCCCCTTGTAGCCTGCAGCTTTTCTCAGTTCCCTAATTGGGGGATTTTATTGTCATTGTTGATTTCCTAGAATGATAATCATGCTGTCTGAAGAGCTGCTTTTTATTTCTTCCTATCTCATATATGATTAGTCTAATTGTTTTTTCCTCAGTATTGATTGTCAGCTTTTCCAGCCTTGTATCATGTGGAAAGAGAGGCTGGGGATGCCTTTTGATGTTTTGGTTTTAAAATAACTGACCCGTGCTTCACTAAGTATGATGTTGGTGCTTGGGAAGCTATTGCTTTTCATAAGCTATTTTCCTTTTGTAAAATTCTATCATAATTTTACTATAAGTTATTTTAAAATAATATATCATCTTTATCATGCATAACCAGCTTTTAAAACAAGTACTTGGTTTAAGTCAAAAAGCTATGCAGATCACTTTCTCCTTGTAACATTTCTCAATTTCATCCACATCTGAATAATCCTTGTCTTTTGTTCTTTTTTTTCCTCACTCTTGCTGTCATCTTAATCTACTCTAATCCTTGTCTTAGTTGCAAGAAATATTTTTTTCCTGAAAGTTTTCTTTAGTGTCAGAACCATTCATGATTGTAGTGGTTTTACCCCGCCCTACTGAGCGCATTTGTTGTAACCTTAGCGTCCATCTTTGCTCTGTGATACACTCAGATGTAAATCTTCCAGAGTCTGATGGGTGCTTGACAGTGGCCTTTCCTTCACCATAAATTGCTCTGATTTTTAGTGAAGTAAAACAGCCTTCCATGGAAGCACGAAAAGTGGCTGGTCCCACGATTCGGTCTTAACTCAGAGTTTTTGCCTTCTAGGTTCTAAGTGTACATTGATTTTTCTTCCTAGGAAGTACTCTTAAAAAGCTGGGGACAGTTGACATTCCCGTTTGAGTGGAAAGCACTCTCATTCCATGAATGTGTTTTTCTTGGGATTTCTGTTATTAATTTTTTTTTTTTTTTTTTTTGAGATGGAGTCTTGCTCTGTCTCCCAGGCTGGAATGCAGTGGTGAAGTCTCGGCTCACTGCAACCTCCGCTTTCCAGGTTCAAGCGATTCTCTTGCCTCAGCCTCCCTACTGGGATTACAGGCACCTGCCACCACGCCCAGCTGTTTTTTTATATTTTTAGTAGAGACGAGGTTTCACCATGTTGGCCAGGCTCGTCTCAAACTCCTGACCTCAAATGATCTGCCCACCTGAGCCTCCCAAAGTGCTAGGATTATGGGCATAAGCCACCATGCTTTCCCTTTTTTTGGAAATGATTGTAGTGTCATAGGAAGTTAGAAAAATAGTATTAAGAGACCCTGTGAACCCATCACCTAGTCTCCACCAGTGGTGACATCTTGTGGGATTTCCATTTTCAGTGCTTCCAGGGACAGCTCTGTCTTTTTCAGCATGTCTTTTTAGCATCTTCATGACAGTCAGTCTTTAGTCTATGCTGTGGTTACGCAGTAATTTCCCCAGCTAGGAGACAGGACTAGGTGACCTCTTTTTTTAAAAAAAATAGGTTTAGCAGGTTACAAGTACCATTTCCTTACATGCATATATTGTGTCATGTTGAAGTCTGGGCTTTGGCAGTACCCATTGCCCAAATAGTGAAAACTGTACCCAGTAGGTAACTTTTCAGGCCTCATGCCCCTCCCATCCTCCCACATTCTGAAGCCTCCAATGTCTGTTTTGTTTTGTTTTTTGAGACAGAGTCTCTGTTGCCAAGATGGAGTGCAGTGGCACCATCATGGCTCATGGCTCACTGCAACCTCTGCTTCCTGGGTTCAAGTGATTCTCCTGCCTCAGTCTACCAAATAGCTGGGATTAAAGGCACCCACTACCACTTGCCTCGGCCTCCCAAAGTGCTGAGATTACAGGCGTGAGCCACTGTGCCCCACCCCCATGTCTCTTACTCCATTCTGCATGTCCATGCGTACCTCTTGCTCAGCTCCCATGTTGACAAGATTCTTGCCCTTTTTTTCCCCTTATCTTTTTTCCCTAAGCAAGGCATTCACTCTATCTCAGCCTTAATTTCTTCTCTGTAAAATGAGGGATGCAGTCACACATAGATTTTTCTTTTTTTTCTTTTTTTGCACTAGTCCATTTTTTCTTTCTTTGTGGAGGAATTTGTACAAGATTTTTCTTTTTCTAAAGTGTGATTGCTTAGTGGAAAGGCCAGCCTCTAGATTGGAAGAAGCCATCGATCAGCCCTTGTCTGAGTTGTTGTCCTCCTTAACTTGCATGGAACAAACAGGAATTTAAAAACTGAAACATCATTTAGGTTCATTTCAAAGACACATAGAATGATAAGAGCGATGTGGAGTTAACAGATTTGGAACTGGCAATTAAACAGAATACCAGTAAT
This sequence comes from Callithrix jacchus, assembly GCF_049354715.1. Taxonomy (NCBI): domain Eukaryota; kingdom Metazoa; phylum Chordata; class Mammalia; order Primates; family Cebidae; genus Callithrix; species Callithrix jacchus. Next base: position 131,855,382 of record NC_133506.1, on the reverse strand, counting down.
GTGAAAAACGCAAAGACATATAGAACAATTTCCTGTCCTTAGCAATAAATTTACACAGAATCCTGTCACCTGCACATTTTAAGTAGAAAAGAATGACCCCAGAACGTGGATTTAAAATTAATAATGCTAAGATGGTTATTATCATTAGTGATAACTTCTATATAATTGTCATGGAGAGCTTATGCATGAATCTGTAACTTGTTATTATGGTCTTCACTAGAAAGTGCATGTCTTTTATTTCTGTAATAAATTATTGGGATGAAGAGCACTGTCAGTTTTGGTATTAAATTGTTTCAGTAGAGCATGGCTGAATATTTAACGTGATGAATCTGAATGAACTGATCAGACTTGGAGCCGGTCGAGGTGGTTAACGCCTGTAATCCCAGCACTTTGGAAGGCCAAGGTGGGCGGATCACCCGAAGTCGGGAGTTCAAGAGCAGCCTGACCAACATGGAGAAATCCTGTCTCTACTAAAAATACAAAATTAGCCTGGCGTGGGGTGGATACCTGTAATCCCAGCTACTAGGGAGGCTGAGGCAGAAGAAGTGCTTGAACCCGGGAGGCACAGTTTGCGGTTAGCTGAGATTGCACCATTGCACTCCAGCCTGGGCAACAAGAGTGAAACTCTGTCTCAAAAAAAAAAAAAAAAAAAACCGCAAGGAAATTATCCGACTTATGTGAAAAATGTGGTTCTGCATTGGATGTTCTGTGAACAGAAGAGAAAAAATCCCAGCATAGAAGGATTATTGAAATTGCATCAAGGAAAAACTTTAGTCTAGGGGTCAGATTGTCACTCTGAGAGAACTACTGCATTCTGTCTCGCTCTCATCAGAGGAAATTCTTGTACAAGTACCACTTAAATTCTCTGTCCTCTGACTCCTGGCTTCAAGGGATTTTCCTGCCTTAACATCCCAAATAGCTGGGATTACAGGCACACGCCCCCGCACCCAGCAAATTCTCCACTCTTTACAACAAATTTTTTTTTCTTTGTTGAGACAGTCTTGTGCTATTGCCCAGGCTGGAGTACAGTGGCATGATCTCGGCTCACTGCAACCTCCACCTCCTGGGTTCAAGCCATTCTCCTGCTTCAACCTCCCAAGTAGCTGGGATTACAGGCATGTGCTGTCACACCTGGCTAATTTTGTAGCCTGGCGTCTTGGTCAGGCTGGTCTCAAACTCCTGACCTCAAGTGATCTGCCCACCACAGTCCCCCAAAGTGCTGGGATCATAGCCGTGAGCCCTATACAACTTTTCAAATTCTCTCTTATTTTTTTTTTTGAGACAGTCTTAACTCTGTCACCCAGGCTGGAGTGCAGTGGCGTGATCTCAGCTCACTGTAACTTCCACCTCCTAGGTTTTAGCGATTTCCCTGCCTCAGCCTCCTGAATAGCTGGGACTACTGACTCGTACCACCATACTTGACTGATTTTTGTATTTTTAGTAGGGATGGGGTTTTGCCATGTTGGCCAGGCTGGTCTCGAATTCCTGACTTCAGGTGATCTGACCACCTTGGCCTCCCAAAGTGCTGAGATTACAGGCATGAGCCCCTTGCACCAGCCTCTCAAATTCTCTTTATTTCCTTTGATTTAATTCCTGGGCTGAGATCCTCTGCCTTCCAAGCATGGTTTTGTGTTGCTTTGGCTTTGGAATCAGTAACTAATCAATCCCTGTCATCATACTCCTTGCCAACTCAGGAAAAATGGAAATTACCAAGAGTTATAAAGTAATACAGAAAGGCACGGTGCTCCCATCTATGATTAAGTATATGCAACTAATTCATACTTAAGAAGGTTTTTTTTGTCTCCTCTCCTTGCTCTATTTAAATTGCTGATTCTCTCACACCTGATGACTCTTCTCTCAAATGCCCATCCTTGGTATTTCCTTGAAGTTTTGTGCACCGAGGGCGGCCTGAGCCTCTGGATCTTCACTTGGGCATGTTCCTGCCCACCTTGCTTCACCAGGCAACTGCGGAGCAGCAGGAGCGCTTCTTCATGCCCGCCTGGAACTTGGAGATCATTGGCACTTATGCGCAGACAGAGATGGGTCATGGTATGGTGTATTCAGTCTACTTAATGGGTTGGGCGGGCCCCTGTGAACTTAGCATGTATTGGAGTGCCCACCATGTACCACTGATGATGTGTCAGTGTTCTACGGTCTGTTTGAATGAGCTCTTTTTGCAGAGTCCAGGTTTTGGTATAAACACTGCTTTGTAGCGATAAAATTATTGTCTTTTTTTATGCCATAGTTCCCCTTCAGAAGGTCAAGAATGGCAAGTCAGGCCTTATTTACCAAGTGGTTTTTCAGTGTTACTGAGGTCCTATATAGAATCTGTGTGTATATAGAGCCTAAAGCTGTTTTTTTCTTCAGTACTCTCTGATTACCTTTGCTACTGATACCTTAATGAACTTTTGAAATTCCAGAAGAAATACAAATAATAATTTGTGTACTCTTGGATTTGCTTCAGGGAAATGAGTACTTATTTTTTTTGTTTGTTTTGTTCCGGTTTTGTTTTTTTTCCCCACCACCTGTCAAGCAAGAAATGGGTACTTATAACCAAAGTATGTAACATTTTATGTACTTTGAGCCAATCAGTAGTTCTACAAGTGACTTAGCTAGAGAGTAAAAAATTCCAGATAAGCCGAACTTGCCGGCTTTGGTTTCAGACTCCGTATCTCCACCTTTCATTGATCTTTCCATCCCCCTCCTGCTTTCTTTATGCACCTGGGTGGCCTGGTGGTGGCTGTTGTTCCTCTTTGCATCTGCTCTGAATTGGTCCGCGTTTGCCATTCATTTGCTTATAGCTTCTCTTTTTTTGCTTCGATGTTTCAGAAAAACTGGTCTAGTGTGTATCTATCTACCACTTGCTTCTTATTTCCATATAGCTGCTGCTTTTTACTTGGTGCTGAGTAGTATTTTACAGGATTTTCATGAGACTACAAGTGGAATAGTATTCGTTTCAGTTGTGCTTTTGAAAACATTTTGTCCTTATCTGTTCTGTTTAATGTTATTGCTTTTCTGTAAAAGCTACTTCTTTGATGAAAGCTGTCTGTGTCTGATTTGTTGACTCCCTCTCAGGAAAGTTGTGGATCGCACATAAGTTGGTTATTCAGCTTGGAAGCTTCTAAATGTTTCAAAGTGTAAGTGTTTAATGAGGTCTAGCGTTGTGAAAGCAGACTGGTCAAGGGTTCCTAACATTTGCTTTGGTATAGTATTTTCATAGAGAGTGCCACCTAGAACATTTTTCTATAACTCTTTTCAAATAATTTTGATATTTGTGTTAAGATTTGAAACATAAGACCCTGTCTATCCCAGTATGCATATGAACCTGTAAACTACTCCTTGCCCTGTTAAGGAACCAGCTAGGACTAAGTTAGACCTGCTATTAGAAATCTGTAGGGTCAACTAAGACCTTATTGTTAGACCTTTAGGAATTTTTTTTTTCGTTTTTCTTTTTTTTTATTTTTCTTTTTGTTTTTTATTTTTCTTTTTTTAGGAATTTTTTTAAAGTTACATTCTAGGTCATTTCTCCCATAATGGTTATACTTTTTAAAGGTCTTATTTTCCATTCTAGCAATCATTCTGAAATAAATTTTTAATTGATAAGAATTTTCACTGAAATGACTTCCTCTCACATGTTATCTTATTCTCATTAGTATAGAATTCTAGAATGTTGAATGGGTATTGTTAATACAATACGTATGAATTGAAATTGGCATACTGCAACTCAGAGATAGGTTTAAAAGGACAGTTAACATCCCAGTTAAATTCATAGATTGTGATCTTAAAAATGTGATATGATTCTAAGTTCCTTTATATTTTCCTTTAGTTGCTGTAAATAAATGTAACAAATCAAATATAGAAACGGAACATGCATGACACTTACATTTTCAACTTAATGGGAAACCATCAGATAGTATGGGAAATTCAGGATCTTGGTTATCAACCAGTTATAGCTCATCTGCAGGTATTTTTTGTTAGATTTTCTTTTTCTTTGAGATATGAGAGTTTAAAGGACTGTGCAGGAAGTTTTACCTTGTGCCTATCTTTTTTTTCCATCTCTTTCTTACCTGACGTCAGTGTGATTTATCTCCTTAGGAACTCATCTTCGAGGCTTGGAAACCACAGCCACATATGACCCTAAAACCCAGGAGTTCATTCTCAACAGTCCTACTGTGACCTCCATTAAATGGTGGCCTGGTGGGCGTAAGTGAATTTTTCAGCATTTATTGGATTTTTTGAAGGTTTGCCATGAGATTTTGCTTAGAATGTAGTGCTTATATGAGAATGTCCTCCAGGCTTGGTTGGCTCATGCCTGTAATCCTAACACTTCAGGAGGCTGAGGCGGGCAGATCACTTGAGGTCAGGAATTTAAGACCAGCCTGGTTAATATGGTGAAACCCTGTCTCTACTAAAAATACAAAAATTCGGTTGAAGGCGGAGGCTCATGCCTGTAATCTCAGCACTTTGGGAGGCCGAGGCAGGTGGATCCCCTGAGGTCAGGAGTTCAAGACCAGCCTGGTCAACATGACGAAACCCTGTCTCTACAAAAATAGCTTGGCATACTGGCTGGCACTTGTAGTCCCAGCTACTGAGGAGGTTAAGGCAGGAGAATTGCTTGAACCTGGAAGGCAGAAGTTGCAGTGAGCTGAGATTGTGCCATTGCACTTCAGCCTGGGTAACAAGAGAGAAAAGTTCGTCTCAAAAAAAAAAAGAAAAAATGAGCCTAGCATGGTGGTGCACACCTGTAGTCCCAGCTACTTGGGAGGCTGAGGTAGGAGAATCAATTAAACTGGGAAGGTTGCAATGAGCTGAGATCACACCATTGCACTCCAGCCTGGGCAATGGAGCGAGACTCTTGTCTCAAAAACAAACCAACAGACAAGTGTGGCCGCGGGGGAGGGGTGGGCGGGATAAGGGGGAGCTGGACATAGTGGCACATACCTGTAGACCTGTAGTTGTCGCTCCTCAGGAGGCTGAGGTGGGAGGACTGCTTGAGTCCAAGAGTTCAAGCCTGCTGTGAGCCTATGATCATGCTACTGCACTCCAGCCTGGGTGACAGAGTGAAACCCTATCTCCTAAAAAAAAAATTAATAAATAGCTTTAACATGAAACTTTTATATCTTCTTACTGCCATTCTGAATTATCTTGGAATATATATTTCCAATATAGTTAGTGGTTGAAGGATTTTTTAATTCACATTATCTGTATCTGTATCTATCTATATAGTTAGATATATAGATAGATTTTTTATTTTTTTGAGATGGAGTCTTGCTTTGTCATCCAGGCTGGAGTGCAGTGGCGCGATCTCGGCTCACTGCAGCCTCTGCCTCCTGAGTTCAAGTGATTCTCCTGCCTCAGCCTCCCGAGTAGCTAGGACTGCAGGCGCGTGCAACCACACCCAGCTTATTTTTTGTATTTTTACTAGAGACGGAGTTTTACTGTGTTAGCCAGGATGGTCTCTATCTCCTGACTTCGTGTCCGCCTGCCTCAGCCTCCCAAAGTGCTGGGATTACAGGTGTGAGCCACAGCACTCAGCCATATATTTTATTTAATTGTAATTTAAATGTAAGAAGCCATATGTAGCTAGTGATTACTGTTTTGGACAGCACTGCCTTAAGGGATAACAAGGAAGTAATTTAAATTAATATTTTTATCCTAAAATTTTCTCTATGTAAATGCATGAGAAATAAGTAGAAAAGAAAGTAGTAAATGTCAGCTTAAGGGAATTTCTTTCTGAAAGCTAGGTGTGATACTGTCAGCAGAAAGGCTTTCTGGACACAGATTGGTTTAGTCTAGTGTTAAGATTTAACATATGCTTTCTTCTTTTTCTACCCTTTGAAAATGTAAGAACGTTTGCTAACCTCTCCCTTGTTCTCTTTGATATTACAGTTGGAAAGACTTCAAATCATGCAATAGTTCTTGCCCAGCTCATCACTAAGGGGAAATGCTATGGATTACATGCCTTTATTGTACCTATTCGTGAAATTGGGACCCATAAGCCTTTGCCAGGTAAGAATTGTTCATCTGATATTGAGATGAAAATTAAACCGAGCACTTTCTTCTGCAGAAGGTAGGATGCCCTACTGAAAAGACAGAGCGAAAGCCAGAAATTCTAGAGCATAAAACATCTCGTAACTTTCATCTGTGGTAGGAATTACTGTTGGTGACATTGGCCCCAAATTTGGTTATGATGAGATGGACAATGGCTACCTCAAAATGGACAACTATCGAATTCCCAGAGAAAACATGCTGATGAAGTATGCCCAGGTATGTTTTGATAGAAAATAGAAGCAGAGGCATCAAACAGTGGGGTTGCAGTGGCTCTTGCAACAACAGGGTTAGAATGGTCTGTTTTTTTAGAAGGTATTAACAACCGGGCAATCTGGCATATTCCTGTTATCCCAGCACTTTGGGAGGCTGAGTGTGTGGACTACTTGAGCCCAAGAGTTCAAGACCAGCCTGGGTAACATAGTGAGAGCCTATCTCTACAAAAAGTAAAAAAAAAAAGTCTTAACTGGGTGTGGTACACACGTGTGTAGTCCCAGCTATTTGGGAGGCTGGGGTGGGAGGATCACTTGAGCCTGGAAGGTCAAGGCTGCAGTGAGCTGTCAGTGTGCAGCTGTACTCCAGCCTGGATGACAGCAAGACCCCGTCTCTAAGAAAAGGAAGTAAAAATGCATTTTTACTTCTGATGTTTCTTTTATTGTGACAGTGAAACCAGAAGCAGTTAGCGGTGAAGAACATATTTTGATTTGCTAAACCAATGATTCTCAAACTTTTGCATGTGTTTGAATCACCTGGAAGGCCAGTTAAAGCCCACATTGCCAGGCCATACCCCGGAGTTTCTGATTCAGTTGGTCAGGGTGGGGACTAAAATGTAGTATGTCACACGAGTTGCCAGGTGATGCTGATGCTGCTATTCCAGGGAGCACACTTTGAGAACCACTGAACTGCCTCTTGGGCTTAACAGAAGGAAGCATCAGTCCCACGTTCTTCTTCCAGGTGAAGCCTGATGGCACGTATGTGAAACCGCTGAGTAACAAGCTGACTTATGGGACCATGGTGTTTGTCAGGTCCGTCCTTGTGGGAGAAGCTGCTCGGGCTCTGTCTAAGGCATGCACCATTGCCATCCGTTACAGCACTGTGAGGCACCAGTCTGAAATCAAGCCAGGGTAAGGGTAGAGTCTGAGATGGGCTCAGTACTGAAGGCCTAGTTTTCACCCCATTCAGATCCCAGAATTCCCAAATGTCAGTACAGAAGATGCATTGTCACTGCAAAATTGGCTAGGGGATGATACTGGGCCTGCAACTTGGTATCTAGGCTTCCTTTTCTTAGGAGAGAGAGGAGTAACCACCTTTGTTATAATCAGTGGCTTCCAAAAAAGAAAAAAAGAGAATACCCACCTTATTGTTTTTAACCTTCTAAGAAAAGTAGTAATAATATTACTTGAGCTTTATAAGTGAAATGTTCAACACACTAAAGGCAATTTGAAAGTTCCAGTTACTACTAGCAACTATAAATTGTATATAGTGAACGTGACATTAAGCCAGACATGGTGGCTTACACCTGTAATCTCAACGCAGGTGGATCACAAGGTCAGGAGTTTAAGACCAGCCTGGCCAAGATGGTGAAACCCTGTCTCTATTAAAAATACAAAAATAAGCAGGGTGTGGTGGTGCGTGCCTGTAATCCCAGCTACTCAGGAGACTAAGGCAGAGAAATATTTGAACCCAGGAGGCAGAGGTTGCAGTAAACCAAGATCATGCCGCTGCCCTCCAGCCTGGGCAACAGAACAAGACTCCGTCTCAAAAAAAAAAAAGAAAGTGACATTAAATTTGTTTCCCGTTTGCATTCATGGCCATAGTTTATTCCTACAACTGCCTTTCGCTGATACTCCCTGATACTCTTTTTACTCTTAACGAATAAAGAAACTGGCCAGGTTTGGTAACTTACACCTATAATCCAAGCACTTCGGGAGGCCAAGACAGGAAGATTACTTGAGCCTAGGAGTTTGAGACCAACCTGGGCAACATAGCGACCCTGTGTCTATTTTCTGTTCTTTTCTTTTGAGACACAGTCTCACTCTGTCACCCAGGCCGAAATGCAGTGGTGCGATTTCACCTTGCTGCAACCTTTGCCCCCTGGGTTCAAGTGATTCTACTAAGCCTCCCAAGTAGCTGGGATTACAGGTACACACCACCACACCCGGCCAATTTTTATATTTTTAGTAGAGACACGGTTTCACTATGTTGGGCAGGCTTGTCCATTTTCAAAAAAAATTAAAAATAGGCCAGGCGCAGTAGCTCATACTGTAATCCCAGCACTTTGGGAGGCCGAGGCAGGCAGATCACAAGGTCAGGAGTTCAAGACCAGCTGGGCCAATATGGTGAGACCCCATCTCTACTGAAAATACAAAATTTAGCCAGGCATCGTGATGCGTGCCTGTAGTCCCAGCTACTCAGGAGGCTGAGGCAGAAGACTCACTTGAACCCAGGAGGCAGAGGTTGCAGTAAGCCAAGATCGCACCACTGTGCTGCAGCCTGGGTGAGAGAGAGAGACTGTGGTCTCAATGAAAAATAAATAAATATGGAATTCAGATGGCAGATAAGGAGCTAAAAAAGAAAAAAGGAAAAAATAATAAATTTATTTTAAGGCCTGGTACAGTGGCTTACACCTGTAATCTCAGCACTTTGGGAGGCCAAGGCAGGTTGATCGCTTGAAGTCAGGAGTTCAAGACCAGCCTGGCCAACATGGTGAAACCTCATCTTTACTAAAAATACAAAAATTAGCTGGGCATAGTGGTGGTGCCTGTAATTCCAGCTATTCAGGAGACTGAGGCAGGAGAATCACTTGAACCCAGGAGGTAGAGGTTACAGTGAGCCGAGATCACAACACTGTGCTCCAGCCTGGGCGATAGAGGGAGACTTTGTCTCAAAAAAATAATAATGATAATTACATTTTTAAAAAGTAATAAAGAAATTGATACAAGCAGACCTCTGCTAATTCTTACACTTCAAAATACTCAACACCGTGCATTGGGTCTTCTCCAAGATTGTGGTCAAAATACAGTATATTCAGCCGTCTAGCAAGCAGATCTTTTCAGCATTGCCTTCTTATTAGGTTGACTAGTGTTGGTTTTATGTGTTGCTAGGAGCTGTGGTTTTCTTAATCATACTGGAAAGACTAGGACAGATATGGATTATGCAGACAGAAAATTCTGTCGACCTAAGGCAGTACAAGGTAATTAGAGCATGGTCTTTGGGAGCCAGATAGCCTATATTTGGCTGAACACCATGGCTCACACCAGTAATCCCAACATTATGGGAGGATGAGGCAGGAGAATTGCTTGAACCCGGGAGGCAGAGCTTGCATCAAGCCAAGATTGCACCACTGCACTCCAGCCTGAGTGACAGAGGGAGACTCCATCTCAAAAAAAAAAGAGAAAAGCCTCAATTTAAATCTAAGACATGGCACATATGAACTGTGTGACCTCAGGCAGATTCTTAACCTCTCAGTTTCCCATGTGTGAAATGGAGATAATAATAGCAACTACCTCACAGTGCCCTTATGAAGACTAAAGTTAAAATATCAAGCGCTTATATTAGAACCGGCACATAAAAAGTTCTGTATAGACATTTACTTATTATTATTATTTTCTATGTAATACAGTGAACCAGAACCACAGATTTTGGATTTTCAAACCCAGCAGTATAAACTCTTTCCACTTCTGGCCACTGCCTATGCCTTCCAGTTTGTGGGCGCATACATGAAGGAGACCTATCACCGGATTAACGAAGGCATTGGTCAAGGGGACCTGAGTGAACTCCCTGAGGTATGCGTTTGGTCTCATTGACTCATGGGCACCCTTCTGTTTCATGGTTGCCTATTGGACTATATCCAGAGAAAATTAAATGTTGGGATTGATTGCCTGAAAAGAATTATGTATTCTAAGAACTTTTTCTGATTGAAAGTGGATCAGATATGAAGATCTGTGGGGTTTGTTTTTAAGTATTTTTAGTGTTATTAGAAACGTTGTACCATGTCGATTATTTGTCATTCAAGGAAACATAAGTGGTGACTTTTTTTCCAAGTAGAACAGCTCAGCAGGACATGGGTAGTGTTCTCTGTTCTGGCCTCTGACAGCTACGCTTCAGTTTGCATGTGTGGCAGCTGTGTTTTGACAATGGTCAGGATGTGAGAGGAGGGGTGTGTTTTCTCATTGGTTCTTGGCCTCTGAGCACCACAGATGTCCTGACGGATTTGTGCTTGTCCTCTCAGCTTCATGCCCTCACCGCCGGACTTAAGGCTTTCACCTCCTGGACGGCAAACACTGGCATTGAAGCATGTCGGATGGCTTGTGGTGGGCATGGCTATTCTCATTGCAGTGGTCTTCCAAATATTTATGTCAGTTTCACCCCAACCTGTACCTTTGAGGGAGAAAACACTGTCATGATGCTGCAGACGGCTAGGTGAGAATCAAATTTGTGATTTCTCTCATCTGTTCATAAGAATGTTCTAGTATTTTTCCTAGGTTCTTGTTCCCATGTTTCTTTTCACCATATATGTATATATGTTCCTGAAGGTATAATTTTGCCTTCCATACTGACTCACTATGCTAGAGAGTATGAAGCACCTGTTACATCATTTGAAGTCATATCAAGAGTAGAGTTACTGGGCTGGGCGCAATGGCTCACACCTGTAATCACAGCATTTTGGGAGGCTGAGGCAGGCAGATCACTTGAGGTGAGAAGTTCGAGACCAGACTGACCAACATGGTGAAGCCCTGTCTCTACTAAAAAAACACAAAAAAGTAGCCGGGCATGGTGGCGCATGCCTGTAATCTCAGCTACTTGGGAGGTTGAGGCTGAAGAGTGGCTTGGACCCGGGAGGCAGAGGTTGCAGTGAGCCATGATCGGGCCATTGCACTCCAGCCTAGGCAACAAGAACAAAACTCCATCTCAAAAAAAATAAAAAAAGAGTGGAGTTACTAAAAGTATGTTTACTGGTGATTTTTAGGTTCCTGATGAAAAGTTACGACCAGGTGCACTCAGGAAAACTGGTGTGTGGCATGGTGTCCTATTTGAACGACCTGCCCAGTCAGCGCATCCAGCCACAGCAGGTAGCAGTCTGGCCAACCATGGTGGATATCAACAGCCCAGACAGCCTAACGGAAGCATATAAACTCCGCGCAGCCAGGTGAGCTCGCCCTCAAGAGCTAGAATACGCAGCAGTGGGGCTGGGGCCCTGAGAGGTGACAAGAAGGCATCTGTCGTCTATCTGATGACTTGATTTTCCTCAGACCTCCAATCTGTGTCTTAACAGATTAGTAGAAATTGCTGCAAAAAACCTTCAAACAGAGGTGATTCACAGAAAAAGCAAGGAGGTAGCATGGAACCTAACTTCTGTTGACCTCGTTCGAGCAAGTGAGGTCAGTGGTAGTTCTTTTTCTCTTTCTCTGCCCCCCAGCATCCCGCCTTTTCTAGTGCAGAAACCCTAGTCACTGTGTATTGAATCTTTTTCCATACTCAAACTCTGGTGTTTTCTTTCTATCTTAGGCACATTGCCACTATGTGGTAGTTAAGCTCTTCTCAGAAAAACTCCTCAAAATCCAAGATAAAGTCATTCAGGCTGTCTTAAGGAATTTATGTTTGTTGTATTCTCTGTATGGGATCAGTCAGAATACAGGGGATTTTCTTCAGGTCAGTATTTTCTAAGTATAAGTCTTTTTGTTGTTTTGTTGTTATTGTAGTTGCTGTTGTTTTTGAAACAGAATCTTGCTGTTACCCATGCTGGAGTGCAATGGCGCGAGCTCAGCTTACTGCAACCTCTGCCTCCCAGATTCAAGCGATTCTCCTGCCTCAGCCTCCCAAGTAGCTGGGACTACTACCACCACGCCTGGCTAATTTTTTGTATCTTTAGTAAAGACAGGGTTTCACCATATTAGCCAGGATGGTCTTGATCTCCTGACCTTGTGATCCACCCACCTCAGTCTCTCAAAGTGCTGGAATTACAGGCATGAGTGAGCCACCACACCCAGCCTTGTTGTTTTAAGAAAAATAATTGCTGGCGTAGCTCAGTGGCTCACTCACGCCTTTAATCCCAGCACTTTGGGAGCCCAAGGCAGTGCGGTGATCACTTGAGGTCAGGAATTCAAGACTAGCCTGACCAACATGGTGAAATCCCATCTTTACTAAAAGTACAAAAATTAGCCGGTCATGGTGGCGTACACCTGTAATCCCAGCTATGAGGGAGGCTGAGGTACAAGAATCATTTGAACCCTGGAGGCAGAGGTTGCAGTGAGCCAAGATGGCACCACTGTACTACAGCCTGGATGACAGAGTAAGACTCTGTCTCAAAAAATAGAAAGATAAAAGAAAAATAATTGTTGTCTGCTTTATAGCTGTATGTGCATATAATTATGTCTGTCTATATATATGTATGTTTTATTTACTTATTTTGGTCTCTTTTAGGGGAGCATCATGACAGAGTCTCAGATTACCCAAGTAAACCAGCGTGTAAAGGAGTTACTCACTCTGATTCGCTCAGATGCTGTTGCTTTGGTTGATGCATTTGATTTTCAGGATGTGACGCTTGGCTCTGTGCTTGGCCGCTATGATGGGAATGTATATGAAAACTTGTTTGAGTGGGCTAAGAACTCCCCACTGAACAAGGCAGAGGTAAAATCCAATATCTTTGCACCTTTTTTAAAGTCTTCACTTTAATATTGAGGCAAGAAAGGCCTCTGGAAAGAGATTTATCTGTGAAAGCTTTGAAAGCACTGTGGCCACTTTTGATAGTCATTTTATTTGAGCAACAGGCCCAGAAGGGGACAGGGTTAGTCCCACAGTAATCAGGGTCTTAATCAATTTCAATTTTTGTTAACAAATTGAACATTAAAAAATATATACAAGCCGGGTGTGTTGGCTCACGCCTATAATCCCAGCACTTTGGGAGGCCAAGGTGGGTGGATCACCCTGGGTTAGGAGTTTGAGACTAGCCTGGCCAAAATGGTAAAACCCCTGTCTCTACTAAAAATACAAGAAATCTCCAGGTGCGGTGGCTCACACCTGTAATCCTAGCACTTTGGGAGGCCAAGGCAGGCGGATCATGAGGCCAGGAGATCGAGACCATCCTGGACAACATGGTGAAACCCCGTCTTTACTAAGAATACAAAAATTAGCAGAGTGTGGTGGCTCACACCTGTAGTCCCAGCTTCTCAAGAGACTGAGGCAGGAAAATTACTTGAACCTGGGAGGCAGAGATTACAGGGAGCCGAAATTGCACCACTGCCCTCTGGATGACAAGAGCAAAACCATCCCAGAAAATACACACACACACACACACACACACACACACACACACACACACACACAGATAGAATAGAATAAAATATACACAAAGAATTCCATTGTGCTCTTTCGTACACCCTTTGTCTAGCTGCAATGACTATCAACTCGTGACCAGTTGTGTTTCATCTGAACACCCCTCCTCCTCCTCTTGGGGACTATTTTGAAATTAAACCCAAGATATTAGATACTTTTATTCATAAATAATTCAACGCATAGCTCTGAAAGATTAGGACTCTTTTTTTTTTTTTAAAAAGACAGGTTTTCACCGTGTTGGTCAGGCTGGTCTTGAACTCCCGACCTCAGGTGATCCGCCTGCCTTGGCCTCCAAAGTGCTTGGATTACAGGTGTGAGCCACCGCACCTGGCCAAGATTAGGACTCTTAAGATAAAACCACCATAGGCTGGGCACAGTGGCTCATTCCTGTAATCCTAGCACTTTGGGAGGCTGAGGTGGGTCGATCACTTGAATTGAGGAGTTCTAGACCAGCCTGGGCAACGTGGCAGACCCCCATCTCTACAGAAAATACAAATAGCAGCCAGGCATTGTGGTGCACACCTGTAGTTCCAGCTACTTGGGAGGCTGAGATGGGAAGATCACTGGAGCCTGGGAGGCAGAGGCTGTAGTGACCCAAGACTGTGCCACTGCACTCCAGCCTGGGCAACAGAGCAGGACTCCATCTGAAAAAAAAAAGGGGGGGTATATTATTTAACATGGCAAACTCTTTATCAGTAGTTCCTCTCTCTCCCTTCCCTACAGGTCCATGAATCTTACTATAAGCACCTGAAGTCACTGCAGTCCAAGCTCTGAAGTGGCACAAGGACAAGTTGAATCTGCTCCAGGAAGTACTTGTGTGCAACTCAAATCTGTGTGGAATCTCTTTTGAATTCAAATAGCTATAGAGCAAATGATTAATTGACCCCTTTTTATAAATGAAGGGGAAAAAACCGAACAGATTTCAGAGATTAAATGAAAAACAGATATTTTAAGTGCAATTAACACTGAAAGAGACTTGTTAAGGATTCAGAAAAAGCTTAAGAAATTCGATTTTACTTCCTTTTGTAATGCTGCTGATCCCAATAGACTATGACTTTTGATAATTAGCAGAATTTAACTACTAAGTAGTTAATTATTTTCACATTTTAATTGCTAATCACTGGCTATATAAGGGTTTTTAAGCAAAGGTGTTTTTTGAAGTGGTATAAAACCCTTCCAAGCTTTCCTGCTCAGTGTCCTACCAGACTTAACCATGCGGGCCTGGCTTAAAAGCAGGGTTGAAGAAAAGGGACTAGGGGAAGGAAACTAATTGGGAAACTTAATGTGAATGAGTTTGTGCTTGGCACAGTCTCTGCCTGCTTGCTCTCCTTTGCTGATGGATTGCGTTTATCAAACTATTCATGCTAGCATTTTTCCAACAAGAGGACTTCTCTAGCATGGGCCTACCATTGTCTCGTGTAATTAGTAATTTTCCATTTGAAGGATCAATAAATTGTCACAGTAGTAGGAAGTGTAGGGAGAGCTCTCAGCTGTGGCACTGCTGTAACTGTGGTGACCATATTAACTGGATTTTCTGGGACAATCATATCAAATATTCTGCCATCTTGGCATAAGCCATTAAAAGCTTGGAGGTTACCATATTTGGCATTAAAAAGAAAATGTCACTTAGGTCACCTCACTCCCAAAAGTAGCACAGAAAAACCCTGTGACACAAACCATGTGTTCTGATTTTTGGTTCAGAAAATATAATCATTGAAACAATGGGTTATTTTTTTAACTGAGGAAAAACAAAACCAAAAAACTATAGTTAGAAGATAAATGGAAGTTCCATGGGTTCTAGTTCTTATATGTATGGCTTTGTTTTCAGTTTATTTCTAGGAACTTCATCTGAATTGCTACATTGTCCTTTAAGTTGAAATATAATTTACACAATCATTCTCTATTTAAAGGTTAAATACATCTTATTTTTTTTCTTACAATCAATGTAAGTCACTTTTTTTTTTTTAATCTGTGTCATATGCCTCATGAAACCGCTGTTCTAGAATCAGTCGTAAGAATATGGTATAATTCCATGGAAACATAATTCTTACCTTGGGACCTGACATAAAATCTATCCTGGAGAACTGGTAATAACAGAGACTTTTAGGTTGCTGCAGAAATGCTACATGTTGACAGAAGCCTTAATCTTTCCACTGGGAGAACTAATTGATAATTGTGTTAAGATTGAAGATTAAACCTGTGTTAATCTCATGTGAGTCTGTCTTGACAGTAGTTCAGATTCTGGAAAATGATAGAAAGTAAACTTAAATGGCTTAATACTGACCTGCTAGATGTAGAATTGTTTCCAAATTAGTCATCTTATTCACAGATGACTATCTGGGCAGGATCTTAGGGTGTTTGAAATGACACCCACCTTATCCAGATGCATGGATGGGATATCTTAGCAGGTTTGAGGAGCTCATAGACACTACAGAGCCCCCTTTGACCCAGTACCTCTAGTTTTATTTAAAATCTAAATCTGACATTTGATGCTATTTTTATTAATATTTGGAATGTTCTGTCTTGAACCTTATTCAAGTATAATCAAAGAATAAAGATATAGTAAACTTCACTGATTTGTACTATTGAGAGAGAGAAAATATGCCACACAATTAAACATAGGTTTAAATTATGAAGAAATGTAAAATAAAGGTTTATTAGATTTCAGTAACACTAAGAACAAAAAAGAAAGCCGTGAAACCTGCCAGAGCGGATAGCTGTAAATCAGCATAATTCCTGTTGTATGTAGCAATAGTTGTGAGTGGCTCCAGTCATTTTAGGAGTCCTTGGAAGTATCTGGTACACATTTGTTGGCTGCACCTTAAAGGAAGTGGCAGGTCCAGTTTGTTCTCTCTACCACACCAGACTCCACTGACAAGTTTGGGTCCATTGGATTCAAAATTTTGTGAGCCATTTCACAAGTACAAAGTTAGATTTTAACCTTGTCTTCTCCAAAATTAGTAGAATTTTTATTTTTTATTTTTATCTTTTTGAGATGGGATATCATCCTGTCACCCAGACTGGAGTGCAGTGGTGGAATCTTGGCTTATGGCAACCTTTGCCTCCTGGGTTCAAGTGGTCCTCCCACCTCAGCCTTCTGAGTAACTGGGACCACAGGCACATGCCACCATACCCAGCTAATTTTTTCTTTTTTTGATGGGGGGTTGGGGGGGCCGGAAGGCTCGCTCTGTTCCCCAGCTGGAGTGCAGTGATGTGATCTTGGCTCACTGCAACCTCCTCCTCCTGGGTTCAAGTGATTCTCCTGCCTCAGCCTCTAGACTAGCTGGGAATACGGCATTTTTAGTAGAGATGGGCTTTCACCATGTTGGCCAGACTGGTCTCGAACTCCTGACCTGGTGATCTGCTCACCTCGGCCTCCCAAAGTGCTAGAATTACAGGTGTGAGCCATTGCGCTGGGCCAGTTTGTTCTTTTTTTGTAGAGATGGGGTTTTGCCATGTTGCCCAGGTTGGTCTCAGACTCTGGGCTCAAGCAGTCATCCTGCCTCAGCCTCCCAAAGTGCTAGGATTACAGGTATGAGCCACAGCACCTCACCCAGAGTGAGTAGAATTAATGAGATTTTTTTTGTGTGTGTTAGATGATATTGATTTAAGCCTTTTTTGGAAAAAAGTACTCTCAACAGAATACAAAATGGAAAATTTGAGGTTTAATAGAGATGTGTTGGCTATCTGCAATGAATTGTTCTTGCTCAAGTGTTTGGAGTTCTACTTTATGCTTCGTGTTTATGAATATGAATGAGGTCATTTTACTGACCTCAAAGCAGAGTTGGTGTTATTGTCTTTAGAATATACCACTACTAAGTATCAGCTTATCTTCAGAACATTACAACATTCACTGTGTTCATATGCTGTTATTACAAGAAGTCACCACTTGTTATTTCAGATTACATATACCTGAAGGCATTTTACAGTTCCTAAAGAACATGTTAGATCTTTTTTTTCCACCCCGTGAAGGTCTCTCTTTTCCAGGCTGCAGTGCAGTGGTGTGATTGTAGCACACTGGCCGCCAATTCTTAGGCTCAAGTGATCCTCCTGCCTCGGCCTCTGAGAAGCTTGGATTACAGGTGCACACCACCACACCTGGCTAATTTTTAATTTTTTTTATATTTTAGAGATAGGGTCTGGCTGTATTACCTTGGGCTGTTCTTGAACTCCTGGTCTCAGGTGATCCTCCCCGCATGGGCCTCCCAAAGGGTTGGGATTACAGGAGTGAGCTACCGCGCTGGGCCAACATGTTACATCTTTTGTTGTTGAGACAGAATCTCACTTTTGCCCAGGCAGGAGTGCAATGGTGCAGTTTCGGCTCACTGCAACCTTCACCTCCCAGGTTCAAGCAATTTTCCCACTTCAACCTCCTGAGTAGCTGAGATTACAGGCACCCACCATCATACACCCAGCTAATTTTTGTATTTTAGGCACAGTTGGGGTTTCACCATGTTGGCCAGGTGATCTGCAAGCCCCACCCCACCCCCACCAAAGAAAGTGCTGGGATTACAGGCGTGAGCCACCACACCCAGCCAACATGTTATATCTTAATTCTTGGATTTTCTTCACTGCAGGACTTTGGGTGGAGAAATAAAACTCTCCAAATACATAATCCTGGAGATCCCTGTGAATCAATAATTATTTAGACAACTGTGGCTCGGCTCAAAATCTCTTGTCTCCCTTTTCTGAGTTCTTCATCCATCTTATTAGAAAGGAAGTGAATGTAGGTGGTCTGTAACACTTGCACATCTTTTATACGTGTAGAGGGTATGCCTGGGATATATAGGTTGTCTTCAAGCAGTAGCTGCTACTACAGCTAGAGAGAGGAGGAGTGCCAGGAAATTGATGAACTGAGACCAAGAGTCTTGATGTTCTGACTTAGATAAAATTTTTGATCATTTTCATGAAATAATGCAGGGAAGTCATTTCTGCTGTTTACTACTACGTTCTTGGAGGATTAGAACAAGTGACACCGTAATTTACTAAAATGACTTTTTATTTTAAAATACTGATGATGGAGGTTGGGTGTGGTGGCTCATGCCCGTAATCCCAGCACTTTGGGAGGCCAGCACGGGCAGATCACGAGATCAAGAGATCTAGACCATCCTGGCCAATATGGTGAAACCCCGTCTCTACTAAAAATTCAAAAATCAGCTGGGTGTGGTGGTGGGCATCTGTAGTCCCAGCTACTCAGGAGGCTGAGGCAGGAGAATCGTTTGAACCTGGGAGGCGGAAGTTGCCATGAGCCAAGATCATGCCATTGCACTCCAGCCTGAGCAACAGAGTGAGACTCTGTCTCAAAAAAAAATATGATGGGGTTTTGCTTTTAACTGTCCACACTTAACAAATTTTCCAGTACCTATTCCTGTGGTCCATGATAGTAAACATAGAAACACATAAGGAACATGGTTGGAGTTGCCAGACGTTAGCTGTTGCATATGTGCACATTCCTAGATTCTAGGGTGTTTATTTTTGCCTTAAATTTAAGTGGGTCATTGGTTGTCTTGGGAAGATCATGGAAAATTGGGGATTTTTTAAGAATTCTGAACCAAAATAACGTTTTGAATGTTTCTTAAGATTATATTTTATGTAGTAAATGTGTGATTTCCACCTTCCACATTCAGACTGCTGACCACACTTCATAAATGCCTTTTTATTTCCAATTGCTGTAGATTCAACTAAATGTATCCCTTGGGAGTGGATCATTACTTTGCTATCTTTTCCCCCCTTTGCTGTTGTGGTGTGTGTTTGGTTCATATCCGAGAAGATGCATTTATTATGTGTTGTTACCCAGCCCTGGCTTGATGGTGTCCTGTGGGGGTAGGGGTAGGAGGACGAGGGGCACCTGCCCAGAGCATGTGAATAGAACACGGTTGGCCAGCGGTGACCCGCCACCACCGCGGGTAAGCCAAACTGCAAAGCGTTCTTTCCTCTGTGAAATTGAATAACACTTAATAAAATCCATAATTAGCACATACTAGACAAAATGTTACGTATCTTTTTGTGGGGTGACAGCATTGGGCTTCATTCTGGCTGTACAGCTTTGATTGGATTATTAAACAGGAAGGTCACTTTTTGGGGTGTGGAGTAAACACGGTTGAATTTGTGGATTCACTTGTCACCCTTCCAATATCAACACATTTCTCACGCCTCCGCACCGGCCACATGTCAGCCATTAGCATTGGGCAGGAGGAACTTTTAAGTGTCCCCGGCAGTCCCTAAGAGGGCCTTTGAGTTTGAGCCTGTCGCCGTCTTCCCCGAGAGCCGTTGGGGCAGCTCCTAGCAACATGCTCGCCGCCGGCCGAGGCCTCGTCCAGCCAACGTTCTCGCGGGGCTCCCTGGGAGTTGTAGTTCCCCACGGCGTCCCCGCCTCCTCGGTGCGGAAGGGAAACCGGACCCCCGACTACAACTCCCAGGATGGCTTGGGTCCGCCTTTCCGCGGGAGGCCGCCTGGCTGAGGGTGGCTGCAGCGGCCGGAAGCCGGAGGCCTAGTTTGTCTGGGCTGGGCGATCTGAATAGAG
The DNA here is from genome assembly GCF_049354715.1 of Callithrix jacchus. NCBI lineage: Eukaryota > Metazoa > Chordata > Mammalia > Primates > Cebidae > Callithrix > Callithrix jacchus. Next base: position 131,835,475 of record NC_133506.1, on the reverse strand, counting down.
CCGGTGCTGGTCCCAGCGGCCGCGCCTCCTGGGGCACGGCGCGTAACGGGAGACTCCGAGGCTGGGAGCTTTACAGGCTGCTCTTGGGGGCCAGATAGGCCGAGCACTCAGAAGGGTGACGCATTGAGGGGGCGCGGAGTTTCGGGACGGAGGGGCGACTCCGGGGAGGGCTTTTGCTTAGGGGTGGTCTCGGGTTCTGTAAACACCTGGTGCGCCTCTGTAGTCCCAGCTACTCGGGACGCTGAGGCAGGAGAATCACTTGAACCTGGGAGGCAAAGGTTGTGGTGAGATCGCGCCACCACACTTCAGCCTGGGCAACAGAGCAAGACTCCGTCTCAAAAAAAAAAAGAAAAGAAAGAAGAAAGAAAACAAGGATTCGGGGTGGGCTCTGTGGTAAACTCAGGTAAACTTTGCATTCCAATAACAGGACAGGCCAACACCTGGAACATAAAGATGACCCCTCTGACTTATTTCTGCCAAGACATCCTGTAGGTGGGTTTTGGTAAAGCAGAGGAGTGGAAGGAAGAGAGCTAATTCTGAGGAAGACTATTCTCAGTGGGTCAGATTTACTGCCTATGTAAAGGGAAATATTTCTACCGTCAGTGAAAATCGTGTTGCTGGACATGGTGGCTCACCTGTAATCCCAGCACTTTGGGAGACCAATGCAGGAGGATTGCTTGAGTCCCAGAGTTCAATACCAGCCTGGGTAATACAGTGAGACCTTGTCTCCAAAAATAATTTTTAAAAAAGAAAAAGAATATCATGGCAAATAGTAACCAGAGCTCACATCTGCTTTTGTGCTAAATACTGCCTAGAAAGTAGTCATGGGTGTTGCCTGGGAAAGGGCTCCAGCCTTGGAGCCAGGTACCCACCTCCTTTCTGAAATGAGTACTTGCCATTTGCCGCATCGGCTTTCAGGGTAAGGGATCATGGCCACTGCCCTTTGTTCAAATAATCGAAAAGCCTCAGAAAGCCCTGTAACTTACCTTGAGCACTTTTTTTTTCAGATGGAGTCTCACTCTGTCACCAGGCTGGAGTGCAGTGGCGTGATCTTGGTGCACTGCAACCTCTGCCTCCCGGGTTCAAGCGATTCTCCTGCCTTGGCTTCCCAAATAGCTGGAACTACAGGCATGCGCCACAACATCCAGCTAATTTTTGTATTTTTAGTAAAGATGGAATTTCACCATGTTGGCCAGGATGGTCTCCATCTTTTGACCTCATGATCCACCTGCCTCGGCCTCCCAAAGTGCTGGGATTACAGGCATAAACCACCATGCCCAGCCTTACAGCACTTTTTTTTTAAGATAGAGTCTCTCTCTGTTGCCCAGGCTGGAGTGCAGTGCCACGATATCAGCTCACTGCAACCTGCACCTCCTGGGTTCAAGCGATTCTCATGCCTGAGCCTCCCGAGTAGCTGGGATTACAGGTGCACACCACCACACCCAGCTAATTTTTGTATTTTAAAAGAGATGGGGTTTCACCATGTTGATCAGACTAGTCTCAAACTCCTGACCTCAGGTGATCCACCTGCCTCAGGCTCCCAGAGTGCTGGGATTACAGGTGTGAGCTACTGCACCAGGCCTGGAATTTTTACTTTATGGAAATAGGCTTTACCTCTTGAATGGGCAAAGTAAGAAGAGCTTTGACAACCTTTGGATTGAGATTCATGTTCTGTTGAAGCTACATTTTTTTTTTTTTTTAAATGGAGTCTCACTCTGTCCTCTGTTGCCCAGGCTGGAGTGCAGTGGCATGATCTTGGCTCACTGCACCTTCTGCCTAGTGGGTTCAGGCGATTCTCCTGCTTCAGCCTCCTGAGTACCTGGGATTACAGGCACTTGCCACCACACCTGGGTAATTTTTTTTTTTTTTTTTGAGACCGAGTTTCGCTCTTGTTACCCAGGCTGGAGTGCAATGGCGCGTTCTCGGCTCACCGCAACCTCCGCCTCCTGGGTTCAGGCAATTCTCCTACCTCAGCCTCCCGAGTAGCTGGGATTACAGGCACGCGCCACCATGCCCAGCTAATTTTTTGTATTTTTAGTAGAGACGGGGTTTCACCATGTTGACCAGGTTGATCAACATGGTGAAACTCCTGAGCTCAGGTGATCCACCTGCCTTGGATTCCCAGTGTGCTGGGATTACGGGCATGAGCCACCTCCACCTCACCCAGGCTCTTTTTTTTTTTTTTTTTTGAGATGGAGTCCCACACTGTCACCTAGTCTGGAGTTGGAATGGCGTGGTCTCGGCTCACTGCAACCTCCACCTCCCAGGTTCAAGCGAGTCTCATGCCTCAGCCTCCTGAGTAGCTGGGGTTATAAATGTGTGCCATCACACCTGGCTAATTTTTGTATTTTTAGTAGAGATGAGGTTTCATTATATTGGCCAGGCTGGTCTTGAACTCCTGACCTCAGGTGATCTGCCCACTTCAGCCTCTGAAAGTGCTGGGATTACAGATTACAGGCATGAGCCATAGCATCCAGCCAAAACTACATCATTTTTTTTTTTTTTTTAGATGGGGTCTCACTCTGTTTCCCAGGCTGGAGTGCAATGGCACGATCTTGGCTCACTGCAACCTCCGCCTCCCAGATTCAAGCAATTCTCCTGCCTTAGCCTTCTGAGTAGCTGGAATTACAGGCATGCACCACTATGCCCAGCTAATTTTTGAATTTTTATTATAGACAGGGTTTCACCATGTTGGTCAGGCTGGTCTTGAACTCCTGACCTCGTGATCCGCCCACCTCAGCCTGCCAAAGTGCTGGGATTACAGGTGTGAGCCATCATGGCTGGCCAAAGCTACATCATTTTTAAACAATCACTTTCATTTTCTTCATTAGGAAGCATGAGCCTGATTTGGGTAGAATCCAGATGAGCTGGCCAGTACTGTAAAGGAGCTTCAATCAACCCTGAGAGCCTTGAGATGGTAGGCAGAGTTCAGAGTAAGATGTATGGAAATTTGAACATGCCCCCATCCTGCATCCCCAAAAGTCTTGACTGCATGCAGCACTTTGCGGGCTGGGCGGCAAGGACCAGGATGGAGACCCTGGAGAAGAGTGACAGGAGGTGGCATTGATACCAAACTTGCGACAAGTAAGGTTGCTTCTGTGCTTCTGAGCTTCTGAGCATCCAGCTGGAAGTAGGTTTTTTTGTTTGTTTGTTTGTTTTTTGAGACGGAGTTTTGTTCTTGTTACCCAGGCTGGAGTGCAATGGCACGATCTCGGCTCACCGCAACCTCCACCTCCTGGGTTCAGGCCATTCTGCCTCAGCCTCCTGAGTAGCTGCGATGACAGGCACTCACCACCAGGCCCAGCTAATTTTTTGTATTTTTATTAGAGATGGGGTTTCACCATGTTGACCAGGATGGTCTCGATCTCTTGACCTCGTGATCCACCCGCCTCAGCCTCCCAAAGTGCTGGGATTACAGGCTTGAGCCACCGCGCACGGCATGTAGGTTTTTTGTTTTGTTTTGTTTTTGGAGACAGAGTTCCGCTCTTTTGCCCAGGCTGGAGTGCAGTGGCACAATCTTGGCTCACTACAACCTCTACCTCCTGGGTTCAAGCAATTCTCCTACCTTAACCTCCCCAGTAGCTGGGATTATAGGCATGCACTACCACACCTAATTTTTTGTTTTTGTTTTTGTTTTTTTGAGATGGAGTTTTGCTCTTGTTACCCAGGCTGGAGTGCAATGGTACAATATCAGCTCACTGCAACCTCTGCCTCCTGGGTTCAAGCAATTCTCCTGCCTCAGCCTCCTGAGTAGCTGGGATTACAGGCACGCGCCACCACGCCCAGCTAATTTTTTTTTTTTTTTGTATTTTTAGTAGAGACAGGGTTTCACCATGTTGACCAGGATGGTCTCAATCTCTTGACCTCGTGATCCACCCGCCTTGGCCTCCCAAAGTGCTGGGATTACAGGCTTGAGCCACCGAGCCCGACCTGTATTTTTAATAAAGATAAGGTTTCTCCGTTTTGGTCAGGCTGGTCTTGAACTCCCGACCTCAGGTGATCCGCCCACCTTGGCCTCCCAAAGTACTGCGATTACAGGCGTGAACCACTGTGCCTGGTCTGGAAGCAATTTTAAGTGTCTGTTCCTGGTTATTGAGGAGTCGGGGCATGGAATAGAAGACATTTCCAGTCACATGAATCTCGGCTGGGAGGGTTTGTATGTCGTGTCTGGAAAAGAAGTGACTTCTGCCCACCCGTTGGCACCCATCACTGGTTAGTGGGGCTGTTTCCATGCTCTGAATGAGTCTGTTCTCAGAAACTCTAGGAACGTATAAAGGACTTAAATCTACAAATGCCATTGGTGCCCCTGCCTCTGGTGACTTGACAAGACAACGCAATTCATTCTGCATTTCCAGTTTCCACCTGTGTTCGCTGTTTGCTTATGTCGATGTGATTTGTTTATCCTATTTTAGGTGCCAAAAACCAAGAAGGGATGGAAAGGTGAGTGGAGAGATGGAATATTACTCTTATGCCAAATATAGGTCTTTTTCCCGGAACAATGAGATGTGTGTTTTATTTAAATGTCTTTGATAAGAGTCTCGCTGTTTTTCCCATTATTCCATCGGCTGCCTTGGTCTTCCTTATGCTACCTCACTGGTCCTCAGAGAAGTTTGGAAAAAATCCTCCTTGGGCTCTGTATCCAGAAATAGTGGTTGGGATTCAGGGTGGGAAAACAAATTCGGTATTCGCACTTAGGTTCCCCCACATGCCTCCCTCAGAAAGTGGCCATTGATGAGGATATCCAGACCAGTTCTGGGGGGCCTTTGATGGAAGGGTACAAACAGCCTACTTGTCTGAAAGTAGCTTCCCTGAGCCTAGAAATCTTGGGAACTTTTCCCAAAGAGCCGCGCTGGGCCACGTTCAGAGCCTGGAAGGCTGATCGTTGGCCAGTGTGCCATGGAAGGCAGGTAGAATACAGATTCTGTTGAAAATCTGCACCATCGTCCTTTTAGTTATTTTATTTTTTTGAGACAGAGTCTCATTCTTGTCGCCCAGGCTAGAGTACAGTGGTACAATCATGGCTCACTGCAGCCTCTGCCTCCCAGGTTCAAGAGATTCTCCTGCCTCAGCCTCCCAAGTAGCTGGGCTTACAGACCCAAATGCCACCACACCCAGCTAATTTTTGTATATTTAGTAGACATTAGGTTTCACCATGTTGGCCAGCTGGTCTTGAACTCTTGACCTCGTGATCTGTCCACCTCAGCCTCCCAAAGTGCTGGGATTATAGGCGTGAGCCACTGTGCCCGGCTGAGATAGTTATTTTAAATTTCTGCCTCTGGATGTTTCAACAAGGCAGTAAGGCTTGTGCTAGAGACTTAGAAAACATCTCGTGGCCTGTCCGGGCACGGTGGCTCACGATGCCTGTCATCCAAGCGCTTTGGAGACCTAGGCAGGCAGATCAGCAGAGGTTGTGAGTTCAAGACGGGTCTGACCAACATGAGGAAACCCCGTCTTTGAAACAAAAGCAAAAGTTAAGGTGGGCACGGTGGCTCACACCTGTAATCCTAGCACTCTGGAGGGCCAAGGTGAGTGGATCATGAGGTCAGAGGTTCGAGACAAGCCCGGCCAACATAGTGCCACCGGCTCGTTATAAAAAGAATAAAAATAGAATAAGTAAAAAAACAAAGAAAACACCTCATAGCCAATGAGAGGAGAGCCTAAGTCCCAACATCTGAAAGCCCTGAGGCCTTCTGGCAAGTCTCAAACCTTGAGGTTTTTAAGGGCCAGTCTTCCTTCCTCCTGAAGTCATGACAGTCCCTTTTCTGTTCCAGGCTCCATTGATGATTTACTCGATGACCTTCTAGGGGATGATAGTAAGTGCCCCCTTCCCAGAATCCCCTAATTTGGCCTGCTGTTGCTGTTGCTTTTTTTTTTCTCACTATGTTGCCCAGGCTGGTCCCAGGCTTCTGGGCTCAGTTGATCCTCCTGCCTCATGAACCAGAGTGCTGGGATTACAGGCATGAGCCACTACACCCAGCCTTTTTTAAAAATGGAGATATAATTTACATAGCATAAAGTCTACTCCTGTAAAGTATACAACTTAGGGGTTTTAGAATATTCACAAAGATGTACAACCATCACCACTACCTAATTCCAGAACACTTCCATCACCCCAAAAAGAAACCCCATACCCATTAGTAGTATTTCATTCTCTCCTCCCTCCAACCTTAGGCAACCACTTTTTTTTTTTTTTTTTTTGAGACAGAGTCTCACTCTGCCACCCAGGCTGGAGTGCAGTGGCGCAATCTCGGCTCACTGCAGCCTCTGCCTCCTGGGTTCAAGCGATTCTCATGCCTCAGCTTCCAAAGTAGCTGAGACTACAGGCATGTACCACCACACCCAGCTAATTTTTGTATTTTTTGTAGAGATGGGGTTTCACCATGTTGACCAGGCTGGTCTCGAACTCCTGGCCTCAGACACCTGCCTTGGCCTCCCAGAGTGTTGGGATTACGGGCAGAGCCACCATGCCTGGCACACTTAGCTTCTCTGATGTAGCATATTTTCCATGTTTATCCATGCTGTAGCATGAATCAGTACTTTATAACTTTTTTTGTGACTAGATAATGTTCCATTGTGTGGATAAATCACATTTTGTTTAGCTGTTCATCAGCTGATGGATATCTGAGTTATTTCCACATTTTGGCTGTTACAAACGTTTATATACTAGTATACTAGTTGCAAACGTTTGTATACTAGTTTTTGGGTGGACATGTGTTTTCAGTTCTTGTGGAATTCCTGGACCCATATGGTAACTGTAGGTTAAACTTTTTGAGGAGACTGCTTTTTCAAAGCAGCTGTGCTGTTTTACATCCCACCAGCAATGTCAGAGGGGTCCAGTTTCTCTACATCCTTGCCAATAGTTATTTTCCTTCTTTTTGATTATTGCCGTCCTAGAGGGTATAAAGTGGGTATCTCATTGCAGTTTTGCTGTGCCTTTCCCTAATGACTGATGATGTTCAGCATCTTTTCATGTGTTTATTGGCCTTGTGTATATCTTCTTTGGAGAAATGTCTGTTCAGATCCTTTGCCCCTTTTAATTGGGTTACTCGTCTTTTTATGGTTGAGTTGTAAGAGTTCCTTGTATATTCTGGATGCTAATCCATATTATTTGGTTCGTGTTGGTCTGTTAAGGAGCATGGCTTCATGGTCATGCAAAGCTCACCAGGGACAGAGAGGCTTAAGTCAGGTTTCCCCCACATGGCCCCAGAGAACCAGAAAAGCGCCAGCCTACAGTTGGGCTGTGGAAAAGCAGTTGTTCCTCCTGTATTTTCTTGGGGTGTAGTTGGGTTGGGCTCTTCATTGGGTATTCGGCATTTAGAGTTGACTTTCTCCTTGGAAATGTTCCACCCTCTCTCCCATTCAGGTTTTCCAAGGGGTGACACTGGGACCTGCTTACGGGGACAGTTTCCTTCCTCCTAACACAGAGACAGCTTGGGGAGGAAGTTTGCAAGCCTTTGCATCTTGACTCCAGGTCCCTTTAGCTAAATGACACATTTTCTCTTTTCCTTTTTTCCAGTGACACTACCTGAGAAGCCTGTTAAAGTAGCTTCACGTGCCAGAGACACCACAGGTGTATCTCAGATGTCCCCTTCTTCAAAGGCTAGAACAAAGTAAGGGCGGGTCGGCCTGGGGATCTGTGACCTACTTTAGTCTAAATGCTCTTTGCCTCTCCACCCCCCACTTTCTACTTGGCATCTGCTTGCCCATTTTTTTTTTTTTTTGAGAGAGTCTCCGTAGCCCAGGCTGGAGTGCAGTGGCACAACCACAGCTTGCCACAGCCTTGACCTCTTGGGCATCAATCCTCTGACTTCAGCCTCCTGAGTAGCTGGGCCTACAGGTACATGCACCACCACACCCAGCTAATTTTTTTTTTTTTGAGACGGAGTCTCACTCGTGCAGTGGTGCAATCTCAGCTCATTGCAAGCTCTGCCTCCCAGGTTCCAGCAGTTCTTCTGCCTCAGCCTCCCGAGTAGCTGAGATTACAGGCACACACCACCATGCCTGGCTAATTTGTTATTAGTAGAGATGGGATTTCACCATGTTGGCCAGCCTGGTCTCGAACTCCTGACCTCAAGTGATCGGCCCACCTCGGCCTCCCAATGTGCTGGGATTACAGATGTAAGCCACTTCACCTGGCCAGCTCCTGCTTTTATTGAAGGAGCCTGGGGAAGTTAAAGAGAACTGCACAGGTCAGCAGTCCTGGCTTCTGTCCTACATCTGTTACTTATGGTATGACCTTGGGCAATTTCTGAACTTCTCATAGACCTACTTTTCTCATCTTCACAATTGAAGGATTGGCTGAGATCAGTGATTTTCAAATTGTGTTTGTTCTATAGCTCACCTGGCAGATGAGAGATAGGGAAGAGGTTTGTGGCCCTCCTCCCTCATGTGATCTGGAGCAGTTGTTTTTCTCTCTTATTGTTTTTGTTTTGTTTTACTTTATTTTTTTGAAATGAAGTCTTGCTCTGTCGCCCAGGCTGGAGTGCAGTGGTGTGATGTTGGCTCATTGCAGCCTCTACATCCCGGGTTCAAGTGATTCTCCTGCCTCAGCCTCCCGAGTAGCTGGGATTACAGGTGCCCGCCACAATACCTGGCTAATTTTTGTATTTTTAGTAGAGACAGGGTTTTATCATGTTGGCCAGGTTGGCCTCGAACTTCTGACCTCAAGTGATCCACCTGCCTCAGCCTCCCAAAGTGCTGGGATTACACGCATGAGCCACCATGCCCAGCCCTTTACATATTATTTTTAACAAATCTATCAGAGTTTCCTTGGACTTTCTAAGCCACTCTCCCCCGTTTTAGAGTCATCCAGTGCCCTGGGATGCAGGTAGGGGCTGATGCCTCCTCTTTGCAGGTCCTTCTTGGGAGATGGTGTCTTCAGCCCCGGGGCAGGCCTGGAAGAAGCTGATGCTGAAGTAAGGCTGGCCATTCCCCACTTCTCCACCTCTCTACTTATCCCCAGAAAAAACGAGATGGGTGTCATGGCCAATAGGCTGCCCACAAAGGGTTTAGAAATCCCTGCAAAGTCACTTTGCAAAATAATGCCCCAGAGGCTGCTGAGTGAACCCAAAGCAGCATCCTCTTTTTTTTTTTTTTTTTTTTTTGATGGAATCTTGCTGTGTCACCCAGGTTGGAGTGCAGTGGTGTGATCTCAGCTCACTGCAACTTCAGCCTCCCGGGTTCAAGCAATTCCCCTTCCTCAGCCTCCCAAGTAGCTGGGATTACAGGTGTGTGCCACTACGCCCTGCTAATTATTTTGCATTTTTAGAAGAGATGGGGTTTTACCATGTTGGTCAGGCTGGTCTCGAACTCCTGACCTCGTGATCCACCCGACTCGGCCTCCCAAAGTGCTGGGATTACAGGCATGAGCCACCATGCTCGGCCTGCATCCTTTTTCCTGTAGTAAGATGAGTGAAAGGAGAGCTCCCTGAAACTGTTAGAGTCTTAGACGTTGCTCGTTTCCCATAATAAACTCCACAGTAGTCCATTGGCATGGGTGGGAAGGAGCAGAATTCCAGTTCTGAATGAAAGGGTTCTCCATGGTTGGGAGGAGCAGGAAGGGCAGTGCTTTTGGAGTCTCTACAACCAGGCAGGTTTGGCTTCAAACAACTGCCAAGCCCAAGCAAGTGGAACAAAGCCACCCTCCTGCGTGAGCTCCATTGGCCAGGCTCTGCTCCTGCCACGCCATATGCCCTAACAGCAGCAAGGGACCAAGGCCCTGAATTTTAATGGGCCTTGACTAGTGTGCCTTCTTGTCTGTGTCCTCACCCTCCTTGTGGACTTAGGTTTCAGGTGTCTCAGAGGCAGACCCACAGGCTCTGCTCCAGGCCATGAAGGTAAGGAAACAGCTTGCACAATTCTTAGAGCTGGGGGTGGTGTGGGGTAATGATATTTTGTGCCAAGACTTCATTCTCCCTCTAATTTCTCCCTTTACAACCTGTGTTTCTGAGCCTTTCCTCAGGCAAGCATGGAGCTTGTCTGTGAGCCATTGGCCTTCTTGCCTCTCTGGGTATCAACCAGTATTCCTGGTATATGGAGAGTGGAGGCTGCCAATGCTGGGCGCGGTGGCTCACACTTGTAATCCCAGCACTTTGAGAGGCCGAGGTGAGCAGATCACGAGGTCAGGAGTTCAAGACCAGCATGGCCAACATAGTGAAACCCTGTCTCTACTAAAAATACAAAAATTAGCGGGGCTTGGTGGTGTGAGCCTGTTATCCCAGCTACTCGGGAGGCTGAATCACTTGAACCCAGGAGGTGGAGGTTGTGGTGAGCCAAGATCACGCCACTGCATTCCAACCTGGGCAACAGAGCAAGACTCCATCTCAAAAAACAAAAAGAGTGGAGGCTGCCACAGGCCTCTGGGGAAGTGGGGCCAGCCCTACTTGGAGGCTCACCTGGCTGGGTCCCCTCACCTCCACAGGGGACAGATGGGGAGACTGTCTCCTCTAATGCTTGCTCTTCACCTTTCTCCATATTTCCACATCCCCAGCCAAGCCCCTTCAATACTGCTGTCTTCTCATCAGATAAATCCAGTGCTGATCTTTGCAGTGGAATTTTAAGGCACAGATTCTGAACAGTTTATAAGAACATAATCTCTAGCTTGGCCTAGGACATCTTGTTTTCCTCTCCTTGCAGCCAGCAGTACTCTCCTGTCTGACCCTGGGTTTTTTTTTAATCCCTTTTGGTTAACCCATTTTGCCACGGTCCCTAGGAGAAGGCCAAGGTTTTGGTTACAGCCCAATGGGGCGCTTGTTTTTTTGGTTGTTTTTCCTTTGTGTGTGTGTGTGTTTTTTTTTTTAGAGACACCATCTCATCTGTCACCCAGGCTGCCAGGCTGGAGTCCAGTGCTGTGATCTCTCGTTGCAACATTAAACTCCTGGCCTTAAGTGATTCTTTTACCTGGGCCTCCTAAAATACTGTAATTACAGTCACGAGGCACCACATCCAGCCCAGATTCATCTTCTTTAACCTCATCTGGAAGTCTTTCTCCTCAAAGGCCAGGCACAGTCAGTCATACCTGTAATCCCAGAACTTTGGGAGGCCAAGGCAGTAGGATCGCTTGAGCCTAGGAGTTGGAGGCTGCAATGAGCTATGCTTATACCACTGCACTCCAGCCTGGGTGACAGAGTGATATCCTGTCTTTTTTTTTTTTTTTTTTTTTTTGAGACAGAGACTCAGTCTGTCACCAGGCTGGAGTGCAGTGGTGTGATCTTCGCTCACTGCAACCTCGGTCTCCCAGGTTCAAGCGATTCTCCTACCTCAGCCTCCTCAGTAGCTGGGATTACAGGCAAGCGCCACCACGCCCAGCTAATTTTTGTATTTTTAGTAGAGATGGGGTTCACCATATTGGCCATGATGGTCTGGATTACTTGACCTTGTGATCCACCTGCCTCACCCTCCCAAAGTGCTAGGATTACAGGCATGAGCCACCGTGCCCGGCCTTCATTTTCTTTCTTAACTCAGTTTTTTTTTCAGTAGTTTTCTCATTTTCCTTCGTTTTCTCACAATTCCGCCTCTGGTGTGCCAACAGCCCTTCTCTCTCAGGTGGAAGTCCTCGCCCCCTCATCAGACATCATCCTCTGCCCTCCCTCCCTGGTTTTCTAGGACCTGGATGGCATGGATGCTGATATCTTAGGTCTGAAGATGTCTAATCCAGCCCCTAGCAAAAAAGCTGCAAAGGACCCTGGGAAAGGAGAGCTGCCCAACCACCCCAAGCCTGCGGGTGAGTCAGTAGCCAGTGAGAAAGGTGCAGGGGAGATGGCTCCTCGAATTTGCTAGGGAGACTTTGAGGACATGGAAAATGCTAGAAGGAAGCATTTATGTCCTTGGGTTATCTCTGCGTGGATGGAGAGGCCAAGGAGCAGTTGTACATGTGTGTGTGTGAGTATGTGTGGAGGGGTAAGGAAACCTTGAGTTTCCTCCCTTCCTCGAGCTGTTCCAGTCCCTCCGAGTCCAACATGGGCAGCTCCTGGAGAAGCTGTGTGAGTTGAAATGGAGAACTCTATGGTAGCCTGTGCCTCTCCTGAACCCATGTGTCTGGAGTGACTCATGATGAGACAGCAGAGGTAGCTCCTACCATGTTTCCCTGGCAGAAACCCATAGAAGAACATGGGCTGTGCCCATGGCCATGAGCCCCCAGCTTCCCAGGAAGAAATGCACCCATCCCAGGGGCCCGGTCCATGGTGTGGGAGGAGAACTTTGGCCAGGAGAGACCCAGGCCCACGACCTTGTCTTCTGTTTCCTGCAGGGGGTGCCATTCCCATCAAGCAGTCACCTCCATCTCCCAGCAGCTCTGGGCATCAAAACAGAAGGTTTTCCTCTGAAGGTACCATAGGCTCCCGTCATGCCTCTGGGACACTCTGGTTTGGGGGTGGATCAGCCTGAGACACGTGCTGGCCCGAGGCCTAGCTGCTGTGCTGCATATGTTACGTGGGGAGCAGAGAGTTGGTGCCACTGGTGTAGTTCCTCATGAATTCATGTCGGGATCAGTTATACGATATTGGCTAAGATATTAGGGAACTTATTTGCAAAGGCCTTAAAGCCAGACATCACACTGAAGATTTTCCAAAGTATAGGAAGAAGTCCTTTTCATGTAATGAATGTGTGGATTTTTTTTCTTTGTTTTTTTTTTTTGCTGTGCCCAAAGTTATCTCGAAAAATGGAGAATGTGTGAATGTTTTACTTCTCTTCTGATGCCTTCGGGACATTTCTAGAAGGCCATGCAGGCTGCAAGTCAGAGGCCCTACAGGCAAGCCTAAGGCAGGCTCATAAGCCCAGGGCAAGCCTCTGACTCCCTATCCTCTTGCCCAGCCCTTTCATGTTCCCCCAGGCCCCACCCTTGAGATGCCAGGGGGCTTTTTGTGTACTGGAGCAGATAGAAATTTATTTATTTATTTATTTATTTTTGGAGATGGAGTCTTGCTCTGTCGCCCAGGCTGGAGTATAAGTGGATCTCCACTTACCGAAACCTCTGCCTCCCAAGTACAAGCGAGTCTCCTGCCTCAGCCTCCTGAGTAGCTGGGATTACAGTGTGCACCGCTATGCCCAGCTAATTTTTTGTATTTTTAGTAGACATGGGTTTTCACCATGTTGACCTACGCTGGTCTCGAACTCCTGACTTCATGATCTGCCCACCTCGGCCTCCCAAAGTGCTGGGATTACAGGCGTGATGGCCTGGAACAGCTAGAAATCTCGACTCGAGGGCTGCTCCCCCAGTTCAGGCTTTTCCTGAACTCAGTGCTGCAGCCTGACCTGTGCTTTCCCTTCTGCTGGGAGACTTGGAGGACCCATTGGCAGGACTTCTCTCCTATGATGAAGGAGGAATCACTAAGAAGCCACCTGTGACAGAGAGCAAAATAGCTTCTGACAAGAGCCCCGGCACAGTTAGAGATCAAGGTAGGGTGGACTGGGCTCATTTCTCAGCCGGGGGGAACAGTTTATTGGCAACAGGCTGACCATCCTTTCAGGTTCAGAACCAGGGGCCTCTCCCAGGTGGGGACTAGAAGTCTAAGGTCCAGTACAAAGAGATCATCATCAGTCTTCAGGAACAGGGAGGTGGGATGCCTCATGAGCCTGGGAGTAGGCTGGGGGAGTTGGGTCCTGTGGACAGACCAGACAAGTCCAAAGCCTGCCATCCTAACCAAAGGTACAGAGAAACCACCCCCAACCCATTCAGATATCATAGTTAAGGGCAAGCAGGCTGTGGACACTGGGCCTTGTGTTCTGTCTTTTAGGTCCCTCTATTCCTCTAACTCCTGGTGACACCCCCATCCGAAAAAAAGAAGAATTGTTTGATGATGGAGATGACATCATGGCCACCTTGGGATTTGGAGACAGCCCAAAAGCAGAGAAGAGGCAGATGGGAAACCAGTAAGAATCCCTATGAGTAGAGGGCCCTGGCCAGGCTGCTGCTTCTGGTTCAGGGCAAAGCTGATAGACAGGTACAGTGGGGGTCCCAAGAGCCCCTCATACCCACATGTTCCTGCCCTGTGTCCCGTCCTGCAGGGAAGGGCCTCGCCCTGCTCGCTCCACGCTGGATGAGCTGCTGGGTCGAGGCACGGCAACCAAACTCCTGACCCGCCCAGGCACAGGGGAGCGCAGGGAGTTCAAGCTAGATAAGAAGTACCAGAGGCCACAGGGTAAGGAGGATTTCGGGGGATGCAACGGGAGGGAAGGGAGGCCTCTAGACCAGGCTTTCATCACAACCTGTAATAAGAAGTCAGCTTCACATTCGGATACACATGTGATTCTCCACGTCTGTAACTAAGACAGAAGCATCATGAAATATCACCATGACCACTGTTCGTGCTCGGTCGTCTGTGATTGATGCTGTTTGATCTGGAAATACACTGGCTGTGACACATTCAGCTGGTTTCTCCGGCCTCTCATGGGTAGCAGCTTGCATTTGAAAAGCACTGCTCTGGCTAGTGTATCTCAAAGTGTTGGCCCACAAGCTGTTGGCTGAGAATCATTCTGGCTTTTTTTGTTTTTTTGTTTTTCTGAGACCAAGTCTTGCTCTGTTGCCAGGCTAGAGTGCAGTGGCACAATCTTGGCTCACTGCAGCCTCCACCTCCTGGGTTCAAGCAATTCTCCTGCCTCAACCTCCCAAGTAGCTGGGATTATAGGCACTTGCCACCATGCTCAGCTAATATTTTTTGTATTTTTAGTAGAGACAGGGTTTCACCACATTGGCCAGGATGGTCTCAATCTCTTGACCTTGTGATCTGCCTACTTTGGCCTCCCAAAGTGCTGGGATTACAGGCGTGAGCCACCGTGCCTGGCGAGAATCGTTCTTGTGACACATGCAGTTCACTGGGCCTGACCTCGAAGGATCCCGGTGTAGGGCCTGGCTGCCACAAGGCCACTGCATCTTCCTGGCTGGGGCCTGAGGTGCTCCCTTCACAGCAGCTTCCCTCTGCTTGTCTTATACAACAAGCTACCAAATTCAGCTGTTGTTAGAATTCTGCAGCCACAAATGAGCTTGGTTCCCCTACTCCAGATTATGATCACAGGCTCCTTAATTCACAGACAGCGAAGATGCATGGGGTGACGAGGACTTCACCTTCGGAGCCTATCAGCCCACTATGGGCTCTTCTGAGGGCCGGCATTCCCGCCGGCAGTCTGTCAGGTAAGTGGGGCCTGCAAGGGGCTTGGCCTCTGAGACAGGCTGACCACTGGGAAGACAGGCCCCTGCAGCTGTCCCCCATCCCACCCGAGAGTCTCGTGTGGGAGGTCACAGTGTGCAAGGCCCTCCACTCTGCGAGGGCTGAAGGAAGTGGGAGGTAGCCTGGTCCCGCCAGCCCAGACAGAGTTGTGGAGATGGTCCCAGTGGGAGACCCATCCCAGCCGCTGCTCAGGTTCGCCAGTGCCCTACCCAGCCTCAGAAGGAAGGGAGCAGGTGGGCTGGTCTCCGTCTAAAGCCCCTGAAGTCATAAAAGGCCGTCATGTCAGGCTGGGCACGGTGGCTCACGCCTGTAATCCTGGCACTTTGGGAGGCCAAGGCAGGTGGATCACAAGGTCGAGACATCGAGACCATCCTGGCCAACATGGTGAAACTCTGTCTCTACTAAAAATACAAAAAAAATTAGCTGGCCATGGTAGCATGCACCCATAGTCCCAGCTACTCAGGAGGCTGAGGTAGGAGAATTGCTTGAACCTGGAGGCGGAGGTTGCAGTGATCTGAGATCACACCACTGCACGACAGCCTGGCAACAGAATAAGACTCCGTCTCAAAAAAAAACTATAATAATAAAAAAAGGCTCTGCTGTTACTCAGTCTCCCTAAGGAACACCATATATCCTGACAAGTAGCAAGACC
Organism: Callithrix jacchus; assembly: GCF_049354715.1. NCBI lineage: Eukaryota > Metazoa > Chordata > Mammalia > Primates > Cebidae > Callithrix > Callithrix jacchus. The sequence continues at coordinate 131,819,659 of NC_133506.1, read as the reverse complement.
ACTGGCCTCTGCAGGGGCTTCTCACACCCCGCTTCCCAGGAGCTCTGCTGTCAAACCTGCCGTGACCATTCTGACAGCATAATCCTCCCAGTTTACAACAAAAAAATTAAATCAATGATAGGATTTTCTGAGTTTGGAGTTTTTTCCCAGTATATATTTTAAACTTTGTATTTTGAAGTAATTTCAAACTTCCATAATCGGCTGGGTGCAGTGGCTCCTGCCTGTAATCCCAGCAGTTTGGGAGGCAGGTTGATCACCTGAGGTCCGGAGTTCGAGACCAGCCTGGCCAACATGGCGAAACGCTGTCTCTACTAAAAATACAAAAATTAGCTGGGCAGGGTGGTGGGCGCCTGTAATCCCAGCTACTCAGGAAGCTGAGGGAGGAGGCGGAAAGTTATGGTGAGCTGAGATCACGCCACTACACTCTAGCTTGGGCAACAGAGGGAGACCCTGTCTCAAAAAAAAAAAAACTTCAGAAGTTGTAAAAACAACACCAGGTGCTCCCTTCTCATCCTTTCCCAGGCTCAGCAGTTGTTGCCATTATGCCAGGGTGGCTTCCTCAGCCTCTTTCTATCTGAAGAGCTCTATGTACATCGATATTTCTTCCCACACCCAGTACCTCCTTAACCCTGGGAACCTGCCGCCACTGGTCAGTGACAGATGAAGGCCATGGCTGAACAAATGAAGTAACAGAGTGGCTGTTGGTAGAAAGCCTGGAAACCACTTGATTTGACTTATTTTTTATTTTATTTTTTTGAGATGGAGTCTCTCTCTGTCGCCAGGCTGGAGTACGGTGGCACCATCTCAGCTCACTGCAACCTCTGCCTCCTGGGTTCGAGCAATTCTCCTGCCTCAGCCTCCTAAGTAGCTGGGATTACAGGTGCCCATCACCATGCCCAGCTAATTTTTGTATCTTTAGTAGAGATGGGATTTCACCATGTTGGCCAGGCTGGTCTCAATCTCCTGACCTTGTGATCCGCCTGCCTCAGCCTCCCAATGTGCTGGGATTACAGGCATGAGCCACTGTGCCCAGCCGTTTATTATTTTTAGACAGAGTCTCACTCTGTCGCCGAGGTTGGAGTGCGGTGGCATGATCTCAGTTTCCTGCAACTTCTGCCTCCCAGGTTCAAGCAATTCTCATGCTTCAGCCTCCCAAGTACCTGGGATTACAGATGCCCGCCACTATGCCTGGCTAATTTTTTTGTGTTTTTAGTAGAGATGGGGTTTTACCATGTTGGCCAGGCTAGTCTAAAACTCCTGGCCTTAAGCAGTCTGCCCACTTTGGCCTCCCAAAGAGCTGGGATTACAGGCATGAGCCACCACACGCGGCCCGATTTTTCTTTAGACCTGTATGCCTGCGGCTGTCATTTGATCCTGTTCTCTGTGGGTAGAACTGTCCCTAGTTCATGTGATGGAAGTCAAGGTCTCTATACTTCTTGGTGTTCTATAGACAGCACAGGGTCTGCCACCTAAGCCAGTCTAGAAGCCACTGCTCACTGGGCCTCAGCTGACTGTGCAGGGTCCCTGGGCATCGTGACGCCCAGCCACAGGCTGCTAGGGGGCCACTAGGACTGACTGCTTCCCCTCCCTGACATTCTCCTTTCTGTCTTGAAGTAGGTTCTTAGCAGACAGTGGCCCAGACCTCAAGGGAGAACCAGGCTCCAGACAGAGCCCTCCAGCCACTTCCAGCCCCATCCAGCCCAGGAAGGGAGGAGCTGACTGGCTGGGCCTCAAGGACGATGACTTGGACCTGCTCCCTGCCTCACCCACCAGAGAGGCATGTCGGGAAAGCTCAGCACTTGCCATGCCCTTAGTGCCTCCTCCTGAGAGCAAGCACTCTGCACCAGCTGGGCTGCCCCTCTCCAAGGCAAAGCCACCAACCGAAGGTGCAGGGTCCCCTGCCAAAGCCAGCCAGGATTCCAAGCTGCAAGCCTCCGAGAAGGAGGAAGAAGACTGGCTGAGCCATGCCCTGTCTCGGAAGAAGTCCCAAGGCCTGGCCAGAGAGCAGGGTGCTGGGGCCTCTGAGGGCCTGAGTTTTGCAGGGACAGTGGGCCATCCCCCTTCTGACAGGTACGGGCTTGGGCTGCTATGGCTTGTAGGGGGACTTGAGGGGCCCCTTTGCCCCTCACCTGTTGCAGCCTCAGTTGGGAACAAGGCAGCGCGCCGTGGGCACAGAGGCCGTTTCTTGGCTTTGCTACTCTGCCTTTTGGGCACTGCAGAGAGAGCCTCTGGCTCCCTGGCTTGCCCCAGGGACAGACCCAACAGGTCGGGGGAGCTGTTGACATTTGTGCCCTGATTGCCATGGGGACAGGTGCTAACTTGATTGGGCAGAACAGAGGATACCTGAGGTGGCAGACACACCACTGTCCTGCCTCTGAGCAGTGCCCTGCCACAGCGTCCTCAGGCTGGCAGCCTCAGCGTCCAAACCACTGGTGCTTCTGCCAGCTCCACTGAAGTAAATATGGCGTGTGTGAGCTGAGATGTCCCTGTGCTCTTTGAGAGCGTTAGAGGAGACACAGTGGTCCAGAGGCACCTCCTGGAGAAGCCACAGAAGGGCAAGCCGTGGGACAGGACAGTGAGCGACCTCTGAGGGCAGGAAGGCACAAGGGCCAGCAGGCTGGGGGAAATTATGAGCAGCAATGTGGCCCAAGCCCAGGGAAGTGAACTGGGCAATTTGTGACAGCCCAGGAACATCACCCAGTCCTGGGATTGATGTCAGGAGGGCACTTTTGACATTCACCTGAGACTGAGGGGAAAGCTGAGGCCAAAACAGAAGAGAGCCTGTGTCTTCACTGACCCATGAGCTGAGAAAGAGGTAGAAATAACAGGAAAGGGAGCCAGCCAGACTTGGGAGACTGAGCAGAGCCTTACTCTAGAGCTGAGCCAAGTTAAATGGGCTGGAACAGGGATGCTGAGGCAGGAAGGGGGTACTTGAAGGGAAGAGATGCCCACAGATCCCAGGAGCTCAGACTTGGGAGGAGAACAACCCAAGACGGGATGGTGGGAGCAAGAGAAAGGGCAGCCATGAGCTTCATGTGTGAAGCCTGTCCTGGGCCCCATCTTCATCCAGCCTGACCTGGGCTTTCTGTCACCTTCACCTTGAAGGCTGCCTTTTCTCAGCCAACCTCTCACCAGCATGCCAGGACTTGAGCAGGCAGCTGCTGGAGGAAGCTCTGGAACAACCGCCGGAGAAAGACCGTGTGCCAGGCCTGGCGTCTCGGGGTAGGCCCGGGCTGCAGACTGAGCAGAGTGAGGGCACAGTGGGTAGCACTCCGTCCTTAGAGAGGGACAGCAGACAACCATGTGGAGACCCAATACAATTAACCGTGGTGTTCAACCCCTGCTCCAGGCACGCTGGTGGAAGAGCTTTCTGAAGTGCAGGGGACTCTGTCCTCTGCCTACCACCAGCACAACTGAGACTCCTTAGTCAGCTGTCAGTTGAACCCGAAGTTTTCCTTTACTCCTGGTGCCAACCCCCGTCTCCGTGTCCCACACAGGCTACTCTCCTTGCCCTGTCTCCGAATCCCACAGAGGCTGCTCACCCTCCCCCGTCCCAATCTCCCACACAGAGCTAGTTACTTTGTCCTGTCCCATACAGAGGCTGTTTGCCTTGCCCCATCCCCATATCCCACATAGAGGCTGCTCACCTTGCCCCGTCCCTGTGCCCTCAGGTCCCCTGTGACTCAGAAACATGCTGCCTCGGCACTCCCTGCAGGCTCCCCAAAGCGGGGAGCAGCCCCTGGAGACATCTCGGCCACGGGTTTGTTTGTTGTTTTCTGCTTTATTTGGGAGTTTAACCTGGGCAAAGAAGAGGTGCTTTGAGCTTCCTTTGGGGTCCCTGGGACATGAGTGACACCAGCCTCTCCTGGATACTTGCAGCCCACAGCCCTGGGCCACCCTGCTCATTTCCCTGCTGCTGATGTTTCAGAGCCTGCCATGTGTTTCCCGAGCACCCAGGAGCCCACAGAGCCTTCTGTGCCCGTCCAGGTAGGGGTGCATGCACAGAGGCAACACCAACACTTTGACCTGATGACCTGCCAGGAAAAATATGTCAGACATACCAAATGTGGTGTCGGCCACCTCCCCTGGCACCTCTCACCAGCACTTGCCTGAACTTCTAGCCTCACTGCTCCCAGGCAGAGTTGGGTGTTAATTTCCCTACATCAATGGGAATTCGAAGAGGTAGCCAGGCTGGGGAGCTGGGAATGCTGCTGTCAGAAAGCAGGGCTGCAGGGACCTCTTCTGTCTAGAAAGCCGCCTCCACCCCTGCCATTCTCCTGCCACACCTCTGCCTCTGTTTCCATGTGTGGCAGTCACCTGTGACACCTGAGCATGGGAGGTGTGGCCCCCAGGAGTGTGTCCCTGGGAGATGGTGGGTAGAGGGCAGCTTGTGGAAACCAGATTAGTGTTAACATGTGGGCTTCAGGGCTAACAGGAAAAGCCAGCGTCAGCATTTGTCAGCGGAGACTCAGCTGGGGCTCAGCCCCAGTCTGGGAAGCCGGAGATCATGCTGGGGAGGAAGCTCTTTTGAGGGGTGGAGGGAGACGCATGCTCCTGACCGGACCTGCAAGGGGAAGTACACTGGGGACTGCTCAGCCACAGTGACTGTGACTCTCCAAGGCCTTGGCCCTATCTGCAGCCACAGATCAGGTCCAGTGAGCAGAGATCCAGGAGGTAGCTGATCCCAGCTGGGTCCGTCCCTCCCTAACCAAGAACACCTCTCATCCTCTCCTACAGCCCCTGCTCCCAGAGTCCCTGGCCCTGAGCCTGCTGCCAGGCACAGAATACCAGAAGCAGCTCCTGGCAGCACAGGTGAAGCTTCAGAGCAGCACCGCAGAGCTCCAGGCTGCGCTGCTGCAGAGCCAAGCCCGGCTGGCAGAGCTGGAGGCCCAGGTGAGTGGCAGCGGGGTTGCTGGCATTGGGGGCAAAGTTGTGACGGGAGGGGTCACCGAGAGACTGAGAGTATCGGGAAGCATCCCCAGGAGGAAGGAGGGGCTGTTGGCACAGGGCAGCGTAGAGCACAGCCACCTCCCCTCCCTAATCGCTGGCCCTCCTGCCGTCTCCCAGGTGCGGAAGCTGGAGCTGGAACGGGCCCAGCGTGAGCTGCTGCTGGGGAGTCTGCAGCAGCAAAACCAGGCAGACCTGGAGCTCATCGAGAATGCACACAGGTACCCCAGCACCAGCCCCAGCTCTGCCTTGACTCTCTCGCTGACCTCAAAGGCCACCCCAGTGTGCTTGGAGAGGCCTTTAGGTGGCAGCCCTCTACCTTCCTCATGCCATGGCTGGGTGTACTGTTGGCAGAAGCCACATCAAGGTGCTAGAAATATCGTACCAGCAGCGGGAGGAGCGTCTCCGGAGAGAGAACGAGGAGCTGTCAGCTCGGTATCTGTCGCACTGCCAGGAGGCCGAGCAGGCCCGTGCTGAGCTCACCGCCCAGTACCAGCGGCGCTTGGCAGCTGCAGCACAGGAGAAGGACCAGGAAATGGAGCGGCTCCGGGAGCTGCAGCGGTGAGGCCCAGGGACAGGCAGTTGGGGATGGGCTTGCAAGGACTGGCCAGAAGGCAGCCATCCTCACGAGACCCTCTGCTGTGGCTCAGCAGCCCTTGGACAGGGATTTGAGCCCTTCCCTCCCAGCCCAATGAGTGAGGACTGAGGGCTGGGCAGACTGACCCATTACACACATGGGTGGAGTGCCACCTGCTCTTACAGAGGCAGGATGCGGTATCCACAGGCTGTCCACGCACCGCATGGCAGCAGCAAGCCCCCCAGGGCCTAACTAAGCACAGGGTAATCCACTCACCAGCTCACGCAGTAGAGGCTAGAGATGAGGTCTGCCTGGGAAAGGCTTGCACTGTTGTGCCTGCCATGTTGATAGGGTTGCCTTTATAGAAGAGAAGGAAGCTAAGAAGTTATCTAAGGGAGTCAGAGGTCTCACTCTGTCACCCAGACTGGAGCACAGTAGCACGATCTCGGCTCACTGCAAACTATGCCTCCTGGGTTAAAGCAATTCTCCTGCCTCAGCCCCCAAAGTAGCTGGGACTACAGGCGCCCACCACCATGCCTGGCTAATTTTTGTATTTTTAGGTGAGATGGGGTTTCACCATGTTGGCCAGGCTGGTCTTGAACTCCTGAGCTCATGATCTGCCCACCTCAGCCTCCCAAAGTACTGGGTTTACAGGCATGAGCTGCCACCATGCCTGACTCAGAGCTCAGGGCCAGGCACAGTGGCTCACACCTGTAATAATCAGCACTTTGGGAGGCCAAGATGGGAGGATCACTTGAGGCCAGGAGTTTGAGACCAGCCTGGGCAACACAACGAGACCTTGTATCTAAAAACAGTTTTTAAATTAGCTGGGCATGATCGTGACTTGGGAGGTTGAGGTGGAAGATACCTTGGGCCCAAGACGTCAGGCTGCAGTGAGCTTTGATTATGCCGCTGCACTCCAGCTGGGACCACAGAACAAAACCCTGTCTCTAAAAGAATTAAAAAAAAAAAAAAAAAAAAAAAACTACTTTGGGAGGCGAAGGCAGGAGGATTGCTTGAGGCTAGGAGTTCAAGACCAGCCTGGGCAATATAGCGAGATCTCATGTCTACAAAAAGGAAAAAAGAAAAGAAAGAAAGACAGCTCAGGTTGGCCAGACTCAAAAGAAGTGCACACATGGCTCTATGTAAAGTGCTCTTTGCTGAATAACTGGAGTAATCTCCATCTTAGTGCATGTAGCATTGAGGCACCATGACAGATAAGACAGAGGAGCTGGGGAAACTGAGGCAGTGCCCAGAGGAAGAGAGGCCTGGGAGCAAGGGCTGCTTCGAAGCATGCCCTTCCACAAGGAGCTGCTGTGTCTGGGTGGTCCTGCTCAGATTGGCTGTGGGCCTTCCCCTTCCACTTCCCCACAGGGCATCCATCCTGGAGATGCGCAGAGACCACGAGGAGCAGCTGCAGCGGCTGAAGCTGCTGAAAGACCGAGAGGTCGATGCGGCCACCAGCACCACCTCCCACACATGGTATGTGTGCTGCCCCAACTGTGCCCGCCTAAGGGTGGGGGCTGGGGGGTCCCGAGGCTTTCAGGAGGTGGTGACCCAGCCTCCTTTCAGGTCCCTGAATAGCATCATCCACCAGATGGAGAAGTTCTCCAGCAGCCTGCAGGAGCTGTCCTACCGCATGGAGGCCTCACATCTCACCAACTCCCAGGAGCGGGAGCTGGGGATCCGGCAGCGGGACGAGCAGCTGCGGGGTACGCCCTCCCTCTCAGACCCCCAGACCCCTGGTGGGAAGAGGAGCAGTTGCCAGCACCCTGTGGGTTGTCCCCAGCACTGCAGGAGCGGCTGGGCCAGCAGCAGCGGGACATGGAGGAGGAGCGGAGCTGGCAGCAGGAGGTCATCGGGAAGATGGAGGCGCGGCTGAGTGAGCAGAGCCAGCTGCTGGAGCAGGTGAGGCCCATCCTCCTGGCCCTCCTGCCATGGGGCCTCTCCTCCAGGGCACCCGCAGGTGTGGCGACACTCTCCTGACCTCACCTCCTCAGAGGTCAGCGCCGGGGCTTGACTCTCCTGTGGGCATCCTCCCTGCTACTTCCTGCCTCTGCGTCTCCCTGTCCCGGCCAGGCCCTCAGCATTGCCCACCTGAGCACACAGGCGCCACCTGGCCAGGCCCCCACTACGCTCTGCCTGCTCCTCACCACCGCAAGTCCCTCAGCCACCCTGGCCTTGCTCCACAGTCTAAACCCTGCAACCATCAGCTGCACTCAGAGCTGTCCCCTTACCCAAGCCCTGTGACATTCGGACAGATGCTCTTGCCTGTTAAATGTTATCCTAGCCTCTTCAGCTCTAACAGACATTTGAACTCCCTAAATACCTTTCATATATAAGCACACACTTTAATTAAATAATAATAACCTCATCCAGGCATGGTGGCCTGTGCCTGTAATCGCAGCTACTTGGGGAGCTGAGGCAGGAGGATCACTTAAGTCCAAGAATTTGAGACCAGCTTAAGCAACATAGTGAGAGCCCATCTCTTTTTTTTTTTTTTTTGAGAGAAGGAAAGAAAAGAAAAAAAAATAAGTAAAGGAGAGGAAGAGAAAGAGGGAGAGTAAATGGAAATATTGCTTTATTTTGAAAAAAATTGGGTATTAATAATGGCCAATCAATGTTTCATTTAAACTTATGGGTAGGTGTGATGTGGTATTGACAAGAATGTATATTTTGTGTATTTGAAGTGGGGAGCTCTATAAATATTTATTAAGTTTACTTGTTCTGGATCTGAGTTCGAGTCCTTGATATCCTTATTAATTTTCTGTCTCATTGAATCTAAGTCTCGTATCTGGGTGTTAGGATCGTTAGCTCTTGTTGTTGCATTGATCCTTTTACCACTTATCTTTGTTGCTTTAAAATCTATTTTATCCGATACGAGAATTGCAACTCCTGCTTTTTATTTATTTATTATTTATTTTTGCTCTCCATTTGGTTGGTAAATCTTTCTCCATTCCTTTGTTTTGAGTCTTTGTGTATCCTTGCATGTGAAACAGGTCTGGATGTAACATGCCATTGGGTTTTGGCTGTGTCTTTTGATTGGGGGATTTAGTCAATTTAAATTTAGGGTTACTGCCATTTGATGCTGACCGGCTGTTTTATCCATTCGTTGGTGTAAATTCTTCTTTATGTTGGTGCTCTTTACTTTTTGGTGTATTTTTAGAAAGGCTAATACTGGTTGTTTCTTTCTGTGTGTAATGCTTCTTTCAGAAGCTCTTGTAAAGCAGGCCTGGTGGTAATAAAATCTCTGAGTTCTTGCTTGTTCATAAAAGATTTTATTTTTCCTTCAGTTGTGAAGCTTAGTTTGGCTGGATATGAAATTCTTGGCTGAAGGTTCTGTTCTTTGAGGATGTTGAATATTGGCCCCCACTCTCTTCTGGCCTGTAGAGTTTCTGCCGAGAGATCTGCTGTAAGTCTGATAGGTTTGCCTTTGTGGGTAACCTGACCTTTCTCTCTGGCTGCCCTTAGTATTTTCTCCTTCGTTTCAACCCTGGTGAATCTAACGATTATGTGCCTTGGGGTTGCTCTTCTTGAGGAATATCTTTGTGGTGTTCTCTGTATTACCTGGGGTTGAATGTTGACCTGCTTTGCTAGTTTAGGAAAATTTTCCTGAATAATATCCTGAAGGGTATTTTCCAGCTTGGATTCATTCTCTCCGTCGCATTCAGGTACACCTATCAAACGTAAATTTGGTCTTTTCACATAGTCCCACATTTCTTGGAGACTTTGCTCATTCCTTTTTATCCTTTTTTCTCTAATCATTTCTTCACGTTTTATTTCATTAAGTTGGACTTTGACCTCTGATATCCCTTCTTCTGCTTGAACAATTCGAGTGTTTAAACCTGTGCATAACTTCTCGGAGTTCCTGTATTGTATTCTTCAGTTCCATTAATTCACTCATACTCCTCTCTAAGTTGTCTATTCTCAATAGGATTTCATCAAACCTTTTTTCAAAGTTCCTAGTTTCTTTACGTTGGGCTACAACATGTTCTTTTAACTCACCGAAGTTTGTTATTATCCATTCCTTGAAGAGTGATTCTGTCATCAGGAGGCGCTCATTCTCCATCAAGCCTCGTTCCATTGTTGATGTGGAACTGTGATCATCTTTAGAGGGAGAGGCGTTCTGACTTTGAGTATTCTCAGCTTTTTTACGCTGGTTTCTTCCCGTCATTGTAAATTTATCCTCCTCTCGTCTTTGAAATTACCAACTTTCAGATTAGGTCTCTTGAGTGGACGTCCAGGTTGTTAGTTCCCAGGGCCAGAGTAGCGGCGTTAAAACTGATGGTGCTTTTCTGCCCAGGATTATCTTGTCGGGCTTCCTTCTTGTGTCCGTAGTAGGCGACTCTGCCTTCCTGGGGCTCCAAACCTCGGGCAGAAGGGGAACCGGTCCTGTTTACTCTGCGCCGAGCGCGGGGAGCGCGGGGAGGTGCCGTCACAGCCGCTGGGCTGGGCTCTGGTGTTGTGCTGGGGGCCCGTGTGGGTCCTCCAAACCTGTTTACTCTGCTCCGAGAGCTGCGGCACCAAGGTGCTGGCGGAACCGCTGCGCCGGTCACGAAAGTCGCGCTGGCGACCCGTGTGATTCCTCCACTGGGGGATCTTCTGCTCCGCGAGCGACCAGAATTTGTCTGAAAGTGTGGCGTCCTCTAGTTCTCCGCGCCTTCCCTGAGAGCTGCAATCCCGGGATGTTAGCGATCAGCCATCTTGGATCGTTCCCCGAGATCCCATCTCTAAAAAAAATTTTATGCCAGGCGTATTGGCTCATACCTGTAATTCCTCACTTTGGGAAGCCAAGGCTGACAGATCACTTAAGGTCAGGAGTTCAAGGTCAGCCTGGCTAACATGGTGAAACCCTGTCTCTAATAAAAACACAAAAACTAATCAGGCATGGTGGCATATGCCTATAATCCCAGCTAATAGGGAAGCTGAGGGAGGAGAACCGCTTGCACCCAGGAGGCAGAGGTTGCAGTGAGTAGAAATAGCACCACTGCACTTCAGCCTGGGTGACAGAGCGAGACTCTGTCTCAAAAATAAATAAAAAATAAATAAAATTTTGTTTTAATTAGCTGTAAGTGGTGGTGCTCACCTGCAATCCCTGCCTTTGCTCACATCCCTGTCCTGACCTGCAGAAATCTTTCCAGACTGAATTCAATGGTCATGAATCTTTGGATGCTACCACCTCCATGAAGCCTTCCTTGCCCTCCCACCTATCTTCTTGTTCCCAGCTAGTAGCTGTCATCCTTTAAGGTTTTATGAAGCACTTTCTTTGTTTTCTCTGTTTTCCAGGCTGGAGTGCAGTGGTGTGGTCATAGCTCACTGCAGCCTGACCTCCTCGGCTCAAGCCATCCTCCTGCCTCAGCTTACAGCTCGACTGCAGGCACACACTACCACACCCAGCTAATGGTGTATTTTGTGTTGAGATGGGGGTCTCGCCATGTTTCCAAGGCTGGTCTTGAACTCCTGAGCTCAAGTAATCCACCCACCTAGGCCTTCCAACATTTTGAGAGTACAAATGGGAGCCACCATGGCTGGCCAAAAAAATTTTTTTAGAGATGGGCTCTCACTGTCACTCAGGCTGGAGTGCAGTGGCAAGATCTTGGCTCACTGCAGCTTGCACTCACTCCCAGGCTCAAGCAGTCTTCCCTCAGCCTCCAAATAGTTGGGATCACAGGTGCGAGCCACTAGACCTGGCTAATTTTTCGTAGAAATGGGGGTTTGCCATGTTGCCCAGGCTGATCTTAAACTCCAGAGCTCTGACAATCCGCCCACCCCACCTTGGTCTCCCAAAGTGCAGGGACTACAGGCATGAGCCACCATGCCCAGCCAAAAAAAAAAAAAAAAATTTTTTTTTTTTTTTTGAGACCAAGCCTCACTCTTTTACCCAGGCTGCAGTGCACTGGTGTGATCTTGGCTTACTGCAACATTTGCCTCCTGTGTTCAAGGGATTCTCCTGCCTCAGCCTCCTGAGTTGCTAGGATTACAGGCACCTGCCACCACATGGAGCTAATTTTTTTATTTTTAGGAGAGATGGGTGTAGGAGAGACCATGTTGGCCAGGCTGGTCTCAAACTTCTGACCTCAGGTGAAGTTCGCCCATTTCAGCCTCCCAAAGTACTGGGATTACAGGCCTGAGCCACTGCACCTGGCCAAAAAAAAAAAACTTTTTAAAGAAGAAAATGAAAAGATCACACTAGTCAGAGATGTCCAGTAGTGACCTGCTATCTACCCTGTGGCCGTATCAATGTAGAGATGCTTTTATATTGTGAGCCATTTTGATCCGCCCCTTCATTTGATAACTGTGTTAAGCACTTGCCTGGGATCAGGCACAGAGAAGCTCTTGCCTCATGCTGTGTGGCTGGGCCCATGGCACGGCACTAGACCGCCCTGTGCTTAGCCTGCTTGGCTGATGGGTGAAGACAGGCAGAGTGCGGACGGAGCTGGTGATTCAGCAGCAGGGATGTTGCCCCTGGGCCTCCCAAGGTGCTAGCCTTGGTGCAGCTAGAGATCTGAGGGTTAGGCTGGTGCCTAATGGGTCCTCCTCTTGGGCAGAATCCTGCGGGCTGGGCCCTGGCAGTGCCTCCCAGGTACCCCTCATTTTGCGCTTCTTTGGAAAGGACGAGTCAGTGGCATAGTGTGGGAGACACTGGTGGGTTTGTGGCCAGGCCTGATCTTCAGGGCAAGAACCACGCTCTCAGTCTTACCCGGGCACTACAGGAACGCTGGTGGATGACTGCCGAGCAGTCCAAGGTGGAGTCCATGCAGCGCGCCCTAGAGGAGCAAAGGAAGATCACAGCGCAGCAGATGGCCATGGAGAGGGCGGAGCTGGAACGGGCCAAGGTGAGTCACACCTCTGCCCTTAGCCCCTAACCCTGCCATCATGCCCAGGGACACTCATCCCATGCCCTCACCCCCACATCCCAGAGTGCCTTGCTGGAGGAGCAGAAGTCTGTCCTGCTCAAGTGTGGGGAGGAGCGGCGGCGCCTGGTGGCTGAGTGGGCGGAGTTCTCTGTGCAGCAAAAACTGAGTAAGGAGCGGGCCGAGCGTGAGGCCGAGCGGGTGCTGCAGGTGGACACCCAGCGGGAGGGCACCCTCATCAGCCTGGCCAAGGTAGGGCCCAGAGCCTCCGGCACAGCGGAGGGCTGGGGTAGCCTCTGCCCCTCCCTCTGGACACACCCAGTCCAGTCTTAGGAAAAGAGAGCATAGCACTACTGTCACAAGAACACAGGGATTAAAACAATAATCACATCCTCATGCTCACAGCTTCCCTGTATTGTCCCAAGTGCCTTATGCACATTTTCTCATTTGATCCTCATATTCCCATGACTTTGAGATTTAGAAATGAGGAACCCAAACTTCAGAGTGGAGCCTGCCGTAGTCACATGGCTGGTGAGGGCAGCACCCTGGCTTGTCTCCGGGCTTCTCTGGCCCTCCCTGGAAGATCGTGGTTCCACCACCCCCTCGTAGGGGCAGGTTGGGCAGAGGGGACCCGAGAGTCCTGCACAGTGCATTGCAACTCCTGGAGGAGAATGCAGCAGGGCCTCTGCCGTCTCCAGGAGCAGGCCGAACTGAAGATCAGGGCCAGCGAGCTCCAGGCCGAGGAGAAGCAGTTGGCGGCTGAGAGAGCAGCCCTGGAGCAGGAGCGGCAGGAGCTGCAGCTGGAGAAGGAAAGGCTCAGCGCCACCGCCCTGCGTGTTAAACTCCGTGCCGAGGAGGTGGAGAGCATGAGCAAGGTGCTGCTTGGGTACACGGGCATGGGCGTGGCCCAGCCCAGGCAGCCCTGACCCAGGTGGCCTTCCTGCAGGTGGCCTCCGAAAAGTACGAGGAGGGGGAGCGGGCACTGCGTGAGGCCCGGCAGGTGCAGGCCGGGCAGCAGGCCCGGCTGCAGGCAGTGCAGCAACAGCAGGAGCGGCTACGGAAGCAGGAGCAACATATACACCAGGCAAGGCTCCCCGAGTGAATGGCGCCCCAGCCCCTAGTACCCCCAGCCTCCCACCTCACAGCTGAGGCCTTCTTTCTGGGGCAATGGGGACAGGAGCATCTGAGTCTGGCCCAGCAGAGGCTGCAGCTGGACCATGCACGACAGGACCTGCCCTCCAGCCTCCTGAGGCTATTCCCCAGGGCCCAGGGCCCTGCAGCCTCCAGCCAGAGTGGTGAGTGGCTCCAGAGGAAGGGTGGGGGGCTCAGGACTGGGCAGGGGCTAGGAGTGGGCAGGCCCCCCATTTGCTGCTCCAGTTAAGGCAGCCAGCTGGGTTTTACAGTTGTCTTATTATTTCTTTTTTACAGAAATAATGTGTGTTAATTTTAGGTAAATAGAAATAGAGAGAGGGACACTATTAAAATTTCACCTTTTCGTGACTCTGCACTCGGGAAAAAAAGGAAATAAAAAAGCCATTGTCAGTTTGGGCGAGGTGGCTTACTCCTGTATTCCCAGCACTTTTGGCGACTGAGGCAGGCAGAACACCTGAGGAGTTCGAGACCAGCCTGGCCAACATGGTGAAACCCCGCTCTACTAAAAAGACAAAATTAGCCAGGCGTGGTGGCGGGAACCTATAATCCCAGCTACTCGGGAGGTTGAGGCAGGAAAATTGCTTGAACCCAGGAAGTGGAAGTTGCAGTGAGCCAAGATCCCACCACTACACTCCAGCCTGGGTGACAGAGCAAGATTTCATTAAAAAAAAAAAAATTCCCCTGCCTTGGTGGCTCATGCCTGTAATCCCAACACTTTGGGAGGCTGAGGCGAGCCGATCACAAGGTCAGGAGATCAAGACCATCCTGGCTAACATGGTGAAACTCTGTCTCCACTAAAAATACAAAAAAATTAGCTGGGCGTGGTGTCATATGCCTGTAATTCCAGCTACTTCAGGAGGCTGAGGTAGGAAAATTGCTTGAACCTGGGAGGCGGAGGTTGCAGTGAGCTGAGATTGTGCCATTGCACTCCAGCCTGGGCTACAGAGCAAGATTCCATCTAAAAAAAAAAAAAAAAAAGTCACCCTCAACACCACTCCGAGTCTAGAGAGAACCGTAAGGTTCCACTCTGGTACCTATTTTTTTTTCTGAGATGGAGTTTCACTCTTGTCACCCAAGCTGGAGTCCAGTGGTGTGATCTCAGCTCACTGCAACCTTCACCTCCCAGGTTCAAGTGATTCTCCTTTCTCAGCTTCCCAAGTAGCTGGGATTACAGGCATGTGCCACTGCGCCTGGGTAATTTTGTATTTTTAGTAGAGACAGAGTTTTGCCATGTTGCCCAGGCCACTCTGAAACTCCTGACCTCAGGTGATCCACCCACCTCGGCCTCCCAAAGAGCTGGGATTACAGGCATGAGCCAACATGCCTGGCCTGGTACATATGTTTTTAAAAACAAAGTTAGGATTGTATGTGTTGTTTGATAACTTGACTTTTTTCACTCAATCATGTACACATGGAACAGCTTTTCGGATCAGTCTTTAAACATGTAGTCAGTTCCCAGTCAGCGGTTTTCCACTGTGAGGCTGCTCTGTGCTGAGTGACTTGTTTTCTTAAAGAGAAAGAGTACCCAGTGGACATCTTCCTACATACATCTTTGCACCTTTGCCTGATGATTTCACTTGAATGAATTCCTAGAAATGGCCTCGCCAGGTAGGAGCAGGTGTGCATTTGTCAGAGGCTTTTGACAATGAGTGCCATTGCACCCTTAGTGGATGACCAGGGTCCACCCACTGGCAGGGGCACACAGTCCTGCAGGAACAAGCTGTGACCAGCGGCTTTTCCAGCAACACTTGTTTGGTCCCTGACTTCCTCCTTGGCCTTTTCAGCCCTCGTGCCTCCTGCTCTCACCACCCCTTGGTGCAGCCAGCCACCGAATGGCCCAGACCCCAGCCCCTTGCACCTCCATGCCAGGCTGGTGCTTCTGAGGCACACGGCAGAGCAGGTAAGTCTCTCCTGACCTTGGGGATCCGCATGTTCATGAGTCCTTCCAGCTCAGGGCAGAGGCGGGAGGAGCACATGGTAGCCCTGGGGAGGGGTGATCCCAGCTCCTGGGGAGTAAAAGTGCAATTTGTTCAGTGAGCCAATTTTCATTTTCATGTGCCAAGCTCAGGGCTGAAGGCTTTGTTTATATTTAGAAATGGGGTCTCAGTATATTGCCCAGGTTGGTCTCAAACTCCTGGGCTCAAGTGATCCTACCCCCTTGGCCTTCGGAGTAGCTAGGATTACAGCCATGAGCCATTGTGCTTGACCCATTTTAAGCTTTTACGCTCACACAGCCCTACAAGGAAGGGCTACAAGGAATGTTTACAGACAAGGGACCTGAGGCTTAGAGACACAAAGTCAAGTGCTCATAAGTTGCACTGCAAACAGCCTTGACAGGATTGACATTGTGGTCTGTATTGCTCCACACCTGGGCTCTTTCATGGCCCCTGCTGACTCAGAACCAGACAGAGTCAGGGAGGATGTGGGGAGGGGCCTCAGTGAGGGCAGGCTCAGCTAGTGTCCAGGGCTCCACCCCTCTTTCAGTTCAGGGAAGGTGACCGCCCATCCAAATCTGCCTTGCAGGACCACGACTTCTTGGAGAATGAACAGTTCTTCCTGGAGACCCTGAAGAAAGGGTCCTACAATTTGACATTTCATTCAGCCTGAGTGGGACCCCAGCCAATTCCCCAACAGAAGGCTCTGGCCCCAGAACTCTCTCCTGTTCCTCCTGCTGCCTCCATGGAGGCAGTGCCTGGGGAGGATTCTGAGATGCCCGAGGCCTAATGACAGCTCTTCTGTGGACAAGATGCAAGTTAATCCTTTCCAAGTGTGCCAGCCTGGGCAGCCCCTGCCTCTGGGGCTCTGTGGTGTAGGCTGTCTTACCACAACTTTGGCTGCCCTCCCCAAAGCCATCTAGCTTGGATCTGAGGGTCTGAGTGGGCAGTGAGGATCCCCAACTCTCAGTGGGCTCTGTGGGCTCCCCCCTACTCCATAGGCAGACTGTTGTGGGCTCGTTTTGCCTGGGCCTCTTCTGAGGCAGGAGCTTTCTTGAGGGATGCCACAAACAGCCTTCCCTCCTCCCTGCCAGAGCAGCTCCCTCCCCGATGAGCTGGAGAAGGGCCCTCTTGCCTCCTGGCAATACAGGGAGAGCACCAGCCAGATTCTCCCTTTCAGTGTAAGATGTTCCTGGAACTCAGCTGGGCCTGCCTCCTCCTGGGCTTGCCCAGAGCCCCCACCCTATTCCCAGCATTGCCCAAAGGACCAACCAGCCTGGGTGAACAGTGGCCTCCTCAGCTTCCTCCCCATCCGGGTGCTCCACCACCAGCGGTGGAGGGACCTGTGGCAATGGTGGGGTGTGGGGAGGGACAAGGAGGGAAGGCTCCTCTGTGCTGCTCACCTACCCAAAGCCACAGCCCTACCAAATCGTGCAGTGGAGCTGACAAGGAATTGATCACAACTAATAGAGATTGTTCGTTCCTCCTCTACTCCCTCTGCTTTGCTTGACTAAGCTTAAAAAAACTGCTTTCGCCATGGCTCATCAGAGTTTATACTTATTTCTTAGAAAATGCTTGCTGTGGGCTGGTTGTGGTGACTCACACCTGTAGTCCTAGCACTCTGGGAGGCTGAGGCAGGCAGATCGAGAGGTTAGGAGATTGAGGCCATCCTGGCCAACATGGTGAAACCCCGTCTCTACTAAAAATACAAAAAGTAGCTGGGCATGGTGTGGCATGCCTGTAGTCCCAGATACTAAGGAGGCTGAGGCAGGAGAATCACTTAAACCCAGGAGGCAGAGGTTGCAGTGAGCTGAGATCGTGCCACTGTACTGCCTGATAACAAACAAAGACTCTGTCTCAAAAAAAGAAAGGGGCCGGGCGCGGTGGCTCACGCCTATAATCCCAGCACTTTGGGAGGCCGAGACGGGTGGATCACGAGGTCAAGAGATCGAGACCATCCTGGTCAACAAGGTGAAACACCATCTCTACTAAAAATACAAAAATTAGCTGGGCATGGTGGTGTGCGCCTGTAGTCCCAGCTACTTGGGAGGCTGAGGCAGGAAAATTGCTTGAACCCAGGAGGTGGAGGTTGCGGTGAGCCGAGATGGTGCCACTGCACTCCAGTCTGGGTAACAACAGCGAAACTCCATCTCAAAAAAAGAAAGAAAGAAAGAAAAAGAAAGAGAGAGAGAGAAAGAAAGAAAGAAACTGTTTGGGGAGCCGCAGTGGCTCTGGCCAGTTGTCCTGGCACTTTAGGAGGCGAGGCTGAGTTCAAGGCCAATCTGAGCAACATAAGCTTTCATTCATTAACAAAAAGAAAAAAGAAAATGTTTGCTATGTTTCCTGTTATTTCATGGACAAGAAATCTCAAAGAGCAGGCAGATGTTCCATTAAAAAACCAGCCTGTCTGGGCACAGTGGTTCATGCCTGTAATCCCAGCACTTTGGGAGGCTGAGGTGGGCAGATCACCTGAGGTTGGGAGTTGAAGACCAGCCTGACCAACATGGTGACACTCCGTCTCTATAAAAAAAAAAAAAAATGCCGGGTGCAGTGGCTCACGCCTATAATCCCAGCACTTTGGGAGGCCGAGGCGGGTGGATCACGAGGTCTAAAGATCGAGACCATCCTGGTCAACATGGTGAAACCCCATCTCTACTAAAAAAAAATACAAAAAATTAGCTGTGCATGGTGGCGCATGCCTGTAATCCCACCTACTCAGGAGGCTGAGGCTGGAGAATTGCCTGAACCCAGGAGGCAGAGGTTGCGGTGAGGCGAGATCACGCCATTGTACTCCAGCCTGGGTAACGAGCAAAACTCCATCTCAAAAAAAAAAAAAAAATTATCCAAGTGTGGTGGCGCATGCCTAAAATACCAGCTACTGGGAGGTGGAGGCAGGAGAATCACCCAGGAGGTGGAGGTTGCAGTGAGCTGAGATCGTGCCATCACACTCCAGCCTGGGCAAAACTCCATCTTAAAAAACAAAACAAAGCCTATTCAGTCACAGTGGCTCACACCTGTAATTCCAGCACTTTGGGAGGCCGAGGCAGGTGGACCACCTGAGATCAGGAGTTCAAGACCAGCCTGACCAACATGGAGAAACCCCATCTCTACTAAAAATACAAATTTAGCCAGGCATGGTGGTGCATGCCTGTAATCCCAGCTACTTGGGAGGCTAAGTCAGGAGAATCGCTTGAACCTGGGAAGTAGAAGTTGCAGTGAGCTAAGATTGTGCCACTGTACTCCAGCCTGTGCAACAAGAGTGAAACTCCACCTGTCGGGGTCCGGCACGTCTGCCGGGGGACTACCGACCCGCGGGAGTCCCCAAGACCGCCAACGTAGATGTCTCGTTCAACCTGAGAGAGAGAGTGCGCGGAAAAGAAAGAATATAGAAAAGTAGAGTCTGGAGGGCTGCGTGAAGATTATGGCCAAAACGCAGCAAATTTATTTTTGTGGGTTACAGCTTTTATACCTTTTGTCTTGTTTACATTTACCTCATCTCAGCAGAAAGAAACAAAGGGGAAAACAGAAAGGAAACAAAAACTCCATAAAATAGATATCCTGCTCAGGAAGCAGTTTAAGGGGGCTAGTGGTAGCAGTTTACATTTCAATGATTTTACATTCTAAAGATACAATGGCACCCTTAAGGTGGCTGGTTAAACCTGTTTTTCATCAGGAGCTAAAACAAAGGCTTGGCTCCAGGGAAAATATGGGCAGAGGTCTCTGCTCCTCTTAGACATTTCAATTGCAGCAAGTTTATTGCTTACACAGAGACTGAAGGGGGAAATGGAAGCAGACAGCACAATGTCCTCATAAACTGCAGGCCTTTGCTTTGCATTCTGTTGTTGCTTTTAGTGAATCAGCTCACGGCCCTGTCTCACTCGACAGCCCTCGAGGTGAGGAAATACAGTACAGGTCCAGCAGCCAAACTGAGGCAAGTCAACTAACTGTCTGGAGCCTTTGGCGCGAACACCACATCCACCTCAAAAAAAAAAAAATTAAAAAAAATAACCTGCCCAAAGTGACAGTGAGTAGCTAAGCCTGGATTTGAGTTCTGCTCTGGCCGATCCCCAGGCCCCAGGTTGTGAGCTACCTGACTTTCCTACCTCCCAGAGGAGCAGGCTACACACGGTGCTGGAGTAGGAGGAAGATGTTTTCAGGCGCTTCTGGAGCTGGTACCAACACTGAGGAGTGAAGCGTCATGTGCCCCGTTGGAAGCCTTGGTTAAGCCTCAAATTTGATTCTCCAGCAAAAGAGACTCAACCAGTTCTGAGGCAGACCTGTGCAAAGAGCATTGAGTGGGGGAGGGGTCCTAAGGATGGGCATGTCGGCCCAGGGGCAGTTCACATCTAGGCAGCCACCTGCAGGACCTGCAGGTGATCAAGCACACATTACTGAGGTTGGTGCTGGGAGACCCACAGGGGAGAGCATGGCCTTCAAGACAGTAAGGAGAAGAGATCAGAATGAGGGAATGGGTTGAGAGTGCTTTGTGTATCTTGTTAAAGATACACAACTCTTCAAGTTAAATTTTCAGGTTTTCATTAGAAGGTTTTAAACAAAGTTAAACCATATTTGTATTTTAGAAAACCCACTGGCTGGTACAGTGGCTCACGCCTGTAATCCTAACGTTGGTAGGCCAAGGTGGGTGGATCACTTGAGGTCAGGAATTCGAAACTAGCCTGGCCAACATGGTGAAACCCCATCTCTGCTAAAAATACAAAAAAAATTAGCCAGGCATGGTGTCGCCTGTCTATAATCCCAGCAACTCAGGAGGCTGAAGCAGGAGAATGGCTTGAACCTGAGAGGCAGAGGTTACAGTGAGCTGAGATTGCACCACTGCACTCCAGCCAGGGCGAGAGAGCAAGACTCTGTCTCAAAACAACAAAAAACCCATGTGTCTGCAGGGTGGGGACCAGACGAGAGGGAACAAGAGTGGAGACAGAAGGCATGTGAGAAGGCAGCTGGCAATGGTGCAGGGGAGGGACTTTGGGCAGGTCTGTGCCAGGCATGGCAGGCAGGGCTCACAGAAAAGCGCCCTCAGACCTGGTGCCAGGCATGGAGGGTTGGAAAGGAAGATGTGTTGGGGGGACCCCCAAGTTCCTGGCTTGGGTGAGTGGGTGGTGGCACAGATTAGTATACAGTCCTGAGGGGACAGCCAAGCAGAGGCATTCCACAGGCGCTCAGTTATAATGGCACTTTCCTCAGTGTAAGTACTGCCATCAGGGTGTGGCAGACATCCCAATTATCCCCTTCAGCCTTCTCCCAGGCCACAGACGCTGTAGAGGGTGGAGTCCAGACGTGAGTGTTGTGTAGCTGCTGCTCTTTTTCCTTCAAAATTGTAAAGATCAGAGCCCAAGTACTTAATTCAGTTCCTTTTAGAGAGAGAAATATTGGTGGAATGTAATGAAAAAAATGCTGGTGCCAGAGGCAGTGGTACACACCTGTAGCTGCTATCAGGAGGCCGAGGCGGGAGGATGGCTTGAGCCAGGAGTTGAAGACCAGCCTGGGCAACACAGTGAGACCCTATATCATTAAAAAAAAAAAAATTGTAGAGCCACTGCTTCTAGTTTCAAGACATTCATCGTTATTTGCTTCAAGTTGGTACACATAGGAATCCACGTGAGGCCTCTCAGTTAAAGTCCAAGCAGGCGCCACTCGGGATTCTAGGACAACGAGAGGACAAGATGGAGCAATGCACTGCTGTTGAGGCCCCATATGTCTTCATCTGGAGAAGGTTGGGGGTTGTGGGGTAGGGTAGGCGGATTTAGAGCCCGAAGAAAAGAATTCGGAAACAAAAGAACAAGGTGGCCGGGTGTGGTGGCTCTCACCTGTAATAAATAAATAACACCTGTTATTTATTTATTTATGTTATTTTGAGACGGAGTTTCACTCTTGTTGCCCAGGCTGGAGTGCAGTGGTGCCGTCTCGGCTCACTGCAGCCTCCTCCTCCCGGGTTCAAGTGATTCTCCTGCCTCAGCCTCCCAGGTAGGTGGGATTACAGGCGGCCGCCACCACACCCGGCTAATTTTTGTATTTTTAGTAGAGATTGGGTTTCACCATGTTGGCCAGGCTGGTCTCTTAACTCCTGAGCTCAAGTGATCCACTCGCCTAGGCTTCCAAAGCGCTGGCGTGAGCCACTGCTCCCGGCCCTCAGTCTTGAGTTTTAAAACCAAGCAGGCCTACTCCGGAATCCGAGTTCACCTCCCCTCTCTCATCCACGCCGGCGTCCCTGGGGAACTCTGGACGCCGCATCCCGGCGCTGGGTGAGGACCCTGCCCGTCGACCCTGGTCTGTGCCGCCCCCTGGTTGCCGGCCGTGGGCAGGAGACCGGCTACTCTCAGCTCCGCCCCACGGTCCACCGGGCACTTCCGGAACTGGCCGCCTGCAGGCCGCGGCCACCTCCACCTCCAGCCCAGACGACGGTGCAAGTGCCTGCGGGGCAGGCGTCTGAGGCCTGCTCAGCAGCGCGGTGCTCAGGTTTGGGCCTGGGGACCCGGCCTGGCCAGGTGTGGGCGGGGCCTGCCGCGGTTCGCTCAGGCGCCGCGCTGGCCACCTGTGCCCGGGTCCTACTGGCGGCCGCGGTGACGCAGGCCGGAGGAAAGATGGCGGCGCCCTGGTGGCGAGCCTCGCTTTGCTGGTGTCGGAGATGGCGGACCTTCAGCACCTCAGGTGAGGGGTGTGGGGATGGGCAGCATTTTTGAGGGGCCCTGTCGCCCGACCTCTGAGGCGCCGGCCTAACGTCTTCTCTCTGCTCACAGCCGTCCTGTGCCGCCGGACACCCCCGCTGGGGCCGATGCCCAACGAGGACATCGACGTGAGCAACCTGGACCGGCTGGAGAAGTATCGGAGCTTCGAACGCTACCGGCGCCAGGCAGAGCAGGAGGCGCAGGCCCCGCACTGGTGGCGGACCTACCGGGAGCATTTCGGGGAGAAGACAGGTGCGGGGGCGACTGGAGCAGGTGCTGCGGCCAGGGGAGACCTTTCGGCTTTTTCCCCGGGCGCTGAGCAAGCCTTTGAATGGAAGGGCCCGCCTGCAGCCCTGTGTGCACTGTCGGCAGCTTAATCACGCTAGTATTTTTCACACGTTCTGCGCCCTCATACTTGGAAAATTCGCTTCCACTGCCATTCTCTAATGCTAAAATATCTGCTAAAATCTTGATCACCTGCCCTTCCAAATTCGGATACCCTTCTGTGCGCCTAAAATACTCTGTAGGTAGCTCTGGCCACACTGCATTCCGACTCTGTGCGCTGCCTCTCCCTAGATTGTAAGCGCCCTGTGGACAGGGATCCTACTTGTCTTGCTCTCCATTGGTTCTTTGCACCTAAACAGTGCAAGGATGTACGTGTGCAATACTTTGCTGAATGAGATTAAAGTCTTCGGCAGGGTGACTGAAAAAAGAACCCAACCTTTAAGGTGCTTACAATTTATGGAGTATCCTTTTTTTTTTTAATTTGATTTTTCATTCTTAGGTCCAACGCCCACTCGGATTTTTTTTTAATCCTTTTTTTTTTTTTAAGCATTTATAAAGGCAGTTTTGTGGTGGTTAAGGGCACAAGCATGGAATCTAGCCCGATTTAAATCCCAGCTCACCCTCTTAGGGGTATCATCCCTGAGCTTGTGTCCTCAACTGTAAAATAAAATAATTGTGTCTTTGCCACAAAATTGCCGTGAGGATTAAAACATGCAATTCATTGGCATTTTTGCCTAATGCCACCTCTGATAAGGGCTCAGTATGTTTTTGTTATTATTATTATATTTTAAGGTGGAGACTAGCTCTGTTGCCCAGGCTGGAGTGCAGTGGCACGATCTTGGCTCACTGCAACCTCTGCCTCCTGGGTTCACGTGATTTTTCTGCCTCAGCCTCCCAAGTAGCTGGCATTACAGGCATGGGCCACTACGCCCAGCTAATTTTTGTATTTTTAGTATAGATGGGGGTGCCTAGGTTGGTCTCGAACTCCTGACCTCAAGTGATCAACCTGTCTCGGCCTCCCATAGTGTTGGGATTACAGGCGTAAGCCACCGCACCTGGCCGAGAAGCACTTCTGTATGTCCTAGCATCAGTCATTCACTCTACCTGGGACAGCTGGGTGTTCATAGCCACCTGTGAACAGGCTTGGAGGTGATCCCAACCATAATTGGAAGGACAATTGGCTTCAGTTTCCCACTAGACAAAACTGTGACTGGTTTGGGGATCAGAAAAACACAACCTCCAGCCCGGGTGAAATCCCATCTCTACTAAAAATACACAAAAAATTAGCCAGGCATGGTGGCAGGCACCTGTAATCCCAGCTACTTGGGAAGCTGAGACAGGAGAATTGCTTGAATCTGGGAGGCAGAGGTTGCAGTGAGCCGAGAACTCGAGACTGCACTCCAGCCTGGGGGACAGAGCGAGCCTCCATCTCAAAAAAAAAAGAAAAACACAACCTCAGGTTGTATCTGATTTGCTTAACAACAAGATCCTGTTCAGGTCTGGGAAGTAGACTGCATAGTAAGTTTTAGTTCTGTGAATCACAGGGAAAGCTTGAGCAGCAAAGCTTGAAGAGCAGAATGAGAGCACTAGGTAGGGACAGGTAGTTTAACCAAGAAGACGTGCCCCCCATCAGGTGCAGTGGTTTGTACCTTAATCTCAGCTACTCGGGAGGCTGAGGCAGGAGGATCACTTAAGCCCAGGAGTTACAGACCATCCTGCGCAATGTGGCAAAACCCCATCTCTACAAGAAATTCAAGAATTAGACAAGATGGTGTACACTTATAGTCAGCTCCTCAGAAGACTGAGTCAGAGCGGTTGAAGCTGCAGTGAGCCATGACCCTGTTTTTCCAACACATCTTCCCTCCCCAGATCTCAAAGAGAAGATTGATATTGGGCTGCCTCCACCCAAAGTCTCCCGGACCCAACAGCTACTGGAGAGGAAACAAGTCATCCGGGAGCTTCGGGCCAATGTGGAAGAGGAGCGGGCTGCCCGCCTCCGAACAGGTAAGCCTTCTCCGGGGAGGGGCCATCTCAGAGTTGGGGTACAGAGTGTGTCCCTGTACCCCAACTGGCCTTATTCCTGCCCAGCCAGTGTCCCACTGAACGCCGTGCGTGCTGAATGGGAGAGGACCTCTGGCCCCTACCACAAGCAGCGTCTGGCTGAGTATTACGGCCTCTACCGAGACCTATTCCACGGTGCCACCTTTGTGCCCCGAGTCGCCCTACATGTGGCCTACGCTGTGGGTGAGGATGACCTGATGCCTGTGTACTATGGCAATGAGGTGACTCCAACCGAGGTAACTGCTCACCTGGGCCTTCTCCCTGCCCTGTGTGCACACAGACACATCCCATCTCAGTGTCACAGACACTCCTGGGTTTGGAATTTTGTTGTTCTCTCTTTGATTTTTCTGGAAGACAGAAAATTACCATGACAATTACCAAGAATTTAGTGCAAAATGAAGGAAAAAGAGGCTCTGTCTCAGCACATTTCCTGTGACCGGCCTGCTGTCTGTGTTGTGCCCTCCTGCTCAGGCCTTGACACACATTCCTTTTTGTGGTTGTTGCCTGGATGGGCAACTCTGCAGGGCTCCTTCTCTAAGCATCCCTTTGCCTGTCTGCCTGTGCTAGGGGCTGTCAAGGGCATTTGGGTCAGAGTGGGCACCCCTTTCTCCAAGGCTCCCTGCAACAGCTTATCTGTCCGTGGTGGAGCTGACAGTTTCCTTCTCTTTCTGCCAGGCTGCCCAAGCACCAGAGGTGACCTATGAGGCAGAAGAGGGCTCCTTGTGGACGTTGCTACTCACTAGCTTGGGTGGGTGTCTGGGGCTCTCCAGGCCTCCTACCCCGCCTTACCTCCCATGAGCCAGGACCCTTCGGGACTGGGGAAAGTGCCAGGTGGAGATCCCCAGCACTGGCTCCTAACAAGGGGCATGGCAGCTGGGCCGTGGGCAGCTGGGCCATGGTCAGCAGATGTGTTTCTGTGCAGATGGGCACCTGCTGGAGCCGGATGCTGAGTACCTCCACTGGCTGCTGTGAGTACCAGGGATGGGGAGACGGGAGGGTCAGACCCGGGAGCTGGAACAAGCTGCACCTGAGTTTCACGGACTACCCATGGGACTTTGAATTCACCCCCACCTCTGCCTCCTGAGGGGGTTAGGGGCCCTGGGATCCAGGTGTGTACTTGAAGACAGCTACAGGAGACTAAAGCTTACAGTAGGCCTCGGTCAGCCAGAACAAGCCTCATCTATTTTTTTTTTCCCTCTTCCCCGCCCCCTCTTTTTTTGAGTCAGGGTCTGTCTCTGTCACCTAGGCTGGAGTACAGTGGTGCAGTCACGGCTAATTGCAGCCTCTAATTCTTAGGCTCAAGTGACCCCCCCCCCCCCACCTCAGGCTCCTGAGTAGCTGAGACTACAGGTACAAGCCACCACACCCAGCTAATTTTTGTGTTTATTTATTTTTTATACAAAGAGCTCTTGGCATGGAATTTTTGTTTTTTGTTTTTGAGATGGAGTTCCGCTCTTGTTACCCAGTCTGGAGTGCAATGGCGCGATCTCGGCTCACCACAACTTCCATCTCCTGGGTTCAAGCAATTCTCCTGCCTCAGCCTCCCGAGTAGCTGGGACTACAGGCGTGCGCCACCATGCCTAGCCAATTTTTGTATTTTTAGTAGAGACGGGGTTTCACCTTGTTGACCAGGATGGTCTCGATCTCTTGACCTCATGATCCACCCACCTCGGCCTCTCAAAGTGCTGGAATTATAGGTGTGAGCCATCGCGCCCAGCCAGAATTTTTGTATTTTTTATAGAGACAGGGTTTCACCACATTGCCCAGGCTAGTTTCCTGAGCTCAAGCGATCTGCCTGCCTCAGCCTCCCAAAGTGCTAGGATTACAGGTCCGAGCCACCATGCCTGGCCCCTTTGTTGCTCTAAACTCATTTCTTCGTCTGTAAAACTGGGATAATGTCACCACCTGACTTACTCAACCTGAGGTGGACTGTGACAGTCATGTGGGGGAAGGAGTGGGAGAGGCCCGGCAGCTGTAGTGTCCTCCAAGTGCCCCTTGAACCACTGGGCACTCCTTCCCTGAGACCAGGCTTCTTCCCACAGGGCCCAGGCTGGGCTGCCTTCTACCTTCTTGGTAGCTTTTGGCTCTGAACAACAGGGTAGGGGGCAGAGGTCAGGCCCGTGACCCCAGCCTTGAACCTTCTGGTTAATTGGGGACAGTGACTAGGAAGCTGGCTTCTGTCATTTTTATTCAACTGCAGTTAACAACCTGTGTGGCAACAACCCTCTGGGGAGTTGTCCTGAGGCAGTGGCCGCCCCTGTGACAGGCTGGGCACACACTCCCTGACGAGGTCCCGGAGACTTCAGGATGCAGAGGGAAAAGCAGCCAACTAGCCTCAGTGATTCTGGCTGACCTCCTGGCTCCCGGGGGCTGGAAGCAGGCTTCGTGGCCTCGCTGTCAAGTTGATGTTCTCTGGAGCCCTGTTTGCAGTATGTTCACAGAGCCTGGCTCCCTCCTCCATCCTAGGAGAGAGATAGCTTAGGACTATCCTCCCAGGGAGTCATGTCAGCCTCTAGGGTGTGTGTGGAGCTGGGCGGGGGACACTCCTGCCACCTCCCTGGATTGGTTATTAATGGGGACTTTCCTCCTCCCAGAACCAACATCCCGGGAAACCGGGTGGCTGACGGACAGGAAACGTGTCCTTACCTCCCCCCCTTCCCTGCCCGAGGCTCCGGCATCCACCGTCTTGTCTTCCTGCTCTTCAAACAGGACCAGCTGATTGACTTCTCCGAGGACATGCGCCCCTCACCCTGGTAATCTACACCTCCGGCACATAACCTGGCCTCAGGCCAGCTGCCCTGGAATAGTCACTGTTGCTCAGTTCTCCCTCAACCTTGGCCTTGAGGCTGGCAGAAGAGTAGAAGAGCCAGTAGACCCACAGGGGTGTCTTGGGTGGAGGGGTGTGGGGCTCTGGTGCCCAGCTCCCCACTCTCACATGTTCTCCATCTTCTCGTAGCTACCAGCTGGCCCAGCGGACCTTCCGCACCTTTGATTTCTATAAGAAACACCAAGAAGCCATGACTCCAGCCAGCCTGTCCTTCTTCCAGTGCCGCTGGGATGACTCTGTCACCCACATCTTCCACCAGCTTCTGGGTAAGGGCCATGAGGCTGAGGCATGGGGTGGGCCTGAGCTCCCAGGCCTCACCTGCCCTGCCCGGGAGAAGCTTTGTTAGGAGAGGGCCTCGGCAGTCCCCTGATGGGCAGCCCTCAGCCTGAGGGGGTGCAGGCTAGCAGGAGACCACCACTGTTCCCCTCACTCTTTTTGCAGACATGCGGGAGCCAGTGTTTGAGTTCGTTCGGCCGCCCCCTTACCACCCCAAGCAGAAGCGCTTCCCTCACCGGCAGCCCCTGCGCTACCTGGACCGGTACAGGGACAGTCATGAGCCCACCTATGGCATCTACTAAGGAGCCAGAGTGCACCCATCTCAGAGCATGGGATTGATCAGCAGAACAGTAAAGACACAGCTCCAGAGGCCCAGGCTTTGGGGTCTGGGCCCTGCCTGAGGCAGCCCCTCCGTGGCTCCCTTCCATCAGGCCCAGGGCTTGGAGTGAAAGGGACTCTCAGGTGATGGTGTGGAGAATGTGAATAAAGATTTCTTGCCAAGCTTAGTGGCTCCCGCCTGTAATCCCAACATTGGGAGGCTAAGGAGGGAGGATCGCTTGAGCCCAGGAATTCAAGACCAGCCTAGGCAACATAATGAGACCCTGCCTCTTTTTAAAATAAAAAATACATTTGAAAAGATGATTTTTGCTGTAGCTGGCCAGAGGCCCCTGACGGAGCTGTATTGCTTCATGGGTGGGAAAGGGGCTGCTCCCCACCCCATGAGGTGGGCCCTCACCTCCATCTTCAAAGGGTGTTAGGGGCCCTGGGATCCGAAGCAAAAGAAGGCAGTGGGCCAAAAACAGGTGTGGCTTGGGAAGGGAGACATCCCAATCCAGCAGGTGCCTGAAGCCCAGCTCCCTGAAAAAGTGCAGCAGAGCAGCTGGGCTGAGGAGGGAGCATTTATTGAGCACCGACTGTGTGCCCCGGGGTCCCACAGGCCTCTGGAGAGAGAGTGCCTGCCCCAGCACTGACCCTCTTGTGCAGGATCCTTCCCCCACCCTGGGCTTGGGAGGAGAAGCCACATCAAGTAGGAAACAGCATGTCTCAGAGACCTGCTGAGGATCAGAAAGCCCCATGGAGCCTCTCGCTGGATGGATAGGTGTTTTGTTTCACCCTTCCCAAAAACAGAAGGCTGGCTAACTAGTAGCTGGAGGGTAGATCAGTGCACTTTTTCCAGAAAGACCACCTATCTCTGCACAGAGAACGGAGTGTTTGCTCCAAGCAGCAGAGAGAGCATGTGCTGCCTCAACATCAGCCCAGCTTGGTTAGAAAGGCCTTACCTCTCCTGGATTCCCCCTGGCCTGATAAACACTGCCCAGGGAGGTGGGGGCCAGGTCTCCAGACCTGCTTGGCGCTGCTCAGCTGCAGGGGAAATGCTGGATTGCCTCTAAATATTGAGGCTGCAGATCCGCTCGGACCCCAGGCTAGGAACTCTCCCCAGCAGAGGGCAGCAGGGAGAGGGGATGCGGGTTCCAGCTGAAAGCTGGTTTGTATATTCATTCAAGGGCCGTTTGAAAAACACCAGTTAACTGGTCCCTGTCTCTTGGTGACCAGACATTTCCATCTCACTGTTTACTTTAAAAGAACCAAAGTTATGTGTAGCCCAGAGAAGGGAGACACCCCAGTCTGGCAAGTGCCTGAAACCCAGCTCCAGGAAAAAGTGCAGCAGCACTCCAAGTCTGCAGGGAACCCGCCCGCCCACGTGCACTGACTAATTTCATCGCGGACCCCAGAGGGTTGGCGGGGTGGTGGTCTATGCTGTTAGGCGATTGACAGATGAGTCCGGAAGAGGTTCCACGCTGCCTCTGGTCAGAGGCCCCGCGAGGTGCGATCTCCTCTCACCGCCACCTCAGCCTGCCGAGTTAAAGCAATTCTCCTGCCTCAGCCTTCCAAGTATCTGGGATTACCGTTGCCCGCCACCACGCCCGGCTAATTTTGTATTTTTATTAGAGATGGGGCTTCTCCATGTTGGTGAGGCTGGTCTCGAACTCCCCACCTCAGGTGATCTGCCCACCTCGGGCTTCCCAAAGTGCTGGGACTACAGGTATGAACCACCACGCCTGGCCCCCGGCGGAGTTTTCGAGCCTCTGGTCTCCAGGACCTGGACTGAGGGCCCAGGGGAGTGGGATGGACTGGACCGGCCAGGCCTTGGAACCAAGGGAGCCGGACCCAGCTCCCAGCCAGGGTGGCGCGGAGCCTGGAGGGAAGGAGGGGCGCAACGCGAGAACGCGAAGCCTTGGAGCGGCCCAGGCCAGGCGGGCGGAGGTGGCCTAGGTCCGGGAGGCGGCCGCTAGTAGGAGGTGTAGGAGGAGGGCCCGCCGCGCCCGTCCGCGTCCCTGGGCGGGATTCCCTTCCCGCCCCGCCCTACCGTGCGTTGGCCACGCCCGGGCGCCCTCAGCGCGCGAGGCCTGCGGTCCCTTTAAGACGCCCGGGGCGTACCCCGCTGCTGCAGCCGCCGCCGGGCCATGGCAGCGCAGCTACTGGAGGAGAAGCTGACCTGCGCCATCTGCCTGGGGCTCTACCGGGACCCAGTGACGCTGCCCTGCGGCCACAACTTCTGCGGGACCTGCATCCGGGACTGGTGGGGCCGCTGCGGGAAGGCGTGCCCCGAGTGTCGGGAGCCCTTCCCCGACGGCGCCGAGCTGCGCCGCAATGTGGCCCTCAGCGGCGTGATGGAGGTGGTGCGCGCCGGGCCCGCCCGGGACCCCGGCCCTGAGCCCTGCCCCGGCGCGCGCTGCCCCCGCCACGGGCGGCCGCTGGAGCTCTTCTGCCGCACCGAGGGCCGCTGCGTGTGCAGCGTGTGCACCGTGCGCGAGTGTCGCCTCCACGAGCGGGCGCTGCTGGACGCCGAGCGCCTAGAACGGGAGGTGACTCCACCGACAGGGGCGGAAGGGGACCGGGTCCGCCGCAGCCTGGCTACCGCCCGGTGACTCCCACAGCCAGCGCCCTGCTCTCTCCGGGCGCTCGGTGGGGGCAGGGAGCCTCAACTGGAGGCGGCTTCGCCCAACCTGGGAGTTGATTATAAAAATCGCGGATGCCTGTAATCCCAGCACTTTGGGAGGCTGAGACGGGTGGATCACGAGGTCGAGAGATCGAGACCATCCTGGTCAACATGGTGAAACCCCGTCTCTACTAAAAAATTTTTCAAAAAATTAGCTGGGCAAGGTAGTGCGTGCCTATAATCCCAGCTACTCGGGAAGCTGAGGCAGGAGAATTGCCTGAACCTAGGAGGCGGAGGTTGCGGTGAGCCGAGATCGCGCCATTGCACTCCAGCCTGGGTAACAAGAGCGAAACTCCGTCTGGGGGGCGGGGTGGGGAATCGCGGGTATGTGCATCCGACTGGGATGTGCAGCCCAGCCAGGGCCACAGGGTACGGTGGGTCTCAGGAGCTGCTCGGTGCCTTCTGGATGAACACAGAAGCCTGGGCGTGAGGCAGCAGCTCCCTGCCCCTTGCCCAGGCGCTAGAAAACCCGTCGTTTGTCACCGGCGATCTGCGAGCCTCCTTTCATTCGCTGTGTGGGAGAGCTTGGGGCTGTTGGTAAATGGATCAGAGGAGCTCCCTGTCCTTAAGAGGCTTAGAATACACTTAAGAAGTCAGTGTTCCAGTCAGGTGTGAATGTATTGTTACAAAACGCAGTGAGGAAAGCACATGGTATGTGATAGCTATGTCAGGGTGACCCTGCTAAGCGGGCAGGGGAGGCCGCCTTCAGGCTGGCACGTGAGGGCTGAGGAAGAGCATTCTAGGCAGAGGAGGCAGCCTGGTCCCGGTTCCGGGATGGGAAAGAACTAGGCACTTGGGGTCCCTGGGGGCAGATTTGTGCCACTGAGATCTGTGGGTGAGGCCCTGGGGGTCAGCAGGGTCGGATCGGGCAGGGTCCTGGGGTAGTCTGGCTCTTACTCTAGGGGGATGGGGACCATCACGCGGAATTATTTGGGGTTAGAGGAGGGCTTGGAGGCAGGGTGGCACATGATCAGATTTGGGATTCATGGAGACTGATCACCTGGCTGGGAGGTGAAGTGGGCATAAGACCTGAATTGAGGAGCAGCCCAGGGCAGGAGTTCAGGGAGGCAAGGCACCGGTTGAGGGGGGGGCAGGGAGAGGAGACCAGGATGGAGGAGGAGATGAAAACGCTGAGGGGTAGCCGTACCTTGTGGAGGCAAAAGCAGGCCAGAGGGGACATGGGGGACAGCAGAGAGGGTGGTAAGGGAGACACCTGGGTTTCTGTGTTGATCAAGCATGTAGCTGGGGTGCTATGTGCTGAGAGGCCTAGTTTGGCTTTAGATGTATAGAGGTCAGAGTCGCCAGTAGGACAAACCAGTGGACGGGTCTGCAGCAACTGTCCAAAGCTCAGAAGTGGGGAGCTGGAGGTCTAGAGCTGGGAGTTACTAGCACAGGAGAGAGAGAAGTTTCCCTGAAGGAGGAGGAGAAGGCCCTGCCTGCAGTGAAACCAAGCTGGAGCTCCCAGGATGATGGGGAAGGCTGGGGGAACGGCACAAGGGTGCCAGGAAGAGAACGGTCAGGGTGCCCATGCTGATCGGAGGCTCGGTACAAGGACAGAAATAACAGGACACACAATCATTTGGGGACAGAGGAGGGTTGGGACTAAGGCATGGGCGGAGGATGGCGCAGGGACACAGGATGGGACAGGAAGGAAAGGGGTGGCCTGATGGACAGGGAGGGATGGTGGGGTACACAGCTGGGGGTTGGCGAGGTGGGAGGCCTGGGACTGAGGCGGCTGGAACAGGAGAGGGCAGGAAGGCGGTCAGAGAAGGAAGAGTGGATGCCTAGAATGGAGATTGTGGAGCTGGTTACAAGGGCCAGTGTGTATTCACAGGAGCGGCTGAGATGAGATGAAGGAAGGGGCTCCAGAGTGTTGGGGGACATTGCTTGTAGCTGCTGAGGCTACCAAGGAGGATGAGCTGAGCTGTACTGCTCACAGGCAGGTGCAGAAGCCTGAGCTAAGCATGGAAATTTGCAACGGAGGCCAGTACATGATGGCCATGCAGAGGAAGGGAGTGACAGGGGCAGCCAGTGGCACCCGGGGAACCAGGATTTTGTAAGAGAGAGGGAAAGGGGCATGGGGGTGCTGGCCCTGGAGGAGGGTTGGGTGCCCTGGGAGAGCCCACCCGCCCACCACCTGTGTTCCTGTGTTAAATGCTTGAGGCAGGGGACCTGGAGGAGTGCTGGGCTTGGGAAGATCTGAGGACTTTGACCAAATTATCATCTTCTCTGAGCCCATTTCCTCTCTGATGTTTTAGTGGGGAGCGGAAGCAAGGTGGTGAAGCTCTTGACCAGGCACTGGGAACGGGGCCCCTGGTATCTTTGTGGTTCACCCTGCTCCAATGAGAACATGGTGTTTTGATTCCCAAGGGAATCAGGGAGCGCAGCCACATAGGGGTCCCTTTTTCCCCCCTCAGGCCCAAAGCTAGGGTCGGGCTGGTTGGGTCCCCTGAATAATCTACTTTGTGCATGCAAATAACTGGCCACTTGTCAGAACAGCTTTGGTGCTTTGGGTGGTCCCTGAAGTCAGCTCCTCAAACCCCAGGGCCTCCTGGGCCACAGACCCCTCTGCAGTGAGACAGAGACCAATGGCTTTAGTGTTTGGGGTCATCCCTGCAAGGCTCTCTGAGCCAGCATTGTCGCTTTCATATATTGATGGGGGGAGGGTTAGGCCCAGAGAGGGCAGGTGCTTTGCCCCAGCTTGCTCAACATGCAAGAGGTAGAAATGGGAATGAAGTTGGGTCCTGAGCCCAAGGCTTCCGCTCTGCTCAGATTCCATCTGCTGCAGGCGAGGAAGGACTTTGTCCAGACCCCTCGGCACACAGGTCCAACTCTCCCGGGGTTAGAGTGAGGCTGGTGCTCTGGAGGCTGGCCCGGGGTGGCATTCAGAGGGGCTGCCTGGCATCTGCAGGCATGGTTGGTTGTCTGAGGAAGGATGTCACAGCCAATCCTGGCCCTCTCTCGTTGCTTGTCCCATGGGCGGGCACCACAGGCCCAGCTGAGAGCCAGCCTGGAGGTTACCCGACAACAGGCCACCCAAGCCGAATGCCAGCTACTGGAGCTACAGAAGCAAAGCAGCCAGATCCAAGTACGAGGCCTGTGCCTGCCTGCCCACCACAGACTCACAATGTATCCTGGGGGTGGCCACTAGCTCGTCCCTGGAACACTAGGCAGCAGGGAGTGGCACTGAGCAGGGAGCTAGGCACAGGGGGGCCTTGGAGGGTTCCCAGGACCTTGGCGGTCCACATCCCTGCCCCTCAGTTCAGCAAGCAGCCCTGGCCCTAGCCTGCCTTAGCATGGCGCAGGACCCTGGCCACCCTGAAGCCCCTTCTGTTCCATGCAGAGCTCCGCCTGCACCTTGGCTTCCTCAGTCTCCGGCAAGTTCAGCAGCCTGCTGCAGGCCCTGGAGATGCAGCACACAGTGGCGCTGAGGAGCATTGAGGCAGCCAAGACACAGGCGCTGACACAGGCTCAAGACGAGGAGCAGCGACTACGGGGCCACTTGGAGGCTCTGGCTCGCCATGGCTGCAGGATCCAGGAGCTCTTGGAGCAGGGGGATGCACAGGCCTTCCTACAGGTGCCGGGGTCAGGGCACAGGTGGGGGGACTTGCTTCCCGGGCCCTCGAGCCCAAGCTTACTTGCTTTCCCTGGGGCTCAGGAATCACAGCTCCTCCAGCCCCCAGGGCCTCTTGCGCCACTGACCCCTCTGCAGTGGGATGAAGACCAACAGCTGGGTGACCTGAAGGAGTTGCTAAGCCGGCTGTGTGGCCTCCTCCTGGAAAACGGGGGCCACCCCGGGGCACCAGCCAAGCCTGTGGACTTAGGCCCCATGGGTAAGGCTAACCCCAGACCCCCCCCACTGGGCCCAACTGCCCCTCCCACTGGGGGATGGAGGGGGGTCATGGCCCACACATCGTGATCTCTCCAACCACTCCCCTGACACTGCTTTGCCCCCTAGAGGCTCCAGGTCCCCTGGCACCGGTCCCAAGCAGAATTTGTCCACTGAGGAGGAAACTCTGGCAGAGTAAGGAGGCTGTTCGTGTGTGTGCAGCTGTGTGTATGCAAGGAAGTGCATGTGTTCGCCTGTGTGTGGTGTGCAAGGAAGTTCACTTGTGTCCCTGTGTGTGGTGTGCAAGGAAGTGCACGTGTGCACCCGTGTGGTGTGCAAGGAAGTGCACGTGTGCACCCATGTGGTGTGCGAGGAAGTGCACATGTGCCCCTGTGTGGTGTGTAAGGAAGTGCACTTGTGCATCTGTGATGTGCAAGGAAGTGCAGGTATGCCCCTGTGTGTGGTGTGCAAGGAAGTGCACATGTGTGCCTGTGCGTGCTGAGCACTGTGTGCACGCCTGTATGTATGCATGTGTGATTGGGGGGGCACATGCTGTGACTGTTCTGTCCTGGATTTCTGGGCCTGGCCCCACCCCCTGCACACCTTGTGCACGTCCACCCTGAAGCAGGTGCAGCCAGCATGTGTTGAAGGACAGAGCCTGGGACACAGACTTGTAATTCTTCCGCTTAATACCGAGTTAATGGCTCTCGGAGCCCCAGTTTTCTCAGCTGTGAATGGGGCTGATAGAGGATTCCACCTGCAAGGTGGCAGTGAGGATTCAGTGCTGTGGTGACGGCCAGTGCTCGGTGTACCCAGCAGATGTTTAGCAGCGGGTAAATGGAGATGTGGCTGTGCTGTCTTTCCTCTGGACAGGACCCTTAGCCCACATCTGTCCTTTCCCCAACAGATTATCGCAATCTAACCTTTGATCCCATCAGTGCCAACCGTCACTTCTATCTATCGCGCCAGGACCAGCAGGTGAAACACTGTCGTCAGTCCCGGGGCCCAGCTGGGCCAGGCAGCTTCGAACTCTGGCAGGTGCAGTGCATCCAGAGCTTCCAGGCCGGGCGCCACTACTGGGAGGTGCATGCGTCAGACCACTCAGTGACACTGGGCGTCTCCTACCCACAACTGCCACGGTGCAGGCTGGGGCCCCACACAGACAACATCGGCCGGGGCCCCTGCTCCTGGGGGCTCTGCATCCAGGAGGATGGCCTCCAGGCCTGGCACAACGGGGAGGCCCAGCGCCTCCCAGGGGTGTCAGGGCGGCTCCTGGGCATGTATTTGGACGTGGCCTCAGGCTGCCTCACCTTCTACAGCCTGGAGCCCCGGACCCAGCCCCTGCACACTTTCCATGCCCTCTTCACCCAGCCCCTCATCCCTGTCTTCTGGCTCCTCGAGGGTAGGACCCTGACCCTGTGCCATCAGCCAGGGGCTGAGTTCCCTCCTGGGCCCCAGGAAGAGGTCTCTGTGCTCAGCTGAAGAAGACATGGGATGGAGCCCTGGCACAGCTGCCACCCTGCCTGTGTGCCTAAGAGCTGCCCAGCTCCAGCTTGGGGACTCGAGGACCAGCTGTTGGCCTCTCTGTGACTCAGAGAGAGATTGCGGGGTGTGGGGTGAGCATAAACCCAGAGCTCACACTTCAGCCTCTTAGAAGGGGACACGGTCTAGGAAGGGGATAAATGGGAAGCCCTTGCCCCAAATAGAACCCAGTTCTAGGCATCGCCTGGTCCTAGGAGGCTAGAGCACTGCCCAGGGGACTTC
The DNA here is from genome assembly GCF_049354715.1 of Callithrix jacchus. Taxonomy (NCBI): domain Eukaryota; kingdom Metazoa; phylum Chordata; class Mammalia; order Primates; family Cebidae; genus Callithrix; species Callithrix jacchus. Next base: position 131,783,469 of record NC_133506.1, on the reverse strand, counting down.
TGGGCTTACGGGACAGCATATGTGACAAAATTCAGATCCACCTGAATTTGCCTCTGGAGATGATTACAGGCCAAAGGAGCAGTCAGTGTGGGGCAGTGAGCCAGGGGAAGATGGATCCTCCCTCCTTCCCGCCTGAGGCTCTAATTTTTTGTAACATTTGGGTAGATGTCCGTCCTGTCTTGGAGTCTTTTTATTTTGTGCATCCTTAAAATAGTATGCTGTGAACAACTGTTTTCTGCATTTGAACATTTTAATTTTTTTAGGAGACAGTCCTGCTCTGTCACCCAGGTTGGAGTGCAGTGGTGCAGTCATGGCTCACTGCAGCCTCGAGCTCCTGGGCTCTAGGGATCCTCATACCTCAGCCTCTGGAGTAGCTGAGATTATAGTGTTTTCTGCAGTTTTTTGACTTAACATAAACATTTTTCACATGATTGAAACTTTTCACTGATGGATTGCTGTAGTCATTCTAATGGCTATCAAATTTATTTACCCACTATTGGACATTTAAATTGCTTTCTTTTTAGCTATACAAATATCAGTATTGCCGGGCGAGGTGGCTCACGCCTGTAATCCCAGTACTTTGGGAGGCTGAGGCGGGTGGATCACAAGGTCAGGAGTTCAAGACTAGCGTAGCCAACATGGTGAAACCCCGTCTCTCCTAAAAATACAAAAATTAGTAGGCGTGGTGGTGGGTACCTGTAGTCCCAGCTACTTGGGAAGCTGAGGCAGCAGAATCACTTGAACCCGGGAGGTGGAGTAGCTGAGATTACAGTCTCAGCTGTAATTTAGTGAGCCGAGATCGCACCACTGTACTCCAGTTTGGGTGACAGAGCAAGACTGTCTCCAAAAAAAAAAGAAAAAAAAAACTAACAATGTGATTTTTTTTTTTTTTTTTTTTTGAGACAGAGTCTCCCTCTGCCATCCAGGCTGGTGTGAAGTGGTGCCATCATGGGCTCATGGGATTCTCCTGCCTCAGCCTCCTTAGTAGCTGGGATTACAGGTATGCGCCACCATGCCCAGCTTTTGGTGAATATTTCTGAGCAGGATGGCTGGCCACATTAATGGTCATGTATGTAGGCTAAGTTACCTCAAGTGAGTCACTCAGGAAACAATGAGCACTTGAAGATTGTTTTATATAAAAGGCCACAGTGAGGCCACCTTGAATCAGGCTGACTAAGGCCCCTCAACCCTGTCACCGAGCAGCACATGACACTGGTAGGACCTCAGTCCAGCATCCCACCCCTGGGCATGGGGCTTCAGGGCAGCCGTGTGTGCAGGTGCCAGCTCAGGCCAGCTCCTCTAGGTGTGGTCTGGTCTTTGCCATTCCAGAGCATGCTGCCACGAAGACCCCGGCCATGTTTTTGCTTATATTTCCAGAAGTGGGGTTGCCAGGCCATATGGCAGGTATAATTTTTTTTACTTGACATGTTCCACTTGTTCTGGGAGGTGGTTCCAAGGGTGTCTGCTTTTGGCCGGGCATGGTGGTTCACTGGTCACGTAAGTGCTGGGCATGTAATCCCAGCACTTTGGGAGGCTGAGGCGGGTGAATCACCTGAGGTCAGGAGTTTAAGACCAGCCTGACCAACATGGCGAAACCCCATCTCTACTAAAAATAGCTGGGCATGGTGGCATGCATCTGCAGTCCCAGCTACTCAGGAGGCTGAGGCAGCAGAATCGCTTGAACCCAGGAGGCGGAGGTTGCAGTGAGCCCAGATTGCAACACTGCACCACTACCTGGGTGACAGAGCAAGACTCCATCTCAAAACAAAATGGGGTGTCTGCTTTTGTAACTTTTAAAACTGTGCATCTATGTTATATGTACTCATGGATAAATATTTCACAATAAAAGTTTTTAAAAGGATAATATATGCAATATACATACTCCTTAATATATAAAATGTTTTTATATTTGTAAAAAAAAAAAAAATCTCCCACATGACAATGCCACCCCGGCCACTGCCACCGTTGCATTCTCCGTCTTACGTCCCTGCTCCTAGCCTTTAGCTGTTTGTTCAAAAGCAGACCAGGTTCTTGGATTGGTGCAGCCCAGGTAAGGACCTTCCAGCAAGATCCTCAGCTGGGAGCTCCCAGACATGGGGAGGGATTCTGACACGCACAGCCCAACAGTCAGGAGGCAGGCAGGACCTGCTGCTGACCAGCTAGGGGCCATGGTGGAGCTGAAATGCCCGGCCAGGCAGGATGCAGAATTAGCCTGGCCAGGCAGCTGTTGTTGCTGTCCCCACCTCATACTTCCTTCTAATCCAAGGCTGCAGCAGAAGCCCCAACAGTCTGAGCCATTACTTTCTCTTTTTTTTAAAAAAACAAAAGATATGGGGCCAGGACAGGCGCGGTGGCTCACGCCTGTAATCCCAGCACTTTGGGAGGCCGAGGAGGGTGGATCACCTGAAGTCAGGAGTTCAAGACCAGCCTGGCCAACATGGTAAAACCCCATCTTTACTAAAAATACAAAAACTAGCCCAGTGTGGTGGTGGGCACTTGTAATCCCAGCTACTCGGAAGGCTGAGACAAGAAAATCTCTTGAACCCAAGAGGTGGAGGTTGAAGTGAGCCGAGATTGCACCACTGCCCTCAAGCCTGGGCAACAAAGAGCAAAACTAAAAAAAAAAAAAAAAAAAAGAGAGAGAGAGAGATGGGGGCCTCACTCTGTCACCCAGGGTGGAGTGCAGGGTCAGGATCTCTGCTCACTGCAGCCTCCGCCTCCTGGGCTCAAGTGATCCTCCCTCCTCCTGCCTCGGCCTCCTGAGTAGCTGGAACTACAGTCGCACACCACCTTGCCAGCTACATTTTAAATTTTTTATAGAAAACAGGGTTCTCACTATGTTGCCTGGGGTGGTCCTGAACTCCTGGCTTTGAGCAATCCATGCCTAGTCAACCTGATTCTGACAGAACTCTCCATCTCCTCTCCAGAAAAATGCACAGTGGGATCGAGGGAAAAGGCAGCACAGACTTGGGATGCAACATCTGGAAAGGGGACATGTTTGATTAGCCTGTGGGTGTTCCACCATGTCTGACCTACCCACCAGACACCCTTGCAGATTCTGGGCTTCAGTTATGCACAGTCAGGTGGAATGTCAGAGAGAGAACAAGGGCAGGAGAGATTGTGAAAGACAGAGATCTCATGGGCCAGCAGGATTGGAGGGAGGTGGATTGGAGGCCCGAGAGGTGTATTTGTCTGTTTGCACGCTAATAAAGACATACACGAGACTGGGTGATGTATAAAGGAAAGAGTTGTTTTTGCTTGCTTGTTTGTTTTTGGTTGTTTTGAGATGGAGTCTCGCTCTGTCACCCAGGCTGGAGTGCAGTGGTGCCATGTCAGCTCACTGCAACCTCCGCCTCCTGGGTTCAAGCAATTCTCCTGCCTCAGCCTCCCGAGTAGCTGGGACTATAGGTGTGTGCAACCACGCCCAACTAATTTTTTTGTATTTTTAGTAGAGACAGTGTTTCACCATATTAGCCAGAATGGTCTCTATCTCCTGACCTCGGCCTTCCAAAGTGCCAGGATTACAGGCATGGGCCACTGTGCCTGGCCAGGAAAGAGATTTAATGGACTTACAATTTCACATGGCTGAGGAGGCCTCACAGTCATGATAGAAAGTGAAGGAGGAGCAAAGGCATGTCTTACATGGTGGCAGGCAAGGAAAGCATGTGCGGGGGAACTGCCCTTTACAAAACCATCAGATCGGCCAGGTGTGGTGGCTCATGCCTGTAATCCCAGCACTTCAGGAGGCCAGAGCAGGGTGGATCACCTGAGGTCAGGAGTTTGAGACCAGCCTGGCCAACATGGTGAAGCCCCCTCTCTACTAAAAATACAAAAATTAGCCGGGTGGGGTGACACACCCCTGTAGTCCCAGCTGCTCCAGAGGCTGAGGCTCAAGATTGGCTTAAACCTGGGAGGCAGGGATTGCAGTGAGCTGAGATGGAGCCATTGCACTCTACCCTGGGTGAAAAAGTGATACTCTGTCTCAAAAAAAAAGGCGGGCATAGTGGCTCACGCCTATAGTTTCAGCACTTTGGGAGGCCCAAGTGGGCAAATCACAAGGTCAGGAGTTCAAGACAAGCCCAACCAACATGGTGAAACCCTGTCTTTACAAAAAATACAGAAATTAGCCAGGCCTGGTGGCAGGCACCTGTAATCCCAGTTACTTGGGGGGCTGAGGCAGGAGCATGGCTTAAACCTGGGAGATGGAGGTTCTGGTGAGCTGAGATCACACCATTGTTTTCCAGCCTGGGCAATGAGAGCGAAACTCCGTCTCAAAAAAAAAAAAAAAAGTGCTGTAGGCATATGGTTTGGATCCCCTTTCAATATCTTTCAGAGACACAAGTATGCCTAGAAATAGCTTTTTAATTACTCTCATCACTGGATTGCTTTTTGCTTTTTTTTTTTTTTTTTTCAGAGACAGGTTCTCAATATGTTGGTCAGGCTGATGTCAAACTCCTGAGCGAAAGTCCTCCTCCCTCAGTTCCCAAAGTCCTGGGATTACAGGCGCGAGCCACCACGCCCAGCCACTTGTTTTTGTTTGCTATTTTTCCTTTTTTTTTCAAGCAGTACTATAGCCAGACAGAGTCAGATGTGAGATTTATAATTATTCAAGCTGCAACCCCTTGAGCTTAAATTCTGCTTCCTCCACAGGACTAGTGATGTGACCTCTGGCAAGACATGGAACCTGTTGGGATTCCAGTTGCCATCCTGTAGGACAGCGTCCTTGGACGGACAGAATGAGGGCAGGTGTGAACATGCTGAGCTCAGTGGTGCCAGTTACCCTTGCCCTTGGCTCTGAGACAATTCATTTTGAAGGGAAGTAATACATTGGGCAAACAACTTTATAAGTTTGGAGATGGAGGCCAGGGGGCGCAGTGGCTCACACCTGTAATCCCAGCACTTTGGGAGGCTGGGGCAGGCGGATCACGAGGTCAAGAGATCAAGACCATCCTGGCCAACATGGTGAAACCCCGCCTCTACTAAAAATACAAAAATTAGTGAGGCATGGTGGCACATGTACCTGTAGTCCCAGCTAGTTGGGAGACTGAGGCAGGAGAATCGCTTGAAACTGGGAGGTGGAGGTTGCAGTGAGCCAAGATCATGCCATTGCACTCCAGGCTGGGCGACATAGCAAGACTTCGTCTCAAAAAAAAAATTTTTTTTTTGAAATGGAAATGAAATAGCAAAATATCAGGCTGGGCACCGTGGCACACACCTGTAATCCCAACACTTTGGGAGGCTGAGGCAGGCGGATCACCTGAGGTCAGAGGTTTGAGACCAGCTTGGCCAACACGGTGAAATCCCATCTCTACTAAAAATACAAAATTTAGCCAGGCGTGATGGTGCATGCCTATAATTCCAGCTACTTGGGAGGCTGAAGTAGGAGAATCACTTGAGGTGGAGGTTGCAGTGAGCCAAGATCACGCCACTGCACTCCAGCCTGGGTAACAGAGTGAGACTCAGTCTCAAAAAAAAAAAAAAAGTAAAGAAATAGCAAGATGCCACTACGCTGACAGACAAACCACATCTCTGTGCCTTCCTCCTGGGGAACAGATCTTTTCAAGTAGGGAGGACAGCAGGCTGTGGGTGGGGAGCAGAGGGTTGGGTGGGACCCGACCAGAAAGGCACCCCCTTCCTCCAGAACCAGGCAGGTTTGTGGCCTCAACAAATCCAGGCAGCCTGGCTGCCAAGCCTCAGAGCAGGGTGGCACAGATGCCTGGGCCTCCCAACCCCTCCTGGGGCTTGGCAAACAAGGGACGGTCCTGATCAAGTGCTCTTGGTGGAAACCGACGTATGGAACTCATTACCAGCCTTCCTGCCAAATCAGGCACACCCAGGCGGGCTCCCTGCTACTCCCTCTGCCTGGAAGGTCTGTTCCCACCCCAGTCTCTGCCCGCCTGAGTCCTAGCAGTCTGTGAAAGCCCAGCTCAAACGCCACTTCCACAGTTCCCCCAGCCTTTCCCATGGATCCCCCAGGAACAGATAGCACCCCTCTTTTGGCACTTGGGGTTGCAACAATCTGAATGTGTGCGTGTACCCTCAGAGTTGATGTGTTGAAATCCTCACCCCTAAGGTGGTGGTCCTAGGAGGTGTGGTCTTCAGGAGGATGGAGCTTCATTAAAGGGATTAGTGCCCTTGTCCAAGCGGCCCCAGAGGCTCTCTAGCTGTCCCTTGACCATGTGAGGACACAGTGGGAAGGCAGCCATCTGTAACCCAGGAAGTGGCCCTCACCAGAACGCTGACTGTGCTGCCACCATGATCGCAGACTTCCAGCCTCCAGAACTGTGAAGAATAAATGTATAAGCCACCCAGTCTCTGGTGTTCTGCGATAGTAGCCCAGACACACGAAGACAGGGGTTACTGAGTGCCTGGAGAGCCAGCTCCCTCCCCAAGAGACTGGGTCCCTCCTTTCTTTTCTTTTTTCTTCTTTCATTTTGACACCTTATGTTGAGCAATCTTTTTTTTTTTTTTTGAGGGAGAGTCTTGCTCTGTTGCCCAGGCTGGAGTGCAGTGGCGCCATCTTGGCTCACTATAGTCTTGACCTCTCCAGGGTCAAGTCAAACTGCTGATCCTCCCGCCTCAGCCTCCCACAGGCTACTGCGCTCAGCTAATTTTTTTTTTTTTTTTAGAAACAGAGTCTCCCTATGCTGCCCAGGCTGGTCTCAAACTCCTGGACTCAAGTGATCCTCCCATCTTAGCCTCCCCAAGTGCTGGGATTACAGGCATGAGCCCCTGCACCCAGCCAGACTTATCACTGTTGATGTTGACCTTGTTCACCTGGCTGAGCTACTGTGTCAGGTTTCTCAGCTGCAAAGCTTTGGCTCCCTTTGGAAGAGTTACTCAGCACAGCCCACAGGAGTGGGAAGTTAAGCTCCTCCTCAGAGTAGCTACAAAAATAATTTGGGGCTTGGCACAGTGGCTCACGCCTGAAATCCCAGCACTTTGGGAGGCCAAGGCAGGCGGATCACCTGAGGTCAGCAGTTCCACGCCAGCCTGGCCAGCAGGGTGAAAACCTCTCTACTAAAAATATAAAAATTAGTTGAGTGTGGTGGTGCACACCTGTAATCCCAGCTACTTGGGGGTCTGAGGCGGGAGAATCACTTGAACTTAGGAGTGGAGGTTGCTGTGAGCCGAGATTGAGCCACTTCACTCCAGCCTGGGCCACAAGAGCAAAACTCTGTCTAAAAAAAAACAGAAAAAAATTATTTGGAATTCTCAATGTGAAATGTGTCTATTCTCCCCACCTTGTTCATTTATTATTGATTTATATAAACCTAGACCCATAGATGTTTCTTTTACACTTGAGTTATAACCCAGGGCTACTTTACTTATTTTGTTGTCATTCTGGTGTTGTGTTTTAACTTAACATTATTGATATAAGTCTTACAATAAAACACACCACTTTAAGTGCATAATTAGATGAGGGTTTTTTTGTTTTGTTTTGTTTTTTTGAGGCAAGAGTCTTGCTCGATTGCCCAGGCTAGAGTGCAGTGGCGTGATCCTGGCTCACTGCAACCTCTGCCTCCTGGGTTCAAGCGATTCTCCTGCCACAGCCTTCTGTGTAGCTGGGATTACAGGCATCCACCACAGTACCCGGCTAAATTTTGTATTTTTTAGTATAGACGGGGTTTCACCATCTTGGCCAGGCTGGTCTTGAACTCCTGACCTCATAATCCTCTCGCCTCGGCCTCCCAAAGTGCTGGGGTTACAGGCGTGAGCCACCACACCTGGCTAGATGAGGTTTAAATACTTCCAGTTGGGGAACTCTCCCCAGCTCCACCACAGGTGCCCCTGAGTGTCCAGGGACCAGAACTAAATTCCTCAGACAAGGGACTGGGAGAATGATGTCAACTTCCCATTTCAGGTCTAGAAAAGCCCAAGTTCCCCAGCGGGGTAAATAGAGTCGCTAAAGGGGCCAGGCTCGGTGGCTCACCTGTAATCCCAGCACTTTGGGAGGCCACGGTGGGTGGATTACCTGAGGTCAGGAGTTCGAGACCAGCCCGGCCAAAATGGTGAAACCCCGTCTCTACTAAAAAATACAAAAATTAGCTGGGTGTGGTGAATGCACCTGTAGTGCCAGCTATTCAGGAGGCTGAGGCAGGAGAATCGCTTGAACCCGGGAGGTGGAGGTTGCAGTGCACCAGAGATCGTGCCACTGTACTCCAGCCTGGTGACAGGGTGAGAATGCATCTCAAACAAAACAACCCAAAAATTAGTTGGGTGTGGTGGCGTGCGCCTGTAATGCCAGCTACTTGGGAGGCTGAGGCGGGAGAATCACACTTGAAACCAGGAGGCGGAAAATGGAGTGAGCCAAGATTGCGTCACTGCACTCCAGCCTAGGCGACAAGAGGGAAACTGTCTCAAAAAAAAAAAAAAAAAAATTGCTAAGGGGCAAAAACAGACGCACATCAGCAGTTATTTTTCTCTGCCGTCAGCAGCTCAGGAACTTTGCTAAGGGTGCCAGGGAGGGGTCGAGAGCAAAGGTGCAGGCTTGACACTGCTAGACCGGCCCAGCCCCTGCGGAGCCCTGGCCTGGCCCAGAGAGACCAAGGGGATGGAGGCTTAGCGCTTCCTACTCCTTCCGCTGTGCCCCTCGGGTTCTCCGCCCGCGCCCCCTCGGTTTCACAGCCTTTCGGCAGCGCCCTTCCCTGAGACCACGCAGACTCCCCTGGGGGTTGCGCGGGCTCAGAAGCCTCCACGCGTCGTCTGGGTGGGGACTGGGAGTCCGCGGACCGGCGGGAGGGCCGGCGGAGCTGGGGGCGGGCCGAGCTGGGGGCGGGCGGGGGCTGGAGCCCTGGCTTGAGTCCCAGTGGGCGGTGCGGCGGCGCGAACGGCCCCGGTCCCTCCCAGGCGGGAGCAGAATCGGCGGAGCCCTGGGCGGCCGCGAAGCCATGGACGGCAGCGGGCCATTCAGCTGCCCCATCTGCCTGGAGCCGCTCCGGGAGCCGGTGACGCTGCCCTGCGGCCACAACTTCTGCCTTACCTGCCTGGGCGCTCTCTGGCCGCATCGTGGCGCCGCTGGAGCCGGCGGACCCGGAGGCGCGGCCCGCTGCCCGCTGTGCCAGGAGCCCTTCCCTGACGGCCTGCAGCTCCGCAAGAACCACACGCTGTCCGAGCTGCTGCAGCTCCGCCAGGGCTCGGGCCCAGGGCCCGGCCCCGGCCCGGCCACCGCCCCGGCCCTGGAGCCCTCGGCGCCCAGCGCGCCACCCAGCGCCCCTGAGCCGTCGGCTCCCTGCGCTCCGGAACCGTGGCCGGAGGGCGAAGAGCCGGTGCGCTGCGACGCGTGCCCCGAGGGCGCGGCCCTACCCGCCGCGCTGTCCTGCCTCTCCTGCCTCGCCTCCTTCTGCCCTGCGCACCTGGGCCCGCACGAGCGCAGCCCTGCGCTCCGCGGACACCGCCTGGTGCCGCCGCTGCGCCGGCTGGAAGAGAGCCTGTGCCCGCGCCACCTGCGGCCGCTCGAGCGCTATTGCCGCGCGGAGCGCGTGTGCCTGTGCGAGGCCTGCGCTGCCCAGGAGCACCGGGGTCACGAGCTGGTGCCGCTGGAGCAGGAGCGCGCGCTTCAGGAGGTGGGGCGCGGGGACACTCGGGTGGGCCGGGAAGGGTGACGGGGGCGCTGAGGGCCTTGGACCGACCCCCCAACCTTCCTGGGTTGGATCTTAATTTCCTCCTCCCTAACCCTTCCAGCCTTGACAGTGTCTTCTGTTTGCGGTGGTGGAGATGGGAAGGGAGGAAGGAGGGACGTGAGAACGGGACAAGGACTCGAAGAGCCGGCAGGGGACCTGAAGCCGTGCTGGGGTCCATGGGAGTGTAGGCGGGAGGGAGCGGGGTTCTCGCTGCTGCTCCCGCCAGCCGCTCGCGCTGGGCTCAGCTCAGATTTGCGCTGGGCTGAGGCAACGGCTTTCGATGGGTGTGGTGGGTGGCAGAGGGCGGCCAGGCACACAGAGCCTCTGTCCAGCTGTTCAGGGGGGCCTGTGGTGGGAGCATGTGCGCGGTGGCCGCTACCTCCCGCCCCCAGTTTCCTTTGGCCTCAAGCCCGGTCTTGGCGCCTCCGGCCTTGGGATTTTCCGTCTCTCCTGCCTGGAGCAGTGACTCATAAGACTTGGGGGATTTGCCTGGAATCCCCTTTTTTTCAGGCCTGGACTGTGGATGCAGGCCCTGTGGGAACAGTGAGCCCCAGGACAGCTTAATGCCTCCTTGTGCGGTCACCCCTCACCTAACTCTCTTACTCTGTGCCTCTTCTCTGGGAGGAAGTTCTCAAATTCATCTGAGCCCACACTGAGATCAGAGAGGGGAGGCAGACACCCACATCCCACAGGTGTTCAGGAAAGGCACCAGCCTGGGCTGCAGGCACGTCTGGCATATGATGGGACATGGTGGCCACTCCAGTCCCACCCAGTGCACAGATACCACTCCCTGGTCACCCTCTTCTCTCCCCTGGCAAGACCCGGGACCCTAGTGCAGCGCTGTGGCTTCTGCCAGACCTCACACTCATGGAGGGTGTTGTCCACAGGCCGAGCAGCCCAAAGTCCTGAGCGCCGTGGAGGACCGCATGGATGAGCTGGGTGCTGGCATTGCACAGTCCAGGCGCACGGTGGCCCTCATCAAGGTCAGACTCCCCTCCCCAGCCTCCATCCCTGTCCTCCCCTGCAGCGGGCATACTCCTGGCAGTATATGCTTTCAGAACGGAACAGTCCACTCCAAACAAGCCATGCCCACACCTACTGAACACAAGTGTCCCCTGACCTGGCCAGAGCTAGGGCAGGCTCAGGCTGGCCCCTCTGTCCCCTCAAGAGGGCCATTGGGAAGCTGGCTCAGGGAAGGAAGGGGCCAAAGTCCAGGACTGTTCTTTGCCCTCACTGCCACCCCACTGTCATCCTGTGCAGAGTGCAGCCGTGGCGGAGCGGGAGAGGGTGAGCCGGCTATTTGCAGAGGCTGCAGCCACCCTGCAGGGCTTCCAGACCGAGGTGCTGAGCTTCATCGAAGAAGGGGAAGCTGCCATGCTGGGTCGCTCCCAGGGCGACCTGCGGCGACAGGAGGAACAGCGCAGCCGCCTGAGCCGAGCCCGCCAGAACCTCAGCCAGGTCCCCGAAGCCGACTCAGTCAGCTTCCTACAGGTGAGGGCCGCTCTGGGGGCCACAGAGGGAATGGAAGCTGGGGCAGGTGGGGTGGAGGGAGGATGAGGCAGTGGTGCATGACCTCCTGGCAGAGCTGCCTCCACCCCCAGCAAGGAGGACCCATGGCCAGCAGAGCTTCAATGGGCATTTGTCTGGCACAGGAGCTGCTGGCGCTAAGGCTGGCCCTGGAGGAGGGGTGTGGCCCTGGACCTGGCCCCCCGAGGGAGCTCAGCTTCACCAAATCATCCCAAGCTGTCCGTGCAGTGAGAGACGTGCTGACCGCGGCCTGCGCTAGCCAGTGGGAGCAGCTGAGGGGGCCGGGCGGCAATGAGGACGGGCCACAGAAATTAGACTCGGAAGGTGGGCAACCCCCTCTGATGACTCACCCTCTCCCAGCCTCCTGCACAGGCCCCTGGGCCTGTGGCCCATCCAGAAGTAAAGGAGGACAATTGTGCCTGGCACAGGGAGGGGCCCAAATCCTGCCAGTGGCAGGAGCTGCCACCCTGAGGGATCAGTCAACCCCTTGGACCACAGTTTAGGGCAGAGAGGTCTTCTGCTAGCCCACCCTCTAGCTGCAGAGGGGCTGTGGCCGGGAAGCACGTGGGGCAAGGGGCAGAACACAGGAAGCCAGCATGCAAGTGAGCACAGCGTGCCATGTCTGGGTGGTGGCTCTGGACTCTGGGAGGAAGTGAAGGGAGAAGGAATTGCAGTCACAGGTTCAGAGGGGACAGTCTAGGGCTGGGCGCAGTGGCTCATGCCTATAATCCCAGCACTGGGAGGCCAAGGCAGGTGGATCACTTGAGGTCAGGAGATCCAGACCAGCCTGACCAACATGGTGAAACCGTGTTTCTACTAAAAATACAAAAATTAGCCAAGCATGGTGGTGCATGCCTGTAATGCCAGCTACTCAGGAGGCTGAGGCAGGAGAATCGCTTGAATCCCAGAGGCGGAGGTTGCAGTGAGCCAAGAAAGAGCCACTGTACTCCAACCTGGGCGACATAGTGAGACTCTGTCTCAAAAACAAAACAAAACAGAAAAACAGAGGGGGGCAGTCTGGGGACATTCTTGCCACCATCTCCTCTTCTGCAGCTGATGCTGAGCCTCAGGACCCCGATAGCACCAACCTCTTGGAGAGTGAAGCTGCCAGGGACTATTTCCTCAAGTGTAAGTAGAGGCCCGTGCCCTCTCCACTCACACTGGGCCCTCCTAGGGCTGCTGGCTGGTCCTAGATGCGGGTCCCAGCAGGTTCCTGGCACACAGGGGATTAGGATTTCCCTACCTGGTTCGTAGGGAGAGCTCAGGCAGTTCCTGGGGTGGTCTCTGGCAGGGCTGGGTTGTGCCGGTTGGAAAGCCGGGAGAGGCTGGGGTTGGGGGCACATGGGGAGGGGTTGGGCCCTCTGAGCCTGGCCTGAGCCCTGCCTCTCTCTTCTGTCCGCGGGATCAGTTGCCTACATTGTGGATTTGGACAGTGACACAGCAGACAAGTTCCTGCAGCTGTTTGGAACCAAAGGTGTCAAGAGGGTGCTATGTCCCATCAACTACCCCGAGTCACCCACCCGCTTCACCCATTGTGAGCAGGTGCTGGGCGAGGGCGCCCTGGACCGGGGCACCTACTACTGGGAGGTGGAAATTATAGAGGGGTGGGTCAGCGTGGGGGTCATGGCTGAAGACTTCTCCCCGCAAGAGCCCTATGACCGCGGCCGCCTGGGCCGCAACGCCCACTCCTGCTGCCTGCAGTGGAATGGACGCAGCTTCTCCGTCTGGTTTTATGGGCTGGAGGCGCCCCTGCCGCACCCCTTCTCGCCCACGGTCGGGGTCTGCCTGGAATACGCCGACCGTGCCCTGGCCTTCTATGCTGTGCGGGACGGCAAGATGAACCTCCTGCGAAGGCTGAAGGCCTCCCGGACCCGCCGAGTTGGCGTCCCTGCCTCCCCCATCGACCCCTTCCAAAGCCGCCTGGACAGTCACTTTGCGAGCCTCTTCACACACAGGCTCAAGCCTGCCTTCTTCCTGGAGAGCGTGGATGCACACCTGCAGATCGGGCCGCTCAAGAAGTCTTGCATATCCGTGCTGAAGAGGAGGTGATGGGGGGCATGGGCGCCTCCTGCTGCAGCCTCTGCTCCAGGAAGCTGCCTGCTCTGGGCCCTCTCCTTCCTCTGGGGATGCCACCAGCGTGAGTCCCACACACACCAGCCTTCTCATTTCTAGAGGCTTCCACCTTCTATACACTCAGCATTCCTCCTCCCAGGCTGGAGGCCCCCCAGACCCTGTTCCCCTGAAGACCTTGCTTCTGGGAGACAGAGCTACAGCTGGGACAGCTCCAAGGTACCCTGACCCGTTCTTTTCCAGGTTTCTAGAACAGTGCCTGGCATGTAGTAGGTGCTCAATAAACACTTGTTGAATGAACGACTCCTTTTCCATCCTCTCCACCCAAGGATTCCCAGAACTGCTCTCTTTCCTAACCTGGCTGAGTGGGCAGGCAAGAGAGGGGCCGGAGCCCCTGGTCCCAGGATTCCTGTTGAGAGAGAGCCCTGGCCTGGGAGAAGTGGGCTGGAACAGGGTACCTGCCCTTTGGGGCACCCCCACTCCCTTGTTCCCAGCAGGGACAGCCAGAGGTGGCTTCCCCAGCCCAGCCGCCATCCTGGCCTGTTTGCTCGGGATGGCCTGACTCGCACCAGCTATTTTTGTCTTTGACGTCGCAGCCTAGTTCTGGACCTGCCTTTGCTGTTTGTGCCCAGAATTAAATGCAGGCATCACCCCTCCAGGAACAGGGCAGAACCCTTGGTCATGGGCAAGAGAGTTTTGAGACCTGGAGCTTCCTTCACACACAGCCCTCAGCCCATAGAGCAGGCCCCAGGGTATGGCTGGAGCCCAGAATATCTACAATAAGAGGATTTATGTCCTGGCTGGGCTCGGTGGCTCACGCCTATAATCCCAGCACTTTGGGAGGCCAAAGCAGGCAGATCACTTGAGGTCAGGAGTTTGAGACCAGCCTGGCCAACATGGTGAAACCCCATCTCTACTAAAAATACAAAAATTAGCCGAGCATGGTGGTGGATGCCTGTAATCCCAGCTACTCAGGGGCCTGAGGCAGAAGAGGCAGAGGTTGCAGTGAAGTGAGATCCTACCACTGCACTCCAGCCTGGGTGACAGAGCAAGACTCCATCTCTTTTGTATTTTTATTTTTTTATATAAAATTATTTATTATTTATTTATTAAAAGCTTATAGCACCTGGTATTCCCAGGTGGTCTCCCATCCAAGTACTAACCAGGCCTGACCCTGCTTGGCTTCGAGATCAGGTGAGACAGGGCACATTCAGGGTAGTATGGCCATAGATGCAAGACCATCTCAAAAAAAAAAAGGACTTATTCCCTCGAATCTTCTTGTCCTCCATGCTGGGGACACCTGTGACCTGTGCCCCAGGAGAGCCTCGGCCTCTCTTCTGGGAGGACCCAGTGCCCTCTGCTGCCCTAGAACCTGAGCCAGGGTTGGGGCGCCTTGAGGCTACAGGCCAGTGTGTTTCCAGGCCAGCTCACTCACTCCTCCCTGGGTTCTGTGAGGCCCAGGTGCACCCCAGAGGGGCTGTGGGCGAGGGCAAGGGCAGACAGAGAGGCCTCTAGACAGATGCCTGGCTCAAGGTCAGGCAGGACAATGGGTGAGTTATGCAGCCAGACAGCAAGGCCATACAAGTCCAGCCCCAGCCTCAGAAGCTAAAAATAGCCCCTCCCATGGAGCCTGCCTGGGCCCCAGCCGCCAGGATGTTGTTTTTCCGGGCGGGGCCACCTTGCCCCTGGTGCTTTGTGCTTTCAACACTGTTCCCTTGGCAGCCACAGGTCCTCAGCTCACCCGGCAGTGAAGGGGCTGGAGGAAAAGGCGGCCCACCTGTCCCCCTGGACGCCCCTTGGACCACCTGCTGCAAGCCTCTGACCTTGCACAGGGCCCCTCCCATCCCTCGGGGCCACCTGCTATCTTACCTTGTTTCCTGGCTTGGCACTCCCCACGCCACATGCTTCCCTTGCCAGGGAACCTTCTGGTCTCTGATCCTGCAGGAAGCTTTGGCATGTCCTGGAATGTAGGCTAGACAGGCCTGGTGCTTCATTGGTGGAATTCAGACCTGACTAGTCACGCCTGTAGCCACAGACACAGCCACTCAGCAAGTGTGCCATCTGTAGAGTGGCTTCCAGCTCCAGAGGCTTGTGTGGAAGTTTGGGAAACAAACATCTCTTAAAAAAAAAATTGAGGCCGGGCCTGGTGGCTCACGCCTGTAATCCCAGCACTTTGGGAGGATCACTTGAGCCCAGGAGTTTGAGACCAGTCTGGACAATGTGGTGAGACCTCATTTCTACAAACAAAACAAAACAAAACAAAAAAATTGGCTGGGCAAGGTGGCTCACACCTATAATCCCAGCACTTTGGGAGGTTGAGGTAGGTGGATCATGAGGTCAGGAGTTCAAGATCAGCCTGGCCAAGATGGTGAAACCCTGTCTCTACTAAAAATACAAAAAAATTAGCCAGGCATGGTGGCGGGTGCCTGTAATGCCAGCTACTCAGGAGGATGAAACAGAGAACTGCTTGAACCCGGGAGGCAGAGCTTGCAGTGAGCCGAGATCGTAAAGGTGTGAGCCACCACGCCCGGACTGAAACAAGCATTCTAATCGCAAATCCCTGTATTGGAGCTTTGCAGCTCAGAGTCAGGGATTGGCTGGGCCCTGGCTGCACAGCTAGCAAGCGGCTGGCTCTTCAGCTCTCAAGTTTCAGACTCCCAAGACCAGAGTGTTAGCCACAATCTCGCATTTCCTTTGTCACCCTGGAGTGTGAGTGTATGTGTGTGTGTGGGGGGGGCATGCGTGCCTATGTGTTTTGAGTGTATGCGTGTATGTGTGTGTATCTGCATACACATGCGTCTGTCTGCATGTGTGTATGTGCTGTGAGTGAGTGTCTGGGTGCATTGGACTGTGACTGACCAATGCCTATGTATGAATGCATGCTGCTCCAGCCCAGTGACTTTTCCAGTGATGCAGTGAGAAGCCCTAGGAGGACATGCATAGAGCGGGGTGGGCTGGGAAAGACTGGCGGCAGGTCCCTCAGCACCCCTGCCAACACTGGACTCAGAGAAGCTTTTGTCTATTTGATTCAAGACTGCTTTTATTTTTTTAGAGATGGGGTTTCACCATGTTGGCCAGGCTGGTCTCAAACTCCTGACCTCAGGTGATCCACCCACCTCAGCCTCCCAAAGTGCTGGGATTACAGGCGTGAGCCACCTCACCCAGCCTCAAGACTGCTTTAAAAAAAGAAACTGGTTTTTTTTTTTTTCGAGACGGAGTTTCGCTCTTGTTACCCAGGCTGGAGTGCAATGGTGCGATCTCGGCTCACTGTAACCTCCGCCTCCTGGGTTCAGGCAATTCTCCTGCCTCAGCCTCCCGAGTAGCTGGGATTACAGGCACGCGCCACCATGCCCAGCTAATTTTTGTATTTTTAGTAGAGATGGGGTTTCACCTTGTTGACCAGGGTGGTCTCGATCTCTTGACCTCGTGATCCACCCGCCTTGGCCTCCCAAAGTGCAGGGATTACAGGCGTGAGCCACCGCGCCCGGCAAAACTGTTAAAAAGAAAAAAAAGTGAGAAAACCACTGATCTAGTCTCAACTTTTCCTCCCACTACCAGTTACAGAGGAAGAAACTGAGGCACGGGGTCCTGGGGAGCTGCCCACAGTTACCCAGTTCAGGACACTCTCTCCATACTGCACAGCCTAGGTGTGTTCTGTGCTTGTAAATGTCTAAACAGGCCAGGTGTGGTGGCTCATGCCTATAATTGCTCAGAACTTTGGGAGGCTGAGGCCGGCGGATCACTTGAGGTCAGGAGTTTGAGACCAGTCTGGCCAACATGGTGAAACCCCATCTCTACCAAAAAATACAAAAATTAGCCGGGGATGGTGGCATGTGCCTGTAATCCCAGCTACTCAGGTGGCTGAGGCAAGAGAATTGCTTAAATCCAGGAGGTGGAGGTTGCAGTGAGCCAAGATCATATCCCTGCACTCCAGCCTGGGTGACAGAATGAGACTCTGTCTCCAAAAAAAGAAATGTCTAAACACACACACACCTCACACTCAACCCTGCTTCCCAGCACTGCAGCCTGTGTACGCACTGCCCTTGGGGCTGGGTCCCAGTTCCCACAGTCACCAGAGCACTTGGCACAGCTGCCCGAGGGTCTGTGGCCTCAGAAGCTCCCGCCAGAGCCCCTGCCAGTCCCAGACAAAGGTGCAGGGTGAGGGTTTTCTGGGGTTTGGCGCTGTTCACTGGGCCTGGCTGCTCGGGGCCGGGCAGGGAGCCAACCTCTACTTGCACTTTGTTTCTGTGGGAAAATGAGCTCCAGTTCCAACGGCCTGAGGAAGGGACTTGGGCTGCTCCCACGGGCTCCCCACACCCTGGGAGGAAAGAGACCCCAGTCCTCTTTTCTCCCTTCTCCTCATCCTTGTCCTCCCCTTCCCGAGGTCCAAGGAACACCCACAGAAGTGCCTCTCTTCACACCCCTCCTCCCAGGCAGAGAGGGTGCGGCCGGCTGGACCATGGCTCACCCAGGCCTGGCCAGGAGGATGGGGCTGAACTGGGCGTGGCTGAGATTGGCAGCTACTGCATCTCTACCAGGAGGAGAGTACCGAAGTCCAGGGATGCGTTCCCAGACCCCTGTGGGTGCCTGACACGGCAGGCGGGACAGAATCCTATACATACCATGGTTTTTCCATCTGGTGACCAGGATGGCTAGAAGTAACCAATGGGCAGGCAGAGCCTCCAGTGCGGATTCCCAAACAAAGAGAGGATTCTTGTCCCAGGCAGCCTGGATGAAGTGGGATGGAGTGAGATTTCATCATGCTATTCAGAGCAGCATGCAATCTCAAACTTATGAGTTGTTTACTTCTGGAATCGTCTACTTAATATTTTTGGACTGCAGTAGACTGTGGGTGAGCAAAACCGTGGATAACGGGACAGCTGGAGCACTGAGCAGGGTCTGTGTCCCATTCAACCCCAAACACCCCATGCCCATTTGATGCCGACATTCAAAATCTGGAAGGCAGCCAGGTGTGGTGGCTCTTGCCTGCAATCCCAACACTTTGGGAAGCCAAGGAGCGCAGATCACTTGAGGTCAGGAGTTCAAGACCAGCCTGGGTAACATGGTGAAACCCCGTCTCTGTTAATAATAGAAAAAATTAGCCAGGCATGTTGGCAGGTGCCTGTAATCCCAGCTACTCGGGAGGCTGAGGCAGAGGACTCGCTTGAACCCGGGAAGTGGAGGTTGCAGTGAGCCAAGATTGTGCCATTGCACTCCAGCCTGGGACAATCCAAGTGTCCATAGACTGATGAATAGATAAGCAAAAAAAAAGTATATATGTACACACACCCATAACGGACTATTATTCATCCCTAAACAATCAAGAAGTTCTGACATGTGCTGAAATTTGGATAAACTTAGAAGACATTATGCCAAGTAAAATAAGCCAATCACGAAAAGGCAAATACTTTATGATTCCATTTATATGAGGTCCCTAGAATAGTCAAACTCACAAAGAGTAGAGTGGGGGTTGCCAGGGGCTCAGGGACAGGGAATGGGGAGCTGGTGTTTAATGGGGACAGTTTCAGCTTGGAATGATGACAAGGTTCTGAGCTGGATGGTGCTGATGGTTGCACAACACAAGTGTGCTCACTGAAAGCCCCTGAAGTGTACATTTCAAAATGGTTAAAATGGGCCGGGTGCGGTGGCTCACGCCTGTAACCAGCACTTTGGGAGGCTGAGGTGGGCAGATCATCTGAGGTCGGGAGTTTGAGATCAGCCTGGCCAACATGGTGAAACGCTGTCCCTACTAAAAGTACAAAAAATTAGCTGGGCATAGTGGCTGGTGCCTGTAGTCCCAGCTACTTGGGAGGCTGAGGCAGGAGAATAGCTTGAACCCGGGAGGCAGAGATTGCGGTGAGCCGAGATCACGCCACTGCACTCCAGCCTGGGTGACAGAGTAAGACTCTGTCTCAAAAGAAAAAAAAAAAAAAAGGTTAAAATGGTAAATTTAATGTTATGTATATTTTACCATGCCCCCCCAAAAAAAAGAATGCAAAGGACAGTGGCCATGAAAAGGAGCCCTCATGGGACTGACAGGACATTTTGAGGGATCACTTCCCTGAAGAAAGAACTGTTGAGGCCTGAAGGACAGGGAGGAGTTAGCAAGACAGCAAGGATGGGTGTGGGCTCCAGACTGATCAGAGTGCTGCAGGGGACAGGGGTGCAGGGCAGAGCGGCCGAGGCCAGAGGTGGCAGGTCAGGTCCTGCAGGCCAGAGCCTGGTGAGGATTCTTGACTTTTCCTAGGAACAATGGGAAGCCATGGCAGGATCTTACATGGGGAAATGGTACGATCAGATTTGAAGTTTTGGCTGGATGACGTGGCTCAAGCCTGTAATCCCAGTACTTTGGGAGGCTGAAGCAGGAGGATCACTTGAGCTCAGGAGTTCAAGGCCAGCCTGGGCAACATGGTGAAACCCATCTCTACCAAAAATACAAAAAAAAAAAAAAAAAATTAGCCAGGCATGGTGACACACACCTGTGGTCCCAGCTAGTCTGGAGGCTGAGGTACGGGATTGCTTGAGCCCAGGAGGCAGAGGTTGCAGTGAGCTGAGAGGTTGCAGTGAGCTGAGATCAGGCTACTGCACTCCAGCCTGGGTGACAGAGTGAGACAGAGTGAGACCACATTTCAAAAAAAAAAAAAGGTTTGAAGTTTCAAAATCATTCTATTATTTAGGTGAGAAATAACTTAAGGAGAGGAAAAAAGAGGATGAATACAACTAAAACTGCCACCCTGCATCTTGCCAGGAACTGGAGAAGAGTCCCGTAACTCTGGGAAGGTGGACCCAGAAATATAACAGCCGGGAGGGGCCAGATGCTTAAGCACCTTCCCTGGTTCCTCCTTCCCTCCTGCTCTCCGGTGCAGGAGGGTCCCTGCAGCCAAGGCCCCTCAGTACTGGGATGCGGACATCTTCAGAGGTCACGCCGCCCCTTTCTGGCTTTCTGTGGTTTTGGAGGCTCAGAAGTAGAAATGCACAATAACTGCGTATAAACACTCCTGCAGCAGGAACTGCTCAGAACAGGCCTTGCAGCTGTGTCTGGGGAAATTGAACTTGACAGAGCCAGGAGGTCCCGGCAGGAAACTCTGGGTGGGGCCCATCTCTATAGCAACCAGAAACAGCCCCAGATCATGTGCTGGCCCTGCCTCTGATGAGAGAGCAGGGAACCTGGGTTCTTGAAATACCCACAGCCAAAAAGGACTCACCCAAAATAGCCCACTTCCACGTCACCAAACATCGCCAATGCCTCACATGGCATCTGCCACTCTGCAGCAGAGCAACCAACGGTGAGTGGCAGAAAGTTTACCAACTACTTACCAGGAGATTTCTTTCTCTCGCTGGTAATTAGCAAGAGGGCAACTGGCTGAATGAAAAAGATTTGATGCATCAAGCACAAATTTCTTCCCCTATACTCAGGTACAAGAAATGTCGATTTGGGTAGTTTCCCTGCATCAAGTAAAATGTGATTATAAGCTGCCCTTTGCCAAGAAACTAAGAAATTCAACTTCAGGTATATGGGGAGGCTGTCTTCCCCCTCAGTAGAATCATTATTATCATTTGAGACGGAGTCTCTCTCTGTGCACAGTCTCAGCTCCCTGCAGCCTCCACCTACTGGGTTCTAAGTGATTCTCCTGCCTCAGCCTCCAGAGTAGCTGGGATTACAGGCACCTGCTATGCCCAGCTAATTTTTTATTTTTAGTAGACACGGGGCTTCACCATATTGGCCAGGCTGGTCTCAAACTCGTGGCCTCAAGTGATCCCTGCCTTGGCCTCGCAAACGCTGGAATTATAGGCATGAGCCACTGCACCGGGCTACAGATGGGAGAGCTTCTAGTCTGCTCTCTCCGGGGGCTGCTGCTGAGATGCCCACCACTCAAGCCCAAGTGCTTCTAGCTGCAGCTGAGGCCCTACTCCCCCGGGCCAAGCACAGTTTGCAGATGATGCCAAATTCTTGACTCTTGACTCTCAGCTCCAAACCTGCCGTATTAATGCGCTAGGGCTGTTGTAACAAAATGCCACAAACTAGGTGGCTTAAACCATCCAAATGTATTGTCTCAGTGCTGGAGACCAGAGGTCTGGAATCAAGGTTCGGGCAGGGTCAAATCCTTCTGAGGCTGTGACAGCCAATCCATCCCCTGCGGCTCTCCTTGCTTCTGGTGGCTTGTAGACAATATGTAGCAATCTGTGACTGGTAGCAATCTGTGACTGCCTCCCTCTCTGCACCGCCCTCTCCCTGTGTGTTAGTCTGTGTCCAAGTTTCCTGTTCTTACAAGGGCACCAGTAACGATGGATGTAGGGCCTACCCTAATGACCTCATCTTAACTAATGATGTCTTCAACAAGCCTATTTCCAAATAAGGTCAGTTTCTGAGGTGGTGCCGGTCAGGACTTCAACACGTGAATCTGGGGGAGGAGGACAGAACTCAACTCATAACACGCATCCACCCACCCAACTCAGCCTCATGGTCTGGCTGGGACTCAGAGCCACATGTCTTTGTGTGTTGTTTTTTTTTTTATGACTTTTGAGATGGAGTCTTGCTCTGTCGCTCAGGCTTGAGTGTAGTGGTGCGATTTTGGCTACCTGCAACCTCCGCCTTCCAGGTTCCAGTGATTCTCTTGCCTTAACGTCCCAAGTGGCTGGGACTACAGGCACACGCCACCATGCCTGGATAATTTTTTCTTTCTTTCTTTCTTTCTTTCTTTCTTTCTTTCTTTCTTTCTTTCTTTCTTTCGAGATAAAGTCTTGCTCTGCTGTCAGGCTGGAGTGCAGTAGTACAATCTCAGCTCATTGCAACCTCCACCTCTTGTGTTCAAGAGATTCTCCTGCCTCAGCCTCCTGAGTAGCTGGGACTACAAGGGTGCACCACCATTCCCAGCTAATTTTTGTAGTTTTAGTAGAGACGGAGTTTCACCATGTTGCCCAGGCTGGTCTTGATCTCTTGACCTCGTGATCGACCCACCTCGGCCTCCCAAAATGCTGGGATTACAGGTGTGAGCCACTGCGCCCTGCCAGTTTTTGTATTTTTAGTAGCTACGGGGTTTTACCACGTTGCCCATGGCTGGTCGAACTCCTGAACTCAGGTGATCCACCTGCCTCGACCTCCCAAACTGCTGTGATTACAGGCGGGAACCACCCCGCCCAAAGTTACATTTCTCCATTGCCTGCTGCTCCCTGCCAGGTTCTTCCACCAGGGGGCGCTAGAAAGAGATGCAGGGCTGGAGGAGGCCCCTGCTTCCCATCTGCTCACTAGTTTTGCCTGCGTTTTACCCAGGAAAGCATCTTCACCGGGTAGCTGCAGTTCATTAGCAGCAGCTGAATCCAGTTTCGACTTTTTCTAAT
Source organism: Callithrix jacchus (assembly GCF_049354715.1). Classification (NCBI taxonomy): domain Eukaryota; kingdom Metazoa; phylum Chordata; class Mammalia; order Primates; family Cebidae; genus Callithrix; species Callithrix jacchus. The sequence continues at coordinate 131,760,910 of NC_133506.1, read as the reverse complement.
CCTCGCAGAACCAGCTACCCTGAGCTCCCTTCAGAGGCATAGGCAGCAGCACCAGCCGGCCTATACCCCCTCCTCAGAGGGCTGGGTGATAGTTCTCTGGGGCTTCTCTTTCAAGCCTCTGTTTTTTTTTTTTTTTTTTTTTGGGGGGGGGAGGAAGGCAGGAAGGAAGAAAAGAAGGACGGTAGGGAGGAAGGAAGGGATGAAGGAAGGAAGGAAGGAAGGGAGGGAGGAAGCGGGGAGGGAGGGAGGGAAGGGAAGAAAGGAAATCAAGCAATGAAAGAGACATTGCCGACCTGGATCTAGAGGTTTACAAGTTGATTTCTTTTTTTTTGAGAGAAGGAAAGAAAAAAAAAATAAGTAAAGGAGAGGAAGAAAGAGGGAGAGTAAATGGAAATATTGCTTTATTTTGAAAAAAATTGGGTATTAATAATGGCCAATCAATGTTTTATTTAAACTAATGGGTAGGTGTGGTGTGGTATTGACAAGAATGTATATTTTGTGTATTTGAAGTGGAGAGCTCTATAAATATTTATTAAGTTTACTTGTTCTGGATCTGAGTTCGAGTCCTTGATATCCTTATTAATTTTCTGTCTCATTGAATCTAAGTCTCCTATCTGGGTGTTAGGATCGTTAGCTCTTGTTGTTGCATTGATCCTTTTACCACTATATCTTTGTTGCTTTAAAATCTATTTTATCCGATATAAGAATTGCAACTCCTGCTTTTTATTTATTTATCATTTATTTTTGCTCTCCATTTGGTTGGTAAATCTTTCTCCATCCCTTTGTTTTGAGTCTTTGTGTATCCTTGCATGTGAAACAGGTCTGGATGTAACATGCCGTTGGGTTTTGGCTGTGTCTTTTGATTGGGAATTTAGTCAATTTAAATCTAGGGTTACTGCCATTTGATGTTGACTGGCTGTTTTATCCATTTGTTGGTGTAAATTCTTCTTATGTTGGTGCTCTTTACTTTTTGGTGTATTTTTAGAAAAGCTAATACTGGTTGTTTCTTTCTGTGTGTAATGCTTCTTTCAGAAGCTCTTGTAAAGCAGGCTTGGTGGTAATAAAATCTCTGAGTTCTTGCTTGTTCATAAAAGATTTTATTTTTCCTTCAGTTGTGAAGCTTAGTTTGGCTGGATATGAAATTCTGGGCTGAAGGTTCTGTTCTTTGAGGATGTTGAATATTGGCCCCCACTCTCTTCTGGCCTGTAGAGTTTCTGCCGAGAGATCTGCTGTAAGTCTGATAGGCTTGCCTTTGTGGGTTATCCGACCTTTCTCTCTGGCTGCCCTTAGTATCCTCTCCTTCGTTTCAACCCTGGTGAATCTAACGATTATGTGCCTTGGGGTTGCTCTTCTTGAGGAATATCTTTGTGGTGTTCTCTGTATTACCTGGGGTTGAATGTTGACCTGCTTTGCTAGTTTAGGAAAATTTTCCTGAATAATATCCTGAAGGGTATTTTCCAGCTTGGATTCATTCTCTCCGTCGCATTCAGGTACACCTATCAAACGTAAATTTGGTCTTTTCACATAGTCCCACATTTCTTGGAGACTTTGCTCATTCCTTTTTATCCTTTTTTCTCTAATCATTTCTTCACGTTTTATTTCATTAAGTTGGACTTTGACCTCTGATATCCCTTCTTCTGCTTGAACAATTCGAGTGTTTAAACCTGTGCATAACTTCTCGGAGTTCCTGTATTGTATTCTTCAGTTCCATTAATTCACTCATACTCCTCTCTAAGTTGTCTATTCTCAATAGGATTTCATCAAACCTTTTTTCAAAGTTCCTAGTTTCTTTACGTTGGGCTACAACATGTTCTTTTAACTCACCGAAGTTTGTTATTATCCATTCCTTGAAGAGTGATTCTGTCATCAGGAGGCGCTCATTCTCCATCAAGCCTCGTTCCATTGTTGATGTGGAACTGTGATCATCTTTAGAGGGAGAGGCCTTCTGACTTTGCGTGTTCTCAGCTTTTTTACGCTGGTTTCTTCCCGTCATTGTAAATTTATCCTCCTGTCGTCTTTGAAATTACCAACTTTCAATTAGGTCTCTTGAGTGGACGTCCAGGTTGTTAGTTCCCAGGGCCAGAGCAGTGGCGTTAAAACTGATGGTGCTTTTCTGCCCAGGATTATCTTGTCGGGCTTCCTTCTTGTGTCCGTAGTAGGCGACTCTGCCTTCCTGGGGCTCCAGACCTCGGTCAGAAGGGGAACCGGTCCCGTTTACTCTGCTCCGAGAGCTGCCGCGTCGAGGTGCCGGCGGAACCGCTGCGCCGACCACGAGAGTCGCGCTGGCGACCCTTGTGTTTCCACCACTGGGGGATCTTCTGCTCCGTGAGCGACCAGACTTTGTCTGAAAGTGTGGCGTCCTCTAGTTCTCCGCGCCTTCTCTGAGAGCTGCAATCCCGGGATGTTAGCGATCGGCCATCTTGGATCGTTCTCTCCAAGCCTCTGTTTTATTGTTGTTTAAGTTTGGTTTGGTTTTTGAGATGGGGTCTCACTCTGTCAGCCAGGCTGGAGTGCAGTGGTGCAATCTCAGCTCACTGCAACCTCTGCCTCTGGGTCTGAAGCAATCCTTCCACCTCAGCCTACTGAATAGCTGGGACCACAGGTGGGCTCCACCAAGCCTGGCTAATTTTTTGTATTTTTAGTAGAGATGGGGTTTTGCCATGTTGGCCAGGCTGTTTTCAAACTCCTGACCTCAAGTGTCTGCTGTGAGCCACCATGCTGGAAGCAATTTTTCTTTCTTTCTTTTTTTTTTTTTTTGAGATGGAGTTTTTCTCTTTTTGCCCAGGCTGGATTCCAATGGCGGGATCTCAACTCATTGCAACCTCCACCTCCCAGGTTCAAGTGATTCTTCTGCCTCAGCCTCCCGTGTAGCTGGGATTACAGGTGCTATGCCACCATGCCCAGATAATTTATGTATTTTTAGTAGAGATGGGGTTTCACCATATTGGCCAGGCTGGTCTTGAACTCCTGAACTCAGGTGGTCCACCGGCCTCGGCCTCCCAAAGTGCTGGGATTACAGGCACGAGCCACCATGCCCAGCCCTTGCAGCAATTTTTTATGACAGCAAAATATAATAGAAAGTTTCAGAATATATCACACTACAAAATAAAAATTAAGCAGCATGTGGTGATGGTATGGCCTGAAATCGGCTACTTGAGAGGCTGAGTCAGGACCACTGCTTGATGCCAGGAGTTCAAGACCAGCCTGGGCAACATAATGGGATCCCATCTCTACAAAAAAATTTAAAAACTAGCCAGACCTGGTGATGTGCGCTTGTAGTCCAAACTACTCAGGAGGCTGAGGTAAGAAGACTGCTCGAGCCCAGGAGGTTGAAGTTGCAGTGGGCCGTGATTGTACCACTCCAGTCCGAGTGACAATGTGAGACAGGGCTTTGCTCTGTCACCCAGGCTGATCTCAATCTCCTGGGCTCAAGCCATGTATATTTTCACTATGGATCAAGATAAGGAAAAGTGGCTACCAAGCTTTTCTTTGTTTTTCTAAGTTTTAGAGACAGGGTCTTACTATGTTGCCCAGGCTGGTCTCAAACTCCTGGGCTGAAGCAAGCCTCCTGCCTCAATCTCCCAAAATTGTGGAATTACAGGTATGTGCCACCACACCACCTCGCCACCTCTACGGACCTGCCAATCTTTTTTGAGACAGAGTCATCCTTTATCACCCAGGCTGGAGTGCAGTGGCGCAATCTCAGCTCACTGCAACCTCTGCTTCCCAAGTTCAAGCGATTCTCCTGCCTCAGCCTCCTGAGTAGCTGGAATTACAGGTGCATGCCACCACGCCTGGCTAATTTTTGTATTTTTAGAAGAGACGGGGTTTCACCATGTTGGGCAGGCTGGTCTTGAACTCCTGACCTCATGATCTGCCCACCTCGGCCTCCCAAAGTGCTGAAATTATAGGCATGAGCCACCATGCCCAGCCTGCCAACCTTTTTTATGTCATGGCACACATAAAAAGTGATTTGGTCAGCAAAATTCGTATTTGTTTGGCTCACTGGGGCAAACATTAATCTTATTGGGGATCAAGAGGTGACCAGAGCTGGGCACGGTGGCTCACACCTGTAATCCTAACACTTTTGGGAAGCTGAGGTGGGCAGATCACTTGAGGTCAGGAGTTTGACACCAGCCTGGGCAACATGACGAAACCCTGTCTCTACTAAAAATACAAAATTAGCCAGCCTTGGTGGCACATACCTATAGTCCCAGCTACTCGGGAGGCTGAGGCATGAGAATCGCTTGAACCTGGGAGGCAGAGGCTGCAATGAGCCAAGATCATGTCACTGCAGTCCAGCCTGGGCAACAGGGCAAGACCCTGTCTCAAAAATAAATAAATAGGGCTGGGCGCGGTGGCTCAAGCCTGTAATCCCAGCACTTTGGGAGGCCAAGGTGGGCGAATCATGGGGTCAAGAGATCGAGACCATCCTGGCCAATGTGGTAAAACCCCGTCTCCACTAATAAATAAATAAACAAACAAATAAATAAATAAAATTATAAACAGAAAAACAGGTGACCAGTTCAGGGGCTCAGTTACCCCAGCCCCTGGCAGCTGGTATCTGAGGCAGGTCTGCTCCCCTTCTTAGCACATCACTCAGGAAACTCAGGTCTGGAGAATAGGAGCAATCACAGTGCAGTGAAAAAGTGATCTGGAGACAGGCAGACAGGGGTACGAAGCCAGAGGAGAGGTTTGAGTACTGAGACCTGGGCCAGGGGGTCTCCCGCTGCTCACCTGGTTCAGCAATAAACCATTGTTGAACACTTCAGTTTAAGTTCTCAGTTCTGGTAGCTACCAGCCCCCACATCCCAAGTCAGGGGAGCTGCCCAAGCACTGTGTTCATGTGGTCATATGTTTTTGTAAAACTTAAAATTTATGGACATTGTAGCTGGAGCTGGTCAAGCTCACTATCTCTCCACTGCAACTTCCTCTTCTTGTCATTCCCCTTCCTGTCAGGAGGCCTCAATGTGGCCACAGCATTGTGAATGCATAATTGTGTATTTTCTTTCTCTTTTTTTTTTGAGACGGAGTTTTGCTCTTATTGCCAGGAGCGCCATGATGTGATCTCAGCTTGCTGCAACCTCTGCCTCCTGGGTTTAAGTGATTTTCCTGCCTCAGATTCCCAAGTAGCTGGGATTACTGGCACCCGCCACCACGCTCAGCTAATTTTTTGTGTTTTTAGTAGAGACGGGGTTTCACCATGTTGGCCTGGCTAGTCTCAAACTCCTGACCTCAGGTGAGCTGCCCACCTCAGCTTCCCAAAGTGCTGGGATTGATTATAGGTGTGAGCCACCGTGCCCAGCCTGTGTATTTTATTTCTTAAAAAGAGCCTCCAGATCACTTGAGCCCAGTTCTGTGGAGGCAGTGAGCTATGATTGCACCTGGGTGACAGAGTGAAACCCTGTCGCAAAAACAAAAACATCAACAACCAAAAGAGCCTCCAGAATTGTATAAGCTTCAAAGCCTAGCAAAGCCTGAACCTGCTCTACCTCCAACCTGTTTGGCAAAGGAGTGGGAGTGGGGCGGGCAGGTTGTGTCCATCTCCCCATCTATGTGGTCCTTAGAACAGCCAATGCTGTATACCCTTTGCTGGGGGGATTTTCCTTTTTTTTTTCTTTGAGACAGTCTTCCTTTGTCCCCCAGGCTGGAGCCCACTGGGGCAATCTTGGCTCACTGAAATCTCCACCTCCCAGGTTCAAGTGATTCTCCTGCCTCAGCCTCCCGAGTAGCTGGGATTACAGGCATGTGCCACCATGCCCGGCTAATTTTGTATTTTTAGTAGAGACGGAGTTTCTCCATGCTGGTCAGGCTGGTCTCAAACTCCTGATTTCAGGTGATCCGCCCACCTTAGCCTCGGAAAGTGCATGAGCCATCACACCCAGCCTGTTTTTATACAGCATTCTGTATATTTATACAGTATACTATATTCATATTTATACAGCATTCTGTATACTATATTTATTCAGCATTCTGTGTTAATAACCTTTGACAATCTTTCCATATCAGGACACAGTCTGACTTCATTCTTTTTAAAGACTGCAGAGATTGCAGGCGCCAAAATACATCTAATCATTGGGGTAGGTCTCAGTATCACCATCCTTAATCCACTGTACTTGTCCTGCAAGGTCCAACCTAGTCTTGCAAGGGACCTCGCAGAAGGCTGCTGTTTCCTGATCTTTTCTAGTGAGGCAGTTTTGTTCCTTCACATAGGGAGACCTCCCTGGAAAGCGAAGTCAAGCAGGTGGATCGCGAGGTTGGCCCCAGCGGGTCAGGAAAGCAACTGTCTGCTGAAAAGCCAACTCTGATCCTTAAGATTAACGAGTAGCGGAACCACCACGTTGGGAGTGCAGCCCCCTCTTTCCGCCTCACGGATTCAGCTTGGAAGTGCGGGGGTTTGTGGGGGGCGGTTAGGGAATGATAGCTGCCCCGTGGAGGATGCCCAGGGCTGGGTCACGAGCTGGCATGAGTCAGCCCTATTCTGTAAGTCCTAGTTATGAGGCTGCCGGTCTCGCGCCGTGCCCAGTCCCACTCAGCCTTCAATCTTCCGGCCGGGCCCCCGCTGGGCGCCCTTGAGGGAACCGCGCCACCGCAAGGGCGGCGCGGAGGCTGCAAGGGGCGCCCGGCCGGCTCGTGAACGTGGTGGAATCCAGACGGGGCGCACCGATCTCCCCTCCCGTCGCGGGACTCTCCCTGCCCCCGGGCTCTGGGCTGGGATTGGTGAGACGGATGACGGGGTGATCGGACGCCGCCAGCCACCGCGTCCCCAAGAGCCGGGGCCTCGGGCTCAGCTAAAGGCCCCAGAGTCACACAAGCGCCCCATAAACGTCTGCTGAGTGAACGAAGGCGCCCCATCTATCAGAGGACTGCTCGGCGATCCCACAGCATGTCCAGGTCGCACTCGGCCGGCTAAACCTCCCGGACGCGGGAGCAGACCCCCAGGATTGCGCCCCTGCCAGAAGGCTGTTTACTTAGGTTCCGCTAAGGAGGCGGGGTGGGGATGGCACAAGCCGATTGGTTATGCAAATTATGGAGCCAATTCCGGTCTATGGTCCAGGAGACTACAAGTTCCAGAATAAATCCTTCCTCCAGCATAGGGAGAGGTCGAGGTTTCCGGAGAGTTGCCTGCTGGGAATTGTAGTCTTCATCTTGTTTGTTACGCAGGCGGAACGGGGGAAGGGAGAGGGAGTAAACTATTACCACGTGACGCTCGGGTCAGGTGGTTGGGCCAGCCTCCGCGCTGGAGCTGTGATTGGCTGACTCTAATAACAAGACGCCACTAGGGGCGGGCCTAAGACGAGCGCAAGCGCACTGCCTTGTGAGTCTCGGGACCCCTGTCGGAGAGACTATGGCGCTCAACAAGAATCACTCGGAGGGCGGTGGAGTGATCGTCAACAACACCGAAAGGTGAAAACACTGCGGAAGGATCCTGGAGGACCAAAGTTCCGGTGTCGAGGAAGTGGGCGGCGGGCGGCGGGCGGCGGGGAATAAGCCCCTGAAGAGGGAGCGCTGATGGAGTGAGGTTGGAGGGGAACGGCTGGGGGCGGGGTTGAAGGAAGGTGGGTGGGCCGTGGGGGGAGGGCCGGGAGATTGCTGTCAGCTGGGAATTGGGGGTGGGACGACCGGTGGGGCCTAGGGTGATTCTTGAAACCCCTTCCCAGAGTTGTGAGTTTAGTAGCTGGGAGGATCCCCAAACAAAAATAATTGTCATTTATTGAACGTCTACAACGTTACTACGTGTCAGACTCTGCGCCTTTTCTACCTTGTTTAATAAAAATTCTGTGCGGTACAATCTACTACTGTCCACATTTCACAGGTAGGTAAAGTGGGGCACAGAAAGGTTAAGTAACTTGCCCGAAATCACAACTCTGTAAGTAACAGAGATGGCAATTCCAGGAAAGGAGTCTTGACTCCAAAGTTAATAGGATTAACTACCATCATACAGGCTTCCAGTATGTTCCAGAACCGATCAGGTTCCAGGTAAGAAACTGAGGCCCCAGAGGTGAAATTAAACAGGTGACGTTGATCAGATGTCTGACAGTTCCTGGCACTGTGTGGGTCCGTAAAGTCAGTCCCTTGCCTCTTCTCTTGAATGCCTGTTGGTTTGAGTCACCCCTGAAGGCAGAGGTCTCCTAATTCAAGGTTCTTTCTACTCCGCCCTCCCCACCCCTTGCTCATTGCATTCTGTCTCTCCTCCAACCTCTGGGCTCCTCAAATGGCTTCTCTCTCCTTTTGTTCCTTGAGTATTGAAAATCAGACCGTTCTGTGATTCCATGGATAGAAAAGGAAAAAAAAAAGTAAAGAAAATCAAACCAGCCTGGGTTGAACTATGCCAACCCTGAAATACCTCTTGAAGGAGCTTAGGAGGCATCTGCATCCCCAAAGGGGACATCAGAGCCCTGTACCCAGCTAAGGCCAGCATCCAGGTGCCCTGTGAGTTGGGAATGTTTGATGAGTCAGAGGAAAATGCCTAGAGTGACCCAGACCACAGGATGCTCACTTTCCGTCCATTTTACCTGCTCAGAGTGTGATGGGCGCAGCCTGTTTCTGGTAATTCCTTCTTTTCTCTGAGAGGTACTTCTCTTTTTTTTAATACCAGTGGTTTCCCACTTACCCTTCCCCTATCAGAGAAAGTTGTGATATGTGGGGGGAGGCAGAAGACAAACAGAACTGTGTGAATCTTTTTATCCTGTAATCAGAGACACCTCACATTGGCTTGTTGCATCTCTGTGTGAGTCAGTTCCCAGGCCCAGCCAGTTTTTCATACCATTTGGCAACATCTCTAGGGACTGTTGTTCTTTCTGTCTCTGTGGAACTTTCTGAGACAAGACTATCCATCTTGCTGGGCCTTCTACCTGGCTTAGAGCTCAGTCTTGCTAAATAAGGCGTGCCTTGTTTTAGAAAGTGCTTCAGCCTCCTGTCTGAATAAGTTGTATCTATAACAATTGAAGTTTAAATCCAGCATTCAAATTTTGATAATTAGGCCCAGCATGGTGGCTCACACCTGTAATCCCATCACTTTGGGAGGCCAAGACAGGTGGATCACCTGAGGTCAGGAGTTTAAGACCAGCATGACCAACATGGTGAAACCCTGTTTCTATTAAATACAAAAAAGTTGGCCAGGCATGGTGCTGCATGCCTGTAATCCCAGCTACTTGGGAGGTGGAGGCAGGAAGATCTCTTGAACCCAGGAGGTGGAGGTTGCAGTGAGCTGAGATCGTGCCACTGCACTCCAGCCTGGGCGACAAGAGTGAAACTCCATCTCAAAATTAAAAAATTGATAAATAGTGAACTTTATTCTTCAAGTCGTGAACTCCTTTGAGAATGATGAAAACTGAACTCTCCTCCCAGAAAATGCACATGTGACGTACACGATCATCTCAAGGGCTTCATGGACAGACTTTCCGGCAGAACCAGCTAAAAACCCAGGTTTAAATGAACCCTGAAGGTGGTCCTATTGTGATGTGTACAGTTATCTCTTAGACGTGTTTATATATTAGGCTTGAAAAGCAAGCCAATAAAAACAACATCCATCACAAGGACTTAAAAGAAAATAGAAGAGTTAAGCCAGCTCTTCTAACCTGCTTAGGGGATGATGGCCTCTCCAGAGCCCTGCGGCTCTGCTACAATGGTGATCGTTTGGGGCTGTGCAAGCAGGCTTTGGGAAATTTTATAGAACCCCAACCTGCTCATTTCTTCCATGGCTAGAGTAATGGGTTTTTTTGTTTGTTTGTTTTTAGTTTTTGTTTTTTTGTAGAGATGGGGTCTCACCATGTTAGCCAGTCTGGCCTCAAACTCCTGGGCTCAGGCGATCCACCCGCCTCAGGTTCCTGAAGTGCTGGGATTACAGGTGTGAGCCCCTGTGCCTGGCCCTGTGATTGGTTTTAATGCAGCACTGTTGAGATGGTTACGAGAGCTGATGTGCTGGACAGCTGCTTGGGAGAAAGGCCCAGTGTCTGGGTGATACCACATCTCCATACTGTCTGACCAAGGCTTTTCCTCTTTTCTCACCACAGCATCCTGATGTCCTATGATCATGTGGAACTCACATTCAATGACATGAAGAACGTGCCAGAAGCCTTCAAAGGGACCAAGAAAGGCACCGTCTACCTTACCCCTTACCGGGTGAGTTACACAGCAGGGCAACTGCTTTAGAGGCTTGTTGCTGCTGTTGGAGGTAATGTGAGTCTTTGTTTCTTTCTTTTTTTTTGAGATGGAGTCTCGCTCTGCCACCCAGGCTGGAGTTCAGTGGCATCATCTCGGTTCACTGCAACCTCCACCTCCTGGGTTCATGCGATTCTCCTGCCTCAGCCTCCCAAGTAGGTGGGATTACAGGCATGCACCAGCCTGCCCTGCTAATTTTTGTATTTTTAGTAGAGATGGGTTTCGCCATGTTAACCAGGCTGGTCTCAAACTCTTGACCTCAGGAAGTCTGCCCACCTTGGCCTCCCAAAGTGTTGGGATTACAGGCGTGAGCTACTGCACCCGGTCTAGTGATGTGAGTGCACCCGGTCTAGTGATGGACTTAGCCTTAAGTCCACCTCAGCCTCATAGTCAGGTGGCCTCTGAACCCTGGTGAATGTTAGCGCCTCACTCTGCCTGTTTCTCTGTCACATGCTCCTGGATTCTAGACCCACCAGGCTCTTCATGTAACTGACCTGACCACCGGGCAGTGAACCCATGTCAATTTCAGAGCTGCTGCTGCAAAATCTCCATAGAGTTGGATGCAGCCGCTGGGAGGACTTGGGCCTGGAGGCCAGAGATGATTATTGTGAATATTTTGTTTTCTGTGAGAGTAGCTCATGAAGACTTGCGCGTATCCAGAGTGAGAAATGCAGTAAACAGGGTACAGTTGTATGACACGGCCTCTGGGCTGGGCAGAGAGCCCAGTACTGCCCCACGGAATGACAAATGCCAGGCTGCAGAACGGGCCTTGCCTGAGAGTCACCCATGTGGACTCTGAGAGGTTGAGAAATACAAATGGATGTTCTTGGAAAAGGTTTGCTGCTGTGGCTACTCAAGACTTAGACTCAAAGACAGGCCAGTGTGGTGGCTCATGCCTTTAATCCCAGCACTTTGGGAGGCCAAGGCGGATGGATCACCTGAGTTCAGGAGTTCGAGACCAGCCTGGGCAACATGGAGAAACCCCATCTCTACAAAAAAAATATAAAAATTAGCTGGGTGTGCTAGCACATGGCCTGTAGTCCCAGCTACCTGAGAGGCAGAGGTGGAGGATAACTGGAGCCAGGGGAGGCTGAGGCTGGATTGAGCTGGGATTGTGCCACTGCACTCCAGCCTGGGCAACAGAGTGAAACCCTGCCCCCTCCCAAAAAAAAGACTTAGACTCAAAGACAGCTGGAAAAAGAGGAGCACGTTTTCAAGTTTTAATCTCCATTACTTAGCAGAGACGGGAGTTTCAAAACCCCATCTCTGGAGGCTCAAGTTGGCATCTTCAGTCACAGATTAAAGTCATGGGTTTAAAACTCTGGCTGTGTGTGGTGGCTCATGCCTGTAATCTTAGCACTTTGGGAGGCCAAGGCAGGTGGATCACCTGAGGTCAGGAGTTACAGACCAGCCTGGCCAACATGGTGAAACCCTGTCTCTACTAAAAATACAAAAGTTGGCCAGGCGTTGTGATGCTTGCCTGTAATCCCAGCTACTCGGGAGGCTGAGACAGGAGAATCACTTGAACCTGGGAGGCAGAGGCTGCATTGAGCCATGATGGGTCCACTACACTCCAGCCTGGGTGACAGAGTGAGACTCTGTCTCAAAAAAATAAAAATTTTTCCAGGCACAGATGCAGAGCATGTGTTGCTGTTTCTAGCCCCCTTCGCTGGGAGCTAACGACCTGCTGTGCCATCACTCTCAGTTCTGAGGAGCTAAGGCTGGAGATCCCCCTCTTTCAGGAGCCCATCCCTGCCTCGCCATTGCCTGTCCTTTCCTAGCTTTGTAACCCCCTCACTTAGGCACCACCGCCACCACTTCCCCACTGCCACACGTCAGTGACAGAGCAGTCTGCCCTGCTCATACTGTCTTGACCAGCACATGTTTCTCCCTCGTACTTGAGCTTGGCCTCCCCAGGCTGCGGTAAGCCCTTTCTCTTCCCAGAGCTTTTTCCAAGCGTCTGGCACAGAGAGAGCTGTGGGGCTGCTGGACCCTGGCACTAGGAGTGGATTCGTCACTCCCAGGAAAAATAGGCAGGAAACGTGGCACATGTGCTGTGCTTCCGGTGCTCATGGCCTCACCCTGTCTCCCTGCAGGTCATCTTTCTGTCCAAGGGGAAGGATGCCATGCAGTCCTTCATGATGCCATTCTATCTCATGAAAGACTGTGAGATCAAGCAGCCTGTGTTTGGTGCAAACTACATCAAGGGAACAGTGAAGGCCGAAGCGGGAGGTAGGTGATGGGGACTCAGGGACCCGGATGGGGCCTCCAGGGAGGTTCTGTGGGAGCCTCTGACTGCTGCCGTGGGAGTGTCCCCTTCAGACCCTTATCGCCCTAGCTGTGACCTCTTCCCAGCTCTGGGCTGCCAGCTGGTGGGGTTTGTTTGCCAAGAGCTGGGGAAAATGTTGGCGTTAAAGACGGCAGCTCAGATCAGCTTTTCAGAGCGTGAAGTCCACAGAAGCCTGCAGACTGAGTCAGGATGCTGAGTGCGACTTGGCGAGTGCGTACAAATTTCAGACTCAGGAAGGAGCTGCATCAGTGAGGCTCTTGAGAGGGGCCTTTTCTTGAGAGCCAGGAAGAGGCAGCTGCCTCTGGGAAGCCAGGGTCACCCCACTTTGGGGCTGGCCTTTTGGCAGGCCCCAGAGACCTCTGCATTGAACTTGCCTTCCCCTTCACCCCCAGCCAGACCCCACCCTTGCTATTGAGGTGCTCTTGGTCCCCCTTTGTGCAGAAGTCAAACTAGAGGGTCTGGGTTCCATCCTTGGGCCCCCTTAGGACAAGAGATCTGCTCTGAATGTCAAGATCGGTTAATGCCAAGTGGGCTTGTTCCTGTGAAGCTGCTGGCTTGGCTGGGAAGGGAGAGAAACCTTGATGTTAGTTCTAAAACCAAATCAGGGCACCCTTGGCTCCTGTGGGACATATTGGGCCAGAGTAGGAGGACAGGATTGTTCCAGAAAGAAAAGGCTCCTGTTCAAAAGGGGAAAGCCGTACGGCAGGGCCAGGCTTTTATGCAGGCAGCAGGCTGGAAGCCATGGCACCGGGAAGTCCCCATCACAGTGCAGGCGCAGTCCCCACAGCCTCCTGGGCGCTGGATAGTGCCCTGGAGATGAAAACAGCCATCTCTTTGGGCATGGATTTTCTTTGCCTGCGCTGTTTATCCACTGTCTTTCCCCTCACAGGTGGCTGGGAAGGCTCTGCTTCCTACAAGCTGACGTTCATGGCAGGGGGCGCCATAGAGTTCGGACAGCGGATGCTCCAGGTGGCATCTCAAGGTATCCAGGCTCCGAAGATTAGGAGCCAAGGCCACATTGAACATGGAGGGGGATTGGTTTGGGTTTGCTTCATTTTTGTTTTGCTTTTTTAAGCACTCAGGAGGTAAGTGTCTGGGCACCAGGCTGACCAGGCCTAGGAGTTGAGAAGAAAAGCTGTAACTGGCATCAGCCCTGTCCTGTACCTCAGAGGCTGCACTTCCCTGTCAGGAGCAGCTGGATGGCATTCTGACAAAGCAGTGTGGACTCAGGGGCCTTTCACAATGGCCTCAGAAAACACACACCCAACCCAACCATTGAACTGCGGTTTTGCAGCCATTTCAGATGACCGAGCGATGGGTCCTGCAGACATCCTCCGCCAGCTCATCCCCACCCCAGCCCCGAGCCTCTCTCCTGGCCTCTGTCCACCCCTCTGCCCTTGCCTTGCCCTGGCTCTGACCTCTCCTATCCTCCTCATCACCCCATCCCTGAGCAAGGCAGCCCCGAGTGTGGGTGGCTAGTGGAGTGGGGCGGGCAGGGCATGTCTGCTGGGCACGTTCCCGGCACCCATAGCTCCCCTCTGCAGGCAGCGGCCCACCGTCTCCCCGCCCCAGGCAGGCCACGCTCATTTCTCTCTCCCCTTGTACTTGTAGCCTCCAGAGGTGAAGCCCCCAATGGAGCCTATGGCTACTCTTACATGCCCAGCGGGGCCTATGTCTATCCCCCACCAGTCGCCAATGGAATGTACCCCTGCCCTCCTGGCTACCCCTATCCACCGCCCCCGCCTGGTGAGTGTGTCCTTTGCTGCCCACCCTCCCCTCATGAGCCCACCCACCCAGGCTCCCCCCAGGCCAGGGAGACTTCACTCCTTGCGTTGCTTCAGGACTGACGAAGAGCTAGAGAGGCCTGAGGGGTGCCAGCCCTCGGAGGGGCCGCAGCCGGCGTGCTCACCGGTTCTCTATCGCTCTCTTGCTGAGCAGAGTTCTACCCAGGACCTCCCATGATGGACGGGGCCATGGGATATGTGCAGCCCCCACCACCGCCCTACCCCGGGCCCATGGAGCCTCCAGTCAGCGGCCCTGATGTCCCCTCCACTCCTGCAGGTGAGGGCCCTTGGGTGCTGGCAGCCCTTCGGGACCAGCCTTTTCCTCCCCAAGGTCGCACACAGAGTCTCAGAATGGCCAGAGCCTGCGGGGAGCCACAGAGGATGGATGGCCTCTGGGCTACCCCAGGGGCCCAGCAGGGCTGCAGGCTGGTGGTTCAGAGCTAGAGTCCGGCCCCACCCCCATCCCTTAGCCAGCCACGCAACCTTGGCAAGGAGGGTCACCCTGTGTGCCTCGGTCCTCTCATCTGCACTCAGCTGGTCACAGTGGCACCCTGGTGGGGTTGACTCAGGGATTAGCTGAGGTGAGACACAAGATGCCAGCATGTGGCAAGTGCTCAGGAAGCCTCACCTGCTGCTCTTATTGGTGGGACTAGAGCCCCAGCACCAGCTGCCCTGAGCCATGGGGGCCCAGGGTCTCTGGCTGAACTCAGGAGGAGGGGAGAACTTGTCACCGACAGTGGGTGTGTTTGCTCTCACAGCCGAAGCCAAGGCCGCCGAAGCTGCCGCCAGCGCCTATTACAACCCAGGCAACCCTCATAATGTCTACATGCCCACGGTGAGAGGTCACGGCTGTGCCGGTGCAGCCCTGCAGCTGCAGATGCTGCGAACTATGGGGGAAGGCCGAGTCTTGTTTTAAACCTAACGAGAATCTTCCTTTTCTCCCTTCTTTAGAGCCAGCCACCGCCACCTCCCTACTACCCACCGGAAGATAAGAAGACCCAGTAGGCCCTCCTGCCTCCCTGCCTCCTGCCTCCCACCCTCATCTCTCTATCCTACCCCTCCCATCAGGGCCGCACTGGGGTTGGGCAGGGGAGGGGGGTGCCTTGTTCTCCCTCCAGGTCCAATCATAAACAATTACCAGGAACTATTGTGGGACATTAATGCCCCTGGCCTCGGGAGAGGTGCTGCCCAGCTTCCCATGCCAGCCTGGAGCCCATGACGCTGCCCAGTGTGCCCCCTCACCATCTGGGGTTCTCCTGGGAGCACGGGGCATCCCCTGTTTCTGTTTCACTCTCATAGCTTCTCCCCTCAAAGGGACTCTCTGGCCACCTCCTCCGCTGCAGTCCAGTGCCCTCAGTCTGTCAGCCACTGCTACACTCAGCCTCATGAGCCACTTCAGACCAGCCAGGCATCTTCCCGGGCTGCCAGGCCCCGCTCACATTCCCTCCGCTGGTCTGTGCTGGTCTCAGAAGGCCACCATGCCCACATTCCACTCAGCCACCCTCCCTTCTCTGTCTTGCGTCATGCTGTTGTCACCTGTGTGACTTTTGAAGCTGTAAAATGAGCTCCCAGGGCTTGGGTGGCGCTGGGTGGGGCCGCTGAGGCTGGAAGGAAGCCCTTCTGCCTTCTGCTGGTGTTTCTGGAATTTGCATTCCCTCCCCTGTCACCTCCCTCTAGAAGGGGCTTCCTGACTGGAACTGGAGAATGCATGTCTGTCCACTTGGGGGCTGCTGGGTGGGCGGGAAACAAGGGCCCCCGACCCTGCAAGCCGTCCGGGACCTGCCACCAGCCCCACAGCCCGCATCTCCCCGTAAGCTGTATTCGTGCCCCTGGATGCGCTAACACTTGCTTGTTCCTGGACCAGCCGTGAAGTGAGGAGATGGTTATTTAAAGAGAATTCCCTATTTATTTGACAAAAAATCCAGTTAATATATTAATGTGAAATAAACCCTGTTTGCACCTTGACTTGTTTGCTGAAAATGTGAAATAGTAAAAGTGAAATAACCTGACCGTTTCTGGCTCTGCATGTGGTGACCCAGGGGGGTCTCTTTCGGAAGGAGAGAGCCTTCTGGCTGCTGAGGGCTCTGGAGGCTCCGGGACGGTTCCCTCCCACGGGAGGATTCTCACGGCCCTGCCTGTCTGGTCCCCAGGACAGCTCTGGCCTCTGGATCCGTTTCTGGTGGTCATTGCTCAGCAGCTGTGTCCCTCCCCCACTGAGTCCCCAGGGCCTGACCGACAGAGGTGGTTGTGGCCCGGCCTGGATGGGAGGGGGGTCGGGCCTCCATGTCTCCCCCTGCTGGCTCCTTAGGGAATGGCAGCCCTGGCCCAAGGCCTGGCTGCTGGAGGGAGGAGCCCGGAGTACGTCAGGACCTGTGACAGGGACACTTGGGCAGCAAAGCTGGGCTTGCCACCACCCACATCACTCGCCCTTCTATGAACTTGGAGGGACAGGAGGGTGGGAAATGGCTAAAGGCCATGGCCAGGCCCACACGCCCCCGAGTCCCCAGACCAGCACTGGGCACAGTGTGGGCAGGCCTGAGTTCTATTAAAGCCCCGAGCTGAGGCGCATTTCCCTGTCTCTGGGAGCCAAGTTTGTCCTCAGGAGAGATCAGGCAGTGGCCACTCTGCCTCCTCCTGGCCAGCCTGGCCCGTAGCTCTCTGCGGCTTGGCTAAGCCCCCTTCAAGGGCACCTAAAGGGAGCACCCTTCTAACCACCAAGGTCGGGGGGCGGGACCACAGGGCTGTCTCTGCCCGGCACGGCTTGGCCCCGTCATCTCCATGGAATGTCACCTGTGGGGCCAAACAGGCTGAGCAATTGTCCTCCAGGGAGATGCTTCTCGGGAGCCCCCACTCTGAGCCCCGCCCCACCCCCCCATCCCACCCCACCCCCATCTAGACCCACTTGGAGAAGTGGAGTGAGAACCCCTGGGGCCCATGTCAGCTTCCCTCAGTGCCTGGCCCAGCCTGGGCACAGCACATGGATGGGGCAGGACGCTGGCCACCCCGCCCCCCTGCCCGCTGAGAGCGCTGGCTCCTTCTCAGGGCCTTTGTGGGAGGGGGGAGGGGGACCAGGCCTGCCCACAGAGTCCACCTTCTGCTCTAGCTGGAGGAGAGTCCTGCAGGGATCCTGGCTGGGGAAGGTGCAGTGGGCCTGGGAGACCGACTCTCCCAGGCAGTGACACCCTCACCCTTCTGTCCACCACCCCCAACCTCCCCTGCAGAGGGTGGCAGCCCCAGGCTCTTTGCGTAATCCTGTGGCTTTGCTGTCTTCACCCAGCACCAGCGGACAGGGAAGGGCAGAGAAGGCCACCATGGCGACACTCCTCTCCCATCCGCAGCAGCGCCCTCCCTTCTTGCGCCAAGCCATCAAGATAAGGCGTCAAAGAGTCAAAGATCTACAGGATCCTCTGCCCCAAACGGCCCCAGAGGTAGGAGTGACCTCACCGGGGAGAGAGTCAGCCTGGGGGAGCACTGTGTTCTCGGTTTGGGTGCCCTGCCGTCTGACCCCACCTCTGGAAGGCTGAAACTGAGGACCAGGGAACCTCCTGCCTGCCCCTCCCTGGGCAGAGCCTTGTGGGCTACAGAGCAGGGGCTGCCAGGTGTCCTCTGGGCCACTGTGGAGAGGCCCTGTGGTCTGAGCCTCTCTGAATCCCTCCTCTGGTGGGCCTGACTCCCCATCCCCTGCTCCTCCAGCTCCAGAGGCACCAGCTCTGTTAGGTGGGGGCATCCCGGGTGTGGGGTGAGCTGTTCAGGGAGCAGCAGACCCCGAGGGCAGTGTGGCACCACCCTCACCTCCACTGCTAGCCTCACTTCCGCAGCTGGGTGAGGAGCAGCCGCCACCGATAAGAGCTGTTTCCTCTGGGGAAGGGAGGGAGGTAGGGTGTGGGTGTGGAGGCCTCGCGATACTGGGCACCCATGGACCTCAGCCACAGCAGGCCAGGGGACAGACCCCCAGGAAGCCTGCTGGGGGAACAGGTGCGGGCGTCGGTGGGGCTGGAGGCCAGGGTGCTGGGGCCCCATGTCCTTGGCCTGGTTCAGGCCTTGGAGGAGCCTTTCCTGCCCAACCTGAGGCTGCTCTGGGCCTCCCCGGACACCCTGCCTTTCCACCTTGCTCTGTAGATCCAGCCTCCATCCCACCACTTCTCCCCAGAACAGGTAAGAGTGGAGTGTTGGGGTGCAGAGAGGTGGGGAGGGTGCTGTGCACTCTCCTGCTGGCCGACGCTGATGGCAGCAGCTTGTGGTAGGGGGGAACTCCTGGGTCTCAGCCCCCTCCACTGCACAAGCCACCCCTTGTCCTGCCCTTGGCGTGAGGTGTTGGTGCCAGGGGTGGCTGATGGGGTTCCCAAGGTGACCCTGTGTGTCCCAGCGGGCCCAGATCTATGAGGACGCGCTCTACACGGTCCTGCACCGCCTCGGTCAGCCTGAGCCCAACCATGTGACAGAGGCCTCTGAGCTGCTGCGATACCTGCAGGAGGTGAGCCCAGCCCCCACCCCACCCCCTTCCTGCAGCTCCCCGTCCCGTGCTCCCAGCCACCCACCTGCCTGCCTCCCCATCAGGCCTTCCACGTGGAGCCGGAGGAGCACCAGCAGGCACTGCAGCGGGTCAGGGAGCTTGAGGTAATCCAGGGCCGGGGCCACCTGGGCAAGGAGTGGTCTGGGAAGTCCACCCCACCTCAGGGACTCAGGCCACCCCTCCTGTCCGTCCAGAAGCCAACATTTTGTCTGAAGGCAACAGTGAAACAGGCCAAGGGCATTCTGGGCAAAGATGTCAGTGGTGAGCATGGGGCGGGGTTCCCGGGGGGCTTCTTCCTGGCTCCGTCCTCTGCCATCACAGCCTGGCCCCAGGACTCTTGACTTGAGCACCCACCTCCCAGAGGCCCTGTGGCGCTGCCCCACCCCCATGCTACTGGTCCCCTTCTCTCTCCCCAGGAGGAGGCTCAGCCCTGGGGGAGGTTATGAGGGCCTCTCCCCTGGACCCAGCCAAGTCCCTAGCTGCCTCATCTTCTCCACTCCTCCCCAGGGTTCAGCGACCCCTACTGCCTGCTGGGCATTGAGCAGGGGGTGGGTGCACCAGGGGGCAGCCCTGGGTCCCGGCGGCGGCAGAAGGCTGTGGTGAAGCACACCATCCCTGAGGAGCAGACCCACCGCACGCAGGTTGTCACGCAGACGCTCAACCCTGTCTGGGACGAGACCTTCATCCTGTAGGTGGCCCCGCCCCAGCCCCCACTCTGTCTGGGTCTCCTCTGGGTGGCAGGGTCTCCCCCAGGCACTGAGATGAGTAGGTCTTCCTGGCTCAGGGGAGGGGGTTTGGCCCTGGGCAAAGACTGGAGGAAGAGCCCATCTCGAGGCATGGTAGACAGATAGTAGGGCA
Source organism: Callithrix jacchus (assembly GCF_049354715.1). Lineage (NCBI taxonomy): Eukaryota > Metazoa > Chordata > Mammalia > Primates > Cebidae > Callithrix > Callithrix jacchus. The sequence continues at coordinate 131,741,301 of NC_133506.1, read as the reverse complement.
GATGGAACAGAACAACATGAATGCCACTCGTGCTGGGGGCAAGGAGGGTCTCGGGCCCTTGTGGGTGAGTCTGGGGGGTGCCTAAAGCTGTACCTTAAAGGAGGCAGGACGGGGTGCAGTGGCTCATCCCTGTAATCCCAGCTACTCAGGAGGCTGAGGCAGGAGAATCATTTGAACCTGGGAGGCGGAGGTTGCAGTGAGCCGAGATTGCGCCATTGCACTCTAGCTTGAGTGACAGAGCCAGACTCCATCTCAAAAAAAAAAAAAAAGCTGCAGGGATGCGGCTGGGAGGCAAGGAGTTTGGCAGGATAGGTGACAACTCTGCAACTCCATGGCTCTGGGCTGGGGTCATTTAAGGCTTTGTCTGGGGGCATCCACCCTCCAGGGCCCTCAACCATGTCCTTTTCTCCATACAGGGAGTTTGAGGATATCACCAATTCAAGCTTTCATCTGGACATGTGGTGAGTGACCTGGCCTGCCCCTAGGGATGGGAAGAGAAAGGATGTGAGTTGAAGAGGCAGAACCTCCTCCTGGAAGAGGGCATAAGCACTCTCTCTGCTTCCTTCTCAAACCTGTCCCACCAGGGACCTGGACACCGTGGAGTCTGTCCGACAGAAGCTTGGGGAGCTCACAGACCTGCATGGGCTTCGCAGGTGGGTGTTGCAGGGCTCACAGGGAAGGAGTGGGGGTCCTTCTGCCCCCCATCCCCTGACATGCACACTGAGTGCTGGGGTGCAGGCGCCTTTGGGGTCCAGGTTGCTGTGGCAGGGGGTAGATTCCAGCCTGATTCCTTCCAATGCTTGCGACATCTCCCTCACGGGAGCCTGCCTGATGCAGGATCTTTAAGGAGGCCCGGAAGGACAAAGGCCAGGACGACTTTCTGGGGAATGTGGTTCTGAGGCTGCAGGTGAGGAGAATGGGGAAAGGGGTCCAGGAGCGAGGCAGAGGGAGGGGGTTGGGAGGGACTCTGGGGAGAGGCTCCTTGTCAGCACGAAATTGAGCCTGGGGTCCGCCTCCCATTGCCTCTGCTGCCCTGACTCTGTGAGGTTCTGACACTCATGGGCCGGGCATCCCCGCCTGCCAGGACCTGCGCTGCCGAGAGGACCAGTGGTACCCCCTGGAACCCCGCACTGAGACCTACCCAGACCGAGGCCAGTGCCACCTCCAGTTCCAGCTCATCCATAAGCGGGTAGGTGGAATCCTGGGCAAGTGACTGTGCCCAGCTCCTGCGGTTGTCTGGCTGGGTTGGGGGGCTGGCTGCACCGGTGTGGGCCCTGACTGCTTACAGAGGCCTCATTGCAGAGAGCCACCTTGGCCAGCCGCTCGCAGCCCAGCTACACAGTGCACCTCCACCTTCTGCAGCAGCTTGTGTCCCACGAGGTCACCCAGCACCAGGTACTGCCCTCCCTCCCGGAGCTGGGCGCGGCCAGGGCTGCCCTTCGGGTCTAACACTCCTCCATCTGCTCCCTCAGGCAGGCAGCACCTCCTGGGACGGATCGTTGAGTCCCCAGGCTGCCACCGTCCTCTTTCTCCATGCCACACAGAAGGACCTGTCCGACTTCCACCAGTCCATGGCGTGAGTTCACAGGCCTGGGCAGAACCCCTGAGCCACCAGATCCCCCACACCCCCACCCTCCTGCAAGCTGATAGCCCAAAGTGTAATTCTTAGCAGAGTTCCCTTTGGCCCAAAATGTGAGTTTTAAGTTTTGAATCAGTTACCAACTTTAAAAAGTCCAGAGATTCTGGCCGGGTGCAGTGGCTCAAGCCTGTAATCCCAGCACTTTGGGAGGCCGAGGCAGGTGGATCACGAGGTCAAGAGATCGAGACCATCTTGGTCAACATGGTGAAACCCCATCTCTACTAAAAATACAAAAAATTAGCTGGGCACGGTGGCACGTGCCTGTAATCCCAGCTACTCAGGAGGCTGAGGCAGGAGAATTGCCTGAACCCAGGAGGCGGAGGTTGCAGTGAGCCAAGATCGCACCATTGCACTCCAGCCTGGGTAACAAGAGCAAAACTTCGTCTAAAAAAAAAAAGGTCTAGAGATTCGGTTGATGCAGTGGCTCACTCCTGGAATCCCAGGACTTTGGGAGACTGAGGCAGGAGGATCACTTGATCCCAAGAGTTCGAGGCTCCAGTAGCTATGATCACACCAACACACTCATGCCTGGACCACAGAGTGAGACCTCGTTTCTAAAAAGAATTGGAAAAGACTATCTGGAGATTTCACATACTGTTCAGATCTCCAGCTTCTCATAATGTAAGTGCTAGAACTGCAGGGCCAGAATTTTGCTGCCCTTTTTTTTTTTTTTGAGACAGAGTTTCACTCTTTTTGCCCAAGCTGGAGAGCAATGGCGTGATCTTGGCTCACCGCAACCTCTGCATTCTGGGTTCAAGTGATTCTCCTGTCAGCCTCCCAAATAGCTGAGATTACAGACATGCGCCATCACACCTGGCTAATTTTGTATTGTTAGTAGAGATAGGGTTTCTCCATGTTAGTCAGGCTGGTCTTGAACTCCTGACCTCAGGTGATCCACCCTCCTCAGCCTCCCAAAGTGTTGGGATTATAGACATGAGCCACCACACCCCGCCATTTTGCTGCTTTTTTGAGTGGCCAGAGCAGAGTGACGTGTCCGCTTCTGCGCATCATGGCTGCCACTAGGCCCACTTCAGTCACTTTCATCTCCTGAGTCCTTCTGGGCATTTGAGCATGGACCCTGTCCCTAACCCCAGCCCTGTTTTCCAGTGTCATAGCTTTCAACTCAACAAAGCTATGCCCGACATGAACAGGTCTGTGTTGAGGGCTAGTCACGTCAGGTCCTAGGAATGCCGGGGAAGGCACAGGGTCACAGCCATTCCAGCGCAGGTGAGAAGGGCAGAGATAGGCACAGCCTGCCTGGTGCGGTGGCTCAAACCTGGAATGCCGGCACTTTGGGCGGCCGAGGCAGGCGGATCACTTGAAGTCAGGAATTTGAGACCAGCCTGGCCAACATGCTGAAACCCCATCTCTACTAAAGATACAAAAATTAGCCAGGTGTGGTGGTACACATCTGTAATCCCAGCTATTCAGGAGGGTGAGGCATGAGAATGTCTTAAACCTGGCAGGTGGAAGTTCCAGTGAGCTATGATTGTGCCACTCCACTCCAGCCTGGGCGTCAGAGTGAGACTCCGTCTCAAATAAAAAAAAAGAGAGAGAGAGAGATGGGACACAGCCAGGGGCTGATCAGGGAACAACGAATAGGAGCAGGATGCTGCCTCAGGCCTGGGCTGGGACTTGGCATCTGAGAGGGAGGTAGAGGGAGACTGGGGAGTGCATTTCTGGGCCAGGGTCAGCGTGTGTACTGCTAGGATGTCAGGCAGGTGGGTGATCGGATTAGAGGGTGGGATGGCGGTGAGGCTGGGGACTGAAGCAGGCACCAGATGGGGAGGAGCCTGGTTTGCCTGCAGGGCCCAAGCATAATAATGCAGGTGGCTCAGTGTCCAGCAGGGACCTTGGCCTGTCCCCAGTCTGCTTCTCTCCCTATCCCTCATCCTTTGCCCTCCCACTGGACCTCATGTGTGTGATGTCCCCCAAACCATCTGAAAGGAAGTTCTCGATGATGCCACATGTGTCTGAAGGCTCAAGTCCTTAGATCCAATTTTTCCTTTCTTTTGTTTTTTTTTTGAGCTGGAGTTTCCCTCTTGTCACCCAGGCTGGAGTGCAGTGGCCTGATCTTGGCTTACTGCAACCTCCACCTCCTGGGTTGAAACTATTCTTCAGCCTCAGCCTCCCAAGTAGCTGGGACTACCACCATGCCCAGCTAATTTTTGTATTTTCAGTAGAGACAGGGTTTCACCATGTCGGCCAGGCTGGTCTCAAACTCCTGACCTCAGGTGATCTGCCTCTGTCGGCCTCCCAATTTTTCAAAAACAGCAAGCAATCCTGAAGTTTTAAAATCACAAAGATCTCAATCTGGGCAATTTGAAAAGCGTCAGTGAAAACAAACAAACAAAAATCCTGGCTGCGCATGGTGGCTCACACCTGTAGTCCCAACACTTTGAAAGGCCGAGGCAGGTGGATCACTTGAGGTCAGGAGTTCAAAACCAGCCTGGCCAACATGATAAAACCCCATCTCTACTAAAAATGCAAAATTTAGCTGGGCATGGTGGTGCATGCCTGTAGTCCCAGCTACTTGGGAGACAGAAGCTGGAGAATTGCTTGAACCCAGGAGGTGGAGGTTGCAGTGAGCCAAGATCGCACCACTGTACCCCAGCCTGGGTGACAGAGCGAGACTCCACCTAAAAAAAAAAATCCTGCTTATCACATTGAGCCACTAGTTTTCAATCTATGCTGATAGATGGGGCTCCACCAGGTGCCCTGGAGGAGGGAGGTGATTCCCTCCACCTGAGGCTTTGTGAACAGGAGAGGGTAACTCCCTCCTCCCAGCCCAGCAGAGGGTTTCCTGTCCCTGCAGGCAGTGGCTGGCCTACAGCCGCCTTTACCAGAGTCTGGAGTTCCCCAGCAGCTGCCTCCTGCACCCCATCACCAGCATCGAGTACCAGTGGATCCAGGGCCGGCTCAAGGCAGAACAGGTGGGCGTGCAGTGGGTGAGGGGTGCTGGGCCGGCAGGCAGGGCCCAGGGAAGGGGAAGGGGAGAAGCAGAGGTTGTCCAGGCCCCCTAAAGCCTCTCTTGGCCCTGTAGGAGGAAGAGCTGGCTGCCTCATTCAGCTCCCTGCTGGCCTACGGTCTCTCCCTCATCCGGAGGTTCCGCTCCGTCTTCCCCCTCTCTGTCTCGGACTCCCCAGCCCGGCTGCAGTCTCTCCTCAGGTCAGTGGCTCCTCTCCTGTTCCTCGGTGGGGTCAGGGATGAGGGAGCAGCAGGGCTGCTGAGGGGTGGGAGGAGTGAGTATGGTGCAGCAGGCACTTTGGACATGGCTCCTTCTGCCTTGCAGGGTCCTGGTACAGATGTGCAAGATGAAGGCCTTCAGAGAGCTATGCCCCAACACTGCCCCGTTGCCCCAGCTGGTGACTGAGGCCCTGCAGGTGTGGCAGTCACGCTGGGGATGGGGGAGACACGTGCTGGGGCTGGCAATCCCTCCCTGCTCACGGCCTCTTTGTTGACAGACTGGCACCACTGAATGGTTCCACCTGAAGCAGCAGCACCATCAGCCCATGATGCAGGTGAGGGTGCTGGGCAGGGAGGGTAGGGGGTGGTGCCTACCTCTGGCACCCCTGCTTAGCCCACCTCTGTCCCTGAAGGGCATGCTGGAGGCAGGCAAGGCCTTGCTAGGCCTGGTACAGGACATCATTGGCGACCTGCACCAGTGCCAGCGCACGTGGGACAAGATTTTCCACAAGTGAGCAGACAGCTAGGTCGGGAGGTAGTAGGGCATTGGCTCAGAACTGGAACCACAGGGACCCTGGTGTGTGCCACTGGGTAACACCTGACGCCTTTCCTCCAGTGCCCTCAAGATCCACCTCTTCCCCATGGCTTTCCGGGAGCTGCAGTGGCTGGTGAGTCCCTCACCCCTGTCTCCCAGGCCATGCCCTCCACGACAGCTGTGTGCCCCACCCTCCACACCTTTCTTTTACAGGTGGCCAAGCGGGTACAGGACCACACCACAGCTGTGGGCGATGCGGTGTCCCCAGAGATGGGCGAGAGTCTGTTTCAGCTCTACATCACCCTCAAGGAGCTTTGCCAGCTGTGCCCAAGCTCCTCGGAGAGGTGGGCAGCACGCCAACTGCCAGCGGCTTCGAGGGGACAGGGGAGGGGAGGGTGGACAAGGCCCTGGGGTCCATGCTGGCCCTAGCCTTACCAACACCGAGTCCCGGCACTCCCCAGGGATGGAGTCTTGGCCCTGGAGAGTTTCCACCGCTGGTTCCAGCCAGCCATCCCTTCCTGGCTGCAGAAGACGTACAGCGTGGCCCTGGCACGGGTGCAGCGCGCTGTGCAGATGGATGAGGTGGGGGCGGGGCCCTGGTTTGGGGTTGAGGCTTGGGCTCTGCCTGGACTTCCAAAGCATAGTAAAAGCTGGTAACACACTCTGAATGTCCCTTTTGGGTGCACTTGAGGTCAGTTGTGTGCAAAACGCTGCCTCTGGATATCCTTGGGGCTAACTGTGGCTTCCCCTTGCCTGAGCTCCCCCAGCGGGGCGGGGTCTGAGCAGAGCCTTGCTTGTCTCTTGTGAAGCTCCCTGCCCAGCTCTGTGCCTGGCGGTGGTAGCTGCTCTGAATGAGGGAAGGGGGTGGATTTGGCAGTGTCCTGAGTCCTCCTTTCTAAGCGCTCTCCTCCCCCCAGCTGGTGCCCCTGGGTGAACTGACCAAGCACAGCACATCCGCGGTGGATCTGTCCACCTGCTTTGCTCAGATCAGCCACACCGCCCGGCAGCTGGACTGGCCGGACCCAGAGGAGGCCTTCATGATCACTGTCAAGTTTGTGGAGGTGCAGCATCTTCCATGTGCCCTTTTCCCTCTTTCTAGAACAGCCACACCACCACCCACGGTTTCTCCCAAGCAGCCTCCCAAGGCCTGTGTCCTCAATCCCCCAAGTCACTGATTTTCCCATGCCCTCCCACCTGCCCTTCCTGGGTGCCCCAACCATGGATCAGTTCCCTCTGTCCAACCCCACCCTAGGACACCTGTCGCCTGGCCCTGGTATACTGCAGCCTTATAAAGGCTCGGGCCCGCGAACTCTCTTCAGGCCAGAAGGACCAAGCCCAGGCAGCCAACATGGTAAGGCCAGCTCTGGGGCTAGGAGTCTGGCTGGGTGTGGGGACCAGCCCGGGCGCTGTTCAGGGAGCTCTGCATCTCTGTTCCAGCTGTGCGTGGTGGTGAATGACATGGAGCAGCTGCGGCTGGTGATTGGCAAGCTGCCTGCCCAGCTGGCATGGGAGGCCCTGGAGCATCGGGTAGGGGCTGTGCTGGAGCAGGGGCAGCTGCAGAACACGCTGCATGCCCAGCTGCAGAGCGCACTGGCCGGGCTGGGCCACGAGATCCGCACTGGTGTTCACACCCTGGCCGAGCAGGTACCTTGTCCAACCGCACAGTCACCCCATCCTGTCTTCAGCCTGCCTGGCTCCAGCAGGACCTGGGCCAACGTCCAGCCCCAACCCCTTCCTGCATCTAAACTCAGGCTCTAAGGAACGTTCCCATCCCCAACTCATGCCCTAATCTCCCTCCTTCTACTGTTTTGTGTCTCCAGTTGGAGGTGGGCATCGCCAAGCATATCCAGAAACTCGTGGGCATCAGGGAGTCTGTCCTGCCTGAGGATGTAAGTGGCCCTTCTGCCTGCTGGCCTTCACCGCCCTGCCAGCTGTGGATCTGGGGTCATTGAAAGCCTGGGTGTTAGAGATAAGTCCCCCAGACCAGACAAGGCATGTTCTCTCTCTGGGCCTCAGTTTCTCCCGGGATGCTCACAGGAATGGGTGGGGTCACTCCACAGGCTGTCCCAGCACGGACAGTCGATGCGGGGCTGCAGCTGGGGAGGTCTTAGGCTTTGCAGCCAAACAGGCTGAGTGTACATCCTCCTCAGCTGCCTGCTAGCTTGGCTGTCCTGTTAATACAAGCCAGCTGACCTTGGGTGGGGCTACAGCATAATGGACACCTGCGATTGATGAGGGGAGGGTATTCATTCATTCATCAACTATTTATCAGGTACCCACTTTGTCTTATGCATTGATTTGAGCATTGGGGATAGGTCAGTGAACAATATGACAAAACCTGCTTTCCTGGAGCTTACATTGTAGTAGTAGAGGTAAAAGAAGACCTACTCAGTGAGCATCCATAACTACAGTGATAGTTGCAGTATAACTCCAGTTATGCACAGACGCGTGCGCACACACATATAGTGTGCTAGATGATGATAAGTGCTACGGAGAACAGTACAACAGAGAAACAGGTGGGAAGTGTCAGAGGGTTGCATTTTTAGATGATGACCAGGGAAAGCGGTGACAGCTGAGTCAAGGCCTACAGGAAACAAGGGGAGGAGCCAGGAGGAGTTCTAGGGGAAGAGCAGTCCAGGTGGAGGGAACAGCAAGGGCAGAGACCCTGAGGCAGGACCAGGCCTGGAAGCTTAAGGGCTGCAGAGGAGGCCAGTGTGGTTGGAACAGACTGAGCAACAGAGAGGGGAAGGCAGAGAGGTGGGTAGGGCTGGCATCTTACAGATGCTACAAACCGCTCTTATGGAAAGGCTCCCAGCCTGGCTTCCTCCCTCCAGGTCAGGGTTGGGGGATGGGGGTAGGGCCAAAATGGGCCAGAGCCACAACTGCCCTCCCCACCCAGGCCATTCTGCCCCTGATGAAGTTCCTGGAGGTGGAGCTTTGCTACATGAACACCAACTTGGTGCAAGAGAACTTCAGCAGGTGGGTAGCAGCCCCTGCCCCGGGTGCGCCCTCCACCTCTCCTCCCACTCCCCTCCATCCTGGGCCTCAGCATTCGTTCTGAGTGGGGGAGGTGAAACCCTTTGGTGACCCCCTTAGAGGGTGCAACAGGCTCTGCTCATGCTCGCCACAGGGACAGGGAGCTCGCCACTTCACAGGCCTCCCTGTTGTCTGCTGCCTGGCTCTGACAGCTTTGAGTTCTTCCCTAGGCTGAGCCAAAATCTGCCTGTCCTTTCTCCTTTCATCCCAGGCCTGTCTTCAGGGTCTCCCTGACTGTTCCTAGGCCCCGCTAAGGTTACAGGTGGTCCCTGCCCGTGGTGCAGGGAGAACCTGTAGTTAGGGTGTGTCGTAACAGGGACCCAGCACGCCAGGCAACAGGCAGCGGAGTCCAGCACAGGAGGCTCTGGACCACCTGGGTTCAGACTCCAGCTTCATCATTGCTTAGCAGCCTTGGGGGAGCTCCTGGTGCAGATGAGAATAGTTCTGGCTTCTGTGAGGATAAAATGGGTCATGTGAAGTGCTGAGCACAGTGTCTGTACAAAGGAAGTGGTCAGTGACTGTTAGCTGTGGTGACGATGACAATGACAGTGCCCTGCCTCCCTGTAGAATCTGGGCCCTGAGGAGGCTGCCCGACCTCCTAGAGTTCTGTTCCACCCCCACAAGTACAGCCAGGGCCCCTTGGAGTCTGGCCATCTTTATTTCTTACACCGTGTATATATATATTTTTTATTTTTTATTTCTTTTTGAGACGAAGTCTTGCCCTGTTGCCCAGGCTGGAGTGCAATGGCATGATCTCAGCTCACTGCAACCTCTGCCTCCTGGGTCAAGCGATTCTCCTGCCTCAGCCTCCCAAGTAGCTGGAATTACAGGCTCGAGCTACCATGCCCAGCTAATTTTTTGTATCTTTAATAGAAATGGGGTTTTGGCATGGAACTCCTGACCTCATGATCTGCCCACCTTGGCCTCCCAAAGTATTGGGATTACAGGCATGAGCCATCATGCCTGGCCTAATTTTTCATTTTAATTAAAAAAAATTTTTTTCTGTGTTTTTTTTCCCCTGTGTGGTATTTCAGGATATTTTTTTACTTTCTTGAGATGGAGTCTCGCCCTGTCACCCAGACTGGGGTGCAGTGGTGAGATCTCCGCTCACTGCAACCTCCGTCTCCTGGCTTCAAGCAATTCTCCTGCCTTGGCCTCCCAAGTAGCTGGGATTACAGGTGCCCACCACCATGCCCGGCTAATTTTTTTGTACTTTTAGTAGAAACAGGGTTTCACCATGTTGGCCAGGCTGGTCTTGAATTCCTGACCTCGTGATCTGCCCGCCTCGGCCTCCCAAAGTGCTGGGATTACAGGTGTGAGCCACCGTGCCCAGACTAATTTTTTATTTTTTTTGAGACAGAGTCTCGCTCTGTCACCCAGGCTGGAGTGTAGTGGCGCAATCTCAGCTTGTCTCCCCAGTTCAAGTGATTCTCCTGCCTCAGCCTCCCGAGTAGCTGGGACTACAGGTGCCCACCACCACGCCTGGCTAATGTTTGTATTTTTAGTAGAGATAGGACTGATCCCACCTGCCCCTGGCCAACCCCATGTTGGCCAGGCTGGTCTTGAACTCCTGGCCTTGTGATCTGCCCACCTCAACCTCCAAAAGTGCTGGGATTACAGACGTGAGCCACCACCTGTAATATTTTATTTTTTTCACTTTTAAGCTCTGTTGGACTTGATCTTAGACCAGATTTTTCCACGTAAACCAGAGTTAAACCTCTACCAAGAGGGAAGTTTTGCTCAGTGCTGTCTCACGAGCCTTTAGAACACCACCAGTTACGATAGCTTACGCCTGTAATCCCAGCACTTTGGGAAGCCGAGTTGAGTGGATCACTTGGGCTCAGGTTTAAGACCAGCCCAGGCAACATGGCAAAATCTAGTCTCTTCAAAAAAATACAAAAATTAGCCAGGCATGGTGGCATGCACCTGTAGTCCCAGTTACCTGGGAGGCTGACGAGGATCACTTGAACCCAGAAGGTAGAAGCTGCAGTGAGCTGTGATGGTACCCCTGCACTCAGCCTGGGTGACAGAGGAAGACCCTATCTAAAAAAATTTTTTGAAAGAACAGTGCCTGGTACATTATGGGCACTTAAATGTGTTGCACAAGTTAATTAACTACTTTTTTGGGTGGGATGGAGTCTTGTGCTCCTGATCTCAAGTGATCAGCCCACCTTGGCCTCCCAAAGTGCTGGGATTATAGGTGTGAGCCACTGCGCCTGGCCATGCTCCCTTTTTTAAGACAGGGTCTCACTCTTGTTACTCAGGAGTGCAGTGGTGTGATCTCGGCTCACTACAGCCTCATCTTACTGTGCTCCAGCTATCCCTCCCACCTCAGCCTGTTGAGTGATCTCAAACTCCTGGACTCAAACCATCCACCTGCCTCAGCCTCCTGAAGTGCTAGGATTATAGGTGTGAGCTACCTTGCCCAGCCATGAACCTTTTTTTTTTGAGACTTGCCCAAGCTGGAGTGCAGTGGTGTGATCTTGGCTCACTGCAACCTCTGCCTCCCAGGTTCAAGCGATTCTCGGGTCTCAGCCTCCTGAGTAGCTGGGATTACACACACATGCCACCATGCCAGCTAATTTTTGTATTTTTAGTAGAGATGGGGTTTCACCATGTTGGCCAGGATGGTCTTGAACTCCTGACCTCATGATCTGCCTGCCTCGGCCTCCCGAAGTGCTGGGATTACAGGCATGAGCCACCATGCCCGGCCTGTCTTAAATCATGGTTTGGTCACTGGGGGCCTGGCCTCCTCCCTGTCTCCAGCCTTGTTTGTGGGTTCTATTAGCCTGCTGGGAAGGGCTCTTCACTGAGGTTGAGTGTTGGATAGGACTGACCCCACCTGCCCCTGGCTCGTCCTCCTCTACCTGCCCTCTCCCCAGCCCACCTGGGGCAGGAAGCAGAGGGGGAGGGTGGAGGTGGGAGGAGCTGGGGTGGGGCTGGGTCCCCGAGGCCTACCTGCGTCTGAAGAGTATCTTTGCTTCCTCCTCTGCTGCCGCCTGCCTGCCGTGCTGTGTCCGCATCCCTCTGGTCCCCCCTCATCCTTCTGGCCCCGCCCCACCCCAGCCTCCTGACCCTGCTCTGGACCCACACGCTCACAGTGCTGGAGGAGGTGGCTGCCTCCCAGCGCAGTTCGTCCCTGGCCTCCAAAAGGCTGAAGATTGCCCTGCAGGTAACAGAACTGGTCACAGCAAGGATAACCCTAGTGGGAGGGTGCCTGGGGTCACTCACCTCTGATGTCTTCCCCAGAACCTGGAAATCTGCTTCCATGCTGAGGGTTGTGGCCTGCCACCTGAGGCCCTGCACACAGCAACTTTCCAGGTAGGGGGTTTGGGTGAGCTTCCCTGTAGGAGGTCAGGGGAAGCCGCCTTTCAGCACTCACCTGTATCCAGGACCAGCTACCTAACTTATGGGGCTCAGTACAAAATGAAAAGCTGTGCCCCTTATTCAAAAATTCTTACAAATTTTAGAACACTGATGACAGAACCTGAAGCCAAGCCTGAGTCCTCCTGAGCACAGGGGTCCTGTGTGCCTGCATGGTGGGGTTGGAGGGGAGGGAGGCCGGGAAAGCCAGTCTTGTCTGTGCCTCTGTCCTGCTGTGTGACTGGCCTGAGGGTGGCCTGTGCCTGCAGTCCCATGACCCACTATTTTCCATTTCAAACGGACGTCTTACCCTTGACTGTGAGCTCCTGGAGGGCAGGCCCGGGCTGTGGTAGCGTGCGCACTCCAGGTGGCTTCTCAGCTGTATGTGTTCCCAGGCTCTGCAGAGGAACCTGGAGCTGCAGGCAGCATCCAGCCGGGAGCTCATCCGGAGGTACTTCTGTGGCCGAATCCAGCAGCAGGTGAGGCCCCTCTCCCTTGCACTGTGCCCTCTGCAGGTCCTGGAGCACCTTGCCCCTACTGTGTCCCCATTCACCCTGTCCGTGCTCCCCACCCTAGTCAGAAACCATCTCTGAAGAGCTGGGGGCTGTGACAGTCAAGGCCTCCTACCGCACCTCCGAGCAGAAGCTGCATGTGGAGCTGCTCAGCGCCTCCAGCCTGCTGCCCCTGGACTCCAACGGTGAGCGGAGGCTGACCTTTGGCCACTCCCCAAAGAGGAGTAGTTCCCTCCTGGCCCTCCTGTCTCAGCATCCCTGGGGGCTCTGCTCACCCTACAGGAGCTCTAGGTGCATTTCCTCCAGTTACCAGGAGGGGTCAGTGCTGCTGAGTGGGGTATAGCTGTGGGGGTGGGGTAGCTGAAAAACCCTCAGCTGATGCACTCCCCCCGGCCACTTGCCAGGCTCCAGTGACCCCTTTGTCCAGCTGACCTTGGAGCCCAGGCATGACTTCCCTGAGCTGGCCGCTCGGGAGACCCAGAAGCACAAGAAGGACCTTCACCCATTGTTTGATGAGACCTTTGAATTGTGAGTGGGTCTCCCTTCTTCTCCCAGTGCCTCCCCCTCCTGGGCTCCCTCAGGCCTGCTTCTTCTGGCTGAGGTCAAGCGGCTCCCCTGAGATAGCCTAATCTGGGTCCAAGGGATGGGGCACCTGGACAAAAGTTTGCGGCTAGACACGGTGGCTCATGCCTGTCATCCCGGCACTTTGTCATCCCACCAACCTGGCCAACGTGATGAAACGCTGCCTCTACTAAAAATGCAAAATTAGCCCAGTGTGATGGTGGCGCATGCCTGTAATCCAGCTACTTGGGGTGCTGAGGCAGGAGAATCATTCAACCCAGAAGGTAAAGGCTGCAGTGAGCTGAGATGGTGCCACTGCACTCCAGCCTGGGCGACAGAGTGACTCCATCTCCAAAAAAAAAAAGGGCTGGGCACAGTGGCTCACGCCTGTAATCCCAGCACTTTTGGAGGCCAAGGCTGGTGGATCATAAGGTCAGGAGTTCGAGACACCCTGGCTAACATGGTGAAACCGTGTCTCTACTAAAAATATAAAAAATTAGCCAGGCATGGTGGCATACCCCTGCAGTCTCAGCTACTCTGAGGTAGGAGAATCACTTGAACCTGGGAGGTGGAGGCTGCAGTGAGCTGAGATCGTGCCACTACACTCCAGCCTGGGCAACAGAGCAAGAACCCATCTCAAAAGAGTTTGCTTCCCCTGGGGGCAGGGATGGACTCCACATGTTGAACTTAGGGACTTCTAGGGAAGGGTCCTGTCCCTGAGGTTCTCAGTAATCTGCTCCTAGTTCCTCAAGACAGGTGGGCAGGGGACGCAGGACCCCTGGTTTAAAGCATCACCCACAGTCAGAGCAGACATTGCACCATATGGTTGAGAGGCGCCAGGCTGAGAGCTGGCTTTGCAGTCCTAACCCTGGCTGGTTCCCAACACCAAGCGGGTGATCCCATGTGTTGGGGCTGGGGGTGGCCGTGCTGGGGCTGGCAGCAGAGCCCTGACTCTCCCTGCAGCCTGGTGCCTGCTGAGCTGTGCCGCAAGCCTGGGGCATGCCTCCTGCTCACCGTGCTGGACTACGACACACTGGGGGCCGACGACCTGGAAGGGGAGGCCTTTCTGCCGCTGTGTGAGGTGCACGGGCTGAGTGGCTCTGAGGAGCCTGGTGAGGTGCCTCAGACCCGCCTGCCCCTCACGTACCCCGCACCCAATGGTAGGCCTGAGCCCAGGGAAGGGTGGTGATACAGGGACAGGGGCCTGTAAAGCTCAGACAGGGGCCCCAGCGAGGCAATGCCAGGGTTGGAGAACAGCCTCTCTGGAGATGGGAGCTAGTGGGACAGCCATGGCCCGTGTCTAATCAAGAGCCCAGTGAACTTTAAGTGAAACATGACTCTCCCTAGTGGGGATGTCACCAAGATGTTTACCTGGGGAGAAGGGCCTGGATCTCACTCAGTGGGGTCACAACCCTGCAGAGCATTTCTGGTATCTGAAACAGTCTGGTGCTTGTGCATGTATTATGAGCAAGTGCTAAGCACTTGACACATGCCAGCCAATGAAGCAGATATTATTAGCACTCTTTTATAGATGAGTAAACTGAGGCATAAAGAAGTTAATTTGCTAGCTTTAGGTTCTCATATAAAAAGGTAATATAACCAGACCAGGCACAGTGGCTCACGCCTATAATCCCAGCACTTTAGAGGCAGAGGTTAGGAGTTCAAGACCAGACCGGCCAACATAGTGAAACCCTGTCTCTACTAAAAATACAAAAAAAATTAGCCAGGCAGTTCCAGCTACTCAGGAGGCTGAGGCAGGGGAATCACTTGAACCCAGGAGGCAGAGGTTGCAGTGAGCTGAGATTGTGCCACTGCACTCCAGCCTGGTGACAGAGTAAGACTCTGTTTCAAAAAAAAAAAATAGCCAAACCTTAGCAAGTTTCAGCCATGGCTGTCAGGCCACCTCCTGAGCTGGGCTGGTTCAGGTTTGTCACTGGTTTCCTTCCAGGTTGTCGGGGCGGGGGATGGGGCAGTGTTGTGTGCCCACCCCCCCCCCCCCACCCTTCCCTACCACCACCAGCCATTGCCACTCCCCTGGCATCTGACTCCGAAACCCCTCTCTCCACAGGGGACCCAATCTTGCAGCTGCTGGAGGGCCGGAAGGGTGATCGAGAGGCCCAGGTTTTTGTGAGGCTGCGGCGGCAGCGGGCCAAGCAGGCCTCCCAGCATGCCCTGTGGCCTGCACTGTAGCTGTGGAGGTTTGCAGTGAGGCCAGGTACCTGGTGGGGACCTGCAAGGGCTTACCTGAAAGGTCTGAGGCTTCCCCGCCACAGCACAGCCCTCCAGCCTGGCCTAACACTTAAGGAGCCCCAGTATGCAGACCTCCTCCCTGCCTCCCACAGTGATGATGGCTCAGCAGAGATATCTCTACTCCGCCTCCCTGCTGCCAGCCCTGGCTGCAATTTCTCCGCCACCTCCCAGCACCAGGGGAAGCAAACCCTGCCCCTGCCCACCTCTCGGAAAACCTGCTCTGGTGGACAGGGGATCTGGCCATCCGTCTCCTGGTCTTCCTGTTCCACCTATTGGGGTGGGGGCCAGGTTCACTGGGAGCAGGGCTGCAGGCACAGAGCCTCCTGGGGAAGGGACAGGGGACCCTGCCAAAGATGAGGCTCCAGCTGTCCTGGGGGGAAGGTGGTGACCGTTACTAGAGGGAAGCTGGGTCTTCTCCCCAGGGACTGCCAGCACCCAGGCCAGGAAGCCTGGAACCTTCTGGCTCTGAGGGATCGAGAGCTGGCAGGTGGCAGGGGATGGCACAGACAGACAGAAGCAGAAAGGACTGTTTGGCCACTGTGTCTGCTGCACTCAACTCCTCCCCAGAAAGCACCTGCCACCCCAGATAGCACCTGCCACCTTGAAACTTTCCTAGCAAAAATAAAAACGAACCCATTGTCCTCTTAGAAAATGTACCTTTGGCCTATCGTGGGGCCCAGAATGCGACAAGCCAGGCCAGTTGGTTTCCTCCTTGGCCCTCAGGGGACCTTGAGCTACCCCCACCCTGGGGCAGCTACAAAGCAGGGAGGTGGGTATAGGAGTAACTGAGGCAGAGGCAGGGTTGGGGTGATTTTTGGCTGTGGGCTTTGAACAACTGGTTTCACCAGAAATACTAGGTCCTGTGGCCACACCCAGGATAGGGACCTGTTCCTCAGGGGAGCATAGTCAGCAGGGACTTCCCAGGGGTGCAGGTGGAGGCTGAGGGGCTGCTCTTGAGACAGTAGGGTGTACAGGAGCTGGGGTCCCTACCCTGCCTGGGGGGTGTCAGTGCCTGAGGCCTGGTCATCACATCATCCTAGCTGTGTGACCCTGGTTCCACACCTGAACCTCTGAGTCTGCACAAGATGCTGGGAGGTGAGGTTAGCCAAGATGACCTCCAAGCCCCCTTGTAGCTGTAAACCTGAGACCACACAGAAGATCCCACCAAGGTGTTTTCTCACCCCAACTGGGAGCAGGGCGGGGCAAAGGAGGCAGGAGGCAAGATGGCTTCTAGGCTCTACCAGCAAATTATCCCGATGGGAAGGCACTGGGTTTTTTGTTTTTGTGATGGAGTCTCACTCTGATGCCCAGGCTGGAGTGCTTATGACATAATCTCAGCTTACTGCAACCTCTGCCTCCCAGGTTCAAATGATCCTCCTGCCTCAGTCTCCTGAGTAGCTGGGACAATAGGTATGTGCCACCACACCTAGCTAATTTTTGTATTTCTTTTTTTCAGTAGAGACGGGGTTTCACCATGTTGGCCAGGCTGGTCTCACTAATAGCTGACCTCAAGTGATCTACCCACCTCAGCCTGTTTTTGTTTTTGAGATGGGGCCTCACCGTCACCCAAGCAGGAGGCAGTTTTGCGATCATGGCTCACTGCAACCTCGACCTCCTGGGCTCAAGTGATCCTCCCACCTCAGCTTCCCTAGTAGCTGGGACCACAGGCCTGCACCACTGTGCCCAGTTGGGAAGACACTGTTCCTCTGAGAAACAATTAGGGGTCCTATTGCTTTTTGGAAACCATCAACAGGGAAGCCAGTCATCACTAACCACACAACCCTCAAGAGTCCTAGGGCCTGGGAGGCCTCGGTATCCAAGGCTAAGCGTTCCTGTGTCAACCCCGGCAGGCCTAGGTTGGAGAGCACTTCAGCTGTCTCAAGGTCTGGTGGGTCCAGGGAGCCTCCAGGCCTCTCCAGCTGCCTTACCATACCTCAGGGATGTGGGTACCAGCTATTTCCATGACTGAGGCAGGGCTCCTGGCCCACCTCATAGTTCAGAGGCCCTCTTTTGGGGCCCACTCCCCCTCACCCCATGTAAACAAGCTACTACTGTAAGTTCATATTTTATTTCCAATAGGTTTGGAGCTTTGTTGATTTTTGCATTTTTGTAAAAAAGGAAAAAGTTTTCACTTAATTCATTGAAAGCCCTTTCGTGCTGAGCCCAAGGGGGAGCCTGGGCCAGGACCAGATCCTCTCAGCCCTCTTGCTCCTATCCCAGACACCCGGTACTGGGGGCGTGGCTGCTACCCTCCGCCCGCTCTGCCCTCCCGCCCCTGCTGCATCTCTTTCTGTACAGAACAATTTTTAAAATGGAAGCTAAGACACAATATACACTGGACAGGCACACACACACACGCACGCACACAGGCGTCCGCCCAGAACAGGGCGGGACACCAGCTGCACTCAGAGAGCACCAAGGAATGCATTCGGAGCCCCTCCGGGGAGGAGGGCAGGGCCTAAGCCCCCTTGGTCCTCAGTCCACACTCCTCCCCACCAATTGCCCTGCTAGCTGCCAGAGGGGGGAGGGGGCAGGGATAGCTGGGGGCTGCTGGGAGGGGGGTCATAGAATGAGTGCCAGCCTGGTAGGTGACCCTGGGGCCAGGGAGGCTCTTGTGGGGAGTCCAGGGGGAGAGGACTGAGGGTAGACCCCAGGCCTCAGGAACCTAAGGGCTGGAACTCCTGGGCCTTGCCCCTTGATGGGCTTCAAGGGCCCAGGTATCCAGAATGGGTAGGGCTGGCCCCACAGCATTGGCCTCCAGCTCTTCTTGTTCTCCCTAGGATTCAATACACATTTGGTAAACCTAGGAGCTACGCCAGCTGAGAGCCCCCAGCATACACCCTTGGGCCTCCCTGAGGCCCTCACAGCTGGGGACCAGGCCTACCCTGGGGGACCCACATCTTCCACACTCCACCCTTGCCCTGGCAAGGAGGGAGGGGGAGCAGGGCCTGCCCTGAGGGCTTCTCCCTCCCCTGAGTGCCTTCCAGTCCCACCCTTGCCTGCTCAGGCCTCAGGAAGAAGTTAAAAATAGTTAGTTCCTACATTAAAAAAGAGACAGAAACAGATTCTCTGCCAAAAGGCCAGTGGGAGAAGGGATGTTGTCTGTGCGGTAGGAAGGGCAGGGAGTGGGTAGGGGAGGACTGCAAAATAGTTTCTTCTTTTAAAAAGTGCTTGGTAAGTCTTTTAAAGTGTGTGTCTATATCTATGTACAGATATACACACAGACACTGTCCACGCCACCACGCATACCTGCACACATACGGAAATGTATACATATACATAATCATATACATATACATACATACATACACACACACATATATATATATACTCGTATATATATATATACTTTAAAAAGTCCTAGATGAGAAGATCTGAGCCAGGCTGGGCCAGGCCTGCAGGGTCACGACTGGAGGGCGTGGGCCCGGGCGGGCTGGCAGATGGGGCACTCGCTGCCCTCGGCGCAGAGCTCACACAGCGCAGCATGTTGGCACGGCAGCACCGCCCGCTTCTGTTCCTGACACTTAAGGCATTTCACTGACTGCATGTGGAATACGGCCTGTGGGGAAAGGGGCACTGTGGTTACCAGCCATGGGTCTAGCCCCAAGTTGAGCAAGGAGTTCCCTTGATCCTCACTTCAGCCCTCTTGGGATGGGAAAACTGAGGCACCAAGCTCAACAGTGTGCTTCCAGAACCCTACTGGCAGGTGAGAGAGCAGGCGGAGTCCACCTCTGCATGGGGCATGGCCAGGCTCCGACAACGCCCATCCCTCACAGAGGCTTTGCCCAGTCTCATTTGACCTTGTAATCCCCAAATGGGGAAAATGAGGCCCAGAAAGGGCTGGGACATGCCCAGGGCCACACCTGGGGGCCTAGCTGCCAGAGAACAAAGGAAAGACAGCTCTTCCCACCATGCCATGCTGGCCCCTGGGACCCAGCAGGAGACCTGGGAGGCAGGGCAGCCCTGGGGTCCTGGGCCTCTCTGGAAGGTCCGCTGCTCCATGGAGGGTGACTGACCTGGGGCCCAGGCATTTGAGCGCAGCTTGGTCAGGGCCACCCTCAGGGGTGCCCCTCACCGCTAGCCTTCTCACCTTTCCTGCTGCACTCTCCTTACCCACTCCCAGCAGGCCACCCTTTTGAGTGCTGGCCCAGTGCTGGACAGAGGCCTTCAGGAGGGTGGCCATCCCTGGAGCAGCCTGGACCAGGTCAGAGTCTAAGGGCTGGCTGAGGCCACTGTACACCCCACCCAGGGTTCCCCAACCTGGCTGACCTTGTCTACTTGCTCCAGGTGGGCCCGCAGCTGCTTCTGGAGGGAGTAGAGGGTGGAGAGTGAGAGTGCTTCCAGGTCGGAGAAGGCGGGCAGGGCCTGGGGCTCGGGCCCTGTGTGTAGCCGCTCCAGCTCCTCCTGGAGCTTCTTCACCTGCACCTCCAGGGCGTCCCTCTGTTCCCGGGCCAGCTCACACTCGGCACCTGCCGCACTGGCCCGCTCACCAGCCTCCTCTGCCTCCTTCTTCCAGGCGTCACAAGCCTGTGGGCCCAGCATAGTCTCATCACAATGGCCCCGCCTAACCCCTGTCCCCAGAGGGCTGGGCCTAGCACAACAGGGGGAACAGGCTAGAGTTGGGATCTTGGCAAGCACCCATAGGGTAGCCGGCTGCAGGTGGACAGGGGGCCCATTTCAGAATCCAGAACCTTGGACTTGGAACCCTGGAGAGGCAAGTGGAACCCTGGGAAGAGGCAGGTGGTCCTGGGACCAGACTACAAGCAGCTCATAGAGGGAATTTGAAGCCTGCAGTAAGAGTAACCACCCAGAGTCCTGACGGGCAAGGCAAGTCCTCCCAGCAGGGAAAGCAAGTGAACAAAACTGAGTCTCTGCTCTGTTCAAGTCCTGCTTTCCCCCACCCCATGCCTGCTCTGTGAAGGAAGGGCTTGGGCTGGATGCACCCAGGCACTGGGGAAGGCCACAGGCGTGGGGCCTGGTACCTGCTTGGCCTGCTTCCAGGACTCCTCCCACTGCTTGATGGTGCTGTTAGCTTCATCCAGCTCTTGCCGAAGCCGGGCCAGCTCTGCAGCCCCTGGCCCTGACAGGAAGGCGGGGGAAGTGCCCGGGGAGAAGCTTCCAGAGGCAAAATGTTCCCAGATGCTGCTGTTCATCCCATTCAGACCTGCCCCAGGGAGGAGAAAGACATCAGCTCTGGAAGGCTCTGGGCCCGGGCCCAGGCCCTGGCCATCCCTGCCTCGGGGGTTCCAGGAACTGGGTGTCCACTGGACGGGTGTGCAAAGCTCCAGCTAGTGTCAGGCCAGAGAATTTTGCAGGGACAGGAAGGCTGTGACGGTGTAGGTGATGTGGGCGGACTCAGACCTAACCTTAAGTTTCACCTGCTACTTGATGCCATTTAACTTCTGAGGCTCAGCATCCTCGTGTGGGAAACAGGGCTCCCATTGCTGGCCTCACAGGGTAACTCAGGGGACTCAGGAAGTACTGCACGTGAGAGCAGTCCCAGGCCCCCAGCAGTGGCAATTTATGATTGTGGCTTCACTTTTAGGCTAGGGCCTTTTAAAGAGATAAGGGTTTTGGAAAAGACAGGCCAGAGCCTCGTCGCATGGCACAGCCGGGGCAGGAAGAGCTCAGGGAGCCTTGGGGCCATCCCACCTGTTTTACAGACGAGAACCATGGATAAAATGTGTTACCAAGAATTACACAAATTGTCAGTGGTATGGCCAGGACACAGAGAGGGCGTCTGGTTCCAAAGGCCCATGCTTTCCAGTAAACTATGCCGCAGGCACAGCCACCCACCTACCACCAACCCAGCCACACTCTGCTCACTCGCTCAAAAGATGTTTACTAGCATCAGGTCCCCCTGCTCTGGCCCCCCGGGCAGCCTCTGTCTTCCCTGAGAAGGATCCATATATCCACCTCTGGCCTCATTCTGCCCACATGTACTTCCTGGTGACATCTTCCTTGCTCCCTTTCCCACTAGTCCAGTCAGGATGTTCCAGAACCAGATTTAAGACACTTTGCTCTCTGAGCCACACAAGCGCACCCACAGAGGAGGGGCATGGTCCTGTGTGGAGACCCTGTGGCAGACTCTGTCTGAGCCATCTGCCCTGTCCCAGAGAATGACCTGAGGGTCACCCCACCCACATGAGACCAACCCTGCAGCACGCTCTCCTGTCCCGCCCATCTCTCCTCCTCCCTCGGAGAAGCTCTCCCGACTCCACTGTCCGGGTAGGTCCCTCTGCGATTCCCAGGAGGATCCCAACGGCTGTGCCCCTCTGCTTCCCACACTGGCATGGCTGCTAGGCACAGGGACTATTGCACTCACACCTGCATCAACACAGCTGTGCTCAACAGTCACATGGTGCAGGAAGGTATGTGTGGCCAGTAAGTGGGGCTAAGTCAAGATGCCACCAGAAGCCGGGCGTGGTGGTGCATGCCTGTGGTCCCAGCTACTCAGGAGGCTGAGGTGGGAGGATCACCTGAGCTCAGGAGTTCCAGGCTGCAGTGAGCATGATCACACCATTGCACTCCAGCCTGGGTGACACAGTCACCCAGGAAAAAAAAAAAAAAAAAAAAGATGCCACCAGAATATGGGGCAAGTCTGGAAAATGTAACACCAGGCACCTGAAGCTGACAGAATCAACAACAGAGAACAGCCTCTTCAAAACTGCAAGGCACTAGGAGCCATATGCTGCTCTGGGATCAGGAATGAGATAACGGAAGCCACCAAACCCAATCAGAACTCTGAAGGGCTCAGTCCCTGGGTCTGAGCAAAATGCCGGCACTCTCAGGGAGGGAGGGGAAGGAGCACCTGGTCTCTGAACAGCTGCTGGCGGGAGTGAGAGCGGGGGTGCCACGTGCTTCCCATCCCACCCTCAGGAGTACTCCCTGACATACACACGCACAAGAGGAGATGCACAGCTGGCCCGCAGAGGCACAGCCCCACAGGTCTCTGCACCATTCTTCTAGCCGCTAAGCCTTGAAGTGCCCTCAGGAACCCCCAGTCCACACCATTCTAATTCTGCGTTGGGCAAACAGCCTTCTGGGCCAGCCCTGGGCCTCCCTGGCAGGAAGGGCACCCAGAGGCAGGGGTCAGCCTGTCCAGCTTCTCCCTTGGTGCCCATGAACCTGCCTCGTGTGAGCCAGCCTCTCAGAGCCTGTGGTGACTGGGCAGAAGAGAACATGCTGTGAGAGACCAGGCCTGGCCCTGGCAGCTCTGAGCCCCCTGCTCTCACTCACACTGGCCTTGTGCCCTGCACTTCAGACCCATTATTCCATTCAACCCTCACAACAATCATAGGAGGCAGAGGCTGCCGTTTCACAGCAGCGGAAACTACGACAGAGAGGCTCAGTCACTTGTCCAGGGTCTGACTCTGCCTCCTAGCCCAAGGCCTCTGCCCTAACCACCAACCTAGCTGATGTGCCGCAGACAGGGTGGCCAGAGACATGTTCTAAAGGCTCAGGGTCCTGCCCCGGGGCTTCTCAGTGAGCTACTCCCCCTCTTACCCAAAGATCCATGTGATGCTGAGGTCCCCAAAAATGTGTTTTCCGACTGACTCAGGTGGCCCTGGGGCTGCTGCAGGAAATGCGAGGAAAGGCTGACGGGAGGGGACGGGGATGCTGAGTGGAAGGAGGCAGAGCTGCCCAAGGAGCCAGGGATGTTCACGGGTGCAGAGCTCTGTAGCAAGCTGCCACCTGCAAGAGAGGCCCGGGGAGGGCGGGCCGGGTGAGGCCAGCGCAAGCCAGGCGGGCCGCATGGAGCAGGGGGCCTGGGCCAGGTGGGAACCTGAGGAGTCCTCCAGGCTGCCCTGCCCACCCTGCCCCGTACCGATGGTGATGCTTCCTGGGTGGGGCACCGTGCTATTATCGAAAGTCTTCTCCAGGGCAGCCACACCAAACTCATTCAGGTCCAGGTCATCCAAAGCAGACTCTATGGACAGAGAGAGGAGGATGTGACCTCCTAAGGGCCCATCTGACCCTGACCACCTCATCTGCCCATGCTGCATCTTCACACCCATGCTGCACTGGGCCCATGCTCTCCCAAGCCCTGCACCCTTCCTTCAACTGCTTCCTGTGGCAACCCTGACTCCTGAGGCCGAGGGCCGGCGATGTCCAACCCAAATGTCTCTCCTTCCTGAATCCTTCTTTGACACTTCCAGGAGGAATCACGTCCCCCTCCAGGGTCCTTGCCTTGGACAGGGGTCTTGCCCTGATGTTACAGCTCAAGGGTCTAGCCCTGGGCTCAGTGGGGGTGGGCAGGTCTCTGGGCACTCAGTAGAGCAGGTGCGTGACAAATGTCCACTGCATGGGAAATTTCCCTCTAGAGGGCAGGAGCAGCGTGTTGTCATCTGTCTCCCCAGTGCCTACCACAGGACCTGGCACAAAGCGGGCACCTAGAAATGAGTACTGAAAGAAATGAGCATTGATTTCTAACACCAGGAGTTCTGAGAACATCGTGCTGGCTGTTCACTGAACAAGGATACCAGTGAGATGAATGGGGGCTGAATGACACGTCTTGGGGTGAGACTATCCTCACCCAGGGAAAAAGGCACCTCTTTCTAATTTGAGCAAAGGAGTTCTAAGGGTCAGTCTTGGCCCTATACCTTGGGGTCATTCACCCTTTAGATCAAAGGACCTGGAGTGCCCACCCTCTGATTTTTCCAAGACAGATGTCTAAGGGGACTGGTGTGCTGATTTGAGTCTCACTTCAGAGACTGGGGTGTCTCTTACCCCAGACCCAGTCCTGGACTTGCAAACAGAAATGGCCTAGTTACCTATGACGGACTCTACCGTGTCGCTGGTGGGGTAGAAGGGGAGAGCGTTTGCATTCATGCCAGGGATGCTGCTGGTGCCCACTGGGCTAGGGGGGGTAGCTGCCAGGCTGGAGGTGATGCTAGAAGAGATGCTTGAGGTCAGGGGGCTGCCTGCGGGGAGAATGCCCAGCATGTCCTGCAACGAGAGAGGGAAAAGGAGAGGCAATGGAATGCCTGCGTACGGAGGCCAGGAGAGGCTGGAGAGGGGCTGGGGGCAAGGGAAATGGCCCATGCCAGCTCTAGTCCGGGTATCCCCATGCCCAGATGGGCCCCGCCCTCCCGACACCTTGTTGAGAGGCTGGAGTCAGAAGTGCAGAGGTTGCCAGGCCCACTCACCCCTACAGTCCTGTAGCAGGGAAGAGAGAAGCGAGTACAGGGCCTGGCACTGTGCAGAGACTCCAGAAACACTTTCTTGACTGAGTCTAGGTGAGGGGCTCCAGGGCCTGACCCACTACCCTCTCTGGATTTGTGGCTGGGACCCCACTTTCATCCTGCCCTCAGCTTTCAGGGAAAGCGGTACCTCCCACTCCCCGAAGGCTCCTGGGGTTCTGGGCAAGTCCTGTCCACAGCAGAGGGGAGGAAAGGGGCTGAGAGCTCTATACCTGTTTGGGCTGAAGCAGAGGCTGCTCTTGACTCCTGGGCTCTAGTGAATGGGGTTTTAATTTGGCCTGAGAGAGAAAATTCAGGGAGTAGATGAATATGGTGCTGGGGTTCCCTGAGTCCATCTGACCCTAAGGTTGTAAGTACCGGGGGCCGGTGATGGCAGACATGCAGTGCCCCTTCACATGTGGGCACACCCCTCCTTCTTCCTCCCACCCCCTACTCCCTTCCCCTACCCTAAGCAGGGAGCTGCCCTTCTCCTCCAGATGACTCTAGGCCTCATGTAAGCCCAGATTTCCCTCCAGGCCCAGTTAGAGACCCCTGTGTCCTCTTCCCCAGGCCCTGGCTTTGCATGAAGCTGCAGCCCTGGGGAGGCAGTGCAGCTTCCCCAGCCTTCCTGTCTTCAGCTGTAAACAGGCTGACACTGCTCTCTCTGCTCAGTCCCGGAGAGGCCAAGGACAGTAGAGTCCTAGCTCCCAGTCATCCTCCCCGCAGGTAGACCAGGACACTCCTCCAAGCTTCTCTTGCCCCATGCAGGAGAAGGCTAACCTCACTGCTGCCTCCCTTATCCCTTACCTGGCATTTGAAATTTTTCAGGTACTCGGCTCCCACCTGGTCTTCCCTCTCGAAGCCAGGAGCTTTCTTATAGCTGCCAGGGGCCAGGCCAGACTCCCCAGGGAAGACAATGCCCTCCAGGTTTGGGGGCTTCCTGATGGAGCTGGGTGGGGAGCCGCAGAGGTTAGACGGGCTGCCTAGGCTGCTGTTTCTACAGAGGAGCTGTGGAGAAGGAGGGGAAGGAGTGGGCCAGTGCACACGGCACAGGCTGCTGTGTGGCTTGTCCTCCACCCTCCACAGAGTGGAGTCTTCAGCAAGGGGCACTTTCATCTGCCAAAGAGCAGGAATGACCACTTGGGGACTCCAAACCTCACAAGGGAAAGCGGGGTGACATCAGGCTTTGTCCCTTCCACCAGACCTACAGGCTGATCAACACAGGCTCTGGAGACCACCCTCCCTCACCCTCCGGCCTGGGCTTTTGAAGAAGAATGATGGGATGGAAAAGAGAGAACCCCCTGGCCCAAGATCAAATACCACAGTGATCTCCCCAGGCCCAGGCTGAAAGGGCCTAGGAGGCAAGTGTTGGCTCTATCAGGCATGGTGCCCACCCACTCCCCAGGATGGGCACGTACGGCACTGAGGTCAGGGGCATGCGGGCTGGAGGGGCTCACAGGCACCGAGTCTCCAGCAGCAGACGGCATG
Organism: Callithrix jacchus; assembly: GCF_049354715.1. Lineage (NCBI taxonomy): Eukaryota > Metazoa > Chordata > Mammalia > Primates > Cebidae > Callithrix > Callithrix jacchus. Next base: position 131,715,549 of record NC_133506.1, on the reverse strand, counting down.
TACAGGACAGGACCCGGCTGGGTGGGGCTGGACACAGCTGAGGAAGGCTGCAGGTCGTCACTTAGGGGTGGCTCTGCAAGAGTCAGGGGCAGGGGTCAGCAGGCCCAAGCCAGCTCTGTCCCTCCAAAAATGCTCCTGAGTCCCTTCCAAAGGAGACCACGAACCCCCCTGCACATAAAGGAAAGGTTCTTACATCATCTCTAGTAACTCTGTGTCTGTACGCTTACTGTGTGCTGGGCACTGTGCCAGCACTTTGCAGTAATTGTGAATCTTCATGGTGACCAGAAAATATCAGTAATATGATCTCCGTTTTATAAATAAGAAAACGGAGATGCAGAGTAAAACCACCAAGGTAACAGAACTAAAAAACAGAAGAGCCAGGACTTGAATGCTGATCTACGCAACTCCAAAGCCTGAATCACTTCCTTATGCTGTCTGAACCAGGTGGTCCCAATACCCAGGGCTGGGCATCAAGAATATGCTTCTCCCTCCCAGGGCCCTCGATTTATTTTCTATTCTAATCTCAGAGATAGGGCCTGAGCCTGGGAAGAGGTTAAGGAGACCCAGGGCAGTATCCTGGGGTAGAAAAAGGTGTTAATAGGTGTGCAAGCTGGAGCTCTGCCTCCAAGACTGGTGGCAGGCCACAGTATCACGCTGAGGGTCTAGACCCACACTGTTCCATGAGGCAACTGAAGGCCACATGTGGCTACTGAGCTCCTGAAACAGGCTAGTCTGAATGGAAAAATGCCAGAGCATTAAAATCCATATCAGATCTCCCAGACTTAGTACAAAAAAAGGTAAAATGTTTTGATGATATATTTTTTTTGAGACTGAGTTTTGCTCTTGTTGCCCAGGCTGGAGTACAATGGCCTGATCTTGGCTCACTGCAACCTCCACTTCCTGGGTTCAAGCCACTCTCCTGCCTCAGCCTCCCGAGTAGCTGGGATTACGGGAATGCACCACCATGCCCGGCTAATTTTTGTATTTTTAGTAAAGATGGGGTTTCTCCATGTTGGTCAGGCTGGTCTCAAACTCCCGACCTCAGGTAATCCACCCACCTCGGCCTCCCAAAGTGTTGGGATTATAGGTGTGAGCCACTGTGCCTGGCTGTTTTGATAATTTTTTATATCGATCATTGAAATGATAACCTTTTATATTGGGCTTTTCTTTTTTTTTTGAGACGGAGTCTTGCTCTGTCACCTGGGCTAGAGTACAATGGCACGATTTTGGCTCACTGCAGCCTCTGCCTCCCAGGTTCAAGCAATTCTCCTGCCTCAGCCCCAAGTAGCTGGGATTACAGGTGTGTGCCACTCACTATGCCCCACTAATTTTTATATTTTTAGTAGAGACAGGTTGTCACCATGTTGGTCAGGCTGGCCTCAAACTCCTGACCTTGTGATTCGCCTGCCTTGGCCTCCCAACGTGCTGGGATTACAGGTGTGAACAACCGCACCCGGCCTTTTTTTTTATTTCATTTTTTGAGACAGGAGTCTTGCTCTGTTGCCCAGGCTGGATTGCAGTGGCACAATCTCAACTCACTGCAACCTGTACCTCCTGGGTTCAAGTGATTCTCATGCTTCAGCCTCCAGAGTAGCTGGAATTATAGACGCATGCCACCATGCTCAGCTAATTTTCATATTTTGCTGTATTTGTTAACATGCTTAAAGATTTTAACTTTAAAATGATATATGGAGGTTGCATTATATTCTGACTGGCTAGCTCTGCTCTAGCGGCCCGAGCAGGACTCAGCAGAGAAGACCTCCATGTTCCATTAGTGATGTCTGTCATGGGTATACCATGGGGTAGCTGGTGGGATTTGCCAAGTCAGCTGTGGGAGGCACAGTGCCTCAACCCTCCCAGGGACCATGAGTGCCCAACCAGGGGAACAGACCCTGCAGTCTCTATCTTACTACCTCAGAAGCTCCAGGCTTTCAAGGCCACTTCCAGAAAGGTGGGGGAATGGAGTGGATAAGGCCTGCTACTGGCAGGCCAGGACTCCTGTACAGGGCGTACTGCCAGGGGCCATCCCCTGCCTGAGCGTGAGCAGGCCAGGGGAGAGAAGGGTAGAGAGGGCACTGCTCTGGGGCAATGGGAACAGCATACGTTCTACGTGGGCAAAGGCGCAGAAGGGTCCTCGGGGACAGCTGCCCGACTGCTGCATGTCGTTGCACTTGGTGGACTTGTAGATCTGGAGGGCAGAGCAGAGGTGGGTCAGGCTCAGGCCCTGAGGGAAGGCCGAGCAGGCTCCCCTTCCTCCAGCATGGGTGGGCTGACTTAGTCATCTCTTGCCCTGTGCCTCTGGCCCTTCCCTCCCCTCTCCTCCATGTCTCTCCCTACCAACTTCTTACTCAAACTCCTGAGGCAGCCCACCACCCCTCCCCACTGTCACTGACACCCTCCCTTCTGGGGTCACAGGTCCCACCAGCCCTCCCAAAGGGATCCCCCAGGGACTCTCCACTCACGGGCATGGCCAGGGCTGTGCCTCTGAGCATGCACCCTGGGCATTAAGGGAGCCATGATCTCAGGAAGCCACCCTTGTCAACATGCCCCCTGGTTTGTGACCTATACTAAGTAACTTTCCACTCTGCTGTCTGCAGATACATGAGGTAGTTTCTGTCCACGTGGCTACCTCAGGGTGTCCTGCTTCCATGGAATATCAAGGGCAGGGACTGCAAGTGTCTCTGAACCCCAGAAAAGACTTGGCACACTGTTACGATCCAGGCTACCTCATGGGGCCAGAGGGCAGGGGAACTGTGTCAGGGAGGTTGCTGATAATCTAGGCTCTGATATGAGACAGGACAACGGGAAGGATGGGAAGGAGCTTGTTTATTTTTTCAGTCCCCTTTTTTTTTTTTTTTTTTTGAGACGGAGTTTCCCTCTTGTTGCCCAGGCTGGAGTGCAATGGTATGATCTTGGCTCACTGCAACCACCACTTCCTGGGTTTAAACATTTCTCATGCCTCAGCCTCCTGAGTAGCTGGGATTACAGGCATGCGCCACCACATTTGGCTAATTTTGTATTTTTAGTAGACAGGGTTTCTCCATGTTGGTCAGGCTGGTCTCAAACTCCTGACCTCAGGTGATCCGCCCACTTCGGCCTCCCAAAGTACTGGGATTACAGGCGTGAACCACCTCGCCCAGCCAATCCTTTTTTTTTTTGAGATGAAGTCTTGCTCTGTCACCCAGGTTGGAACGCAGTGGCTTGATCTCGCCTTACTGCAACTTCTTCGTCCTGGGTTCAAGTGATCCTCCCACCTCAGCCGACTGAGTAGCTGGGATTACAGGCACATACCACCCCATCCAGCTAACTGTTGTCTTTTTAGTAGAGATGGGATTTCACCATGTTGGCCAGGCTGGTCTCAAACTCCTGACCTCAAGTAATCCACCCACCTCGGCCTCCCAGAGTGCTGGGATTACAGGCGTGAGCCACTGCGCCCAGACCTATTTTTTCAATCCTAATGTCACTGGATTACAAGCACCATGAGTGGCATAAAGCCCAGGGTGGGCAGGTCACCATACTCCATCTACGCCCACCCTGTCAGGAGGCCTGGGGGACACAGAACTGGAAGCAGAGGGCTGCTTGGTGACCATGGGCTCAGAACAGGAGAAGCTGCCAAACTCAGCAGACAGGACTTCTCTAGGCACTGCGTGGGGAGAGCCAGTGGCTGGGACTGCAGGCATGAGCCACTGCACCTGGCCAATCCTTTTTTTTTTTTGAGATGGAGTCTCGCTCTTCACCCAGGCTGCCAACACCTACCCTGACCCTGCTTGCCTCTCTCTTTACTTCCCAAAGGCCCCTCGCCCCGCCCTGCTGCAGGGCCCACCTCGGGGTGGAACTGTTGCTCGGTGCGGGTGTGGCAGTACTGGCAGGCATCTCCATTCTCACACTTGCCGGGGTCTCCCCACTCATCCCCGTGCTTGACGTTTGGACATGGAGACGACCTGGCCAACAAGAGGGTGGGATTAGATGGAGGCAAGAGAGGGTGAGATTGGAGCCTAGTGGGTGCCACCTGGACCCCGCCTCATAGGCGTGGGCACAGAAATGGAAAAGACCAGCTGCAGAGTCAGGCCCTTGCTGGTGCCATAAGTCAAGCTTTCTCTGGCCCAGCCTGGCTGCATCACCATGAAGGATATTGTTTGATTCCCCTCGGCCAGGCCCTCCCACCAGCCCAAGCAGGGTCAGGCTGGAGCCATAACCACACTGTCCACACTGTGGCCTGGCCCTCGTCCAGCACATTCCCCTCAGGATCAGAAGCGGGGGGGTCACAGAGACGATCTGACCAGGGTCCTCATTCATGCAGGAGGTGAAGCTGGGCTCCTGTCCAGCCATCCTTACTATGCCCCTCCCCCCAGGCCCTGGGTCTGCGATCCTGTCCTCCCCAGGGCCAGCCTCCCCACCTCCCAGAGAGCCACAGTGGGAGTAGCATCTGTCTGACCCCTTCCCTGCCACTCCTCCCTCCCGTGGCTGGCCTCCTGGGGCCAAAGGACCTGTATTTGTGCTTCCGGGGGCTCCGCCGCCGGTCCTTGCTGTTGTGATGGTAGGGACAGGCATAGCCTTGGCGGCACAGCCGCGGGGGCTTCTTGCAAGGCTCCGTCTTATAGTTCCCCAGCACATAAGCAGTCTCTGCACAGGGGGCCAGAGGGCAGGGGTCAGGTGACAGGAGCTGGAGCACCCCAAGACTAGCAGGACTGAAGTGGAGGGAAGGAGAAGCCACTAGGAAGGAGTCTAAGACTGGAGGCCCCTTCGAGATGAGAGTAGGGCCCTTCTCCCAGGCCATGGCTCAGTCACAGGTACGGCAAGGCCGAAAGATTCTGTCCCTCAGAGAGACACCCACAGCTCACAGGGTGAAAGGGCTGGAAACATTTGCATGTGCACTTAGATACGTGCCTGTGCACATGTGAAAGCCTAGGGGGATCTTGGGAACATGATGTGTCAGGGAAAACACCCTTAGAGGCGCCTTTTGAACGGAAGGTGTAGGGTGGGATGCGGGCCAGGTCGGGGCTTCGGCTGAAACAGGCAGTAGGTGGCGATGAGCCAAATCCCCAGGGCTGCTATAAACTGGACAGGGATGGAACAGCCGGGGCATGGGTGCCTGTACCTTGCCACCGAGGCTCCTCGCTGAGGATCTTTTCTATCATGGCATGGCTCGCTGCCCCGGCTGACTGGCCCTCTATGCTCCCCTCTACTGTGGTCTGACCGTTCTGCAAGGCCTCCATGGCCTGAAGCTCCCTGAGAGGAGAGGAAAGAACAGAGGGTGGAAAGGGGGCATGAGGCAGCAAGAACCAGAGTGCCAGCCCTCCACTGCAGTCTGCGATACTCACCGTCATCAGCCGCCAGGCCCCTGCCCTGGACCCCAGCCTACTGCCATCAGCCCAGCCCAGCACCCAGCCCACCTGATGTCGTAGACAGGGGAGCGGAGGTCATGGGGCCCGTGGGCGAAAGCGCAGTGCAGGCCGTTTTTGGTGCAGTTGCCTTTCGAGTCTGTCTCGTGGATGCAGATTCCAGTTTTGTAGTAACGAAGGTGGTATCTGCGCTCAGTGTCCCCTGTGGTTCTGTGAAGGAATGGGCACCTGGAACACAGTAGTAGGGGTTACTCAACTTTGCTGCCTGTAGCCTAGGCTTCCCTGCCTACCCCGTGCCCTTTCCCCAACGGTTGAAAGGCTTTCATTATGGCCTGGAAGGTGCATTAGGAAGAAGGCAATGCGAGGTAAGAGAACCTCCCTGCTGCTGTGGCTCACAGCCTAAACTGGGCCCAATAGGGCCTGGTATTCCCGGGCAGGACAGACACCTGGGAGAACAAATGCTGCCCAGACTTGGGGGCCATCAGAGAACCAAATGATCTACTCAAAACTTAGGTACACCCCTCATCCCTTGAGTGCTTCATTAAGCTAGGGGTAGGGATCTTTTCTATCATGGACCTCTGTAAGAAGGAGGTGCTGGGCCAGACCAGCAGCTCACACCTGCAATCCCAGTACTTTGGGAGGCAAGGCAAGAGGATTATTTGAGGCCAGGAATTTGAGGCCAGCCTGGGCCACAAAGTGAAGACATCCCCCTACCAAGCTTTACAAATTAAAATGTTTAAAAACCATGGCTGGGCGTGGTAGGTCACATCTGTAAATCTCAGCACTTCAGAAAGCTGAGATGGGTGAATCACCCGTGGACAGGAGTTTGAGACCAGCCAAGCGAACATGGTGAAACCCCATTTCTATAAAAAAAAACAAAAAATTAGCTGGGTGTAGTGGCATGCATCTGTAATCCTGGCTACTGGGGACGCTGAGGCAGAACTGCTTGAACCCGGCAGGTAGAAGTTGCAGTGAGCTGAGATCGCACCACTGTACTCCAGCCTGGGCAACAGAGTGATACACTGTCTCAAAAAAAACAAAAACAAAAACAAAACTGAAGCTGGGCACAGTGACTCATGCCTGTAATCCCAGCACTTTGGGAGGCCAAGGGGGGTGGATCACCTGAGTTCAGGAGTTCGAGAGCAGCTTGGCCAACATGGTGAAATCCCATCTCTACCAAAAATGCAAAATTAGCCAGGTGTAGAGGTGCACACCTGTAGTCCCAGCTATTTGGGAGGCTGAGGCAGGAAAATCACTTGAACCTGGGAGGCGGAGGTTGCAGTGAGCCAAGATCGCACCATTGCACTCCAACCTGGGCAACAGAGTGGAGTTTCATGGTGCAGCGAGCTATGATGGTGCCACTGCATTCCAGCCTGGGGAAAGAGGGATACCCTGCCTAAATAAATAAAAATTATAAAAATTAAGAAAAGAAAGAGAGCTGATGTAGAGAAGGTTCTATGAGACAAGTAGGGGTCAATGAATATTCTCTCTCAGTGATACTCCCAGGTTTGTCACCACCTTATGTTTGTCATTATTTCTCTACAGAGATTTGCAGTAAGATATTTAGGGTCAGGCCAGGCGCAGTGGCTCACACCTATAATCCCAGCACTTTGGGAGGCTGAGGCGGGTGGATCACAAGGTCAAGAGATCGAGACCATCCTGGTCAACATGGTGAAACCCTGTCTCTACTAAAAATACAAAAATTAGCTGGGCATGGTGGTGCGTGGCCTGTAATCCCAGCTACTCGGGAGGCTGACAGGAGAATTGGCTGAACCCAGGAGACGGAGGTTGCAGTGAGCCAAGATCGAGCCATTGCACTCCAGCCCAGGTAACAAGAGCAAAACTCTGTCTCAAAAAAACAAACAAACAAAAAAGATATTTAGGGTCAGCAGACCTGGGCACTGGTGAGGCGCTCTCTCTCTAAACAGCCAGCTTTGGTGGGAACCGCATGGGATATGGCAAGTGTACCCCTCGGATAGGGAAGGGCCCTGTGATCCTCAGGGGAAGATGAAAAAGGGCCAAGGAGCCTGCTGGGTTCAGATGTGGGTCCTTAGGCTTAGTGAAAGAAAGGCCTGTTTTAGGTTTCCTAAAAGTGGGAAAGGGAAATGACATCCCCAGCCTTAGGGATGGTAGGGTCTGAGCCCAGGTTCGGGCCATGGGCTAGGCTGCAACCAGTCCTCTAAAAGCAACCTCTGGCTGGCTTCCCCGAATCTGCCCAGCCTACCCTGAGGGCATCTGACCCAGAAGGAGACATGGGGCTCCTCTGAGGACAGGCTGGGTCACTCACTCGTCGCCCTCCGGGCAGAGGCCTGTAGCCTCGTCGTACTTGGTGCAGTAGACGTCAGGGCTGTAATTGAAGGTGCCGTCCCGACGGCGGATAGATCGGCGGCGCCGCTGGTTCACGAAATGCCAGTGGAAGCAGGTGTAGGGCCGATGCTGCGTGCATTTGTGTTGTACAAAGAGTGGGCACTGCTCCGTGCGGAATTCCTTCAGGTACCTGCAGAGAGAGCCCCATGTGGGGCAGGCCAGGAGCAGAGAGTGAAGTCTCCAGTTCCCAGTTAGCCACCAAGTCCCCTGAGGGCCCTGCCCTGGGGTGCTAGTGCCACTGGGACACCAGGAGAGACCCAGAGCTGTAAGACTGCACCTCAGCTCTAGGATCCAAACCCACACCCAAATCCCACACGAGCCTGAAAGGCAGGAACCACAGACCGCAGGGCCCTCGGCCGTCAGCTGCCTGCCGTGTTGACCAGCTGTGGCATTCATCAGCAGCTTGGTTCTCTGAGCCCTCTCCAAGATTTCCCAAGCCAAACCACTAATCACAGGCAAAGGGAGCATGAGGTGCCTCTCCCAAACTCTACAGGCCTCTGCTATTCAGGTCCTCCTGCCTGTTGTTGCAGGCCTCACCTGTACCATGAGCTGGAGCTGTGGGCTGAGGGGAGAATCTGTAGATAAGCACTTAGGCTTTTCAGCTCTGAAGCTGAAAGCCCAAGTCACAAGGCATCCCTTGGGATTACTGACTAAGTAACTACCATCTTCTGCCTGCCTTTGCCCAGACATTTCCTAGCACTACCTAGATCTCTGCTTGGGGAAAAGCTCATATTGACGTTCTGAAGAGACCCTCCCACCCACCCCTGCTGCTCCAGCCTGTTCTGTCCCCAGTAGTGTCACTGTACGTGACTACCTGCAGCAGCTGGGCTATTTATGTCCTGGGCCATGAAGCTGTCTCCTTTTGGCCACCTTCTCCCAGCCTTCACTGGTCTCTCTCCTCTGCCCTACATGTGTAATGGCCAAGACACTCCCAAATCTCTTCTCCCACATCCCATCCAGCAGAAGGCCCCAGACCCACTTGCCCCCTTACAGGACACACTGTCCATCTGGGTTTTTGTTCGCTACATGTGTCCAGGTTGGGGGGAGGTCTCCTAGACTAGGTCCCCCCACCAAGCCCTGGGAAGGACAGGCAGTTAGTATAGTTCTCTTTAGTCTCTTGAGCCTAACAATGCAAGCAACAAATGGCTTGGGATGGGGCATCTAAGCCACTGAGGATGGTGCCAGAGGCTTAGAGATTGTATGCAGGAAGAAGTGTGAAGGGAACAGCAGCCTGACCTGAAACGATTGCCGGGGTTCCAAGCAGAGCCTGGATCCAAGGGCATGGAACAAAGGCCAAAGGGTCCAGCCCATGTCTCCGGCTCATGCCAAGACACTCAGGGTCTTTCCAGTCTGGCCATAATAAAGGTGTAGGGACAGCCAGGTTCAGGGAGGAGACCTTTCAGACAGGTTTTCCTTTTTTTTTTTTTTTTTTTTTTTTTTTGGGACAGTCTCCCTCTGTTGCCCAGGCTGGCACACAATGGTGCAATTGCTGTTTACTGCAACCTCCACCTCCTGGGTTCAAGCAATTCTCCTGCCATGGCTTCCTGAGTAGCTGCGATTACAGGCACCCACCATCACACCCAGCTAGTTTTTGTATTTTTAGTAGAGATGGGATTTTGCCATGTTGGCCAAGTTGGTTTTAAACTTCTGGCCTCAAGTGATCCACCTGCCTTCGCCTCCCAAAGTGCTGGGATTACAGGCATAAGCCACAGACAGGTTTTCTTTAACACAAATGAAAAATCCTCCCAGCCTTAAAGCGTGAAGTGTCCAGGTGTATGCACCGAGAGGCCTGGGGGCAGGCAGCTGGATGCTCCATAAGGAGCACAAATAGGTTAAGGGGCAGTGAAGCCTTCAGAGTCGTGCTGTTTATTCAGCTCACATTTACTGGGAACCTACTAGGTGCAGGCACGGTGCTAAGCAGTGAGGACCCTGAGGAAGGGGAGGGTCCCTGTCCTTAAGAAGCTCATGTTTTCATGAGAGAAACACACAAATAACAGGGGAATTGAGTGTGGAAAGGATTATGAGGTAGGTTTGCTCAGGGGCCTTGCACAAAGAGTGGGCACTGCTCTGTGTGGAATTCCTCAGGTACCTGCAGAGAGATCCTTCCAAAAGGATCCTTGACCCAGGCTGGGATGCAGGAAGGAGGAAGGGAGAAGGGAGATGTACTAGTGGATGAAGAATTTCAGGGTGTTTTAGGCACAGGAACAGTATGAGCTTGGAGACAGAATGTGTCTGGTTCTAAGAGCTCCCAGTTCCTTTGTGGATGTGTGTGGAGTAGGAAGGGAACTGGAAGACAGAAGAGGAGGATGAGGTGAGGTGCAGGAGGCAAACCACAAATTTCATCTCTGGGCCCCAGGTACATCCTGAAGATACCAAGCAGAAATCTGGAAGGCTCCCTATGGCCTGATGTGCTCTCCTGGTCCCTTTGGCATTCAAAGCAAAGGTCCTTCTTCTTCTCCTTTACTGCCTGGTTAAACAGAAAGCTGTGCTCTCCTGCTGCACACAGATACCAAGCCTGGCACTGAGCTGGAATACCCATTCCTCAAACTGCTGGGACCATCTGCCTCCTGACTTTTTTGGAGCCACAAAGAGACTACCGCACGATGTAACAAAATGTGAGAGAAGGAACTTCCCTGAAAAAGGACCAGGACTGGGACCAGAAACACAGAATAGTTGAGGCATGGTTAGAATGGGCAGATTCAACATGGTGAAACCCTGTCTTTACTAAAAATACAAAAATTAGCTGGGCATGGTGGCGTGCACCTGTAATCACAGCGACTCAGGAGGCTGAGGCAGGAGAATCACTTAAATATAGGAGGCGGAAGTTGCAGTGAGCCAAGATAGCGCCACTGCACTCAAGCCTGGAGACAGAGGGAGACCCCCTTTAAAAAAAAAAAAATGGGCAGATTAAGGACAGAACACCCAGTTAAACTGGAATCTCATATTAGCAATGAATAATATTTTAGCCTAAGTCAGTCCCAAATATTGCATGGGACATATTTATCCTAAAGAAATCACCTGTTTCCAGTCAGGCATGGTAGCTCATGCCTGTAATCCTACTACTTTGGGAGGCTGAGGTGGGCGGGTCACCTGAGGTCAGGAGTTTAAGACCAGACTGGCCAAAATGGTGAAATCCCATCTCTACTAAAAATACAAAAAGAATTGGTTGGACACAGTGGCTCACACCTGTAATCCCAACACTTTGGGAGGCTGAGGTGGGTGCATAACAAGGTCAGGAGTTCACCAGCCTGGCAAAGATGGTGAAACCCTATCTCTACTAAAACTACAAAATTTACCCAGGTGAAGTGGCAGGCGCCTGTAATCCCAGCTATGTGGGAGGCTGAGGCAGGAAAATCGCTTGAACCCGGGCGGCAGAGGTTGCAGTGGGCAGAGATCACGCCACTGCACTCTAGCCTGGGCAATAGAGTGAGACTCCATCTCAAAAAATAAAATAAATTAGCTGGGCATAGTGGTATACACCCAGCCCTCTAACGTTTTATAAAGCACTTTTTTTTGAGATGGAGTCTCGTTCTGTCGCCCAAGCTGCAGTGCAGTGGCTTGGGCCCAGGAGGTTGAGGCTGCAGTAAGCCGTGCTCAAGCCACTGAACTCCAGCCTGGGCAACAGAGCAAGACTCTCTCTCAAAAAAAATTATAATTAAAAAAATTAAGGCTGAGTATGGTGGTTCACACCTGTAATCCCAGCACTTTGGAAGGCCAAGGCGGGTCAATCACCTGAGGTCAGGAGTTCGAGACCAGCTTGGCCAACATGGCAAAACCCCTGTCTCTACTAAAAATACACAAATTCACTGGGCATGGTGGTGGGCACCTGTAATCCCAGCTACTGGGGAGGCTGAGGCAGGAGAATCGCTTGACTAGAGGAGGCAGAGCTTGCAGTGAGCCAAGATCATGTCACTGCACTCCAGCCTGGGTGACAAGAGCAAAACTCCATCTCAAGAAAAAAAATTATAAACAACAAAAGTCAGGCTACATCAAATCTAAATTCAATCACTTGCCCCACTAAACCAACAGTGGTAACGAGTAAGGGATTAATGATAAATTAGATAAATTACATCACCCTTAAGGAGACGTTAAACCAAGAGCTAAACTGCTATCAACTGTTTCCAGATAATGTTTAAATCCTGTCCCAAGTTGTTTAATAATAGATTTATCAGTGATTTATCAGATTTATCATTTTCACTCTTTTCCGAGGAGTGTTAGAATTTGAATACATTGAATAAACAGAAAAGTACTAGAAATGACTGACAGAAAAACTAGTGTGTAAATTTAGAGATGATAGGGAGAAAGCAGCATTTCAATTTACATCTAGTTCCCCATTGCTTCTAGAAGAGTGTTTAACCTCAAGCTGACTCTACCTCCCCTGCTGCCACTAACCTCCCCCTCTCCCTAACAACAAAATAAACTTTTTTTTTTTTTTTTTTTTTGAGAGAGTTTCACTCTTGTTGCCCAGGCTGGAGTGCAATGGCACAATCTTGGCTCAGCGCAACCCCCCACCTTCCCAGGTTCAACCTATTCTCCTGCCTCAGCCTCGCAAGCAGCTGGGATTACAGGAATGCACCACCACCACACCCAGTTAATTTTGTATTTTTAGTTGAGATGGGCTTTCTCCATATTTGTCAGGCTGCTCTTGAATTCCCAACCTCAGGTGATCTGCCTGCCTCAAGGCCTCCCAGAGTGCTGGTATTACAGGCATGAGCCATCTCGCCCAGCCTATTTTTTTTTTTTTTTGACAGGAGCTCACTTTCTTGCATAGGCTGGGGTGTAGCAGCTCAAGCAGGGCTCATTGCAGACTTGACCTCCTGAGCTCAAGTGATCCTCCCAGCTCAGGCTTTGCAGTAGCTGGGACTAGAGGCTCGTGCCCCCATGCCTAGCTAAATTTTTTTTATTTTTAGTACAGACAAGGTCTCACTATATTACCCAGGCTGATCTTGAACTCCTGAGCTCAAGTAATCCTCCCCTGCTTTGACCTGCTGAAGTGATAGGATTACAGGTGTGAGCCACCACACGTCGCCTGTAAGGAGATTTTATGTGTTTCATCTTTGATAATGTCTTTTTGCATACACAGATATTTCTAAATGTTAATAACATTCCACAAGCATACAGGTTTGGTTTTTGTTTTTCCTTTTAGAGACAGAGTCTTACTCTGTCACCCAGGCTGGAGTGCAGTGGCACAGTCACAGCTCACTGCAGCCTCAACCTCCTGGGCTCAGAAGACCCTTCTACCTCAGCCTCCCAAGTAGCTGGTACAAGCAAGCATGCATGCGCCACCACGCCTAGCTAATTTTTGTATTTTTTGTAGAGACAGGGTTTTGCTGTGTTGCCCAGGCTCAAGCATATAATTTTTATTCAGGATATCCATCTTTTAGATGACAATTATAGAAATCTTTTTTTTTTTTTTGAGATGGAGTCTCACTCTGGTGCCTAGGCTGGAGTGCAGTGTCACAATCTCAGTTTACTACAACTTCTGCCTCCCAGGTTCAAGGGATTCTCCCTGCTTCAGCCTCCTGAGTAGCTGGGATTACAGGTGCCTGCCACCACACCTGGCTAATTTTTGTATTTTTTTTAGTAGAGACAGGGTCTCATCATGTTGGTCAGGCTGGTCTTAAACTCCTGACCTCAGGTGATCCACCTGCCTCGGCTTTCCAATGTGCTGGGATTACAGGCATGAGCCACCACACCTGGCCAGAATTATATTAATCTTAATACTTATCTATTAATCATTTCCAGTTGAAGGTTTGGCATAAACTCAGCTGTGCAGGTTAATGGATTTAGTTTTATTTTTTTAGATGGAGTCTCACTGTTGCCCAGGCGGGAGTGCAGTAGCGCAATCTCAGCTTCAGCTCACTGCAACCTCTGCCTCCCACGTTCAAGTGATTTTCCTGCCTCGGCCTCCCGAGTGGCTGGGATTACAGGCATACAACACCACACCTGGCTAATTTTTTAATTTTTTTGGTAGAGATGGGGTTTCACCATGTTGGCCAGGTTGGTCTTGAACTCCTGACTTCAAGTGATCTGCCCATCTTAGCCTCCCAAAGCACTGGGATTACAGGCGTAAGCCACCAAACCCATCCAGTGGATTTCAAAATAGAGCCATTTCCTTTGCATTCATATCAAGATGCAAAATCCCTGATAGAATTATAGCCTACATTTGGAACATGTGTGCAGGAATGGAGAGCTTGCCATTGTTTTCACTTTTGACAGCACATAAGTATACAAGGCAGCTTAACATGACAATTAAACATTAGCTGTCATCGAAATGACTTCACTGCAGCACAGGGTTTGCATAGGCACTGTTTTGCTTTGTAATTTTAGGTTGAATTAACAAACATTACCTAATCCGCAACAAAAGCTGATTTTCAAAGCCATTCAGCATTCAATAGTAGTGGTTGACAGCAATTCTTCTCATTCAGAAAATTTTCAATCTCAGCCCTGACCTCAAAAAATGAAAAGAAAACTACCACTCCTAAGCCATCAAACTACTCTGCACCACATCAGAATATTCAGCTTCTATTTCTGACAAAAATTCATGGAACTGATGATTCACAAAACCAAGTAAAATCACTGCTGCTAAGAGTTCAATAACACATGATAAATTATTTTTTGCAAAGTATCTGCTGATGAATAACACAATGAGTAAACCACCTTACATTTTCACAAGCTTTGTAAATTTATCCAATTAAATACGTTTCTGCTGTACACATATTTTTACTACCACCAGCTGTAAAAGATACTAGTAGAATTACACTTTAGGTTGTACTGAATTAGTGTTTTCTTAGCTTTTTTTGAAAATATTCTCACCTGCAGTTGTTTCAAACAAACTATACATAGAAGCTAATTCTATACTCACTTCAAACCTGGCATCAACTCCACGAATAAGTAAAAACTAAACAGTATTAGTAACTAGCTGTGGACTCATCAATAGCCAGGAAATACCCCACAAAATCAGCCTTTTTTAATTGACTACTGATGTTGCTCCTAACATCCTCAACAGGACACTGTTCTTGCTGAAAAGCTAACACTCTGAAACAAAAGTGTGTTTTCTCTGGACACACTTCTCCAGCTGGTACAATCAAACACTATTTAATTAACTCAACATCCAGGAAATGGTTTTCCTTGCCTAGCTAACAAATGAGCCACTCAGAAACCTGTTTCAGTTGTAGCCTTGTTTTCATTTTTGTGAAGAAATTCTGCTGTAAGGAAATATTCCTAGCTCCATGCAGTGGCTCATGCCCGTAATCTCAGCAACTCAGGAAACGGAGGTGGGAGGATCACTTGAGCCCTGGAGTTTGAGGGCAACATAGCAAGACCCCATCTCTAAAACATTTTTAAAAAACTAAGCCAGGCGCGTGCCTGTAGTCCCAGCTAGTTGGCAAGCTGGAGAGGATCAGTAAACCCAAGAGTTTAAGGCTGCAGTGAGCTATGGTTGCACCACTGTACTCCAGCCTGGGTGACAGAGTGAGACACTGTCTCAAAAAAAAAAAAAGTCTGTACTGAAACAATGCATCACCATTATTAGGCCAAGCACAGATCACAATATTCCCAACTCATAAGAAAGCAATGGTCAGAAAAAAAATTTTAGGTCAAGGCCAGGCGCAGTGGCTCACGCCTGTAATCCCAGCACTTTGGGAGGCTGAGGTGGGCGGATCACCTGAGATCAGGAGTTCGAGACCAGCCTGGCCAACATGGAGAAACCCCATCTCTATTAAAAAAAAAAATTTAAGTTGAGCGCAGTGGCTCACGCCTATAATCCCAGCACTTTGGAAGGCCAAGCAGGCAAATCACTTGGGGTCAGGAGTTTGAGACCAGCCTGGCCAACGTGGAGAAACCCATCCATACTAAAAGTACACAAAATAATCCAGGCACGGTGGCTCATACCTATCCAAACTACTTGAGTGGCTGAGGCATGAGAATCATCTGAACACGGGAAGCTGAGGTTGCAATGAGATGAGATCACACCACTGTACTCCAGCCTGGGCAGCAGAGCAAGACTCTGTCTTGGAAAAAAAAAAAAAAGAAAAATAAATTTTTAAAGGAGTATTTCCTTTTTTCTTTTTTAAATAAAGAGACAGGGTCGGCCGGGCACGGTGGCTCACGCCTGTAATCCTAGCACTTTGGGAGGCTGAGGTGGGAGACCAGTCTGGCCATCATGGTGAAGCCCCATTTTTTTTTTTTTTTTTTTAAAGACGGGGTTTCACCATGTTAGTCAGGCTGGTCTTGAATTCCCGACCTCAGGTGATCCACCCGCCTTGGCCTCCAAAGTGCTTGGATAACAGGCGTGAGCCACCATGCCCAGCCTAAACCCTGTCTTTAAAAAAAAAGAGCCAGGCGCGGTGGCTCACGAGGTCAAGAGATCAAGACCATCCTGGTCAACAAAGTGAAACCCTGTCTCTACTAAAAATACAAAAATTATCTGGGCATGGTGGTACGTGCCTGTAGTCCCAGCTACTCGGGAAGCTGAGGCAGGAGAATTGCTTGAACCCACAAGGCAGAGGTTGCGGTGAGCCAAGATCGTGCCATTACACTCCAGTCTGGTTAACAAGAGCGAAACTCCGTCTCAAAAAAAAAAAAGAGAGAGACAGCGTATCGCTGTCACCCAGGCTGGAGGCAGAGTAGTGTTGCTCATTGCAACCTCAACTCCTGGGCTCAAGGTTTCCTCCTGCCTCAGCTTTCCAATATGCTGGGATGACAAGCATAAGCCACCATGCCCAGTCACAGCTATCTTTATCAGATGCTTTGCCACCAAATGTGTTAACAAAATCATCCGTGTGCCACTGAGCCTTAAAAGTGTAATGTTTGGCCAGGCGCAGTGGCATGTGCCTATAGTCCCAGCTACTCGGGAGGCTGAGGTGGGAGGATCACTTGAGCCCAGGAGTTCTGGGCTGTAGTGCGTTATGCCAATTGAGTGTCCACACTAAGTTTGGGATCAATATGGTGACCTCCCAGGATCGGGGGACCAACAGGTTGCCTAAGGAGGGGTGAACCAGCCTAGGTCGGAAACGGAGCAGGTCAAAACTCCCATGCTGATCAGTAATGGTATCATGCCTGTGAACAGCCACTGCACTCCAGCCTGGGCAACACAGCGAGACCCCATCCCCCCCCTTTTTTTTTGACCCCATCTCTTAAAATAAAAGAGTAAAATAAAAAGTGTAATGTTTGAAGTGAATTTTTCTCTTCCTCTTTTCTTCTGATGTAAGAAGTATGTACTGGTAATGAAGAATATATAAAGTGTGGTATGCTGATATATGTAGCAATATAAAGCAATGAGCATCACATATATCAGTCTCCTGTTGCAACTATTCGACTGTAGCTGAAGAGCACAAGCAGCCAAATAAGCGCAGGTTCAGTGGAAGATTTATTTAGGGACTCTTTCAAATTCATATAATCATCACATAATGAAATATCATTTTTTTTCAACCATTAAAAAATGTGAAGGACAGGCACAGTGGGTCATGCCTGTAATCCCAGCACTGTGGGAGGCCAAAACAGGTGGATTGCTTCAGCTCAGGAGTTCGAGACCAGCCTGGGCAACATGGCGAAACCCTCTCTCTACAAAAAAGTACAAATATTATCTGGATGTTGTAGGGCACACTTATAGTCCCAGCTACTCAGGAGGCTGAGGCAGGAGGATTCTTTGAGCCTGGGAGATCAAGACTGTAGTGAACCAAGATCGTGCCACTGCGCTCCAGCCAGGATAGACCGAGACCTGTCTTGAAAGGAAGTAAAAACAATTCTTAGCTTGTGGGCCCTATAAAAGCAGGAAGCAGGCTGGATTTGGCATGCAAGCCAGTTTGCTGACCTCTGCTCTACACTTGGGTTGTCTTTTTTTCCGTTTTTGTGAAGAAAGGGGTCTCCCTATTTTGCCTGAGCATGCAACTCCTGGGCTCAAGCCATTCTCTGGCCTCTGCTAAGCGCTGGAATTACAAGTGACCTCAGCTCTCAACAGTTGGTATGCCCCATCACGTCACACCCTTACATCTTCATACTTTGGATCATGTTGTTCCCTGGGTCTAGATCACCCTGAGGGTTACCTGGCCCTGCCTGCCCCCTCTTCCATGTTCCTACTGTATTATGTGAATATACCTGGTGCAGCTACCTCAGTGGATTCTGACTGTTTTATACTCTGCTGCATCTATCATCTTTGTACCCCTGCACAGAGCTGACCCACAGCAGGTGCTCAAGATGTGTGAAAGTGAAAGGAAAAGCAAAGAGCATCCCAAGTGGTACAAGCCTGGTACAAAGCAGCTCTGCACAAACCGAGTAAAACACAGAGAAGCAACTCCAACCTCTGACTTAGACACTTCTCCTGGCAATTAAATCAGTAAGCTCTCTCTTCCATACCATGTCTGCTCAGCTTTGTTCCTCACCTGTACACTAAAATTGAGATCTTCTGTCTCACACACAGAATAGAAAAGCAACCAAGGGGATTGCTGGCATGTGGCTCCTCTTTTGTCATTGGTGCTAGGAATGTGCAGAGACCATTACAGGTTTTTTTTGAAAAAGGGTCTCATTCTATCACCCAGGCTGGAGTCCTGTGGTACAATTACAGGTCACTGCAGCCTCCTAGGCTCAAGTAATCCTCCTACCTCAGCCTCCCAAGTAGCTGGGACTACAGGCACCTGCCACCCCACCCAGCTAACATGAGGTTTCGCCATGTTGCCCAGGCTAGTCTCAAACTCCTTACCTCAAGCAATCCACCCACTTTAGCCTCCCAAACTGCTGGGATTACAGGCATGAGCCACCGTGCACAGTCACTACAGATTAATTGCTGTTTCTATTTCCTCCAACAACCAATGGGTATCATGATGACTACTGGCAGAAGCTGGGTACCAACCAGGCGTGGTGGCTCATGCCTGTAATCCCAGCACTTTCGGAGGCCGAGGCAAGTGGATCAACTGAGACCAGGAGTTTGAAATCAGCCTAATCAACATGGCAAAATCCTGTCTCTACTAAAAATACAAAAATTAAATGAGGTGTAATGTGGTGGTGCGTGCCTATAACCCCAGCCTTTTTGAAGGCTGAGGTAGGCAGATCACCTGAGGTCAAGAGTTGGAGACCACAAAACCCTATCTCTATTAAAAAGATGAAAATTAGGCCAGGTGCAGTGGCTCATGCCTGTAATCCCAGCACTCTGGGAGGCTGAGGTGGGCAGATCATCTGAGGTCAGGAGATTGAGACCAACATAGTGAAAACCCATCTCTACTAAAAATACAAAAAATTAGCCAGATGTGGTGGCGCATGTCTGTAATGCCAGCTACTCAGGAGGCTGAGGTGGGAGAATCACTTGAACCTGGGAAGCAGAGGTTGTGGTGAGCTGAGATTGTGCCATTGCACTCCAGCCTAGGCAACAAGAGAAAACTCTGTCTAAAAAAAAAAAAATTAGCAGGGTGTGATGGCACATGACTGTAATCCCAGCTACTGGGAAGACTGAGGCAAGAGAATAGCTTGAACATAGGAGGCAGAGGTTGCTCCAGCCTGGGCGACAGAGCAAGACTCCATCTCAAAAAACAAAATGTTAATGACAACTCGACAGGGAATATATCCTGATCCTTTTTTTTTTTTTTTTTTTTTGAGACAGTCTCTGTTACCCAGGCTAAAGTACAGTGGTGCAATCTCAGCTCACTGCAACCACCACCCTCCAGGTTCGAGCAAATCTCATGCCTCAGCCTCCCAAATAGCTAAGATTATAGGTGTGCACCACCATGCCCAGCTAATTTTTGTATTTTTAGTAGAGACAGCATTTCACCATGTTAGCCAGGCTGGTCTCAAACTCCTGACCTTAAGTGATCCGTCGGCTTCAGCCTCCCAAAGTGCTGGGATTACAGGCATGAGCCAACACACCCAACCCTGATCAAAAATTAAAGGAAGGATTCAGCCACGTGCAGTGGCTAACGCCTGTAATCCAGCACTCTGAGAGGCTGGGGCAGGTGGATCACCTAAGGTCAGGAGTTCGAGACCAGTCTGGCCAACACGGCGAAATCCTGTCTCTACAAAAAATACAAAAATTACCTGGGTGTGGTGGCACATGCCTGTAGTCCCAGCTACTCGGGAGGCAGAGGCAGAGAACTGCTTGAGCCTGGGAAGCAGAGGTTGCAGTGAGCCAAGATCGCACCACTGCACTCCAGCCTGGGAGACAGAGTGAAACTCCATCTCAAAAACAAAAACAAAAAACAAATATACACAAGCTTTAACATGAATATGGAATCTTAAAAAGCCAGACATAGTCCTGATCTTAAACATTCTTTATTGAAATCTAACCACAATAAGATAGGATTCTGCAACTAGCACCAAAAAAACCCCAGTCACTGTTGACAATTATTCGTAGTGACTAAAGGCTCAGATGACGCTTCTCTGTAATCTCCTGTTTTCCATGTTAACCCTGCTAGCTACTTCTTTCCTTCCCCAACACATAACTCCTACAAAGAAACATAGTCACTGTGGTCATAATTCATGGCTTAACAACTTAAACTTATTCTTTGAGAATAAAATGTTTTACCTTCAAAGAGAATACTGTAAGAGCATATGTGCTATAGATTAGAATTCTAAATTATTTATATGTATATATGAGTACGCCTATATTTCTTACAAACTGCTAAAAATCTTCCCTTATTTTTGAAAATCTGATGGGTAAACTACTATCAGTTCTACATTTGATATTTATAAGGATATACATACATATTCTGACACCAAACATGACCCAGAAACCATACAACTTTGTAACAGTAACCACATTGGTGGGAGTTACTAAAAATGGCTTTTAGTTTAGGCTGGGTGTGGTGTCTCAGTCCCAGCACTTTGGGAAGCAGAGGCAGGAGGACTGCTTGAGGCCAGAAGTTCGAGATCAGCCTGGCAACACAGTAAGACCCAACTTCACAAAACAACTTTAAAAATAAAAAACTAGTCAGGTGTGGTGGTACATGCATGCAGTCCCAGCTACTTAGGAGGCTAAAGTGAGAGGATCATTTGAGCCCAGGAGTTCAAGGCTGCAGTGAGCTTTGATTACGTTACTGCATTCCGGCCTGGGTGACAGAGCCAGACCGTATCTCCAAAAAAAGAGAAAAAAAAAAAAAGCTTTAAAAAAATAAGGCCGGCCAGGCGCTGTGGCTCACGCCTGTAATCCCAGCACTCTGGGAGGCCAAGGAGGGCGGATCACCTGAGGTCGGGAGTTCAAGACCAGCCTGACCAACATGGTGAAACCCCGTCTTATAAAAATAAAAAAATAAAAATAAGGCCAAATAAAGCTATAATTGGTGGTAGGTAAATATTTGGATGGATCTGACACACTACTCAGTTATAGAGATGTGACTTCCAAATCTTCTAAAGGGATCCTGATTTAGAACATTCTCTCTGGCAGAAAAAGCAAGCTCAGGGAGTATTATTCAGGCAAATAAAATAAGTGTCTAGCGAATTTCTAAGTGTTTCTGAACCTTTTAGGTAGTCTTTGATCCCGCACTGGCCTTTAGTCAGAGTAAATACAGTATGATTTTACGGCCGATATGAAGCTCCTAGATGCAATGAAACTCCCTACCACATCTATGCACACACGCACACAGACAACAACCCACAGTTCAAGTGCTATGGGCACTCAAGCAAGTCAGTGTTTATGGTGGGGGAGCCAATCACTGGCCAATTATTTCAGCCCACTTTTCAGTGGGGCTCACTGGAACATTCTGACACCTGTGAGCTGCCCTGGCCCCAAAAACTAACAAGAGCCAGAAAGGGTATGCAACTGGTCCTGTGTGTCCCTAAGTCCCTTCTTTCTATAATTGTCCCCTTACCCTATGGGGCCTAGAGCTGGTGAAACAGGAAGGTTCATGTAAGGGTCACTCGCATCACTTGTGTCAGAGAATATTCGAGACTATTAAAAACTCCCATTCATTCTTCCCCAAATCAGAGAATACCTTGACTTTATTCAAAGTTTTTCTGGCCAGGCATGGTGGTTCATGCCTGTAATCCCAGCACTTTGGAAGGCCAAGATGGGCAGATTACTTGAGATCAGAAGTTTGAGACCAGCCTGGCCAACATGGTGAAACCCCATCTCTACTAAAAACACAAAAATTAGCTGGGCATGGTGGCATGTGCCTGTAACCTCAGCTACTTGGGAAGCTGAGGCACTAGAATCACTTGAACCCAAGAGGCGGAGGTTGCGGTGAGCCAAGATCGCACCACTGCACTCCAGCCTAGGCAACACAGCGGGACCCTGTCTCAAAAACAAAACAAAAAAACCATAGTTTTTCTGTAAGCAGCTAGCCTGGAAAACCTCCAGTTCTATGACACTTTAGTAATATGTTTAAACTAACATGTTCTTTGTACACTGTTTTCTGTACAACAAAGTATTTGGACCTAAACTGAGTGGGTGCCCCATGCTGCTGCCCCATGCGTGCCCTAGAAACTGAAGACTCTATTTCAGTGTGGATGCAGCTAAAGAAGGCATTTGGTCAGGGCTGTTAAAGCAAGGAGCAATGCAACTGAAAGCAGTGACTAGGGCCCTGTTCAAATAATGGCTGAGAACAGTATCTACACTATCCTACGCGCCAAGCACTACTTTAAGCACTTTACATAAATTAACTCATTTATTTCATCCTCTTAACAACCCCACGAGACAGGTAGTCTTCCTACTCTCAGGAAACTGATACACAAAGAGGTAAGTCACTGCCCAAGATCCTACAACTAGTAACTGACAGAGCTGGGCCTCAAATGAAGGTGGTATGACCCTGGAGTCAGTACTTTTAACCACCATGTTGACTGTTAACTAAGCATTTCTTAACTGAGTTAAAGGAAAATACAAGAGTAGCAGGAAATAAACCTCAGTGACTCTCTGAAAGCTGTTTAGAATATGTTGGAGAGTTTCAGACAGGCCGTAACTACAATACCATAAAGTAAGTTACTGAAATAAAAACAGAAATGTTCACTTTAGCATGCTCTACTGGATATTTAATATATATTTTTTGTATTCATTCTAAAGTACTCTTACTTCAATAGTGAAACAGAGGTTAGTTTGATTTTAATCAGAAAATACAAGTATTAGTCTCTAATTTATATTATATTTAGATGGTCGGATTCACACAAATCCTAAAGTGGCAGACCGCCAAATGCTTGGCACTTCTTTACAGTAAAAGTGACATCAAAAAGATACAGTAAGGTTCTTAACAAAATTAATAAATCCTTAGATATAAGAACGACTTTGGCCGGGCGCGGTGGCTCAAGCCTG
This sequence comes from Callithrix jacchus, assembly GCF_049354715.1. Taxonomy (NCBI): domain Eukaryota; kingdom Metazoa; phylum Chordata; class Mammalia; order Primates; family Cebidae; genus Callithrix; species Callithrix jacchus. The sequence continues at coordinate 131,692,614 of NC_133506.1, read as the reverse complement.
TAATCCCAGCACTTTGGGAGGCCGAGGCGGGTGGATCACGAGGTCAAGAGATCGAGACCATCCTGGTCAACATGGTGAAACCCCGCCTCTACTAAAAATACAAAAAATTAGCTGGGCACAGTGGCACGTGCCTGTAATCCCAGCTACTCAGGAGGCTGAGGCAGGAGAATTGCCTGAACCCAGGAGGCGGAGATTGCAGTGAGCCGAGATCACGCCATTGCACTCCAGCCTGGGTAACAAGAGCGAAACTCCATCTCAAAAAAAAAAAAAATGTAAAGAATGACTTTTAAAATTTCTAAGTCACAAAACACGTAAAGGTTTTTTTAGTCACAAAACATGCTAAAGGCTTTTGTCAACATTTTCTTTACAGAACACAACTACTTCTCTTATGTGGGGGTAGATTTGCAAATAGGCCAAAGTTTCACAGGACCATGGGACATGGGCCTTCCCCATCATTAGAAGTCATTTTGTCAGGACTTATGGTGGCTATATGGTGTTTCAAATGCTAAAAGAAAACAAGTGAGTCAACTTATGCACATGAAAAGCAAACTATGAATAAAGAATAAGGAAGGGGAGGAACCAGTTCAGTAAGTTCAGATACTACTTGATGATACTGTCACAGGCTGTCACAGGCCTCAGTATCTTCTTTTTTTTTGCATCTTAGGTAGCTTATTTTATTGGATTGCTTTGCCAATATAACACTTTCTTGAACATGATTTTGCTAAGTATCTTCTTTATGTCCTAAATAAATTGAGCCACCAACAGGAAAAAAGGTCACCTCACAGAGAACGCTGTGAGATTTTTAAATTGATAGACTCCTTTCCATCTTGTCCTCCTCAGCTCGATACTGCTGTCAAATTCTACACACTGGCAAAGAAAAAAGGGGTGAAAGTTGAGTGATTTTATAGAGAAACAGTAAAAAGTTTATTGTGATTACTTGAACTAATATAGTATAGCCATTGATATAATTTTAAATGCCTAAAACACATGGCCCGTCCTTAAAGAAAAGCCCATGCGAACCTTAAAACAATCACAATACCTGAAGAATGGACTGGATTACATTTCAGCAAGACAGCAACCTTCTCTTCCACCTCCCACCCGCCCCAGTAAGTAAACATGATTCATTTTATGAAAGCATTGGTAAAAATCTGCTTGTTCCCTGGAATGGCTATCAAGTTGGAGACAAGATAAAGTATAATTACCAACACCTAGGAGTCTCAAACTTGTTTTTTAAAGACATATTTCTTATCTCAGAAAGCACTCTGCAGACTTATAACATGGGGCATTCAACTAGAATAGATACGCAAGAACTAAGCCACTGAGAAAGCTGGGAAAAGGGCACCAAGGAGCTTTGTGCAAACCACAGGTTTTCCCACACTGAACCGTGGCTGCTGAGCCTTGGCAACAGGCCATGCGCTTGAAGCCCTCTCTATGGCAGAGGGACTCAGATGCACTGTTTTTTTTATTAACTTTTTTAAAATTTGAGATATAATTCAGACAGCCTACAAACTCACCACTTTTAAGTGTACATTTCAGTGGTTTTTAGTGTATTCACCCGTGTTACGTAACCTTCACTGTATCTAATTCCAGAAAATTTCCATCACCCCCAAAATAACCCTGTACCTATTATCCCGTGCACTTTCTCCACAGGTATCTCCATTGCCTACGCAGGTATTTTAAGATTGGCTAGGGTGAATCTATAGAGTATCTATATGGTAAGAAAACAAGAAGCAAAGAAAAAATAAATAAAACAAAAAGAGAAGAAAAAACAACAAAAAAAGAAGAAAACAAGAAGCTACATTGTCCAGAGGGATACTAAACCTAAATTCTAGGCATTGTTAGCAATTAAGCTAATATAATTTTTATATATTGGCTAAGAATGGCAGAGAAACTTACATTCAACATCTCTTTATATAACAATTAGTGTGCCCCAAATTCATCCAAGATGTTAAAAGAGGGGAAGACAATCTACTAGGATTAGCCATAACTGTCCATAGTTGCAATTCCAAAACACAAAAGATGCATATGGATAGTGGGAAAACCTCCTTTAGTATCAACCATAGCTGGACTAAAAACAAAAACAAAAACCAAAAACTTAATCATTAAGCAAATATTTCCCAGTTTGGGAAAATAATCACTAGACCAGTCCACTATTGAATGTAATGCAGCTTTAAATGCAACCTTACTGTCATCATTCTCGGCCTGGAGTCTCTCCTCATGAGAAAGTTGACCTTTAGGCAAAGGTCTGGCAGGAAAGCCTGCAGATGTGTGCTGCTCAGGTGGCTGGGGGAATCTAGTGACCTACGCGTGCTCATGGCTTCTAAGACACACAGGAAAAAGACCTCACCTTCAGGCATCAGGGTGTTGAAAAGCGGGAGGACGTGTAGGTCCACGAGGGTATCTTGATTTTGTGGACTTATCTGGGGTGCTATTTGCAGAGAAGGAGCTCCTTTATAGAGTGTGCCCAAGATGGATTTCTCTAAGTTGCTCTCAGAGTTGTTCAGCTGCCCTCACCAATAAGTCACAGTCTTTGTAGGATGACAGAAACCACCAGTCAAAGCAGATGCATATGGGTTGTGGGGAAGCCTTCTTTAGTATCTAACATAGCTGGATTAAAACAAAAAAACTTAACCATTAAGCAAATCTTGACTTTAATTAATAATTTAGATAATAGCAAATATCAACTAGGTGTTAAGCTTAAGAATCTACCCTTAGCAAGGGCACTTAACACTTGTTAACGGGGATTTTGTGGGATTAAGTAAAGGCTACAATGAGCTCCTAATTTCTGTCCTGCAAGAAATTAGTTCTACTTGACAAACAAATAAATAAGATCCAGAAATGTTTATTGGTGATTTAACTTGTTCTCGCTGAGGTTGCTTGGTAACACTTCCAATGACTTCTGTTGTGAAACAAGTAGTACCCCACTAATGCATGTACAATTTCATTACAATTCGCAATAATGACTTAAATACATGTTCATCTCCAGGGTTTTCCAAAATACAATCTGATGCAATCAAGTGAAATGACTGACATTTATATAATACATAAACTGACGAAGCTGCCTGAAAATAGTTATCTATGAAAGTATTACATTATCTTTGTTTAATTAGATGCCCAGGAAACCAGTCCTAAATTTAAATGATGCCTAGATAGATGAGGCTATAAAGTATTTATTCTCTATCTACCTATAAGAAATCACCAAGTGGCCGAAAAACTCCTACAAACCTTCACTAAACTAGAATTTCATTTTCCTTTAACACGAGGGCATTAAGAAGTCTGAGAACTGGCTGCAGTGATCACAGTAGAATGAATGAAAACATGATTCGTCTGTGAGGTATACTTCCTCTTAGGGGGGTCAAAACAATGAGGTCAGAAACTCAGATAGTTTAATATTTATTTATTTTTATTATTTCAAGCCAGAGTCTCGCTCTGTCATCCAGGCTGGAGTGCAGCAGTATGATCTCCTGCAACCTCCACCTCCTGGGTTCAAGTGATTCTCCTGTCTCAGCCCCTGAGCAGCTGGGATTACAGGCATGTGCCACCACACCCAGCTAATTTTTGTATTTTTAGTAGAGATGGGGTCTTGCCACCATGGCCAGGCTAGTCCTGAATTCCTGATCTCAAGTGTTCTGCCGACCTCAGCCTCCCAAAGTGTTGTTATTACAGGTGTGAGCCACTGTGCCCAGCCAATTATTTATTTATTTTTGAGACAGTGTCTTGCTCTGTCACCCAGGCTGGAGTGCAGTAGTAGCACAATCTTGGTTCACTGCAGCCTCAATCTCCTGGGCTCAGGGATCCTCCTACCTCAGCCTCCTGAGTATCCAGGACCACAGGCACACACCACTATACTTGGCTCATTTTTTCAGTTTTTAGTAGAGAGGCGGTCTTGCATGTTGCCCAGGCTGGTCTCAAACTCCTGGGCTCACATTATCCTCCTGCCTCAGCCTCCCAAAGAGTTGGAATTATAGTCATGAGCCAGCTGGATTATAGTACACCCAGCCGGATATTTCAGATGGTAGTTTTTCTGTAACCTTTCAACTATACACTTTCTTTTTATTTATTTTTATTATTTTTTGGGGGGGGGACAGAGTCTTGCTCTGTCACCAGGCTGGAGTGCAGTGGCGCAATCTCGGCTCACTGCAACCTCCGCCTCCTAGGTTCAAGCGATTCTTCCGCCTCAGCCTCCTGAGTAGCTGGGACCACAGGCGCGTGCCACCACGCCCAGCTAATTGTTTTGTATTTTTAGTAGAGACGGGGTTTCACCATGTTGGCCAGAATGGTCTCGATCTCGACCTCGTGATCCACCTGCCTCGGCCTCCCAAAGTGCAGGGATTATAGGCATGAGCTACTACACTCGGCTCAACCATACATTTTCAATAGTATAACTGTTATACAGCAAAAAGCCAAAAGGAAGCTAAATTTATAGATACATTTTGAGATGTGATTGCTACAAAACTTCTCATTCTTAAATGTTTTTATAAAACTCTTCTAATATATAAGATAGTATATTATTGCAAATAAAGCTGGATTAAATTCATTCTTTGTCAAATGCAAAGACAAACTGTCTAGTAAAAGGAAGCCACATGGTTCTTGTATTGGAAGAATATAAATACATATACATTATTGTTTTACTGACCACTAAGCAAATACTTGGAGCTGTACAATAGAGGAACTTTTGACATACTATTTTCTAAAAGGGTTGGATTCCTCAAGCCCAACACAAGTGCCTGCTACACCAATTTGATGAAAGGATTATTCCAAAGTTTCCCTTAAAGCAAGATTATTTGAGAGTTTAGAAAGAAAAAATACCAACAAAATTATCCTTCCAACTATGTTATAAATAATCCTCTCGGTTTAGGAAAAGGAGGGCTCAAATTCTAAGAACTTTAATTTCAGCACAAGAATAAAAGGCAAGAAAGGGAAACCAATGGGAAGGCAATTTTTGCTTTTGGTGTATTCAGCTGTGTTTGCCAAGACTGCCATGATGGTAAGTGAGACTCAATTACCACACAAGTGTCTCTGGATTATTGCAAAGACTACAGCATGTTACGTTAATTTCAAATAACATCAGGCATAAAAACATACAAATTAATGTATAATAAAGGCCAGGTGAGGTGGCTCACACCTGAGGTCACACCACTACACACAAGCATGGGTGACAGAGGAGATCGTATCTCAAAAAAAAAAAAAAAATTAAAAAGGTAAAAAATTTGATAGGTGTCCGGGCATGGTGGCTCATGCCTGTAATCCCAACACTTTAGGAAGCCAAGGAGGGCAGATCACGATGTCAGGAGTTGGAGACCAGCCTGGCCAACATAGTGAAACCCCGTCTCTACTAAAAATATAAAAACTAGCCTGCCATGGTGGCGCGTGCCTGTAGTCCCAGCTACTTGGGAAGCTGAGGCAGGAGAATTGCTTGAACCCAGGAGAAGGCTGCAGTTATCAATTATTATTCCACTCTGTATGCCCATGTGTACCCACTGCTTAGCTCCCAAGCAGCTCAAATTTTTATAGCAAATTTCCTAAAATCAAAATGTTCCTGTCGCCTAACTCCGAAGAGCAATAAATAAATTCACCTTATGGGAGGGGGGGAAAATGCAGGTATGGTGGCATGTGCCAGTAGTCCCAGCTACTCAGAAGGCTAAGGCAGGACTGCTTAAGCCCAGGAGTTTAAGTCCAGCCTGGGTAACAGTGAGATCACATCTCTTTTTTTTTTTTGGACAGAGTCTCATTCTGTCTGAAGTGCAGTGGCATAATCTTGGCTCACTGCAACCTCCGCCTCCTGGGTGCAAGCGATTCTCTTGCCTCAGCCTCCCTAGTAGCTGGGACTACAGGCATATGCCACCTGGCCTGCGTAATTTTTTGCATTTTTAGTAGAGGACAGGGTTTCCATGTTGGCCAGGTTGGTCTCAAACTCCTGACCTAAAGTGATCCACCCGCCTCGGCTGCTCAAAGTGCTGGGATTAGAGGCGTGAGTAACCATGTCCTGCCCATGACTCTTTTAAGACAGAAAAAAAAATCCCTGGGTATGGTGGCCTCCTAGCACTTTGGGAGGCCAAGGCCCATCAGCAGATTGCTTACTCCTGCTTGATCAGAGGAGTTCAATAGCAGCCTGGGCAACATGGCAAAACCCCATCTCTACAGAAAATACGTATCCGGGTGCACCTGTAGTCCCTGCTACTGAGGAGGCTGAGGTGGGAGGATCATTTAACCGAGGGAGGTCAAGGTTGCAGTGAGCTGAGATCATGACATTGCACTCAAGCGTGGATGATGGAGACCTTATCTTAAAAAATATATATATTAGGGCCACCAAATGTGCTAGTTCCATCATATGTGTCCTCATGCTCCTTGCAACTCAGCCCTAGGATGAGTAGGGGATGAAGTTTTCCAAGTCATCACAGCTTCTGAATGCCTAGTCTAACAAGAAAGACAACTGATTTCTACCTCTGATTTTTGGAGATAAAAATAGAAAAACACAGCCAGGTGTGGTGGCTCACACCTGTAATCCCAGCACTTTGGGAGGCCAAGGCGGGTGGATCAAGAAGTCAGGAGTTCGAGACCAGCCTGACCAACATGGTGAAACCCCATTTCTACTAAAAATACAAAAATTAGCTAGGTGTGGTGGCACATGCCTGTAATCCCAGCTACTCAGGAGGCTGAGGCAGGAGAATTGCTTGAACCCGGGAGGCAGAAGTTGCAGTGAGCCAAGATCACACCACTGCACTCCAGCCTGGGCAACAGAGACTCCGTCTCAAAAAAATAATACACACACACACACACACACAAACACATACATATGAACAGACAAAGAGATAAGAACATCTACAACCTGCCATCAAGCTTGGGTATTTCACCTACTCCTGTTGATTTTCTAAGACACCTCAAGAGCCAAGTCCCACTACTCTGTACTTACCCACAAGGAATGGAAAGGCAGGTTTTAAAGAACTGAGCATCAAGAGGACAAAGACTCAGATACTGACATTTACTCAGCTGTTCACTTGTTTCACCTGCCAGTTCAGAATAAGAAGGCCTTTCTAATACAGATTCCATACTATGCTCAATGACAGCACAACACAGAAACACAGGTTGCTGAAACCAAGACTGTCTTGACTCAAAATGTGTTTATTTTACTAAAAACAGTTATCTAAGCAACCAGAGATTATAAAGAAGGTCCAATTATGTGAAGTTTCCAGATTCGAAAATCAAGACTACACCATTCAACTGATCCGTAGTCTCTGAGCTACAAACATCTCACCAAAACCAATGGAAAGATTGCCAAAGATCTCCAGTAAGAAAGGACAAGGAAAGCAATGTCCATATCATAGAAGGAATAGTTAACGTGTCAGACTGTACTCAAGAAGCTTAAATTATTTCAGCCAACAGAGAATCCCACAAAGAAACCATGCACTTCCTATAGCCAATGTTCCCCAATCGCTGAAGTTTCCCAAGGTCTTACTTCTATAACAAGCCAGAGTTCCTCCTACTTTGAGTTCTTTCCACTCCAACAGATGATTATGCTCTTCGTTCACTGAACTTAAGAGCTGCTGTTCAATCCCCCAGGTTCCAAAACCTCTCGCAGGTGGGGATCCTTTTAAACATGCACATCATTCAGGAGCACATGGGGATGAAAGGCATTCACAGAGCAGCAGGGAAAATGGAAAGCAACATTTTGCTTAACAGGAGAAACTGCCCCTTATTCATCTGTCTTCACCATCACCTAACTGTAGGGAATGCTTAAGGTGGCTTGAAGGAAACGAAGACAGCGACCTAAAAAGCACACACACAGATGCAGACTTCCAGGAAGAGGTTTTCCCATCCTGCTGGACTCTTGTAGTGTCAGTATTTGGGCATCCCTCTAATGCCACATTTCTGCTGAGCCTGCAGACATACTCGGAACCCATCACCGTCGGGCTCCCAGACTCAGGCTCCGCACAGCCCGCGAGGGAAACGGTCATGGGCACGCACTGACACGTTTTCATCTTTGCATGTTTATCTACGTCGAGAGTGAATTCAAGCAAGGGTGGCCCTCGTGGACAACCTACGAGCCTTGGGGACACAAAAGGCATCCTGTGCAAACTGCATGGAATCTCCTGACAGGACTTCACGCTAATCATCATTCATAGGTGGGTTCTGGGGCTGGGGCCCATGGAACTCGTCTCGGTTGTGTCTTGGACTTCTCACTGCCCCAAAGGAGCCTACTACTGTGGTTTTATGGTCAGAGGAACAGTTAGGCCTCGAAGACCTGGCCTGGGGAGACTGCACTCTACATCCCGAGCTCCCGCCTTCACCACTCGGCCGCCAGGACCGAGTTTCCCGCCCCACAGCCCGACCAGAGGTTGGTGGCAGTTGTAGGCAGTTGGGACCGGCCCTAGCAGGTTGGAACCGGTCTGGGCCGGGCCGGAGGAGGAAGGGGGGGAGGAAGAGGCCGCCTCGCGCTCTCCCTGCGCGCGTGACTCACGCTGGCCGCTGACGTCAGGCGTGCGCGCGCGGCGGGGGGGGGGGCTCTACGTACGTGTAGTGCTGCGGTTTCTCGGGCTGTGCCTGCAGCACCTGAGCGGTAGCGGCCGGGGGCGCCGAGGAAGCTGCGGAGCCGCCGGGCCCGGGGCCCTTCGACATGGTCCTGTCTTCCTGCCTCTTCGCCGCTCCCCTTTTATTATTCAGTCTGCGCGGTCCGCGCCGAGGACCCAGTGCGCCTGCGCCGCGCCACGAGAACGTGAAGACCCCCCACACGACAGCAAGGGTTGCTGGGAGTTGTGGTTCTGTGTCCGGCTGGAATTTTACCGTCGGCAGAGGGTTGCTGGCAAAGCGCGGGACCACGATACCCAGGGACCCTTGCTGTCAATATCCCGGATGCTGAGGGCCTGCGACGGCTTCTGGGAATTGCAGTCCGGTCGCGTTTCTCCTTACCAGAGCGTTTTCAGTTTCATAGGGATGCCTTTCCTTGAAACTGGAGCTCCTGGATGAAAAGAGGCCCAGAGCTAGGGAGGCCCTAGCGACTTCTGCGAAAGAATTCCGCGTATAATTTCACTGCCAACAGTGTCATAACTACCTTGCCTTTATACTTAGTACAGCTTGCGTCGGTCCTAATGCCAACTCAGAACAGTGCCTCCAAGCAGGCCATAAGAATCTGCATTGTCGATTCTTAGTTCTGGGCCCTATGCTCCTGGCAGCGGCAGTCCGCCAGCAACCCCTTCATCCCTGTGGCGGGTCTAACCTGAGAGGCACTGAGAACGCTTTGCTAAGGAGGAGCTACACCACGCGCTCCGAACCGAGGCGCTTCATTTACCTTTATCAACCTCGACAACTGGAATCCACGGCTTTCTCAGCTCGACACCTGGCCTGACCAACTTGTTTCCAGCACATTAAGGGCCAAGGACGAATTTAATCTCCGCTTAGAATAGCCTCTGAGGTACATTGACAAGTTGCAGGAGCGTTGAGAAGCATCACGGAGTCCAGAGGAATAGGCCTAGCTTTGAGTAGGGCGTGCCCGTGTTTATCCGCTCTAGTTTTCTTCTCTGGACGTCAGCCTTTTTTTTTGAGACGGAGTTTCGCTCTTGTTACCCAGGCTGGAGTGCAATGGCGCGATCTCGGCTCACCGCAATCTCCGCCTCCTGGGTTCAGGCAATTCTCCTGCCTCAGCCTCCCGAGTAGCCCGGATTACAGGCACGCGCCACCATGCCCAGCTAATTTTTTGTATTTTTAGTAGAGATGTGGTTTCACTGTGTTGACCAGGATGGTCTCGATCTCTTGACCTCGTGATCCACCCGCCTCGGCCTCCCAAAGTGCTGGGATTACAGGCTTGAGTCACCGCGCCCGGCCCGGACGTCAGCCTTTTTGCTTGGGACATTATCTTTCCCCTCTCTGCTTCCCACCTGTCAAGCAAAGTTGTTAACTTTGTAAAATAAGCCAGATGCCCCACACCTAGGTATTTGTTTCTGTAAGTTTTAGAATGTTCTCCACTGACACTTTAGCAGTTGTCATTTAACTTTGTTTTTCATACCGAATCTATTTCAAATCCACTTGTTTTGATTTATGTTTTCTTAGATGGGATTACATTAGCAAATGATTATCTCATTAAAGAAACACATTCCAAATAACCTTAGGGGTGAAGGATGGTGGGGCTAATGGAAAATGATTAATGTTTGAGTGACACATACTTATTTAGCTCCAAGTGCCCTCACATCAGAAGCCAAATTACAGAGTTGTGAAACTGGTATTTCCTAAACAGGCTAAGTTGTTTAGCCACTAGGGGCGTTTGAAAATGAAAAATTACAAAAGGACGAAAGTTACAGTATATTGCTTTAATCCTATGATTAAATGCAAGTTAATTGGTTTATATGTTAGCCTCAAAATACTTAAGTGTGATTTGACTGGAAAAATAAGAGCTGGCCGGGCGCGGTGGCTCACACCTGTAATCCCAGCACTTTGGGAGTCCGAGGCAGGCAGATCACAAGGTCATGAATTCGAGACCAGCCTGGCCAACATAGTGAAACCCCATTTCTACTAAAAATACAAAAATTAGCCGGTTGTGGTGGCACGTGCCTGTAGGTCCAGCTACTCAGGAGGCTGAGGCAGGAGAATCACTTGAACCCAGGAGGCAGGTTGCAATGAGCCAAGACTAAGCCCCATTGCACTCCAGCCTGGGTGACAAGAGTGAGACTCCGTCTCAAAAAAAAAAAAAAAAAAAAAAAAAAATCCAGGCACAGTGGCTCATGCCTGTAATCCCAGACCTTTGGGAGGCTGAGGCGGGCAGATCACCTGAGGTCAGGAGTTTGAGACCAGCCTGACCAATATGGTGAAACCCTGTCTTTAAAAAAAAATTTTTTAATGAAGTTAAAAAAAAAGAAAGAAAGTTCACAGCACTAGATTTTAAATAATAAATGTATACCATGAGCTTCAGAATAAGTATGTCCTGGTAGAACTGGGAGATGATATCATCCAAACTGCTTAATTTACAAAAGAGGAAACCGAAACCCAGACAAGCTAAGAAACTTGTAAAAAATTACTCAGCAAGTTGTTGACAGAAGAGGAACCAGGACAGTGGCCTACAGGTTACATCACATTTGCTATTGGGTTTTTTTTTCTAGTGTTTTCATTGTATATACATTTTTGGTTCTTCCTCATTTCCTGCCTTGCTTGTTGTTCTTCCCTTGTACCAGTTTGGAGAAAGTGAAACATACCTGTGTGACTACCAAGTAAGAGAGACAGCCTGTTTCACTAATCATCCTTAAATGGGTAAATGTAAATCCATACCTTTTTTCTCCAGGTGGCTTTAGTTTCTAATAATTAGCAAAACTGGAAGGAAAATGTCCATCCATAGGGAGGCATGGAAACGACAAGATTCTGTATATCACCTAGAAAAATCCTGGAGCACAAATCGGGACAATTTAGAAGGCCATTCCTCCTCCAGGCCATTTGAGCAGTCAAAAAAAAAAAAAAAAAAAAAAAAGATGACAAGTTATTTTTCTGGTTGCATCCCAGAGAATTTGACAGCCTCATATCTGTGTTTAAACAGTCGCATTTCTTAACACAGGTCTGAGAACAAAGTATGAGAATCCCTAGGTTTCTCTTCTCAGCATGGCATGAATAAAATTATGTAATTTTCCCTACGTCAAATTTTGAATAAAGGGCAGAAATCAAAGTTGGTTAGAACAGTAAATTTAGGTATATGATGATTAAATAATGTGCATTAAGTTAAGATTAAGGAGGCTGGCCGGGTGCGGTGGCTCACGCCTATAATCCCAGCACTTTGGGAGGCCGAGGCAGGTGGATCACGAGGTCAAGAGATCGAGACCATCCTGGTCAACATGGTGAAATCCCGTCTCTACTAAAAATACAAAAAATTCGCTGGGCACAGTGGCACGTGCCTGTAATCCCAGCTACTCAGGAGGCTGAGGCAGGAGAATTGCCTGAACCCAGGAGGCGGAGGTTGTGGTGAGCCGAGATCGCGCCATTGCACTTCAGCCTGGGTAACAAGAGCGAAACTCCATCTCAAAAAAAAAAAAAAAATTAGCTGGGCATGGTGGTGTGCGCCTGTAGTCCCAGCTACTTGGGAGGCTGGGGCAGGTGAATTGCTTGAACCCAGAAGGCGGAGGTTGTGGTGAACCGAGATTGTGCCATTGCACTCCAGTCTGGGTAACAACAGTGAAACTCCATCTCAAAAAAAAAAAAAAAGATTAAGAAGGCTGAAATAATGACAAGAATTTAGTACCAGAGATTGAGATGAAGATGAGCTACTTTTACGAATTGTCCATTTTTTTTTCTCACTGTTTGATAGTTGACCTTTGGTGTGGCAAGTAAATATTGACATACTAATATTTGTACTTATGTACTGTAATTATCTGACTGCCAGGCTTGGTGGCTCATGCCTGTAATCCTATCACTTTGGGAGGCTGAGGCAGAAGGATTGCTTGAGTCTAGGAGGTCAAGACTGCAGTGAGCTGTGGTCCCTACACCACTGGACTCTAGCCTGGGTAAGATCCTGCTTCAAAAAAAAATTATCTTGGCCAGTCTCGGTGGCTCAGGCCTGTAATCCCAGCACTTTGGAGGCCGAGGCAGACGGATAACTTGAGGTCAGGAGTGGTGGCACATGCCTGTAATCCCAACTACTTGGGAGGCTGAGGCAAGAGAATTGCTTCTTGAACCTGGGAGGCGGAGGTTTCGGTGAGCCAAAAACATACCATTATATTCCAGTGTGGGCAAGAAGAGCAAAATTCTGCCTCAAAAAAAAAAAAAAAAAAAAAAAAAAAGAAAGAAAGAAAAAAATGATCTTAGTTGAAACTTATTTCTTAGTTGAAACCTGTTTCTGCTCCTTGTTTTTTAATAGTATAGTATATTTGTTTAACCAAGCATCAGAACTATAGAGTACAATGTCCAAGGCTCTATTTCAATTTTCTGGGCTTTGCTTGGCTGGTCTTAACCTTAAGCCTGCTTTGGTATTTTCTATACTTGAGACAACTGAGGAACATCCAAGACATTTACTTAGGCAAAGGTAGGGATTAGCATGTTTACACATTTGTCATGTTTCTTCAGAAGTAATACCTGTCAGGATATGCTATTAAACAAAAGGGCACATATTTAGTTTAATTATCTTTCGTTTTTTTCTTTGTGGATAGGACTATTTCCTTTCTGGCTGTAGTCATTTCATTCAGTTGAATTACATGAGTCAAGTAACATGTTGCTTAGTAGGTTACTTCTTGTTTAAGCATATTGAAATCACAAAATATTTTGTGACAGCTTAAAAACTTACGAAAGTTCCCCTAAAATAATTTATTAACATTTTTATTTGTATCTATTATTTACCCCTTCCCACCCAACAAAGGATCTGCTTTTGGTTAAAAATGTATGTGCATGATATATGAAATACTTGATAATATAACATGATTTACTGGATTCTAATTCTCACACTACATACTTAACGAATTAAACATTATGAAAAGTAAATAATCCAGGGAACACATTTTATTTTACATCGGAAAATATTTACAAACATTTTGTTAAAGTAGCCTCTCCGCGTGCACTTTCGCTTGATGCCTGTAAGTTTAGAGTCCTGCTCATCCTGATAGAGACCAATGCAATTCATTTGCATTGACTTTCTATTGTAGAGCTTTGGAACCAAGGGAAGGATCCAAACATAGCTCCATTTTATCCAATCAGAAGAGCCGCTTAGTGCTAAACTGTGATTCGTCCATTCCTCTTTGCATCTAGCCAATCATTAGGCCACTTTAACAGCCAATCAGCGGCCTAGATATGCACCAATCAAGGGACAGAGCCGAAGCACGGCCTTTGTGTCGGGGGATGTCAGCGCGTCGGCGAAAGTGCCCACCAATAGAAAAAGTCGTTGGTGTATGCAAATAAGGGTTTTATGACGCAGAGACGCAGCGTGAAGCGTGGGTATAAAAACGGAGGCGTCGAGGGGGCTTGGAGCGCAGAGCGGTTAGGTCGTTCGTTGTGTTAGTGTCGTTTCTTCGCTTGTCTACTGCGGCTCTTCCTCAGGTGACGGAAGCGGCGCGGAGGTCGGAGAAGTGGCCTAAAATTTCGGCGTTGGGTAAGCGTTTGTGGGTTTACCCACGATTTCAGGTTCTGCCAGCCGTTAGCGCCGCGGGCTGCGACCGTTGGGAACCGAGCGGCGGGGCTGCTGGGGCCACTGGCGTTGGGTCCGGTATGGGGCCGGGAGGTTTTCCCTTTGGGGTTTGGTTCCGGAACCGCGTCCCTGCCTTCTTACCGGCGGTGATTCAGAGGCCCCGACGCTGGGTTCCGGGCAGTCCGGCCTCCGCCCGTCGAGGGAGGGAGGTGACTCCTCCCCGCGCCCCCCCTTACCCGAGGGAGGCTGCCGCTTCTCGCAGCCTGAGTCATTAGGGGAGGGGGAGGAGGTGACGGCCCTCGGCCATCTGCCGCGAGCCGGAGAGCGAGGAGGCGGGAGTCCAGGCGGAGAAGCCGGGGCCTGTTGCTTCCCCTTGCAGTCCCGGGGGACGACCTAGGGGGCGACCCGGGAGAGCGCGGCCGCCTTATTTGTGGGTGTCTTTCCTAGCTAAAAGAAAATGGCCCGAACCAAGCAGACTGCTCGTAAATCCACTGGTGGGAAAGCCCCCCGCAAACAGCTGGCCACGAAAGCCGCCAGGAAAAGCGCCCCCTCTACTGGCGGGGTGAAGAAACCTCATCGTTACAGGTAGGCCGGGCGGGGAAACAATGGCCCGGCGGCGGCCGGCTTTGTGCGGCGGCGCCCGCTCACCCGTCCCCTGTTCCCTGCAGGCCCGGGACCGTAGCGCTTCGAGAGATTCGTCGTTACCAGAAGTCGACCGAATTGCTCATCCGGAAGCTGCCTTTCCAGAGGTTGGTGAGGGAGATCGCGCAGGATTTCAAAACCGACCTGAGGTTTCAGAGCGCTGCCATCGGTGCGCTGCAGGTAACAAGACAAAGACTTGGGGCCGGGGAAGGGCTGGGCAGTCTCCGCTCTCTAAGGGGCATTAATAGTGTGGCTCTTGTCAACAGGAAGCCAGTGAAGCGTACCTGGTGGGTCTGTTCGAAGATACTAACCTGTGTGCCATCCACGCTAAGAGAGTCACCATCATGCCCAAAGACATCCAGTTGGCTCGCCGGATACGGGGGGAGAGAGCTTAAGTGAAGGCAGTTTTTATGGCGTTTTGTAGTAAATTCTGTAAAATACTTTGGTTTAATTTGTGACCTTTTTTGTAAGAAATTGTTTATAATATGTTGCATTTGTACTTAAGTCATTCCATCTTTCACTCAGGATGAATGCGAAAAGTGACTGTTCACAGACCTCAGTGATGTGAGCACTGTTGCTCAGGAGTGACAAGTTGCTAATATGCAGAAGGGATGGGTGATATTTTTGCTTCTCATGATGCATGTCTCTGTATGTTAATGACTTGTTGGGTAGCTATTAAGGTACTAGAATCGATAAATGTGTACAGGGTCCTTTTGCAATAAAACTGGTTATGACTTGATCCAAGTGTTTTAACAATTGGGGCTGTTAAGTCTGACCATACATCACTGTGATAGAATGTGGGCTTTTTCAAGGGTGAAGATACAAGTCTTAACCACAGTGTAACTTACAGTTTCCTTTAAAAAAAAAAAAAAAGTAAACCTGGCAGCTATAGAATACACTATGTGCATTTATAATAGCTATTTTATATATTGTAGTGTCAACATTTTTAAATTAAATGTTTTACATTCACAAGTGGTGGGGAGTCTTGTCATTAAGGTGTGTGTAATTTAGAGTCCAGTTGGTTTTCTTCTGACTGCACTTGTTTTCATAGTAAAATGCTATGCGCATTTGTACCTTGCATAAGTCCTCATTCTACCACATGTGAACTAACCCTCTAGCTGATAATGCAAACACTAACGGGGGATTTTATTTATAAGGGCTCTAGAATAAAATACGAGTTATTCACACCAGCAGCATCTGTTAACTAATATTCTGAACTAGTTAGTGCAGCTTTTCATTGTGTTGTGGTTGGTCTTTTAACTAGGTTTGAGTTTTTTTTCTCTGCTGAGAGGAAACAATACCGAAGTTTCGTTTTTTTTTTTTTTTTTTTTTTTTTGTTTGCGGCATTTGTATTATAAAAACCTGATGTGGGGAGGGGCACAAAGCTCCAGCCCGGTGAACCTCTGCCAGTTAAGATGGTGTTGGGTTAGGTTACATCTGGTTACTGTCCTGAGAAATATCACTTTTATAGAGATGGCCTTCAAGTGATTTTAAAATTTATCCTTCTATTGAAGTTTTTTTAGGTCAATTATGTATGTTGACTAAATTTACAAATAAACTTGTTTATCCAACTGAGTGTCAAAAACCTAAATTGAATGTACTAAGCTTTCCCACATCCCATTATCTAGGTCCTTGTATGTTAATGTTTGAGCTTAATTTCAGATTTAGCTTGGTAGACAAAGGAACCTTTTATTTACAAAAGTGTTGTAGAAAGCATGTGAAGAGCTGCTTCATTAAAATGCCGTAATGCTGTATTTGCAGCGTGGGCTGAGTATATTAATCTTTCACTCACCCGTTATCGTGGTAAAGAAGTCCACAGGTGTAGAACTTAGTCTAAACCACTTTTTCATATGAAGCTAGTTTTCTTGTGCAATGATGGTCTCTAGTAAAACATAGTATGTGAATGTCAGCAAGACCACATGAGAGCCAGCGGTCATCAAAGCATTTTGTGGTTGAAGCTAGTAACTGCTTAAAGTTCTGCTCATTAAAATTATTTTCTCCGAAGTTTGGGTTAATTTTAAATGTAAGATTTGAGAGAATGTAGGTTTCAGGTCTTGATCATGAAGGTCTATAAAGAGTACAACACACGGTGGCTCACTCATGTAATCCCAGCACTTTGGGAGGCCGGTGTGGGTGGATCACGAGGTGAAGAGATCGAGGTCATCCTGATCAACATGGTGAAACTCCGTCTCTACTAAAAATACAAAAAATTAGTTGGGCATGGTGGCGCGTGCCTGTAATCCCAGATACTCAGGAGGCTGAGGCAGGAGAATTGCCTGAACCCAGGAGGTGGAGGTTGCACTCCAGCCTGGGTAATCAGAGCGAAACTCCCTCTCCAAAAAAAATACAACACAATGAACAGCTTTTCTAGAGAGTTGATACCTCGAACGATTCCTCAAAGTGTGCTCCCTGCTTCAGAAGGAGCTTAAGATCAGACGTTGGAATGTTCTATGCACTGGGGCATCTGGGAGTGTCTGGAAATAAGTACAGAAACCTAGCTGCCGTGATAAGCTTGTGTACTACCTGGGACAACCCAAGTGGGTGACACTAGTAAACCTCCTGCAGGCTGGCATAGAAGGCTCTTGGATTATAATCTGTAATGATTTACATATTTTTACACTTTGCTTGAGCACTTAACCCAGAAGGCAAAGAGCTTTTGGTTGTAGGAAGCTGCCTGTATGGGAAGGGCAAGGGAGCAGCGAAAAGCAAAAGTTGGAGCTGTTTTAGGTATCCTGTGTCCTTGATGGATGAGACTAAAAGTTTTTGAAGTTAAAATTTTTCACATTTGGTTAATGGTTTTCATTCGAATGATAATGTTTTTCAAAAGTTTGGGGAAATGTGCAAAAAGCATAGACTTCTGATTCAGCTGGGGCTGGGACGACCATATTCAATAATGTAACGATTCGCTGGGCGCGGTGGCTCATGCCTGTAATCCCAGCACTTTGGGAGGCCGAGGCGGGTGGATCACGAGGTCAAGAGATCAAGGCCATCCTGGTCAACATGGTGAAACCCCGTCTCTACTAAAAATACAAAAAATTAGTTGGGCATGGTGGCGCGTGCCTGTAATCCCAGCTACTCAGGAGGCTGAGGCAGGAGAATTGCCTGAACCCATGAGGCGAAGGTTGCGGTGAGCCGAGATCGTGCCATTGCACTCCAGCCTGGGTAAGAAAAGCAAAAAAAATAATAATGTCCCGATTGAGGTGACGTCAGTGACAGTTGGCTCAGGTGTGTTGTATTTCTTTTTTAGAGACAGGGTCTCACTGTGTTGCCCAGGTTGGCCTCAAATTTGAGTTCAAACAATATTCCCACCTCGACCTCCCCAAGTGCTAGGATTACAGGTGTGAGCCACTGTGCCTGGCCAGAAGTGTATTTAATAGTGCCTCTATTTACCGTCATCTGTCCCATTTTGGCAAATATTGAGGTGGTTTTACCTACCCATAGCACGGTGACGTGTAATGGGGACCCAGTGAATCTTATTTGTATAGGGACATGTCTCAGGAAAATAGGTCAAAGTGCTTACCCACCAACTTTGTAATTATACCACCTTCAATTTGAAAATGGGACATAATTTGTCCCTTAAACTTCAATCATCTGGTCCAAATAGCAGTCAGTTTTGGGATGAAGCAGGGCTGTTTTACCCAGAAGTAGGGGTCCAAAGTGTAACTACGTAATGGGGAAAAGGAGGGGTGAAAAGGACAGGGGAAACGAAGAAGGGCAACGGGTGTTCCCTCATCGAGAGTGAACCTGGCTTCTGACCTGCAACTTCGTGAACACGTGGTCTTCCAGCTACCTTCCTGAGGACACAGGCTAAGGGCTTCAGGACAAGTGGGGTGGCTTGGTTTTCAGAATTCCTGGGAGCCAGAGTCCTATCAGGACCTCAGGTACTTTCAGCACCTGACCCCACTGGTCTAACACTGGTCTGGCCTAGGAACCATCAGCCAAGGGGAAGAAGAGCCCTGTGAGCTGACTGGCTGGACTGGAAATTAACAGTTTCCCGCTCATCGATTTACTGGATGATTCCCCAACAGTGGTCTCTGCTGCTCAGCTCCCCCACCTGGCTCCTTGCAAGCACTGCCTGGTGTCAGGTGTCAGGGTGGGGTCTGGCAGCCCTGGGAAGTCATTCCCTTTTTCCTGGATCACCTTCAGGTAGGTCAGTAGAGGGAAGAACACTGCGGAACTCGGTCAGCTGTCTGAAATTCAATCAGCAGGAAACAAGGGCTTGCCCTGTGGTTTCTGCAAGATGGCCCTGGCCTGTGTTCAGATTCAGACTGAGTCTATGGCCAGTCTAGCCCGCTATAGAGAAGGGCCAGGTAGGTAGTTTTCACCCCTTCTGTAGTTATCTTAAGGGGGGTGCTGTGGTACACTGGGCACGAGAGCCTTGAGCTCCCTACCCTGGGCATCCTCTCCCCATCCCTTGGGGCCGGAGCATTTTAGTCATTTCTCTTAGCCCCACCCCAGGCACTGATCAGTCCCACCGAGGCTGAGCTGGCTGCACCTTGCCCGGGCCCTCACAGCCTCTTCCTTCCCTCATCCCTATGGTGCTCCTGCCTGCCCCTGGGGCATTATCAGGGAGATGCCCTGATTACAGGATGTCACCAGCCCCTACCACTCTATCAAGCTGGGCCTGGCTTCTGACCAGCAACTGCTGCATGTAAGCTGGCCTTCCAGCCTCCTCCTCCAAGGCAAGGTTAGAAGAAGGGGAGAAGGGCTAGGCCCCTGTCAGGTAGAGTGCCCTCTTCTTGGGCTGGGTGACTGGCCTTTTGCCTCCCCAATCCCTTTGTCAGCAGGTCTGGGGGAATATGGGAGGCTGCAGGTCGAGGTGGGCAGCTGGAACAGCTGTGTTTATGCACAGAGGAGCTTGCACAAGGCCTCTATTGTGAGGGGCTGTGCTGTGAGAAGGGGCTGGAGGATGTTGTCCTCCCCTCGGGGACTCCTGCTCCCTGTGGTCCTGCTGACAGCCCAGCAGCCCCTAGCTATCAGTGATCCCACCAGACACTATTTCCCTCCAAGCAAAGAGTCACAGGACTTCTCTGGGATGCACCCCAGCATGTGCTGTTGTCTTCACCTGTGCACTATCCCCGGTGGCCAGCAGGGGCCAGTCTTGCAGATCACGCACACCTAGGAGCAGCACTTTTTTTTTTGAGATGCAGTTTTGCTCTTGTTGGCCAGGCTAGAGTGTAATGGTGTGATCTCGGCTCACTGCAACCTCTGCCTCCTGGGTTCAAGGGATTCTCCTGCCTCAGCCTCCTGAGTAGCTGGAATTACAGGCACGCGCCACCGTGCCCAGCTAATTTTTTGTATTTTTGTAGAGATGGGGTTTCTCCATGTTGGTCAGGCTGGTCTCGAACCCCCAACCTCAGGTGATCTGCCTGCCTTGGCCTCCCAAAGTGCTGGGATTGCAAGCATAAGCCACCGTGTCCCGCCAGAGCAGCGCTTCCTAGCCGTCTTCTCTGAGCAGAGGTCTCTCTGCCTGAGCCCAGCCTGCCTCCTACCTCATGACCCCTCCCCACAGAGAAAGCCAAGAGGTCCTACAGTCACCCCCTACTGGGAAAGCAAGAAGGGGTCCCTCAGTGAGGCTGTAGCTTCTGGAGGGAGTGGTAAGGTCATGCATGATCTGGAAAAGGGTGCAGAGGGAGGGACATAGTGAGGCAGCCAGGGTCTGGGGCCTTCTCACTGGCAGCTGCTCTCATCTAGGAAGCTGCAGTTCTGGGGATACACACAGTGGGACGAAAGGTGGGCAGAAAGGGAGAGGTTCATCTCAGACATCACTAGTACCAGGCACAAGAGGGCTCCGGGAAGGAGAGGGAGATGGGCTGCAGGCTTAGGGCAGGTGGCCTTTGCTGAGGGGTGTGTGGGGGATTGTGCCTGTCCCCGTGGAGGTGGAACCTGGGCTCCATTAAATCCATACTGACGTGCCACCTCCTATGTTGGCCACACTTCCCCCCCATAAGCTTCTCTCTGCCTAGTACTGACCCAGGGGGCCAAGCAGAGGGGTCAGGAGGGGCTTGGCTCCACAGCCCAGGCATCACAGGCCACACAGGGCTCTCCCTCCCGAGCTCTGAACCTGCAGCTAGTCTCAATCCACTTGCCCACTGCCAGTGGCCTGAGGCCTGGGCAGCTCCAGCGCCAGCCAGCAGCTTTCCAGCCAGTGTGAGGTGCAAGAGGAGATAGCCTTGGCCCTGAGCTGTCAGCTGTATCTTGTAAGTCTGGACATGCTCCCTGGCCAGCAACAGGATGATTGTCAACCTAGAGGGCAGGAACTTCAGGGACAGAGTAGAGGCATCAAAGAAAGACAAGACCTGCAGCTGGATTCTCTGAGCAAGGGCATGTGAGGCTGGAGGGGAACAAGAAGCTCCTGGCGCTCCAAAGGCAGGGAATGAGCGTTGCCTGGCCGTGGAGTCATGCCTGGCATGTAACAGAAGTTCCAGGAGTAATTGCTGACCAAACCAAATGGCCCCAGCAGCCCCCAAGCACAGCTGGCTGGATCTGCTCCCAGCATAGGTGGCAAAGAGTCAGTCTGGTTCCCGAAAGTTTTGATTCCTGGCCTGGCTTCCAAACTGGGAGCGTTTCATGTAGGAACTTGAGTCTGAGAAAACAGCTGCCTCTCCTGTCCCTTACCAAGAGGCTGAGTTTTTTAGCTCTTGACACTTTTGTAAGCAAAGGCCAGTAGAGCAGAGGCTGTAGCAGTCCAGGAGACAGAGTAATGGCTGAAAAAATGGGCTCAGGGGCCAGGCGCAGTGGCTCACTCCTGTAATCCCAGCACTGTGGGAGGCTGAGGTGGGTGAATCACCTGAGGTCAGGAATTAGAGACCAGCCTGGTGAATACAAAAAAAAAAAAAAAAAAAATTAGCCAGTGTGGTGGCAGACGCCTGTTATCCCAGCTATTTGGGAGACTGAGGAAGGAGAATCACTTGAACCCAGGAGGAGGAGGTTGCAGTGTGCCAAGATCCTGCCATTGCACTCCAGCCTAGGAAACAAGAGGGAAACTCTGTCTCAGAAAAAATGAAAATGGGCTCAGGGTTGGACAGACCCAGGTTCAAGACTCAGTTCTCACATCCAGATGAGTTACTTAACTCTGTGTCTCTTTTCTTCATCTGAAAAATGGGAATTAACACCAAGCATGCTTGTAAGGATTTAATGAAACAATCTGTACAAAGTTCTGACACAGTAAGCTCTGAAGGGGACCTTAAAAAAACAGTGTTTGGAGGCCAAGTGTGGTGGCTCGCGCCTGTAATCCCAGCACTTTGGGAGGCTGAGGCAGGTGGATCACGAGGTCAGGAGTTCAAGACCAGCCTGGCCAAGATGGTGAAACCCCGTCTCTACTAAAAATAAAAAAAAATTAGCTGGGTGTGGTGGTGGGCACCTGTCATCCCAGCTACTTGGGAGGCTGAGACTGGAAAATCACTTGAACCCATGGGGCAGAGATTGCAGTGAGCCAAGATTGCACCACTGGAAAAAAAAAAAAAAACAGTATTTGGGCACAGTGGCTCAACACCTGTAATCCCAGCACTTTGGGAATCCAAGGCAGGCAGATTGCCTGAGGTCAGGAGTTCAGTATCAGCCTGGCCAACATGGCGAAACCCTGCCTCTACAAAAAATACACAAATTAGCCAAGCACCATGTTG
The DNA here is from genome assembly GCF_049354715.1 of Callithrix jacchus. Classification (NCBI taxonomy): domain Eukaryota; kingdom Metazoa; phylum Chordata; class Mammalia; order Primates; family Cebidae; genus Callithrix; species Callithrix jacchus. Next base: position 131,670,264 of record NC_133506.1, on the reverse strand, counting down.
AACGCCTATAGTCCCAGCTACTCAGGAGACTGAGGTGGGAAAATCACTTGAGCCTGATGACAGAGCTAAACTGTGTCTCAAAAAAATAAAAAATAAAAATTGACTTTCTCTTTTTTTGAGACAGACTTTCACTCTTGTTGTCCAGGCTGGAGTGCAGTGGTGCAATCTCAGCTTACTGCAACCTCCATCTCTTAGGTTTAAGCAATTCTCCTGCCTCAGCCTCCTGAGTAGCTGGGATTACAGGCATGTGCTACCACACCCAGCTAAGTTTTTGTATTTTTAGTAGACACAGGGTTTCACCATGTTGGCCAGGCTGGTTTCAAACTCCTGACCTCAGATGATCCACCCGCCTCAGCCCCACAAAGTGCTGGGATTACAGCCATGAGCCACCATACCTGGAAGACTTTTTTTTTTTTTTGAGCCAGAGTTTCACTCTTGTTGCCCAGGCTGGAGTGCAATGGCACAGTCTCAGCTCACCTCAACCTCTGCCTCCCAGGTTCAAGCGATTCTCCTGCCTCAGCCTCCCAAACAGCTGTGATTACGGGAGCCCACCACCGCACATGGCTGAGTTTTTGTATTTTTAGTAGAGATGGGGTTTCTCCATGTTGGTCAGGCTGGTCTCAAACTCCCAACCTCAGGTGATCCACCTGCCTTGGCCTCCCAAAGTGCTGGGATTGCAGGTGTGAGCCACTGCACCCAGTCTTTTTTTTTTTTTTTTTTTTTGAGGTGCTGTCTCACTCTGTCACCCAGGCTAAAGTGCGGTGGCACAATCTCAGCTCACCACAACCTCAGCCTCCCAGGTTCAAGTGATTCTCCTACCTCAGCTTCCCTAGTTGCTGGGATTACAGGCACCCACCACTATGTTCGGCTAATTTTTGTATTTTTCAGTAGAGATGCGGTTTCACTATGTTGGCCAGGCTAATCTCAAACTCCTGACCTTAGGTAATCCACCCACCTCTGCCTCCCAAAGTGATGGGATTACAGGTGTGAGCCATGATGCCAGGCATTTTTGAAATTGTTTAATTATGTTTTTCAAAATACAGCGTTATGCAACAGAAGTCATGAGCACTAACCAATCAGAACAGACACTGGGGCTGGATGTGGTGACTCAGGCCTGTAAATCCAGCACTTTGGGAGGCCAAGGGGGGTGGATCATTTGAGGCCAGGAGTTTGAGACCAGCCTGGCCAGCATAGCAAAACCCCATTTCTACTAAAAATACAAAAATTAGCCAGGTGTGGTGGTGAATGCCTGTAATCCCAGCTGCTTGGGAGGCTGAAGGAGGAGAATTGCTTAAACCTGGGAGGTGGAGGTTTCGATGAGGCGAGATGGCACCATTGCACTCCAGGCTGAGAAACAGCGAAACTCCATCTCAAAAAAAATAAAATAAAAATAACAGACACTGACAGTAAACACCCAGTGCTGCCCACAGGTGCATCCTGGTGGGATATCAGCCCTGAGATCTGGGCTCACTATGGGCTCAATATTATTATCAACATTCCAGACGATGCTACTGTGAATGTTATAGAAGAGCAAAGGGCCCAAATCCAGAACTAGGTTAACCCTCTAGAGGAAACGATAAAAAGAATCTCCCAGAATGGGTGAGGTATTGAGCCATCTGCTGGGAGCAAGATGGCAGTCTCTGGGAGACGTCGACCTAAGTCCCATCAGGGAATCAGGCTGTGACTGCAACGCAGAAGCCAGGGCTGCGTCAAGTGTATAGTCCTGTGAAACATGAAGAAAGGCCAAGCTGTCAGCCGGGCATTGCGGCTCACGTCTGTAATCCCAGCACTTTGGGAGGCAGAGGTGGGCAGATCACTTGAGGTCAGGAGTTAGAGATGAGCCTGACCAGACCAACATGGAGAAACCCCTGTCTCTATTAAAAACTACAAAAAATTAGCCGGGTGCGGTGGCACATGCCTGTATTCCCAGATGAGGCAGGAGAATTGCTTGAACCCGGGAGGTGGAGGTTACGGTGAGCAGAGATCATACCAAAAAAAAGGCCAAGTTGAGCTAGGAAGAGGCCGAGGATTTGCCTTTGGTGTGGGAGACAGACATGGACTCTCGTGGAGAAGAGGCATTTTGGAGTGCCTGTTCTCAGTGGTAGGCCAGCTCTTGCCACGGCCTGCACAAACCTTGTTAGAGCTTGGTGCAGTGGCTTACCCTTGTCATCTCAGCAATTTGGGAGGCTGAGGTGGGAGGATCGCTTCAGCTCAGGAGATGGAGGCTGCAGTGAGCTGTGATGGTGCCACTGCACGCCAACCTGGGTGACAGAGCGAGACCTTGACTCACACACACCCCTCTAGGCCTGTCTAGGTCACCAGACACCCTGGCTGCCATGCATAGCATTCCCACCACTGGCTAGTATGTTCCTGTGGTGGATATAACCCAGATTTGTTATTTTTTGAGACAGAGTCTTGCTCTGTTGCCAGGCTAGAGTGCAATGGCGCGATCTCACCTCACTGCAACCTCCACCTCCCAGGTTCAAGCGATTCTCCTGTCTCAGCCTCCTAAATAGCTGGGATTACAGGCACACCCCACCACACCTGGCTAATTTTTTGTGTTTGTAGTAGAGACGGGGTTTCACCCGGCTGGTCTGGAACTCCTGAGCTCAGGCAATCCACCCGCCTCAGCCTCTCAAAGTGCTAGGATTATAGGTGTGAGCCACCATGCCTGGCCATAACCCAGAATTCTATCCAGACACCTCAGCCCTGTGTGTTAATGAGCAAGATACAAGCAAATTTCTCAGCCAGCAGAGCAGAGGACAGACCTCGAGGTGAGCTAATTCAGTGCCACTCCCTGCTAGTCCTGAGACATCTGGCCAGGAAATGGGGGGGAGTGTGTGGCAAAGGTCAAAGTAGACTTCACTCTGAACAAATTTCAGTAACACACTAGACAGGATTCAAAGAAGAGTAAATACATTTCCCAAATAAAATCAAGGTTTCAGAGTCCATCTTGAACAAACAAACATTCCCCGCTTCCCCTTAGGCCCATTTTTTTTCTTTTTTTTTTTCCGAGATGGAGTTTCACTCTGTAGCCCAAGCTGGAGTGCAGTGATGCCATCTCGGCTCACCGCGGCACCCTCTGCCTCCTGGGTTCAAGCCATTCTTCTGCCTCAGCCTCCCAAGTGGCTGAGATTACAGGTGCCTGCCACCACACCCAGCTATTTTTTGTATTTTTAGTAAAGATGGGGTCTCACCATGTTGGTCAGGCTGGTCTCAAGTTCCTGACCTCAGGTGATCCACCACCTTGGCCTCCCAAAGTGCTGAAATTACAAGTGTGAGCCACCGCACCCAGCCTCATTTTCGTATTTTTATTTTTACAAATTTATTTATTTTGAGACAGAGTCTCGCTCTATTGCCCAGGCTGGAGTGCAATGGCGCCATCTCTCACTGCAACCTCTGCCTCCCAGGTTCAAACAATTCTCCTACCAGCTGGGTGTGATGGCTCATGCCTGTAATCCCAACACTCTGGGAGGCTGAGGCAGGTGGATCACCTGATGTCAGGAGTTCAAGACCAGCCTAGCCAACATAGCAAAAACCCGTCTCTGCTAAAAGTACCAAAAAAAAAAAAAAATTAGCCAGACGTGGTGACTCATACTTGTAGTTCCCAGCTACTTCAAAGCTGAGGCAGGAGCTTGCTTAAGCCCAGGAAGCAGAGGTTGCAGTGAGCTGAGATTACGACATCCTACTCCAGCCTGGGTGACAGAGAGAGACTTTGTTTCAAAAAAAAAAAAAAACAGCAAAAAAGAAAAACAACACAAAGGATGAAGATGGGTCAAATGGTCATGTTATTGACCAGGCGAGGTGGCTTACGCCTATAATCCCAGCAATTTTGGAGGCCAAGGCAGACTGATCATCTGAGGTCAGGAGTTTTAGACCAGCCTGGCCAACATGGTGAAACTCTATCTCTAATAAAAAATACAAACAATTAGCTGGGCATAGTGGCACGCGCCTGTAGTCCCAGCTGTTCATGAAGCTGAGGCAGGAGAATCACTTGAACCTGGGAGGCAGAAGTTGCAGTGAGCCAAGATCATGCCACTGCACTACCGCATGGACGAAAAAGCAAGACTGTCTTAAAAAAAAAAAAAAAAGTCACGTTGCCAATTAAAATGAATCAGTGGAAATAAAGATAAGGGCGTGGACTTCTCACTGGTCAGAATTTCTGCTTTCTCTTTTCTTATTCAGAAAGCTCTACTCAGCATTTATCGCAGACATAAGGAGTCAGATTTGTGACTGTTGCCTCCCAATCAGACTGTGAGAGCCGGAGGCATTTATCTTTCTGGCCAATTGCATACAGGAGAGTACACTGATGCCTGTGGAATTAATGGACAACTGATAAGAACAGCAAACGTTTAGAAGTGCCAGCTGCTGTGCTGCGCACTTTATTAAGATGATCTCATTCAGTTCCTATTATAACTGAGTACCTGGGAGGAATCTCTAGCCCCATTTTACACATAAGAAACTGAGGCTCAGAAAGGTCACATCATGGCCGGGTGTGGTGGCTCACCCCTGTAATCTCAGCACTTTGAGAGACTGAGGCAGGCAGATCACCTGAGGTTGGGAGTTCGAGATCAGCCTGACCAACATGGAGAAACCTTGTCTCTACCAAAAATAGAAAATTAGCCTGGCATGGTGGCGCATGCCTGTAATCCCAGCTACTTGGAAGGCTGAGGCAGGAGAATTGCTTGAATCTGGGAGGTAGACGTTGCAGTGAGCCGAAATATCACACCATTGCACACCAGCCTGGGCAACAAGAGCAAAACTCTGTCACAAAAAAATAAAAAATAAAAAATAAACGTATTATTTACCTGAGATCATATAATAGTAAGAGTGGAGATTAAGGCTCAGTACTGTTAAAGGTCAGAGGTGAGGCTGAGTAAAAGGTGTGCAGAGAAGGGGCTGCTTTGCTCACCTCTGTCCTGATTGAATGGGCCCTCGTAGAGAGGTATGTTTTGTAAGTTCCATTCCATTTCAATCAGCCCAAGGGCCACTCATGGTATGATTTGTTTGATGTTGGCTGTGCCAAAAAATACTTTACTGAAGTGTGCTCACAGGAGCAGGTCATCCAGTGAAATCTGGAATTGCTTAGGCTGGAGTGCAGTAGCATGATCTCAGCTCACTACACCTTCAACCTCCGGGCTCAAGTGATCCTCCTGCCTCAGCCTCCCAAGTAGCTGAGACTACAGGCACACACCACCATCCTAATCTTTGATGGTTTTTTTTTTTTTTTGAGACAGAATCTTACTCTGTTGCCCAGGCTGGAGTGCAGTGGGGTGATCTCCACTCACTACAACCTCAACCCACCCCCAGGTTCAAGCGATCCTCCTGCCTCAGCCTCCTGAGTAGCTGGGATTATAGGTGTGTGCCACCATGCCAGGCTAATTTTTCTATTTTTAGTAGAGATGGGTTTTCACCGTGTTGTCCAGGCTGGTCTTGAATTCCTGACATCAACTGATCCACCTGCCTTGGCCTCCCAAAGTGCTGGGATTTCAGGCATGAGCCACCATGCCCAGCTAATTTTTAATTTTTTTTGTAGAGATGAGGCCTCCCTATGTTGCCCAGGCTGGTGTTGAACCTCTAGGCTCAAGTGATTTGCCCAACTCAGCTTCCCAGTGTTGGAATTACAGGTGTGGGCCACTGCACCTCGGCCCCATTGTTTTCTTAACAATTTTATTGAGATATAATACATCTAGCATATAATTCATCCATTTAAAACATAGAATTCAACAGTTTAGGATATTCACAAACATGTGCAACCATCACCACAGTCCATTTTAGAACATTTTCCTTACTGCAAAGAGAAACCTGGTATCCTTTGGGTGACAGGAGAGACTCTGCTATTCCCTCAGGCCTCAGAAACCCTCAATTCACTTTCCATCTGTATAGATTTGCCAATTCTGGATATACAACAGTTGTTCTTGTGTGACTGGCTTCTTTCACTCACCATAATATGTTCAAAGTTCATCCATTTTTTTTTTAACGGAGTCTCGTACTGTCACCCAGGCTGGAGTGCAATGGTGCGATCTTAGCTTTCTGCACCCGCCACCAAGCTGGGTTAATTTTTGTATTTTTAGTAGAGACAGGGTTTCACCATATTGGCCAGGCTGGTCTCCAACTCCTGATCTTGTGATCTGCCTGCCTCAGCCTCCCAAAGTGCTTGGATTACAGGCGTGAGCCACCATGCCCAGCTTCATTTCTTTTTAAGGATTAATATTTCTATTATATATAGATACATCACTTTAAATATTTTTAATATATATATATATTTTTTGAGACAGAGTTTTGCTCTTGTTACCCAGGCTGGAGTGTAATGGTGTGATCTCGGCTCACCGCAACCTCCACCTCCTGGGTTCAGGCAATTCTCCTGCCTCAGCCTCCTGAGTAGCTGGGATTACAGGCATGCGCCACCATGCCCAGCTAATTTTTTGTATTTTTAGTAGAGATGGGGTTTCACCATGTTGACCAGGATGGTCTCGATCTCTTGACCTCGTGATCCACCCGCCTCGACCTCCCAAAGTGCTGGGATTACAGGCATGAGCCACTGCACCCGGCCCAATTTTTAAATTATATTATTATTATTTTTTATAGAGACTGGGTTTCACCATGTTGGCCAGGCTGGCCTTGAACTCCTGACCTTAGGTGATCCACCCACCTCAGCCTCCCAAAGTGCTGGGTTTACAGGCGTGACCTACCACGCCCCATTATTTTTTTTTTTTCCTGAGACAGAGTCTTGCTCTGTTGCCCAGGCTGGGGTGCAGTGGTGCAATCTCGGCTCGCTGCAACCTCCACCCCTGGGGTTCAAGCGATTCTTGGGTCTCAGCCTCCCGAGTAGCTGGGGTTACATGTGTGTACCACCACACCTGGCTAATTTTTGTGTTTTTAGTAGAGACGGGGTTTTGCCATGTTGGCCAGGCTGGGCTGGTCTTGAACTCCTGACCTCTAGTGATCTGCCCACCTTGGCCTCCCTGAGTCTGGGATCACAAGCGTGAACCACATCTGACCTTCCAGTATCTTTTCATGTGCTTATTGGCCATTTTTATTTATATTCTTTGGGAAAATGTCTCTTGAAATCTTTTGCTCATCTTTTTTTTTTTTTTTTTTTGGACACAGGGTCTTACCTTCTAAGTGGCTGAGAACACAGGTGTGTGCCACCCAACCTGGCTAATTTTTTTGTTTTTATTTTTTGTAGCAGTGAGGTCTTCCCACATTGCCCAAGTTGGTCTCAAAATCCAAGCCCCTTAGATATCTGATTTACGAGTATTTTCTCCCATTCTGTGAGTTGTCTTTTCACTCTCTTTATGTTGTTTGATGCAGGAAAGTATTTCACTTTGATGAAGTACAATTTATTTTCTGTCGTCACTTGTGCTTTTGATGTCGTATCTAAAAAAAAACCATTGCCTGGCTCGCTGCGGTGGCGGTAGCTCACGCTTGTATCCCAGCACTTTGAGAGGCAGAGACAGGTGAATTACTTCAGGTCAGGAGTTCGAGAGCAGCCTGGCCAATATGGTGAAATCCTGCCTTTACAAAAATTAGCCAGGTATGGTGGAGGATGCCTGTAATCCCAGCTACTGGGGAGGCTGAGGCAGGAGAATTGTTTGAACCTGGGAGGCGGAGGTTGCAGTGAGCCGAGATTGCACTGCAGTCCAGCCTGGGTGACAGAGCAAGACTGTCTTAAATAAATAAATAAACACATGGCCGGGCATGGTGGCTCATGCCTGTAATCCCAGCATTTTGGGAGGCTGGGGCAGGCAGATCACCTGAGGTCAGGAGTTCGAGACCAGCCTGGCTAACACGGTGAAACCCCGTTTTTACTAAAAATAGAAAAAACTGGCCGGGCATAGTGGCTCACGCCTGTAATCCAAGCACTTTGGAGGCCAAGGCAGGTGGATCACCTGAGGTCGAGAATTCATGACCAGCTTGACCAACATGGTGAAACCCCATCTTTATTAAAAAAAAAACCAAAAAACTAGCCAGGTGTGGTGGCCTGTAATTGCCTGTAATCCCAGCTATTTGGGAAGTTAAGACAGGAAAATTGTTTGAACCTGGGAGGTGGAGGTTGCAGTGAACCAAGACTGAGCCATTACACTACAGCTTGGACAACAATAAAATTAAAAAATCTCAAAAATAAAATTAAAAAATTGGCCGGGCATGGTGGCTCACACCTGTAATCCTAGCACTTTGGGAGGCCGAGGCAGGTGGATCACAAGGTCAAGAAATTGAGACCATCTGGCCAACATGGTGAAACCCTGTCTCTATAAAAAAAAAAGTTAAAAAAAATTTTTTTTAATTGCCTAACCAACCTCACAAAGATGTACCCCTATGTTTTCTTCTAAGAGTTTGAGAATTGCCTTTGGGATGCAGTTCCCCACTCTTTGGGCACACCCCTGAGCAGGCCCCAGGCTATATCCATGGCCACAACCCCCCCAACCCCTGCACAGCTCCCAACCTACTCCCAAGCAAGCTGCTTACATTTCAGTCTTTCAGTTTCAAGCTTCCACGCAGGGTGGGCAGCTGTGGACAGGCATCAAGGCAGCAGTTGGGGCCAGCCTGCAGGTTTAGGATGCAGGCTGGCAAAAGAGGAGTGCCTGGCTCTGGGAGCGAACTAGGCCACGCCTCTGAAACAAGGGCTTCTGGACTGAAGAAGGCCTGCTGGGGACAATAACCTACCTGGACAGCTGTGGCAGATCCTTAAGGGAGGGGCTGGGCCCACTGCTGGCCCTGCCACCCTAGTCCAGTTCTCCACTGCTAGGAGCTGTTGCTTGTTACCTAGAAAAAGAGCCTGTAAAATTGACTCCCTGGTCACCACCAAACTTGTCTGTCTTTATCTCTACTTACAATGAGTGCCAAGCCACCCTCTTGGAGACTGGTGATCAGAGGCTGATGACCTCTCACAGCTGCTGCCCCTGACCTAGGAGATCCCTTTGGGAAACCCAGGTCAGCCGGGTGCCAGCTCCATTGCTCTGGCTGTGTGGGTGGTGGTGGGTAGTGGGGCTCATAGAAAGTCACCAGGGCCAAGGAAGGGCAGCTCAGAAATCTCGGTCATGCCACTCAGGGCTATTCTCACTCTAGTGAGTACTCACTGGTTTTTCCCCAAGTCCAGAGAGAAGGACATCATAGGGGGCGCTGTATCCCACCCGGCGCCATCGGCCCCTGCCACCCGCCACCCGGCAGCTGGATTCCTACTGGAGTTGCGGGCGGGGGCGGGGCCGGCTGAGATCTGGGGGCGGAGCGTCCGGGCGGGGCGCGGCGCGGGGCGGGCGGGAATGTGCGCACCCCGGCGCCTGGCTCTGATCGAGCATCCCGCGCCGACGGGGCTTTGCCGGAGCAGAGGTTCCGAGCTGCGGGAGCGTATCATGGCTGCTTTGAGACAGCCCCAGGTCGCGGAGCTGCTGGCCGAGGCTCGGCGAGCCTTCCGGGAGGAGTTCGGGGCCGAGCCTAAGCTGGCGGTGTCGGCGCCGGGCCGCGTCAACCTCATCGGGGAGCACACGGACTACAACCAGGGCCTAGTGCTGCCTATGGTGAGGGGCTGCGCGGGGAGCCCCCAGCCCGCCGCCGCCTGTCCCGGCCGCCGAGGAAGGCGGATCTCGGGGGCGCGGGGGGTGCGTTCTTCCCTCGTGGGATGTGGGGCGGGCAGCCGCGCCCTGGGCACCGGTGCACGGAGAAGCTCCCGGGACGGGCTGTTCCCCACGTTGGAAGGGAGGAAGCGAGGAAGTAGCCGGGAGAGGGTGCGCAGCCGCCTCTTCGCTCAAGCCTGCCCTCTGGGGGCTGCGGCTCCTCGCCTTCAACCTGGGAACGTGTTCCTTTTAAACCGTGAGGCCCTGTGTGCCACGCAGAAGGGGACACTCCACGCCTCTGGCCACCGTTGGACCCCAACCGCAGACCTGGGCGAACGTAGCCTTCTGGCCCGGCCCATTCAATTTACAGAGGAGGAAACTGAGGCCCGTAGAAGCTCAGTGAACTGCTGGAGGTCACACAGCAGGTTCTTGGCGGGTCTGCGACTGGGGAGTGAGGACTACCGGCTTTCAGCGTGGGGCGCTTTCCGCCCATCTGCAGCTTGGGGAATGCACAGGTACAGGGTGTCCGGGGCCACTCCAAAATGGAAAGGCTTTGGAGCTCCTGTGATCTGTTTTCCCTTTGGGCTAGCTCTTCCCCCTTGCCCCACAGCTCAGGGCAGAGTCCAGGTTTGTGCTCCAGCTGCAGCCGCCCTGCCCCTGAAGACCCAGGCGGTCAGGGCCCAAGCCCCCAAGGCCAGCTGGCCCTCAGGCTCTTCCCTGCAAAGCTGAACCTAGAGGTTCAGAACCTGATGACTGGCTGGACATGGTGGCTCACGCCTGTAATCTCAGCCGTTCGGGAGGCCGAGCCGGGCGGATCACCTGAGGTCAGGCGTTCAAGGCCAGCCTGGCAAACATGGTGAAACCCTGTCTCTACTAAAAATACAAAAAATCAGCTGCACCTGGTGGCGAGCACCTGTACTCCCAGCTACTCGGGAGTCTGAGGCAGGAGAATCACTTGAACCCGGGAGGTAGAGGTTGCAGTGAGCCAAGATTGTGCCATTGCACTCAAGCCTGGACGACAGAGCAAAACTGTTTAAAAAAAAAAAAAAAAAAAAAAAAGGCCAGGTGTGGTGGCTCACGCCTGTAATCCAAGCACGTTGGAGGCCAAGGCGGGAGGATCACCTGAGGTCGGGAGTTCAAGACCCGCCTGACCAACATGGTGAAACCCCATCTTATTTAAAAAAAAAGCCTGATGACTGTGGAGGCGTTGTCATTGGAGGGGCTTACTCCATTAGCCGGTGGAAGCCTCACCTCTCCTTGTCTCTCCTGCCAGGCCCTGGAGCTCGTGACCGTGCTGGTGGGCAGCCCCCGTGAGGATGGGCTGGTGTCTCTCCTCACCACTTCTGCAGATGCTGATGAGCCCCAGCGGCTGCAGTTTCCGCTGCCCACAGCCCAGCGCTCTCTGGAGCCTGGGACCCCTCAGTGGGCCAACTATGTCAAGGGAGTGATTCAGTACTACCCAGGTATGGGGCCCAGGACTGAGCCAGGTTCTCATGATACTAGGAGTGCCACCTCACAGCCACAGTCCATTCATTTGTCCAATACATTGTGGGGAAGGCTCAAAGAGTGGAGGATCCCATTGTATGGATGAGGAAAGAAGCCCCCAGAGGGTCTGGAACACACCCTGGGTTTCCATGACCTGATTAGAGGAGCCAGGATTTAAACCCCAGCCTTTTTTCCCTCCAGAGCCCTCAACCAGGAAGTCAATTAGAACTGTCCCAGCAACCTCAGAGGGTGGGAAAATGGAGGGCAGTGGGTCCTTTGGCCCAGCAGGTTGGTGCCCTCTTTAACAACTGAGACATACATTCTAGAAACAGTTGCCAGGCCATTGCTGCCCTTCCCACCAGGGCACATGCCCTTGCTGTGCCCATCCTCACAGGCAGCCCCTCTTACCATTGCCCATTCTTTCCCCTGCAGCTGCCCCCCTCCCTGGCTTCAGTGCAGTGCTGGTCAGCTCAGTGCCCCTGGGGGGTGGCCTCTCCAGCTCAGCATCCTTGGAAGTGGCCATGTACACCTTTCTTCAGCAGCTCTGTCCAGGTACCACCTAGGCCCCAGCCCTGACCCAGCCCTCCTTTCCTGATGTCTCTAGGTGGTCCGAGTTTCTACTGTGGCTTACGGAGGGGGTGGTGGGGAATCTCTCTGGAGTGTCATTGGAGCCACTGCTGCTCCCACCAGCCCTGGCCTTCCCACCTCACCCTGTTCTGCAGACTCAGGCACAATGGCTGCCCGCGCCCAGGTGTGTCAGCGGGCCGAGCACAGCTTCGCAGGGGTGCCCTGTGGCATCATGGACCAGCTCATCTCACTGATGGGGCAGAGAGGCCACGCGCTGCTCATTGACTGCAGGTGGGGTTCGCTCCCCTCGTCCCCTCCCACCTGCACTCAGGAGCTCCTGGGCAGAGTGCCCACCGCCTGGTGCAGCAAGCACACACTTGGCCTCGTGATCTCCCCCACTGTAACTCCACCCCAGGTCCTTGGAGACAAGCCTGGTGCCACTCTCAGACCCCAAGCTGGCCGTACTCATCACCAACTCCAATGTCCACCACTCCCTGAGCTCCAGCGAGTACCATGTGCGGCGGCGACAGTGTGAGGAAGTGGCCCGGGCGCTGGGCAAGGAAAGCCTCCGGGAGGTGCAGATGGAAGAGCTGGAGGGTGAGAACTGGCTGAGGCGCTCTGTCTTAGAGGTGGCTACACTCCCTGCTGGCACCTCAGTGTGGCCTGGACCCTGCCCAGGACCCTGATCTCCAGGGCCTCTGCCATGCTCTGTCCAGTCCCTCCAAACACAGCGAAGCAAACCCAGGACTCCAACCTCAGCAGGGCTGCTGGAAATCCTGCAATGATCTTATCTAATCAGAGAATCATGTTTCCATTGTGGAAAATGTGGGAAGTACAGAGTAGAAAATGAACTATAAGGCCACTACCCAGAGATAGCCACTATTAACATTTTCAAATTTCCTTTCAGTATTTTTCTGCATCTGTTTTCAAAGCTGAGTATATGTAATATATCATCATTTGCCCCTCCTTTTTTAAGAATCAGGGTCTCATTCTGTTGCCCAAGCTGGAGTGTAGTGGTGTGATCATAGCTCTCTGCAAACTTCAGCTCTCAATTCTTGGGCTCAAGGGAGCCTCCAGCTTAGCCTTCCAAGTAGCTGAGATTACAGGTGTGCCACCATGCCCAGCTTTTTTTGTTTGTTTGTTTTGAGACGGAGGTTCGCTGTTGTTACCGAGACTGGAGTGCAATGGCACAATCTTGGCTCACTGCAACTTCCACCTCCTGGGTTCAAGCAATTCTCCTGCCTCAGCCTCCCAAGTAGCTGGGACTACAGGCGTGCACCACCATGCCCAGCTAATTTTTGTATTTTTTTAGTAGAGACGGGGTTTCACCTTGTTGACTAGGATGGTCTCGATCTCTTGACCTTGTGATCCACCCGCCTCGGCCTCCCAAAGTGCTGGGATTATAGGCGCGAGCCACCACGCCCAGCCCCAGCTTTTTTATTTTTGATTTTTGTAGAGACAGGGTCTTGCAGTGTTGCCCGGGCTGTCTTGATCTCTGGTCTCAAATGATCCTCCTGTCTTGGCCTCCCAAAATGTTGGGATTATAGGCATGAGCCACTGTGCCCAGCCCACTTGCCACTTTTTTTGTTTAACTAAACATTATCTCAGAACCCTATCTTAGGCTCTTAGACCATGAAAGGCCCAGCTCAGTGTGGCTCTATTATTTTTGTGTGTGTGTGACACAGTCTCTCTCTGTTGCCCAGGCTGGAGTGCAGTGGAGCAGTCTCGGCTTACTGCAACCTCTACTTCCCGGGTTCAAGCCATTCTTCTGCCTCAGCCTCTCAAGTAGCTGGGATTACAGGCAGGCACCACCACACCCGGCTAATTTTTGCATTTCTAGTAGAGAAGAGGTTTCACCATGTTGGTCAGGCTGGTCTCAAATTCCTGACCTCGTGACATGCCCAAATCAGCCTCTCAAAGTGCTGGGATTACAGGCATGAGCTACTGCATCTGGCCTTTTTTTTTTTTTTTTTTTTTGTATTTTTAGTAGAGACAGGGTTTCACTATATTGGCCAGGCTGGTTTTGGACTTCTGACCTCAAGTGATCCGCCTGCCTCCTCCTCCCAAAATGCTAGGATTATAGGCACAGGTGTGAGCCACCACACCCAGCCTATCTGCATTCTCTTAATATTTTCTTAGGAATGGACTCTTAGGAGTAGGATTACAGAGTCAAGGCACAAGTATTCTAGGCTGCGTGCAGTGGCTCACACCTGTGCCTGTAATCCTGGCACTTCGAGAGGCCAAGGCGGGAAGATTCATTCAGCTCAGGAATTTGAGCCCACCCTGGGCAACACGGCAAAACCCCATCTCTAAAAAAATACAAAAATTAGTCAGGCATGGTGGTGTGTGCCTGTAGTTCCAGCTACTTAGAGGCTGGGGTGGGAGGATCACTTGAGCCCAGGAGGTTGAAGCTGCAGTGAGCTGTGATTCTACCATTGCACTCCGGCCTGGGCCACAGAGTGAGACCCTGTCTCCAAAAAAAGAAAAAGATTCTTAAGGCTCCTGCTACTATTGGACCAGGAAGGTAGTCTGTTGGACAGTTTTAAGGTCATAATGATATTAATTCATTTAATTCCCCCAAAACTCTAAAGCATATTCTGTTATCATAATTCTTATGTTTTTGATGGGGGAATCTATAGTGAGAGGCAGTGGTGCGATCTGAACCCTGTCTGGACAGATGAGCTCCAGGCCTCACGCGCTTGACTCCCTGGCTGTGCTGCCCACACTGAGTTGCCCCTTCCTGGCAGTGTAGGTGTGCCCATCTCCAGGACACTAGACCGCTCTGAGGGACCACCCTGTCCTTTGGCTTTGTGAACTGTCACGTTCTCCAGAACAGCACTCAGACTGCCCTGCCTGCTCTGTGCAGATGACCTTGGCCAAGGTTTTCACACTGGAACAAGTCGGTCCCTCCTCCCCACGCCAGCCTGTCCTTGCTGCCCCTCCTCCAGGTCTCCTTCTGCCTAGGAGCAACTCACCCTGCCTCCTCCAGAGTCCTGCCCTAGAAGCCCCAGTCCCTCTCCTTCCGTCCCCTGCCTGGGTCCTTCCCTCAGCCTCCAAGACACGCTCAGTTTCTTTCCCTCCTAAAACACCGCCCCCTATCTCATTTCCATTCCATTTTTCCTTGTTTCCTCTGAGAGGGCACCTCTGTTGCCCAGGCTGGAGTGCAGTGGCATGATCTCTGCTCACTGCAACCTCTGCCTCCCAGGTTCAAGTGATTCTCCTGCCTCAGCCTCCCTCCCGAGTAGCTGGGATTACAGGCGCCTGCCACTATGCCTGGCTAATTTTTGTATTTTTAGTAGAGACGGGGTTTCCCCATGTTAGCCAGGATAGTCTCGAGCTCCTGACCTCAAGTGATCCGACTGCCTCAGCCTCCCAAAGTGCTGGGATTACAGGCGTGAGCCACCATGCCTATTTTTTAGTCCTTTGAATCTACTTGCCCCTCCATCCTGCCATGACACCTGCCCTAACAACCTTCCCCCTTAAACCCGTGTGTTTGGCTGGGCACTGTACCGAGTCAGTACCTGTACTGACCCAGGTCCCCCTCCAGCCTCAGCTCCAGCCAGATGGGACAGCCTGCTGGTCCCTGGCTGCTCCTGCCCCCTCTTCGGAGCCCCAGCCCTAGAGGCTCCATGTGGCTCAGCAGAATTTTCTTCTCCTGCTGCTCCGTGGTGGCCTCTTGAGGGCAGCACTCACCTTGGAGAACATAGAGAGTTTCCACCATCATTGTGCCCTGAAGGACCAAGCTGTCCCATTTTACAGTCAGGGGAGGAGGCGCTGTGATGAAGGGGCTCTTCAGACCCATGCCCAAGAGAGCCAGGCTGCCCTGCCCCCCTCGGCCTCCCACCCTTCTCTGTTGAGTGCCCTGGCAGGGCCACTGCCATTACTGCCTGCCAGCCCCCACAGGTGTCGAGGCCCCAGGCAGTAGGAGGGCGGCTGCTGACTCCTTTTTCCTCCCCAGCTGCTAGGGACCTGGTGAGCAAGGAGGGCTTCTGGCGGGCCCGGCATGTGGTGGGGGAGATTCGGCGCACGGCCCAGGCAGCAGCCGCCCTGAAGCGTGGAGACTACAGAGCCTTCGGCCGCCTCATGGTGGAGAGCCACCGCTCCCTCAGGTGAGGCCCTCTGGGTGCCCCACTCCTGCTGGGCCCAAGCTGGCCCAAGCCCACCCCTCCGACATCTTCTCTGCAGAGACGACTACCAGGTGAGCTGCCTGGAGCTGGACCAGCTGGTGGAGGCCGCGCTCGCTGTGCCTGGGGTTTATGGCAGCCGCATGACGGGTGGTGGCTTCGGTGGCTGCACAGTGACACTGCTGGAGGCCTCAGCCACTCCCCAAGCCATGCAGCACATCCAGGTGGGCAGGTACCAGGGCTTGGGTGAGCAGGAGCGGTGGCTTCCCGGGGCCCTGCCACTCACCCCCGGCCCACCTCTTTTAGGAGCAGTACAGTGGAACCGCCACCTTCTACCTCTCTCAAGCGGCCGATGGAGCCAAGGTGCTGCCCTTGTGAGGTGCTGCAGGACTGCACACAGCTCTGCACCTGGAGCCGCCTTCCGTATCTGGCTGCTCAATAAACTTGTGCCTCCAGCGTGGAACCTGCCTGCCTCTAGAGGTGGGTGTCTGCTTGGGCGTAAGAGAAGGGGGTATCAGGACAGCTCGCCTACCCTAGGGCAGCACCTCTCAGGCTGCAGAAGAAAGGGCAAGGCAGGGCCTCACAGTAGCAAAACCTTTTATTAAGTGCAGAACAGAGGCTGGGTCCCTATGCTGCTCCCAGCTCTTTGGTTACAAATAGGTTTGGGACCAGAGAGGAGGGACCTTGCCCACCTAATGCCTCCCAGAGGACACCTGGCACCTGCTCTGTGCATGCGGGTGGGCTGGGCGGGCCCCCAGGGGTACAAGGATGGAGTAGCTGAGGAGGCTCTGGGAGAGGAGCGGAGAGAAGGCCTGGATTCCAGGACATAGCGGGGGGGGGTGGGGCGGGGTCAGGTTTGGAAGAACTGTTGGTCCACCTGGCTGCTGAGGGTTCCACTGGTGGTCAGTGTCCGGCTCACAAACTCCTGGGTCACATGGTGGGTGAGGGAGCCACCTGCCTCCAGGTGCTGGGCCCCCAGGGTCAGCCCGTCTGTAGAGGAGGTTGCAGTGGCTGACCCGCCTGGGGTCTGCCCCTCTCCCTCTGCTAACTCCCTGTCCCAGCAGAGCCAGGACCCCTGGCCCTCAGTGCTCACCCATTAGGAAGGGCTCCATGGCGCTGGTGTGGGTGGTGGTGATGCTGCTGTACTCGCCTTGCAGCGGGTGCTGGAAGAGCCCGACGTGGCTGCCTAGCTGTGGGAAGGGGCCTGGGGTGGGCAGATCGGCCGGTCAGAAGGTGGTGCCAGGAAAAGGCATGGCCTGAGGATGCGTTGGAGGTGAAGGAAGGGACAGGTGCCCACCTCCGTCCTGGGACTCGATGGTGATGATGCCCTCACGCTCTGGCCCGAAGCCCTCGGTGGTCCTGGCCTGTACCTTGAACTTGTAGGGCACATTCTCACTGAGGCCCGGCACTGTCAGCCGGCTCTCAGGGCTGTCTCCGTCCACCCGGAATGTAGTGGCTGTCCCTGAACAGGGAAGATGCCTTCAGCCTCTACAGGCCCCTCTCTATCCCTGCCCTGGCCACCCCTGTCCCCAGGGGGGGCAGCACCTCCTCCTTGGGCCATCTCACAGGTCACCAGGTAGCCGACAATATCCCCATTGGGCCTCCGTGGCCGCTCCCAGCTCAGCTGCAGCGAGTCTGGGCTCAGGGCGGTGAATACCAGTGGGCCTGGGGCACTGGGGGTGCTCAAAGTGAAGGCAGAACCTGGGGGCAGCAGAGGAAGAACATCAGCATGTGGGTGGGTGGTGGGCATGATGGGGGCAGTGTGGGGCTGGGGGAGGCAACTCACCTGGCAGGGGACAGAGTGGGCTTTGCGGGTGCACCTGGGATTCAATGGTGATGACGCCCTCACGCTCTCGGCCCCAGCCCTCCTGGCTCTGGGCCCGCACGCGGAACACATAGGAGTGGTTGGGCAGGAGGTCTTCCACCACCACCGAAGTTTGGGCAGGGTTGGGGATGTTGAGCCGATGCACCTCGCCTGGGGGGTCATGTGGGGGCAGGTAGTAGTGCAGTGTTATTCTCACCCCTGGCCTGATCCCCCTCTTCCCTAAGCTGCCACGGAGACCTAGTTATCACCCACCCAGGACTGGCTGTGGTTTGGGTACAGGATGGGTACAGTATGGTACCGCTGGTTGTTCAGGTTGTGTACGATATAAGAGTGGAGCCTGGAATCCCACTCGTGTTTGGGCAAAATCCTGTGCCCGGTCATGCTGCTTTAAATGTGCCTGCCCAGGGAAGTGGCGCTTCCTCATTCCCCCAAAGACATCTCAGGCCAGCAGAGGCCCTAGGATCTCAGGCCAAAGTGGCCTTGTTAGGCAAACATAGCAGAGAATGACCGGGAGAGAGGCCCAGGGGGGTGGGTGAGACCTCAGAAGAGGGGTGGGGAATGGGGTGAGATCCTCTCAGGCTGGATGGGGCCTTTTAGAGCTCCAAGAACTTGGATGGGTTCTTGACACAGCCAAGATTCCCCATGTGTCACACTGGGGCCAGGCCTTGCAGGGCTGTGCCTCACCGCCATTCAGCAGCTGGTACTCCACGCTGTAGCCCTGCAGTGCATGCTCACACCGTGGCTCCTGCCAGCTCACTCTGAGAGATGTGGGCCCCAGGGCAGAGAACACCAGGCGGGTGGGTGTGTCGGGTACACCAGCAGTCGGGCGAGCATCTGGGGACAGGAGGCCACAGTCAGCCAGAGATGCAGGGGCTGGGGTCTCAGTGGGAGTCACAGTGCTGGCCCCGGCCTCCCTCCCTCGGCTGACATGTCTACACTGACCGCTGGCTGGACAACTCACTCACCCTGCAACACCCTGTCCAGGCTGCCCAGCACCTCCTGCACGTCCTCCAGAAGGGTATGGGCCCTCGTCTGTGCTGAGAGCGTGAGCCCTGTGTGTCTGCCAGCCACATCCCTCACCTCAGCTGGCCTGGCCCCTAGCCTGCCCAACCCCCAGCCCCAGCCCTGCCCCCTGGAAGGGCAGAGGCAGTGTTAGGCATCAGCACTGATGGTGGGGCAGGTGGTTAGCGCCTGTGAGCAGGCAGGTGTCCTGTGGATGGAATGGAGGGGAAGCGGTGGGCACAGCTGGTGGCTGGATGGCAGATGGAGCAGGACAGCAGTGGAGACAGAATGGCCACTCCTGTACTACCTGGGCCCCAGGAGGGCGCTGCTGGCTTCCCAGCCAGGATTATAGAATCTCGTGGGCCCCTGGAAGAGGGTAACCCTTTCATCTGAGCCAGACTCCGGGACCCCAGGGCCCAGGACAGCGGAAGCCTGCTCCTCCCGTATTCCCAGATGGGAGGGAGGCCTAGGGTGGGACAAAACAAGAGTGAGAGAAGCAGGGAGCATGCATGCATGTGTGCCTGTGTGTGTGCATGTCAGCATAGATGTGTGCGTGCATGCACACATGCGTGTGTGTGTGTGTGTGTGTGTGTGTGTGTGTGTGTGTTGGAGGATGGGCTGTGGGGACAGCAGCCCAAAGCCCGAGGCTCCGGGAGCTAGAAGAGAAGGATTAGTGGGAGAGGCAGGGTTGGCTGAGGTCACTCACCATGGGAGGAGACGGAGGTGAGGGTGGAGTAGTCCCTGGGCAGTGTGGCCGAGTGTGAGTGTTCCGAGCGGGTCAGTGAGTGGTAGTCCCGTGTGAGGGTGGAGGATGTGCTTAGCACACGGTGGGGCAGGTGTGGGCTTAGGTGGGTGCCATAGGCAGCACTGGACGTGGTCATCCTGTGCAGGGAGTTGGCACTGCCCGGGAAGGCAAAGTCCATCCGGCCATTCATCAGGTGTTCTGCGGGCAGAGAGCAGGGTCACTTGCTCAGGCCTAGTGGACACAGGCCCCGTGGGGCATTCCTGGTCACCCACCCTCTGGGTGGCTTTTGCTTAAATACAACCAGTTTCCCTCAAACCACTAGGGACAGAGGCCCTATGTACCTGGAGGAGCTCAAGGGCCACCCAGGCTTCCACAGCCCATGTCCTCTGGCGGCCACTATATGGGTGTGAGCACAGCTGACCCTGGTGGTGGCGGGGGATTTGCTGCCCCTGCAGTCAGCCCTGCCCTGGGGAGGTCCTGAAGCCTTCCCATCTGTCCTTTGAGGACCCTGAGGGGTCTACTTGGGCGCCAGAGTCTGCTCCCTGGACAGACTTCTGAATTTGCACCCCCTGGGCAGGCAGGCACCATAAGGGCCCAAGCGTCTGCCTCGGGCATCCCCTGGCACTGGGCCCTGCCTCTGAGCTGCTGTGCCCCCAGTGGCCAAGGCCCCAGCCTGGCTGAATCACCCGGGACCGCACAGACGCCCACCCCAGGCCCTCAGACCCGCCGGCGCTAGTGAGTCCGAGTGGGCGCGGATCAGGGCATGGCGGGTGAACCCTGTCACCTCCGAGGGGCCCCGGTGTCGCAACGCGGGGCAGGCTGCCGCCCTTCCCGCCCGCGCCGTCATCCGGGGGCCCGTAAGGCGCCTCGGCGTCGGAGGAGCGCCCGCTGCTGGCCGACAGGCGCGGGATGAGCTCCGGGGGCAGCCGCCACGTGATGCGACGCAGGTCCAGCTCCTCCCCCAGCAGAGGCTCGAACTTCCAGCCGCAGCCTTGGGAACAACGAAGGGCCGCGTTGGCACCGCCGGGGGGCGCCGGGCCGAGCAGGGCCAGGTGGGGGAAGGCCGGAGACGCTGCAAAGGGAGCCCGTCTCCGGCTCCCGGGATTCCTGGGTGAGTGATGGGGGCGGGGGTAGATGCGCACGGCCGGGCGGGCCACGAAGCCCCGCGGCAGGTGAGACCCTTGCACGGCGGGAGCCTTTCCAGATGAGCGAGTGTAGCCTTGGCATAGCTGGGGAGGAGAGACCCTTGGACCTGCCAGGAGACCTGGGGGAAGCCTAGGCTCCGTCACCAGTTGTGAGGTCTCCCTTGCGTTACTTAACCTCTCGGAGACTCAGTTTCCCGTCTGTACAATGGAGAGAGGAATCTCGCCCCTGCCTGCCTCCCAGTGACCGTTCTGCAGGCCACTCAGTGCTTCGAAGGTAGTGTTAGAAACAGCTGAGCTGGGGTTCAAGAGTCATACCAGCTGCGCTCCACCTGAGCCTCTCAAAACGGCTCCTTAAGCCCAAGCTCAGCTCCGTAGGGCCAGTATGTGTTCATGGGGTGGGGCAGGTGTGGAAGCATAGGCAGGGACGGGAGAAAATACAAATGACATACGTGCCTAAGAGGCTTTTCCATTCATGGTACTGTGTGATTGGTATCCCCTTATACAGATCAGAAAACTGATGCCCCGACACGCTAAGTGATTCATCTGATGTCCCAGAGTGGAGCCAGAGCTGAAACTGAGCACTCAGGAGCCCCAGCTAAGGGCTCTGTGGCACATTGTGCTGGGAATCAAGGAGGAAGGACAGAGCCAGTGGGGGCTGTTCTTGTCTCCTTGGCTCTCCCACCCCTGCCATGCAGCTGTATTATTATACAGTAATAAAAATACTGTATAAATGATTAAATAATGTAAGGCAAGGGAGACCTCACAGCTGGTGACTGTGAGGCTGCTCAGGGCTCCTGGGCCAGGCCTGCCCTGGGGGGTGGCCTGAGTTCCTGCGTCCATGGCACAGCTGGTGAACCTTCAAGTTTTAGAGACATGCACACCATCGCCTTTGTCCTAGACTGTCTTAACCTCCACGACCCCTGGTTGCCAGTCCCTTTGCTCTCTCTGGACCCAGTGGACTCACACTGTACCCCAGGCCCTCATTGTCTTCTTGTGGGTCCCAGGTCCACTCACCAGTGTCATCGGAGATGCTGGGCCTCTGGCTGCCGGATGGAGAGCGTAGAACGTCATCGCTGTACATGAGGAAGCTGTCGTAGTCCTCCCCGCTCTGGGCATCCACGATGGGGATGTCAGGGATGATGGGGACTGCAGGGCAGGGTAGTGAGCCAGGGCCCTGGCTGCTGCCCTCTGTCCCCCTACCCCGTCTGCCCCTCACCTCCTTGCCCACCACTCACTGGACATGGGCCGCTTGGGCTGGGTGGCCAGGTTGATGATGGCCTCCCGCTCGGGCCCCCAGCCCGCCCCATTGCGTGCCTTCACCGTGTAGCGGTAGGGCTGGGACTCCCGCAGGTTCTCGATGAGCAGCATCCGGTTCTTAGGATTGTCAACTAGCACCTTCTTCATGGGTCCAATGGGTCCTGGGGCAGGGAGAGTGCTTCAGAGGGTCACCCAGGTTCCAGCCTGGTCCCAGTACCATCCCAGACACAGTGGGACCGCTGTGCCTCCCCTAGATGGCACCCAGAGGCTGGGGAGCAAGGCACAGTGAGCCACTGCTGAACTGCCGCCTGCAGAGCCCTGAGAGTCAGCATGACTGGTGTAGACACGTGTCAGCAGTCCTCCAAGGGACTCTGCTGAGTAAGTGGCAGAGCCAGGGATGGACCCAAGTTGGCTCCAATGTCCACCCCTCCTGATATGTCCACAGTGCCTCCACACGAGGTGAGGGCATGCAAAGGGGGTCACCCACCCCTGCCTCCCTTCCAGGACTGGCAAAATAACTGTTCTGCTGGGCACTCTGATCTTGGGCTACCAGATAAAATACTGTATGAAATAATACTTTTTTTTTTTTTTTTTTGAGTTGGAGTCTGGCTCTGTCACCCAAGCTGGAGTATAGTGGCACGATCCTGGCTCACTACAGCCTCCACCTCTCAGGTTCAAGCGATTCTCCCGCCTCAGCCTCTTGAATAGCTGGAACTACAGGCATGAGCCACCATGCCTGGCTAATTTTTTTATCTTTATACTTTTAATATTTTTCTTTCTTTCTTTCTTTTTTTTATATTTTTATATTTTTAAACTTTTTTTTTGAGATGGAGTCGGGCTCTGTCACCCAGGCTGGAGTGTAGTGGCATGATCTTGGCTCACCACAGCCTCTGCCTCCCAGATTCAAGCGATTCTCCTGCCTCAGCCTCCCAAGTAGCTGGGATTACAGGCATGTGCCACCACATCTGGCTAATTTTTGGATTTTTAGTAGAGATGGGGTTTTGCCATGTTGGTCAGGCTGCTCTCAAACTCCCAACCACAGATGATCCACCCGCCTTGGCCTGCCAAAGTGCTGGGATTACAGGCGTGAGCCATTATGCCCTGGCCAGAATTTTTTCTTTGAGACAGAGTTTTGTTCTTGTTGCCCAGGCTGGAGTGCAATGGCATGACCTCAGCTCACCTCCACCTCTGCCTCCCAGGTTCAGGTGATTCTCTTGCCTCAGCCTCCTGAGTAGCTGGGATTACAGGCATATGCCAGCACACCTGGCTGATTTTATATTTTTAGTAGAAATGAAGTATCCTCCATGTTGGTCAGGCTGGTCCCCAAATCTTTTAAAGTGCTATCTGAAATTCACAGCCTCCTGTATTTCTGTTTGCTAAATCTGGTAACTCCTCTTGCCCCAGGAAAATCATGCAAGTGTGAGCTCCCTGGTTACCTGCTTGGGCAGGGGTGCCCCTGGGCCTGTGATCCCACTCTGCATAGGTAACCACCCACCCTGCAGGCTTCTGGGTTTGGCCTTAGAATTCCAGCCCAAATCTAGCTAAACCGCTAAGGATGCCTCAGGCTTATCCGCTGACCAGGATGAAGGACTTGAGTGCCCTGCACAGCAGGTCCAGGGAGTGACTCGAAGCTCCCTCCAGCTTGGCCCCTCCCCTTCCACAGCTGTTGTCCCCGTGGGGAGGATCTGGTTCTTACGGTTGTCCTCGTTGACCAGGCCGTAGCAGACCTCGTAGGCCGTGATCTCACCGTTGGTCTCAGCCGGCTCAGCCCAGCTCAGCTGGGTCACCGTGGAGGAGACGACATTGAAGGCCAGACGCCCTGGCTCACTGGGCACTGGGGATCGGGGGATACAGAAAGGTGCTGTCAGTGGCAGAGGGAGGGAGTGCACATTAGCCAGGGGACAAATAGACAGACATGGCGAGGACTCACCTTCCTGGTGGGTGCGGCAGGACACTGGGGAGCTGTAGGGTCCCTCGCCTTGAGCCCCGTAGGCACACACCTTCATCTCATAGTCGCAATATGGGTACAGGTTGGTGAGCTCTACTGAGGGCACCTTGCTGTCGAGCAGGTGGGCTTCGGACTCGGAGTCACCCTGAATCCAGTACTTTACCTACCCCCACCACAGGGACAGGGTCCTGTTCAGGGGGAAGCAGCAGGCACCCACACTGCCTGTCCCTCCAATGACCTCTGCCTTACTCTCCTCTTTGCACAGATGAGAGACACTGAGGCCTGAGGGAGGGGCTGAGAGATCTGCCATGTGCACGCATCAGGACTGGGGCAGAGTGGGGGGATCTCCCACTTCGGGGAGGGAGGAGGTCCCATTTCAAGGAAGGAGGGCAAATGTCTGATGAACTCAGGAATGGGTCTTCCCTCTTTCCCAGCACAGACTAGGTTTCCCGTTGACCACTTGTGCTAGGGTCCACTGTCACCGCTCTCTCAGGGGACCCTGGCCTCCGACGGCCCACCTCTCCCAGAGTGCTGATGCCAGACCGCCCATCCACCTGTCATGGCCTTCAGCCCCCCACCTTACCCTGTACCCCGTTGGCTTGCCAGAAGGGGGCAGCCAGTTGAAATGGATCTTCCTGGACCCAGCGGCCTTAGCATTGGGGTTCTGCGGTGCGCCCAGGTTGCCGTGAGGAGGTGGCTGTGATGACATCTGACTCGTGAAGCTCCTGTCCACTTCATCTAATGGGTCAAGTTGGGGCAGGGCAGCCAGTTCAGACCCCACTTTGCCACCAGGGGGCGTCAGAGACCCACTTAAACACCCAGGGCTCCCTGCCCAGCGCATTCAACTCAGACCTGCCCACCCACGTCTCCAGGGACATGGTACCCCATTGCTGCCACATAGGGCATCCTGTCAAGCTTGGCAGAGGGCCCAGGAGGATCTCTGGAGAAACAGAAGGAGGAGGGAATTGGTTTGCCCCTTTCTCCCTTGGCAGCTCAGGGAACATTCCATATGGGAACATTTGCTCCCCACCCCATCTCCACACTGTACTACACACTGAGTATTTCCCTCCTTTCCCATCTTCCCAACAGGCCTTCTCCCAGCAGGGAGGCTGAAGGCTGAGAGGAACTAACTGGCCCACCCCTTCCAGGAGCACTTTCATCTTAGAACAGAGGCCAAAGCCAAAGGGCTGGAGTCGGATGGGAGAATTCCTATTGTGTAGTGACAACATGATCTCAGGCTCTCTGGCTATAGGGTTGCCAGATGAAATTCAGGATGCCTGGTTACATTTGAATTTCAGATAAACAGCAAGATTTTTTTTTTTTGAGACAGTCTTGTTCTGTCGCCAGGATGGAGTGCAGTGGCATGATCTCAGCTCACTGCAACCTCTGCCTCCTGGGTTCAAGCAATTCTCCTGCTTCAGCCTCCCAAGCAGCTGGGACTACAGGTGCACAACACTATGCCCAGCCAATTTTTGTATTTTTAGTAGAGATGGGATTTCACCATGTTGGCCAGGATGGTCTCGATCTCTTGACCTCGTGATTTGCCTCCCAAAGTGCTGGGATTACAGGTGTGAGCCACCGTGCCCAGCCAAGATAAACAGCAAGCTTTTTTTGTGTGTGTGGAGCGGGGGGGACACAGTCTCATTTCATGGCCCAGGTGCTGTGCAATGGTGTGATCACAGCTCGATACAGCCCAGATCTCCTGAGTTCAAGTGATCCTCCCACTTCAGCCTCCTGAGTAGCTGGGCCCCCAGGTGCACACCATTATGCCAAGCTAATTTGTTTATTTTTTATAGACATGAGGTCACGCTGTGTTGTCCAGGCTGGTCTAGAACTCCTGGGCTCAAGTGATCCTCCCACTTTGGCCTCCCAAGGTGCTGGGATTATAGGTGTGAGCCAGTGCACCCAGCCCCTCTTGTTAAAAAAAAAAAAGGATAAGTATGTTCCAAATATTGCATGGGACATACCTATCCTACCAATGTGTATGTTGATCTGAAATTCAGATTTACCTGGTGTCCTGTGTTTGGATTTACTAAGTCTGGCAGCCCTAGTTGAGAGACGCCCCCCCCCACCCCACCGTGTTTTCCCACTCCCCCTGCTTAAGCCAATCACAGGCTCTGCCCACCTGGGTCTCTGATGATGATGGTGGTAGAGTGGTGCTGGCCCAGGTGGGCCCCGAACTTAGGGTTGCTGAGCTGGACATGGAAACGGCGAGCCTGGCGGCCCCGCAGGAGGGAGTCAACCTCCTGCAGCTCCAGGAGCTTCACCTGCAGCTCTTTCCAGGCCTCCCCGGGCTGGAACAGCAGCTCGCCCTCCACGGGGATGTA
This sequence comes from Callithrix jacchus, assembly GCF_049354715.1. Taxonomy (NCBI): domain Eukaryota; kingdom Metazoa; phylum Chordata; class Mammalia; order Primates; family Cebidae; genus Callithrix; species Callithrix jacchus. Next base: position 131,644,285 of record NC_133506.1, on the reverse strand, counting down.
GTCCTGGGAGTGGAGGGGGTCAGGGTCAGGGTCATGGCTGGGGGATGAGACAAGAATCATGGCCACACGCTCCCTCCCAACCTCACGGACACGGCAGAAACCATCCCTGCTTGCTGAGTGGAGTACTTACGTCAGTTTCAGGTGTGTGTGTGATTGAGGCAGTCTCACTCTGTCACCTAGGCTGAGGTGCAGTGGCATGATCTTGACTCACTGCAACCTCCACCTCCTGGGTTCAAGCAATTCTCAAACCTCAGTCTCCTGAGTAGTTGGGATTACAGGTGCCTGCCACCTCTCCCACCTAATTTTTGGGTTTTAGTAGAGATGGGGTTTTACCATGTGGGCCAGGCTGGTCTTGAACTCCTGAGTTCAAGTGATCCACCTCAGCCTCCTTAAAGTGCTGGGATTACAGGCGTGAGCCACCACGTCCAGCCATGTTTTTGTACGTTTTTTTTTTTTTTTTTTTTTTGAGACAGAGTCTTACTCTGTCACCCAGGCTGGAGTGCAGGGGCATGATCACGGCTTACTGAAGGCTTGACTTCCTGGGCTCAGGCCATCCTCTCCCTCAGCCTCCTGAGTATCTGGGACTACCGGTGTGCACCACACCTGGCCAGTTTTTTTGGTGTGTTGTAGACAGGGTCATCCTATGTTGCCTAGGCTGGTCTTGAACTACTGGCCTCAAGCAATGCCTCCCAAAGTGCTGGGATTACAGGCATGAGCCACTGAGCTTCATTATTTTATTTTATTTTTTTAAGACGGGGTTTCACCAGGTTGGTGAGGCTGGTCTTGAACTCCCGACCTCAGGTGATCTGCCCGCCTTGGTCTCCAGAGTGCCTGGATTACAGGCGTGAGCCACCACGCTGCCGGCCCAGCTTCATTTCAATGCTATGGAGCTTGCCTGAGCTTTTCAGGATGAAAACAAGGAGAAAAAAAAAAAAAAAAAAAAAAAAATCCTTCCCATAGAAGACCACTAGGTGGCGCTTCGAGGCAAGATTTCAATTCCAGGCGCTGCAGCCAGGGCCTTGGCTGAGGAGGCAACCTCATGCCACTCAATTCAGAAAGTGAGGCCCATAGTTGTAAAAAACAAAACAAAACAAAAAACCAGGAAGCTGCCTGCAAGCAACTTACATGGATACTTCAAAAATGTCAGTGTCACCGGGTGTGGTGGCTCACGCCTGTAATCCAAGCACTTTGGAGGCCAAGGCAGGCGGATCACCTGAGGTTGGGAGTTCAAGACCAGCCTGACCAACATGGTAAAACCCCGTCTTTAAAGAAAAAAAAAACAGTCAGTGCCATTAGCCAGGCATGGTGGCTGGTGCCTGTAATCCCAGCTACTCAAGAGGCTAAGGCAGGAGAATCGCTTGAACCCGGGAGGTGGAGGTTGCAGTGAGTCGAAATCACACCACTACACTCCAGCCTGGGCAACAGAGCAAGACCCTGTCTTAAAAAAAAGTCAGTGTCGTAGAAGACAATGCCAGGAAACTCTTCTAGATTAACGGAGACAAGACACGTGACAAAATTCAATGCCACGTCCTTGATTGGGAGAAAATAAAGCTATAAAGGACACTATTGGGATATCCGAACATGGGGACATTGGAGTGTGTACTCATTTTATTTTATATATTTTTGAGATGGTGTTTCAGTCTTTCGCCGAGACTGAAGTGGCACAATGTCAGCTCACTGCAAACTCTACCTCCAGTTCAAATGATCCTCCTGCCTCAGTCTCCCTAGTAGCTGGGATTACAGGCACCCACCACCATGCCTGGCTAATTTTTGTATTTTTAGTAGAGATGGGGTTTTGCCATTGGCCAGGCTGGTGTCAAACTCCTGACCTCAGGTGATCCACCTGTCTCATCCTCCCAAAGTGTTGGGATTACAGGTGTGAACCACCAATCCTGGCCAGAATATGAACTAATTTTTGGTACTAGTATAATCAATGTGAAGATACAGACATCCACATGTATATCTATATGTGTATGTCACTATCTATATTAGAAAGAAAGAGCCCAGCTAGGTGCGGTGGCTCACGCCTGTAATCCCAGCACGTTGGGAGGCTGAGTCGGGCGGATCATAAGTTCAGGAGATTGAGATCATCCTGGCCAATGATGAAACCCCATCTCTACTAAAAATACAAAAAATTAGCTGGGTGTGGTGGCAAGTGCCTGTAGTCCCAGCTACTTGGGAGGCTGAGGCAGGAGAATCACTTGAACCCAGGAGGTGGAGGTTGTAGTGAGCTGAGATCGTGCCACTACACTCCAGCCTGAGTGACAAGAGCAAGAATCTGTCTCAAAAAAGAGAGAGAGAGAGAGAGAGAGAGAGAAAGCAGATATTAGCAATCAGTGAATCTATGTAAGGGAAAATGGGTGCTAGTTGTATTGTTCTTTCAATATTTCTGTATGTTTGAAGTTTTTCAAAATAAAAAGGTGAGAAATTAAAATGTTTTTTAAAAATCAAGGTTTTTTTTTTTTTTTTTTTGAGGTCAGGGAGTTCGAGACCAGCTTGGCCAATATGGTGAAAACTGTCTCTACTAAACTACTTGTTCCAGCTACTTGGGAGGCTGAGGTTGAAGGACTGCTTGAGCTCAGGAGTTCAAGACTGCAGTGAGTCAGGACTGTGCCACTGCCCTCCACCTGGGGCTAGAGGGAGACCTTGTCTCTTAAAAAATTATTCTTTGGAATTTTTTTTTGTTTTTAAGAGAGTGGATGTGTACTTCTTTGGAATTTTTATGGGGACACGTTGGAAAAACAATGAGAACAGTTCCTATCAATGAAAAGAAGTAAATAAAAATAGGATGTGGCCAGGCAGCCCAGGCCTGCTGACTCCACGCTCCCCTGTGTTTGCCGAATGGGCCTGTGGGCTCAGGGAGGCAAGACTTTATTACTTTTGAGATAATTTTCTCTTTTTTTTGTTTTGAGACAGTGTTGCTCTTGTTGTACAGGCTGGAGTGCAGTGTTGCGATCCTGGCTCACTGCAACCTCTGCCTCCTGGGTTCAAGTGATTCTCTTGCCTCAGCCTCCCAAGTAGCTGAGATTACAGGCATGCACCACCACACCCGGCTAATTTTTTTGTATTTAGTAGAGATGGGGTTTCACCGTGTTGGTCAGACTGATCTGGAACTCCTGACTTCAGGTGATCCACCCACCTCGGCCTCCCAAAGTGCTGGGATTATAGGTGTGTGCCACAATGCCCGGCCTCTTTTTTCTTTTTTTGAGATGGAGTCTCGCTCTGTCACCCAGGTTCAAGCAATTCTCCTGCCTCAGCCTCCCGAGTAGCTGGGATTACAGGCATGTGCCACCAGGTGTGGCTAATTTTGTATTTTTAGTAGAGACGTGGTTTCTCCATGTTGGTCAGGCTGGTCTCGAACACCTGACCTCAGGTGATCCACCCGCCTCAACCTCCCAAAGCACTGGGACACAGGCATGAGCCACTATGCCAGGCCTTTTTTCTTTCTTTCTTTCTTTTTTTTTTTTTTAATAGAGACAGGGTCTCACTATATTGCCTAAACTGGACTCCAACTCCTGGGCTCAAGTGATCCTCCCACTGTGGCCTCCCACAGTTGGGATTACAGACATGAGCTACTGCATTAAGCCAGGTTTTGTGTGTGTGTTTTTTGTTTAATTTTTAAAAATTATTTTATTTTTTTTGAGACAGTTTCTCACTGCATTGCCCAGGCTGAAGTGCAGTGGCGTGAACATGGTTCACTGCAGCCTCAACCTCCTGGCCTCAGGTGATTCTCCTGCCTCAGCCTCCCAAGTAGCTGGGTCCACAAGTGTGCACTACAGTGCCTGGCTAATGCCTAAATCATTTGTATAGACAGGGTCTCACTACATTGTCAAGGTGGTCTCCAACCCCTGGGTTCAAGTGATTCTCCCACCTCAGCCTCCCAGCCTGCTGGGATGACAGGTGTGGCCACCATGCCCGGCCTTTTTTAATTGTGGATTTGTTGCCAATATTTAAAACCTAGAAAGGCCAGGCGAGGTGGCTCACATCTGTAATCCCAGCACTCTGAGAAACTGATGTGGGTGGATCACTTGAGATCAGAAGTTTAAGACCAGCCTGGCCAACATGGCAAAACCCCGTTTCTACTAAAAATACAAAAATTAGGCCGAGCACAGTGACTCGCCCCTGTAATCCCAGCACTTTGGGAGGCCAAGGTCGGCGGATCACTTGAGGTCAGGAGTTCAAGACCAGCTTGGGCAACATAGTGAGACCCTGTGTCCCTAAAAAATGAAGAAGCAAAAAATCCCCACATGAAACAAACAAAAGAAGCAAAATTATAAAGCCTGTAAACCCAATCCTGCCTGCCTGCCACCTGGATTTGGCTGCCCCCCCCAGCACTGGGGCTCTGTGGTGAAGGTGACACTGGCCCAGCCATGGCACTCCCTGCCTCGAAGAACGCTCCTGCTGCTTGGCCAGGAGAGGGAAACCAGGACAGCCTTTGGGGAGTCTGACCTGGGGACATGGGTCTTCGATCCCAGCTCAAGAAGCCCAAAGCCTACAGGGCTGTGGCATACAGGGGAGTTTGTTTCTCTCCTGAGGTTTGGCTGCCCTGTGGATCCTGGGTTGTTGGAGGGGACAGAAATGGTCTCGGCAGGTCCCTGGCCCATGAAGGAGGAAAGAGCCCTCTTGGCCTGAGTCCTTGGCAGCAAGGGAGCCTCACCCAGGGTGTTACCAGCACTTTGGGTGGGTGAGACTCCCCTGCTACAGGGTGGCAGCAGCAGGCGGACGTGTCCTTGGGAGGCCAGCCGGGGCACCACCAGCATCCAGGGACTCAAGTAGCTTCCATGTGCTGCTTTGTCCTGGGAACCCAATGCAGTACCCACGCAGCCCCTCAGGTTGTACCCTCAACCCTGTGGCAGAGCCTCACCCGGTTGCCCTGCGCAGTGCCATCCTGGGTGCGGTAGGAGACCTGGGATTTGCCACTATCCAGGACACGCCGGATGACAGGAATGCGGGCCACCTGCTCCCCACGGCTGACCAAGTACTCCGGCTGCTCAAAGGACACCACCCCACTGGCTGCAAGGACCAAGGACCGGTCAGAGCGTGCCAGACCTAGTCCTTTCCCACCTCCTGCTCTCCCATGGCCCAGCCCAGCCCAGAATCCAGGAGTCCACTTGGTTCCCTCTAGGCATTGCCCTCTGGGAAGGGCACAGGAGTGGGACAGAAAATCCTTCCAGAAAAGGGTGAGGGGCCGGGCGTGGTGGCTCACGCCTGTAATCCCAGCACTTTGGGAGGCCGAGGCAGGCGGATCACCTGAGGTCAGGAGTTTGAGACCAACCTGGCCAACATGGGGAAACTCCGTCTCTACTAGAGCTGCAAAAATTAGTCGGGCATGGTGGCGCACGCCTGTAATCCCAACTACTCAGGAGGCTGAGGCAGGAGAATCGCTTCAACCTGGGAGGCAGCAGTTGCAGTGAGCCAAGATCACACCATTGCACTCCAGCCTGGGTGACAGCGAGATTTCATCTCAAGAAAAAAAAAAAAGTAAAGCTGGAACAAAGTGTCCTGCAGACATCCTGGAAGGGCCAGGGCAGAGGAAGGTCAGGCAGGGGCAGGACCAGAGACTGAGCTCTCAGCCCTGGGCCTGGAGCTGAGCAGGAAGAGGCCTGAGGCCTATGGCTTCAGGCGCAGGTAGGGAGGAGGGGTCAGATGTCCACGGAAAGATGCCTTGGCCCACCCCTCCTCTAGAGCGAGAGGAACAAGGGGCTGACCCCTTATGATGAAGCTAATAGAAGCTTCCATTTAATGAGCATTCACCACCAGGCACTGTGCCAAGATGAACAGCCACAGATTCTGTAAAAGAGCCCTTACCCATTTTACAGATGGAGAAACCAAGGCTTGCAGAGGTTAAGTGACTGGCCCAGGCCACGTGGCCAGGCCGCACTTCCACTTGAGCAGGAGTAACCCGTGCCCCCAAGCCACCGTCTGCCTCCCCCACTCTCCCTACCCTGACCCACCTTGCTCCTTGATGATGGTGATGTTTACCAGGCGGCGGCCGAGGGTGGCAGTGCCTGCGGGGATGTCAATGGCCTCCACCAGCAGCTGCTTCTCATCGTCGTCCTCAGGCCGGATGAAGAGGGGCACCCGCACGTCCACCAGCTCCACCCCCTCCTGGAACTCCACCATGCCCCGGGCGTCTGGGTGGCGGTTGGGAGGTGGTCAGATGTGGGTCATGGGGCCACATGAGTGGGAGGTACGAGGGGGTGGCACAAGGGACCCGTCCTCCTACCCTGGTCTGCAGTGAGGGTGTAGTAGCCAGGGGCCACCTTGAGCTCGTGGAAAGCCCTCTGTTCCACCTGCTTCTCCGTAAGCTTCAGAAGCGCCGGCTTGGCCGAGCGGGGTGCCATCAGCACTGTGTCCACAATGGTGTGGTCTTGCCTGGGCCGAGGGTGGAGGGTTCAGGCAGGGGAGGGGTCAGGCTGGCACCCGTTGTCCCTATGCCTCCTGCCTGTCTGTCCTCTCCCCTTTGGGGGCCAGGATATAAGTCAACAAGAAATGCAGGGTCTTCAGAGGCAGGCAGTGCTCCAGGCCCATGCCAGGCCCACGCCCCTTACCCTGCAGTCTCAGCCCAGCCATGGTGCCTCCCTGAGCCTCAGCGTCCTCCTCCATCAAGTGGGTTTCCCTGCCCACCTCCTCAAGAGCTGGACAGCAAAGATGCTAAGGGTGTGAGTGCTCAAGCCAGGCTGCTGCAGCCCCAGCCCTGGCTCTAATTCTCAACAGCTGAGTAACCTTGGGCAACTCACTTAACCCTTTTGAGCCTCAGCTTCCTAATCTATAAAATGGGAACAGCAGTGATATCTACCTCCCAGGCTTGAGGAGAGGGCTGAATAAGATAACCACACCAAAAGCCCTCAGGACGATGCCTGGCCTCTAGCAGGCCCGCAGAAATGCTGGTCAGCCATTCTTTTTATTAATTTTTTGAGATGGAGTCTCGCTCTGTCACTCAGCCTGAAGTGCAGTGATGCAATCTCAGCTCACTGCAACCTCTGCCTCCTGGATTCAAACAATTCTCCTACCTCAGCCTCCCATGTTCCTGGGATTACAGGTGCTTGCCACCACACCCAGATAATTTTTGTATTTTTAGTAGAGATGGGGTTTCACCATGTTGTCCTGGCTGGTCTTGAACTCCTGACCTCAGGTGATCCTCCCGCCTCGGCCTCCCAAAGTGCTGGGATTACAGGCGAGAGCCACCACTCCCGGCAGACTGTTCTTACTGATGGCCACGTGCTGTTATTCTAGCTCTGCTGTTTCTGCATCGAGACCCCCTCCTCACTCCCTTGCTCTCCCCTGAAGGGCCAGGACTTGGAGTAGGACCTGAGGAAAGAGGAGTGTGACCTGCTGGCCCATCCTCATGGTAAGCTGCCTGGCCCCCAGAGGTGCACCCAGGATCAGGGTCTTGGACCCTGGAGCAGATGGAGCTGGGCACCTGCTATATCGCTGGTGCTGGGTGGGGGACTGGGCTGATTCGCTTTTGCCCAGGGCTCTTGCTACTGCATAGCAAGCCCTTTTCATTAGCATTTGTTGAAGAAATGATCCAAGGAACAAATGAAGGTCTGAACCCATGACAGACACATCTGCCCCTCCCTTCCTATGGGATGGAGTTGGAGCAGGGACAGAGGATGCAGGTGGCTGGGCTGGGAACAGGCGGGCAGGACGTGGGGGCTGTCTCACTGAGTCTTCTACTCACTTTTTCCCGGCATTGGGCTGCTGTCTGTGGGAACAAATAGAACGCTGTGAGCCAGACAGCCCTGAAGTGGAGGCTGGATCTACCTGGGGGCTTCAGCTCCTGGAGTCGGTGGTTGGAGCGGCTCCCACACCCAACCCAGGTGCCCCAGGACTCACCGGAACTTGGTCTGCTGGAGCTTGTGAACACCAGAGATCTGTCTGTACACCTCGTTCAGCTGCCAGGCAAGGGAGGGGCGTGAGGCTGGGCCTAGGTGACCCCATGGCAAGCCCTCAGGCTGGGGTCCTGGGGAGCCTGGCAGGCTCTCTACCCAGAGGCCCTCAAGGTTAGCTGGGGCATGCCCCTCAGGGCCTCCTGCCCTCTGGAAACAGATCCCAGAATGCCCCCACCAGGCACAGGTCCAGAGAAGCCCCTTTCTAGAGAACAAATCTTGGTGCCACAGCTGCATTCGCTCTGCCCTGCCCACTCACCACCACCCACCCTCGAGCCCACACTGCCAGCCAGGCTTAGCTCCTGGGTCCTTACGTTCTCCTCCACCTCCTGACGAAGCTGGGTGCACTCTCGAGTGTCGGGCTTCAGCAGGTTCTCGGTGCAGAGGCGGGCCAGGCGCAACGACAGCCCATAGGGCACTAGAGGCAGGCAGTGGGAGGCAGTGAGACAGATGTGGTCAGCCCCCCAAATAACAGGCACCATAGAGCGTCCCTCCAGCAACCATGCTAGGATCAGGGCACGCCTGGCCAGCAGGCCATGCATGCAGAGGCATGGGGTTCATAGCGCCATCAGGATGGGGCAAAAGGTGGCTGAGCCCTGTGCCTGCACCCCACACCCAGAGAAGAGGCTTGCTGTGATCCCAGATCTGGAACAGAGGGCCCCAGGGGCACTGTCCAGAGCTGTGGCATCCAGCCCCGCCCTCACCCAGCTCCGTGGGGTTGATGCTGGCGGCATGAGTGGCAAAGCCAGGACGCTGCACGTTGTTGGTGACCTTCCAGCGGACCACGTCACGGCCCTTGAGGTTCCCACTGCGCAGCATGGGCGTGTCCAGGTGGTCCGAGGCCATCAGGTTCTGCCGCAGCATGTAGTGGTCTTCCTTGAAGCCCACCATGTGACCTGCAGGACGGGGTCCTCAGCATGGCACCCCTCCCTAGACCCACACAGCTCAACCTCATCAGGTGGGACCCCAGAGCCTCCAGCCTCTGCCGTTCCAGGCTCCGTCCCCGCTTCCCTCCACCCCAGCTCAGAAAAAGAGCAGTCAGAGCCCCCGCTGTCCATATGATGCCAGGCCCATACCTCGGTTGCAGCAAGGGAGAAGTGCCAGGCAGGCCTAGGAGACAAGGTGGGTGAGGGTGAGGCCAAAGACAGCTGCCCTGGCCCAGGTAAGCCCTTTCAGCCACCCACCCCATGCCAATAGTCCAGAGGGGTGACACTGCCTCCCCAGACACCAGAATATCCAGGTGGTGGCAGGGGTAAGCATGGCACACAGGGGCATAGAGGATGATGGGGGCAGAGGGCTCCCAAAATTTGTGCCATGGAACCCTCATCCTGCCAGGTGCTCGGGACAGGTTCTGTGGTCAGATTCACTTGGGACGCACTGAATGCATTCCCTCTGCCCCTCTTGCAGGTTCATTAGCCACAAGACTATATCAAAGGCTCTGAAAAGTCCTGCAGAAAAGAATTTTTTTTTTTTTTGAGACGGAGTTTCACTCTGTTGCCCAGGCTGGAGTGCAGTGGCACAATTTCGGCTCACTGCAACCTCTGCCTCCCAGGTTCAAGTGATTCTCCTGCCTCAACCCCCTGAGTAACTGGGAATACAGGCACCTGCCTCTACGCCCAGCTAATTTTGTATTTCTAGTAGAGATGGGGTTTCACCATATTAGCCAGGCCAGTCTGGTCTGGAACTCCTGACCTCAAGTGATTCACCGGCCTTGGGCTCCCAAAGTACTAGGATTACATGCGTGAGCTACCGCGCCTGGCCAGAAACTTGTTTCTTAAACCTTTTTTTTTTTTTTTCTTTTTGAGACGAGTCCCACTTAGTCACCCAGGCTGGAGTGCAGTATGTAATAAAATAGTTCACTGTAGCCTCAAACTCCCAGGCTCAAGCGATCCTCCTGCCTCAGCTTTCCAAGAAGCTGAGACGACAGCACACGCACCTGTGCCTGGCTCAAACCTATTTGATCACGTAACTCCTTTTCTATGTAATGCACGTTAATATCCCACAACACTGGGGGTTACTACAGAGTGTGGTCTCTGCTGCCTACAGCCCCCACCCTGAGCCATGCCATCCTCCACACTCCTCTCTCCTGTCGTTCTCCCCAACGACCGCCAGCTTCTGGCAGGCAGGGCCCTTCCTTCCCTGTTGTGGCTCTAGGCCCTTTGCACGTGGCTGATCCCAGAGCAGGTGCTCTCAGGGATCTGGCCACTGATGGCTGATGGAGCGGAGGTCCTGGGCGGGCGCTAGAGCTGGGGCAGATGTGGGCTCAGCTTGACTCAGCTCCTTCCGAGGACCATGCATTTATCACCTGCCTCTAGCCCCAATTTCTCCGTCTGCCATAGGGCATAGTGACCTTGGCCCACTGACCTCATGGGGTGGTGGGGGAAGGGGAAATGGAGTCATTGGACATGCTGTCATGACAGCATAATCAGAAACACTGAGCTGAGCCGAGGGGACGTTGGCAAGGGCTGCGCTGGGGGCTGGGGCTCCAGGATGACTAGGGCTGGTAGCTCATGGGCGTTATCGTCATTACTGTCACGGGAAGCTGGATGGGGTTGCTGGGGTTCTAGCCAAGGCAGGAGGGGCGATGGTTCGTGCTATGGGTCAGCCCCTTCTGAGAACTTTACTTCACTGATTTAAGCTTCAGCTCCACTTTCTGAGGTCAATTCTATGATCTTCATTTTATAGATGAGGGAACTGAGGCATGGAGAGACTAAGTAATTGCCCAGGGTCACACAGCTGGGACCAGAATCCAGACAGCTGGGCTCCATGGGCCTCTGGGTAGAAAGCTGCTGGAGTGGGGATGGTGGGTGGGCTGTTCCAGGAACCATGGGGAGGGCGGGACCCTGGGGAGGTGGGGACCCTGTTGGGGTGAGGACGCTGCGGAGGTGGGGACCCTGGTGGAGGGTGGGGGTCCTGTTGGGGTGAGGACCCTGTGGAGGTGGGGACCCTAGTGGGGGTTGGCAACCCTGGTGGAGGGTGGGGCCCTGTTGGGGTTGGGACCCAGGCAGGGGTGGGCTCTCACCTTGCAGCAGGCGCAGTACTTCCAGCAGAGCAGTAGCAGCAGGGCCAGGAGTGGCAGGAGGAGGAGGAGCAGGGGGATGAGCCACCAGAAGGAGCCAGGAGGGCAGTCTGGGGAGGAGAGGAGGCAGGGGAGGTGGTGCCTGTCCTCCCCACTGTGCTTTGGCAACAAGCCCCTCCCTGCGCCTGGACTACCAGCTCACCCTTCTTCCGATGCACCAGGACAGTGCTGTTGGGCCCGGGGGCACCATCGCCTTCCATGGTGTAGCTGTAGGTGCAGTCGTCATCCTCGTCCCGGAAGGAGCAGCGCACCACCACCTCCTCCGCTGTACCCACAGCCAGTCAGCAGGGTACCCAACCACACCCCTCCACCCCAGAGGACCCCAGGGTCTGGTGAGGGGGCCCTACTCTGGGACCCGCCTCACCCACTTCAGGGCCTCCGGGGGAAGAGTGGAAGTCCTGGCAAAGCTGTGCTCTCACCTGGCACAGGGACGGGTGAGGCAGTGCCTCCTGTGCTCAGGAGCGTCAGAGCCTAGAAACCTACCTCCCCCACCTCCCCGACCTGGACATCGCCCAGGAACTCGGTGTCCAGAAAACGTATCTGACCTCGAGGAGGGGAGGCTGCATGTCCCCACAGCCCGACCATGTACCCCTGCTGCGTTCATGCCCCTGCCCACTAAGGTGCCTCCCATAAGACTCCCTGGGCCAGACTGTGTCCCACCACCTGGGTTCTGTGCCTCCTGCCCAGGCTTTTACCCTCTTCTGGGACTCAGTGTCCTCTATCTGGGTTCTGTGGTCCTTCCCAGCTCCAGAGTGCCTGTCTGGATTGTGTGGCCTTAGCCCAGACTGCAAGACCATGCCCAGATGAGGACACCCCTGCCCTGTTGGATGACCCCTGCCAAGACTCTCAGCATCCCCAGCCCTCAGCCCTGCCCCTACCTCTCTTAAGCTCATCCACCATTTTGACCTTGAAGCTGCATTCCTCACACGTGTGCCCCTTCTTCTCCCCGGTGCCCCAGGCCTGGCACTGCACGCAGGAGCGTAGGTCCTCACAGAGACCCGGGTGGATCTTGGTGGGGAAAGGCGGGGCAGACAGACACTGTGTTGGAGCTCTGCCAGACCTAGGCTTCCCAAACCTCTTGCCCTTGGCCAGATTCTGTGGCATCAGGCTCAGCCCCTCCTCCCCACCCTGCCCTGTGCCTGGGGTTCCCACACCCACACCCCATAGGTCCCAGCCTCACCGCCGAGTAGTTGATCTCGCAGATGGTGTCCGTGTAGAGCGACTGCTGGTTGCAGTGGCAGCGGCCACACTCACAGTGGCCACGTCCATTACAGATGCCCTGGGGTAGCAGGGGGCATCAGTGAGCCAGCCGTGCCCCATCCCTGCCTGCTCCCCTCTCCTCTCTCCACAGGGTTCTCTCTAGAGAGCATGGGTGGTCCTGACAGACACAGTCTGTCTTATGCCCAGGCTTACCCCATTGCTGTCGATGCAGGTGGCATTGCTGAGGGGACAGTCACAGCTTGGGCCTGTCCAATCAGGCTCACACACACACTGGCCCATGGAGCAGCGTCCTCGGTCTGCAGAAAGGGACAGGGAAGGGAGATGAGAGCCACATCTGCACCTGTAGTGCAGGCTGCCCACCTGGCAGGGAGGACCTGTGGGAGCAGAGCTGTGGGAGCCAGGATGCCTCTAGCCTGGGGCAGAAGTCATCTCTTCCTCACTTTCCTAGAATCTCCTTCCCTCCATCTCTGCCTTCAACCTGTCTTCTACCTTCCACTCTGCAGCCAGAGTAATCATCTCAAAACAAATCCAATCATGTGACTCCTGTTCCCCTGGCTAAGAACCTCTAATGGGTCCTGGCCAATGTGATAAGGTCAGAAAAATAAATAAGATCTGTAAGCATTAGAAGGTAAGAAAACTCTTGGCCAGGCATGGTGGCTCACACCTGTAATCCCAGCACTTTGGGAGGCCAAGCCAGGTGGATCATCTGAGCTCAGGAGTTCAAGACCAGCCTGGCCAACATGGTGAAACCCTGTCTCCCCTAAAAATACAAATATTAGCTGGGCATGGTGGTGGGTGCCTGTAATCCCAGCTACTTGGGAGGCTGAGGCAGGAGAATCTCTTGAACCCAGGAGGCAGAGGTTGCAGTGAGCCAAGATCTCACCACTGCACTCCAGCCTGGGTGACAAAGGGAGACTCCATCTCAAAAATAAATAAAATAAATACATTTTAAAAATTGTTCTTATTTGCAAGTATCAGGAACATGTCACAAAGTATCCAGAAGAATCTACAGATAAATTATTAGGTTTCATAGGTGTATTTAGCAAGGTGGCTGGATAGAGGCTTAATATACAAAGAGAAAATGAAATTAAAACTTCCAGTGACTCCCTTTTGTCCAAAGGATAAAGTCCTGCCCTGGACTAGAACCGAAGCCCTTTGTACTCTGGCCCTGCCTCCTTTCCCTGAGGCATCTTCCTCCTTTTCTCTCTCATAACTCCCTCTGTGCCACATGTCTGCCTTTCTCCAGTGGTGCCCAGTTCTCTCTTCTGTTTCTCTGAGCACACTCAGGGACAGACAGTTAAAGAGAAGAAATGGTAAACAAAAGCAAGAACAGAAGAAAGAGTAGAAAAGCAGGGGCTTGGAAAGTATACAGTGGGTGTATCATAAGTATTTGATGAGTAGATTTTCATTCATCCTCTTCCATTTGACTACCAATCCTTCCATACGCCCCCTTGTCCAAGTTCTGTGACCCTGTCTCACTCTGATGTTCCTGGTCAGACTGCGTGCCTATGGCTTGGACCTGTGAGAATATAGAGGAAGCTCCAGGCCCTCCAGCTAGAAATTTAGCATCTTTGGGCCAGGTGCGGTGGCTCAGGCCTATAATCCCAGCACTTTGGGAGGCAGAGGTGGGCTGATCACCTGAAGTCAGGAGTTTGAGACCAACCTGGCTAACATGGTGAAACTCCTCTCTACTAAAAATACAAAATTAGCTGGGCACGGTGGCGCATTCCTGTAGTTGCAGGGGCTTGTAGTCCCAGCTATTCGGCTGCTGAGGCAGAAGAATAGCCTGAACCTGGGAGTCGGAGGAGCTGAGATTGTACCTTTGCACTCCAGCCTGGGTGACAAGAACAAAACTCCGTCTCAAAAAAAAAAAAAAAAGAAAAGAAATTTATCATCTTTGGAGAGAGGAAAGATCATCATGCCATACACCTGCCAACAATTGGAGGGTGGGTGAAACCCTAATGAGATAAGGGTGTGGAGAAGGGGGGTGGAAATAGAACTGAACTGCCAGAGAGAACCTCAGGGGAGATGGAATCTGAAAACCAGGGGAAAGTCCCACCAGCAGTGGCCGTGGGCATGGACGTTGCAGATGAGAGAAGTGAGGTCCAGGTTGGGGCAGGACTTGGGGGCAGCCGTCAGGCAGCCGAACAGAGTGGGGCTGGGCCTGAACTTGGGAATTCTGATTCCAAACCAGGCTCTCCCAACCTGGGTCCTGACAGGAAGTTCACACTCAAGGTCCACCCCTTCCCCCCTTCCCCCGCTGTCAGCACTGGCCACAGCCATCGAGCTCACCATTGCAGAGGAACCCAGAGGTGCGGGGACACTGGAAGTTGTCATACTCGCAGAACTGACCCTCGTAGCGGCCTTCACCATAGCACACACAGTGCCCGCACTGGCACTCCCCATGGCCTGAGCACGGCTTGTCCTCGCCCTCCCGCAGGCAGGGCTGTATGTCACTCAGAGAGCCGGTGGAACAGTTGCAGGTCTGGCCACTCCTGAAGGAGGAACCGGTCACTTCCCCAAAACAGCCCAGGGGGAAGGCTGGGGCTTTTACTGTCCCATTTTATTTTTATTTTTTTAGACAGAGTTTCGCTCTTGTCACCCAGGCTGGAGTGCAATGATGTGATCTTGGTTCATTGCAACCTCTGCCTCCGGGGTTCAAGCAACTCTCCTGCCTCAGTCTCCTGAGTAGCTGGGATTACAGGTGCCCACCACCATGCCCAGCTAATTTTTGTATTTTTTTTAGAGACGAGGTTCACCATGTTGGCCAGGCTGGTATCGAACACCTGACCTCAGGTGATCCACCCACCTCAGCCTCCCAAAGTGCTGGGATTACAGGTGTGAGCCACCATGCCTGGCCTGCTGTCTGATTTTACAGACGAGGAAACTGAGGCTCTGAGAGGGCTGAGGCAACTCCAAGTCAAGCAGTCAGAAGTAGCTGAGCTGAGACGTAAACCCCAGTGCCCTGTCACCCCTTCCAGTGTCCTTTCCTCACTGCTATGCCTCAAGTCGTGACAAGCTCATCCAGTGTCCTGAAGCTAAAGCGCTCACTGCCGTGTGTTTACCAGCTCTCTTCTGATTAGGTAATAGGACACATGACTGAGAATACCAAAGGCATGGAGTGATAAGGAAGTCTCCCTCCTGTGCCTGTCCCCCAGTATTCAGACCCCAGCTCCAGTAGCCACCCCTGTCTCAATCCCCGCACCTTTTTCTAGAGATGGCCCATATGTCTCTATTTCAAAGTGCTGGGTTTGACCAGTAACTGGGTGTGCCCTCCCTCAGCCGTTTCTTTGATTGCCGCCCCACCCCGGCCAGGTGTACAAGGTACATGCAGGGTCAGGTCCCTGCAGGAGCCTAGACTTCCCATCAGGGGCCACTGGTGTCCTGAGCGCCCAACTCCCTTCCCCACTCACCAGCCCTCGCTGCACACACAGTGTCCACACATGAAGTCTCCGTTGAAGCTGCAGCGAGCTGAGCGCACCTCTTTTTGCTGGAATCAGACCATGGTGGGGTGCATTGGGGGGGCAGGCCTGGGGCCAATGGACCCTTCTGCTGCCCTCTGTGCCTTGGGACACCCCACATGGGAGATGGGGCACAGGAGTCCTGCTTCATTCATTAGGACCCCAGGGTGCTTGGCTCAGCTCTCCCCTCCTGCCCAGTGGAGCTATGTCGTACCAGCTCGCAAGGGCATACGTCACAGATGATGCCCACGTCCATCTTGAGGCCATCGGAGAAGGAAGGTTTCAGATGGATGTTGCCCTTCTGGTCCTCCTCCGGCAGCTGGCACACATGCGTCCCATCCACGTGCTCGATGGCCCGAAGCTGCACCTGGTACATGCCCTGCAGGGACCCTGTGGTCAGCCAAGGCAGGCCCAGCCCCAAGGACCAGAGGGCCACCGGTGCCTGAAGTTTCTAGGAGGTGTCTGGATCCCTGACACGAGCTCCTGCTCACCTCCGTCAGGGCTGAAAACTCCCTCCTTCCCAGCACAGTCACAATCACAGTGACAGTGACAGTGGCTGGGGCCTCTGGGCTTCGTGACACTAATCCATTTACTGCCCTAGCAAGCCTCAGAGCTTGATGCTCACACACAGAGGAAGCCAACAGGCAGAGGGGCATGCCGGGCTCATGGAAACGGCTGGCCCCAGGGAGTTGCACCCAGGCCTGCCTGACGCCAAGGGTTTCAGACGATTCCGCTCCAAGAGGGGTGCGATGCCTGTCCCCTACCCTGCTGCCCCCACAGAGGCGTACCACTTCCCCCCGCCGGATGTGAAAGGACCCTGTCTTCGTCTTCTGGAACATCTTGGAAGTGACCTCTGTCCGAAGGCCTCGGGGGCTATCTAGGG
Organism: Callithrix jacchus; assembly: GCF_049354715.1. Taxonomy (NCBI): domain Eukaryota; kingdom Metazoa; phylum Chordata; class Mammalia; order Primates; family Cebidae; genus Callithrix; species Callithrix jacchus. Next base: position 131,627,749 of record NC_133506.1, on the reverse strand, counting down.
CCCGGATGTCCAGGTTGGAGCGGATGCGCTAAAGGAAGAAGGCGGTGGTCGGTGCTCTGCAGGGGGCCTGGCTGCACTCCACCCACCTTCATGTGCGGCTGGTGTCATGTGGGGTATCACAGAGCCTGTAGGAGCCAGGGCCAGGCTCAGGTGGCCCCTTTGGCCTCAGGGATAGCCAGAGACCCTTTCTCACCAGCCTGTCCCAGACCCATTTCTCCACCATGACCCAAGACACCCCTTGCCCACCTCCCACCCTGTCCCAGAAGGGCTCAGACTCCGGAGCCTGAGCTGCCCTCACATTGAAGGCCTCCTCCAGCAGTTCCACAATGTTGGATGAGTCCTCCTGCAGCACCCCCAGTGAGGAGACTGGGAAATAGGTGTGAAGCTTCTGTGGGAGAGAAGGCCAGGTCTCAGGCTAGGCAGCTCCCTGAATCTGAACAGCTCTGGGATTCTCCCCACTTTGAGGATGGGGAAACTGAGGCATGGAACCTGCTGTGGTGTTACAGAGCCTACCCTCTTAGCCCCATCTGCTTGGGACTTGGGGTAGAGGATGGGCACATGACCTTCCCTTCCCATTAGGGTCCACTCTTGGGGTGCCCAAATGCTTTGGGAAGGGAGGAAGGAAGAAAGGAAAGGAAAGGGAAGAAGGGAGGAAGGAGGGAGGGAGGAAGGGAGGGAGGAGGGAGGGAGGAGGGAAGGAGGAAGGGAGGGAGGGAGGGTTGCCTGAGAAACTCCATGGACCTCTGGCCTTGACCACCTCCCGCCATGGGTCCCCAGCTGCGTACCTCGTAGTAGCTATAGGAGTAGTTGGTGACAGCGAAGATGGGGATGATGTTGTGCTTGGCAAGCAGGCGCACCAGGGTGGGCACCGATGGGTAGTCCTGGGTCCTGTACTGGGTGTAGCTGCCTGTGGCATCCAGGTGGCACCGTTCATCATTTCGGTTCATGATGCCAGCCAGCACATTGGCACCGTCAGCCTCATAGTGGAAGGCTGACTCAGTAGAGAAGACTAGCAGGTGGGTGCTGTCTGGGCGCCAGCCAATGTCCCTCTGGGGAAGGCAAAGTGGGGCATGCCCACTGAGCAGGCTGCCTGCTGACACGCAGCACAGCATCATAGAGGATGGGGAACCAGGGTCCCAACACGGGGCCGGGCTTAAGCCACTGGAGTCACAGCAAGTGCCATCATGAAAGTTGTATGTGACAGCAGATGACTGAGTGACAAGGCTGAGAAAAATGAACCAGAGATGCAGCCCCCCCCAAGTAGCTGGGGCCACAGGCATGCACCACACCTAGTTAATTTTTGTGTTCTCTATAGAGATGGGGTCTTGCCATGTGGCCCAGTTGGTCTCAAATCCTGGACTGAAGTGATCCTCCTGCCTCAGCCTCCCAAAGTGCTGAGATTACAGGTGTAAGCCACCAAGCCTTGGCTTGCTTTGTTTTCTAACTTATTAATAAGGGTATCTTATTTTCTTTTTCTTTCTTTTTTTTTTTTTTTTTTTTGAGATGGAGTCTTGCTCTGTCGTCCAGCCTGGAGTGCAGTGGTGTGACCTTGGCTTACTGCAACCTCTGCCTCCTGTGTTGAAGCGATTCTCCTGCCTTAGACTCCTGAGTAGCTGGGATGACAGGCACACGCCACCATGCCTGGCAAATTTTTGTATTTTTAGTAGAGACGGGGTTTCACCATGTTGGCCAGGCTGGTCTCGAACCCATGATCTCGTGATCCACTCGCCTTGGCCTCCCAAAATACTGGGATTACAGGCATAAGCCATTGCCTGTATACAGCCATGGGTGAAAATAATACAGCCATGGGTGTATTTTCTAAATGAACAAATGGATGTACATATCAAAGAACTGGCTTCTTTGGATACCCAGAACAGCTGGAGACTGGGCAGCTAGTGGAGCAGGGTACCCCAAAGCCCAGGTCTGCATTGCAGGCTGATACGAAACCAGGCTATGACTGCTCAGGCCAGGGGACTGTGGCTCCCAGCACATCTGAACCCAGATTATAACTGAGGACCATTCACAGAGTCTGAGCTTGTCTTAGGGCAAAGGGGTCGCAGGCTCCCGGGCTTCCCCTCAGGGCCTGTGAGCCTGGCACCAAAGCAGGCCAGGGGGCAGCTCAGGGCCTTGCCCAGAAGCGCTCACCCCTGGCCTGGGCTGGCAGCGCCCTTCCCGGTGCCCACCGTGCACACGGCTGTCTGCAGGATGGCATCGAAGCCGCCCTCAGGAGCATCCAGATTGCCCGAGATCCGCTCTCCCTGCAGTTTATTCCGAAACTCATCCACATCTTCTGTGAGGCTGATGACGTTCTTGAAGGAGAATGGGGGGTCGCTGTTGGGCCAGGGCTCCTTCAGCCTGGGCAGAGGTGGGAGGAAGAGAGAGCATCAGAGGGGATGACACTGTGGACTCCAGTGCCCCTGGCTTGTTTCAACTAGGAGAATTTTTTTTTTTTTTTTTTTGAGACTGAATCTTGTCTGTTGCCCAGGCTGGAGTGCAGTGGTGCCATCTCGGCTCACTGTAACCTCCTCCACCCAGGTTCAAGTGATTCTCCTGCCCCAGCCCTCCAAGTAGCTGGGATTACAGGTGGCCACCACCATGCCCAGTTAATTTTTGAATTTGTATTTGTCTTTTTAAATTTATTTTATTTTATTTATTTATTTATATTTTTATTTTTTTATGAGACGGAGTTTCGCTCTTGTTGCCCAGGCTGGAGTGCAATGGTGTGATCTCAGCTCACTGCAACCTCCACTTCCTGGGTTCAAGTGATTCTCCTGCCGCAGTCTCCCAAGGAGCTGGGATTACAGGCGCCCACCACCACTCTTGGCTAATTTTTGTAGTTTTTTAGTAGAGACAGGGTTTCGCCATGTTAGCCAGACTGGTCTTGAACTCCTGAGCTCAGATGATCCACCTGCCTTGGCCTCCCAAAGTGCTGGGATTACAGACATGAGATACCCCACCCAGCAGTAGAAGAATTTTAAGACTGTGGGTGAGAGATGAGCGGGGGTCACATGGCCCGGACCCCTGCCTATGCGAGGGGCCCACCCAGTCACTCACTTCTCAGGCCTCATGTCCGTCTGCGGGACGCTGACTTTGTCCACAAACTTGCCAAATCCAATAGTGTAGTCGCTGGTGAGCCGGCTCAGGACTTGAGCTGGGGTCAATAAGACAGAGGGGGATAGCTGAGCCCTGATGCCCCCATTCCACGATGTTCCCCATAAATGTATAAACATGGGCCCCCACGAAGGGCTGGCTCAGAAAGAAGGAAGAGGGAGGTTAACACTTTGCATGCTGGACAAAGGTTCTTGCTCAGAACATCGCCTGTTCCTATTTATGGATGGGGGGATGGGACTGGGAGGCTGGCGTTATGCATATGGCAAGGGCAGGGTGGCTGGGAATGCAACCCAGCTCTGTCTGAAGAGCAGAATCTTCCCCACAGCCTCGTGGCTGGGGGTGCCCTCTTTGTCAGGGCCAGATGGCTCCACTGCCTGCTTGCCCTGGGCCTTCTCTGAAGTCCCCCATGGTGAGTAGGGTCTGGCTGGGATTATTCCCTTGAGAATGGAAGGGAAGGTTTTTAGGGGCTCAAACGTCCTGTGTTTCCTTCTGGGTGGGTGCAGCTGTCCTGAGTCCTGGCCTCCCAAGCAGACACCCACTCTGTTCCCCTCCTACCCTGCTGTCCTCCACTCTGGCCCCGCCATACCCAGGTTCTGCCCCATCTTCTTGAGGTTATCCAGATCATCAGACATGGAGTTGGAGAAGTCCATGAGGATGTACAGGTCCACGGGGCTCTCCAGGGGCTCGAACACCTCCAGCTCAAAGTGCTGCTCCTCACCGGGCCGCAGCCGGACCCGCAGGCCCTGGGGGGATATCTGGCTGCGATGTAGGGTGGTGTCGATCTGGGTCTCCTGAAGCCAGTGGAAGGGGACAGCTGGCTGGAGGGTCACTCCGGAGGCCCGATAGGAGCCCAGCCTGGCCAAGGGGCCCACTGCACCCCCATAAACAGCCAGGTTGAGCATGGTGAGCCCCCGGCCCCCCCAGGCACCTCTGTGATCTGGAAGCTGCTCTCCATGACCATGATGCTCTCCCGCTGGCAGCCTGAGGCGAGCAGCTCTGCCCGGGTGTTGCAGCGCCGGTCCCTGAACATCTGGCCAGAAGGACAGGGGGTCAGCAGGGGCAGCATCTATCCCCTGGCTGCCCCGATACCAGATTCATTTCCACCAGCGAGTCCCGACCCTTGCCTTTTCCACACCCTCCCCTGGGCCAGGTCCTCACCTCATCTGTGCAGTAGGCGCAGTCCTTGTCCACACGAATGCACTCGGTGCAGCTCTTCACCGGGGCCTTCTTGCAGCGGTTTGCTGGGGGGCAGAGGTGGGCACGTGCATGGGGGAGGTGCTCAGCAAAGGCAAGCCCTTTCCCGCTTGCACCTTCACCTTCAGAGGTGAGGATTCCCTCCCTATGTTATTTATATATTTATTTTGGTTTGCTGCTGTTGTTGTATCTTTATTTTATTTTACTTTATTTTTGAGATGGAGTCTTGCTCTGTTGCTCAGGTGGAAGTGCAGTGGTGAGATCTCGGCACACTCCAACCTCCGCCTCCCAGATTCGAGTGATTCTCCTGCCTCAGCCTCCTGAGTAGCTGGGATTACAGATGTGCACCACCATGCCCGGCTAATTTTTGTATTTTTAGTAGAGTCGGGGTTTCACCATATTGGCCAGGCCAGTCTTGAACTCCTGACCACAAGTGATCTGCCCCGCCTCAGCCTCCCAAAGTGCTGGGATTACAGGCATGAGGTACCGCGCCCCAGCCTGTATTTTAATTTTATTTAGTTTTGAGATACGGTCTTGCTGTGTCGCACAGGCTGGAGTGGGGTGGCATGATTATAGCTCACTGCAGTCTCGGCATCCTGGGCTCAGGCAATCCTCCCACCTCAGCCTCCCAAGTAGCCCAGCTAATTTTAAAGTCTCAGATCTGGCAGACTTTCCTCAGCCTTCCCTGTTACCTTTGATGAGCTGCACCTGGCACCAGGCCCTTTTCAGGTCCCTCCTCCATCACAGCTCACGCCTCACAGTGAGACCACGGCCACATGGCCTGTCTGTGCTCTGAGCCTCCTCCAAGGTGAAGGGAACAATGTCTTAGATACCATGGTAGCCCCAGCGCCTAGCACACCCTGCACTTAGTAGGCCCTCAGTAACGAATGAGGCAAAACTCTAGATTTCCCCCAGAGGTTATAGGGATTCCCCTTGGTTCTGCTCTGTTAAAAATCACAGTGAGGACCTACTATGTGCACCTGGTATCCACAGTAAGTGGCCTCCTGGGCTTCAGGCAATGGTGTACTGGTCGTGTTTAACAGTGGCTCTGGTGGCCAGTGCCATGGCTCACACTTGGGAGGCTGAGGTGGGAGGATTGCTTAAGCCCAGGAGTTTGAGACCAGCCTGGGTAACATAGTAAGACTCTGTCTCTAAAAACAATTTTTTTTTTTGGGACGAAGTCTCACTCTGTTGCCCAGGCTGGAGTGCAGTGGCATGATCTCAGCTCATTGCAACCTTGAGGTTCAAGTGATTCTCCTGCCTCAGGCTCTTGTGTAGCTGGGATTACAGGCACCTGCCACCACACTCAGCTAATTTTTTGTATTTTTAGTAAAGAAGAGGTTTCACCGTTACCCAGGATGGTCTTGACCTCCTGACCTTGTGATCCACTCACCTCAGCCTCCCAAAGTGCTGGGATTACAGGCATGAGCCACCGTGCCTGGCCAAAACAATCGTAAAAAATTAGCCAGGCATAGTGGTGCATGGCTGTGGTCTTAACAACTCGGGAGAGTGAGGTGGGAGGATTGCCTGAGCCTGGGAAGTCCAGGCTGCAGTGAGCCATGATGGTAGCACTGCACTCTGCCTGCACGATAGAGCAAGAGCATGTTTCTATATAGATATTGAATTAAATAAATACACAAAGAACAATGGCTCTGGTCTCTGGTGGGTGGGGGGCCTTGACGTGTAGTGTTTGCCAATTTCTGTGATGTAAACATTTCCATCATTTGGTCTATTTCAAGCCAGCAGCAGGACCCCCACTGACAGGCAAAATTCAAGTGGTAGGAGCTGGCCCCAGTAATTTGTCCACTGGTGACACTCAGAGAGCAGGTGACATGTCAGCTGTCTCTCTCTTCTCCAAATTCCTATAACCTTTTTTTTTGAGACAGAGTTTTGCTCTTGTTACCTAGGCTGGAGTGCAATGGCGCGATCTTGGCTCACCACAACCTCCGCCTCCTGGGTTCAGGCAATTCTCCTGCCTCAGCCTCCTGAGTAGCTGGGATTACAGGCATGCACCACCATGCCCAGCTAATTTTTTGTATTTTTAGTAGAGACGGGGTTTCACCATGTTGACCAGGATGGTCTCGATCTCTTGACCTCGTGATCCACCCGCCTCAGCCTCCCAAAGTGCTGGGATTATAGGCGTGAGCCACCGCACCTGGCCTCAAATTCCTATAACCTTCTTGACTCCACCTCTGAGGCCTCAGTGCATCCTCTGGGTGCCTCAGTTCTGAGTGGGCGTCTCCTCTCTCCTTTAGACACAGCCTCCTTCCCTCCTATTCTCAGGCCTGGTGGCCAGGACTCAAGATTCTCTGGGCTGCAGAGTTTAGGGCCTCAAGTGTTCCAGCCCTGGAGGTGGGCAGTGGTCAGCTGCTGAATGGCCAAGAGTGTTTAGGTGAGACCCCGTGAGACCTGCATGCAAGGGCAATGTCTGCCCAAGGTGTGCCCCTGCCAGGAGGAGGGTTCAGAACAGTGTGGACTCACCCAAGGCCCCAGAGAGGCTGGCGCTGATCAAGGCTGCCAGTAGCAGCCTGGCCCATGGGCTGGGGTGTGGCCCTGCCATCCTCTTCCTCCTGCAGAACAGCAACAATTGACACATGAGGCCTCAGCAGCCATGGCCGGTGCCATCAGCTGCCTCCCACTGCACAGCTGTGGAAACTGAGGCTCTGAGAGCACCAGTGATGTGACCAAGGGCACCCAGATGTGAGAGGCAGGGCTCTGGGCCTCTAACTCCTGCTTTTTCTGCTGCCCTGTTCCGTACCATCCCCAAAGTGGCTGAATGCCCTGTAGGCCTGTGCCCTGCCCAGGAGGGCCCTGTCCAGCCTTCAAGGACTCTGGTTTGTAAGCCTGTCCCAGTGCCAGGCCTCTCGGCACTGGGCTCCCTGAGGACAGAGCTGGGTTTATTCTTTGCCTTTCAGCCCCCAGTGGGCCTGGGTCAGGATTGGCCATGATGGGTCAACCAATGAGGGGGCCCTCCTAAGAAGGGGTCATGGCTCTGCCTCCTGCTCCCTCTGTCCTGGCCCACTTACCCTTTGGTGAGGGTGGCGCAGATGGGAAGAGAGGGGCCCCTCCCAATACCTGGGGCGGGGGCCATGCAGTGGCTTGCTGCACGGGGCTGTCTCACAGTGACTGCCCGGCCCATCAGGGTGGGGTCTGAATCCTCTGCCCTACCCTGTACCTCTGTCTGCCCCAGAATTAGGTTTTCGGGGACCCCCAAGCCGTTCACCCTTTCACAAGTTAGCCCAGAGTGAGACCCCCGCACACACACTGCGGCTCTCCAACCAGACATCCCCAGCAGCTGTGGGTTCACTATTAAACCATCCTAAGTCCTCAGCAGCCTTCAGGGCAGGCCTGGGCATCCCTGAGGTCCTCTAAGAGATGTGCAGCCTGAAGGCCTGGGCAAGAAAAGTGGCTGGCAGCAGAGTCACCTGGGCCTTCAGGCCTGGGGCAAAGGTGAGCACCATGTCTTTCTCTAGGGCCAGGTCTCCCAGAGGCCCAAGCCTCCGCTATGCCCACTGGCCCTCCCACCTTGAATCCTTTCTCAGCCCAGCTTGTGGGGCAGCGGCGGCCCCAGGGTCTGTGGGCTAAGGTCCCTGAGGTGCTGAAGAAGCCCTTCTCAGGCCAAGGTCAGGAAGGCATTGCCTGCCTGTAAGGCGTGCAGCCTGGAGGAGGCCACAGCAGCGCCCACACATGCAGGGCAGACAGATCAGGAGGCAGCCCTGAGCCAACAGGGAAGGGTGGGGACAGCGGGGTTCCTAGAGGGAAATGACTTCCTTGCAGCCTCGGGGTGTAGGTGCCACACCCACATGCTACACAATGCAGACTGCAGGCTCAGGCCTCCCAGACATCATTACACAGGCAGGTACAGGCCTGGAGAGCCAGCCCAGCTCTTCCTCCCACTCCCTGTGGCCACAGCCCTGCAGGCAGTGCTGATTTCACCACCGTGACTGCCACATGCGCCCCGGGCTTCACGGAGGTGATTGCTCAGCACAGGAGCCCGGCATGGAGATGCTTGTGTTATACCGGTTTCCCAGATGAGAGACCGGGCACAGAGGCTGTGGGGCTTCCCCATCCTGCAGTCAGCATTGGGAGGCCAGGACCAGACCCCGCTCTGCAGACCTGCCTTTAACCTCCATGGCAGCCTCCATGAGGAGGCTATAAAATGGCAGTTAGAGGGCTGGCGAGGCACCCGAGTGTGTGGCTTGACCGAACTTGTTTCAAAAGTTTTAAAAGTAGGAGCCAATGTTAGAAGCAATGAGATTTCACATAAAAGGAATTGGTGTTAACATGTGTCATGATGGGCCTGGCCCAGTGCTCAGGACACCCACTCTCCGGACAGCCCGGGCGCCACCAGGCTGCCCTGACTGTATGTACCAGCCAGTCCCGGGAGTGTGTGACTGCTGCCCTGAATGCCATCACACTGCAGCACAGGCAGCTTGCCCACACAGGGACACACACAGACACACACACACACACACACACACAGGCCATGCCCACCTGCCATCAGATTCAGAGCTCCCTGGCCCCCATCCCAACCCTTGGGGATACCTCTGGGCACATCTACTCCTGCCCACCACCCCCTCCTGCTGTCACATCTCCTTCCTTCACCCTCGGGGCAGCTGCCCAGAAGTCTGGAGAGCCCAGGCCCTTGGCTGCTCTGTCATCCCCTAGAAATCAGGGCCAAGAAGACAGACATGCCTCCCCTGCTGTCGCTCCTGCTGTCCTCCCCTTGGCCCCCAGGATGGAGACTCCAATCCTTCACTGCCAGCTCTGTTGGGGACAGCAACAATCATGCCACTTGTGCCTGGTACTTGTCCTCAGGGTGTGGCAAGGCCATGGGGGAGGAGGAGGAACCCTGTCTCTGCCCCTGGGAGTCACCAGGAGCCCCAGAGCCCCAGTCCCAGCCAGAGGCCACCCCAGGGGCCGGGGCGTGGGAAAGAGGGCCAATGCTGCAGGAGGTGGCAGCGTTGGGCACAGCCCCGGGGCTGTTGGGTGAGGCCAGTAGAGCTTCCTGAAGGAAGGCGCCTGCGGCCGACTTTGGGAGGAGGGCAGGCCTGTGCTTAGCCAAGAGAAAAGGAAAATCAGGGACTCCCCAGCACCAGATGGACTGTGGCACCGCACGCAGCAGGCCTTGCCTGGAGCAAGGAGGATGTCTGCCTCTCTACTTTTAAAAGTAGGAGCCAGTGTTAGAAACAACGAAATTTCACATAAAATCAGGAATGTGGGTTTATCATCAGATGTGCCATGATGGGCTGGACCCAGCACTCAGAGTGGCTTCTCCTCCACCTTCTTTGCAAACCCTAGAAGGGGCCCAACCCCACAGGCCTGCCAGCCACCGACCTCTGCCTACTTCTCCCGCAGGCGCACCAAGGGGCTCCTTTGACCTGGAGGTCTGATGGGCACCACGCTTCTCCAGCAGCCCTGTCCCTCGGCTCCCAGCTGCCCCGGTGCACTCCGGCGAGGCTGGTCACCTGTCCTGGGCAGTGTCGACGGAGGGACCCGGGCCTGCCAGCCTTCAGGGAGGGGAAGGGGAGACAAAAGCCACCGGCTCCGCCCGACCAGCTCCCCTGCGCTGCTGCCCGGCTGGGGCGGGCACTCACCCTCTCCCGGGCAGCCCTGGACCTACCTCGGCGCAGAATTATGTCCTCTGCGGCTGCCGCTAGGAGATGGGGCTACAGCGCGCGGACTAGCCGGGACGCTCCGAGAGCAGGCGCGGGCGGGGACGGGGCGGGTAGCGCTTTATGGGGCGGGCGCGCAGGTAGGAAGGAGGCGCTGGTGAGTCAGGCGGGCCGCATTCCTTCGCGCCGCGCGCACCTGTCGGGGCAGGAGCTGGGTGCCGCCACCGCGGCCGCCGCCGGGTCCGACCCCCGGAAAGGGCTGCGGCTCCCGCCGCGCCAGCCCAGCGCCCCGATCGGCCAGCGGCGGGGGCCGGGGGAGGAGCCACCGCTCTCCCTCTCTCTCCGGTCCGGCCCCGGGCGCGGGGCCTCCCCACCCCTCCAGGCTCCGGGCTCCAGGCTCCGTGCGCGGGCTGCCCCGGGCTGGAGGGGGCCCCTTAGCTCCCCGCCCGCACGGGAGCCCTCCTTGCTCCGACTCTGGTCGGCGAGCCACCGCCGGCTGGACTGTGCTACTGCTGCCCCGACGGCTGTCAGCCGCGCGCCCCCCTCCTTGATCCCAGTGCCAGCGCGAGGCGTGGGCCCAGGGAGGGCCTGGGCCCAGGTCGGGAGGCCGGGCTCCCCGTCCCAGCTCTGCTCTGCAGTTCACAGAGTCCTCTCAGCCTCTTACCCAGTAACCTCATGTTGTGTCCAGAGGGAGATCCGAGCAAGGGTCGGGTCCTCAGTGTGTACTTGAACAAGCTACTTAAACCTCCTTAAAATGTGAACAATGATACCCTGGAGAGGCCAGGGCCAACCTGGCATTGATTGGCACTCAATGCCTTGTTACGGTTGTTCTTGACAAGCCAGTTACCGAGCTGCCGTCTCAAGTGCCACTGGTTACCACGGGTGTTCAGGTCAGACCTCTTGAGGAGCTCCATGACCCCAACGAGCTCCATTTTTCTGTTTTTTCTTTTTCTTTTTCTTTTTTTTGAGACAGAGTTTCTCTGTGTGGCCCAGGCTGGAGTGCAGTGGTACAATCTCTCGGCTCACTGCAACCTCTGCCTCCCAGGTTCAAGCAATTCTCCGGCCTCAGTCTCCTGAGCAGCGGGGATTACAGGAACCCACCACTACATTTGGCTAATTTTTGTATTTTTTAGTAGAGACGGGGTTTCGCTATGTTGGCTAGGCTGGTCTTGAATTCCTGACCTCAGGCGATCCACCCAACTTGGCCTCCCAAAGTGCTGGGATTACAGTCGTGAGCCACCGCACCTGTTCAGGGCTCCATTTTTCTCTAGCCTCACCAGCCAGCAATGGCAAACAACACTAGACTGCTGGCAGAGCCCTGCCCAAACCATGTGGTTTCAAGCTACCCTGCCTTTGAAACAGGCTGATCCCTTCCCATGTTGCTGAGCCCAGAGTATCCTTCTTGTCCTTGAAGACGTTTCACCAACCACGTGCTACAGAGCCTCCCTTGACCTCTCCACACCCCAAGTTGGATTATGTATCCCCATAACCCTCGGGCCATGGCTTTTTCATGGCATTTGCCACATTAGTTTGAAATGATGTTGGCCAGGCTCGGTGGCTCATGCCTGGAGTCCCAGCACTTTGGGAGGCTGAGGGGGATGGATCACCTGAGGTCGGGAGTTCGAGACCAGCCTGAGCAACATGGAGAAACCCCATCTCTACTAAAAATACAAAATTAGCCAGGCATGGTGGTGCATGCCTGTAATCTCAGCTACTTGGGAGACTCAGGCAGGAGAACTGCTTGAACCCAGGAGGTGGAGGTTGCAGCAAGCCAAGAGTGCACCATTGCACTCCAGCCTGGGCAACAAAAGCGAAACCCCATCTCAAAAAAAAGAAAGAAAGAAAGAAAAAAGAAATGATGTTTAGGAATCTCTCTATGGGGTTGGACTGTGACTCCAAGAGCAGCTCCTCTCTAACACCTGCACTGTGCCTGGTGCATAGCAGATGCACCCTCAATAACAGGGTGGTGGAGAGAATGGGATTGTCACACAACCTCCCTGAGCCTCCGTGCTCTGTCTGTAAACAGATTCCTGTGCTGCCAACTCTCTGATTGTGGAGGTGCTGGTTGCAAATGTGTGAGTCACCACATTTCCCGGTCATCTGAGAGCTGGTCTGCACAGAGAAAGTGCTCAGAGAGGCTTGTTCCTGGATTTGGGAACAGAGTGGAAGGAGACCATTTGGTTGAAGCACTTAGGTCTGTGTGTGACAGGCCAACACAAGCTCCCTGCAGACCTGAGCCACTCCAGCAGGTACCCAGTCTACCCTGAAAAACAGGAGCACAGAGCAGGAGCTCAGAGAAGAGCCAAAACCAGCCTGCCCAAGGACTCTGGGTCTGCCAGCAGCACCCATTAGAGAACTGAGGGGTGATATATACCCCACTGCAGGTGGGGCTGAGGCTCTTTCCTAGAGAAGAGCCAGGTTCAGAGATGGTGATGCCCCAGGCCACTGGGGTCAGCAACCCCTCCTCTCCTTGTTGCAAACCCTTCTGAAATTGACTAGGAGGCTTGGAGCCCTGTAGCAGCTGAGAGGCAAGGTGTCCACCCCAGGGAGATTTCACTAAGATAAGCCGTGAGCTTCCTTGGCTTCTCAGAGTCCTGGGATTCATTACCCACATGTGGACCTGGTGGGGGAGTCCCTGAACCCTCTCGGATCTTGTGCAAACCTTGAGGCGTATCTGATTTCAGAGTGTGGATTTGCTGGGAAGGGGATCCTTAGTTTACACTGGATTCCCAAACAGGTTACTTACTGGCCTCAGAAGGTTAAATATCACTGTACTACATGTGATTTTTTTTCCTTTTTTTTTTGAGACAGTCTTACTCTATTGCCCAAGCTAAAGTGCAGTGGTGTGATCCTGGCTCACTGCAAACTCTGCTTCCTGGTTCAAGTGATTCTCCAACCTTACCCTCCTGAGAAGCTGGGATCACAGGTGCATGCCACCATGCCTAGCTAATTTTGTATTATTAGTAGAGACAGGGTCTCACCATGTTGGTCAGGCTTGCCTTGAACTCCTGACCTCAGGTGATCTGCCTGCTTCGGCCTTCCAAAGTGCTGGGATTACAGGCATGAGCCACTGTGGCCAGCCTGCATGTGAATTTTATAAAACTAAAATAAACCCTACTGTCTCTGCAGCCTTAGGGCCAGAGTGAGGTCAGCTCATAGGGGGCTTCCTAGGCTCTGCAAGGGAGGTGAAGCCCCTGGATCAGGACTGAGCCTAAGGACCTTGAATTGTTGAACCCAGGAGGCAGAGGTTGCAGTGAGCTGAGACTGCACCACTGTACTCCAGCCTGGGCAACAGGCTATTTGGGAATACAATGTAAGCTAAGGATCCCCTTCCCAGCAAACCCACACTCTAAAATCAGATACGCCTTGAGGTTTGCACAAGATCTGAGATGGTTCAGGGACTCCCCACCCCCGCTGCCAGGTCCACATGCGGGTACAGGTAATGAAACCTAGGCCTCCAAGAAGCCAAGAAAGCTCATGGCTTATTTTACTCCCCGACTCCCCTGCATTCCACATGTGGCCTCCAGCAGGCCAGACTTGTTCATTCATTAGTTCAATCACTTATTCATTTCATGAGCATTTAATGAGCACTTATGCCAAATGCTGGGCATACCAAATAAACAAAACCTATAGCCTGCTTGCTTCATTCCCAGTTTAAACCAGGGGTCTCCAAAGTAGGCCACATATTCTCTAGGCAGGTGCTAGCTGAGACCCTATCCCCACTTTTGTTTGAGACACAGTCTCGCTCTGTCGCTCAGGCTAGAGTACAGTGGTACAATTTCAGCTCACTGAAACCTTTGCCTCCTGGGATCAAGTGATTTTCCTGCCTCAGCCTCCCAAGTAGCTGGGATTACAGGTGTGCCCCACCATGCCCAGCTAATTTTTGTATTTTTAGTAGAGATGGGGTTTCATCATGTTGGCCAGACTGGTCTTGAACTTCTGACCTCAGGTGACTTCTGCCTTGCCCTCTCAAATTGTTGGGATTACAGGCGTGAGCCACTGTGCCCAGCCCTAAGCCCTTATTCTTATGCTTGAGGATGTATATTACTTATTGGTAGATTGGCACCTGTTTTATAAAAAAAAAAACAACAAACAAGTTAAGGAATAAATAGACAGGATTATGTGTGATGGAGTCCAGTGACCTGTCTGGAGAGCCCACATGAACCACATTTTCAGACTTGTGGCAGAGGCCTCTCCAGTGCAGAATCCTGGGGTTTGTTGTTTTCTCCTCAGAGTCAAGGGGTTACTCAATAGGCCCCCTCTTTTCTGAGACAGGGTCTAACTCTGTTGCCCAGGCTGGAGTGCAGTGCCACAATCAAGGCTCCCTGCAGCCTTCACCCCCTCAGGGATCCTCCCACCTCAGGGAGGGATCCTCCCACCTTAGCTTCCTGAGTAGCTGAGACTACAGGTGTGTGCCACCATGCCTGTAGATAAATTTTTAATTTTTATTTTGTAGAGACAGAGTTTCACGATGTTGCTCAGGTTTGTCTTGAACTCCTGGGCTCAAGCGATCCTCCCGTCTCAGCCTCCCAAAGTGCTAGGATTACAGGTATGAGCCACCATGCCCCCAAAAGTTGAAAGAATACAAAAATCACCTGTATTTTTTATCACCTAGACTCAAGAATAACATTTTGCTGTATTTTATTTCTATATTTGTTATACATTTGCCATTTTAAAATTTGAAGTTGCAGATATTCTGCTGTTTCATCCAAAACTCCAGCATGTATCTCTCAGTAACAGTACCCCATGTCACCTCAGTGTTTTTCCTTCAGAGTTTTGCTCTTGGGAGGCTGAGGCAGGCTGATCATGAGGTCAGGAGTTTGAGACCAGCCTGGCCAATATAATGAACCCCTTGTCTCTCTACTAAAAATACAAAAATTAGCCAGGCGTGGTGACGCAAGCCTGTAGTCTCAGCTACTCAGGAAGCTGAGGCATGAGAATTGCTTAAACCCACGAGGTGGAGGTTGCAGTGAGCTGAGATCGTGTCACTGCACTCCAGACTGGGCGAGCAAGTCTCTGTCTTAAAACAAAACAAAAAAATTAAAAAGAAAAAAAAGAGGTGATCTAGGGAGGAGGATGATGCTTTGTCTCCCTGTCCATTTCCCTACAAGCTTTCACTGAATTGTTTTAGCACTCATTGGTGACCTGGCTTGAATCAATTACAGACTGTCCCCAACCAGATGGTTTGATTTAGAATTTTTTAACTTTAAGATAAGGTTTATTGGGATGAAACATCATAAGTTTAGCATTTGGACTTAGAATGATTTAAGTTTTTTTAAATTTTTTTAGAGATGGAGTTTCTCCTTGTTGGTCAGGCTGGTGACCTCAGGTAATCCACCTACCTCGGCCTCCCAAAGTGCTGGGATTATAGGCGTGAGCCACCACGCCTGGCCTTCCCCCCACCCCCTCCCCGAGACAGAGTCTTGCTCTGTCTACAGGCTGGAGTGCAGTGGCACGATCTTGGCTCACTGCAACCTCTGCCTCCTGGGTTCAAGCAATTCTCCTGCCTCAGCCTCCAGAGTAGCTAAGACTACAGGCATGTACCACCATGCCCAGCTAATTTTTGTATTTTTAGTAGAGATGGAGTTTTACCATGTTGGTCAGGATGTTCTCCATCTCCTGACCTTGTGATCCGCCTGCCTTGGCCTCCCAAAGTGTTGGGACGACAGGTGTGAGCCACAGCACCCAGAGATTTTTATTTTCCTATGGATTTATCAGGGTATGCATCTTCCATTTAAATTTTTGACTTAAAATGGGTTTATTTGGACATAATCATAAGTCTAAGAGCACCTGTATTATATTTGGAGCTGAAAATTTGCAATTTTCTGTTTCTACCTTCCCTTTTATGTTTTATTTTTAATTTTTTTTTTGAGACGGAGTCTTGCTGTTGCCCAGACTGGAGTGCAGTGGCATGATCGCAGCTTACTGCAACCTCCGCCTCAGGTTCAAGTAATTCTCTTGCCTCAGCCCCCCGAGTAGCTAGGAGTACAGGTGCATACCACCACACCTGGCTAATTTGTTTTTTTAATAGATGGGGTTTCAACATTTGGCCAGGCTGGTCTCAAACTCCTGACCTCAGGTGATCTGCCCACCTCAGCCTCCCAAAGTGCTGGGATTACAGGTGTGAGCAACTGTGCCCAACCCCTTTCGACATTTAATTGATGTCTTTTTGGCTAAAAAAAAAAAAAAGGCTGGGCTTGGTAGCTCACACCTATAATCCCAGCACTTTGGGAGGCCAAGGTGGGCAGATCACTTGAAGTCAGCAGTTCAAGACCAGCCTGGCAACCATGATGAAATCCTGTCTCTATTGAAAAATACAAAAATTAGCTGGGTGTGGTGGTGGGTGCCTGTTATCCCAGCTACTTGGGAGGCTGAGGCAGGAGAATCACTTGAACCCAGGAGGCAGAGGTTGCAGTGAGCGAAGATGGTGCTACTGCACTCCAGCACGGGCCATAGAGCAAGACTCCATCTCAAAAACAAAAATAACTTTTGAAGAACCACCATACTGTTTTACACAGCAGTTGCACCACTTCAGAATCCCATCAACGGTGTACATGGTTAATTTTTCTCACTCAGTTATCAATTTCAGAGCAAGGTGTAGATATATTCAAGTCTAATGGTGGCAAGTACATTTTTTTCAAATTATCACAATAAATGAATGGATTTTTATATGCTCAATAGTTTACAATTCATTGTAGGCTGGGCGCAGTGGCTCACACCTGTAATCCTAGCACTTAGGGAAGCCAAGGCAGGCGGATCACCTGAAGTCGGGAGTTCGAGACCAGCCTGGCCAACATGGCAAAATGCCATTCCCACTAAACATACAAAAATTAGCTGGGCCTGGTGGCATGTTCCTGTAATCCCAGCTACTCAGGAGGCTGAGGCGGGAGAATCGCTTGAACCCAGGAGGCAGAGGTTGCAGTGAGCCAAGATCACGCCATTGCACCTCACCCTGGGGGACAAAGCAAGACTCTGTCTCAAAACAAACAAAAACACAAAAACAAAACAAAATAAAAAAATTCATTTAACTCATTCTTCCTTCATATTCAATCAAATGTAATCAAATCTGGCCAGTAGGAGATCCCTTCACACTAGCTTCTTTGACCTTTTTGACTGACTTCTGTGTCTTCCCTGCTTTCTAGAACTGCCCCACTCCTACTTAGATTTCAGGATCAGCTCTTTCTCCAAGGGGTCCTGGCTTGGTTCCTTTCAGCAGGTATTAGAGACCAAGATGTGAGTACTGTGTGCTGGATGCTACTAGGGTGTCATTGCTTTTGGGAGGTTTATTTTTTTTGAGATGGAGTCTCGCTCTGTCACCCAGACTGGAATGCAGTGGTGCAATCTCAGCTCACTGCAACCTCCCCCTCCTGGGTTCAAGTGATTCTCCTGCCTCAACCTCTGAGTAGCTGGGATTACAGGCACGTGCCACTATGCATGGCTAATTTTTCGTATTTTTAGTAGAGACAGGGTTTCACCATGTTAGCCAGGGTGGTCTCAATCTCCTGACATCGTGATCCGTGTGCCTCAGCCTCCCAAAGTGCTGGGATCACAGGCATGAGCCACCGCACCCGGCCCTAGGATTTTTTTCTCACCACTATACAAAGGAGGACCTCCTAGCTCCTTGCAATGGGCAGATAGAAAATGTATCTTTTTCTTAAATCCTGACTTCATATTGATAGTTCAGATAATATTGACTTAAAATTAATATTAGAGATTTTTCTTATTTTTATTCTTTTATCTCCTTCCTCTAATATTACGATTATTTTTCAGAGATGGAATCTTGCTATTGCCCAGGCTGTAGTGGTGAAATCTTGGCTCACAGCAGCCTCCAATTCCTGTGCTCAAGGGATCCTCCTATCTTAGCCTCCTAAGTAGTTAGAACTATAGGTGAATGCCCCCCACACCTGGCAATTATTATTATTATTTGAGATAGAGTCTCCGTCTGTTGCTCAGGCTGGAGTGTGGTGGCACTATCTTGGCTCACTGCAATCTCCACCTCCCAGGTTCAAGCAATTTTCTTGCTTCAGCCTCTCGACTAGCTGGGACTACAGGTGCACACCACCATGCTTGGCTGATTTATTTTTAGTAGAGTTGGGGTTTCACCATGTTGGCCCCAAACTCCTGGCTGGTCTCAAACTCCTGGCTTCAAGTGATCCACCTGCCTCGGCCTCCCAAATCGTTAAGATTACAGGCGTGAGCCACTACGCCCAGTTATTTTTTATTTTGTATATTTTCCCCCTTCTTATACAAGAGTTTACTACGTGCATTGTTTGATGACTTAACTTTTCATTTAATCTCTCCTCCTTCAAATCTATCCTTGGAGATTTTTTTTTGAGATAGAGTTTTTGCTCTTGTTGCCCAGGCTGGAGAGCAACGGCACAATCTTAGCTCACCGCAAGCTCTGCCTCCCAGGTTCAAACTATTCTCCTGCCTCAGCCTCTCAACTAACTGGGATTACAGGCATGGGCCAGCACACCTGGCCGTTTGGTTTTTATTTTAATTTAGTAGAGCTGGGGTTTCACCATGTTGGTCAGGCTGGTCTCGAACTCCTGACCTCAGGGGATCACCCACCTCAGCCTCCAAAGTGCTGAGATTATAGGCGTGAACCACTGTGCCCAGCTCAACAGCCCTTTAAAAAATGTATTATAGAGATTTCCAAATACATACAAAATTAAAAAGAATATTGAACCTTCCTTCAACTATCACTGAACTTCATTGATTTTCAACGAACAGTCAGCCAATCGACAGCAGCCCTTTGGAATCGAGCCCCAGGCTTTAATGATGCACCGAGCATGGGGCTTGTGGGCTGGAAACTTCAGTTCAGTGAGCATAGGAGCAGGGACCACACCTTTGGAAGATGAGTAAACTCACTTCTCCTTCCATCCCTCCATCCCCCAGTCACCTGAGTACTCATCTCGTGCTAGGCACTGGGGCATAGTATTATTTATGCCCACTTTGTTTCTGCTTACGAGAACTAGAAAACACGAGCTGTCTCATCCCATTTGTGGGCAGAGGTTACAAGGCAGTGAGGCATGATCCTGAAAGCAAGGGGGTGCAGTGAGCATTGAGAAAGGAGCGCCCACCTGCCCAGCAGAGTTGGGAATTATAGAAACCTGAGACACACCTTGGGTTCTACATGTGCCAGGTGGGGAGCTAAATGAATCTCAATGCCCACCCAAGATCAGAGCCCTAGGAAGAGAGGAAAGGGGGCATGTGGGTGGGTGACAGTAGAAGCCGTGGACAGAGTTCTCTGGTGCGCAGAGACACTTGGCCCCTAGTGTGTGGGCCATCCATCCCCAACAGGAACAGTTCACACACCTCTGGGCCATCCTTGATGGGACTAAGGTGGGCAAGAGCCATTTTCATTTTATCTTCTATAGAAGAGGAAATGAAAGTCCAGGAGGATTAAAAACCTTGACCCAACTCAGGAGGCTGGTAAGGGGCACAACAGTTTCAACCTGGGACTGCCCGACTCTAAGCCTGTGTTCATTCTCCAGCCCCCCCACCTCTGGGGCCCTGCAGGAGACACAGACAGTCATTACTGCTTTAACTGGACAGGTGAATGGCAGGGCTGGAGCCGCCCAGAGGAAAGCCAGCAGGGGAAAGACCTGCCAACCCCACCCCTCCAACAAAGGGCACAAGACAGGGCACAGGCCAGGAGTTTGCTTCTCTCCTTGGTCTACAACAAAAAAATTGGACTTAGCCAACAACAAACACTGACAGGAACTTTACAGCTTATAAAGCTTTTGCTAAGTCATCTCTGGTTCCTCCCAGCGACCTTACAATGCTTTATCACTGTCCAAGGGGTCCCAGCTTGGTTCCTTTCAGCCGTGATTTCAGAGAACAGGCTTACAGAGGGAAGGGCTGGAGACCATGCAACTGGTTTTAAACTGGGAATCCAGACCAGAGGTGCTGGCTCCAGGTCTACCACCCTTTCCACAGTGCCACGCTGTCTCCCACAAAACCTCCACAGTGCCCTTGGCTAATGAGGGGCCCCAGTTGGAGGTCACAGGGCAGGAAGCTTTTTCAGAGTCCCTCTGGGGGATGAGTGGACAGCAGCTCCTCTCCCCAGAGCATCAAAGCCCCATCACGGAAGGGGTGAGAACTGACCTCCTGAAGTGCCCAAGTGTGTGTGTCGGGGGAGTGGACTTGATTACTTGATTTCTTAATTTTCATTTTTAAAACCTCATGCACAAAGTTCCTTATATTCCCCAGGTCCCACTGGAGTACTAGCTGCAATTTCAGAACCACTTTTCAAAACCTCTGCCCACCCTCTGAAAGCAACACAGCCCTTCACAGCCTGGCTTCCTTCTTCTGACACACAGCCCTTCCACTCCAGTGGAGAGTCGCCAAAGATCATGAAGGGTAAATGGTCTCCTCTGGACTCCCGGTCTGGGAAACCCGTTTCAGCCCCGGCGGGGAGCCCAGTGGCCACTGGTGCTGCCCAGGGGCTGCTGTAGGGCAGAGATAACATGCAGAGGAAGGGTGGGGTGGCAGGAGCCCTCCCAGGAGCAGGGCTTGCCCGTAAACAATGAGCTGCCGCCTGGCCTGGGCAGGAGGTGATTCATCTCCCCGCTGCTCAGCTCTGGCTGGCTGTGCTCACCAGGCACTGAGGGACTGGGGCAGCCTTAGCCAGGCACAGACGCCTCCCCACTCCCTGCACAGGTCGGGATCTCATTCCAGTCCTTCTGGAAACTGGCTTGACTTCAAAATTCTGGGTGTGTCCAAGAAGGGGTTTGGTGTGGGGAGTGCTCAAGTGCACCGAAGGGAGCACAACTTGGCCATCACCTGAGAACTGGCTGGGTTTTGTGATCAAGGTGGCAGACGGCACGAACACGGGGCTCGGGGTCTCCTGTCTGTCCATGGCCAGAGGCATATATGGGTAACAATGGCGACCTCTTGGGTCACCCCTCCAAACAGCATCCTGGGCCTCCATCACCCTATTGTCAACCCTGAGGCAGTAGTCCCAAACAAAATGGGGGACATATGAGCTTCAACATTTGCCTGCAAACAGAATGCAGGAGAAGCAGTGCATCTGAGATGCCAAGAGGTAAAAATACGGCACTTTTAATGGGCAACAGACCCCAGGTGGTGCGTGGACAGACCCTGTCCACAGTGCCCGGCTCCCACGCTGCATGTCCTTCTGGATGGAATGCCACAAAGAAGTTCCTCTCAGGTGGCATCTGAGGAGCAGTTCCCAGTCCTGAAATATACAAAGTGGCACCTCCCATTGGGCAGTGGTCACTGGGTTGCATGGTCCTTTCAAGTCCTAGGGTGGCCCCTGGGGTCACTGCTTGGCCTTCTTGACAATAGTGCCCACAGCAGAGATGACAGTGGTCTTGGAGCCGCTGGCGCTGGTGGTGACCGTGACAACAGCTGGCAGGGTGGCCGTGGTGGTGAGGATGGTGGGCTGGGCTATTGTCGTCACTGGGATAGCCGAGTCCCACTTGCTCTTTCTCTTTTGAGCATCTGGAGATAAAGCAAGAGAAGTCAGGATCACGATCTACCAAGGAGCGGGTGCCCTCTTTCCCTTCCCCTAGCGGGCCAGCAGGGGCTTAGGCAGCAGAAACCAAAGGGGCCCATCCCAGGCTCCATGTGTGTGTGTAAGGAGGCAGGGCATCTCTGTAATCTACCTGCAACAGCTGTGCTGGCGGTGGTAGTGGTGGTGGCCGTGGCATTGGTTGTGGTGCCTTTCTTGGTGCCTGTCACAAATTCAATCTGAAGAGGGAGAAGGAAGAGAATCAGACCAGGCAAAGCTGGGTGTCCACAGCCTTTTGCCATCCGTCAGCTCCTGGGGGACAGGAGCTTGGCACTACACAAAGGAGGCATTGGAAATCAACTCTGCTGTGACCATCTTGGGGAGGGTGAGGTGTCTAAGAAGAACCCAAAGGGGCTTTTCACTCTTAAAAAACTTTCCAAACAGTATCGGATCCCTCCCGGCATCACCAGGTCTCTGTATATCCCAGCACCCCCCACCTACCGCCCCACCTCACAAGCCCAGAACCGTTTGGCCAGGCCCCTCCTCCTCACACCCAGGAGGAGGCGGCGCCCACCCGCACAGGGGAAGGACAGCTCCGGTCCCCAGGCGCTGCAGACACGTCCCTGCAACAAGCCTGGGGTTTGGAAGGGAGAGGGAAAGAGAGAGAAGGGAGATTCAATGAAGGTTTAAGAATGAGAAACCCCGATCATCCCCTTGAATCAGCTCCCACATTCCTGGCCCAGCAGCCAGTGCCTCCAGAGGGCCACCAGTACGCCCAGGCCCACAGCCCCACTGCCTGGGGGTGAGGGAAGCGGTCTAGAGGCTGCAGCTGCTTGAGGATGGTCAGGCCCAACCAGAGGTGGGAGGAGCTGGTGTCCTGATGCCCGGCTCCAGGACGCTGGTCACAAAGGGAACAATGCCCAGAGACAAGGCTTTGGTCTCACAGCCAAACTGATGCTCCCTGAAGAACCCAGACCACACTGCTGGGGAACAAGTAGCACTCAGGGTCCTAACATGGGACCTAATAGGCAGCACCCAGGCGGGCCAATGGGGTCAGCTCTGGAGGCCAAGAAACTCACCGAGCAGAGCAAGCTGGGCCTGGCACTGTCTCAGGGAACTATTTCCCTCCCTTCAGGTCGGAGAGGGCACCCATGACCCGAAGCAGACAAAGCCCCCCAAGGCTCTGCAATCGTGGGGGAAGAAGGGGGGCACAATGTAGCAAACAAGATGCCAAGGGCAAGGCAGCAGATGAGCACCATGAGTCCAGCAGGGCTGCTCAGTGCACAGGCCCTGCTGAGGAGGTCAGAGCCTCGCTGAGTAATGACATGGGGTGAGGATGGGGGGCAGCCTGGACAACCTCTGGGCTCAGCCAGCAGGACCCACGCACTCTGCACATCTGCCGTTTTCATCTACTAGGTCTGCCATCACTTACTTTTGTTCGCTCCTTTTTGGCCTTTTCCAATTTGTCCATCTCAATCTTCTGGGCCTTGGCTATGAAGACAAGAAAAGCTGTTACCAAGGCAGCCCTGGAGCAGCTCTGGGCTGAGGGTGCCTACTCTGATCTCTGCATTCTTCTCACTGGGCTGTGTCCTTTGTGCTAGGCGAAATGAAACCAGCCCTTGGTCAGTGCGCAGCAGGGTCCTTCAACTCCAGGGCTTGAGGGCTGCATGCCCTGCGTCTGCATCTGGAAGAGCCAGCTACTCCTGAGCTCCAGTGAACTGCCGCACAGGGGAATACAGGCCCAATGGAGACTACCTTCCTACTGACTGAGAGAAGCTGGAATGAGAGATTATGATATAAAATGTTGGCAATGAATTCAAATTAAAAGACAAAAATTCATGAAGGCCACACAAAGCACCTCTATAGGCCCATGGGCTGCAGGCTCAGGACCTATAGTCTAGGGGTTTGGGCCTTCTGACATTCCTCCAGTTCTCCCAAACTGGTACCTTAAGAATAAGCCGGCCGGGCGCGGTGGCTCACGCCTATAATCCCAGCACTTTGGAAGGCCGAGGCGGGTGGATCACAAGGTCAAGACATCGAGACCATCCTGGTCAACATGATGAAACCCCGTCTCTACTAAAAATACAAAAATTAGCTGGGCATGGTGGCGCATGCCTGTAGTCCCAGCTACTCGGGAGGCTGAGGCAGGAGAATTGCTTGAACCCAGGAGGTGGAGGTTGTGGTGAGCTGAGATCGCGCCATTGCACTCCAGCCTGGGTAATGAGTGAAACTCCGACTCAAAAAAAAAAAAAGCTGTGCTCCCACTGGCCTTGGAGCATTCTGCCTACACCGGCCTGGCCCCTAAGCCTCCTCAAACCTCAGCTTGAATAGTTTCGGCAGCGAGCGAGGCCTTCCTGTCCCTTTGGCCAGGTTAGATGACCCTGTTTGCCAAAGCTCCCTGTACCCAGCATCTCTGTCATCATCAACACTCATTGATGCTGGCGTTACTAGCGTGACGTTCCGTCTTCTTTGCTGTGGCATAAGCCTCTTAAGTCAGGGGTGGGTCTATCTCATTCAGGCCTGTACCCAGCCCCTCCCTCCCTTGAACACGGCCTGATGTAGAGGAGACCCTGAAACATGTATCATCTGGATAACCAACTGACTAAATAAAGGGACAGTCGGGTGGGCGGATGAGGTATGTGGGAGGAGGGATGAAAGTCTACCTAATGCCTCATAGTATGAGTCCTCAGACCAGCCATGGGGATCAAACATATCCTGCAAAGGAAAAGGCGAAAGTTGCAGTTAGTAGGAACCATTAGATGACAAATGACTCAGAAACCCAAGTTCCATGCCCGAGTCTTTCTATGGAGCTTCCTGGCCTGGGATCCCCTTACCCGGGGCTCGGCTGTCATTCCTGGTCTCTAGCCAAGGGGCAGTCAGTAAGTACTAAAGAATACGGGAGCATGATGCCCCTGTCCAGAGACCCCCAGGTGGGCCTACAGGAGCAGCAGGTCCACACATGGCCCTGTCAGGGGCCAGGTACCAGGATGACCACCAAAATCTCTTTATCGGACTACTTCGGAACAATAGGGACTTAAACCAAAGAGATGGGGACTGTGCTTTTCAACCAGCGGTGCCACTCCATGGACCTTTCTGTTGCTGCAGGTCAAATCCCATGGAACAAACACAGGACCCTGGTGTCCCCATCACCCTCCAGCCCCATGTGCCAGACGCACCTTTGGGTAGTTGGTGCCAAGCTCATCAATGGCACAGAACTGGATCAGCTTCTCGTAGATGCTGGAAGAATAGCACAGGTGCTGAGCAGGCACAAGTCCACGTCCCTGCATGACACCTGAACCATCCAGCTCCCTGGGCTGACACAAAATCTTCAAAACCTTTAAACCCAGCTCAGTGGTTCTAAGCAATCTTCCTGATGGTCCTCCACCCTCCCAGGGAGACGAACCTGTTAACTGGGGGCTGGGAAGAGCATGGGGTCAAGGTGATGGCTAAGTTTTGTCTCACTGACCTTCAGTCTGCATGGTTGGGTTGGGCTTACCACACTCAGGCCCACAAGGGACATGCTCTTTCCTGAGTATGCCACTAGCTTGAGCATTAAATGGAGTAAGACCAGACACAGCTCTGGTCCTAAGGTCTCTCACCTACATGCAAAAATCAGCTTTTTAGAGTTGGAAGATGAACCTACAGTAATTGTCCAGTCCAATTCCTTCCGTGAGGACAGAGGCCTTGAGAAGTCATGTGCTTTGGGCTCAGAGAAGGGACAAGAACTCGGCTAGGTCTCCCTCATCCCAGCCTAGGTCTCAGTATATACTGCTTTATGTGTTTCATCTCAATCTTGAATGGCAAGTCTCTGGCTGGGTTAATGCAGTCTGCTGTGTCTAGCAGGCACTCAGTGTAATGACAAGTGTGGGTGATGGTTTGGGCTCAGGGCTTTTCCGCACCACCTCCTTGGGAACGTCTTAGCCCTTAGGTCAACATTAATAACTCAGTAAACTGCAGGCTCAACTCAAGGGAAACTTACCTGGGGTTCCGAAATTCTTTCTTCCTTTGGATAATGTAGTTCATATCCATTCCCTCCTTTATCTTTCGTTCATAAAGCTTCTGGATCTTGTCCTATGGAAGAGGAGCAGAGGGCGCGTATGACAGAAGCCCAGGTCCCTCCACTGTCCCAGCCCCTGGTCAGCAGTGCTCTGTGCGGCATGAACGTGAGGCTCCAGAGCCATGCAAAGCCCAGCTTGACCTTATGTTAAAATTTAACCTATTCTTTCTCCACCCTGCATTTGCCCAGAGCTGCACACAAGTAAGATAAATTCAGACCAGGCTGCTTCCATTGCTGAGGTTTCCTGACAGCCTCTTGATGACAGTATAGTGAGCAGTGAAAATATCACAGCAGAGGAGCCACGGAGAAAATAATGAAGAAAGCCCCAACCAGTGAATCAGTTCCAGAATCATCCGAAGGAGGGTTCAGGGCATTGGTGTTGATATGCAGGGACTGAATCCTGGTTTTAAATTTTAACATGAGGTCAAATCCTTAGCAGAACTGTGACCCAGAGGAGACTTTGGACGGACTATGTCCTTTTGATGGGAGGCAGGAGTAGAGTTTTTTGGATCTGGTCTTGCAAACTTTTTTATGGGGTGGCTCACAGGTGGCTGGTCCACACCAGTTTATCAACAGCATCAAGGGCTGACTGCTTATCTCTCACCCAAACTCCCCCACAGGTCATTGCCTGCCTTTCAATGGGAGAGTGGAGAACCACCCAGAGGGATCCAGGCTCACCTACTGTGGCCAGTGCAACAGGTATCCACAGCCCATGGAGATGATGCCCAAAGTAGATGGCATCAGCACAGACAAGTGCCAGTGAAGAGGCCCAAGACACCACAATCTCATGGCAGTAAGGCGGGCACTGGCCCAGGGCAAGATCTACCTACAGTCTCCCCTGCAGTGGGGGTTAAACATAGATTCTCCAGAAGGAAAACATCTGAGGCACCTGCAAAAGCAGGTGGGCAGGCCTGAAGGGCCTAGGTGACAATATTTAGGACACATCAGGAAGGGTGATCCATTCCCCTTGTTAGAGGCCACATCTTTCTACTGAGACTGACCAGAGCAACAGCTGAACTGTAGAGAGGTCTGTGATATAATTGCCAAGACTGAAGAACCTCTTTCCTCCAAGCTGTCTCCTCCAGGGTAATGGAGGGAGCCATATATAGAAGGCTCGGCAACTTGAGGAGGACCCATGTCTTACAGATGACTTGGCTGCATCTCCTGGGCCATTAGATCAGTTCTACCACCCAGAGGAACTAAAATGTTTGCTCAAGTGGCATGGTTTGCACCATCAGGAGGCACATTCAGCATCGGAAGCTGTCGCTGCTGTCTCTGCTTGGCAGGCTGCTGGAGTTGTCCTTACAAGCTGGAGCTTGTTGTCTGGTTGCCTGGCATGGAGGGTGATGTGATTCTGGAGGGTGGTGGTGGGAGACAACTCAGCAATGGGAGGAGACTTCCAGGAAGGGAAGAGAATCTGTGCTGCATCCCCGGTCCTAACTCTGGCCCTCCTCCAGCTTGCTGCATTCTTTAGCCTCAGGTCCCATTAATCATCTATCCGTTAGGGTGGTGCCATGGGCTTGCTGTGTAGTCGGAGGCACCCAGTGGTAGCTCCAGGATCAAAGGTGAAGCAGGTGGTCCAGGAGCCATGATTGTGCAGTCATTGGTGCCTGTTCTATTGTTCATCACAAGGGAACCCACAGAGGGACAAGGAGAGCCATGGGCTAAACCCCAGCTGTCCACTAAGGGAGTGTAACTGCACTAAAAGCTTCGAGTCCTTTGGATTTCAAAATCTCCAGTCAGGTCTGCACATTCTGTCAGGCAAGAAGCTACTGAATCAGTATTTTAGAAATAAATCAGCATAGAAAACTTACAAGTGCTTGTGTTTTTTTATTTCTGTAATTTATTTTACATTCTGATTGTTCCTCAGTTTCTTAGCAAAGCTCCTTCTGAGAAGCTCCCATTGGCCCAGCAGGGCTGCACAGAGAAGGTTATGTTATTTTCTCCACCTCTGCTTAGGACCTCACTGAGAGCAAGCCAGGGCTGCCCTGCTGGAGGAGCACCAGGGGACATGGCAGTGGGTGTAGGAGCCAACTCCCAAGATGAGGCTAATAGGAGATAAAGCGGATCCTTCCCACCTGGCAGTTTCTTTTTAGACGTCTCGGTCCCTTTCCCTGCCATGATCTCTTCAGGTTAAGACCAAACCAAACACGTAACCCAGGCTATTTAATCTATCCGGCCTCAGTAGCCAAGCCTCATGCTTACTTGTAAGTGATTTGAACATCTGCCAGGAGGTTCTGGCGGGATCTTGATTTCATCAGGCGACATGTTCCGAACTCTTTCAGAAAAGGAGGCTGTTGAGAGAAGAGGGAAAAATTCTGTAGGTGGGGGATTAGCACAAGGGACAGACATGGACAAAAAAAAAAAATGAGCATATAAAATGTTTTCAGGTAGGGATAAACATTATGAAAACAGTACAACTGAGTGTGGGGTGTGGCCTCTCTGAGGTGTCATCTGAGTTGAGAATGAATGATCAAAAGGGGTGGGCCATGTGCCAGCTTGAGCGAAGAAAAGTCCAGGTAGAGGGTATAGTATGTAGCAGTTAACTTTTTTCCTCTCATACCTATAATCCCAACATTTTGGGAGGCCAAGGTGAGCAGATCATTTGAGGTCAGGAGTGAGACCAGCCTGGCTAATATGGTGAAACCCTGTCTCTACTAAAAATACAAAATCAACTGGCATGGTTACACATGCCTGTAATCCCTGCTACTCTAGAGGCTGAGGCTCGAGAATCGCTTGAACCCGAAGGTGGAGGCTTCAGTGAGCCAAGATCGCACTAATACACTTCAACCTGGGTGACAGAGTGAGACTCTGTCTCAAGAAAGGAAATAAAATACATAAAATTAAAAAATAAATAAATAATAAAAGATATGGGGGTTTTACTCTGTAACCCAGGCTAGAGTGTAGTGGTACAATCATAGCTCACTGCAACCTGGAACTCCTGGGCTCAAGCAATCCTGTCTCAGCCTCCCGAATAGCAAGGACTACAGGCGCATGCCACCATGCCTGGCTAATCTTAAAAGTTTTTGTAAAGATGGGGTCTTGTTATGTTGCCAAGGCTGGTCTTGAACCGTTGGATCAAGCCATACTCCTACCTCTGCCTCTCAAAGTGCTGGGATTATGGGTATGAGCCACTGTGCCCAGCTCATAATGGTAGACTTTTAAGGAAAGAGTCAGCAGTGTGCTGGTAAATGTTTAACCACCATGGTAATGGGGAAGTGGGGAGGCGTCACTGGAGTGGGGATGGGGAAGGGGGGCGGTGCATGATCTGCATGATTTGACATTTCTTGTGGTGTAAATTCTCCTGCCATGGCCAAATTTAAGCTACCAAGGTGAAGTCACTGAACCCAAGGCCGGGAAGAGATGTGCACAATAGGCTCACAATGTGAACCAGCTCCAGCCTACATTGGGTATGTCTCCGCCTAGGCTACAGGAGAAACAGTACTCAGGGTTCCCAAAGCATCCAAAATGGCCTTGTGCATAAATATCTTTTATAGTTATTAGCTTAGAATCTTTTAAAAACAAACCAATCAACTCTCTCTTACCCACCTCATTCCTGAGAACAAAAGCCCTGATTCTGATGGGAAGAACCACAACCCCCAGGGGATAATTTCCTCAGAGATCTGCCACTGCCCAGCAGGCCTTGCTCTCTCCAGCTCCTTCCCAGCAGCTTCTGGCCACCCTGGCCCTGCAATCCTGCTTGGGATCCCTGGGACAATGGGCTGTTTGTTGTTAAGATTCTGTCTGTGCTCTTCAAAATACTCTCTCATGAAAAGGACCATACAATGAGCAAACAGCAGGCAGGGCAGGGTGGGGCAGGATGAAGAGAAAGAATGAACAAACCACCAATAACACTCAGCAAGCACTTACTTGGCACCTACTATGTGCAGGCCCCAGCTAACCCCACTGCTGAGCTGCCCGGGCTGGCTTCACAGAGCCTGCCCCTTCTCCTCTCCCCAGGCTGGGTTAATGTTTGCTTAGTAGATAAGGTGCTTTGATCTCCACCTGGAGTTTCAGTTACTGTAAAGAACGCAGTGCTGAGGAGGGCTGGGGACAAAGCCCCCAGACTCTGCCAGTCCAGCTGCTGCAGGACAAGCCTATGCACACTGCAAATACACTCTGAGACAGGGGTTGAGCCTGGCACTGTCCTAAAAACAAGACTTCAAGTGCTGATTTTCACTGCTGTCAATGGATTCTCGTTGGAAGCGCCCCAAGAACAGAACACTAACCTGCCATTTTGGGTGAGGGCAAGAGAACAGAGACTGGGTGACACATTGATCAGAGGTCCTGCTGCGGACCCCAGATGCCAGTGCAGCCCAAGAGCAGGGGACAGAGTGCTTCTCTTTGCCCAGCAGCTTCCTTTGGTCTGACTCCTCAAGCAAAGGTGACACCCAGATATGGCTGGAATTCAAGTCTCCTCCTGACTTCCTCCTTCCTCCCAGCCCTGGAATAGGTGACAGGGCTAAGCCTGTGGCTGCAGAAGCTGGTGGAGAGCGGAATCAGCTCGGGGGAGCTGGTCCTATCTCACAAGCAGCAGCAACAAAAGCAAGGAGGGCCCTGGCAGGCACTGGGCACATAAACAAGCAGGGTTATGTTCTTCCCTGGGCTGGAGAGTGCGTATGTGTGCATGCGACAGAGACGCAAAGAGTGCCCTTTGGCATTTGCCAGAAAAGCCTTTTGGAAAAACAGGGTGTGACCCTGTTGCTACAGCAACCCAGCCACACTCTGGGGCTCACATGGTATACAGTGTGATAAGAGGAGAGGAACCCCCACTGAAGCCCAGGGCTTGAAACAAGATAATTCCTAGGAAGCAGGCTGGCAAATAAAGGGACACATTCAGGAAAACTAGATACAAATGTACAACACAGAGTTTGGAAGCAACCCTTCAATGATCCTCTCCTTCCTGAGTCCTGGAATGAATCTGAGTAGAAGACATGAGCCCCACATTTATTATGAGCAGACAGAGCCTCAAGCCATGTTCCAGGACATACATAGAGCAATGTGTCCACAGTACTTGGAAGCAGTGCCTGGGTCTGTGGTGGCTACTGCCTGGGCCTGATGGGGGTTTTCTCAGAGGCAGCCGCACTTAGGACTTGAGGAGCCAGCTGTCATCATGAGTTGTCCTGGTACGTGCCTGTCAGACAACACCCATAGTGCCCACAGCTGCCAGGGAGGGATCTGCACAGGAGCAGCTAGTTGGACAGGCCGATGGGATGGGAGGGAGGAAGTGAGCTGGGGGCCCCAGGGGACCCTGGGGGTGTCCCAAGTGATTGCAGCTCCTAAGTGACACAGAGAACTCAACTGCACTGCCACACCAGCACCACTGCTCCAGGCTCAGGCGTGGGCATCAGCGAGGCCCTGGAGGGCACAGACAGGGTGTGCATGCTCGGCTCTGTCAAGGGGCTACAGAGCTGCAGATGCCTGTGGCTTGGCTTCTCTGCTCTCCTGCTTGTTCTGTTAAAGCTAGGGCTGTCTACACACATGGACACGCTTCTCTTATCTGGTAAGCAATGAGAGTCTTGACACCAGAGTGGACAAAAGAAACTTAGGCAAAGGGGCTGATACGCGCCGCCATCATGAATAAAAGCCACTCTGCCTTCAACGAATTACACCTTCAGTAAGAGGAGCTATACGAGCTACTCTTCAATGAGGAATGGCAAGTCATTAAAATGATGCCGGTTAAAAACCCACTTCATGGGTGAATGAGTAAACAAACTGTGGTGTATCCTTACAGTGAAATATTACTTGGCTACACAAGGAAACTCTGGACATGCCCAACAACATGGATGAGCCTCGCAAGTGCTGTGCTGAGTGAGAAGCCAGACAAAAACCCTAGCTCCATTTCTATCCCTGGTTCTCAACTGGGGGCAATTCTGCCGAAGGGGACATTTGGCAATGTCTGGAGACGTGGATCATCCTCACACCTGGGGGAGGGAGAGTGCCTCCGGCATGTAGGAGTAGAGACCAAGGACACTACTCTAACACCCTACAAAGCACAGGACGACCCCAAAACAATCGTCCAGCCCAAAGTATCAGTAGGGCCAGGGCTGGGAGATCCTGATTTATAGGAAATTCTCAAAAAGGCAAAGCTATAGTAAGGAGAGTGTAGATCACGACTTGCCCGAGGCTGAGGGAGGGAATCAGCTGTAACAGAGTCCAGGCATGAGGGAACATTTTGGAGTGATGGACATGTTCTGTATCATGATTGTAGTGGGGGCTAATGCAACTATATACATCTGTCAAAATTCATCAAATGGCACACTTAAAATTGGCAAATCTTACTCTATGTAAATTATCTCAATAAAGCTATTTCCAAAAAGGGGCAGAGAGAGAAAAAGTGACAATTTGGCCCTGGAAGCAGCTGAGGGCTGAGATGGCTGATGCCCACACACATTCCACCGCCCCAGCACCGTTAGCAAGAGCGAGGGCATCTGCATTGGCATGTGACAGGCTGTTTGCTGATCCCCGGCCGTGCGGTTTCTCGAAGTGAACAGCAGGGTCGGCTCAGGTGATGGTGAGAAGAGGCCGAGGATCCCATCCACACCCACCCTGTGGATCACCCCCTTAGGGCAGGCCGTCGGCTTCCCAGCAGATGCACACTCTGCTTCCTCTGCCCTCAAAGCCAAATGTTGCACCCCTAGACACCACTTATAATAAAGAGCAAACTCTAGGTTTTAGGAAAATCCTGATTTTTATAGGATTTGAAAGACTCAAGCTCCATCAGAGAACTCAGGGATTAAGGCCCTCCTGCTGAGGGTCTGGGCTGCTCAGCGTTATCATGTTCCCACCCAATCCGTCTTCAAAAAACAAACAGAATGAACGATTCCCAGCTCCTTTAGTTCAGGAAAAGGAGAACAGGCTCCGGAGTACAACTCCCAGCAGAGAGGTCCTACTGGGAGAAAGCCTGGGTGGGAGGGACTGAGTGCTGGAGCAGCACTTCCAGGTGGTCCCTGGGCTCTGAACCTCCAGGGCTGGAGCCAGTAAGCCACCTCGACAAGACCGCAGAAGGCAAGAGCCTGTTTGTGAAGATCAGCGGGATGGGCAGGGGAGCTGGTAATGGCTGCCATAGAGAGGGAGGGCCAACCCCACCAAGGGCTCTGGATTCAGATACTGGGAACTCCCCTTGGGTTGGGCTTTGGGAGCCCTGTGAAAGGAGCTGGGGGGTTTTCTAAAAGGATTAAAAGGCTGGGGCTAGCACAGGACTTGATAATGTGTGCTGTTTTCCAGAAACAGAGTGTCCCTGCTCTCCCAAGTCACAAAGAGCCCCAGACTCCAGGGCTGAGGCATGTTCCTGCCTGGGGACAAAGCAAAGTGCCAGCAGAGGCCACATGCTGACTCCCTGAGCCACATGCAGATGCCAGCAGAGAGGGGGAGGAGGGGGGGCAAAGACAGAGGACAGGCCTCGGGCACTGAGGGAAGCAGAGACCAAAACACGCTCCCAGCTGAAGGGGCCCTGAATTCCCTCTTGACAACGCTGGCAACTGACCAAACCCAATAAAATGCCACCGTGAATACGATTTCCAAAGAAGAACTGTTCCTTGGGCGTCTCACCCGGGGTATCCTAGGAAATGCCAAAGGCCTTGAGAGGGAGCCGAAGGGACTGTGGTGTTCATAGCAGACAGAAGCCCTGTGAAGTGGCAGGCCTGGCATGGTCAGAAGCCAGGCTGCTAGGGGCAAGGCTGAGAAACGCGCCTCCTACCCCCTACTCCCCCAATACTCACCCACGAGTTCCTGGGGGTCTCGCTTTTCTGCTTCTGTATTATCCTGCAAAAGATAAACAAATACAAGGAGGTAAGACTGGGGCTCCTGAGCCAGCTATTCTCCGCTGAGACCACTCAGGGTTCTTAAGGATGGAGAAAAGGTAAAAGCACTGCCGGGAACACTAAGGGTAAGCTGATGCCTCAGGGGCCTCTGGCACCCCCGAGCCTCTGAACCCTCTTCTTTCCGCATCGAAGCAGCCGGATGCTCCAGAGTACCACGCTGGTCTCTCCTCCACGCCTCTTCAGTGACCAAACCCAACACTGAGAACACACGCTAGAAAGCCTGCCTCGGCCACCTGGACAACGTATGCCCTGCCTGTTGCGCTCTCCTGGGTCCAAGGAAGCGTGCCTGAATGGAGTGCAGAGCTCAAGGCCCCAGCTAGCCCAGACACCACTGCCTCTACCACTGGTACCAAGGAAGCAAGAGGTGACTGCTTTGTAACAGCAGACTCCTGAGATGAAAATGCAGACTAGCTGCTCCCAAGAGACTTTTCTTGTTTTTGGTTCAAAAAAGGGAAGCTTTATCATGAGGATAAAGGGGCAGCTTATGGAACCTCAGAGCAAGCATGTAGTGAACCTTCAAAGAGTGACAGAACACGGTTTCCAGAGAGGTTCTGGGCTCAAGGCAGCCTCTCTCTGGCTCTCAGCTCTCTTTACATGGCTTTACACTCCCTTCAAAGAAAAGCTTCCTCCAATCCTGAATGCAAACACTGTCCCATGACAGTCACGTTCACATGTCCTGCAGAAACCGGAGAACAAAGGCTAGACGTTTTCTGGATTTCACTACTCCATAGTAAATGTTTCATCTAAACCAAACTCAATGCTGAGAAGGCCATGGTCCAAGCCCCGAGTCACACGTCTTCCCTTGCCTCTATTGTCCCAAGTGTAAAATGGCAAGAACACACCTGTTTCCCCCATTTCTGGGTTGCTGACACCAAGCCCCTCAAACCCAGTTACAACAACAACGTCAAAGGCCACATTTGCTAATGATCAGAAGAGCAGAAGCAGAGTTCACAGAAAGTTGTGGGAAACCAGGTCCTTTCCCTCTGATCAGTGAGGCAGGAGAGACAGGAAGCACCCTGCACAAGACCTTCTTGGGGACAGGTGCAGAGCTCCGCAGACTCCACTTACACAAAGATATGGCACACCACGCCACGGCTCAAAAGGAGGATGCCAGGGAGGCCACCCAGTTCCCTACCCCGAGCCTAGACTCAGTCTTAGACCCCTTCCCAAAAAGTCCCTCTTGATGCCGGGACAGGCCAAATTCCCCATTCCTGTGAACACTGCAGCTATTCTTTCAACCTGGCGGGGCACCACATCCGGGCCAGGCTGCTTAGTAACCGTCTCTTTGGGCCACTGCTCCCTGCCAATCAGGTGGGCAAAGAGGAGGCTGGGAGCGGGCAGGGAGGCGCGCCTGGAGGACTGCCACACCAACTTCAGGTTGTAGTCATAAATCAGCGGCTCTACAGAGACTGCCAGTCTCTCAGGGGACCAACAACAATGCCTTTGTAGCAGTGACTCTGAAGAAACCAATGTTCCAGAGTGTCAGTAACAAAACATGGGGCTGTGAAATGTCCTTAAATTTCCCCCTAGGGAACAGCTTTTTGGGTGCTGATTATGGGAAAACATCAGCTCCTACCTCCCCGCTGCCAGCTGGCTGATCATACGGGACTGTCCATTCATTAACTCTTCCTCCAGCCCCCACTCACCCTTCCCCAAGGTTCCACACCACACCATGCCCACCCCTTCTCATGGACTCACTGCAGAAGCCCAATCCCCACACAGGGAGTCTACCACATCTACCCCAAAGCCACAGGAAGTGTCACCGAACACACAATGGCTCTTCAAAGGGAAACACACTTGCCACTTCAGGGGCTCCTTAGGTAATGTAAGAGGCTAGGAGCCTCCCAGTGGCTTCTTGTGGCTTTTGTGACCCTGGAGATGGAAAGGTGTGTGGGGTATGTGTGCTGCCAGGCCCAGCTGAGGTTGTTGAGTCACGTCTCTGGAAGAAAAGAGATGATGGGGCAAAATCACAGGAAGTATTTTATGCCTTTTAGTCTTTCCGTTTAGCTCTGTTCTCCAGTCCACACCCCCAATTATTCCTTCTATGCCTAAGACATAAATATACTGGGTAGTTGGGTTTCAATTTAACAATTAGTCTGGTCTTTGCTTTTCTATCCTCTTACTACAACAAAAGTGTGTGGCATGCCCAGAGCATACCCTAAGCTCACAACGCTAGGACTCTAATTCAGTCCCCAACTTGAGGCCCAGAAACAAGGCCCACCCAATTTCCCAGCAGCAGAATCCAGCTCCACAGGCCATCCACCCTCAGTGCCTCTGAACAAAGTACTGACCAACGGACTATGGACCCAACTACAAGTTCAAGAAGATTCTTCTGCCTTACGAGAACCTGTTAAACCAAACGCATGAAGTAGCCTGGACAGCTCGGAAGCCACATGCACACTCAGGAAGTGGCCAGAGCTGCGCTAAGGTCTCCTAAGAAGACGCTGGAATCTGTGTTGGTTCAGATTCCCATTGGTGTCACAGTCACCCTTCGGACCTAGAAGGCTCTGGAGAATCAAGCTGGGAATCTGCCTCCTGCGGCTATACCTTGTCACGTTTAGAATGTGATTCTTCTGCCCTCTGAGTCCAACAAGCTGGGCCGTGAGCTTGCTGAGCCCTGGGCGCCTCTGTCACTGTGCCAAGCTTCTCCGGAAGAAGAAAGACTACAACCTAAGTTCTCTGGATCCTAAAGTGCCCACTTGGCCAGGCATGGTGGCTCACGCCTGTAATCCCCTCCTCAAGAGGGAGGCCAGACTGCTTGAGCCCAGGAATTTGAGACCAGCCTATAGTCCCAGCTACTTGGGAGGCTGAGACAGGAAGACCACTGGAGCCCAGGAGGTCAACGCTACAGTGAACTATGATCATGCCACTGCACTCCAGCCTGGGTGACACAGGGAGAACCTGGAATACCTCAGAGCTGCCTTTTAGTACCATTTACATACCACCATCCACTGAATCAAGTTTCATCCAGTGAAAGCAGCTCTATTCAAATAGTGACCATATTCGTCTATAACGACCTCCACCACAGGGAGGACAGGCCTAAAGAGACACCTTCTTACCAGTCATGTCTCAGATACCAGGCATTCAGTAGCAAAAATGAGGCCGGGCACCGTGGCTCAAGCCTGTAATCCCAGTACTTTGGGAGGCCAAGGCAGGCGGATCATGAGGTCAGGACTTCAAGACCAGCTTGACCAACATGGTGAAACCCCGTCTCTACTAAAAATACAAAACTTAGCCGGGCGTGGTGGAGCTTGCCTGTAGTCCTAGCTACTTGGAAGGCCGAGGCAGGAGAATCGCTTGAACCCTGGAGGTGGAGATTGTAGTGAACCAAGATCACGCTGCTGCACTCCAGCCTAGGTGACAGAGTGAGACTCTGTTTCAGAAAAAAAAAAAAAAAAGAAAAGAAAAGAAACCAAGCACCCATGACAGTTATCATGGAAGCAAGCCACGTGTCAGAAAAAAACATGTGATGAAGGATTGATTTTATAATTTTTTTAAAAAATTGTTATTTTATTTTAGATTCAGCAGTATATGTGTAGGTCTGTTACATGGATATATTGTGTAATTGATGGTAAGGTTTGGGCTCCTAGTATACCCGTTACCAAAAAGTGAACATTGTACGCAGTAGGTAATTTTTCAACCTTCACTTCCCTCCCATTGAAACGTTTTAAATGGTAGAACTAAGGAGACAGAAGAAAGGTTCAATTATTTTAAACTGTCAGTTGTTCAAGGCACTGGTGTTATAACACCTGCTGGAGGGGGAGATTCTCACTATGCCCTCACAGAGGCAGGAAGCGGGAAGAAGGTTATGAGGATACAAGTAAAAATCAACAAGAAAGCACTGTTCCTTTCCCCCCCGCCAGCAGTGTTTTGAAATGCACAGGAAACACCTGTCTTGACTCGTATGAACCCACCTACTGGCCTCCAGGTAGAAATTCTCAGTTGGTCAAAGTAATGAACTCATCCTGGATGTCTACTCACCAGGCATCTGTCTAATTTGCCAGAGGGCGTGGAACCCGCAGCCCAGAGACATGAGCACAGACAGCGAGAACAGGCTGAGGGGTTTTCACCCAGGTCCTAGGAAGGTGAAAACAAAGTGCCTCGCCTAGGAAAGGAAAGCTGCTCCTGGGAGAAGAGAATAGAGCCACCTCTTCAACTCCCTCATTCAAGTCCAATCAAGACACAAGGAAAAACAGGCCAGGCACTCTGGGAGGCCAAGGCGGGCAGATCACTTGAGGCCAGTAGTTTGGTACCAGCCTGGACAACATGGCGAAACCTTGTCTCTACTAAAAAATACAAAAATTAGCCGGGCATGGTGGTACATGCCTGTAATCCCAGCTACTTGAGAGGCAGAGGTTGCAGTGAGCCGAGATTGCGCCACTGCACTCCAGCCTGAAAGAGCAAGATTCTGTCTCAACAACGACAACTAAAAGACACAAGTGAAAACAAAAAGAGAAAAACAAAAGTCAAGCACTTTGGGAGGCGGAGGCGGGTGGATCACGAGGTCAAGAGATTGAGACCATCCTGGTCAACATGGTGAAACCCCGTCTCTACTAAAAATACAAAAAATTAGCTGGGCATGGTGGCACGTGCCTGTAATCCCAGCTACTCAGGAGGCTGAGGCAGGAGAACTGCCTGAACCCAGGAGGCGGAGGTTGCGGTGAGCCGAGATTGTGCCATTGCACTCCAGCCTGGGTAACAAGAGCAAAACTCTGTCTCAAAAAAAAAAAAAAAAAAAAAGGAAACAGAGAAGGGAGGAAAGAGGAAGAATGGTTCAAACGCCGAGCTGGTGGAGGAGACCAATCTGGGCTGAGGCCTCCTCCTCTGCCTATACCCCTAATCCATCTAGACTCCACCTGAGACTAAAGGCCCAACAATCAGAGCAGGAGGTGGCTGTGGCAGGCTGGGGGCTGTCCCTGGAGAACAGTGCTCTCAACCTGCCAGTTTGGTTTCTTAACCAACTGTGACTGAGACCTGGAAGATGCAATAGCCACGACTGTAGGTCAGTGGCAGGGACCTGATTCTTAGGAACTACAGAACCTGGAATATGGTTCCTCCTGCAGGGAATACAAAAGTCCAGCCAGGGATGGAGCTGCCTGGAGTACAGGAAGGAAGTAAAAACAATATAGACTCATGAAACTAGACAAGCTGCCATTTGATCTGGGAGGATTTACTCAGCAGAGAAGCACCAAGTCCTGAGTAAGAGAGTGGAGGTTTATTTACAGCCAACAATGCTCCCTCAATCCTTCCTGGAACTGGTCCCGCAAAGCACACACAAAGCTCCAGTGTCAAACTTGAGTCCCACAAGGGAGCCGCCACATTTAAATCCCGCCAAATCCAAATGTCACGTTTTCTTTCCAGCTTGGGGACCAGCAGGCACAGAGAAAGCACTCTGAACAGGGCACAGGGCAGCCAGCCCCGAGGCCATGGGTGAGAATGCTACAGACTGGGGGTTTTCTGCTGGACAATGTAATCTTGCATCTTACAAGTAGGTGGCAGCTGGGGAGGCAGATTAGTAAAATGACTCCTTCCAAACCTTTATTCTCTCAGACCTGGGACAGCCCATAGCCTGATGAGATCTCACTTCATGAGCCCAGTAGCTCCTTAAAAACAGATCCTCACTGTGATCCATGAGCCCTCAGGATTCCCTGCGGCCATTTCAGCCTCTTCCTCCCCTTTCTGCACCTAGGATCTTTGCAACGCCTGTCCCCTGAAATCACCTTCTCCCCACTCCTGCCTAGAAAGCCCTTTGCAGACCTCAGGCCCAGCCCAAGGAAGTCTTCCTCCACCCTCATGACCACCTGGCCAATGAGGACAAACTACCTTACTCTGAGTACCACAAAAATCACCACCTGTAACAGCCTGGCCCACAGCAGGTGCTCAAGCACTGATCTCTCTCACACACACACATATACATATCAACCACTATCAGTTTTTCTTCAGTTCAGTTTAGGTTCCACACCTACCTTTAGCTGTTAGGTTTTAACTTCAGACTCCAAGCCTGCTCAACTCCACATTTAGTTTCGTGTGTAGATTCACTGGAAACGTCAGACGGACAGGCAGCAGAAGAGCAGCTAATGAAAGGGCTAGGATGCATTAAAAGGCTGCCAGGGGGCAGGAGAAGATGGGGAAGGGACACCAATACTGAACTACAAAAAAATTTCAAACCCAATTCTTTGCTTGTCTTCCTGTATCATCTTTTTTTTTTTTTTTTTTAGACAGGGTCTCACTCCGTCAAGAGGCTGGAGTACACTGGCACAATCATAGCTCACTGCAGCCTTGACCTTCTTGGCTCAAGCAATTCTCCTGCTTCAGCCTCCCAAGTAGCTGAGATTACAGGCATGTACCATCATGCCTGGCTAATTTTTAAATTTTTCATAGAGATGGGGTCTCACTATGTTGCCCAGGCTGGTCTTGAACTCCTGGGCTCAAGCAGTCCTCCTGCCACAGCATCCCAAAGTGCTGGGATTACAGGCATGAGCCACCACGTCCGGCCCTGCATCTTCTTTCTGAACACTGGGCCTAATGCTCCTAAATCCTAAGACAAAAAGAATTCCTGTACAGTTAATTCATTTATTTTTTTCCCACGGATAATTTATTGAGCATGTATTATACACCAAGCAATGCACCAAGCACTGGGGTTAAAATATGAAAGCTTGGCCGGGCGCGGTGGCTCATGCCTGTAATCCCAGCACTTTGGGAGGCCGAGGCAGGTAGATCACAAGGTCAAGAGATCGAGACCATCCTGGTCAACTTGGTGAAAACCAGTCTCTTAAAAAAAAAAAAAAAATGAAAACTCAATCTAGGGGAATAAGTTTAGGTATTATGCTAAGCTCTTCAATTAAGAATCTCATATAGGGGGCTGCAGTGGCCCTGGCCAGATGTCCTGGTGCTTGAGGAGGCGAGGCCATGAGTTCAAGGCCAACCTGAGCAACGTTACAAGCTCTCATTGATTAACCAAAAAAAAAAAGAATCTCATTTAATTTTCACAAGAGTCCCATGAAACCGCGTTCTTAATCATCAGGCAGTACAGCTGCTTCAGAACAACTGATATGCCATCTTCCAGAAACCCTCTTGGGGGCATCAATATAACAGTCAAAACAAGGTTTTCTGAGATCAATGTGAGTTACTTCAGGTCGCCAAGAAAGCAACAATGCTGGGTTACCTTTATAAAATACCACCAAGTTCCAGAAGGAAATGATGTTGGTTTGACAGAGATATGGTTTGGGGCTAGGAGTGAGAGCTGTCAGCAGCTCAGCAAAGCCTCCAAACCCAATGCTGCGTGGGAACATCCCACCCCAGGGGCCAGACACCAGCCACTGCCACTGGAGAAAGCCCGTTGCCAGCACATTTCCTTTACTTGTATCCTGTTGGCCAGGATTGAGCCACTGCCATGGACACATGGCCTGCCTGGGAATGGAAACACTCAATTTATCAGAAAAATGGGCGGAAGTTGGTGGGGCCCCTTGGGACACATTGGGATTGCCTTTGCTCTTAGGCCGCTTACTGATGAGAAGGCTCTGCTGCCCCAACCACAGAGGGTTTCTGTAGGAATGGTTGAAACAGGAGTTTGCCAAGACTTACTAAGCCAGTTCTAGAATTGGCCTTGTAGACTGAAGACAAGGTAGAGAGGGGAAGGGAAACAGTTTCTTTCTCTATTTGAAAAATCCAGCTAAACATTTACAAGGCCCATGTGGCTCAGCATAGCTCCTGATGTTCTGTTACATGGAGGTAGCCATTTCCAAGGGGAGACTTTTGTTATCTGATTATTCCAACTGCAATTTACATTTGATTCAAGACACTTGAAGATTTTTGGTTTCTTGAAAGTTATAGAAGATGGTCAGAGAGGGCCATTCCCTTTCTGTCTCATCCCCAGAGTCAGGAGCAGCTATATCTAGCTCCAGAGGTTGCCTCACACCAAGGATCTGAGTCAAGCCCTTGGTGATGGGGCCAGGAAAGGCTTTTTCCCTTCAAGGCTTCCCACAAGAACAGTGTCTTTGTGCTTTAGGTGGATATATTTGGGGGGTTGTGGGGAGCTTGGAGCCAGACAAGGACAAAAGAGACAGCTTTGTGAGGCTGAAAATGGCAAAGTGACATCTGCAAGGCACACAACTCTACATGGCTACCAAATTCCAAAGACATTCCTTCTGAGAGGTTGGCTGACAAGCTGAGGAGTGGAGTTATAGCAACATCTCAGGCAAATATACCTGCAGTTCCTGAAAACCAGGGCGGCAGAAATGCAAACTGGTCATCGTCAACACACTGGTAGGAAGAGGACTGAGTTATTCAGAGGGCCAAAAAGAATGCCAGCATCTTTAAAGTGCAGCCCAGAGAATATTTACCTACCTCCAAAGTTAGGAATACAAATTAGCAAAATCCTATCAAACCCAGAAATCACACAGCAGCATTTCAGGAGACATGGATTAAAATACAGAACGATGGTTGGAAGTGCTGGAACCCTAAGGGCAGGCAGTTCTCTGCATCATATAATTTCAAAAAGATGAGTCCCAGATAGGGAAGGAGGGACCCAGCCACACCTCGGTTAGCAATTCATGGCATCTGGCCCTGAAGGGAAGGAGGTATGTTGGGGCTTGCACACTGACGGAGGGCGGACCAGACACGGGGTGGCTCCCTGCGGGCTGCAGAACCACAGGAGTTGGGTGGAGCTTCTGGGAGTCTCAGCTTCAGGTTACTCGGATCAACTGCCATGAGAAAGGCCCCTCTCGCAGTGCGATGGAGCTAAGGAGGGGTCAGAGGGAGAATAATGGTCATTGTTCCCTTTCCATGAGATCACAACTTCCAACAACTACCAGCATTTCTACCAGCACTGTTCAGCTTAAGATGTAGTGAGACCTTCTTTGGAAGGGGGCAGGACGAAGCCACAGCAGGCTTGGATTTCTTTCTTTCCCTTGGGACAATCGAATAGTGACTTCCATGGCTGGCCTGTCTGCCTGTCTTTCTGTCTCCTGCTCAGATCTGGTCACCACCCAGCAGACCCCTAGACCCCTAAAAACCCTAGACCTCAGGCTGGGGTAGGTTCTCCCCACCACAGTCACTCCACAAGCTTCTCAGAATTGCATGTCTCCCAGCTGTACAAGGCAACCCTAGTGGTGTTGAGGAAAAACCTAAAGAAGGCCATCCGGCGTGCTGAGTGCAGGGAAGTGCCAAATGCTAGGGAGGCTTGGGCACTCTCAACAGTTCAAGGCCCATATTACAACTTCCAAGAGCAGAGTGGATGGCTCACAAACCAGCAATGGTCAAGGGCCATTTCCTTCTCTGGTCCTGGGTGAGTCATGCTGTAATTTTTTCCCCTCCTAATTAGCATTCAAAAGATCACAAGGTATGGGAGACAGAACAGAGGGGCAAGTGGGCTAATAAAATCAAGATGGAGGGACCAAGCATATACTCTCCTGCTCACATAGCACCCCTGCCATGACACCCTAAACATAGCACTACAAG
This sequence comes from Callithrix jacchus, assembly GCF_049354715.1. NCBI lineage: Eukaryota > Metazoa > Chordata > Mammalia > Primates > Cebidae > Callithrix > Callithrix jacchus. The sequence continues at coordinate 131,585,011 of NC_133506.1, read as the reverse complement.
TTAACCTACACTATTCAAATTCAAGTGTCAAAATAACCCTATGAGGTAGACATTATTATTTCCATTTGAACACAAGTAAACATAGAGAAAACACAATAAAGCAGCTTTGGCTCCAAAGCCCAGTTATTCTTCAGCTTCCCAATTTCCCACATTCTCCCTCTAGACGAAGAGGCTACAAAGGGTAATGGTTTGTAGGAAGCTATTCGTTCAGCCACTGGGTGTGCCAATAACAAAGACCAAGAAGGAAAAACACCTCTCCAGGAATGATTCTCTAGCAGGTCACAGAGAGAAGCAGGTATTAACACCCTGGACTTAAGGGAAGGCAGCCAGAATTATTACCTTTCAGCTGTAACGATCAGGGGAAACAGCTCTAAAGTCCATGGTGCCCCAGTGAGTCATGTCTGAGTTAACTTATTCAGAAGGGCTGGTCCTGCAGGCTTAATCATATAAACCATGGGGGCTACCACCCTATCCTTAGCCTAGAGACTTCCCGGGGACTCACAGAAAAAAATGCTACTAAATCCTGAACTCTACTCAGCTCTTCTACCTTCCTGGATGAACAGCCACGTGAACTTCCAATAAGAACACGAGCTTACAGGATGAGTTATTTCCTTCTGACCCAAGCAAAGAACATGGCCCATTTCCTGCTCATCAAAGAACTTCATTAGAGGGAAACTGCAGACACAGCATTCAGTTATAAAAACCCATTCAAATTTTACTAGTGTAATGTGCTTATTTCTGGATTTAATCTACATAGCTGAAGAAAATATAAGAATAAGGTAAATGGGCCAGGTACAGTGGCTCATGCCTGTAATCCCAGCGCTTTGGAAGGCTGAGGCTGGTCAATCACCAAGTCAGGAGTTCGAGGCCAGCATGGCCAACATAGTGAAACCCGGTCTCTAAAAATAAATAAATAAATTGAAATAAATAAAAAGGGAATGAGATAAATGATGTGAAAATCTGTGCCAATGACTGGTGTCACCAGAAGAACAAAAGTTGGTAGATCTCAAGGGATTTTTTAAAAATCTTCTCCCTTTCGAAATTTTTTTTTTTTTTGAGATGAAGTTTCACTCGTTACCTAGGAGGGAGTGCAATGGCGCTCTCTCGGCTCATGGCAACCTCTGCCTCCCGGGTTCAAGTGATTCTCCCGCCTCAGCCTCCTGAGTAGCTGGGATTACAGGCATGTGCCACCATGCCCACCTAATTTTGTATTTTTTTTAGTAAAGACGGGGTTTCTCCATGTTGGTCAGGCTGGTCTCAAACTCTGGACCTCAGGTGAGCCACCTGCCTCAGCCTCCCAAAGTGCTGGGATTACAGGCATGAGCTACTGTGCCCGGCCTGGAATATTTAAAATTTTTTTAAAAAATTTGGCCTGGTGCCATGGCTCATGCCTGTAATCCCACCACTTGTGGGAGGCTGAGGCAGGCAAATCATTTGAGGTCAGGAGTCTGAGACCAGCCTGGTTAACATGGTGAAATCCCATCTCTACTAAAAGAATACAAAAATTAAACAGGCATGGTGGTTTGCACTTGTAGTCCCAGCTTCAGGGGAGCCTGAAGCAGGAGAATTGCTTGAACCCAGGAGGGAGGTTGCAGTAAGCTAAGATCACACCACTGCACTCCAGCCTGGGCAACAGAGTAAGACTCAGTCTCAAAAAAAAAAACAAAATTTGTTTTTCCTCATAGCAGCTTTATTGAGATACAACTCATATACAATTCTTTAGTGTTCTTTTTTTTATTTTTTATTTTTTAAAGACAGGGTTTCACCATATTGGTCAGGCTGGTCTCAAACTCCTGACCTCAGGTGATCCACCTGCCTCAGCCTCCCAAAGTGCTGGGATTACAGGCGTGAGCCACCGCGCCCAGCAAGTGTTCATTTAAACAATTTTTTCTTTATCTTTTTTCTTCTTTTCTTTTTATAGATTTTGGAGAATGAGTGTTCATTTTAAACTGTTCATTTGTGTCACATTGCTATTATAATTACACAGTATAGCAACACTGAAGATGTTTATAGACAGAGACAAAGTTGGACACAAAACATGTTATTACAGGCAAACATAAAAGAAGAAGAAACATGGTTGCACGATTAGCATTAACGGGATTAGGTGATTTTTTTTTTTCCTTTCACAACATACTTGATCTTGCTACAATAATTTGACAATAATAAAAATAAACACAATCTAGAAACATTTTAGGTCAGGAGTGGTGGCTCACACCTGTAATCCCAGCACTTTAGGAGGCTGAGGTGGGCGAATCATGAGGTCAAGAGATCGGGACCATCCTGGCCAACACAGTGAAACCCCATCTCCACTAAACATACAAAAATTAGCTGGGCGTAGTGGTGTACCCCTATAATTCCAGCTACTTGGGAGGCTGAGGCAGGAGAATTGCTTTAACCCAGGAGGTGGAGGTTGCAGTGAGCCAAGATCGCACCACTTCACTCCAGTCTAGCGACAGAGCAAGACTCCATCTCAAAAAAATAATTTATTTTGTAAAAAAAAAAAAAAAAAGTCCAGCTTTCTGTTTGAGCGTATGGGAGAGTGAGTGTGAGCGTGTGTGTAAAAAAAAAAGAAAGTCCAAACTTAACCCCTGAGAGATCAACTTTGCTCTTCTGTTCAGCAGAGTAATTCTCAGTTCTCAGGGCTCTCCAGCAAGGCATCAACAAACCACCTGTTTGCAATACTGCAAAAGGACTCGGGGGTCCTATCTCCTAGCACACCACACACCCTTCAATATCAGGAGGAATGCAATCCTATGCTGCTTGTTTATGAAAAGCAATAGCAACTTCCTTTCAGATCTGAGTCCTGGAAGGGCAGCAAATACAGCAGGAGCCCAAATGGGAAACACTTGTGCTCTGCAGAGATCCTGCAGAAGCTGCCTGTGTTCAATAAAGAAAATATAAGATTTCAACCTGCAGTGCTGCCTGCATGCAATTGTTGGCAGGCTCCTCAAAAGTTCTTCCTATAATCAGCAGTCAACAACAAATTCCTGGGAAATTAGCCCCTTAGGCAGTTTTCAGATATTTGATTCTGGTACTTCAAAAGATCTGCAGTAATGCAGGGACGGTGGGAAGGAATTGAGAGGACAGTGGGTAAGGGAATTACCAAGTCAGCTCTGCCCAATACAAATCCTCGTCTAGACTGTGAGTCAGTAACTCGAGTCAACTGGGAGACCTGGTCTTCTTCAGGGTGGGTATGAATAGCCACTGAGGGAGAGAACCACTCACCCAGTTGGACCAGGCCTCCAGGGGAGGCTAAGTGAGGACTTATCAAGGCCCCTACTCTGGAACTCTAAGACAATCTACTGCCGCAGTCCCCAAACTGTGCACCAAGGCACCTGGGGTAACGCAGCAAACTCACAAAGCTGCCACAGGATATTTAACAAGACTGTCACAGGAAACACAGCCTTATTCCACATGTCACGTACCACACAAACTTACGCATATTATTTTTTCAAGCAGCTACTAAATTGAGGACAGTAATACTTATTATCTGAAGCTAATGACCTAAGAGACAGAACTATTCATTAGGCACTTCTCTTGTTTTCATTCATCCATTGGTACACATAGACATTTCTTTTTGTTTCCCTTTTGCAGACAGAGTCTTGATCTGTGGTCCAGGCTGCAGTGCACTGGCTCGGATCTCGGCTCACAGCCACCTCCGCCTCCCAGGCTCATGATCCTCCCACCTCAGCCTCCCGAGTAGCTGGGACTACAGGCACACACCACAATGCCTGGTTAACACTTGTAGTTTTTGTAGACACAGGTTTCACCTTGTTGTCTAGGCTGGTCTCAAACTCCTGTGCTCAAGCAATTCTCCTGCCTTGGGCATCCCAAAGTGCTGGGATTACAGGAGTGAGCCTCAACACTCAGCCTCCTTAGGCATTTCTTTTGGTCCTGGAGGTCTGTGAAAAACTAAGGAGACAAAGGGCAGTGAGCCGACCTACAGGCACCTTCTGACCTATAGGATGAGGGTATAATCAGACTTAGTGACACTGAAAAGGCCAAGCACTGCTAAAAGTGCTTTGTGTTATGCCAAAAGCACCTTCATGCACATCCTCTCACACTGCAATCACGATCACCTTAAAGCAGGTCTCATGGCCCTGACTTCCCAGTTGGAGCCGAGTGAAGCTTAAGTTATACGCCTATGGTTCCACAGCCAGAGGAAAGCCAGGCCAGGGCACAACCCAGGTCTTCCAACCATGAGTCCACCAGACTGGCTCGAAGTTGTGTCTGAACTTCACTTTTTAGTACTACTTTAGGGATCTCAGAATTTAAAAAACGTTTTCTTTTACTTTTACTGAGTTTATACACGCCTTTAAAAAAAAATGTCAGAACAATTCTCTCCAACCCCCACCTGATGCCACCTCTTTGACCCAGAAGACGCAACTTTGTTTTTACAGATGTACGCTCCTGGGCTGGGAAGATTCTTTTCCTAGATCTGAGTGTGGACCGCAGCACCTCAGGGAGGCCGGTGTTCCCATCCCTCCCAGTTAGCTGGCAATAGGCTGCTCCATCTTTCTTGCTCCAGGCCGTCAACCCCCATGTTTGTTTTCAAAGGAAGGGTGTGTCAGGGACAGTGAGTAAGTGGAAACAGCTTCATCCACAGGAACTGTAGGAGTGGAGAAAAAAATAAACAAGGGAAACTGACCAGGGCAACAGAGGTAAAAATGGACAAAAGAGAGTGGCAAAAGGGATGTTCGGGTGCCAAAGGTAAACAAGGGGAGGAAGCACTTCAGCCACCAGGCTCTCCTTTGCTGGAGTGAGGTGCTGGCCCCAGGACTGTCACTTCTGGTCTGACTTTTTCCAGAACTGCAGTGCCACCTTCTGTTAATTTGTTGCTTACTGAAGAGGCAAAACCAGAAACTTGAAGTTAGAGACAAAAAAAATAATGGAACAGAAGTGCAACGCTTCTCCAACCTCCCGTTCTCTAGTTTGGAGCAAACAGTACCCACAGAGCTGATCCCTGCTGCCCCGGCCCAAAGGACAGGACCAAAGCCTCCCTGCACAGGTGGGCCAGAGTTAGCTCTTATTCATGCTCCCAAACGTGGGACTCTGCGTTCACAGGAACCCCAAACTTCAGAGCAATAAAAACTAGGGCAATTCCACAGTCTGTGCACATTTTCAAGTCAACAGATGATAAAGTTAGAGAACACTCAACTTTGCTTATATGCATAATGCCCAAGTCCTTTCAAGGAACCCCTTGGGGTTTAGTCCGACCTCTACCCACACAGTTCTTTTAGGATATTTATGACAAGCAGTTTCTTAAAACTTGCCTGAAAAACCACTAGAAACAGGGCGTTCACTACCTTATGAAACAGCTCAACCTACTTTTGGACGGAGATCACAACAGGTCCTTTGCTATGCGAAGGTGAACTTCTGTGGAATTCTATCGGCAGCTTCAGGTCTGCCTCAGACTGCCTTCGCCTTTTCCTCAGCAGACCTTCAGACACCAGAGCGCAAGCACCGGCTCTTTCCAAGTTTTCAAGTCTTCTCTCTTCCAGCTCTACCTTTTCCTCCCGTGACGCGCTTTTGAGTCTCCTCACCTTTACTACTGCTCTATGAGCGCACTCCAGTTTAAAACATGAAGTCTGCTCTTCCAAAACAGGCTGACAACACGGTGTAAGCAGCCTGAGAAGTGTGTGCAGGAGGAACTGGAAGTGGTGGTCAGTTCAACCTATGCTACTGAACGAAGACACACCAGACACTATTGAGTCAAGTACAGCCGGCCGTCTGCATCTGTGGCTTCCGAATCCATGGCCAAAACTCACCTCTGATTGAAAATGTATGTGTGTGTGTGTTTTTTTTTTAGTTGCATCTGTGTTGAACATGTCAGACCTTTTTGCTTGCCATTATTCCCTAAACAATAGTCTAACCACTAGTTACATAGCATTTACATTGTATCAGGTATCATAAGTAATGTAAAGATGATTTAAAGTATACTTACAATTCCCTAGGCTATATGCAAATACTACACCATTTTATATCAGAGACTTGAGCCCCTGAGGAGGGGGTCCTGGAATCAATCTCCACAGATAGTGAGGGACAACTGCATTTTACTTTTAGTTGAACCCCGTAAAATTAATGAGGCAGATTTTATTATGATTATTTTCCTGATGAGAAGAACTGAGGTTAAGGGACTTCCCCAAGAAAACCCCGGTCTCATGCCAGAGCTTGAACTCCTCCCACCATGCCAGGCCTGAATCATTTTACTCTGAATATTAACCCATCCTCAATAAAGCTCAAGACCCCATAAGGATAATAACTTAACAAACATTTTCAGAGCAATAAAAACAGCTCTCAAATAACTACTGAATCACTGACTGATGATTTCTGTATTAGAATAGTGGTTTTTCTAAGCGGTCTGCAAAGTCTAACTGTTTTAAGTCATTGTCTTTTTCATTGTGTTGACATTTGTGCAAGCAATGGTGGGTAAACTGCTAGCCTTTAGAACAAATCAAGGTGGCAGCACCAAACTGTAGCTATAGTCATTGTATGCTCAGTTGATTAAAAAAAAAAAAAAAGCTGGGTGTGGTAGCTCATGCCTGTAATCCCAACATTTTGGGATGCTGAGGTGGGTGGATCACTTGAGGTCAGGAATTTGAGACCAGCTTCGCCAACAGGGTGAAACCCCAACTTCACACACACACACACACACACACACACACACACACAATTAGCCAGGCATGGTGGTGCACTTCTGTAATCCCAGCTACTCAGGAGGCCGAGGCAGGAGAATCACTTGAACTGGGAGGTGAAGGTTGCACTGAGCTGAGATCAGGCCACTGCACTCCAGCCTAGGTGACAGAGTGAGATTTTTGTCTCAAAAAAAAAAAAAAAAAAAAAAGCCAATTTCACTTAAGAATGTTCTGCCATAGGCTGGGTATGGTGGCGCATGCCTGTAGTCCCCACTAATTGGGAGGCTGAAGCAGGAGAACTGCTTGATCCCGGGAGATTGAGGTTGCAGTGAGCTGAGGCTGTGCCACCGAACTCCAGCTTGGGCAACAGAGTGAGACTCTATCTCCCAAAAAAAAACAAAAAGAAAGAATCTGCCTGCCAGAATAGTAAAAACGATTAGTTTTATGACATCTTGACATCTGAATACAAATCTCTTTAATATTTTGTGCAATGACATGAGTGGGATGCATAAATATCTCTGCTGGGTAACAAGGTCAGATGATGTCTCAGGGAAAAGCACACACAGCAATGCCCCCTGGGGTATATGCTCCAAGACTCCCAGTAGATGCCTGAAACCTCTGACAGTACAGAGCCCTATATACACACTAGTTTTTTTCCTATACATACATATCTATGATAAAGTTTAATTTATAAACTAGGCACAGTAAGAGATTAACAATAATAATAGAATAATTAGAATGATATACTGTAATAAAAGCTATGCAAATGTGATCTCATTCTCAAAATAGCTTACTGCATGTAATATTTTCAGACTGCAGCTGATCCTCAGGTTACTGAAGCCACAGAAAAGGGTGGACCACTCTTTGTGATTATTTGAGTTACCAGTTGAACTAGCAGTTTTCTTCATGAAACACCTTTCTTTTCTTTTTTTTTTTTTTTTTGAGACAGAGTCTCACTCTGTTGCCCAGGCTAGAGTGCAATTGTGTGGTCTCGCTTCACTGCAACCTCTGCCTCCCAGGTTCAAGAGATTCTCCTGCCTCAGCATCCCAAGTAGTAGGGATTACAGGTGCCCGCCACCATACCTGGCTAATTTTTTGTATTTTTAGTAGAGACAAGGTTTCACCATGTTGTCCAGACTGGTCTTGAACTTCTGATCTCGTGATCTGCCCACCTCAGCCTCCCAAAGTGCTAGGATTATAGGTGTGAGCCACCGCAACTGGCCTTGAAACACCATTTTTATTTGAAAGAATAAAACTAGTTAACTGGACTTCGGTATTTGTTAGACATTTTCTCAAGACAAAAGCCTGTCACTTCAAGGAAAGCTCTGATAGCACAAAATGAAAATGATGAAATTCAAGCTTTCAAACAAAAATTATTAGAAACATATTATCTTGAAAAATGTGTTGTTCCTTATTGTGGGCTTGCTAAAAGGTTTCCAACATTTAATGATTTTCTGATGAGATCAGTGACAACACTAATAAATACCACTTCTTTGATACCACAGAATAAAAGGGGCCAGGCACATTGGTTTACACCTGTAATCCCAGCACTTTGAGAGGCTGAAGTGGGCAGATAATGAGGTCAGGAATTTGAGACCAGCCTGACCAATATGGTGAAACCCCATCTCTACTAAAAGAAAAAGAAAAATTAGCTGGGCGTCGTGGCACCCACCTGTAGGCCTAGATGGTTGGGAGGCTGAGGCAAAAGAATCACTTGAACTCAGGAGGTGGAGGTTGCAGTCAGCCGAGATCACACCACTGCACTCTGGCCTTGGCAACAGAGCAAGACTCCACCTCAGCAAAAAAAAAAAAAAAAAAAGATCTGTATAACTCAGTAAATCATCAATTTTCAAATCACCAAATGGCAAGACAGACCAGCAGATTTTAGGGAAGCAGAATACAAAGTTCACTGGTAAGGCCTCATATTCCATGATGTAACTAACCTTTCAAGGATACTATCACTTGTTGAGTTTTGATGAAGTATAAAAGAAGAATACAGCTGTGCTCAGTGGCTCATGCCCGTAATCCCAGCACTTTGGGAGGCTAAGGCAGGCAGATCATGAGGTCAAGAGATCGAGACCATCCTGGCCAACATGGTGAAACCCCGTCTCTACTAAAAAAAAAATACAAAAATTAGCTGGGCATGGTGGCGTGCGCCCATAGTCCCAGCTACTTGGGAGGCTGAGGTAGGAGAATTGCTTGAACCCAGGAGGCGGAGGTTGCAGTAAGCTGCACTAGAGCCTGGCGCCTGGCGACAAAACAAAACTCTCTCTCTCTCAAAAAAAAAAAAAAAAAAAAGAATACATACAATTACCTGAATGCAAAAGCAATTATGAGTATCTATTAAGCCAGACATTAAAGAGACTTGTAAAGTGGTGACACAGTGCCACTCTTTGCATTAACTTCTTTTTTGGAAATACTTATTTTTTCTTCTTTCTTTTCTTTTAAAGACAGGGTTTCACCATGTTGGTCAGGCTGGTCTTGAACTCTCAACCTCAGGTGATTCGCGATTCACTGGCCTTGGCCTCCAAAGTGCTTGGATGACAAGTGTGAGCCATCACGCCCGGCCTAATTTCTTTTTTTTTTTAATGAATGAGAGGTTCTTATGTTGCCCAGGTTGGTTGCCTTGAATGCATAGCCTCAGCTCCTCAAGCGCCAGGAAAACTGGCATGAGCCACCGCAGCCCTGGAAATACTTATTTTTTCTAAAAATGTTATTTATGTTAATAGGTTTGCTTGTTTAAGACAAGGTCTCAGTCTGTCACCCAGGCTGGAGTGCAGTGGCATGATCACAACTCACTGCAACCTCTACCTCCCAGACTCAAGTGATCCTCCCACCTCAGTCTCTCAAGTAGCTGGGACTTCAGGCATGCACCATCAAACCCGGCTAACTTTTGTATTTTTTTATAGAGACAGAGTTTTACCATGTTGCCCAAGTTGGCCTCGAACTCCTGGGCTCAAGCAATCTGCCCACCTAAAGTCTCCCAAAGTGTTGGGATTATAGGTATGAGTAGCCAGCCAGGTCTGTTATTTTAAAATAATAACTAAAAATGTCTCTGTTTTAACTTGTAAGATAGTAAATATCAATACATAAAACCAAACTGAACAAAAATTCTGAGATTTTCAATTCTTAATTGTGTAAAGAAACCAAAAGGTTTTGAGAACTACTGAAAAAATGAAAAGATCTTAAAAAACGAAAGTAGAAGGGAGAATGCCATCTAGTGGAGGAGACAATTATGGCAGTAATCTAATTGTTAAAACAATTCTAACGAAGATCCACACTTGTAACATATTCCATTGTCAGACACTTCATATACACTGGCTCACATCTGTAATCCCGGGACTTTGGGAGGCCAAGGCCAGCAAACTGCTTGAGTCCAGGAGTTTAAGACCAGCTGGGCAACATGGCAAAACCCTTTCTCTACAAAAAAAACTTTCAAAAATGCCAGGTGTGGTGGCACATACCTGTAGTCCCAGCTGTTTGGGAGGCTGAGGTGGGAGGATTAATTGAACCTGGGAGGTTGAGGCAGCAGTAAGCTATGACTGCATTACCGCACTCCAGCCTGGGCAACAGAGTGAGACCCTGTCTCTTAAAAAAGTAAAAAGAAGCCGGGCGGGGTGGCTCACGCCTATTATCCCAGCACTTTGGGAGGCTGAGGCGGGTGGATCACAAGGTCAAGAGATCGAGACCATCCTGGTCAACATGGTGAAACCCTGTCTCTACTAAAAATACAAAAATTAGCTGGGCATGGTGGTGGGCGCCTGTAGTCCCAGCTACTCAGGAGGCTGAGGCAGGAGAATTGCTTGAACCCAGGAGGCAGAGGTTGTGGTAAGCCGAGATCCTGCCGTTGCACTCTAGTCTGGGTAACAACAGCAAAACTCCGTCTCAAAAAAAAAAAAAAAAAAAAAGAAACTTCATATGCTTAAAGCAGAATGTTCAAAATTAAGGTTTTCAAATATAAAAAATATTGTTACATATCAATTAAAAAAAATGTAGAACGGGTGTGGTGGCTCATGCCTGTAATCCCAGCACTTTGGGAGGCTGAAGCAAGCAGATCACTTGAGGCTATGAGTTCGAGACCAGCCTGGCCAACATGGTAAAACTCTGTCTGTATTAAAAATACAAAAAATTAGCCAGGCATGGTGGCTGGCATCTGTAGTCCCAGCTACTCAGGAGGTTGAGGCAGGAGAATCACTTGAACCCAGGAGGCAGAGGTTGCAGTGCGCAGAGATAGCACCACTGCACTCCAGCCTGAGTGACAAAGCAAGACTGTCTCAATAAGATAATAAAAATAAAATGAAAACATGCCAGAAAGTTCTGGATTTGGGATACATGCTGCTATGTGGAAGGCAGTCTGAGGCCAGCTCAAGCAAGAGGGTGCCAGGGTTAGGACTAAGACAACAGTATCACAGAAGACTCATGCTGGGGATCATTTCTAGTCCTTGGAGATGCCGTGAGAACTATTCAAGGCCTGGCAGCCACTGGGGATTGAGGAACATCTAAGTTGGCTCTGTCTAAATCTTCCTCCATCACTCTCCAAAAGAACTAAATCAAGCTACTTTGAGGGTTGGATTTTGTGTTCTGATTTCTGAAGGCTCTTCAACAGGAACAGAATTTATTCCATGAAAGACTTTTCATTCCACAATAAGACTTGAAATACACATGACCTGACATCCATCAAGGAGCAGGCAGAAACGACAGGGCTGTCCAGCTCTGATGTGGACCAAGACAAGGGAGCCTGAGCACAAAAGGCATTTCAACAATCTTTCCAGCTTCACCTTTTTTGGGTCCCCAACCCCGTTCTTTAGTGACTGCTAGCAGTCAGCAGTAAAGTCTGTTTTTTTTTTTTCATGAGGCCCTCACCCTCACTCACAAAGCCATGTCATTCTCCAAGGATTTGCTGCCTGATCACAGTATTTTAGAAGGGATGGCTGTTTAGTGTATGTACCCTGCTCTTCAGCCAACTTCCCCAGGAGGCCTTCCAGCCTTAAGCAAAGGCTGCAACTGTACCCAGAAAGACTCTGGGATCCACATCCTCCCTTGCCTACACAACTGAAACCCAAACATTTATGGCTCCTCTAGGCTTGTTTTATATGCAGGCTCTAAGTCCTATATACCCTAAACACTAGGACAGATAAGAATACTATCACTACTGAGTGTTTTCATTCCGAAGCCCAAGCAGAGCTGTGACTGACTTTGAACTATGGGGCCACAGGTCTGCCCCATACCATCTTACCAGTTCTTAGGCCTGGATTTCGGGTTTTTCACTCAGCATAGAAAGTAAGGTTGCGTTTACAGTTTTTTAGGGGTTCTTTTTTTTTCTCCTGCTTGCTGGTGCCAAAACTTTTCTTGGTAAAACACATTCTTATCTTTCTCACTCACAATGTCCCATGATTTATTTTAGTGGCTACACACAGTTCTATCCAGTCACAGAATCAGCTCAAATATGGAAAAGCTCATACTGTATTTTCAAATATATTACTGTTTTAGATTATAATTGGGCATAAATTTCCTAAATTTTACTAGGTCATCTTGAAAGTTATAACTGGTTTCAAAGCAGTTTCTTTTCTTTTCTTTTTTTTTTTTTTTGAAACAGTCTCATTATGTTGCCCAGGTTGGAGTGCACTGGCAGATCTTGGCTCACTGCAACCTCCGCCTCCTGGGTTCAAGCAATTCTCCTGCCTCAGCCTCCTGAGTAGCTGGGATTACAGGCATGCACCACCCACCAGCTAAATTTTATATTTTTAGTAGAGACGGGGTTTTACCATATTGGCCAGGCTGGTCTCGAACTCCTGACCTCAAGTGATCCACCCGCCTCAGCCACCCAAATTGCTGGGATTATAGGCATAAGCCATTGTGCCCAGCCTCAAAGCAATTTTTTTTTTCCTCAAAGCAGTTTTTTTTTTTTTTTTGAGACAGAGTTTCGCTCTTGTTACCTAGGTTGGAGTGCAATGGTGCAATCTCGGCTCAATGCAACCTACACCTCCTGGGTTCAGGCAATTCTCCTGCCTCAGCCTCCTGAGTAGCTGGGATTACAGGCATGCGCCACCATGCCCAGCTAATTTTTTGTATTTTTAGTAGAGACGGGTTTTCACCATGTTGACCTGGATGGTCTTGATCTCTTGACTTCGTGATCCACCTGCCTCATCCTCCCAAAGTGCTGGGATTACAGGCTTGAGCCACCATGCCCGGCCTCAAAGCAGTTTTTAACTGCAAAATGTGGTCCTTATTCTTCAGGTCTAGAGTGATAGAATTAAGTCTTCTTCTTTGGAGGGTGGGAGTTTGTCTCATAAAGAATGACTCTTCAACAAGTAATTTCTAATGCCCAATGCACAGCAAAGCAGCTTAACCAACACAAGGGTGTCTTAATCTTCACAACAGATCATTAAGGAGTGTGATAGGAACTGCTGCAAATTACTCTCAGCTGCTACTAGGATGGAATTATGAGAATAGTTATGCTGTTCCAAAAAAGATCATTCTACACAGCATGCCCAGAAGTAGATGAGCACACCCCCAGGAAAATGAGAATTAGACCCACCAACCCCAAGAGCTGGGAGAGGCCTCATTTTGGTCTGACCTTCTTATAGCCTTTTGTTCACTTCTAGATGACTAAAGACAATCCAAAGCACACGAGGCAGCCCCTGCAGCTTCCTGAGTCTAGAAACAGACCAATAAACCTGCATGGTGGTGACATCATAAAGCCCCATCAGGGATGCAGAATGCAAGTGGGTTGTTGGACTCGGCCAGGCCTCTTGCCTTTCTAGTCAGGAGAGATATGGCACAATCTAAAAGGCTGGAAATCTAATCTGTCTCAGGATTTGTTCATTCCTGAGTGGTCTTCAGGTTCTTTCTTTATAAAGCTTATTTTATCCCAGAAAATGTCCATGCAGTCGCACAGTTTGTCAATGGGACAGATCTTGACCAGACATACGAACTGAGCCATAATGTTCAAACACCTTGTTTGCATCCAGCCACCCACCACAGCCAACACCAAATACCTTTGGGTCATCAGCCTCAGGTTTTTCAGTCTCTGAATCGTCATCTTCCTACAAGACAAAGAATTTAGAGGATTAAGCTTAAAGGAGTGGGCCTGAGGAGTCTCACATGCATAACTAGGGGCTGGAGCAAACAGCCCGTGTACCCAGCTGGGGTCATCCCACCGAGAATCCCTCCCTTACCATATAACTCAGAACCAGAGAAAGATAAGGGGAAAAAGAGATATTCTGGGGGGGGGGACAAAAAGGCATCAGCAGCTCAAAGTCAGGTTACTCTAATGGTGAGACAGTCCACATCAATGAAAATGCCCCAGTTAAAAATCAGACATAAAAGTGTGCTTCAGGAAAGAGTAAGATCAGGCCACACAATAAAACAGGCAGTGTGTTTCCACTGAAATATCGGTTACCTCAAACCAGGATTATGAGCCTTCTTTGCTTTTCACATACATATGTACATCAGACTCAGCCCTACTGTTAACACCGTTCAACACCAAGTGCCAAGACTTACACACAGCTATATCACAGCACCTCAACCAGCATTTGCGCTTATTAACATCAACACAGGAAGGCAGCCATCATGACCACAGCAAGTGACCTGGGAAAAGCAGGACTAAACGGCAATGCCCAACCTTTCAAGAGTCCCAGTTGAGTCGGCTCTGCCTCTACCCAAGTGCTCACAGAACTGCCAATGACCCATTCTACCTAGTCCTGTTCCTTATCCAAATAAGGTAAGCCTGACACAAAGGATCACACATGGTAAGGCATTCTCCAACGTGAGCCCACCATTCCACTGAACACTAATGTTGATGCTATGAAGGTCAAAGATCAGGAGAAGATGCTGATCAGCTAACTTATTAGCTGGTGAAATCCACGTTACCTCCACTACCCAGAACATTCCCAATGCACAGAAGCCTTTAGCTAAATACCCAGCAAAAAATGATTTAATTTGAAACTGTTATTTTCAAGAAAGCTACACTTCAGCCCAAACATTACAGACCACTCTACATATTAATATAAATGCCACTCGAGAGACTTGAACAAACTAGACTGATGACTTGGAGACTTAACTGTCCTGTAAGGTGCCAGTGAGTCCAAGGCTTTAAATGCAATTTCCATAATCTTCTTAAAATGAAATCAGTCATGCCAAATAAACAGAGATGGAGCTCAAGACAAAAACAATCACATTTCAGAATGTCTACAGTAAGATCTGATGAGAGGATTTTACTAAAATATGAAATGAAGCTTTAACATGATGAAAATTCATTCTAAGCAAAGCAAACATGAAACAACACTTAAAAAACACATTATGCAAATGTACTAAAGAAAAGAGTTATGGATATTAAGCCAGAATGTGGGTACTTCAGAAAAGTCAGAAGAGAAAACAACTTGCAAAACTTTTCTGAATAATTTCAGTCAACTCTGAATTACCAGTATTAATGGATGGGGCTAAAGGCATGAAAATATCTCCCAAAATGCATAATGTACAAAGCGCATTTGTTTGTTGTGGAAAGAAATTAATGCTAACATTTACATACCAATATGTAACACAAATTTCAAACAAATAATATATTGTGAGTGTTTCAATTAAAACTTGCTAAGTAGTCAGATTCGACATCCAGACTCAATTCTATATGTCTTGTATTATGCACCAGCCTCAATTTAAATTTTGGCTCATACTGCTCAGGTGATTATGTAACTAAAGCCGTTTTCTTGTTAATAATTGCACAGGTTCTCCTTCACCAGCACCTACTAAACTTCAGGCAAGATCTGTGATCAAGAACTAAGGGCACCATGATAAAAAGTGCCAAGTAAAATGTCAAAAAAGAAGTTAAGAAGTCCAGGCATGGTGGCTCATGCCTGTAATCCCAGCACTTTGGGAGGGTGAGGCAGTGGAATTGCTTGAGGCCAGAAGTTTGAGACCAGACTGGGAAACAGTGAAATCCCATCTCCACAAAAAAATTTTTTTTAAACTTAAAAACTTGGCCGGGCATGGTGGCTCATGCCTGTAATCCCAGCACATCGGAAGGCTGAGGCCGGTGGATCACCTGAGGTCAGGAGTTCAAGACCAGCCTGGCCAACATGGTGAAATTCTGTCTCTCCTAAAAATACAAAAATCAGCTGAGGATGGTGGCAGGTGCCTGTAATTCCAGCTACTCAGGAGGCTGAGGCAGGAGAATCACTTGAACCTGGGAGGTAGAGGTTGCAGTGAGGCGAGATCATGTCACTGCACTCCATCCTGGGTGACAGAGCAAGATTCCGACTCATAAAAAAAAAAAATTAGCTACGCATGGTGGCTCCCACCCATGGTCCCAGCTACTGGGGAGGCTGAGGTGGGAGGATCACTTGAGCCCAGGAGTTCAGGGCCTTAGTGAACTATCGATGATCACACCACTGCACTCCAATTTGGGCAGCAGAGTGAGACCCTGTCTCAAAATAGAGGAAGAAACAGGTGAAAACTAATTTTCCTTGCTAATTTTGATAAACTGACAAGATTTGAATGAGCCCAACCAAGATTAAAAATAATGCAGAGTTGATTGTAGATATAAATGATAAACGAATTAGGATGAATACCCGCTATAAATGGAGTAAATCATTTAAATAGGGAAAAATCAACAGAAAATACCAATTAATATCTGAGTTAAATAAAATAACCCACTATCTTTTCCCCCTAAATTTCAATTCAGAGATTAATAAAAAATGATCCATGTGAAAATAAATTTTCAAACAAAACTACTGATATCCAACCCAGTTTCTTCCACTAATACCGAACAAAAGAGGGGAGAAGGGGATGAAGCTAGCCATGAAATGGAACACTGTTGGCATAGTTTCAAAATCTGACAAATGAAATTGTGCTTTCAGTAGCTCTGAATTGGAGAGATTTACCTACCGACTGTCTACTGTTCTCATCCTCTTCTTCTTCATAACCATCTTCATCACCACCTAGACGAGAAAAGTCATCATCCCCATAGGCATCAGATACCAATCCGCCTTTCTCTTCTGAAAAGTTAAAAATAAAGAAAGAAAAAAAAAATCAAGTTACAATGTAAGAAAAATGTCCAGAGATTTGAGTGGTCAGGACTATCTCTGAAGATACAAGGGGAACCTAAATTTCATGTTAAGTGACCATAGGCCCAGATTTGGCTCTTAAGAAGACCATCATTTAGTGAATACAATCATTAAAAGGGCAGAGAACAAAACCAAGAACTAAATTCAGTTTCTAATGCTACAAACACGAGATAAACACTATAATGTTTATGGGAAACCACCGGAGAACTTTCTGACTGGAAGAGACCACACAAACCCACAAAACATTAAAGTACCTAACCTAACCCAATCCCCTTCATTTTCCAGATGAGGAAGCTAAGGTCCAGATACGTTAGGTAACTTGTTCTCTATTCTCCCAAAGAAATCTATTTCCAATGTGAAAAAAAACATTGTACTTCTCAACCTGAGAACACCGATAGGTTTTAAACACTCATAAAATTGGCCGGACGCGGTGGCTCAAGCCTGTAATCCCAGCACTTTGGGAGGTCGAGGCCGGTGGAGCACGAGGTCAAGAGATCGAGACCATCCTGGTCAACATGGTGAAACCCCGTCTCTACTAAAAATACAAAAAATTAGTTGGGCATGGTGGCGCGTGCCTGTAATCCCAGCTACTCAGGAGGCTGAGGCAGAAGAATTGCCTGAACCCAGGAGGCGGCGGTTGCGGTGAACCGAGATCGCGCCATTGCACTCCAGCCTGGGTAACAAGAGCGAAACTCCGTCTCAAAAAAAAAAAAAAAAAAAAAAAAAATCACCCAAGATCCTTAAAAACTTCACAAATGCCCACATCCTACCCCAGTTTTACCGAATTAGATCATTTCACTTTGGGGATCAGATGCGTTTATTTTTAAAAGCTCCAAGATGTGTTTACGGCACACTGCTAAAAGTTATAAATTTAACAAACACAATCTTTACCATCTTCCAGTATGTTTTATCATCGCTCTCTCTCATCAAACGAGCCCAGAGGGAACAGGCAGTGGCTCAGCAGCTGCTCCCTCTTTGTCCATCCCTCTGCCCATCACGATAACAGGCATGGAGACTTTCAGTAAGTTTAGGCAGATTAATCGAAACAATGGGAAGGAGATTCTTCATTTCTAGCACAGAGTCTCTAATGCTCTATCTCATCCAGGACCCCGGACCATTATTCGAGGTGCGGTAGTTGGAGCACAATGACCATCTTGTTCCCTCCCGCCCAGCGAGGGGTACATCATTCCGGGCAGACACTCGATTCCCTTTTCCAGCTTCCCACTTGGGCCTCACCAGCCGCGCTGCCCACCGCCTCGATTCCAGTCTCGCCATCAGACTCGGGCTCTGAATCTTCCGCGTAAACTGCCAGAGATGACAGAACATTCCTCTTCCCCGCCATCTTATTCCCACAGTCCCGGCGCGGCTCACTTGTATGACTCGAAGACGCTAACTTCCGGGCGGAAAGGCTTCTTTCGGATCCCAGGAGAGCCCGCGCCAGACTGAAAACCAATCAAAAGGGCAGTTCCCTGCGCCTGGCTCCGCCCTCATGGTAACGCTCGCGCTACATCATCACTGCGCAACGGATGTAAGATTGTGTGGATTCTAGCAAAAGCTGAATTCCTGGGGCTTTGGCTTCTCAGAGCTGGGGTTGTGTATGGAGGTCTTCGAATAGTTCCGGAACCAGCCGGCAGCAGCGGCCCACTAAGGGCCTTTTATTCCTCGGCGGACCACGGCCGGCCCTGATACCATAGGGTGAAGAGAGGGAGGCGTCGGCCGGCCAAGAGAGAAAATTGCGGATCCTGGGCTCAGGAATAAGGGAGAAGGGGGTCGGGGTCCCGGGGTGGAAGTGCGGTCGTCGTGGTTGCGCCTAGAGAAGAAGAAGCAGGTGGTTGATCTTAGAAAAACAGTTCCCCATTCTCCAAACTGTTCTGAAGACATTTGTGTTTCTTCTCTTGATCTTATATCTAGATCTGTGCTATACCGTGGCCTGGAAGAGTTCAGTGTTTATATATTCATTGAGCGTAAAAGTGGAGATGTTAATTACCCAGGAATGTATTGCTTGAGTCAATTCACCTTCAGCTTTATTACTTAAAAATAACATTTAAGTGTAATATAGGAAGTTTTTACTCAGAAAAAGCTGTATTTTTAAAGCAAAACAGAGGGTTCTCGTGGCAACCTTTTACCACCTTTGCCTTAATTTTTGGCCACTGTTCTTGGCTAAGATGAGCACCCACCACACCTCCTTTCCTTTTGACCCTGAGCCGCGAGTCCGGAGTACGTTGAAGAAGGTCTTTGGGTTTGACTCTTTTAAGACGCCTTTACAGGAGAGTGCGACCATGGCTGTAGTAAAAGGTAACATTACCAAGCTACCTTCCTTTAAATTCATGTTGGCTATACCATAACACTGCGGCAGAACACCCTCCTCCTGACCCTTGGTACCGCCTCACCTTTGGTCCATAACTGGATTTGGAAATCTATTACAGTTGTCATCCAAAGCTTGTAGTTTTGTTTATTCGTTTTAATTAGAGACAAGGTCTCGCTGTGTTGCCCAGACTAGTCTCCAAATTCTGGGCTCACGCAGTCCTCCCACCTCGGCCTCCCGATGTGTTGGGATTACAGGCATGAGCCATCACGCCTGGCCCAAAGTTTGTAGTTTTAATGGCAGAACCACCCAGCTGTTCTATATTTCATAACCAGATCTACACATGGTCTTTGAAGAACAGTTTAGATTCCCATTATTGTTTGTCTGTACACACAGACGAACAGCAGCAGTGAGGGTGGCAGGAATAACTTAGTCATGGCCTTGGAGAGAATTCCCTTGCGGAAGATTGAGTGGCCTGGGTCCCAGATAAAGAAAGAGTAATATGTTATAAACCTGAGATTTGGTGACAAATGAAAGTTGCCAAGAGGCGAGCAGCAATGTAATGTTAATGATACATGTTTAAACAAAAGCCCTCTAAGGAATGACCTTCCATGTCTACACAGAGGTGCCCACGCATCTAGCAGTACTCTGTTTCCATGGCTGTTTAGTTCAATCATTTATATCGCAGCAGACTCAGACTTCTTAAATCTTGTTTTTATTACCATTACTAGAAATGGTCTGTGCACTTATCCAAATTGCCCAGAATCCCTGCTTTTTTCATATAAAGGACAGGAGGGGAATTAGCATTACAATGAGACTCTCCCGTGTGACAGACACTCTGCTAGGTGCTTTTCCTATATTCTCATTTAATTTTCAACAACCTCAATGAAAAGGCAGGAAGCACTGAGATATTGTTGTCTTGTATTTTGCAGGTAACACTGACGTCTTTGTATGCATGCCCACAGGGGCAGGAAAATCCCTGTGCTATCAGCTACCTGCACTGTTGGCCGAGGGCATCACCATTGTAGTCTCTCCTCTCATTGCTTTGATTCAGGTGAGGCTTAGGGCAATAAAGATGGTAGCCCAAAAAGATTTGGGGAAGGTGTTTTGAGGCTGGAAATTTCACTTCTCTGTTGGTCTTTTGCCTCTTATTTTCTTTTCTTTTTTTTTCTTTGAGTCTCACTCTGTCGCCCAGGCTGAAGTGCAGTGGAGCAATCTCAGCTCACTGCAGCCTGTGCCTCCTGGGTTCAAGCAATTCTTGTGCCTCAGCCCCCCAAGTAGCTGGGATTACAGGCATATGCCACTATGCCTGGCTAATTTTTGTATTTTTAATAGAGATGAGGTTTCACCATATTGCCCAGGTTGGTCTCAGAGTCCTGACTTCAAGTCATCTTCTTGCCTCGGCCTCCCAAAGTCCTGGGATTACAGGCATAAGCCACCACACCCAGCCCTGCCTCTTACTTTTTATGATTTGCCTATCTCATTCTCTATATTGGGTTTCTGTGTTTCACCAGTGTGGCGTTCTCCACTGGTGCATATCACTCTAGGGGGTTATGAATGACTCCTCTGAGGTCCCTCGCCCTTCTTTATTATTTTTTTTTGTCCAGAGGAGTATGAAACTGTATTTGTACACACATATACACTCAGTCTCATGTTACACACACGTGCACTCATGATGCTGGGATAGAAGTTGCAAATGGATAGATAGGTTGATATGGAGAAATCCAGTGTCTTCCTTATTTTGGTAAGAGCACAGTATGAAACAGAAAAAAAGAAGAGAAACGGGCTAGAGCCTTGTTAAGAGCCGCTCTACAGGTGTTCTGACTATTTAAGGCCTGCAGATGGGCCAATAGAATCGGAATTGAGGAAGTGTGGCTGTGTCGGTAAGAGCCATCCACCATGGAGAAAGGTAGAGGGGGAAAAACGGTAATAGCTTGGTGAATGTTCACCAGGTCCTAGGCTTTGTGCTTTGTGGGTTACATACATTAATTTCATCTCTGAGATGTAAATTTTAATTTATACAATAATTCTATTAGATAGAATTGTATAAATTGTTCAAAGGGTTAAGAAACAGTGACTGGGCATGTGGCAATTAAGTGAGCCAGGATTAAATCTAGGTCTGTCTGACTTCAGGGCCTGTCTTCTAAACCACTTCACCTTCCATACAGGCTGAGCATCCCTAATGCCAAAATCTGAAATCTGAAATGCTCCAAAATCCAAAAAATTTTGTTGCTGATACGACGCCACAAGTGGAAAATTCCACACCTTTCTAACCTCGTGTGATGGGTTGCAATCAAAACTCTTTTTTCATGCCCAAAATTATGAAAAATATTGTATAAAATTAATCTAGGTTATATGTATAAGGTATATAAGAGAGAAAAAATGAATTTCGTTTAGACTTGGGTCTCATCCTCAGGATATCTCATTATGTATATGCAATCTGCAAATACTCCCAAATCCAGAAATATCTGAAATCTAGTACACTTTTGGTCCCAAGCATTTGGGATAAGGGATATTCAACCTATACTACTTCTATGCAAAGAGAAGGCATATTGGAGAATGGAGGGAGGACAATTTATGACTAGGAAATCCTCTAGGGACTTGCAGTGATATTTACCTGAGTCCTGAGGAACAATTATAGCCCCTTTCTCTTCTCTTAGGACCAAGTGGACCACTTGCTAGCCCTAAAGGTACGAGTAAGTTCCCTGAACTCGAAGCTCTCTGCACAGGAAAGGAAGGAACTGCTTGCTGACCTGAAGCAAGAAAAGCCCCAGACCAAGATTCTGTACATCACCCCGGAAATGGCAGCTTCATCCTCCTTCCAGCCCACCCTGAACTCCCTGGTGTCCCGCTACCTGCTGTCTTACTTGGTGGTGGATGAAGCTCATTGTGTTTCCCAATGGGGGCATGACTTTCGTCCTGACTACTTGCGTCTGGGTGCCCTGCGCTCCCGCCTAGGACATGCCCCGTGTGTGGCTCTGACTGCCACAGCCACCCCACAGGTCCAAGAGGACGTGTTTGCTGCCCTGCACCTGAAGCAACCAGTTGCCATCTTCAAGACTCCCTGCTTCCGGGCCAATCTCTTCTATGATGTGCAATTCAAAGAACTGATTTCTGATCCCTATGGGAACCTGAAGGACTTCTGCCTTAAGGCACTTGGACAGAAGGCTGATAAAGGGGTGAGGCACTGAGGGCCAAGCAGCTGCTAGAGCAGTGGGGTGCAATATGGAGATGGAGATGGGTCTTTGCTTTTTCTAGCTTCCTCAGTCAGGCTTCTTAAAACTCGTGCACAAAGAGAGTTGTCCCTTTGGTTTCCTGGCATTGTCCTTCTTACTGGGGTTCCCTTGTCCTGGATCCTTCTGCGGAAGGCAAGCAGCCAGCCCTTCCGTGTGACCCATGCAGAATTTGAGAGGAGGGGCCAGAGAAGTTAAATAGGTTGAGTTTTGAGCAGCTTTGGGCCTGCTTTTTAAATTTTTAAATTAAAACATGTTTAAATAATAAGGATTACCTGTAATCTGTTGCCAAGGCTGGAATGCAGTGGTGTGATCTAGCTTACTGCAGCCTCTAACTCACGGCCACAAGTGGTCTTCCTGCCTCTGCCTCCTAAGTAGCTGGGACCACAGGAATGTACCACCATGGCCAGCTAATTTAAAAAAATTTTTTTGTAGATATGGGATCTTTCTGTGTTGCCCAGGCTGGTCTCTAACTCCTAGCCTCAAGTGATCCCCCCACCTCGGCCTCCCAAATTACTGGGATTGCAGGCATGAGCCATTGCAGCCAGTCTGGTCCTGCTTTATATAAAGTGGCAGAGCTTTGCTGGGTGTCCTGCCTCAGAGGCGACTGTGAAACTGACAAGGGAAGGAACACATAGCTTCTTTTAGACCAGAACTACATTGGGCCGATTGTTCTGTTCTTGCCATGCTTATATTTTTCCTGCATCTCCCCATTCAGTTGTCTGGCTGCGGCATTGTCTACTGCAGGACTAGAGAGGCTTGTGAACAGCTGGCAATAGAGCTTAGCTGCAGGGGCGTGAACGCCAAGGCTTACCATGCAGGTAAGGGGTGCCCAGGCCACGTGGGTCTCTTCACCCTCAGAGGCTTCTCAGCAGGTCTCTTGTTCTTTACAGATTCTGATTATCAGGTGCCCCACTGTCTTATCGCAGATACTCAGGCAGAGCTAAAGCGATTCACTTAAAGCCCCCAAAAGGAGTCTAGACATGAATGAAGTCTAAAATGAGAATTGTGACTCCTGAGTTCTTACTGTGTGCCTACCCAGCAGCAGGTGATGAGGTTTTTTTGTTATCTGTTTTTTTGAGGTGGAGTTCCACTCTTGTTGCCTAGGCTGGACTGCAATGGCATCATCTTGGCTCACTGCAACCTCCACTTCCCAGGTTCAAGCAATTCTTCTGCCTCAGCCTCCCAAGTAGCTGGGATTACAGGCAGGCACCACCATGCCCAGCTAATTTTGTATTTTTAGTTCGAGACTAGCCTCCATGTTGGTTAGGCTAGTCTCGAACTCCCAACCTCAGGTGATCTACCTGCCTCAGCTTCCCAAGTGCTGAGATTATAGGCATGAGACACTGCACCTGACTTGGTAATGAGTTTTTACAAGCCCAGGTAATGGTGTTGTAGGAAGAGCAAAGGTTTTGGAGGCCAACAGGTTTGGGTTTGAATCGTGGTCCCGACCTTAACTGAATGCTCCGTGCCACACATGGACTAGGGTCTTTGTGTCTGTCAGCTGAGGCTCAGTAAAGTTAAGTGCCTTATGTAAGATCAGACAGCTGGGAGGTGAAGGATTCAGGGTTTGTGAAGTGCCTAGCACAGTATCAAACCCAAAATAAACCTTGGGTAAACTCAAGGGAAATGTGAGTTCCCTTCTCCATCTTTCTCTCCTTTACAGGGCTGAAGGTTTCTGAAAGAATGCTGGTGCAGAACGAGTGGATGGAGGAGAAGGTCCCTGTAATTGTTGCAACCATTAGTTTTGGGATGGGAGTGGATAAAGCCAACGTCAGGTGAGCTTTGGTTCTTGCCCTGCCTTCCTGGTCTGGTCCTGGCTCAGGGTGGATTGCCTAGTGCTGTGCCCAAAGGACCAGGTCCATGTGCTCCTTCGAGGGCCAGAGGAGAAAGAAGTTTCAGGAGATAGTCCTTAGAACACAGCCTGAATGCGGACAGTTCCCGTGTGGCCTGCTCCCAGGTGACTGCACAGCACGGTTCTGCCACCCGCAGGATGTGGCAGTATGCAGTCGGTCAGGCTTGTCCTTTCACACAGCCCTGTTCACTCACATCTCAGTAGGCAGATCCTGCAAGGAGGTGGGAATAAAGTAACTATAGTCGTGCATATCATATTGATGTTCTGGTCAATGACAGAGTGCATAGACTGGGATCCTGTAAGGTTATAATGAAGTTGAAAAATTCCTATCACCTAGTGATTTGTGTTACAGTTGCCTACAGTATTCAGTACAGTAACACACAATGCATGTTTGCAGCATAGCTGTGGAGCCTGCAGTACCATCTAGGTTTACATAAAGACTATCCACTGTGATGTTCACACAATGATGAAGTCTCCTAACAAGTCATTTCTCAGAACGTATCCCTGGCTGGGCACAGTGCACATCTATAATCCCAGCACTTTGGGAGGCCAAGGCAGGTGGATTGCTTGAGTCCAAGAGTTTGAGACCAGCCTGGGCAACGTGGCAAAACCTCCATCTCAACAAAAAATACCTAAAAATTAGCGAGGTTTGGTGGCGCATGCCTATAGTCCCAACTACTTGGACTGAGGTGGGAGGATTGCTTAAGCCTGGGAGGCGGAGGTTGCAGTGAATGGAGATTGTGCCACTGCATTCCAGCCTAAGCGACAGAGCAAGACCCTGTCTTAAACAGACAAACAAAAAAGCACCAAAACACAAATTGGATCCCCATCATGAAGTAATGTATGACTGTATTTTAAGCTGTTCCCTGTGAAAGGTCAAAGGCAAAGCTCTTAGGATCATCATTTCTTATTACTGCTTACTAATAGTCTAGAAGAGTCAGTGCATCCCAGCCTCCTAGCCCCACATTGGCAACTACTAGAAGTCTTTTATGTCTGGCCACGATCTTCAAGAGGCATTTTGGGCTACAACCTGCCTTTGCTCTGATTAACACCAAACAATAATACATTGTATGATTTATGGAGCATGTTTGCATACATGGTCTTGGTGAACCTCACAGTGACCCTGACTTAGTCAGGGTAGAGATTTTATAGTGCACTACATTTGAAAGAACACCAACTTTAGAATCAGAGTTCAAACCCTGAATCTGCAGCCTCGTGTAGTGGCTCACACTTATAATTCCAGCACTTTAGGAGGACCACATGGGAAAATTGCATGAGCCCAAGAGTTCGAGACCAGCCTGGGCAACATAGCAAGACTCCACCTCTAAAAAATTAAAAATTAGCCAGGTATAGTCATAGGTGTCTGTAGTCCTGGCTACTTGCAAAGCCGAGGTTGAAGGATCACTTAAGGCCAGGAGATTGAGGCTGTAACAACCTATCACTCTGCTACCATACTCTAGCTTGGGCAACAAAGCAAGACCCTGTCTTAAAAAATAAAAAACAAGTCTGGGCACAGTGGCTCACGCCTGTAATGCCAGCACTTTGGAAGGCCGAAGCAGGTAGATCACAAGGTCAAGAGATTGAGACCATACTGGCCAACATGGTGAAACCCCGTCTCTACTAAAAATACAAAAATTAGCTGGGCATGGTGGCTCGCGCCTGTAGTCCCAGCTGCTCAGGAGGCTGAGGCAGGAGAATCGTTTGAACCTGGGAGGCAGAAGTTGAAGTGAGCCGAGATTGTGCCACTGCACTCCAGCCTGGTGACAGAGCGAGACTCTTGTCTCAAAAAAATAAATACAATTAAAAAAAGACAAAATAAATAAAATGAACCCTAGGTCTCTGGTGCCAGTTTTGAAGGCAGAGAGACCCATAGGCCCAAATTCTAGCTCTTCTGTCCCTTTACTGTGTGACCTTGTACAAATTTACCTCTGAATCCCAAGCTCATCTTCTGGAGAATGGGCTATCTCACATTATGGTGACTAACAGTTAAATGAGACAAATGTATAAACTGGCTCATAGTAGGTATTTAGTAAATATTGTTTCCCTCTCCAAAGAAGTTATAAATAGCTTATTGAAATGTGTATAGCTCATAAGTGGCAGAGCCTCATCTTGTTTCTTTAGGTCAGTGTTTTTTCCACTGGGCCCTGGCTGAGTTTTTTGGTCCCTCATATGTGCTGGAGTTGCCCCCATTAACTCCTACTGTGGCCTCTAAGCTGGGCTGCTCCTAGCAAGGAGACGTGCCGATGGGATGCCGGTGTCTTAACCATGCTAACTCTGGGACCATCCTCTGCCTCCCTCTCAGCTGGCTTCCCTGCTCTTCTACTCATGATTACTCCTCCAAAGGACACTCAACTTCTCCACCGTCTCATACTGCTTGTCCCTTTGGATCCTACAGGTTTGTTGCCCATTGGAATATTGCCAAGTCTATGGCTGGGTACTACCAGGAATCTGGCCGAGCCGGCAGGGACGGGAAACCTTCCTGGTGCCGTCTCTATTACTCCAGGAATGACCGGGACCAAGTCAGCTTCCTGATTAGGAAGGAAGTAGCCAAACTCCAGGTAAGGCCTGGGCAGTAGAGTGTATCTCAGTCTGACCCACTACTGTCCAGTTTTGTGAAGCTGATTTCTGAACCCAGATGATGTTTGTGTAAGCTAGAGGAGGCTGCTCCCAGCCCGTAGGTATGGCAAGGGGAAATGGCACATTGGGTAGGTACCTAGAAATATAAAGAAAAGAAACAACTTTTTCTTTGTAAATATTTAAATAATCTTAATATTTTAGAGGCAGGGTCTCTCACTGTCACCCAGTCTGAAGTGCAGTGGCATGGTCATGGTCCCTGCAGCCTCTAACTCCTGGCAATAAATAATCTTCCCACCTTGAGTAGCTGGGACCACAGGTGTGTGCCACCATGCCTGGCTAATTTTTTTTTTCAATTTTTTGCAGAGATGGGGTTTCACTGTGGTGCTCAGGCTGGTCTCAGAACTCCTGGGCTCAAGGAATCCTCCCACCTCAGCCTCCCAAACTACTGAGATTACAGGTGTGAGCTACTGCACCCAACCTTAATATTGTCTTTCGTGTACATGTTATTTTATGTGGTCAAGATCAGTACTGCCTTGTTTCTTTTGTTAAAGAGATAGGGTCTCACTGTGTTGCCCACACTAGAGTGCAGTGGAGTGGCGATTCACAGGTGTAATCATAGCACACTATACCCTTGAACTCCTGGGCTTGACCGAGGTACTTGAAGTACCTGGGACTAGAGGCATGCGCCACAGCACCTGGCTTAATCTTGCCTTGTTTTTTGTTGGTTTGTTTTGTAGAGACGAGGTCTTATTATGTTGCTTAGGTTAGTCTTGAACTCCTGGGCTCAAGTGATCCTCCCACTTCAGCCTCCCAAAGTGTTGAGATTACAGATGTGAGCCACTGTACCCAGTCAGTCTTAACTTGTTTTTTTGTTTTTTTTTTTGAGATGGAGTTTCACACTTGTTGCCCAGGCTGAAGAGCAATGGCACAATTTCGGCTCACTGCAACCTCTGCCTCCCCAGTTCAAGCGATTCTCTTGCCTCAGCCTCTCGAGTAGCTCGGATTACAGGCATGAGCCACCATGCCCAGCTAATTTTGTATTTTTAGTAGAGATGGGGTTTCTCCATATTGCTCAGACTGGTCTTGATCTCCCGACCTCAGGTGATCCGCCCTCCTCAGCCTCCCAAAGTGCTGGGATTACAGGTGTAAGCCACCAAGCCCAGCCAGTCTTGCCTTGTTTTTTTTTTTTTTTTTTTAAACCTTAATTTATTTTATTTTAATTGCATTTTAGGTTTGGGGATACACGTGAAGAACATGCAAGATTGTTGCATAGGTACACACATGGCAGTGTGATTTGCTGCCTTCCTCCCCATCACCTGTATCTGGCATTTCTCCCTATTCTATCTCTCCCCAACTCCCCACCCCCTGCTGTCCCTCCCCTATTTCCCCCCAGCACACCCCAGTGTGTGATGCTCCCCTCCCTGTGTCCATGTGTTCTCGTTGTTCAACACCCACCTATGAGTGAGAACATGCAGTGTTTGATTTTCTGTTCTTGTGTCAGTTTACTGAGAATGATGGTTTCCAGGTTCGTCCATGTCCCTACAAAGGATACAAACCAATCGTTTTTTATGGCTACTCTTGCCTTGTTTTAAGGCAGTGCTCTAGCATTGCTATGTAAGCACTTTTCCGTATTGTTATTAGTTCTTTTTTTTCTTTTACTGGTTATATATTCTTTGTAGAAAATCTAGAATCAGAGCCAAGGATATAAGGGAACTTGATGTATGATAGGTGTCATTATAAATCAACATGGAAAGGATTAACTTTTGAAAAGTTTGTGCTGAAAAAAGATAAAGTTATATTCCTACCTGATACCACACACATATGAATTATAGATGGATTAAAAACCTCAACAGACTGTAAAATTGGGGGGGGGAATATTTTATGATCCTGAGGAAGAAAAGAGTATCTCAAGATCTTAAAAGCAGAAACCCCAAAGAAAATAATCTATTTGAATAAATTCAAACTAAAAATTTCCATATAATAGAAACTACCATAAATAAAGTCATGAAATGAGCCCTTATTGGGGAACATATTTGCAATATATAAAATTGACTGACTATATAGAGAGCTTTTATAGGTAAATTTTAAAAAGGCATACACCTGCATAGCAAAAAGGATGAATAGGTATTTCATAGAAGAGGAAAACAGAGTAGCTAATAAATATACGAGGAGATGTTCAACCTCACCTACCAAGCAGAAGTACACAAATTAGACAACAAGCCATCATTTTACACCCATCATGTTGGCAAAAATGTCTTTATAATCACTGTAGGTAAGGATGTGGGGAGAGGGTTCGTCTTAACAATGTTGCCCGGCGCATGGCTCACGTCTGTAATCCCAGCACTTTGGGAGGCCAGGGTGGGCAGATCATGAGGTCAGGAGATGGAGAACATCCTGGCAAACACAGTGAAACCCCGTCTCTACTAAAAATACAAAAAGTTAGTGGGGCGTGGTGGCAGCACCTGTAGTACCAGCTACTCAGGAGGCTGAGGCAGGATAATCGCTTGAAACTGGGAGGCAGAGGTTGCAGAGAGCCAAGATCATGCCACTGCTCTCCAGACTGGGTAACAGAGTGAGACTGTCTAAAAAAAAGTTTGTTGTCAGGAACATAAACTGCTTCAGCTGCTTCAAAGAAAAATGTGAGATGATACTTATAAAGTGGAAGACACCAGTGCTCTGTCATTCAGTAATTCCACTTCTTGGTAGATAAATCATCATGTGTACAAGAATGTACATGTATAAGGATGAACAAGCATGTTTGCTGCAATGCTATAATAGTTAAATCTAGCTGCTCTTCTGTAGGGTAATGGATGAATGAACTGTTTTAGTCACATAGTGGAATGGTTCAGAGGAGTTAAAAATGGCACAGTAAATTTGCACAAATCAACAGGGATAAATTCCCTAAAGCATAATGTTGTGTCAGGAGTTTGAGACCAGCCTCACCAACATGGAGAAAACCCATCTCAACTAAAAACTACAAAAATTAGCCAAGTGTGGTGGCACATGCCTGTAATCCCAGCTACTTGGGAGGCTGAGGCAGGAGAATCACTTGAACCTTGGAAGCAGAGGTTGCAGTGAGATCGTGCCGTTGCACTCCAGCCTGGGCAACAAGAGCAAAACTCTGCCTCAGAAAAAAAAAAAGTTTAAAGATTGGTAGCTTTTCTCTAGTTAGATGAACAGATGAAATCCAAGGAAAAAAAATCAGTAACTTTTCGAGATTCAGATCCAAGATGGCCAATCACTAACAGCTCGGGATTGTAGCTCCCAGTGAAAGCTCAGAGAACGAGACGACGCCACACTTTTAGATGAATTTTCGTCACTTACAGATTAGCCGATTCCCAGTGGAGGAGCCCCACGGGTCGCCAGCGCGACTCTTGTGGCCGCCGCAGCGGTTTTGCTGGCACTCTTCATGCAGAGCAAACGGAACTGCTTCCCCTACTGACCGGAGTTTGGAGCTCTGGGAAGTCAGAGCCGCTTGTTGTGGACTCAAGAGGGAAGCCAGACCAGAGATTCCTGGGCAGAAGAGCACCATCAGTTTTATCACTGCTATATAGGCTGCCACAGTGGGTTGCTTGGATCCCAGCACTGGGAATCAATAAATCGGATGTCGACTCAGAAACCTAATTAGAAAGGTGGTTCATCTACAATGAAGGGAAAAAAACAGCCTAAGAAGGCCGAGTATACCCAAAATCAGAACCCATCAGCAACGGAACAAGCCCTGATGGAAAAGGACTCATCAGCAACGGAACAAGCCCTGATGGAAAAGGACTCATCAGCAACAGAACAAGTCTTTATGGAAAAGGACTGTGTTCCATTATCTGAAGTAGGCTTTAAAAGGTGGATGATAAGAAACTTCTGGGAGTTAAAGGAACTTGTTCTAACCCAATGTAAAGAAACTAAGAACTTTGAAAAAAGGTTCGATGAAATGATGAAAGAATAGACAATATAGAGAGGAATACAAATGAACTTATGGAGTTGAAAAATACAACACGAGAACTTAGTGAAATATGTACAAGCTTAAATAGCCGAATGGATCAAGCAGAAGAAAGGATATCAGGTCGAAGACCAACTTAATGAAATAAAATGACAAGACAAGAATAGAGAAAAAAGGATAAAAAGGAATGAGCAAAGTCTCCAAGAAATATGGGACTATGTGAAAAGACCTAATATACGTTTGATTGGTGTACCTGAATGTGATGGAGAGAATGAATTCAAGCTGGAAAATACTTTTCAGGACATTATCCAGGAAAATTTTCCTAACTTAGCAAAGCAGGACACTATTCAACCCCAGGCAATACAGAGAACACCACAAAGATACTCCTCAAGACCAACCCCAAGGCACATAATCGTTAGATTCACCAGGATCGAAACGAAGGAGAAAATATTAAGGGCAGCCAGAGGAAAAGATCAGGTTACCCATAAAGGGAAGCCTATCAGGCTTATAGCAGATCTCTCAGTGGAAACCCTACAAGCTAGAAGAGAGTGGGGGCCAATATTCAATATACTTAAAGAACAGAACTTTCAGCACAGAATTTCATATCCTGCCAATTTAAGCTTTATAATTGAAGGAAAAATAAAATCTTTTAGGAATAAGCAAGTACTCAGAGATTTTATTACCACCAGGCCTGCTTTACAAGAACTTCTAAAAGAAGCATTATATATAGAAAGGAACAACCAGTATGAGCCTTTCTAAAAACACACCAAAAAGTAAAGAGCATTAACATAAAGAAGAATTTACATTAACGAAAGGATAAAATAGCCAGTTAATATCAAATGGCAGTAACCCTAAATTTAAATCGACTAAATCCCCCAATCAAAAGATACAGACAAAATCTAATGGTATATCTAAATATATACAAAGACTCAAAATAAAGGGTTGGAAAAAAACTTAACCAAATGGAGAGCAAAAATAAATAATAAAAAGCAGGAGTTGCAATTCTCATAATTAATAAAATAGATTTCAAAGCTACAAGGATACAAGGGTAAAAGGATTAATGTAATAATAAGAGATCTTAACATCCAGATACATAAGACCCATAATGAGATTTAGATTCAACGAGACAGAAAATTGATAACGATATCCAGGACTTGAACTCAGATCCATTTTAAACACACAAAATATACATTATCCACTTTAAACACACAAAATATTGATCGGCCATTATTGATACCTATTTCAGGAATGAAGTAATATTTCTTTTTCCCTCTTTTTCTCTGTTTCCCTCTTTTTTTCCTCTTTTTCCCTCTTTTTCTTTCTAAAAAAAAAAAAAATCAGTAACTTTTCACCACATTACCATAAATACCTAGAAATAGAAACAAAAAAAATTTTCAACAATAAAAGTTATAAAATACCTAGGAATAAATGTTACAAGCTGTTAATAATAGTTTTTTTCAAAAATCTCTGGAGAAACCCCATTTCTACTTAACAAATATAGAATAATCTGGGTGTGATGGCGCATGCCTGTAATCTCAGCTACTTGGAAGGCTGAGGCAGGAGAATCACTTGAACCAGGGAGGTGGAGGTTGCGGTGAGTTGAGATTGCGTTGTTGCACTCTAGCCTGAGCAGCAACAGCAAAACTCCATCTCAAAAAAAAATAATAAATCTCCCCAGTTGCTTTTAATACATGGCCAGCGTTGACAACCACTGGTCTAGATAAAGAAAACTTAGACCTCATCAGGAGAAAAGAAGCTCTGGAGCCAAGTACAGTGGCTCATGCATGTAATCCCAGCACTTCGGGAGGCTGAGGTAGGTGGATCACTTGAGCCCAGGAGTTTGAGACCAGGATGGGCAACATGGTGAAAGCCCATCTCTACAAAAATTTCAAAAATTAGCCTGGCATGATGGTGCTAGCCTGTGGTCTCAGCTACTCAGGAGGCTGAAGTGGGAGGATTGCTTGAGCTTAGGAGGTTGAAGCTACAGGGAGGTGTGATCCCATCACTGCACTCCAGCCTGGGCAGTAGAAACCCTGTCTCAAAAACAACCAAACAAAAAACAAATTCCAGACAGATTAAGGACCTACATTGAAATAATGAGCAATATTTTACAAGAAAACGTAGTCCAATGTATAATCTAGAACTGAGGATACTTTTATAATGAAGATTAAAAACCCAGATAGCTCTATATTGTGTTTTTGTTGTTGTTGTTACTGTTTTGAGACAGAGTCTCGCTCTGTCACCAGGCTGGAGTGCAGTGGCGCACTCAGCTCACTGCAACCTCCGCCTTCCTGGTTCAAGTTATTCTCCTGCCTCAGCCTTCTGAGTAGCTGGGACTCCAGGTACATGCCGCCATGTCTGGCTAATTTTTTGTATTTTTAGTAGAGATGGGTTTCTCCATGTTGGTCAAGATGGTCTTGATCTCCTGACCTCGTGATCTGCCCGCCTTGGCCTCCCAAAGTGTTGGGATTACAGGCGTGAGCCACTGCACCCGGCCTGCTATATATTAAATATATAAAAACTTTTAAATTTCTATAAAACCTGAAAATATGAAATATGACAAAGGATACCATAAACAATGTCAATAGATAAATAGTGAATCTGGGGAAATATTTTAATATAGAAGGCAAACAAAAGAATAAACAGCTTTTTTTTTTCTTTTTTTTTTTGAGACAGAGTTTCACTGTTGTTACCCAGACTGGAGTGCAATGGCACGATCTCGGCTCACCGCAACCTCTGCCTCCTGGGTTCAAGCAATTCTCCTGCCTCAGCCTCCTGAGTAGCTAGGACTACAGACGTGCACCACCATGCCCAGCTAATTTTTGTATTTTTAGTAGAGACAGGGTTTCATCTTGTTGACCAGGATGGTCTTGATCTCTTGACCTCGTGCTCCACCCGCCTCAGCCTCCCAAAGTGCTGGGATTACAGGCATGAGCCACTGCGCCTGGCTGAATAAACAGCTTTTACCTATTGACAAGAAAAAAAAGGATATGAAAAGCAAAGAATATGAAAAGAAAGTTCCCAGAAAAGTTTATCAAATGACTCATTTAAAGATGCTCAAATTTAGGCCGGGTGAGGTAGCTCATGCCTGTAATCCCAACACTTCGGGAAAATGACATGAGTGGATCTCTTGAGGCCAGGAGTTTGAGACTAGTTTGGGCAATGTAATAAGACTTCATCTCTACAAAATATTTAAAAAGTTAGCTGGGTTTGTGTTCCAGCTACTAAAGAGGCTGAGGTAGGAGGATCACTTGAGCCCAGGAGGTCAAGACTGCAGTGAACTGAGATTATACCACTGCATTCCAACCTGGGTAACAGACTGAGACCCTGTTTCAAAAAATAATAATAAAAATTAGCTGAGGATGGTAATATGTGCCTGTAGTCCTAGCTACTCAGGACACTGAGCCAGGAGGATTGCTTGAGCCCAAGAATTCAAGGCTGTGGTGAGTTATGGTCATATGCCACTGCACTCCAGAGCAAGACTCTGTTTCCTAAATAAATAATGAATAAATAAATATTTAATGCTGTATGTGGAAACTTGAAGGAAATAAGACATTTTCAGATACAAAGGTTTAAAAACTTTCCTCAATATGTCATGTCTCAGAAGCTATTAAAGGATGTTCTCCATTGTAAAGAGGCAGTAAACCTAGAAAGCAAAGATGGAGACTTACCCAGGAGTAAGTCTTGGTTCAGGACAATATTGGAGGGTAGTCCTGAAAGATAGCTGTGTCCCAGGCCTTCGGATTGCACTAGGGGGCAGAAAACTCCAGGAAGGAAGGTTCCAAAAATCACAGTGGAAGCTGGCATCTCTGACTCACATCCAAATGAACTGTTCATTTTGTTAGGACTGTTAGGGGTGAATTAATGACATACTGAAATCTAAGTAAATAGAAAATAGCAAAGATATTAATTTCAGGGGAAACACAGTTATACAAGAGAGGAAATGTGATCATAGGAAATATAAAAATGCAATCACTCGGTTTAGTTCTGAACTCTGTTGACAGAGTCGTAATGAGGAAAATAGGGATTTCATAAGAAATTGTGTTGTAAACCTGTTTGGAAAGTTGCAGGTACAGAATCTGTGTGTATTTGTGTGTGTTGGTGTTGGTGGGGATGAATTACCTGCCCAAAGCAGAAACTCAATAGACAATGTCTCCAATATCAGTGTCTCGTTTTTTTGTTTGTTTGTTTTTGAGAGAGAGTCTCTGTCGCCCAGGCTGGAGGGCCGTGGCACAATCTTGGCTCACTGCACCCTCTGCCTTCAAGTTCAAATGATTCTCATGCCTCAGCCCCCCAAGTAGCTGGGATTACAGGTGCCTGCCAGTGTAATCCCAGCTGCTCTAGAGGCTGAGGTGGAAGGATCACTTGAGCCCAGGAGATCCGGCTAATTTTTATATTTTTAGTAGAGATGGGGTTTCACCATGTTGGCCAGGCTGGTCTCGAACTCCTGACCTCAGGTGATTCCCCACCCTCCTTGGCCTCCCAAAGTGTTGGGATTACAGGCGTGAGCCACTGCACCTGGCCATAGATCAAGCATTTTATAAATTGTATTTTATTATTATTATTTTTTTCCTTCTTTTTTCTTTTCTGTTTCTTGCCATCCAGTAACATACAAATTATATTTTAAATTCATGTTTTAAGCTTGTCAAAAATAATCACTTAACATTTTAATATATCTCCCTCCAGTATACACTGAAATTTATATGTTCATACATATTTTAAGTACGCAACATTTGTCCATGTATTTACTGTTATTAAAATGGGTCATATTATATAGTGCTTCCCAAATGCCAATCCACGGGCCCTTTACATGAGAATCTCCTGAGAACCTTTTCAGAAATGCTCAAAAGCTCATCCCAGAAAATTCAGTTCAGTAGTCTGTGGCAATGATATATAGTCAGGTCTGGGGATACTTTTTAAGTGGCTTTATTACTGTCATCTAATATTTTTCTCCCTCATTACTTTTTTTTCTTTTTTTGAGATGGAATGCAGTGGCATAATCTTGACTCACTGCAACTTCCGCCTCCTGGGTTCAAGCAATTCTTCTGCCTCAGCCTTCTGAGTAGCTGGGACTACAGGCATGCGCCATCATGTCTGGCTAATTGTTTCGTGTTTTTAGTAGAGGCAGGGTTTCACCATTTGGCCTAGCTGTTCTCGAACTCCTCACCTCAACTGATCTGCCTGCCTAAGCCTCCCAAAGTGTTGGGATTGCAGATGTGAGCCACTGTGCCCGGCCTCCTCATTACTTTTTGTGGCTCTAAGGTAGTCCAATTCTATAAGACTTGCTAAGTGGTCATTTTTTGTCCCCAGGAAAAGAGAGGGAACAAAGCATCTGATAAAGCCAGTATCATGGCTTTTGATGCCCTGGTGACCTTCTGTGAAGAACTGGGGTAAGTAACTTATTTTGTATGAGGAGCAAAGTGTCAGTGACATCGTTTACTCCCCCGGCACCCCTTATTTAAGCAGCTGACGTAAGACAGCCTGTAGGCTACCAAGGGACCCTTGCCTGTGAAGGCTGTTGCATTGGGCAGTGTGGAAGTCAGGATCTTGCTCTTCTCTGTTGGAGGCCCCAGGAACTCTGGCAGTGTGGGGATTTGCTCAGCATTCTGGGTGGTATCCTTCCCCCCACTCCACCCTCTTCTGAGATGGCTGGCATCACAGGCCACTCAGTCCCAAGGGATGTGACCAGCTCTGAGCTGTCAGCTTTGTGGTCATTGTGTGCCACTGAGCTGGGATGTCTGGCTTCACTTGAGTAGTCCTCACCCTTATCCAGGACCCACACAGAAGCCTGTGGCCCCGCTTACCTCAGGGAGTCATGTGCTTTGAACACTCTCATCTGTTTTACCTGCATCTTCAGACAATGGGGCTAGGACCCTGGAAAAAGCCAGAGGACTGCTCAGTGTAGTCAGGTTGTGTCCAAGCACTCAGTGTGAGTGCCTGGGTGAGAGACACCAGGAGGAGTCGTTTACATTTTGGTCTAAAAAGCTTTTGGATCCATCTGATCTCATGGAATGATCCCGTGAGGGGATGATGCTGACGTGATTGCATCAGACTTAGGTGAATAAATCAAGGTCCAGGGAGGTCACAGTCACAAAACTCATGGTAGACCGAGGCCACTGAACTCCCATCTCCTGATTATCAATGGTGTGCTCATTTTCATACACTTGGGCCATCTTGGTTTTTGCAAGAGGAGCGTCCTGAAGCACGATGCTGAGTGCACGGAACTGGTGTCTAATAGATGTTTGGGCTCTCCTCAGGGAGAATCAGAGCAGCTCTTCTTTGGGCTGTATGTTTTTATTTTTACCTCCTCCTGTTCACCACTGAGTCGGTGGCTCCTGGACTGAAGCTATTTTCTTCTCCAAACTGCCATCTCTAATTTGGCCTCTGTGGCATGACCACGCCCAGCAGAAGTGGTTGGCTATAGTGCCGGGACCACCCTTGGCCTGCAGCCGTTGCCACCAGAGCCCTTTTCAAGAACAATTAATACAGGGGTTGCTAAATTTGGCCTTCTTAGGCTTCTTGAGCAGAGCTCTCATTTCTGGTGAGGAATGAAAGGGCCAAGTGTTCCTGTTCATTGTGAGTCTTCTTTGCTGAAAAAAAGCCCTGGGGCTGTCTGAGGCTCTGGAAGCCTCTCTGGAGGGTTAACTCTGCCTGTCCCCGGGGTCTGCTCAGCCTGCCAGGCATGGGAACAGGTCCTCCTAAGGGCCTCTGCCTTTATTTCTCCTGTCACCTTCCGGGGAGCTGGGACTTCTTAGTGCGTCAGTGACCTGGTTGCCAGGAGCTGGGGTCCAGGCATCTGTGGACCCGAGGAGTCCAAGTGACAGCCTCAGGCTGCCTATTGTGCAGCCTCGTACCTGTCTCCTTGCTATGTGTGATGGTTCTGAAATCCAGGCGACAGACTGTAATAAACATTGCTGGTATGTCGTATTGGCTACTGTTCTTCGAATAAGTGAATGTTTCTTAACTGGTGTATAGCACAAAGAAAACGCCCTTTCTCCACCAGATATTTGCTCCCTAAAAATGGTTCTCGTTGAAGGCTGAAATTGAAGCAGCCTCCCACCAACAATCCCTTGGGGTAGGCACCTGGCGGCTCCGCCAAAGTAGGTACATTTCTGCAGAGGAAGCTGTAGGCTTCCTGTCAGTTTGTTGTGGGGTCTGACCAGGTACTTGGGTCAGTTACTAATTAGGCGGGGCTGCAGCAGCCAGTGGTTTCCTTTCTTCTCTGCATGTAGTTACTTTCTATGGGCTCCAGCCTTGAAAAGGCAGTGTTTGATTATTCATGACAATGAGCATCTTTTAGTATCATAAGGAAAAGTTATTAGGTTTGACGTAACCTCCAGCTTAAGGCCTCAGCATTTTGAGATAGAAGAGCAGCCTTATATTTAGACCTGGATTGAATTGGGCCCTGTTGTCTGCTGGGATCTTGGGGCTGGGAGTGCCTGGCATCTTCTTATCTATGTGTTTGCTCATTCATTCATTTACTCAGCCAACAAATATTGACTGATGCCAACTCTGTGCCAGGCACATTGAACATGGGGAATACAATGGTGGGCAGAAGGAGCCCCACCCTGTTTTATGGTGCTTGGTCCAGTTGGGAAGAGAGCACTACAGACGCAGTAGAGACATGTAAGTCCCAGAGCCGGCCATGGTGGCTCACAACTGTTTTTTTGAGATGGAATCTTGCTCTTGCTGCCCAGGCTGAAGTGCAATGGCGTGATCTTGGCTCATTGCAACCTCTGCCTTCCGGGTTCAAGTGGTTCTCTTGCCTCAGCTTTCTGAGTAGCAGGGATTACAGGCCTGTGCCACCATGCCCAGCTAATTTTGTATTTTCAGTAAGAGACAGGGTTTCTCCATGTTGGTCAGGCTGATCTCAAACTCCCAACCTCAGGTGATCTGCCCACCTTGGTCTCCCAAAGTACTGGGATTACAGGCGTGAGCCACCGCTCCTGACCAGGCTCACACCTTTTATACCAGTACTTTGGGAGGCTGAAGTAGGAGGATCACTGGAGCCTGGCAGTTCAAGACCAACCTGGGCAACATGGCAAGACCCTGTCTGTACTAAAAATATAAAAAAACCTAACAAAACAAAACAAAAAACCACACACACAATTAGCCAGGCATGGTGGCACATGCCTGTAG
Organism: Callithrix jacchus; assembly: GCF_049354715.1. Classification (NCBI taxonomy): domain Eukaryota; kingdom Metazoa; phylum Chordata; class Mammalia; order Primates; family Cebidae; genus Callithrix; species Callithrix jacchus. The sequence continues at coordinate 131,546,272 of NC_133506.1, read as the reverse complement.
TCCCAGCTGCTCAGGAGGCTGAAATGGGAGGATCACCTGAACTCAGAAGTCAAACCTGCAGTGAGCCGAGACTGTGCCACTGTACTCCAGCCTGAGCAATGGGCGTGAGACCCCATCTCAAATGAAAAAAGACATGTAAGTCCTATAAATGGTATTTTGAAAGTATATAAACAGGTGGCCTTGAGGATCCCTAATCCTCAAGGGTTAGGGATGATTTACCTGAGGGAGTCAGGTTCAAACTGAGATATGAAGGATGAGGAAGGACTAACGAGGCCATGGAGTATGGTGTAAGGGAGAGCATCCCAGTCAATGAGAATAGCATGTGCAAAGGCCCTGTGGTGGGAGAGAACATGGCATATTCCAGAACTGAAAGACATGCTGAGAACCCAGGGGCAGGGTGGGGTGGGATGAGTGCATGAGATGGCTAGAGACAGGTGGGCCAGACCGCATAGGGACCTGCCGGCCCGGGTGAGGCTTTGTTCGGGAAGCTTGAACTGGTGGCTATATCTAGATTAAAAATGAGCTCTCACAAGTTAGCAGATTTGAAAAGGAATTTTTTTCTGCATCTGGTTGTGTTTTTCTTTGTCAAGGATTTGTGAAATTGCTGGCTGGGCCTGTGAGCCTGTTAGAGAACCTTGTTAGCCATTGCTCCTTCCACCAGAGCCAGTGGAGCCATCCTGTCCATGTGCTTTTAGGGTTCCCTAAAAAGAGTAGGGTCAGGGACCCAGAATTGGTCTCAGATCAGCCTTCCCATCTTATTAGTCTGAGTAACCCTAAGCCAGATGCAGTATTTTCCTAGATTCTTTCCTCATGGGAAAAGAAGACACCAGGGCTTGGCCCCTGAGCCAGAGGCAATCACAAAGGGACCCACCACCGGAATAGGGGGCGGTCAGCTCACCTCGCCCTGCTGCTGTCTCAGCCCCCAGGAAGTCAGGTCACTCCTCTTCACGCTTTCCACACTGGGTGTTTTCTGTGGAAGTGAGTAAACCAAACACAATGGCAAATAAGATGAGAAGCAGGACAGCGGCGATGAATAAGATAATCACTGCCAGGCCCCCCTGGTCCCAGGGGTTCTGCCAGAACTCATCATTCCAGATTGTCTTCTTGATTACCAGTTGGTCCATGAGATTCTGGAAAAGAGGGACAGACGACCTGAGTGCAGGCAGCCCTCCCAGGCCCTGTCCCAAGGTGCTATGCTCTGCTCCCTGGATCCAGTCTCTGTAGCAGCCAGCCTCCCTGGCAGCTGGGGACATGGAAGGGCTGGATAGTGTTTGTGCTCAATGCCTCCAGCTAGCAGCAAATGGTGTTTCCCCACTCTAGCTACAGAAGCCAGGACTGGCGCCAGAAGAGGGTCCCTGGATTCTTCCTGGGGGCCGCCCCTGGATTCTCCAATCCTTCTTTCCTGAGTAGCCCTGGCATGAGCAAGAACTTTCTCTCCCATTCCCAAGACCTGCTTGGCTGGAATCTTAAAAGTACCACGATAGATCCTCCCTGTTTTTCCCGCCCCAACTGCCAAACATTTGGGAGGCATTCGAGAGATCTGAATAGCAGCCGAGGAGGGGCCAACTCCAGCTGAGGCCTTGGTAGGCTTCTTGGAGACAGCTGAGAACAGAACTTCTAGAAGCAGAGCTCGTTATCACAGACTGCAAGCCTGTAGCCAGGTGAGGGCTGCCCAGGTGGGGAAGGAGGGAGCCATTACCTGATTCTGCTGGTAGCCGTCCTGGGTCCTACAAGGGCAATTCAGGGTGGTCCTTCAGACCTACACTTCAGCTCAGGGCTGAGCTGAAGAGGCTGCCAGGTGACCAGAGGTGCACCCGGACTCAAAGAAGCCACTGTTGAGAGGAAAAGGCGTGAGCGTGGCTAAGGGGCCCTGACCAGACCTTCATTGCTGTCACCAAAGCAAACAAAGGTGGGCTAGGCTGGTTGCCTGGCAACCACAGTTCCCTTTCTGCCTTTCACATTTTCCCTTCAGCTGCTTTCTGCCCTTGTGTGATGTCATTTGGGGGTGCTCAGGGCACACATGTTAATGAGTCCCTCCTGAGAGAAGTCAGACTTGGAGTGGATGGGGAAGAGACTGGACCCAGGGCCTTTGCCCCAGGCCATTAGGCCACCTCACCTGTGGCTGGTTTGGACTGGGCTGTCCCGTCTGGATGATGTGTGGACTGAGAGGACCTGCCCGGAACTCAGGAAGTCCTGAGGCTGGGACTGGCGTAGGCCTCACTTCCTGTGCTTTGGGGCTGGGGCTGGGACTGGCGTAGGCCTCACTTCCTGTGCTGTGGGGTGAATGATTAACTGCAGCCCTGGCTGGCGCCTGGCACCTCCTGGAACTGTTTCTGGGGGAAGTGTTGCTCCCCGCTGAGGCTTCCTATTGGTGCCTTTGTTCTCAGCAACATTGTGTGGTTGATTTCTGCCTCCTGGTACAGTAGGGGAGCTGGGAAGAGGGAATCAAGCCTGTCCCTGGTGTGTGAAACCTAGTGGCCACCATTTACTCATTTAAAAGCTAGGATGTGAGGCCCGCTGTGGCCAGGAACCACGCCAGGCACTGTACAGTTGTGAGATTAGAAAGGCAGGCCCTGCCCCCCAAGGGCTTCCCTTCTAGCCATTGGGTGCTCATCCCTGCTTGTAAAGATCTGTGAGCTTTTAGAAATGCCCAGGCCACCTGGTACCACTTACATCAGCCTCTGAGGACATCGTGTTGTTTACAGTTCCTCAGGTGATTCCCCTCATTGTGGCCAGGGTTGGATGACAGATGGTGGCAGATTTAGTACAGTTGTTCTTAACTATCAGGGGCGTCACTGACCCGGCTTACCTAATGCTTTCCGTTTCCTTGTTTGAAACTTACTAATGCCCTTGGCATGCTGGACACTCGCAGCAGTAGGCCAGTCTCTAGTACACCCTTGGCCTGTGGCTCTGTCAGTTAAATCAGATGGTTATCAAGAGTCAAGTTGGTTTCCAAACCTGTTCATGGCAGTTGTACTTGTAATTACATAATTGAATTTAACATCCCAGGAACCATCAAAGCAGCAATAATAGCTGAAACCCCAAATTTACATATGGGGAACAGGCACAGAGAGGTTAGATGACTTAGCCAAGGTCATCAGCTAGTAAGTGAGTTGGAGTTTGAATCCAGTGGCACAGTCTGCGCTCTGAAGCACCTGTGCTGCACCTCAGAGTGAGTAGACAAACGAGTTGTTTCTAGAAATACCTGTTGACTACTTTGGGATGACTTTGGAGTTACTCAGAGAATGTTTCTGTGAAAAAAGATGCAGACATGATAACTAAACATTGGGGACATTTTGTAAAAACCCAGATGGCTTTCATACTCAGATTCCTTTGCCTTTAAGTTCTTGCTCTGTTTTAAAGAAACCAAAACTAGAAAGTAACAATACAGGAACTCTGTTCAGCAAGCCCACACTCAGAGAAAGGTCAGGAAGACCAGCCTAGGAATAGGAACATGTATGTTTCCATTTAATGCGAGATGTGTAAGAAAATAATAAAATGACATGTGTAGAGAACTAAGGTGTTTTTTAACAAAAGTTGCTTTAACCAGCTTTTTCAATTAATTGCTAGCCCCGATTGGATAATTTTTTTTTTTTTTTTTGAGACAGTGTCTCACTCTGTAGCCCAAGCTGGAGTGCAGTGGCGTGATCTCGGCTCACTGCAACCTCTGCGATTCTCCTGCCTCAGCCTGTATCACAGGCGTGTGCCACCATGCCTGGCTGGAAGGAAACTTTTTTTTTTTTTTGAGATGGAGTTTGTTCTTGTTGCCCAGGCTGGAGTGCAATGGCGTGATCTCGGCTCACTGCAACCTCTGACTCCCAGGTTCAAGCAGTTCTGTTTCAGCCTCCTGAGTAGCTGGGATTACAGGCATGCACCACCACGCCCGGCTAATTTTGTGTTTTCAGTAGAGATGGGGTTTCTCTGTGTTGTTAAGGCTGCTCTCAAAACTCCTGACCTCAGGTTGTTCACCAGCTTTAGCCTCCCAAAGTGCTGGTATTACAGGGGTAAGCCACTGCGCCTGGCCAGGAAACTTTTATATACTCTGCCAAGTTTTGCAATGAGATTCTTGTATCTGTGCCTTTATTGTTGGTTTTATTTTATGTATGTTTTTATTTTTGTAGGGACAGGGTCTCCCCATGTTGCCCAGGCTGGTCTCAAACTCCTGAGCTCAAGGATCATACCTCATTGGCCTTCCAAAGTGCTGGGGTTACATGCATGTGATGTACTGTGCTGGCCTATTGTAGTTTCGTTTTTTTGTTTTTGTTTTTGTTTTGAGATGGAGTCTCACTCTGTTGCCCAGGCTGGAGTCCAGTGGCACAGTCTCAGCTCACTGCAGCCTCTGCCTCCTGGGTGCAAGTGATTCTCCTGCTTCAGCCTCCTGAATAGCTGGGACTACAGGCATGTACCACCACACCTGGCTAAATTTTTTTTGGATTTTTAGTAGAGCTGGGGTTTCACCATGTTGGTCAGGCTGGTCTCTAACTCCTGACCTCAAATGATCTACCTGCCTTGGCCTCTCAAAGTGCTGAGATTATAGGCATGAGCCATTGCGCCCAGGCCTATTGTAGTTTTTAATCAGCCGTGACATACAGACAGTATGGCACACAGGTCTTCTGAGTAGAGTGCAGCCCTTTTGAGGAGCCAAGAGCAGCCTGCCCTGTGGTGGAAGCAGAGGCCCCAGCTGGGGGTGGGCTTGAAGAGGCTGGTGAGATGATTGTCGGGACCACTTAGGATGCTGCTGCAGTGATCACAGTAAGCATTGATGGTGGCGTGGTCCAGGAAGGCACAGTGGCAGGAACAGACAGGTGGTGGCCAAGTCAGACGTCCTCTAAACCTGAAACCAGCCTAATGGCCGCCCCTCCCATAGCCCCCGCCTGTCTTCAGGCCACCCAGGTCTGCAGCAGCTTTGTTTATTCTTTCCCATAGTGGGACAACTGCTGCCACCTTTCCATGCCCATCTTCCCTAGGGAAGACTGGCATGAGGAGCTGCCTCTTGAAGGAGTGAGCCAGGCTGCTATCAGAGAGCAGACCTGGTTGATTAATCTCAGTGGGTTTGAAGCCTGAGAAGGAGTTGGTCTGACAGCTGTGCTGAGTGTGTGCCAGTTGGCGGAGGAGCAGGGAGTGAGTCCTATGACGGCAGGGACTGAATCCTGTGTGGGGTCAGCAGTTGTGCACCACTTGCCCTGGAGCGGCCACTCAGCCTGCCTGTGCCCAGGGCTGTCTGTGGTTCCCACCTCTCTGCAACTAGGCTGGAGAAGCAGAATATTTTCTAGCAAAGAGCCTCAGCCTCAGCCACCCTCCAGCAGGGCCATTCTTATGCTGATGAAAACTGGCTTATGGAAAAGTCACCCAGGAATTGGGCTGCTTCCCTGTTGGGGCATCTCCCAATCAGACGGCTTCGAGGGACCCTCCAGCTATTGGTACTGGGAGGGAAAAATGCAGGGTTTCCTGTCTGTCCACTCCCCTGTGTTTTTCTGGGAGGGACGCCTCATTGGGCACCACCCCAGTTCTTACCTGTTGGGTCCCACCCACTCCTGCGAAGGTTATTCTGAGACAAAGTTTGGTATGTGGGTGTTTTGGGTATGGGGTTGGTCACTGGAGGATAATAGAATTAGAGCCTTGTCTGTCCTGCAACCAGGAGGCCACGTTTTGGGTCAGGAGCCCTGGGTGTGGTGAGCAGAGGCTCTGGAGCCAGACAGGCTGGACTGAGGCTGGCTCTGCTGCTTTTCAGCTGGTTGAACTTAGACAAGTAAGCTAGCATCAATCCATGTCCTCATCTCTATATGGGGGTAACAGTGTTCTCTTCAACACTGAGGTATTGTGATGAGTAAATGAGTTTATCTGCACCAGAATGCTGAAGACAATGCTCAGTGTGTGTAAGCCCTCAGCAGATTTTAGCCATCTTATCATCATCATCATCATTCCGAATCCTATTCTTTGGAGGGAGCTGAGAATGGGCAAATTCTTGAATTTCCTTTCTATTGTATGAAAACACTTCTCTGGGTCTTTAACCTAAACCTGTCAGACAAGTCTGTGGACACCAGAAAGTGAAAGCAGACAGTGAGAGCTCCTCCTTGCCTGTCACTGCCAGTGTGGCCTGGACAGCCAGCTTGAAATGGTGTGGCTGTGGCAGGGCCTGCCATCCCCTCTCCATGACATGTTTCTCAGGTAGACAGGGCTCTGCTCCTAGGCAGCCAGAGCATGGCCATGCAGGGCAAAATGACGGAAGCATGTGAAAAACACCTCTCGGCTGGGCTTGGTGCTCCTGCCTGTAATCCCAGCACTTTGGGAGGATCACCTGAGGTCAAGAATTCGAGACCAGCCTGGCCAACATGGTGAAACCCTATCTCTACTAAAACTACAGCAAATTAGCTAAGCATGGTGGCGCATGCCTGTAGTCCCAGCTACTTGGGAGGCTGAAGCAGAACAGTCGTTGAACCTAGGAAGTGGAGATTACAGTGAGCCGAAATCGCATCACTGCACTCCAGCCTGGGCAACAGAGCGAGACTCCCTCTCAAAAAAGAAAACAGAAAAACACAGACCTCGTGGCTCTGGAGAAGCCATGGGGAGGCACCTCGGGATGCTCTGTTTGGCCCCATTGACGTTTCTGGAGCCGTGTGCCTCTCCTCCCCGAACTCCTGGGTTTGTAGCTCTAGCTGGAAAGTTCTCTGGAAGAAAAACTCAGCTGAACGGAGCAGGACCAGTCTTTAAAATGGGTCCCTGTTCCCCTGGTTGGTCCCATGTTTCGAGGGGCAGATAATGGTGGTTCATGTTGATGAGGCTCTTGGATATGTGCTAAGTGCTAGACGCAAGTCATCTGCATTTATTCTCACAGCACACCCCAGGAAGCAGTACCAGGATTTGCCCCATTTCACCAAGGAGGAATTCGGCTTAGGGAGGTCGAGTCACGCAGCTGACAGGGTGAGGGTGTGAGCCCAGACAGCATACAAGTGGGGGAGGGCCACGGGGTCAGCATGCAGATTACATTAGGGCCTTCCTCTGGCAGTTTTCGAAGACCCACCGGCCTGAGTCTGCTAGTTTGGGGAGTCTGCTAGTTTGGTTTAGGCCAAAGGGGCAGGCAGTAAAGAGTTAAGTGCTGTTCCTGAGCCTAGCTAGCCTAAGCCTCAGCCTGGCAGAGCTCGTTAGCAGCTAATGCATGACAGGAATTTCATGGCACCCTCCACTGGTCCCGTGGTGTTACCACCTGTGTGGCATGCTTCTCTGCGTGGTTTTCCAGCTTTCGTGGGCACAGGGAGAGCAGAGGCCACACCTCCTCTGGATGCACAGAGCCCAGCCCAACCTCAGGGAGTCTGGCACCACAGAAACACATAACCCAAAGGCTTTTACTTGGAAACGGGCAAATACTGGACTAGAATACTGACATGCTCACACGCTGGCGGAGTGCGGATGCAGAAGCTATTGCACAGAGCCCCTCTGATTGCCTTGCTTCTCTTTGGCATGGATCAGTAGAGCCCCAAGGACCAGTTGCTCACAGATGGGGACTGTTCTCCATCAAGGTATGGGGACACCTACTTCCTTGTTTTGTTAAAAAGTGCAAGTAGGCGAAGAAACCCAGGCAGCTGACCCAGTCTTTGAAACAGTTGACTCCTCAGCACCCAGTGTCCACAGGCAGGTGAGAGGTTTGCAGCTGTACCAGCCCTGGTTTCCTTGGTAGGGCTCCAGGTGTCGAGTGTCCAGGTACCTGGGCCAGTCGAGAGCTGGGGCCAGGGGAGCCTGGTTTTGAGGGGCGAGGGCTGCAGGGTCAGGCTGATGACCTGTGTCACGGCGTTGGCCATCTCCTCTCCAGCTTCTTAGCCATCCCCCATCCCTCATGGTGGTGTCGGCTGTATCTGGACCTTCCTGCCTCTGTGCTCGGGGCAGCAGCAGTGAGTGCAGCAGCAGCTGCAGGCTATCAGCAGCAGCAGCAGAACAGTGGCTGGAGGGCAGGGAGAGAGCACAGACTCAGGCAGGGGAGAGAAAGGATGCCCACCGTCCTCCCAGAGAAACCCACTGTGTGCTGGGGTCTTCCCCCACAGGTCTGATGGAGGGATTGGAAAGACCCAAGAGACTGGTGAGAGGTGTGGATGGTCGCCATGCTGGCTGCCTGGGCCAACCTCCTCCGTGTGTGTCTCCTCTTTCTCTGCCCAAGCCTGGCTCCCGTCATCCCTGCAATGGGGTCCTGGGGTGCTCCTGGGCCCAGTTCCCAGCACTGCCCATCATCCAAGCAGCATATCAGGGGATGAGGGAAGTCCCTTGGCTTCTTCCAAGGGACAACTGGCTTTCCGCCTCGATCTGGGAGATATCCACCACCTCTGCCAGCCCTCTGGCTAGCACCATGGTGTGGTCTCTCAGATGCCAGGGTGAGCCATGGGGCGCTGAGTGCCCCGACTGACCTGTGAAAAGGACGATGACTGAGAAGGCCACGATCTCCACGGGCTCAGCCTGGGGCAGTCTCTGTAGCTTGAGCAGCAGCCTCTCACCCACGGCTCGCATCTCCTGCACGAAGTTCGTGGCGGCCATGCTGCGTTGGCTTCCTCTCGGGGCTCCTGCCAGGCTGTGCCGGGGCAGAGAGAGCAACTGGAGCTTCCACAGCTGGCCCCACACTGGCAGCAGCACCAAGATTCCACCCTCTGAGATTCCACCCTCGCACCCATCTGCAGCCTGCAGAACGAGTTTGTCAGGTCTCACGCATTGCACCCCGGTGACTTCTACATAGTGGTGGCCCTCAGTCCCCACTTAGCTGACAGGGCCCAGGGTAGGAGAAGTTGGTGATGACAGCGAGACTGAGGGCTTGCTTCAGGGGCTGCCGGCCAAGGCCAAGGTTGGTGGTGGTTTCTGGCTTTTCTGTTCTGCTCCCTTGTCTTGAGGCACCACTTCTAGGTTTTGCCAGCATGCTTGGGACTGGCACAGCTCCCTGCTGGCTGCTGGGTCCCTCGGGGTGGGGAGACTGGCATTGGATGCCAAGTTGGTACTCTTGCCTTCCATCAGTATGGGAACAGAAGAAGCAGGTTCTCTCAAGAGCAGGTTCATAGGGCTTCTGGCCAAGGTCAGCAGAGGTGAAAACTGTCCCTGTCCCCCAGACCCCCCCACCTCTCGCACCAGCCCAGTTTCTGCACTTATGCTTGTTCTCCTGTGGGGGAGAAGGCCCCCCACCTCTCTCATCAGCCCAGTTTTCATACTCATGTGTGTTTTCTCAAGTGGGGAGAGGCCACCCTATCTCTCCCACCAGCCCAGTTTCCACACTCACGTGTGTTCTCCTGTGAGGGAGAGCCCCCCTGCACCTCTCCCACCAGCCCAGTTTTCACACTCGTGTGTTCTCCCATGGCGGAGTGGCTGAACCATGTCCCTCCAGGTTTTGCCAGGACTCTGTCCTGTCTGCTGGGAGGATATCTGGAGGCCCAAGCTGCTCAAGTCAGCTCCTCCCTGCTGGCTTCACCTGTTTCTCTGGCCTTACCAGGAAAGTCTTCTCCACTCCCACCCCTGCCCTAGGAGAGCCTCTTGCTGTCTCAGGGTGCCTGAGAGGCCCAGGGTGCAGCTCCAGGCTGAGCCTGTCTGGGCTGTTGTGTCTTTGAGCCACTTTCCTCTTCTGCCTCTCCTGTGGGTGTGAGGGAGCTGGAGCCTCTTTAGAGAGAGACCAGAGACAGCCTTGTCCCACCCCAGCCTGATCCAGGCAGTTGCTCGAATCCAGGGGTGGGGGGTGGGGGGGTGCAGGTGGCAGGCTCGAATGCCAGACTTCAGCTCTAATAATTGTGGCCTCACCCAGGTCTCAGCCGGTTCTCCCTGAGATGGCTGCAGGCAGTGAGGCTGGTCCCTCCCGGTGCTGCTGCCTTGGCAGAGCTGGTTTAGAACCACTGTGAAGGTCATTGAACGGAGCCCTCCACCCTGCACTTGGCCTGTGTGTGGGCTTTGCATGAGCACCCAGGATGGTGAGGAACCCCCACCTGCTGAGGCAGGCCACCCCCTGCAGAAGGTTGGACCCCTGCTGGACCCCAGTTCGTCCCACTTGTGCTCACTTAGACCTTGAGCTGCCTTCTGCCTCATAGTCCTTCAGGAGCAAGATGGCAGCCAGCGTGTACCTTCTGGATTTCTTTCTCTGCCTGGGCGCCTGAGTGAGTGTTTTCAGCTGTCTTCCTTGAATGCCACCTCCACTTCTTACTTTTTCGACATGAACAGGTTGCTTCATGTCTCTGACATGGAATGAGATGCTGGTGTTTTGAGGCTGTTGGGAGGACTGACCATCTAGCAGCATGTTGTAGACGGCCACAGGGTGGAGGGTGCCCAGCATACGAGAATGCCCCTGTGGGAGTGGTCTCACTGGCTTTGGGGGCTGTTACCCCCCATGCACTGTCACTATCACCCACAACACCTTTTGGGTGTTTGTCCTAGGGCATCTGCGGTGTGAGTACTGAAGGAATATAGGCAAGCTGGAGATGGAGAGTTGTTTTTGCTTTTTTTTTTTTTTTTTTGAGATAGAGTCTTGCTCTGTTACCCAGGCTGGAGTACAATGGCATGATCTTGGCTCACTGCAACCTCGGTCTCCTAGGTTCAAGTGATTCTTCTGCCTCAACCTCCTCCCGAGTAGCTGGGACTATAGGCACCTGCTGTCACACCCAGCTATTTTTTGTATTTTTAGTAGAGATGGAGTTTCACTATTGGCCAGGCTGGTCTTGAACTCCTGACCTTGTAACCTTGTGATCCACCTGCCTTGGCCTCCCAAAGTGCTGGAATTACAGGCATGAGCCACTGGGCCTGGCCAGGAAATTTTTTTAAGGGATGATGGGGGTGACAGGCAGAAGATGGTTCCGTAGAAAGTTAGATGAGTTCCTGTCAAAAGCAGGAGGTTCCCTGACTTAGATCCACCCTGCTTCTCACACCTCACCTGTGGCAAGTGTGTTTCTGCAGAGGAGGTGAGGATCCCAGTTTTCAAGTGTACTGAGAGGCATAGGGTCCTAGAATGCCACAGGTCATCCATTCCTACCTCCTTCCTTCTACACATGGGGAAACTGAGACCTGAGAGAGCAAGTGAATTCTCTGAGTTTACACAGCAGGACAGGGGACCATCTAGCACCCCCACTGGCGCCCCACACTATCTTTCAATGGAGGCCTTTCTCCAGCTTAGACCAGCTAGATAGGAGAGCCCCCTGAGGGTGCTGCTCATGCAGTGGGCTCAGTGCAGGAGCCAGGGCCCCAGAGCCCTCTGGAAGCCAACTGGCTGTGCTTGGCCAGCCCCGGCCCACACTTGTGGATCTAAAGCCGCTTTTATCAGCATGTCACCACCAGGCTGGGCCCACACTAGGCTCTTTGAGACTACCTGGAGTCTTTTGTGTCTAGCCAGTCTCAGCAAAGGACTGTCCCTTCTGGTCAGCCCAAATGGGACACTCCCTCTGGCCCGGTGGAGCAGGCTTGCACAAGGACAGTGGTCCCCTCGGTTCTGGGACCTCCGTGCCTCTCTCCCCAGCTTTCCGGATTCCCTCATTCTTAGAGGGATGATGATGCCGACCATGTCCCTTGTAGGACAGTTTGCACATGGCTCAGAAGCTGGGCTGCCTTCCTCCTCTCCCTGTCTGTCTGCACTTGGTCTGGTGTTTTCAGCCTTATTGGCACTGTGCCCACACAGCCTAATGTAGCCCAGCAGAGACACTCCTTAAAAGAGGAAGTGGACAGGCGGTGGGAGGGCAGGGAGAGCTTTTTCGCTTGTGTGCCACACCCAGAGACGCAGGGAGAGATTGCGGGGGGAGCTTTTCCTTGTGAGTGAGAAGTGGCGTGGAGACCTGGAGTCGTGCTCACCAGAGCAGGGAGGAGGATGGTTGGGCTGAGGCTGAATTTACTGTGCAGGAAAAGTGGGGTTTGTTGCTGAGAAGCTCCAGCCGGCCTCCAAGGGTTGCAAAATGGGGAGCTGCAGACTCATGCCAGGTGGACCTCAGCCCCCAGCCGGGAAAAGTGTCAGTTCCCATCAGCAGCAGGCTGCAGCTGGGGAGAGTGGCATAGCTTTGCACCCAGGACTTCCCTAGGGGGCTGACTGGGAGCTTAGTATGCCAGCCAGTCATGGACAGCCTTATCCAGCCTGGGAGGTCTGACCAGGGCTGCTCACGGTATCCTGTCCCTCAGTTAGCAGAAGTGGGGCCATTGGACATGGCTGTTCTGCCCCCAGAGAGCTGGAGAGGAACCCCAGGAGCCCCTTTGCTTTGCAGTTGATACCTTGTTATTTGGAGCATAAGCCTGTGGCCGAGCCTTCATGGGGTAAGTTGGGGAGCTGAGGGGTCTTGTTCTCTAAAGAGGAGGAGGCACATTCCAGCCGGTCCCCAGGCGGTCTTCCCAGTGGGCTATTTAAAGCCAGGCCAAGGGAGTGCCTGACGCTTGGTGCCCAATATAACCAGCAGCCGTCAGGTGACTGTGTGGCATGTACCCCAGCTGCTGCTCCTAAGGGAACCTTGGTGTTCCCAGCTGTGGCAGGGGGAATGTGGGAGCTCTGAAGCTGGCCACCTCCCCTCTCCTTTCCCTTCCTAGGTTCGGCAGGAGGAAGGCAGGGAAGCCCAGAAGGGCTCCTTACCATTCTGTATTTTTCCAGTCTTTCTATCTCAGGTTCACCCAACTCCTTTCCAAAACCACACTTCCCACCTGTGAACCAGGGCAGCCAGAGTCCCTCCCAGCCCCACACTTGGTAGTGCCTTGGTTGGAGGTTTCTCAGGGGTTCCTGAGTGGCTGCCAGAGCAAGTGGTGGCTTCCTCTGGCCCTAAGAGGGACTGCAACCCAGCTGCCACCAGGCCTTCCTGCTGCCCAGGCAGCCCAGCTTGGAGCCTTCAGAGGGTGCACCCTGGCTGCAGTAGCAGGCAGCACAGGGGAAATGAGCAGGGTGGAGAAGGCTGGCAGAGCTGGAGGGATGGGAAGCATTCCTTTGTGTGGCATCTCTTGGCACATGGAGCCTTGCAACAGAGAGGCAGGCATCCTGCAGGCCAGACAGCTGCCACTTGGTCCTGAAGCTTCCCTGCTTCCTCCTCACAGAGCTGATACTCGAACACCAGGCACCCCATGAGGAAGGGCTGGCAGCAGGCGGCATGTTTGAGACTGATAAGCGAGGTGTGCTGGTGGCACAGGGCCCCAGAGGGCTGCTTGCTCTGCCCTCTTGTTTCGTCATGGTGGGTTTCAGCCACCCTTGCCCTGCCAGACGTTATCTTGTTTGAGGTCCAGCTAGGAGAAGGCGTAACTGCCACTTGTGGGAGATTTGCAGGGTCCAGTGCCTGAGCAGCCGGGGGAATGCCCCTGTCTGTGGCACTGATCCTTTGGGTGACTCCCCTTTCTGCCCTGGCTCCAACTGAAAGTAGAAAGTGGTACTTGAACCCCTGGCAGACCCTGCTCCTGTAGTCACCCAGGGCGGGGGGGAAGCACTTTCTGCTGCTGGTGTTAGAAACAGTAGGCGCTCCTTCTGCAGCTACAGAAGCTGGCCGTTCATTCCTCCTCCGTCCCGGTTCAGGGACTGTGTTGGAGGGACCCTGTCTACTTGTGTCCAATGGATGCAGGACAGGGATCCCCACCTGTCTGCCTGGGGCATCTTGAGTGACAGCAGCACTGTCACTCACTGCTGTGCCCCAACCCCCACCTGGCCTGACCCTTTCCCTACTGTGCGCCTCCCAAACACCACAAGAGTTGGTCTCCCCAGGCACCAGCCCCAGCCAATGCCCCCAGCCTCTGCTGAGCCCAGAACACTTGGACTGATCCTTGGTTTTCACATTTCCCTGGGTCATTGTTTTTCTTTCTTACTAGATGCCAGCTTGTTTGCTTTGAGGAAAATGTATGGGGGTTGGGGGGTGGCTTTAATGCTGGCTTGAGGACAGGGAGGCAGGAGGATATCTAGCTTCGGCTCATGGGCCTGCCCAGGAGGGATGCTCCTGGTGCTTCCCAAAGAACCAAACAGCCAGGCCCTGTTTCCTTAGGGCCGGTGTCACAATCAGCCTGTGCATCACGGTGGCACAGCAGAGGTCCTGGATGCCAGCATAGTCCCTCCTAGCCTCATTTCTGTGACCTCCCCACCTAAGCCTGGGTTGAAAGTCAGTCATCCAGGTTCCTGGTTTGGTGTTCAAGCCTCATTGCCAGAGGGAGATCTGGGGGCTTATGGGGTTCTAGATGGGCCCAGGAAGGAGGACCCAGGCTGAGCCCTGAGCTCACCTGGCAGTGAGCAGGCCCAGCCCCCGAAAAGACACAGATGAGCAGAGTCCTGCTGCATCCCGAGGGCACCGCACGCTGGCTGGGCAGACCCTTTGCTGACCTTCTGGACTGAGCTCTGCCCTAATCCCGGGAAAAAGGGAGGCTCAGCAGGCCAGCAGCCATTCTCTCCCAAGCCGGACAGCCAAATCCCGCTTTTAAGCCCCCTGAATAGAAAGAGCTGAAATGAACTTACAGAGTAAGCAGGCCCTGGGGGCCCCTCTGCTGCCCAGCAGGCATAGGGGGAGGTGCTGTGAGTAGAGCCCCCGGCACTCCCGTAGCACCGGGTCCCAACAGAAGGGGCAGCATAGGTGTGTGCAGGAGGCTGCCCGACTTCTCTGCAGAGAATTGACCAGGCGTGTTTCCCAAGACCTCCCCTCTGTGTTTATGGTGGACTGTGGCCCTTCACCCGGGGGCAGGAGACACTTGCTGCTCCCTCCCTATCCTCCCTTCTTCTGTGGCCAGTGCCGCTCACCTGGAGCTCAGGTGTTGGGGGCCGAGCAGCAGCGCCCCAGAGTGGAGCCTCCTTGTTCTGTCTTGGTACTTCCTCTGTGGGTGCCGCTGCTCCCCTGGGCGCCTCAGCCCAGCTCCTCTGCTGACAGCCAGCTGCTGTCTCTGCCTGGCTTTTTTGTTGTCAGTCGTCCTGGAGATCCAAGTGTCAAATTACTGTCGCGAGGAGGAGCCCGAGGAAGCCCTGCTTGGGAACTTGTCCTCCAACTTCGTGGCCCGGTGCCTCACCTCTGCCCTGGGAGGGCTGCCTGGGGACAGGATGAGCTCCCTCTTTTCTCTTCCTCCTCCTCTCCCTCTCCCCTCCCTGTCCCCTCCCTCTCCCCTCCTTTCCCCCTCCCTCCCACGCTGTGGGCTGGGCCTGGGCTGGGAGCTGAAGAAAGAAGTCGGCTGTCTGCCTCCCTGGCCAGGAGGACTCTGAGCCTGTAGAGGGGAGTCCTGCAATCGCTCCCAGCTCTTGGACACCCACCTTACCCTTGGGAGGGCCACCCCTTCTGTCTCTCAGGCCACTTCCTGGCTGGTCCCTCCCTCTGGCCTCAGGAAAAACAGTAAGCAGTGAGGAGTTGGCGCCCCCCACCCAGGCCGAGCAGAAGGCTTTGCATCCAGCCTCTGGGGAGGCCGTCGTGCTGCTCAGCATCCGAAGGCATCTTGGGGAGAACTTGGAATCCTGAGTGACCCGGGAGTGGCCTGCGCTCCCGGCAAGGCGCCTCATGTTCCTCGTGAGAGGAGGGCCTTCTGCCGGGGCTGTCACCACACTCCTGGCCCAGCTGTCAGGGCAGGGCTCCAGAGTCCAGGGGCTGGGCCTTGTGACATTTGCCTGGTTGTGCCACCCATCAGGCCAGGCTGCGTGGAGAGAAACCGACCCCAGTCCCACAGTCAATGGAGCTCTTTGAGTCTGAGCACAAAACCCCAGTGAGTCAGGGCTTGGGGAGGGCAGCAGGGAGGAAGCCAGCCATGTGGCCACACCACTTGGATGCCAGAGCCTCCCAGAGGCTGGACAGGCAGCCACTGTGCAGCTGTGCAGACGCACAGACTCTTGCGGATGGACCATTTGTCGCATTTACTCAGCGGAGCAGAGTTGGGGCAAGAGCGCCCTCTGGTGGCCACCTCAGCTGTCCCAGGCCGTTCAGGTTGGGCTTCAGAGCTGCGTTCACTCAGCTCAAGGCAAGTCAGCCAGGCCCTGCTTACTCAGGGCAGTGTTGCAATCAGCCTTGGATCCTTGAGCCTGTGCCTTGGGGTCACAGCCCCTCAAAGGGCTTCTTGAAGCTCCAGCAGTACTCACACTGAGAGGAGTGCTGGTTAGAGCAGTTAACGCCAGCTATTCTTGTCCCTGGGATGTGGCACCCCAGACAGCCCTGCCTCTGTTCCGGCATCTCCTCTTGGGCCTCCCTACCCTGCACCACGTTCTTGGTGGCAGGAATGGCTATTTGTAAGGAGCCTGAGAGAGCTGTGGCCCCTCGTGTGGCCTCTGCACCTGCCTCAAGAGTTGACAGCCACCCCCATACATAGGGATCAGAGATGCGACAGAGTCTCTTGGGCCAGCCAGAGGCTGCTCCCTGCTCCCAGCAGGGCAGAGGCCGCTCACCCCCGGAGGGCTGCAGCAGGGTCGAGGCAGAGGAAGATGAGAGGAGGACTCCAGGCAAGGCTCTGTCTTCCCCTGGCTGAAGGTCCCCACCTGTGACCACTCACGGGCCCACCCTTAGGGGTTTATGATGGGACATATTACTACACAGCCATGCCTGCCTTAGCAATGCAAATACGTTTTGAGAAATTTAACCTGTCATTGTGCAGTCAGAGTGTACTTACGGAAATCAAACGGCAATTTCAGAGAGAAGAAGGAAAAAAAATCAAAATGGCATATCCTCCTACACACCTAGGCCACGTGGCACAGCTTGTTGCTCCTAGACCACAAACCTGTACACTGCATTGCTGTCCTGACTACTGTATGCAGCCGTAACAGTGGTAGTCTCGTGTCTAAACACATAAACGTAGAAAAGGTACAGTAAAAACATGGTGTTAGAATCTTAGGGGATCGCCGTTGGATCTGCAGTCACTTCAGTTCATGACATCCTTTCATCCATCAGCGCTCAGCCCTTGAGACCTGTGCCTTCCTGTACCATTTAACTGACGGGAATGCATGGGCTGTAGGAGGTGAAATGTGTCACCAAAAGGACACAGCTTTCATGGCAGAGCCGGCATCTGCACCCGGAGCCTGAACTCTGTAGGATGTCCCATTGCCAGACGACAGAGGGGAGATGCAGAGGCATAGATAGACAGAGTGGGGTTCACATCCTGCTTCCCAGGAGACCCCATATGTTACATGACTTTGGGAAAGTTCCTTCACCTCATTGTCCTCATCTGTGAAGTGGGCAGAGCTGAACGATGCCTGGTGTGGCTCCGATGAGATGAGGCGTGTGAGGTGCCTGGCATGGTGGCAGACATGGCAGTGCTTGCTTGGCCAGTGATTAAGGCTCGGGTGAACAGATGCCAGCCACCTGGGCTCTCCATCCCTCACCTCTGCGGTGCTGCCTGCTCCAGGTGCCGCCATGCCGCCATTTCCAAGTACTTCGGGGATGCACCGCCTGCCTGTGCTAAAGGCTGCGACCACTGCCAGAACCCTACGGCCGTGCGGAGGCAGCTGGAGGCCTTGGAGCGCAGCAGCACCTGGAGCAAGACCTGCATCGGGCCCTCCCAGGGGAATGGCTTTGACCCTGAGCTGTACGAGGGAGGCCGCAAGGGCTACGGGGGCTTCAGCAGGTAAGGGGCCAAGAAGCCAGGGATTCCCAACCCACTGGAATCATCTGCATTCCCTTGGCACCAAGGCCAGACCAAAGGTGGCAGTCCCCCCTCAAGCTGCTAGAACATCGGGACATCGCCATCCCAGCAGCAGCACACATGGGCAGAAACAGTCCAGGCCAGGACCACTCACACCTGGCCTGTCTCTAGGTACGATGAAGGTTCTGGAGGCAGCGGGGACGAGGGCAGAGATGAGGCTCACAAGCGGGAGTGGAACCTCTTCTATCAGAAGCAGATGCAGCTGCGCAAGGTGAGGGGAGGTGCTCGGTGTCCTGTGCAGGGCCCCTGTGGTCCCCGTGCTCGCAGCCTCTTAGCCTGCTCTGGTGCTGGATGGGACTGTCCTGTGGCAGGGCAGGACGCCTCATGGGCCCTTCATGTTGTCTTCCAGGGTAAAGACCCCAAGATAGAAGAATTTATACCTCCAGGTCAGTACAGAAATGTTTCTGGAGGCTTGTGGGCTCTTCCTAGGGCATAGAGGGAGAATTCTTATCTGGGGTGTGGGGGACTTCAGAGAGCAGAAGGTGGAGTGGAAGGACACCCCCAACTCCCCACAGATGAGAACTGTCCCCTGAAAGAGGCTTCTAGCAGGAGGATCCCCAGGCTGACTGTGAAGGTAAGAGACGGGCAGCTCCTCAGCCACCACCCCCAGGGCCCTCCCCCAGCCCCAGGCCATGTGACCAACTTCACTTTCCTGTGCCAGGCGCGGGAGCACTGCCTGGGGCTTCTAGAGGAGGCACTGAGTAGTAACCGCCAGTCCACGCATACCACTGATGGGTGAGTTCCACAATCGCCAGACTGAGGAGCCCTCCAAGCTCTCGTTCCCTTGGAGACTACAGGACCCTGTCACCCCCAGTATCTCACCAGGGCCAGGAATGGCCGCAATTTAGGTGCCACCAGCAGCTGCTGAGGGACAATAAGCCACAGGGTGCCCAGAGAGTCCTGGTCAGAATCTCTGTGCCCAAGGCCTTCCCCACCAGGCCCCAAGTCCCACTGGAGCTCGGCAGGGAGAGCCCCAGGCCCACCTGATACCTTGTGCCTGTTACCTTGCACCCACAGAGCTGACCTCCGAGCCCAGGCCGTGGAGCTGGAACACGAGATCTTCCGGAACACTAAGGTGGCCAACCTATACAAGGCCAGCGTGCTGAAGAAGGTGGGCCGGGTGCAGGCAGACTGAGGGTCGTTGAGGGGCGCCTCCACACTCTGAGGCAGAAGCTGTCTGCCAGCTATCTGGCCACAGGCAGCCCAGAACCCACCCTCGCTAGTCCACCCCAGAGGCAGTTCATCGGGGTAGAGCTCCATTCCTCACTAGCGGGAGGTGTTTCTAGTCAACCCTGTGAGGATGCAAGGACTAAAACTTGCCCGGTGGTTGGGTGCCTACAGCCACTGGCCACAGAAACCCACTTCTAGTGCCTAGTGGAAAAGGAGGGCTGGGCGGGGACTGTCAGGGGGACTAGCAGGTGTCACAGCCTCCCTGCCCATTCCTGCCCAGCTAGCCGAGATTCACAGAGCCTCCAAGGATGGGCAACCTTATGACGTGGGAGGCAGTGCCAAGAGCTGCAGTGCCCAGGCTGAGCCCCCAGAGCCCAACGAGTATGACATTCCACCAGCCTCCCATGTGTACTCGGTAAGCTGGGGCCCAGGGGTCCCTATACCTGTGGCCGGGAAAGTCTCCATTTCCCCTCTGCCTTTGGGGGGTGCACTTCTTGCCATGGCCTGGCTCCCCAGCAGGGCCTGCCTGCCTCTTTCCTCCTACGTCCTGAGAGCCCCACCCTAATGTGAGTGACTGGCCCAGCCAGTGGTGCCCTAGAGGGGGCCTGCTGGACTGAACTTCCTCTCCTGCTTACATTTACAGCTCAAACCCAAGCGGGTGGGAGTTGGTTTTCCCAAAGGCTCTTGCCTGTTCCAGACAGCCATGGAACTGATGGAGACAACTCAAATCAGGGAGCAAGCCCCACGGCCTGAGCGGGCAGGCGAGCACGAGCCCCCAAGCCCACCCTGTGGCCTCCTGGATGGGGACAGGAGTGAGCCCCTTCCTGGACCCATAGGGGAGGTCCCTGGAGGCAGCGCTCACTGTGGGGGGCCCTCCCCTGAGAAGAAGGCAAAAAGTTCCTCCAGGGGCAGTTCCCTTGCCAAGGGCCGGGCCAGCAAGAAACAGCAGCTCCTAGCCGCGTCAGCCCACAAGGATTCTCAGAGCATCGCCCGCTTCTGCCAAAGGGTTGAAAGCCCAGCTCTGCTGGCATCAGCCCCAGAGGCAGAAGGTGCCCACCCCTCCTGTGAGGGGGTTCAGGGACCCCCAATGGCCCCAAAGACATGCACAGGGGAGGAAGATGGAGCCGGGGAACATTCGCCTGCCCTTCCCCAGACTGAGGAGTGCCTCAGGGAGAGGCCAAGGTAAGGGTACAGGTAGTCATAGACACTTCTGGAATCCACATGGCAGCATCCCCTTTGCTCACTGGGCCTCTGAAGCTCAGAGCTCATCCCTAAGATGGGCTTTCCTAGGCCTCCTAGGATGAAGGAGCTGCTAGGACTCAGCTGTGATGCCTGCTCTTTCCTCCACCAGTACCTGCCCGCCCAGAGACCAGGGGAGCCCTGAAGCCCAGCCCACCCCCGCAAAGGACACACAGAAGGGCAAGCGACCCCAATCCGAGCAGGTGCCTACAGGGATGAGGCCACTGGGGAGGACAGGAGGGCTGTGGGCAAGGCTGGGCACTATTGTGCCCTAGTCATAGGGACCAGGGAAAATCAGCGCTGCTTTCCACACTCAGCAGCAGATGGGCTGGGCTTGGCTGGAGGGAGCCAGCTGGTGTGGGGGCCCAGTCTTCTAGAGGAGGGGAGCAGGCCAGTGGAAGGGAGCCCAGGAGTGATCCTCTGCTCTGACGCTTCTCAGGAGAACCCAGAGAGCCAGGCTCAGAAGAGGCTGCGCCCCTCGGCCAAGCCCTCCATCTTAGCTGAGGTCAAGAGTGGCATCTTGACCAGTGATCAGGGCACCATGAATCCCACAGCTCAAGACCCCTGCCAGCTCTCAGCTCCTGGCATCCCCTTGAAGGAGGCTGCAAGTGTTGTGGTCAAGTGCCTGACCCCTTTCTACAAGGAGGGCAAGTTTGCTTCCAAGGTAGGGTAAGTGGGTGGGCTCAGCCCTTTCCCAGGCCTGGGATACATGGGTTTAATGGGCGCGGGAGGCAGGGAGTGTGAGCCCAGAATGCAGTGGACCAGAGCAGGTTGGACCCAGGGCCAGCCCAGCACCTGCCCTCCCAGGGACCTGCCTTGCTGTTGAGTCGTGGCTGTGGGTCCTCTGGGGGTCAGGGCTGGGTCCTGCTCTCTGCTTCTGTTCTCCCTCTCCCTTCCAGGATTTGTTTAAAGGCTTTGCCCGCCACCTCTCACATTTGCTGGCTCAGAAGACCTTTCCTGGAAGGAGTGGTGAGTGCTGGCATTGCCAGGGCCAGGAGGCACCTGGGATGGGGGAAGTGGTCTGTAGGGAGGAGGCTAACTTTCACCTCCTCATGCCCCCAACCTGAATCTGTAGTGAAAGAAGAGGCCCAGAACCTCATCAGGCTCTTCTTCCATGGCCGGGCCCGCTGTGAGAGTGAAGATGACTGGCATGGCCTGTGTGGCCTCCAGAGATGACCAACTGCTGGCTGGGCAGGGCCCGCGTCCTCCCCCAGACTCTCGCCTGAGCCTTGCCTGCAGCTGCCAGGGCCGTCGTCTTCTCAGTCCTTCCACCTGCCAACCATACTTGGCTTTGGTGATGGCCCCAGAGACCTCCTGAATCCCGGTCAGAGGTCAGCCACCTTTCTTTCTGCTTGCAAAGCTGGTGGACCTTTCTCAGAGCCTCCCTGCCTCTCCTGGTCCTCATGGCTGAGTTCTCCGGGACACATGTCCAGGGCAGAAGGCAGGGGGTGGTGGAGCTGCTGCCAGAGGAGGGGAAGGAAGAGTGGCTCCTCCACACATTTAAGTCAAGACAAGGCCCACCTGTCCAAGGTATTGGGACCTACCCAGGAACCTCAGGTCCTCGCCCATTCCCCCATCCGTTACAGTGCCAGCTTCCAGCCATGCCCAAGTTAGAGCTGTGGCAGGGTAGTGGCAGCCAGGCCCCGTTCCCTGCTCAGCTTCTGCTTAGGAAGGCCAGGCCTGACCAAGAAGTTTAGGAGAGGAATGAAGTCATTCTACTGCATTTGCACGCACACACAAAGCCCTTTTTATTTCCTCAGCAGTTGTTTCTCCCAGGCCTGGGTGAGCCTGGGGCCGGGAGGGCATCTCCCTCAGACTGGGCAACCTCAGATGCCCCAGCCGAGTTCCTGCAGTCCCCTTTGGGCCCAGGCCATCCTGGAGAGGGTCTATTTTCTTTCCCTGTTGGTGACATGATAGCAGTCCCTGCCCTCGTGGCCTGCACGTGGGCCAGCTGTGCTGTGCTGTGGCAGTTTCTGGAACAGTGATCTGATAGCATCCCAGGCAGACCATCGGGGTAAGACTTGGGCCGGGGAAGGCCTCTTCCTGGTCTCCACCCCGCCCGTGCTCCTCTCAGTTGATGCTGGGCCACTCAGTGCAAGAGGCATTGCTGTCCATCAGGAAGACAGTGGTATATAACAGCTCCTGGGCCTGCCCAGAAAGAGGCCTGTTACAGGAGGGCTCCCCAACCCACCCCTCGTCTTTGTCCTGCCCACAGCACTTTGGAGCAGCGGGCATCAGCCTGGGCTCCTGCTGCATGCCATGCCGGGGCAAGGCCCTCACATTCACCTTCCCAAGGTGGTTGGAGGCCTGGCCACTCACCTGCGGCAGCTCAAACCAGATGGTCTGGGGGTTGTCAGCCGAGCCATAGTTGAGTTCCAGGCCAGGGGGCCCCTTCTCCTCCAGCGGACTTAGCAGGTGGACCCGCTGCAGGCTCTTCAGGGCAATGCGGCAGCACAGGTTCTGGGGGCAGCAGAGAACAGAGCTGGGCTCCTCTCCTGGGAAGGGTCATTGTGGGTGAGGCCGAGGGTCCCCAGGCTAGTGCTGGGGCTAGAGCCTTGCCCACCTGGGAACTGGGGTCCATGAGGATGAGATGCTGGCGGTTGAGTCCCAGTAGGCCGGATCCAGGCAGGGCCTGCATGCTCACTCGCAGCACCACGTAGACAGTGTGGCCAAAGAGAGGCAGCTGGCGCACAGCCTCTGTGGGTGGGGAGGATGCAGGCAGGAATTCTGACTGTTGGGGCCCTGGAACTCGCAATGCTTGGCCCCCCAGGTCAGCTGAGAGGGACAGGGCAGGTGCAGACCCGTCCTTCCTCCTCTACCTGCATTCCTCCCCTCTTGGCCTCCAGCCCCCACCCCGGTAGTCCCCTAGCCCCAGACCCACCAATAAAGCTGATCTGTGCTTCCTGGGGCCTATGTCCTTCCAGCCGTCTCAGCTCCTGCTCCATCAGGTTCTTGATGGAGGCCGTGTTCACCTGCCGGTGCAGCTGCTTTGGCACATAAGCCAGCAGGTCCTGCCTAGGATGCACAGCTGGAGTCAGCTCAACCCCTGAGCACCTGGCGCAGGGCTGGGCATACAGCATGCACCAGATAACTGAACCAGTGCCTACTGTGGGCAAGACTAGAGATCCATACATGTGAGCGAGGTGAGGGCCGTGCCCTAGAGGAGCTCAGGGTGGGTGGAGAGGACAGGTATCCACAGGCCCTGCTGCTCCAAGCCAGTCCAGTTAGGGCCAGGAAGGGTACTAGTCAAACAGCCTTGACCTTGGAGAAGGTGAGGGGTTAGGGGCTGGAGGTGCCCCCACTCACTCTGAGGGAGTGTTCCTGTTGGCCTTGCTGAGGTGTTGCAGGGCAGCCAGGCTGGCGAGCTGCGCATCTGCCTGGGCACTGACTGGCAGCTTCCCCTGAAGGTAGTCCCGTAGCACCTGCATGGGGAGGAGGGCAGCGGTGGCCCAGAGCCCCCATCAGTTGGCTCTAGAGGCCCAAGCCCACTTCTGCCACTGTCACACCCCAGCCACCATAGACCCACACCCTTGTGGGGAGGGAGGTTTGGAAGTCGCCCAGGCAGTAAGCCACGCCCCCGGCTGGAGGTAGGCAGGCTGACCTGGCTGTAGTGGGTGGTGATGTAGGTAGAGTTGTCGAAGTGCAGTGGGGTCTCCCAGCTGAGCCGCCGGCTGTGCAGGCTCACGTTCTGGTCCACTACTACGTTGTTGAGGTACTCGGCAGGCCGCAGGGGCCGCACCAGCTCGCCTGCACGGGGAACCCAGGTCCACCGCTGCTCAGACCACACACACCCCACCCTGCCACCACAGCAGAAACCAAACCACCTCACCCCTGAGCAGGGGAGTGGTCCCACAGCGAGGGGGTCCGTCCCCAAGCTCACCCTCCCCTTTGATGAGGAAGAGGGCGAATTCCTGCACTTCCTGTGGCTCCATGATACCCATTTGCCGGCACAGCTCCTCCTGCACGTCTGCTGCCACCTGGGTGTGTGGACAGGCCATGAAGAGGGGAGGGATGCTGGGGGGCACAGAACTGTCACCCAAGGTCTCTTCCCTTGGGGGCCCCTGAACTCACCGTGAAAGTCTGGATATTTGTCCTATAATCCACACTCCCCGGCAGGTGAATAAGAAGCAGGCGGGTGGTTTGTCCTTTCTGTCAAGGCAGGTTGCAGGGTCAGTCCACCAGTGGTCAGAGGTCTCTGCCCTCCTGTGGGGACACCTCCCACCCCAGGGTGTCCCACAATGCCCATTCACCATCCCCAGTACCAGGAAAGCCTGCATTTCACCCGGCTGGGGCAGCCGCCGTCGCCCCCCATATTTGACTGTGCGCTGGAGGTGCTCCTGGCTGCTCTGGGCCAGCTCTGCAGAGGAGCCAGAATGGGGTCACGAGGTAACCAGGCCTCCCTCAGCCCGCCAACTTCCCAGTCCTAGAAGCCCCTGTTCCTCCTCCATCTCCCCCTCTCACAGGCACCTTGGTTGAGGCTTGAATCCTGCAGGAACTTGGTCAGGTAGGGCATCAGCTTGGTCGACGGGGAGAAGAAGCCTGTGAGAAGACTGAGAAAGCTCCAGCCTCGAATGCAGCGTTCCCTGCAGGGCAGAGAGCCCGGGCTTCAGGCTGGCCAGGCTGCAGTGCCCAGGTGCCCACGGTGACCAGCTACCCCACCAGTCCCCACTCACGGCCGGGGGTGTCTCGTGACCTGCTTGATGACCTGACAGTAAATCTCATCCCTGAGCTGCTGCTCCTGGCACAGCTGTGGGGACAGGAAGGGAGGTGGGGTGAGGGATGGGTGTTATACACCTGGGGTCTGAAGCCCTGGAGAAACTCTGTTAAGGCCATGGGCTAGGGCTAGGTCAAGATGATGTCTCAGCTTACGAGCATCACTGCACTGGTCACTCAGTCACTTCCCTGCTTCCCTGTCTCCCAGACTGGAGTGCAGTGATGCCATCTTGGCTCACTGCAACCTCTGCCTCCCGGGTTCAAGTGATTCTCCTGCCTCAACCTCTGGAGTACTACAGGCACACGCCACCAGGCCCCACTAGTTTTTGTGTTTTTAGTAGAGGCAGTGTTTCATCATGTTGGCCAGGCTGGTTTGGAACTCCTGACCTCAGGTGATCTATCCACCTCTGCCTCCCAAAGTGCTGGGAATACAGGCGTGAGCCACTGCGCCTGGCCCCTGCTTCTCTGACCTCTCAGTCGTCTCTGCTGGCTCTACTTTAACTCCCTGACCTCTGAGCAGTGCCGTGCCAAAACCGCTCTCTGTCTGCCCCTCTCCTTGTGGCCTCAGCTGCTCCCATCTGATGCTCCCTGGTGCCTGCCTTCAGCCTTCTCCCTTGAACCACAGACTCCTCCACTGGGAAGTCTGGGATTTCAAACTTCATGTGTCCAAAACATTTCTCCGCCAGCCGAGACCTGCTCTTTGTTGAAAACAGTTGTCCTCCTTCCCATAGCCCACATGAGATTGGTCAGCACACCTGCTGGCTCTGAATCTGCACCTTACCTCCCCTTGCTGCTGGCCCTGGGCCCAGGGCAACACCATCCCTCATGTGGGACCACTGCGATAACTCCTTTTGCTTTTAAACTTAAACCCCCAGAATCTCAACAGCTGAGTGACCCTGCAGAATGTAAGTTGAGCTTCCAGAAGCCTCTGGTGGTTTCCCATCTCCAAAAATCAGAGGCCAATGATGGTACAAGGCATGTGGTGGCCTGGACTCACCATTTGCACCCTGTTCTCATCCTCCGCTACCCACCACTCACTAGGCTCAGGTGTGCTGGCCTTGCCAGTGCATGATGGTTTCCCTCCCTGCAGGAAGGCTCCCGCCAGGAAGCCTTCACTGCAGCATCCCCTTCCCAGCATTCTTACTCTCCAGGGACCTCTCACTCCCAGACACGTAACATCCTTGTCTTATCATAAGCACTGCAGAGACAGCCACGCCCTCTGCACGCAGTGGGTGCTCAGTAAATACTTGGGAAAGATTTGAAGGACAGTGACCAAGAGAAGGGGATCTCCTTTGGGCCCAGGCAGGACGACAGGCACAGGCACTGGGGGTCACATCCCAGGCTTACCTTTAGCAGCTCATAGAGCAGATCCATGTCATCCTTGCCCCGGGGCTTGGACTGGTCACCCATAAACTGCATCAGGGCTGCAGGCAGGATAAGAAACAGGGCAGGCTGGGCTGGGGCTGGCCCTGACTCATGCTGTTGCTGTGCAGGGCCTTCATCTGCCATCTGATACCTCACTCTCAAAATGTATGTGTGCCAGGCAGGGCAGCTGGCTGCCGTTCCACTCGGGGAAACAGACTCATGGGTACCCAAGGCTCCATACAGTACATAGCATCCCATGGATGGGACATGGTCCCATAGACTGCCTTCCAGCCCCAGACTCCAGACACCCACAACCCTTGGATGGGAGTAGAAGCGGGTGAGAGCCCTGGGGTCCAGGAGCTATCACTGAGTTTCCCAGAGTTGGCATAGTGTGACAGAGCCAGGCAGAGCTCAAGGAGAGAAGGGGACCAGATGCCCAGGTCCACAGCACTGCAGACCTCGGGACTCAGGATGCCTGTGGCCACTCACCCAGGAAGCTGGCCACAGCCTGCTTGCTCATGTCATCACTGAGTATGAGGAGTGACTCCTGGATGGGAGCCTGCAGCCAAAGAGAAGAGGCTGTGGGTCTGGGGCCCTCCGGGATCAGAGGGCAGATCCACCGGCCAGACCCCTCCCCGCCTCTCCCCCACCTTGGTATACTGCACCAGGCTGTCTGTGTCCTTCCCAGCAGCACCTCTACCTCTCTGACCCAGCCTGTGGGGGGAAGGAGGAGACAGCCCAGCTTGTTTGGCCCTCCTGCCCTCATCCCAGCCAGGCAAGGAGGCACAGCCTGGTTTCTCTGAGCATGGCACTCTCTTGGGAAGACAGGACAGACAGGCACAGGGGTTGTCCTAGTGCACTCACAAGGCCTCGGACTTCCGGAAGTAACGCAGGGCGAATTCCTGCATGGTGTAGTTGCTGGAGTCGGTGGGCAGAGAGGCGTAGGCCGCAGAGGAGGGCAGGCTGGTGGCCTCTGAGTCATCACTGTGTGCCTGACTTCGGGGGCCGGCAGGGCGCTGAGAGCACAAGAAACTTGGTACCACCTGAGTGTCCAGTGCCCTGTCCCAGGAGTCCTGCCCCAGCCCCATCCCTCCCAGGAAAGTGAAGAGCTGTTTAGTAAGCATCTGCTAGGGTGGTGTTGAACTAAGTACCACGTGGGACACAAGAGCAGTGCCCAGCCCAGCCCCTGCCTCCAAGGAGTGCACAGGCTTGCTAGAGAGAAGGCAAGCCGTCAGGAGTGGGCAGGGGGCAGTCACAGGTGGTAGGCAGCAGGGTGGTCCCGGCACACGGCAGCTTGGGTGGGAGTCAAACCCCTTTCCTTTCTCGGTCTCAGGCAGTCCTTCCCTCTGGCTCTCCCTCTCCCATCTTCCTCACCTCTGAGGCCCTGTCCCACCGAGTCAACCCTAGTTCCCCGTTGGACAGCTGGCCCTTGTGCCGGCCACTCCTCTGCTCTTTGGAGAAGGAAAAGTCGGGAGCGGCGGCTGGCTGCACTATGTCGGCAGGAAAGAGTCCGGAACGGCCTCCAGCAGAGCCAAACTGCCAGCCTGGAAGGCACCCAAGGACATTGCTCACCCACCAGGCCCTCCACCCCGGGCAGGCTCTGCCAAGTGGATGCCCTCCCTATGTGAGCCCTGGCTGGCCTCTGGTGATACCTGGCTCCAGGGTAGCCACCGGCAGCAGCTTGATGAGGTCCCCACGGTGGAGGCTGAGGAGGCTACTGTTATCAGTGATGTAGCTGCGCAGGGCAATGACATAGCCGGAGTCCTGCAGGCAAGCGGGTGAGGGTCGGGGGCAGTGAGCCTGCCTGCGCCTCCCTGTTCTGCCCGCCCACCTATTCCCCCCGCTGGCCTCCCCCTCCCCCTAGCACTCCAGACTTCCAGGGACTTGGCCCAAACTCCCAGCCCCTGCCCCCACCCGGCCTCCCACCCTGCACCCCACACTTGCCTTCTTAAGCTTACTCAGGAACAGCTCAGCCAGCACCCTGATGGCCCTGGCATGGACCGTGTGCAGCACTAGCTGCTCACTCTTCAGCGATAGCTCCAGGGTGGAGCTGCCTCGGCACTCCACGCCCAGCACCTCTGCAAAGCTGCACAGGGGATGGGCATGAGCTGGAGCCACTTTATCACCTGTCCCCACCTCCAGCCCAGAGCCCTGGGCCAGCACACCTGTATGAGCAGAGAATCTTCAGCTGGTTGGGGTGGAGGCCGGGGCCTTGGGTCACCTTGAGCAGTCGCAGCCCGCGGTGGGACACAGCTAGCAGCTGCATGTCACTGCCATTCTTGCCCTGCCAGGAAGGTGGTGGGTCAAGGGTAGGCTCCTGGGTCCTGCTGCTGCCCACGATGCCCCGGAGCTGCCCAGGGCTGGTGGCTGGGCTTTGTCCTTCCTCTGGCACCTGCCCTATAGCTCTCCTGCTTGTGGAGGGTCCGTGCCCATGCACCCCAGGATCCAGGCTGGGGGCCTGGCATCCCAACTCTACCCCAATGCCACTGACCGAGACAGGAAAGAAGCGGGAGAAGTAATTGGCCCAGTTGTCCCGAGCAGCCACCACGATACGCTTCTTGACGCTGTCTTCAGTGGTGGTGAGGGAGTTCAGGTCCACCTCCAAATCTCCTGTGGGCAGGAAGGACCCAGGCTGTCCTCTGCTCACACAGAGGGGGCTCTAGAGTTTTTTCCCATAGCTGGTCCCTCCTTTAGGTCAGGCACGGCCCCCAGCATTCAAGCCCCTGACTCCACGGTCCCTGGATCATACCCAGCAGGTCTTTCATTTTGTACCGCTCATCCCGGGAAATCCGGATGCAGGACTCAGAGAAGGTGTCCCGCAGGATCTGGGGGTAGAGCCAGGTGGTCAGTACCAGGTCCTGAGGCAGAGCCCTCCCCCAGAGCAGCCATCGACATGCGTGAAGGAAAATCGGGGGAAGCTGGTGGAGCCGGGCACCCTTGCTCCCAGGGCCTGTGTGCTCAGCAGAGGGTCTAGGTGGGGCAGGGAGGGATGGAGGGCATAGGCCACCTTCATCCACACGGCTCACCTGTCCCCTCCCTTGCAACCACCAGCCCTCCCTCTTCACTTACTGCCCAGAGACCCTGTGATAACTGCCCCGGGTCAGCCGAGAGACACTGCCCAGAAGAAACAAGATTGTTTAGGGGCGGGGGAGGGGCCGCGGACAGGAGCTACTGTGGAATTTGGCTGGGCGCAGTGGCTCATGCTTGTAATCCCAGCACTTTGGGAGGTTGAATTTGGTGAACCACAAGATCAGGAGTTCAAAACCAGCCTGGCCAAGATGGTAAAACTCCATCTCTACTTAAAAAACAAAAATTAGCTGGTGGTGGGTGCCAGTAATCCCAGCTACTTGGGAGGCTGAGGCACAGAATTCCTTGAACCAGGAGGCGGAGGTTGCAGTGAGCTGAGATCATACCACCACATGTAGATAACCTCCCATATAGGCACCGAGGAAGGAGAGCTAAGCAGAATCCTGGCACAATTAAGTCCTGAAGAATATCTCAGTTTATAGTGTTACTACTCAGTTATTTCCTTTTATATAATCCTTTATACAATCATGTATTAGTTTATAGAATTAGGGCTTGAAGAATCCCTTTATATAATCCTCTATATATAATCATATAATAGTTCATAGTATGAGTGCCTAAAGAGTATTTCCCTACATATAATAATAATATTAGTTCATAATCAGAGGAATGCCTACACGGTACACAGCATGATTTAAGGGAAAACAGTTATACCAGGACAAGAATACATGGCCCAGGTGGCAGTATTCAGTATCGTAAAGATACCCACTGTATAGCAGGCTTGGGGCAAGAGCCACTCCTCCTGATAAAAGAGTTGTAGGACCTTGCTCCAGTTCTTGTGGAAGGCTGCCCTCAGACCGGCAATC
Source organism: Callithrix jacchus (assembly GCF_049354715.1). NCBI lineage: Eukaryota > Metazoa > Chordata > Mammalia > Primates > Cebidae > Callithrix > Callithrix jacchus. Next base: position 131,516,354 of record NC_133506.1, on the reverse strand, counting down.
CACCTTGGTGACTGTGAACTTTATCAGCTCTTGTTACTGTGCTGCTCGAAAAACATCTTCCCATAGAACTCATTGGAAGCTTCCAGCAGGTGGCAGTAACCCTGACAGCTCTGTCACTACTGTGTGGTTTAAAGCACCCCCCTATAAATCTTCTTAGAAGTAGTTTCCCATAGATAGAAGTATTGCACACTGCACCCTCTTCACTGTGCACGACCCACCTTCACGCCTCGGTGACCTAATGGGGGTGGACTCCTTACTGCACACGGCCCTTGTCTTGATGGGAATGGGCCCCTTGCTGTGTACCGTCCATCTCCTGGCCTAGGTGACCTAATGGGGGTGGACCCCTTGTTTTATTGCTCATGACCCTATCACTATCCTTAGAGATGATTTCACTCACTTCCCTGCCCCCAACCTATACACAATAAATACGCTTCTGGACATTCGGGGCCTCGCCTGACTCCATTCATAGGTGACGTGGCCCCTAGAGCCCAGCTGCATTTTCCTTGTACTTCTGTGTCCTATCTCTTTATTTCTCAGATCCTGCACCTCAGCACAGCATAAGGCACACCCCATAACCCTGTGGGGCCCTCAGCCCTACATCTGCACTCCAGCTTGGTGACAGAGTAAGACTCTGTCTCAAAAAAATAAAATAAGCCAGAGCAATCAGGCAAGAAAAAGAAATAAAGGGGATTCAATTAGGAAAGGAGGAAGCCAAACTGTCCCTATTTGCAGACGACATGATTGTATCTCTAGAAGACCCCATCGTCTCAGCCCAAAATCTCCTGAAACTGATAAGCAACTTCAGCAAAGTCTCAGGATAAAAATCAATGTGCAAAAATCACAAGCATTCCTATACACCAATAACAGACTTAAAGAAAGCCAAATCAAGAACAAAACTGCCATTCACAATTGCTACAAAGAGAATAAAATATCTAGGAATACAACTAACGAGGAATGTAAAGGACCTCTTCAAGGAGAACTACAAACCACTGCTCAACGAAATAAGAGAGGACACAAACAGAGGGAGAAACATTCCATGTTCATGGTTAGGAAGAATCCCTATCGCAAAAATGGCCATTACTTCCCAAAGTAATTTACAGATTCAATGCTATCCCCATCAAGCTACCAATGACCTTCTTCACAGAACTGGAAAAAAACACCTTAAACTTCATATGGAACCAAAAGACAGCCTTCATAGCCAAGTCAATTCTAAGCAAAAAGAACAAAGTGGGAGGCATCACACTACCAGAATTCAAACTATACTACAAGGCTACAGTAATCAAAACAGCATGGTACTGGTACCAAAACAGAGGCCTCGGAGGCAAAACAACATATCTACAACCATCCGATCTTTGACAAACCTTACAAAAACAAGCAATGGGGAAAGGATTCCCTGTTTAATAAATGTTGGGAAAGCTGGCTAGCCATGTGCAGAGAGCAAAAACTGGACCCCTTCCTGACACCTTACACTAAAATTAACTCCAGATGGATTAAAGACTTAAACATAAGACCCACACTGTAAAAATCCTAGAAGAAAATCTAGGCAAAACCATTCAGGACATAGGCGTAGACAAGGACTTCATCACCAAAACACCAAAAGCATTGGCAACAAAAGCCAAAATAGACAAATGAGACCTAATCAAACTCCACAGCTTCTGCACAGCAAAAGAAACAGTCATTAGAGTGAATCTGCAACCAACAGAATGGAAAAAATTTTTGAAGTTTACCCATCTGACAAAGGGCTGATATCCAGAATTTACAAAGAACTAAAACAGATTTACAAGAACAAAACAAACAAGCCCATTCAAAAGTGGGCGAAAGATATGCATGGACACTTTACAAAAGAAGACATACATGAGGCCAACAAACATATGAAAAAATGCTCATCATCACTGGTCATTAGAGAAACGGAAATCAAAACCACATTGAGATACCATCTTATACCAGTTAGAATGGCGATCATTAAAAAAATCAGGAGACAACATATGCTGGAGAGGATGTGGAGAAATAGAACACTTGGGCCAGGCGCAGTGGCTCACGCCTGTAATCCCAGCACTTTGGGAGGCGGAGGCGTGTGGATCACGAGGTCAAGAGATCGAGACCATCCCCCCAAGAGATGATGAAACCCCATCTCTACTAAAAATACAAAAATTAGCCGGGTGTGGTGGCACGCACCTGTAGTCCCAGCTGCTCAGGAGACTGAGGCAGAAGAATCACTTGAACCCAGGAGGCAGAGGTTGCAGTGAGCCGAGACTGCGCCACTGCACTCCAGCCTGGTGATAGAGCAAGACTCCATCTCAAAAAACAAAACAAAACAAACAAAAACGAAATAGGACACTTTTACACTGTAGGTGGGAGTATAAATTAGTTCAACCATTGTGGAAGACAGTGTGACGATTCCTCAAGGACCTAGAAATAGAAATTCCATTTGATCCAGCAATCCCATTACTGAGTATATATCCAAAGGACTATAAATCGTTCTACTATAAGGACACATGCACACGAATGTTCATTGCAGCACTGTTCACAATAGCAAAGACCTGGAACCAACCCAAATGCCCATCGATGATAGACTGGACAGGGAAAATGTGGTACATATACACCATGGAATATTATGCAGCCATCAAAACCAATGAGGTCGTGTACTTTATAGGGACATGGATGAACCTGGAAACCATCATTCTCAGCAAACTGACACAAGAACAGAAAAACACTGCATGTTCTCACTCATAGGTGGGTGTTGAACAATGAGAACACATGGACACAGGGAGGGGAGCATCACACACTGGGGTCTGTTGGGGGGAAAATAGGGGAGGGACAGTGGGGGGTGGGGAGTTGGGGAGAAATAGCATGGGAAGAAATGCCAGAAATAGGTGAAGGGGAGGAAGGCAGCAAATCACACTGCCATGTGTGTACTTGTGCAACAATCTTGCATGTTCTTCACATGTACCCTAAAACCTAAAATGCAATAAATAAAAATTAAAAATTAAAAAAAATAAAATAAAGCAAAAAAAAATAACTTTGGGGAAGTGAGGCCCACTCCTGGAAGCATTCAGAGGTGCAAAGTGACAACTATTTATTAAGTACCTATTGTGTGCCAGAGCCTGTGTTATGTACTGTATATACTTTGCTTTTAACTTTTATAAAACTAGGTGAATAATGGTCCCTACTTCTTTTTCCTTTTTCTGAGATGGAGTCTTGCTCTGTCACCCAGGCTGGAGTGCAGTGGCACGATCTCAGCTCACTGCAATCTCTGCCACCCAAGTTCAAGCAATTCTCCTGCTTCAGCCTCCAAGTAGCTGTGATTACAGACATGCACACAGCTGTGCCACCACACACGACCAATTTTTGTATTTTTAGTAGAGATGGGGTTTCACCATGTTAGGCTGGTCTCAAACTCCTGACCTCATGATCCACCCACCTCAGCATCTCAAAGTGCTGGGATTACAGATGTGAGCCACGGTGCCCAGCCAATGGTCCCTACCTCTTAGGGATATTGTGAAGATTCAATGGGGCAGGGCTGGGCACACAGAAGTGCCCCCTAGTGCTAGCTGCCAACATGCCCCACATGGTGTTAACCTGGCCCAGGCATGAGGCAAAGGGCACCAGGGATGCCATCTCTGCAGATGCCTCTGGCTGCCAGGTGGCCCAGCTCTCACCTGCTCACAGAGGAGCTGCAGGCAGTAGGGATGGCTGAAGTTCTCCCGTGGGTAGAACACCTGGAGGAGGCACAGAAGAGGGATGATCAGTGGGTCTGGTGCCTCTGCCCAATCAGCCTCTGCCCTCCCAGGCCTGGAAAACCAGCCTTGAGACGATGAGCTGTGGGGACACTCACATCCTGCCCCCTCTCTGTCAGCCCAAGGAGGCCAGGCCAGGCCCCACCCTCCTGCCCACCTCCTTTCGTAGGAACAGCTTCCAGGGGGTGCCGGTGTAGGAGAAGCACACGCTGCCAGAGGGCTCAAGGAGCTGGGTGGAGAGCCCCTGGTCCTCCATGGGCTGCGTTGAGCCTGGCAGAGAGGAGCGGGCGAGGAGCCTCAGCGAGGGGCTGCAGAGCCAGAGTGATGGGGGCAGGAAAGGGAAGACCTTCGTCCCCAAGAGCCCTCCCAGGGCCCTGCTCCCGCAGCCTCCAGCTGCCCCACTCCCTTGGCACCATCTCCACCTCCATTTCTGGCCGGAAACTCCCTGGCATCCCTGGGGCTCGTAGGCCCTCTATGACCACGTCAGCCAGGGCCACTGACTTCCTCACAGAGCTGTCAGGGACAACACCCTGTGTGCGATACCACTTTCTCGCAGAGCTGTCAAGTGTCACAACACCCTGTGTGTGACAGCCTCTCAATGACAGCCCCAAAGGCGCCAGGCCCTGCCCTGGGTGGGAACGCGGAAGCTGGGGCTCCCCATGCACAGATGCTCCAAAGTCCGGAAGGCCAAGTAGCTGGCCTCAGCCATGCGGAAATGCCTTCAGCCCTGGGCACCAAGAGGCTGGGCAAACCCCACCCCTTCCCCTGCGAAACCCACGGTGCAGGGGAAATGTTGTTCCTTACGAAGATGCCCCACGGAAAGGGTCTCTGGGTCCTTGGGCGGAAGCAATGGTGGCGCTGGTGGAGGTGGGGGAGTCTGGGCAGTGGGCAGGTTCTGGCCAAACAGGTCCAGAAGGGGCCCCTGCTTTTCCTTGATGGAGCCTGAGGGCCCAGGCTGTATCGAGGCCTTGGGTCGAGGAGCCACAGGTGGCGGGGGGCCCTTCCCTGGGCCAGGGGTCAGCATCTGCGGGGAAACAGAGAAAGCACATGGGCTGAGTCACGGCACAAAGCCAAGTTTGCCTCAGAGAGCCTCATGTCCCCCAGGGCAGCAGCACACACTCTGTGGGGGACAGGCTGGGGTACTCACCAACGGGGACAAGTGGGCACCATTGATACCCAGCTTGGCCAGAGCCTCGTCCTTGGGGTCACTTTTCTTCAGGAAAGCTTTGGGAGGCCTTGTGGGAGAAATAAGAGGTCAGCAGGTCCATAGAGTAATTCCCTGAGGAGCCAGACAGCCCCAGCCACCTCCTCCAGGGGCACCTGGATGGCTGCACGGGCACAGGCACGGGGCCTGGACGGCTCTGGTACATGCGGATGATGTTGCCAATTTCCCTGCTGGGCTGTGGCCGCTTGGGCTTGGGGTCTAAGCTGCGCACCACAGTCCCCCTGCCTTGGGCCAGCCCTTGGCTCCGGCCCTTGGTTCCTGCCTCCTTGGCTGGCTCAGCCTCAGCCTCTTTTGCAGCTTTGGCCCCACCTTGCTTCAGTGGCTTCTTCACGATGCAGGGAGGAGGAATAGTGGATGGTGCTGACCAGGAAAACAGGAAAGATGGTTAAACGCTGTGCAGAGCCACAGGAGCCCCAGGCCCTGCCCAGCTCCCCACAACCTGCGCTCCTGTCCTCTTCTTGCTCCTCCTGATCTTCTTCCTCCTCCTCTTCCTCCTGCTCCTCCCCCTGGGGGATCTGGATCTTGGCTGGGGGCTTCATTGTCCTCACTGTGATCTGTGGCTGCCCTGCAAGTGTCAGATGCCTTCAAAGTTACCCACGCTGGCCCAGCTGGGTTTCTGGATGGGCCGTACCAACGCTGGGGAACAGAGAATACCCCACCCTCCCTGGCCCAGGCTCAGGGCACTAGCCCCATCCCTGCATGGGCCTGCCACCCCACACACCCTCACCCATCTTCTGGAAATAGTTCCGTTTCTGCTGAAAGCTCTTGGGCCGACAGAGCCTGTCTTCAGCCTCCTCGGAGGTCTCCTGGCAGGAGCAGAAGTGAGTGGCAGCCCAGCCAGACCAGGTGCCACACTCACCCCACCCCTCGGGTCCCCAGGCCCAGGCCAGCAGCCTCTTCCCTGCATCCACCTGCTCGCCCTGCCCATGTCCCCACTCCTGCAACCCCCATTCCCACACCGCTTCCTGAGACCATGGTTGCCTCCTCACCCTTCGACTGCCACCCTCTGATTCCAGGGCATGCTGTGACTCCTCTCGGGGTGTGGGGGGCTTCTTGGGCTTGGAGGTGATGGCCGAGGGTGGGGCCTGGGATGCAGCCTCAGAGGCCTGAGCCCGCTGCTGCTGCTGCTGCCGGGTCTGCTGCTCCAGGGACAGGTTCATGGCCTGTGCTGTCATCTGCTGGGCCTGATGCAGGAGAAGCAGCTAGTTCAGAGCATCGTCCCCTAGCTGCAGACCTGCCCTCCACCAGGCAGCCCTAGGACCCTGCCAACGCTCACCAGGATCAGCGCCTGCTGGTTGATGAAGTTCTGCTGCTGGACAGCCAGCTGCCCTGCGTCCAGGCTGGGAAACAGAGGCTGGGCGGGCTGCGGCGGCACCACCACGGCTGTGAGGGTGGCAGGCGGCCAGAGCAGTGGGCATCACGGCGAGCCTTGATGCCTGCCGCCCACTGTGTACTCTGGACTCCTGGCAGGACCCTCCCTCCTCCAGTCCCAGAGCTGGTGGCTGCTCTCCTGAGAAGGGACCCTGGTGCCCCCAGCCCAGCCTTACGTGGCATGGCGGGGACTGCGCCCATCGCTGGCATCATTGGCATGGGTGCAGGCACCATGCCTGGCTGGTATCCAGGCATCTGAATCATTCCTGGGTACACTGTGGGAACACGCCCTCCTCGTCAGTCCCTGCCTAGTCCCATGTGTCACCTCCCTCCAGCCCCAGGCACAGAGAAGAGCATCGGACACTGGGGTGCTGGCCAGGGCACCAGTTGCCACTGCCAGAGGAGTCCCAGGCCATGCCTGCCATGCTGCTGGGCCCTGAGGCCCTGGGTGAGGCATCAGCCCTGCACTCACCCATGGGGTAGCCCTGCTGCATGGGCCCAATGGCGCCCCCTCCCTTCATGCGGCTGCTCAGAGTATGGCTTTGTTCCAGATCCTGAAGAGACAATGGTCACAGGTCAGAGTGAGAGACCTGAGGAAAATAGAAGGGGCAGCAGGTGCCCCAGGGAGTGGGGGCAGAGGTATGTGGGCTGTGCAGGACTCACGCTGCAGCTGGGGGAGATCACTGGCTGGAAGATGTCGTCCAGGAAACTGTCCAGGCTCCCAGACTTCTGGGCCTCCCCTGTGGGGCAGGGAGAGGATTCGTGCTGTGGCCTGGGGCATGGGACTTCCCATACTCTGCCAACCTCCATGTGCCACTCCAGTCTTACCTGTGTGGCCCCTGCTCGGCAGTGTTGGGGCTGGACCTGGAGGGGGTCCTGGGGGCAGTGAGGGGGCCTGGATGCCAGGGGCAGGGGGGATGGCCTCGGCTCTGTAGGAAAGGGGATTTAGCTAAGGGCGTGGCCAAGGCTCGGGGGCACCCAGGCTGGGTCAAAGGGTAGAAGCTGCTGCGGGGGTCACTTCATGGGTGGAAGGGCTGGGTCTGCAGCAGCTGCTATAAACCCCTGGGTATGACAGGGTGGCTGTGGGGTTTCCCTGCAGGAGCAGACCAGGGAGAAGGGAGCTGGATGGCACCTACAAGCCGAGGGGAGTGATGGGGTAGCTGCGGGGACCAGCTGGGTCCCCCAGGTCCTCAGTTTGGCTGATCAGGTCCAGCACAAAGTCGCAGCCAGCCAAATCCTGCCATTCATCCCTGGAGTGCAGTGACACCGACCAGCCCCGAGGAGGCGCCTCCAGGCCTCTGGGTGGAAGCGGGGGGGGGGGGGGGGGGGGGGGTGGGGGGGGGGGGTAGGGGAGGGGCAGTCAGCAAGGCAGGCAGCCATCCAGAAGGGGCAAGGACCCCAGGGTGGGGGGGGGGGGAAGGGGAGGGGGCTGGGGAAGGGAGAGTGGCCCTGGAACTGCCTGGACTGGGACCCAGGTTTGCTCAGTAGCTGGGCCTGCCCCCTCCACACCTCACGGCCCTCCGTTTCCACAAGGGCTCCAGAGCAGGCATATATTTTCTGAGCTACTGAGTTAGAATCTGGGCTGTGGGAGCTCCCACATCCCTCATTCCTAATCTGCTCCCTGGTCCCCATCACCATATGCAGTCTGGCCTCTGCCCACCCTAGGGCACCTCCCACCCCTGCCCCCGGCCTGTGAGATTGGGTTTGGAGGAGGGTACAGGACAATGGTCACTCTGGCCACACTGTTTCCCATCCTGGGTCCCCATACCTGCTCTGCAGGATCCACCCGGCCAGCTGCTCCCCCGTGGTCCAGGACTCCACCTCGGCTGAATAGCACTCCTCTGCAGGGGTGCAGGGGGCGGGGGCAAGAGTGAGGGACAGCAGGGTCCACCCTGACGCAAAGGTGCTGCTGTCCCCATGAGGGTTTCAAAAGCAGGACAAAGGGAGGGAGATCAGGGTCATTGAGTACAGGGCAGCAGGAAGGTTGGGGCAGGAAGGGGTTCCAGGGAGGGCAGGGGGTGGGCTGGCTCCACTTCAGGCCTGGGAGCCCTCACCACTGAAGGTAAACACGTCCAGCGCCATGCGGCCCCGCCGCCATCCAGCCAGCCACTCCAGCTGGGTCGGGGGGTGGGCCCGAGTGGCCCCAGGGGCCAGCTGCGACTGCTCCAAGGCCCCCAGGAGCTTGTGCTGGCACAGTGCCGCCATGCCCCTGGGGGCCTGGTCGGACACAAACCTGCAGGATGGGCACAGGCGGTGGTAGAGACTAGAGATCCAGTGGCCCCACCCACCAGGTCCCCACCTCCCAGGCCCCTTACTTGAGCAGCGGCTTCTGCAGGACAGGCAGTGGGGGAAAGGCACTGAGCAGGACAGCCATGAGGGCCCAGCCACGCTGGCTCTGCTGCTCATCCCGGTTCTGCCACAGCTGGGCCACCAGCTGGCTGAAGAGCTCATTCCGCAGCCCTGGCCGGAGCTGCCCCTGCCGCACCAGGTACGTGCCCATGGTCTGCCTCTGCCAGGATTCCAGGGATCCGTCCCCCAGGAGCCGCAGCATCTGCCAACAGGTGAGGGCAGGAGGTACAAGGCTCCCAGGCACCTGTGCCATGCCTTCGAGGGCCCATCCTGTCCCTTCTACAATGTGTCACTCACCACTCTGTTGATATCCAGGGCATGCTGAGGGTTCTCTCCGTCCAGCTGGGTTAGGGGCTTGGACAGTGGCTGCCCCGGCATAGGCAGGGATGGCTCCTGCAAGGAAGGAGGCCCCAGTCCACGCTAGCCAGCTGTCACACAGCGCCAGGGAGCCCCACTGGAGCAGGCACCTTGGGAGAGGCAGAGGGCTGGGCAGAAATGTATCTGAATGCTCTTTTTCTTTCTGAGGCAGAGTCTTGCTCTGTTGCCCCGAATGGAATGCAGTGGCACAATCTTAGCTCATTGCACCCTCCACCTCCCAGGCAGGTTCAAGTGATTCTCCTGTCTTAGCCTCCTGAGTAGCCGGGATTACAGGCACCTGCCGCCACACCTGGCTAATTTTTGTATTTTGAGTAGAGACAGGGATTCACCTGTTGGCCAAGCAGGTCTCAAACTCTTGACCTCAGGTGATCCGCCCACCTTGGCCTCCCAAAGTTCTGGGATTACAAGCGTGAGCCACCATGCCCAGCCTATATGTGCAGTTTTGAATCCTGCGTTTGCATTTACTGCTGTAACCTGGCCAGTTTCCCTTGTCAACAAACTCTTTAAAGACCTGACTTCAAAAGCAGGGCACTACTGCTCACTGGTACAATAAAGGTGTGGCATTGTGGATCTAAATAACTTCCCTCATTCAATAACACCAATTGTTATCACCAACAACACTCTGTGGTGAGACATTTACATTCAACTGTTATTTTCAGAGCAATTCGGCACCATTCATAGCCCCAACGACTGGGGAGGGAGGAGGGAAAGGGCTGAAAGCAGGGGAGGGGGGGAAAACACAGCTTCTGCCAGGCGGGTGCTAACTCAGAACAATGAGGCCAGTGGGAAGAGTCTAGGCCTAGGTGCCCACCTGAAAGCCGATGGAAACGAAGCTGGAGAAAGGAAACCGGTCGATGTCTGGTGGGAGACTCAGGTTGGGCCGGGCGGGAACCTCAGGGGGCAGGGACTCAGTAATGCTCCCAGCTAGGGCATCTTGATGGCCTAGGAACAAGCACCGGGAGGCAGCCCAGAAACACCCAGGTGTGGTACCTGGCCCTGGGACCACCTCCACCCCTCAGCAAGAGCCATCAGTCCCTGTCCACAGGGACCCGAGCACTGAGCTCAGGGGAGCCTGGAGCATCAGAGGGAGGGGCAACAGGGGACAGGCCCACCCCGTGGTCAAGGGACAGGAGAGGGGGTCCTAACAAGAGGACACCAACAAGGCTTACCTTCTGCCATCCTCAGCATGACGGCCAGCTCAGCCGGGATCTCCAAGCGCCCCAGCTCCTGGCAGAGAGGATCCATTTACCCAGGACCCACAGGAGGGGGCTAGGGACCAGTGTCTCTCCCCACCCCTTCAACCCCAAGATTATAAACATCCCCTCCAAAACCAGGGATTTTTTTTTCTTTTTGAGATGGTCTCCCTCTGTCACCCAGGCTAGAGTGCAGTGGTGCAATCACGGCTCACTGCAGCCTTGACCTCCTAGGCTCAAACTCACGCCATCCTCCCACCTCAGCCTCCTGAGTAGCTGAGACTACAGGCATGTGCTACTGTGCCCAGCTAATTTTTATTGTTTTTTGTAGAGATGGAGTCTTGCCATGTTGCCCAGGGTGGTCTCAAATTCTTGGGCTCAAGCAATCCTCCCATCTCGGCCTCAAAGTGCTGGGATTATAAGGGTGAGCCACCATGCCCAGCCTAAGACCAAGGATTCTGACCCTGGAACTCAAACCAACAAAGCCACAAGGACCCTCTGTGAGAAACCAAGAGCCAAGGGCACCCCAGTCCTCTTCTCAGGAGGTGCAATGCATGGCCCTGATGGACAAGACCCATAGCAGCACCCTGGCAGCCCCTAAGCCGCGCCAGTCTCTGCAGGATCATAGCCCCACGTAGCACCCACTCATCTTCCAGGCCACCTACCATGCTTGGCACTCTCTCTGAGGCCCTTCTGCTGCTGTGCCAGCCCCGCCAATGCCCAAGCTGTTGGAGGAGATGTAGGAAGAGCTGATGCCTCCCATGTGAGTCACCTGGGGGCACCTCCCCAGCTCTGAAGTTCAGCTGTCCCCTCCTGCCCCTGGGAGGTTCTAAGTAAAGGAGTGAGAACAGATCAGGAGGGATCACCAACCTCAGTGCTGTGGGCGTCCCTGCCCATCTGCCAGGGCACCGGGAAGAGGGCAGGAAGACGGGAAGAAATGGTCCCAGGGGACAAAGTTCAGCCAGGGAGGGGCCAGAGAGGAGGTAGCACGTGGGCACTGACCTTTGAGCCGCTATATGGACCTTAGATCAGAGTCATCAAGCAAAAGAGGGGAGCAGAATTGGCCCAGGGGAGGTCTGAAAGGGATGGGAACTCCAGGCAAGAGGGAGGAGCCAGGCCCTAGGGAGAGTGGCAGGGATGGAGGAAGACAGCACCTCCCAGGGGCCCTGCCTACCCTGGCCAGAGGGAAAAGGGGCAGATCAAGGAGCGCTGTCTCTAAAGCTGCAATCCTTTCGAGGCTGGGCCAACAGGGTAGATGCTGCTGGGATTTGGCCGGCTTGGCCAGCCCAGGCAGCCTGGCTTCTACCCTCCCCAAGCTCCTGCACCTGCAGTCTCTGCCGCCTCTGAAGCAGGGGCTGGGCCACCAGCAGGATGGTGTTCAGCTGTCCCAGGGCTGACCGCCGCCGGAGGCACCACTTCCTGGAGGCCGGGAGAGGGAGGGGTCGAAATGAGGAGTCCAAACTTCTGCTTCCTGACGGGCACTGGAATCCCCTAAGCCTGGACATTCATGTAAAAACTGTTTCTGGACCAGAGAAGCCCTGGATGCTTCACAGAAACAACAGAGGAAGAACAGGACACTTCAAAAGAGCAAGTGTGAGCAAGGCTGTGGTGGCTCACACCTGTAATCCCAGCACTTTGCAAGGCCAAGGCAGGTGGATCACTTGAGGTCAGGAGTTCAAGACCAGCCTGGGCAACATGGCAAAACTCTGTCTCTACTAAAAATACAAAAATTAGCTGGGCGAAGTGGCATGCACCTGTGATCCCAGCTCCTCAGGAGGCTGAGGTACGAGAATCCCTTGAATCCGGGAGGCGGAGGTTGCAGTGAGCCTGGATCTCACCATTGTACTCCAGCCTAGGCGACACAGCAAGACTCCATCTCAAAAAAAAGGAAAAAAAACTGTTAAATTGAGAGACTGTTTAGCCTGAGGGATTAAGATCTGACTCTGAGCCTGGATTACCTGGGTTCAAATCATTCCCTGTGTGCACACTGATCAAAAAAAAAAAAAAAAAAAGTCATTTCCCTTAGCTGGGCATGGTAGCTCATGCCTGTAATCCCAGCACTCTAAGAGGCTGAAAAAGGAGAATTGCTTGAGGCCAGTTGTGCAAGACCAGCCTGGGCAACATAGTGAGACCTCATCTCTACAAAAAAGTTTTTTTAAATTAGCCAGGCATGACAGTGTGTCCTCGTAGTCCTAGCTACTTGGGAGGCTGAGGTAGGAGCTATGACTGGGGTCACTGCTCTTTAGCCTGGATGACAAAGCCAGACCCTGTCTTGTTAACACACACAAAAAAAGCAGCAAAACTTATTAAAAAGTAACATTGGGCCAGGTGCGGTGGCTCACGCCTGTAATACCAGTACTTCGGGAGGCCGAGGCAGGCGGATCACAAGGTCAAGAGATTGAGACCATCCTGGCCAACATGGTGAAACCCTGTCTCTACTAAAAATACAAAAATTAGCCAGGTGTGGTGGCGCATGCCAGTAGTCCCAGTTAATTGGGAGGCTGAGGCAGGAGAATCACTTAAACCTGAGAGGTGGAGGTTGTAGTGAGCCAAGATGGCATCACTGCACTCCAGCTTGGCGACAAAGCAAGATTCTGTCTAAAAAAAAAAAAAAGTAACATCATTGGCTGGGTGCAGTAGCTCATATTTGTATCACACCTGTAATCCTTGTACCTTGGGAGGATGAAGTGGGAAGATCACTTGAGACCAGGAGTTTGAGACCAGCCTATCCAACATGGTGAAACCCTGTCTCTACTAAAAATACAAAAAAGGCCAGGTACAGCAGTAACCCCAGCACTTCGGGAGGCCGAGGTGGGTGGATCATGAAATCAGGAGTTCTAGACCAGTCTGGCCAACATAGTGAAACCCTGTCTGTACCAAAAATACAAAAATTAGCTGGGCATGGTGGCAAGCACCTGTAGTCCCAGCTATTGAGAGGCTGAGGCAGGAGAATCACTTGAACCCAGGAGGCAGAGGTTGAGACCATGCCATTGCACTCCAGCCTTTTTGGGACTCCATCTCAAAAAAAAAAAAAAAAACAGTGCTGGCATGATGGCTCATGCCTGAAATCCCAGCACTTTGTGAGGCCAAGGTGGGCATATCACTTGAGGTCAGGAGTTCGAGACCAGCCTGGCCAACATGGTGAAACCCCATCTTAAAAAAAAAAAAAAATTAGCCAGGCATGGTGGCATATGCCTATAATCCCAGCTACTCCAGAGGCTGAGGCAGGAAAACCATTTGAAACCAGGAGTTGGACTTTGCAGTGATCTGAGATCACACTGAGATTACAGGTGTAATCTTAGGTGACAGAGCAAGAGTCTGTCTCAATAATAATAAATAAATAAATAAACAAATAAAGGCTGGGTGCGGTGGCTCATGCCTGTAATCCCAGTACTTTGGGAGGCCGAGGTGGGCGGATCACCTGAGGTCAGGAGATCGAGACCAGGCTGGCCAACATCATGAAACCCCATCTCTACTAAAAATACAAAAATTAGCTGGGCATGGTGGCAGGCACCTGTAAATCCCAGCTCCTTGGGAGGCTGAGGCAGGAGAATCACTTGAACCCAGGAGGCGGAGGTTACAGTGAGCCAAGATTGCATCACTGCACTCCAGCCTGGGCGACAGAGCAAGGCGCTGTCTCAAAAAAGAAAAACAGACTAGAACAGATACATGTTGATCTGTAGTCAGAGAAGACTTATTCATAAGTGAAAATGTAGAAACAACCCAATCGTCCATCCATGGATGAATGGATAAACAAAATGTGGCACATCCCCACGATGGAACAAAATTCAGCCATAAAAAGGCATGAAGCTTTCTTTTTAAAAATTAATTTTTAGGCCAGGAACAGTGTCTCACACCTGTAATTCCAGCACATTGGGAGGCCGAGGCAAGCAGATCACCTGAGGTCAGGAGTTTGAGACCAGCCTGGCCAACATGGTGAAACCCCATCTTGACTAAAAACACCAAAAAAAAAAAAAAAAAATTAGCCAGCTTGGCGGTACAGGCCTGTAATCCCAGCTACTCAGGAGGCAGAGTCAGAACTGCTTGAACCTGGGAAGTGGAGATTGCAATGAGCTGAGATCACAGCACTATACTCCTGCCTGAGTGACAGAGTGAGACTCCATCTCAAAATAATATTTTTTATTTATTTTTGAGATGGAGTTCCATTCTTGTTGCCCAGGCTGGAGTACAATGGCATGATCTTGACTCACTGCAACCTCTGCCTTCCAGGTTCAAGCAATTCTCTTGCCTCAGCCTCCCCAGTAGCTGGAATTACAGGCATGTGCCACCACACCTGGCTAATTTTGTATCTTTTTTTTTTTTTTCTTGAGACAGAGCCTCGCCCTGTTGCTCACACTGGAGTGCAGTGGCACGATCTTGGCTCACTGCACTCTCCACCTCCTAGGTTCAAGCAATTCTGCATCAGCCTCCTGAATAGCTGAGATTACAGGCACAGGCCACCATGCCCGGCTAATTTTTGTATTTTTAGTAGAGATGGGGTTTCACCTTCTTGGTCAGGCTGGTCTTGAACTCCTCACCTCATGATCCACCTATCTTGGCCTCCCAAAGTGCTGGAATTACAGTCATGAGCCACTGCGCCCAGCCTAATTTTTTATTTTTAGTACAGATGAAGTTTCTCCATGATCATCAGGCTGGTCTGGCTCCCGACCTCAGGTTATCCACCTGCCCCAGCCTCCCAAAGAGCTGCAATTACAGGAATGAGCCACCGCACCCCGCCTATTTTCAATTTTTGTTTTTGCGATGGAGTCTCACACCATTGCCCAGGCTGGAGTGTAGTGGTGCAATCTCGGCTCGCTGCAACCTCCACCTTCCAGTTTCAAGAAATTCTCCTGCTTCAGCCTCCCGAGTAGCTGAGATTACAGGCACCTACCACCATGCCCCACTAATTTTTGTATTTTTACTAGAGACAGAGTTTCACTCTGGTGAAAGTGGCCAGGCTGGTGTCAATCTCCTGACCTCAGGGGATTTGCCTGCCTCGGCTTCCCAAAGTGCTGGGATTACAGGTGTGAGCCACCACACCCAGCCCTAATTCTTTATTTTTAGCCCTGAAGCCTGGAACTGAATGAAGTTCTGACACATGCTACAACATGGATAAACTTTGAAACATGATGCTAAGTGAAAGAAGCCAGCCATAAAAGGAAGTGTTGTATGAGTCAACTTACACAGAATACCTAGAACGGGCAGCGTCAGAGAGACTCAGGTGGACTGAAAGTTACAGGGGAATGGAGGGAATTGTTACTGCTTAATGGGTCCAGAGTTCCTGTTTGCAGGATGAAAAAGTTTTGGAAATAGAGAGTGGAGATGCCTGGCTCCCCTGGTGTTCTCTACCCTGGCACTGTCTTCACTTTATTCTCAGCCCTCGAGTTACTCTCAGGGATATTGACTGGCTGGTTTACCATCTGAATCCAACTCCCCAACTAGCCTTGGATGCCCTGTCTCTGGCACCTCCAGCTCTGCCACCAGCATCAGGCCCAGAGTAAAGGAGGCAGATGGTCAGCCAACAGCTGTTGGAGGAATGCGTGAAGACGGGCTATGTGGATGAATGAGAGACGATTAGGTGAGAAGTGGGAGGGTCATATTACAGGACAGAGAAGTCTAAAGTCACTGCAGGGTAAAAGTCTGGCCTACAGGCTCGGTGACCCACGCCTGCAATCCCAGCACTTTGGGAGGCTGAGGCAGGAGGATCGCCTGAGGTCAGGAATTCAAGATCAGCCTGACCAACATGGAGAAACCCCATCTCTACTAAAAATACAAAATTAGTCAGGCACAGTGGTACATGCCTGTATTCTCAGCTACTCAGGAGGCTGAGGCAGGAGAATCACTTGAACCCAGGAGGCACAGGTTGCGGTGAACCAAGATCGTACCACTGAACTCTAGGCTGGGCAACAGGAGCGAAACTCCGTCTCAAAGAAAACAAAAAAAGTCTGGCCTAAATCAGCCCTGGTTTTGCCATGTTGGCCAGGCTGGTCTCGAATCCCTGATCTCATGATCTGGCCTAAATCAGGCTGGGAGGCTGGGGAAGTAGGCAGGGCCTTACACAACATGATCCATGCTTTGAAAAGATGACTGTTGCCAGACTAGAAAAGACAGAATGATAAAGGAGTCAGGACCATAGGTTCAGGTGGCCTCAGCAGGTAATGAGTTTCTCATGACTGGGGTATTCAAGCAGAGGCTGCGTGGGTATGGGCAGGAATGACGTCAAGGAGTCAAACGCCGACGGGATGGCGCCGGGGCAGGGTGATTTGCCTTGAGGCCTATGTCTCCCCAATCCTGCCCCACCACCTGGAGGACAAGCCCACAGCCTCACCCCACCCACTTCAGCCCTGGCTCCAACTCCTGCAGACCTGGCCTGGAACCCACGCACACGAGCCTGCATCCAGAGCAGGAGGCGCTGGCCGGAGATGCAGGTGTGAAGGCCGCGGTGCAGGCTGAGCAGGGCCTGGGAGCGCTGCTGGGCCCGGAGCTCCTCCAGCTGCTGCCAGCCCTGCTCCCGCAGCAGGACCTGTGGGCAGAGGACCGGGGCCTGCCTGCTGTCCTCCTCCAGTCTCAGCCTCCTCCCTTCCAGCCGCCAAGCCTTTTGTTCTTCTGGGGTGCTGGGGTCAGCCTGCCACCCAGCCCTTCTGTCTCCCACCATTTGTATGGACCCCCAAATCCTGGGTTTGTCCCTTTTGGCCCAGAATGCATCTCTCCTTTCCCAATCATGTTGCCCTCTGCACACAGGGACACACCCACCCACCTTGGTGGCTCCGAGGTGACAGAGAGGTGATTTGGCCCCCAGCACCTGGCTCAGGATGGTACCACACTTCTCCCGCTCAGAGAGGTCTTCCAGCCCTTCTGACCCCAGGGCCCGGAACCTGCTCCAAAGAAGGAGCTGAGGTCAGAACTGCCAGGAACTCCTTCCACACTTGTGTGACATCCTGCTCCTAGATCATTCAACAATTTGGAAGGTGCCTGCTCTATGCCAGGTGCTCAGCTGGGTGCGGAGATCCTGCAGTGAACCTGGGCAGGGAGGGCTTTTGTGCTGGAGCTCAGGGGAAGACAGGTGAGCCTGGTGTGCTGGGGAGGCACAAGGGCTGGTTCTGGGCCACGGAAGCGCCAGGAATGTGATTCCCAAGGCCTCAGTCTCCTCGCCACCCAGAACTGTGGGTCTCAAGACAAGTTCATGGAAGGGAGGGAGGAGCATGGCAGGAAGGGATGGGTGGGGGAGTGTTTAAGGCCATTTCATAGGTCCGGATCGTGGTCCCAGCTAGCTCAATGGGCACTCAATAGTCTGTACGAAGCAAGCGCTATGCAGGTTCTGGGGACATGTGGGTGACAGTCTGTGGTCCCAGGAGGCCACAGTACATCAGGGAATGGCACAGATCAGCAGACCTGGTCTGTGCTGGGTGGAGTTGTACCTGGAGGTTCCTCTCACCCAGCTTCCGGGCTCCTTGGCGGAGGTGACAACTGTTATAGCTGGTAGGTTTCCAGATGGCAGAGACAAAAGGTGCCCCACCCTGGAACTTCTCAGGATCTGACTCAAGGCTGGGCACACCCATCCCTACTGCCTGCCTTCGGCTCAGTCCCCAGCCAGGCTGTCCCATTGCTAAGGCCATCACAGACTAAGGAGGTCCACGGAGCCCTGAAGTGAGGCCACTGCTCCTGGTTGCTGCTCCTCGCAGCTGCCCCTCTCTTCTGAAGCAGCTGCCAGCCCAGCTGGCCTGGATGTCAACGAGAAGTGATTCCACCTGCCCCCTCTGTCCCTGTCCTTGAGGAAAACTCCAGCCCTTCAGAGGATTCCCTTCAGAGGATTCCCAAGAGGCCATCCAGTCAATAACCAAAGGCCAGACGGGCAAACAACGAAACGGACAGTGTCACCAGCTTCTCTCAAGGTTTCTGAACTCTGGGAACAGAGTTGCCTCTGGTGTTCCTGCCACCCCACCCCTCCTGCCACCACACTCCTCCTGCCCTTCTGAAAAGCTCCCACTCTCACTCCATCGCCCTCCCATCTCCCTGCTTCAGCCTGCACTTCCTGGACAGCTGCTGTGAGCACTAGATCACGAGCCCCGCCCAGGGCAGGTACTGCTCCCACCTCATCTCCCGTGCCCAGGCATCAGCACTGGAGATGTCTGCGGAAAGGAGGACTCACACATGCGCCGAGGGATGGTGAATGGTAGGAGAGATGGGGAGGAGAGAGAAGGAGGGTTGGGCGCTAGGTCCAGTCCTGGGCAGAGTGAGTCCATCTCCACCCAGAAGGACCCCCGGGGCTGCCAGTCACTCCTGGGGGCCTCCTAGTCAGTCCTGCCCCGAGGGGTTGGGCCCCACCTGGTCAGGAAGGCCTCAAAGGGTAAGCGCACGGGGAAGTTGGCACTGCGGGTGCCCACAGTCTCCAGGATGGCTGCCTGGTGCAGTTGTTCTGCCACATGTCCCACGTCAAAGAGGCCTGGATACTGTGGCCACAAGACAGAGACAAGGACAGCTGGAGTCAAGGGACCAGGAGCTTTGAGGAGGGAGGTGCAGGGTGGGGGAGCCCCCAAGGCCAGGTGCTGGGGAGCTCACCTTTCCAGGATTAGGACTGAGACACTGGATGAAATAGACATGGCTCCTGAGAGGGAATGAGGGGTCACCTGGGCACAGACCAGCACCCATACAACTCCCTGGGGACTGCTGTGGCGGGCGCTGTTCTTACCTGCCCAGTCGGGCTATGAGGTCCACCAGGGCCTGCTGGAAGCGAGAGGCCAGCGTGGGTCTGCCTCGCTCTTCCCTGGATTGGGGCTCTGCTTCCTGGAACAGACTGCCCACCAGCTGTGGGGTGAAGGGCTAAACCAGCTGGCCGCCGGGGCCTGCCCATCCACTCCACAGCCCAGGGAGCCAGAGTGGGCCAGCCCTTGGCATCTAGATCCTGGCAAGCTCAGCCCACGGCCCAAGGTGCCAGAGGCTTTAGGGCCAGCCCTTGGCCAAGAGTGTCCAAGGGAAGAGGACAGAATTGGGAGACAGAGTATGGAGCGGGTGGGGGCCTGGAAGGGCAGATGGGGTACCTGAAGCTGGCTCTGGCCAAGCATCTCCACGGCAGCAGGGTCCAGCTGATCCCGGTTTCTATTTAAAAACTTGTGAACCTGCAAGAGACGAGGCTGGTGGCGAGGTGCAGCTGATCCCAGTTTCTGTTTAAAAACTCGTGAACCTGCAAGAAACCATGCAGGTGGGGAGGGAAGCAGAGAAAGGGAGAGGAGCAGGGACCAAGGAGGGGAAGCTGGATTTGGAGAAGAATCCACCCTCTCCCCAAGTGACCTGAAAGGCCACCTCGCCCAGTTTCCAGTCCTTTACCTAGCCTTGCCTCTGTCACCAGACTTTCCATTTTCCCCCATGAACAGGTCCAGTCCCCAGCAGCACCACACTCTCCCCACTGGGCCTTGAACCTATGTTGGTCAGTCGGTTGACTAGACAGGAATACTTGTCTCTCCATTTGAAAATCTTCTGTGACTTACATTTTCCTAGGTTTCTTAAACTCCTTGTATTTCTATTTTTGGGGGGGGTAACTCCTGGGTAGTTTGTAGTTTTTCTTCTTCAAGCAGAGTGTGCCACCTCCTCCAGGAAGAACTGCTTCTTCCTACTGTCCTTCCCTTTATCCCACCCACAACCCCGTGCCTCTCCTACTGGGGTAGGTGTGCAGCTTGTAGGTAGACACAGAACTCAGAAGGGGCAAGGGAAGTCCATTCAGTGAGCACCTACTATGTGCCAGGCACCTTCCAGGCCATCTCCATGTTATTGCATCTAACCCTCACCACAGTGCCAGAATGTAGGTTTCCATGCCCGTTTACAGGTGAGGAAATGGAGGCTCAGAAGGCAAAGTAAACTATCAAGGTCATTGGGTGTCGTGCTTGTGCTCTGCCCACTTGCCTGGAGGGTCCAAAGGCTTCTACTCCCTGACCCCATAATTGTCACCTAGAACTCAGCAAACCATGCTCTGAACTGGGCAGGGCCCATGGCTTAGATAGGGACAGGTGTCCAGGCCTTGCAAGGGGCCTCCCCACACCCAATCCTTTCAGCTGTCAGGTGACTCAGCTTGGGAGAGGACATTGCCCTCGCTGATTCACCCTGGCCTGTCCCTGAGGCCATGTACCTGGTAGGTGACAGTCCCTGCATAATGTCGCACGGTGAACACAGGCAGGGGCAGCCGGGGCTTGGCATAGCTCGGGTGGTCGCTATGGTGGTAGTGGCTCTTCTGGAGGAAGGTGTGGTCTGTGGCCTAGGAGAGGGGCCATGCACTCCCTTCATGCCTCTGCACAGGCTGTCCCTGTCTGGATGGCGCCCTCTCCTGGTGTGCAAGAGTACTGCCCACACTGACTATAAGCGTAGGTTTGGCTTTGTTCCCCAAAACACTTGGGAGGCTGAGGTGGGAGGATTGTTTGTGGCTAGGAAATTCAAGACCAGCCTGGGCAATATATCGAGATCCTGTCTCTACAAAAAATTAAAAAATTAACTGGGTGGGGCCAGGTGTGGTGGCTCATGCCTGTAATCCCTGCACTTTGGGAGGCCACGGCGGGAGGATCACCTGAGGAGGAGTTCGAGACCAGCCTGGCCAACATGGTGAAACCCCATCTCTACTAAAATTACAAAAAAAATTAGCCAGGAATGGTGGCTCATGCCTGTAATCCCAGCTACTTGAGAGGCTGAGGCAGGGGAATCTCTTGAACCTGAGAGGCGGAGGTTGCAGTGAGCTGAGACTGCAACATTGCACTCAAGCCTGGGCAACGAGAACCAAACTCCACCTAAAAAAAAAAAAATGTATATATATATGCCAGACGTGGTGGCTCACGCCTGTAATCCCAGCACTTTGGGAGGCCGAGACGGGTGGATCACGAGGTCAAGAGATTGAGACCATCCTGGTCAACAAGGTGAAACCCCGTCTCTACTAAAAATACAAAAATTAGCTGGGCATGGTGGTGCATGCCTGTAGTCCCAGCTACTTGGGAGGCTGAGGCAGGAGAATTGCTTGAACCCAGGAGGCAGAGGTTGCGGTGAGCCGAGATCGTGCCATTGCACTCCAGTCTGGGTAACAACAGTGAAACTCCTTCACTCCAGTCTGGGTAGCAACAGCTAAACTCCGTCTCAAAAAAAAAAAAAAAAAAAAAAAAATTAGCTGGGTCCAAGGATTGATTGAGACGGCAGTGAGCTATGATGGTGTCACTGCACTCCAGCCTGGGTGACAGAGCGAGACCCAATTTCTAAAATAAATAAATAAATAACTACTTTTTTAAAAAAGT
Source organism: Callithrix jacchus (assembly GCF_049354715.1). Classification (NCBI taxonomy): domain Eukaryota; kingdom Metazoa; phylum Chordata; class Mammalia; order Primates; family Cebidae; genus Callithrix; species Callithrix jacchus. The sequence goes on along the minus strand of NC_133506.1, from coordinate 131,494,837 downwards.
GGGATGGGGGTGCTTTAGGAGAGATTTAGCAATCATTCCTGGGAGAATAGTCCCACAATCACATGTGCTTTTAAACAAGTCTTTCAAAGATCACTTTCAAAAAGTAACTCAGTTGGGAATGATAGAGTCAGTTAAAATACACACACACACACACACACACACACACACACACACACACACAAAGGAACTCAAGGACAGGTGCAGTAGCACTTTGAGAGGCAGAGGTGGGAGGCTTGCTTGAGCCCAGGAGAGAGAGACCAGCCTAGGCAACACAGCAAGACCCCATCTCTATTTTTTAAATAAATAAAAACAAAAAGTAACTTGGTTCAATGTTATTTTACTGAGCTAATGAATGTATCACAGCAAATGCATAGGGAAACTTGCCTAATGTTATGCAGATGAGAACTTGGGTTTGGGGTAACAATTCCAGGCTCAGCACCCACCTTGGAATCAAGTGGTACATGTCACATAACATGGACCTAAGTGATATTGCAGAGCACTGGAAAACCATGCTGGGGGACTCCAAAAGTGGCCTTGGGACTTCAAAGACACTCGGGGCAAGGTTTAGCAAAATCTTGAAATGTGAACTGGGAGAAGCAATCATTTATAAATTAACATGCTGTTAATTATCTAGTATAGGATTTTGCATATGTATAAGCGTTAATAAATGAACATTATATATGTTCATGTGACTTGTTATATATCAATATATAGTACATGAAGACATGTATATTAATATAACAGTGATCAATGAACTATTACGATAACATACTGGACTATTTTACCATTACTTTTCACCTTTCATTTTCTTTTCTTGTTTTTGTTTTTTTTTTGAGATGGAATTTCGATCTCGTTGCCCAGGCTAGAGTACAGTGGCACAATCTCAGCTCATCACAACCTCCACCTCCCGGGTTCAAGTGATTCTCCTGCCTCAGTCTCCTGAGTAGCTGGGACTACAGGCATGTGCCACCACGCCCGGCTAATTTTTTTTTTCTTGTATTTTTAGTAGAGAGGGGGTTTGTCCATTTTGGTCAGGCTGGTCTCAAACTCCCGACCTCAGTTGATCTGCCCTCCTCGGCCTCCTGAAGTGCTGGGATTACCAGTGTGAGCCACTGCGCCCAGCCCTTTCTTTTTTGAGACAGAGTTTCCCTCTTGTTGTCCAAGCTGGAGTGCAACGGCACAATCTCGGCTCACTGAAACCTCTGCCTCCCAGGTTCAAGTGATTCTCCTGCCTCTGTCTTCCAAGCAGCTGGGATTACAGGTGCGAGCCACCACGCCTGGCCAGATGTGAACCCAGCTCTGCAGGAGCCCAGGTTCTTCCCCTTCAACACTGCTGTCCCAGACTGTGCTGATGAACTGTGGGCAGGGTCTCTGGATCCCATAACCTTGTCCCCTCTGGGAGGCTCTCCCAGCTACAGCCTGGACACCCAGGGCCTCCACTCCTTCTTCCTGACACCGGGTCGGGGGGGTCACTGCCCTGGCCCTCACCTGGGACAGCCATGTCTGGGCGTCCAGGATACTCAGGAGGCTGTGGGGCTGGTCTACCAGGAGGTCCAGGCAGGACTCCCTCGGAGGCTGAGGGACAGGCACCCAGGACAGCAACTCCCGCCGACACTCCTCCTGGGAACAGCCGGCATTTGGCTATTGCACAGGAGCAGGGATAAGCCTCCCTCCCATCTTAGAATAGTAAAATAAGGCTCAGAAGACTGAGATGTCGCATGGAAAGGAGCCTTCTGGGCAGAGCTCTCAGGTCCCGACTCTCCTTCACTAAGGATGGCCTCTGCCTGGGCAATGCCTGAGTGTCCCCTGCCGCATCCACGCCTAGTCCCCTTACCTCCTCCTGGGCCAGCAGCATCTGGCTGGAGAAGAGCTGCAGGCGCTCGCTGGCGAGGTTGTTGCACAGCTGCTCCAGGCCATTCACCCGCAGGGCCTGGGGGCATATGGCAGTGAGGAAGGTACATCGGACTGGCAGGGGCCAGCACACAGTCCTGTGCCCTCCCCCGACCCCAGGGGCTCCCTTCATTCTGGCCAGGGCGCAGGGATGAGTAATGCCTGGGGCTGATGCTGTGCAGCCAACAGGTCAAGTCCAAAGGCTCCGGAACAGCATACGGGCTACCTCAGCCCTGCCCAGCCACACGTCCCTCTATCTGTCTGCACCCCTGCCCTCTGCTGCAGCACTCCTGTGAGCCTTCAGGCCTCTTGTAACAGCCATCCTGTGGCCTGGAAGACACCTTTCCCTACTAACTATCAGGCTGGCTATCAGAGTCCCGCATCCTCATGAGCAGGGCTCCAGGCTGCTGCCTCTGGGAAGCCTTCCAGCCTTCCTCTAATAGGGATTATAGGCTCCTTCCTCTGCTCCCTCAGCACTCTACTCGGAAGGCTCATGCAGCTTGTGTACCTTGAAACACACACACAGAAGCTCAGCTGTAGGGAGGGCACAGTCACAAGAACCCACTGTGGAGCCTGGGACCGAACAACAGGCCATGGATAGTGCCCATCCAGGGACTGACTGCAGGGGCCACCTCCTCTCCCTCCAGCCCCCTCCTGGCTGTCCCGAGGCGGTAGGATCCTCTATGAAGGGGTGCAGAGCCTCTACCGACTCAGAGTGACTGAGGGACTCTCCCTCTTCCCTCTTCACCTGGCGTGGGGCCCACGCTGGGGCCTCTGCCTTCCATTGCCTTTGAGGCTCCTGTGTCTGCAAGGCCAGGCAGGACAGGCCACACCAAAGGCAGGACCAGCCAGAGTGGGCCAGAATGGCTGCCCTGGAGCACACAGCTCTCTCATGAAACTCACAAGACAGGCCCTGTTAGGGTTTCTGCTTTATAGACGGGAACGCTGGACCTCAGTTTCATTCACTTGCTTAGGGCCACATGGCTAGTGAGTGGCAGGACCTCTCGAAGCCTCTGCTCCTGTCTGCTGCACTAAGCAACTCCTCCCAGCAGGAGGACAGGATGGTGCCAGGGCTGGCCTCAGTCATCCCAGAGAAGCCAGGGTCACTCCGGGCCCAGGCGGCCCAGGCTGCTCAGCTGGGGACCAGAGAAGGGAGCAGAGGCCATGCTTGGAAGCATGTGGGTGTGAGACAGAGGCCTCCTCCTCTGGAGATATGTGGAAGCGAGACCCCTTAAGGTGTGCAGCCAGCCTGAGTCCTCAAGAGATCCTAAAGCCCCAGAGGCAGGCCTGCAACTTTTCCTCTCCATCCCTGCAACTTTTCCTCTCCATCCCTGCGCCCCACCCAGCAGGCTCAGCCCAGTAGATGCACAAGGAGCCCTACAGGCAAGTACCTCTCGAGTGCCCCCAGGGAGAGCTGGAGCTGTGGGGGTCCCAGAAATCTATCTGAATTATATGAGCGCCCCCTGTCCTGGACCCCACCCCAAGGGGTAACCTCAAAGCCGTAGGCGTCCACGACAGTGATGGTGCCAATGCTGCCTCCTTCCCCTGCTGGTGCCAGCCACACGTTGGTCCTCTTCAGAAGCCGGTGGAAGAGCCGTGAGTACAGGGCCTTGGCCAGGGCGTCCCTGTGGGCACGATGGGCTGGTAAGCCACATAGAGCTGTGCCCCATGCCCTGCTCCAGCTCTCACCCGTCTCCAGGGCCACCTGGCATCAACGGCGCTTTCCACGGGCAGGGATCGTGAAACCTGGCCATAGGGTGTCTCCTGGAGGGCAGAGGAGGCACAACTGGTGTGTCAGGCCCGCAGCCCTCATGGTGCTTACTCAGCCTGCGGGTTGGCCAAGCTGGGCCCCTCGCCCCAGGACCCTCGGGCTCACCGTGACCCTCCTGGTGATAACCGCCTCCAGGTGCTCTGGCGGTACCCGCAGCAGCCGGGCTGCTGTGTAGATCTCGGCCCAGCTGGACACAGCCGCCACCTCCTGGGACTCATGCTACACAGAGATGGAGGATCAGGGAGAGCTCTGCTTCAGGAATGGACACACTCCCTTGGCAGGCTGGGCTTTGCCCAGCAAGTGGCCCTGCCACCCAAAGGGGAGATGTGTCACATGAGGGGATCTGGGCCGTTATGAGCCGGGTTCTGGTTCCCAGGGCCCTGGGAACAAGTCCTACTTTCTCTCTTCAGATGGCTCTGGCCAGGCCCCTTCCTTCCTGCCCCCAGGAAGGCCTCACTGCTAAAGGGAAAGCAGTGACCCTCGCTAGGGGACTGTCTGGCAAACTAACCTAGAAAATAAATGCAAGGTGATTTTACACAGTGCTGGACACATAATAGTTGCTTATTTATTTCTTTTTTGTTGTTTTTTTGAGACAGGGTCTCACTCCATCTAGGATTGAATGTAGTGGCACAATCTTGGCTCACCGAAACCTCCACCTCCCGGGCTTAGGTAATTCTTCCACCTCAGCCTCCCCAGTAGCTGGGCCTACAGGCACATGCCACCATGCCCAGCTAATTTTTTTTTTTTCTGAGACCAAGTTTCACTCAGTCGCCCAGGCTGTAGTGCAGTGGCGCAATCCCGGCTCACTGCAACCTCTGCTTCCCGGGTTCAAGCGATTCTCCTGCCTCAGCCTCCTGAGTAGCCGGGATTATAGGCGTGCGCCACCACGCCCAGCTAACTTTTATATTTTCAGTAGAGATAGGGTTTTACCATGCTGGCCAGACTGGTCTCAAACTTCTGACATCAAGTGATCTGTCCACCTCGGCCTTCCAAAGTGCTGGGATTACAGGTGTGAGCCACCACACCCAGCTAGTTTTGTATTTTTACTAGAGACAGGGTTTCAGCTTGCTAGCCAGGCTGGTATCAAACTCCTGACTTCAAGGGATCTGCCTGCCTTGGCCTCCCAAAGTGCTAGGATTACAGGTGTGAGCCACCATGCCCAGCCTTTATTTAAAAATAAAAAGGGAGACAGAGAGATGGGGTCTCTCCAGTTGCATAGGCTGGTCTCAAACTCCTGGCTTCACACAATCCTCCTGCCTCGGCCTCCCAAAGTGCTGGGACCACAGATGTGAGCCACCATTCCTGGCCATAGCTGCTTATCTAATGCCAGATGTTCTTAGGGGTGGCAGACATTGGGAGAGATGGAGGTGCTCCAGGTCTCAGCTTTCGCAGCTACACAGTGGGGATCTGCCCACTTTCCAGGGCAGCCCAGTGCTCTCTAGTCTCCTACACACAAGTGCCTGGCATCATCACCACTGCCCTGATTCTACAGACACAGCACCCCGATGGCCCCTGCCCATGGGGGAGCCTACCTCTGAGGAGGAGAAGCAGATGTTGCCCAGCTGCAGGATAGCAGCAAGCACAGCCCAGACAGCATTCAACTCCTCAGGGCACAAGCCCAGCCCCTGTAGTGCCTTCACCAACCCCTCAAAGTCCTGGGCATCTTCCTTGCCTTTGAGCGTACAGGCCTGGCCCTGCAGAGTACAGCAGGGGTGAGGGGGCAAAGCCGGCCCCCTGATAGCCTCCCTCTACTCCGGCTGCCTCTCAGACCTCTGGGCCAGGATCCTTCTCTGGGCAGACCTTCTCCCTGCCGCACCGCAAGGGCGCCCCCTACCTGGTTGAGGTAGTAGTAAGTCTCTGGTCCTTGCAGGGAGAGCCGCTCCCGCTCCACGGAGTCCAGCCCTGCCAGCAGCTCGTAAAAGACATGGAAGCTCCGCTCAGCCTGGGCCTTGGGGGCAGGACTGGCTTAGGGACTCAGTGGCCCCCTCTGCCTTTCCTACTCTGGGAACTGGGGAGGGGTGAACAGAAGGGCCACCCTTACCTGAAACACCACCCTGGAGGTCTCAAGTAGATAATGAGACACACAGGCTCCCACGATGACCCCTCTGTGGGCACAGAAGACTGGTGGGAGTGCCCAGGATGCAGACCACCCAGGGGCCCTGGGCAGAAGCCCCACCAGGGCTGGACCCCAGGAAAGCAGACCAAGGACCCAGTAAGGGTAAGTGATCATAGGTGCCCCTGTAACCCTGCCACTCACTGCTGTAGGTAGAGGCAGAAGACCTGGCTGAAGCGGCTGGCATTGGCATTGAGGGTGGTCTTGGCGTGGCCAAAGCTGCTGAGCATGGGCAACACATCTTCCACCTGTACAGGGAGGGGCATTCAAGCATCCCGGGGCAGCAGTAGCCCCCACCAGCAGGCATCCCAGCTGGGGACAGGTTCAGGGAGGCGTCAGTCACATCAGAAAGAGCAGTGCCTGCAGCTGACCCCAGGAGACACCAGAGGCCTGTAGACCACCCCTCTCCTGGCTGAAAGGAGAAAGATGGTCCCTCAGACATGGTCAGCTGTCCCCTGGAGGGAGGACAGATGGCCAGCTCAGCCCATGAGGTGCATCTAGCCTGGCCCTCACCTGACACCCTCGGTTCCCTGTCTGATCCTGTTCCAGGCTGCTTAGGAACTGCACGATCTTTTTGGCGGCTTCCGTCTTCCCTGAGCCGCTGTGCCCACTGCATTGGGAAGAGCTAAGGTGTGTTTGTTGGTAGGGTCTCCAGGGAGGGGCACGTAGGACCACCCCACTGAACCCAGGAAGTGGGATGTGTTACAAGAAGTGACAGCTAGCCTGGGGAGACCCCCAGAAATGAGGAAAGACAGCCCCAGGGCAGGGAGAGACCCAACAGAAAAAAGTCCCCAAGATTTCAGATTCCAGGGGCTCATGGGATGATTTCAGCCAGGAGCTCAGCCTGAGGAGCCCAGAACTACAGCCTGGCGGTGGAGAAGACTAGTGGCTTCGAGTGCAGACCTGAGCCGCGCCCCACCACCCCTCATTGTGGCCTGTGGGTTCAGCCATGCAGGACAGCCACCACTCACCACAGGAGGATGCAGGGGTCCTGCCCAGTATTCTGAGCCAGGTCATAGGCTGATGCCACGATGGCAAAGATGTGCCTGAGGGAGATGAGAAGGCTGCCAGACATGGGGACCTGGAACCCTCCGAGGTGTAGCAGAGGTGCTCACAGGCCCTGGGACCCCAGTCAAGCAGACATGCAGGGACTCGGCTGCCTGGGAGGTGAGCAGAGGGTCAATGGGGCAAAGTCACATACGGGGTGGTGCTGGGGGCCTTCCCCGGGTGGTAGCTGGCCTGGACCTCAGGTGAGAAGAGAGGCAAGGGCCGGTGGGGGTTCAGAGCAAGCAGGAGGGGCCCCCCAAAGGTCTGGGAAGGAAAACAAGCTCTCATCAGCGTGTGGGGGGAGCAGGGGGGATACAAACAGAGCCCAGTCCCCCAGCCCTGCTCTGCAGGGCTCCAGAGAGGGTTCACTGCCCAGCCCAGGAGGAAGAGGAAGGAGAAGCTCCAGGGGTGCTGGGGAGCCCTCTGCCCCAGAGGAAAGGGGATCCCAGCACACTGTCCCTCCCCATGGCCCCCCATACATAGATGCGGCCCAGGTGAAATCTCTTCTTGAGGCACAGCAGCACAGAGCTGTCACACACCAGCCTGTGGGGACAACAGGTTGTGACTGCAGGAGGTTGTGGGTTAGCTCTGCCACCCACTGCAAGGACACCTCCGGCAAATCATTTAACCTCCTAGAGCCTGATCCATAAAATGGGGGCTACAAGCAGGGCTGGCGCTGACCTGAGGGAAACTTTGTAATAATTAGAAAGGCAGTCCTGGGGAGTAGCACCTGTGGCCCTTCACCTGCCTCTTCCTGCCAGAAGCCCATCCTTCTAATGATTCAATAAGGGTCTCCATGCAATTCATAAAGATGAGAGCAGGGTGGGGTATGAGGAACTGCGAGCCAGCGATGGCAGATTTGGCACCACGCCTGCTCACCGCAGCCGGGCCAGGTCCTCAGCGTCTTCTAGGCCGTCTGCGAGGCTCCTGCCCTCGGCACCGGGCAAGGGCGGCGTCTCCAGGCCCGGCCCGAGGCTCAGCTCCAGATCCCGCTCCAGCACCGCCTCGGCCTCATCCTCCGGCTCCCACCGCTCCCTCTGGGACCCGCGCGAGCCCAGGTCTCCCTCCTGCTGCTGGTGGGTCTCCAGGGCGAGTCGAGGCAGCAGCACGGCGGCGCCAAGCCCAGGACCCTCGCGGGGGCCGGAGCACTGCGCCCAGTGCACCGGCGGCTCGTCGTCCAGGCTCTCCGACTCCGTCTCACTGCTGGAGCCGCTCTCGTCGAGCGAGGGCCCGTCGGGGGTAGTCGGGGCGAGGAGGGAGCCTGGATGAGGCCAGGACACCCCTTCCCCACTCGCCCTGCGCCCCTCACTGTGCCCCCCCTCTCCTGCACCAGGCCAACCTCGGTCTTCCCCCGTGGGGACATCGGCGGACGCTTCTCCAGAGCTGTGGCTGCTCGACGCCCTCCCTGCCCTGTGGATCCTGGGAAACACGACCGCGAACTTGGGATCTAGAGTCCAGTCCTCCTGGTCGAAAGCGTCGTCGGGGACTGGGCTTGTCGGGACCTGCAGGGGGCGCGAGCGGCCGCCAGGGGGAGCCGTCGGGCTACCCCCAAGCCCTGCTAAGCTCGCCAGGCGCAACGCTAGACGGCGCCGCAGCCCGGGCTCATGGTCCCGCCCCTGGTCCGCTCTCTCGTGACCCCGCCCCTCGCCCTCTTTCTCGTGACTCCGCCCCTCATTTGCTCTTCCGTGGCCCCGCCCTTCGTCCGTTTTCCCGTAGCCCCGCCCATCGTCCGGCTTCCCGCAGTCCCGCCCCTCGTCCCCACTCTTGTGGCCCCGCCCTTTATCCGCTTTCCCGTGGCCCCGCCCCTCGCCTCCTCTCCCATGGCTCCGCCCCTCGCCTGCTTTCCTGCGGCCCCGCCCCTCACTCGCCGGTGGGCGCGCCCTCAGGCCCTCGCCGTCTGGCGGCCTCAGCTTCAGCCGCAGCCGCAGCCGCAGCCAGCTCAGGAGGCCCAGGGTTCGCGCTACACGCTGGAGCCGCTCCTGGAGGCCAGGGCGGCGGGGGCCCACGACCTGGGAAGCTGCGCCTGGCGGGGGCCTCGCGAGGAGCCTGCGGACCGCCAGGAGGGACGCCAGCGGGGCTGGCTCCTCCGGCCCCGCTCCCGCTGCGGCTCCCGCTTCGCTCACGCCTGCTGCCAGGGGCACCGGCCCCAAAGCCTTTCCGACCTGGCGGCGCGGAGCCCGGGCCGTCGAGCCCTCCCCTGTTTCTCGCTCGGCGCCCCGCTGCGCCCGGTTGTCGCTCGCGTCCTGGGCCGGCCCAGTGTCCCGAGGATACCGCGAGCTGCCCTCGAAGGTCCTGGAGGCCGTAGCTCCCCGGGGGCCCGGTTCAGGTCCGGCTCCCAGCAGACTCGAGTCGGAGTCCCCCCCGGAATGCTCGCTGGCTCCCGGGGGCCCCGCCCGCAACGACCTTTTCCGGCTCCGGGGATATGCCCGGAGCCCGTCGCTGTCCAGGCAGTCGCTGCTTGAGGCCAGCGCTGACTCCGGCTCGGTTTTTGTCCCTTCCGAGCCCGTGTCCGTGGGCTCCAGCGTGGGCCGCAGCTCTCGGGCTCCACCGCGCTGGCTGCCGCTCTCCTGGGCCTCGCGGGTCTCGCTGTCCGGACAGTAGCTGCCTCCGTCCCCGCCCGACGTGTCCCCATAGAGGCTCCGGGGCTCCCGGTGGTCCCGCCGAGCCGATGACTCCCGCCCCTTCCCCTTCCTCCTGCGGTGGCCGCCCCGCTCTTCTCGGGACAGGCTCCCCTCCTCCAGGCACCCCCCGCGGCCGTCCCTGGGCCCGCGTCCCTGACGCCGCGCACTGCCTTGCCTCTCCTGGGCCTCCGGGGGCGAGCCAGCTTCTGGCCGTCTGCAGCCACCGTTCTCCTCTGCGGTAGGCTTCTTGCGGCCACCAGCGGTCCCCTGGCTTCCGGCAGTGGCGCGCTCGGCGGCCGGTCTCGCCTTGTCCGCCTGACCGCGGTCGTATCTGCGTTCGCGGCTGGGCGCGCTGTCCGCGCTGGCTGACCCCGACTCCTGCTCCCGTGAAGCCGGCCTCCCGGGTCTCGCCAGGCGCTGGGATGCTTTGCCCTGGTTCCTGCCCATGGCTAGCCCAGAGGAGATGGGTTTCCCGGGGCCCAGGTCCTCTCCCCTCCCCGGGGATCTGGCCGCCCGCGGTGACCCTCTGCGCAGTGTACCACCCTGGCTCTGCTCTCGCAGGGGCTACGTGCTCCTTCTACTCCCCGGGGCGCCCGCCTTACAGGAACATCAATAATGCAGAAGGCGGCGGGTCCTGACCCCCTCTGCCAACAATGAAGCAGAGGCGCCCAGGAAAGAGGAGACGCCGCAGCTGCGGACAGGTGAACCGGGCCGCTGGGAAGCGCTGCCAGCCAGGCCAGCCTGGCACCGCGCCAGACTGAGGGGGGCCGATGCTCCGCTTCCACCTCAGTGCTTGCCCAGCAGGGAAGGGGCCAGAGAACCTGTCTGGGCCTCTTCCTCCTGGGGGTTCCAAGGGACTGGGACCAGGCTCACCTGACACACGGCAGCACTCCATGCGTCATTGGGGCTTTGTTTTTTTCAATTGTGAAACACAATTTACCAAAAAGTGCATAAAACATAAATGTATCTTTTTAGCTGGTGTAAAACATGTCTGTATGCCTCCTTGGAGTCATGGAACAGAACCACACCCCATAAATTCCCTATTGCCCCAGTGCTTGTGTTTTTAAAATATCTATTTCTTAAACAGGTAATTCACATCATTCAAACATCACAAGGTAAAAGTCTCCCATTCCTGACCCCCAGCTACTCAGTGCTCCCCTGAGATACCCATTTCTGTATTTCCTTCCAAAGCTCTCCATGCTAGAAAAGCAAATCTTACATTTTCTCCATTTAGCGCAAGTGGCAGTTTATCTAGCTTGGGGGTCTCCACTTTGCCTTTTTTGCTTAACAGCGTAACCTGGTGATTTCAAAATAGTACCATAAAGACCCAGTCTGCTTTCCTCCCTCCTCCCTTGCAAATAAATGCACCATGGTTGAACCAATTCCTTATTGATAAGTTTTTACATCCAAAGTGGATCCTGACCGGGCGAGGTGGCTCATACCTTAATCCCAGCACTTTGGGAGGCCAGGGTGGGTGGATCACCTGATGTCAAGAGTTCTAGATCAGCCTGGCCAACATGGTGAAACCCCGTCTCTACTAAAAATGCAAAAATTAGCCAGGTGTGGTTGCGCATGCCTGTAATCCCAGCTACTCAGGAGGCTGAGTCAGGAGAATCGCTTGAACCCGGGAGGCGGAGGTTGCAGTGAGCTGAGATTGCATCACAGCACTCCAGCCTGGCACCTGGTGACAGAGTGAGACTCTGTCTCAAAAAAAATAAAAATAAAAACTCAGCGCCTCTTCAAATTCATTTCTCTTTGAAAATAAGCAGCTCTCCAGCTCTGAGAGTCACTTTGCTTCCGTTTCTAAAACCTGTCTTTTCTCACCCTTCCCTGTCTTTCTATTGGATGTGAGCAGGTCTGTTTCTTTTCTGAGACAGAGTCTCCTTCTGTTGCCCAGGCTGGAGTAAGTGGCACAATCTCAGCTCACTGCCACTTCTGCCTCCAGGTTCAAGCGATCCTCCTATTTCAGCAGCCTGTAGCTGGGATTACAGGCCTGCACCACCATGCCCTGATAGTTTCGTATGTTTAGTAGAGACGGGGTTTCACCATGTTGTCCAGGCTGGTCTTGAACTCCTGGCCTCAAGTGATCCACCCACCTTGGCTTCCCAGAGTGGTGGGATTTCAGGTGTGAGCCACCTTGCCCATTCAGGATGGTTTTTTGGTGGTTAGACTGTTAAACCTGGGCAGGATTTATGAGGCTACTCGAGGACCCTGGGACAAGGCAGCTGTGCAGGGGCAGGCTCAGGGGACCACGATGGAGCCAGATGGGTTGTCCAGACTGGGCCTGTGACCTACCCCACAGGGACTCCCATGCCCCCACTGACCAGCTTGCTGTGGACTTTCCTCACCAGGAGCAGCAATCAGCACAGAGCAGAGGAAACGATGTTCCACACTGCAGCATTTCCCTGGGAATGTTCTCATCAGCCTATGCCTGCCTTACACCCATCTCTCTGCACACCTCCTAGAACCAGCCTCAGACCTGGGTGCAGCTGTTGCCAGTGCCCACGTTGCCCAAGAGGGCTGTTCACAGCCCAGAGGCCTGGTTTGAGCAACAAGTTGACAGTGACTTGGCCTTTGCAGTCTGCGTTCTCAAGGAAGCAGCTTTCTGGAGAGGGAGGCAGCTGTTACACCAAGCTCAAGGGTAACCTCAGTCTGTAGATGTCCTCAAGCTGTTCACCCCCATCACCAGCTCTACAGAGAGCAAAGGATGATGACATTCTGAGCACTCGTTTCTCCTGCAAGAAGCAGAACGTGGGCAAAGTATTCACCCAGTGGATTAGTGCACAGCACCGAGAACTGTCTACAGCTGTCAGCAACAACGTGGATAATCATGCAAGCGTGGCGGTGAGTGAAGGAAGCCAGGCATGAAAGAGCCTCCACTGCCTTCTACTTATATAAAGTGCAAAAACAGGCAAAGTGATTTACAGAGTGGTCTCCCCAGGGTCAGTAGTGACTCAAAGGGGACACAGGGAACCCCTGAGATATGGGTGATGCTGTTTCTTCAGTTTTTTTTTTTTTTGAGACAAGAGTCTTGCTCTGTCACTCAGGCTGGATGGAGTGCAGTGGCATGATCTCAGCCTACTGCAACCTCTGCCTCCCAGGTTCAAGCAATTCTGCCTCAGCCTCCTGAGTAGCTGGGACTACAGGCTCATGCCACCATGCCCAGCTAATTTTTTAAAAAAATTGTAGTAGAGATGGGTTTTCACCATGTTAGCCAGGGTGGTCTCAATCTCCTGACCTCGTGATCCGCCCGCCACAGCCTCGAAAAATATGCTGGGATTATAGGTGTGAGCCACCTCGCCCAGCTTTTGTGTGTGTGTGTGTGTGTGTGTGTGTGTGTGTTGGGGGGGCGGGATCTAGCTTTGTTGCCAAGCTAGAGTGCAGTGGTGAGATCTCGACTCACTGTAACTTGGCCTCCCAGGTTCAAGCAATTCTCCTGCCTCAGCTTCCCGAGTAGCTGAGATTACAGGCACACTCCACCATGCCTAGCTAATTTTCGTATTTTTAGTAGAGATGCGGTTTCACCATGTTGGCCAGGCTGGTCTCAATCTCCTGACCTCGTGATCCATCCACCTCGACCTCCCAAAGTGCCGGGATTACAGGCATGAGACACCGCGCTTGGCCTGTTTGTTCAGTGTGTGTGGATTTGCTGAGTTGTTCTCCTGTGACTTGTGCACAATTGGTTCGTATCTTTTTGTTTGTTTGTTTTGTTTTGAGATGGAGTTTCACTCTTGTTACCCAGGCTGGAGTGCAATGGCTCGATCTCGGCTCACTGCAACCTCTGCCTCCTGGGTTCAAGCAATTCTCCTGCCTCAGCCTCCCGAGTAGTTGGGACTACAGGCGTGTGCCACCACGCCCAGCTAATTTTTGTATTTTTAGTAGAGACAGGGTTTCACCATGTTGACCAGGATGGTCTCGATCTCTTGGCCTCGTGATCCACCCGCCTCGGCCTCCCAAAGTGCTGGGATTATAGGCGTGAGCCACCGCGCCTGCCCAATTGGTTTGTATCTTATAGCACAGTGGGTGGGGCATGGAGGCTCACAAATGTAATCCCAGCATTGGAGAAGCCAAAGATTGCTTGATCCCAGGAGTTTCAGACCAGCCAGAGCAACACAGCAAGACCCCCTCTCTATAAAAAATTCTTAAAAATTAGCTGGAGGCCACGCGCAGTGGTTCACGCTTGTAATCCCAGCACTTTGGAAGACCAAGGTGGGTGAATCACCTGAGGTCAGGAGTTCGAGACCGGCCTTGCTAGCATGGTAAAACCCTATCTCTACTAAAAATACAAAAATTAGCCGGGTGTGGTGGCACATGTCTGTAATCCCAGCTACTTGGGAGGCTGAGGCAGGAGAATCGCTTGAACCTGGGAGGCAGAGATTACAGTGAGCTGAGATCATGCCACTGCACTCCAGCCTGATTGACAGACTGAGACTCCCATCTGAAAAAAAGAAAAAAAAAAAAAAGAAAGAAAATTAGCTGAGCATGGTGGAACATACCTGTAGTCCCAGCTACTTGAGAGACTGAGGTGGGAGGATCACTTGACTGGGCGGTAGAGGCTGCAGAGAGCTGTGATTGTGCTACTGCCCTCCAGCCTGGGCAACAGAGCAAGATCCTATCTCAAAAAAACAAAACCCACAAAAAAAAAAAAAATTAAGGTAGCATAGAGAAAGAGCTCACTGTTTTGCCCTGGATAAATGATGACAATACTAGTAGCAGTTAGCTAGCACCTTAGCATTCTTATGTGCCACACATGTCCTAAGCACTTTTCTATGAATTCATTTAATGCTGAAAGCACTGTAAGAGGAAGGTGCTATCAGGATGTTCATTCTAGGGATGATACATTCCATGGAGGCACACAGCTAGGGGGGTGTCAGAGCTGGGATGCCAGCTCAGGCAGTCTGGCTCCAAAGGCCCACTTGGAGAATGGGTGTGAGAGAAGTGTCAACAAAATTACAACACATTTAAAAGATCTTCACTGGCAGGCTGGGTGTGGTGGCTCACGCCTATAATCACAGCACTTTGGGAGGCCAAGGCGGGAGGATCACAAGGTCTGGAGTTCAAGACCAGCCTGACCAACATCTCTAGTAAAAATACAAAAATTAGCTGGGTGTGGTGGTGTGCACCTATAATCCCAGCTACTCAGGAGGGTGAGGCAGGAGAATCCCTTGATCCCAGGCAGTGTACGTTGCAGTGAGCTGAGATTGCACCACTGCATTCCAGCCTAGGTGACAGAGGAAGATTCTATCTCAAAAGAAAAGATATTCACTGGCTTTTACTTCTGATTCTAGAATCAGGCAACACCTCATTCTATAAAATAGAATTCTAGGCAGTGGTGTGTGTTGTGGAAAAAAAAAATAGAATTCTATGAAATAGAATGAGCATTCTCATGAGCCAAGCAGAAGAAGCTGTCTGGAGTGCAGTGGTGCGATCTCAGCTCACTGCAACCTCTGCCTCCTGGGTTCAAACAGTTTTCCCGCTTCAGCCTCCCGAGTAGCTGGGACTACAGGCGTGTGCCATCACACCCAGCTAATTTTTTTACTTTTAGTAGAGATGGGTTTCACCATGTTGGCCAGGCTGGTCTTGATCTCTTGACCTCATGATCCGCCTGCCTTGGCCTCACAAAGTGCTGGGATTATAGGCATGAGCCACCACGCCCGGCCTGAGGCTGGCTTTATAGACAGAAAAGTCTGGCTTTATAGAAAGAAAAGGGGTGAGGGAAGCAGACACAGAGAACAGAAAGCAGACGGGTGGCTTCCTTTTTATTTATTTATTTTCAGATGTAGTCACTCTCTGTTGCCAGACTGGAGTGCAGTGGCACGATCACCACTCACTGCAATCTCTGCCTCCTGGGTTCAAATTGTTCTCCTGCCTCAGCCTCCCAATTAGCTGGGATTATAGGCGCATGCCACCACACCCAGCTAATTTTTGTATTTTTAGTAGAGATGGGGTTTCAACATGTCGGCCAGGATGATCTTCATCTCCTGACCTTGTGAGCCACCCACCTCGGCCACCCAACTGGGCTGGGTGAGGTGGCTCATGCGTGTAATCCCAGCACGTTGGGAGGCCGAGGTGGGTGGTTTCAAAGTAACTTTCCTTGTAAATGTTAACACAGGGGACTTCCTTATCATGCTGTCTAAAACTGGCCTGTTTGGGGATTTGACTGCTATCTCTCTTGATTTCTTGGCAGGTCAAATAAACAACTTAATTTCGGTTTGGTGGTGTGGAACTTGAGCAAGAGTGACTCCATTTTGGTTTGGTTTATTGGGTCTAGTGCAGGAGCTCAGTACAAATCAATGGTTAAAAGTTTTATTTAAAAGGAGCTAATAGCCAGGTGCAGAGGCTCACACCTGTAATCCCAGCACTTTGGGAGGCTGAGGCGAGTAGATAGCCTGAGGTCAGGAGTTGGAGACCAGTCTGGCCAACTTGGTGAAACCCCATCTCTACTAAAATACAAAACTGGCAGGGCACGGTGGTGCATGCCTGTAATCCCAGCTACAGGCTGAGGTGGGAGGATCACTTGAACCCAGGCAGTGGAGGTTGCAGTGAGTCGAGATCGCCCATGGCACTCCAGCCTGGGCAACAGAGTGAAACTGTGGCTCAAAAAAGAAAAAAGGAGCTGACATCACTGCAAACAGAGCTCCAGTTTCTCAGTGGCCCCAATATCATGCTCACAGGGTAAGAAGCCTGCCATGCCCACTGAGCTGAGTGAGATACAAGCCTCAGCCTGGGTTAGCAGAAAGAAGAGGAGGCACCCAGGATAGGCGCAGTAGCTCACGCCTGTAATCCCAGCACTTTGGGAGGCTGAGGTGGGTAGATCAAGTTCAAGACCAGCCTGGCCAGCATGGTGAAACCCCCAACTCTACTAAAAATACAAAAATTAGCTGGGCGTGGTGGCACACACCTGTAGTTCCAGCTACTTGAGGCTGAGGCAGGAGAATCTCTTGAACCTGGGAGGTGGATGTTGCAGTGAGCGGAGATTGCGCTGCTCCACTGTAGCCTAGGTGACAGAGCAAGACTCTGTCTCAAAAAAAAAAAATTATCTGGGTGCGGTTGCACACACCTGTAGTCCCAGCTACTCGACGGGCTGAAGAGGAGAATTGCTTGAACCGGGAGACGGAGGTTGCAGGGGGCCAAGATCACTGCTACTGCACTCCAGCTTGGGTGAGAGTAAGACTGCTCAAAAAAACCCCAATAGCTTAAGGACACATAACCAGTAAATAAGAAATTGTGGATCAACCCCAGGCCCTCTGGCTTTTAATACCCACTCTTCTTGTGTTTTTTGTTTTTTTTTTTTTTTTTTTTTTTGAGATGGAGTTTCGTTGTTGTTACCCAGACTGGAGTGCAATGGCACGATCTCGGCTCACTGCAACCTCCGCCTCCTGGGTTCAAGCAATTCTCCTGCCTCAGCCTCCTGAGTAGCTGGGACTACAGGCGTGCACCACCATGCCCAGCTAATTTTTGTATTTTTAGTAGAGATGGGGTTTCACCTTGTTGACCAGGATGGTCTCGATCTCTTGACCTCATGATCCACCTGCTTTGGCCTCCCAAAGTGCTGGGATTATAGGCTGAACCCACACTGTGGAGCTCCGAAGCGCTGCTGCTGGAATCAACTTCATCCCCTATCACAGCTGCACTGCTCCACCTCCTGGCTCTATGACCTTCAGGGAACAGCTTGGCTAATCTTGACATGGGTGAGGGGGAGATCAGCCTCTGCTTCCCCACTGCCTTCCTTTGCCTGCTTTGCTCACCAGTATATAGTGAGCTCTTCCCTGGGTCTGTGTGCCAAGTCCTCTTTAGACTTCCTTCCATCCCCCTCCTCTGGAGCCCTCTCCTTCTCTCTTGGCCTCACTCACCATCCACATTAACTTTCACCTCCTAGGGTTGGGTGTTAACTAGGAGTCAGGTGTGATTTTACGGGCTCTCATTTAATTCTTTACAACCCTCTGAGGTAGTTCCTATTATTATCCGTCACTTTACAGTTAAGTCAACTAGGAACAAGGTCATGCACCCAAGGTCATGCAGCCAGTCACCGGAAAGCCAGTGTTCAAGGGCTGGATCTGCCTGGCTTCAAAGGCTTAATGAACACCAGGTCTCCACCACTTTGAATGCCAGAGACCCTCATGTCTGAATCTCCAGACTGGTCGGGTGTGGCAGCTCCTGCCTATGATCTCAACACTTTGGGAGGCTGAGGCAGGATTGTCACTTGAGACCAGGAATTTGAGACCAGCCTGGGCAATATAGGGAGTTCCTGTCTCTACAAAAAATTTAAAAACAAAAAATTGGCCAGGGACGGTGGCTCATGCCTGTAATTCCAGCATTTTGGGAGGCTGAGACTAGTGGATCACGAGGTCAGGAGTTCAAGACCAGCCTGGCCAACAAGGTGAAACCCTGTCTCTACTGTAAATACAAAATTAGTGGGGCATAGTGGTGTGTGCCCATAATCCCAGCTAATTGCTTGAACTGGGACCCAAGAGGTGGAGGGTACAGTGAGCCGAGGTCGTGCCACTGCACTCTAGCCTGGGCTACAGAGCAAGATTCCATCTCAAAACTAATAATAATAATAAAATTAAAAATTAAGACAGGTGCAGTGGCTCATGCCTGTAATCCCAGCACTTTGGGAGGCCGAGGCAGACAGATCACGAGGTCAGGAGATTGAGACCAGCCTTGCCAATACGGTAAAACACCATCTCTACTAAAAATACAAAAATGAGCTAGGCATAGTGGTGTGTGCCTGTAGTCCTAGCTACTCAGGAGGCTGAGGCAGGAGAATTGCTTGGATCTGGGAGGCGGAGGTTGCATTGCACCAAGATCATGCCACTGCACTCCAGCCTGGGTGACAGTGAGACTCTGTCTTGAAAAAAAAAAATTAGGCCTGGTGGCATGCACCTGTGGGCCCAGCTACTGGGGTGATTTGCTCCAACCCAAGAGTTCCAGACTACAGTGAGCTGTGATCACACCACTGCACTCCAGCCTGGGCAACAGAGCAAGACTGTCTCTAAAATCAATCTCCATGGCCAGCCTCAGTGGCTTATGACTGTAATCATTTTGGACAACTGAGGCAGGAGGATTGCCTGAGCCTTGAAGGTCAAGTTTGTAGTGAGCCATGATCATGCCACTGTACTCCAGCCTAGGTGATAGAGACCCTGTCTCTAAAAAACCAATAAATAAAAATAAATAAAGCTCCAGACCATGAATCCAGTTACCTGCTTTACACCTCCCAGCCCTTGGAGGCAACGGGTAGCGCTCACACTCACTCGCCTCCTCCCATCTGGCAGCCAAACTGGTCAAGACAACCCTCGATGCCTCTATTTCGCCACCACCATCACCTTGCCCCTGGGTGGCTGTGTGGACCCCAGCCTCCTCCAGTTCACTTTCGAGAGAGGAGGACGCCACGTCTTTCCATTTGTGCACATCCATCAATAAAAATTGTTCATCTCACACTCCCGGTAAGAGAATGTTTTCTTAAACTGAAATATGCAAACCAACATTAGCTAATACTTCAAAGCACAGCTTACTTACAGCAAAGCTCAAAGCTCAGCCGGAATGAGCATGGAAGTAAGTCCATGTTCGGAGTCGTCCTGATATTTTCAGGGCTGTGTGTTTTGGACCTCTTGTTCAATCTCATCAGCGAGACCTGTGTTGTGGCCACCAGGCTCCTCTGTGCCACAGAAATGCAGGTTCTGCCGTTTTCTTCTGATTCACTGGTACTTGCATTATCACCATTATCTTTTTTTTAATTTTTGAGACGGAGTCTCACTCTGTTGCCCAACCTAGAGTGCAGTGGTGTGATCTTGGCTCACTGCAACCTCCACCTCCCAGGTTTGTGATTCTCCTACCTCAGCTTCCCAAGTTCCTGGGGTTACAGGCACCTGCCACCATGCCCAGCTAATTTTTGTATTTTTAGAGGAAACAGGGTTTCACTATGTTGGCCAGGCTGGAATTGAACTCCTGACCTCCAGTGATCCGGCCTCCCAAAGTGCTGGGATTACAGAAATGCACCATTATGCCCAGCCAATTGTATTTTTAGTAGAGACAGGTTTTCACCATGTTGACCAGGTTGGTCGTTTTTATTTATTTTTTTATTTTCCAGACAGAGTCTTACTCTGTTGCCCAGGCTGGAGTGCAGTGGCGTGATCTTGGCTCACTGCAACCTCTGCCTTCCAGGTTCAAGCGATTCTCCTGCCTCAGCCTCCTGAGTAGCTGGGACTACTGGGGCATGCCACCACACCCAGCTAATTTTTGTATTTTTAGTAAAAACGGGGTTTCACAATGTTGGTCAGGCCGGTCTCAAAACTTCTGACCTTGTGATTCCCCCAGCCTCCGCCTCCCAAAGTGCTGGAATTACAGGTGAACGCCACCACGCCCAGCTAATTTTTTTTTTTTTTTGAGACTCTATCACCCAGGCTGGAGTGCAGTGGCTTGATCTCGGCTCACTGCAATGTATGCCTCCCAGGTTCAAGTGAGTCTCCTGCCCCAGCCCTCTGAGTAGCTGAAATACAGGCACGCAATGCCACAGCCCAACTAAATTTTGTACTTTTAGTAGTGACGGGGTTTCACCATATTGGTCAGGCTGGTCTCGAACTCCTGACCTCAGGTGATCTGCTCACTGTGGCCTCCCAAAGTGTTGGGATTACAGGTGTGCGTCACCATGCCCAGCGATTTTTGTATTTTTAGTAGAGACAGGGTTTCACCATATTGGCCAGGCTGGTCTCAAACTCCTGACCTGGTGATCCACCCACCTCCGCCCTCCAAAGTGTTGAGATTACAAGCGTGAGCTACCGCGCCCAGCTTACCTCTTGTTCATTATAGCAGTATGGGAAGGGACTAATACAGGTGTCTCAGGTGTCCCCCACCCCTGTGGCTGGTCTCTGCCAGGCATCATCCCTTCCCTACTTCCAGCACGGCACTCCTCTCTCTTTGGGGAACTGCTCCCCCACATCCTCATAGTCCTCGAGTTGGTCATCGCAGAACTCCTTCTGCACCCTCCCAAGGGGACACAAGGGGTGGTTACCTGGCCATCTGGAGCTGGACATGGCCAGATGGAACACCTGGTGCCCAGCTCCTCTTGATGGCCCTTTCCCCCCTTAGGCTGGGCAGTCACTTGTCACACACATGACAGCACCTGACTCTCAATGGACCTCTGTAGTCTTGGCTCTTTTTCAGCCCTGCCTGCCAGCCGCCTTCAGCTCTCCACCGCCTCCCAGGGCAAGCGAGTTCCTGGAGTGCTGCTGACCCCTCTTGTCCTTTCTCTGGACCAGTCTGCCTGCCTGCCATACTCCCTGTCAATCCGTGGTTCTCTCTCAGGTCACCCCCCAGGTGCTTTTCTCCTGACGTGGCCCAGGCCAGGGCTGGAACCTCGGGGGACAGGCAAGGTACTGGCTCCCACTTTCCACTCACATGGAAAATCTACACGATTGAAATATTAAAGTAGGTGGACCAGTCGAGTCAAGAGGTAATAGGTGTTTATTAAAAACGTTTTCACCCAGAGGCAGTTAAAATTTATAACTTAAAACCCAGCCCACTACAAAAAGGGATGGGAGCCATAAAAACTGTGCAACATTGACTGAAGGATCCAGACAGACAGGCCTGGAGGGGCAGCCCCAGAGGCCGGGGTCTCTCCTCTCCCAAGGCCCAGAGCAGCTGCAGAGTGGAAGCCGGGGTGCCCCCAGCCCCTGGTGGGGCCCTGTGCACCAGCCTCTCCTGTTGGGCAGGGACCCCGAAGGCCACCAGTAGTAGTGTGTGCTCACCACGCAGCCCGGATGCCCAGCTACTCACTCTGCTAAAGGACAGAGAGGGACAGCTCAGGATCACCCTGGGCAGGACGGGGTGCCCCAGTTGCCCACCCTGAGCCCAGACATGGTGCCTTCCAGGTCATCAGGGCACACATCAGGCCTGTGGGACCCAGGGGAGGTGGGGCAGGGTTCTTTCTCCCATCCCTTCCCAGCACATCCAGCAGCTGCACCGGAGCCCAGAGCTCCCACCTCCGCCATTGCTGAGGCTGCACTCCACGGCCGCTCGAGGCGAGCACCAATTGCCACAGCTCCTGCAGGGCAAAGGCAGAGGAGTCACAACCTCAGGGGACCTCCACTCTCAGCACTCCCCTGGGCCCCTCGAAGAGCCTTGGGCCCACCCCAGCCGGCCTGGGCGGTGCCTCACCCTCGGTCTCCCTCCAGTGTGCTCTGGATTTCCTTCAGGACTCCTGCAGGCCGGGTGGGAACAGAGGCCCACTGAGGCCCTTGGGCAGCCAGCCATAGCCCTTCCACCCACTTTCACCAAGGGAGTGGGATAGATCAGCCCCCACCTCAGAGCAATGGCCTGTCCAGCCTCCCTGACCCTGACCCCTTTCCCCACTCCTTCTGCCAGCCCCACCCTCTTCCACCCGACTCACTCTCATCACTCAGTAGAGCTCGCTCCATTCCTAGGCCCGGCAGCTTCTCTGGAAGGTAGAGGTAGGTCAGGGAGCCCCGCCTAGGCCCTCCTTGGCCCAGCTCTCTCCTCACTGAGGTCAGGATTTGGAAGCCCAGGGTGCAGGGCTGGAAGAAATCCTGTCTCTACTCCCAGCCTGAACACTACCTGCTCACTTGGGACCCCTCCCGTCCCGTCCAGCCGGAGGACTGGCCTGGGTGTGGCCAAGGAGTGCATGGGCCCAGGAGGCCTCTTACCTTCGCCATCACTCTGGGTTCCTGAGATCCTGTGGGGGAGAGACAGTGAGGATCAGGGCCCCTGGGCTCCCTGCCCGGCTCTGAAAGCCCTGCTCCCGTGAAGAACAAAGTCAACTGCCGCGACCTGCCCTGAGCAGCAGCGCCTGGGAGGTAAACTGAGCCCAGCCCTGGACTGCCAGCTTGCATGGAGGCGTGGGGCACGCAAAGAGGTACAAAGAGCTGGGGCCTGGGAGGGTGGACTGAGCTGTGGGGAGATGCCTCCGGCCAGGTAGCGCTGGGAGCCTCAGGGTATCTCAGAGAGGGCAGGGAGGGGCGGGAGAAGCCTCCAGCCCTTTCACTCACCTGGCTCGGCTCGGGGCCTTCTTGGGGCCTGCCCTGTTACCAGGGCAGCGGTTCTTGGTTTCTGCTGAATCCACTAGACACCGGGGCTCCACCAGCCACTTGGTGGAGAGAGAGAAGCGCTCGAACTCAGAGGGAGAGATCAGGTAGAAGCCTGGGGAGTGGGGGCAGCGCTAGCAGCCTGGCTTCCGCTTAAGGCCCATCCAGTCTGTCTGTGGCCACAATAACCCTGGCCACCTTCCGCCCTGCCCCTGCAGTGTCTGGGCCCCCACCCCGCCCAGCCCGGCTCAAACACCTTGGCCGTATTTGGTGAAGACGCAGGAGGCGATGCCGCTGACGTCCTCCCGGCGGATGCAGCTGTAGCGCACCTGGGGCTTGAGATGGGGCAGCGAGACCACCTGGATGTCGCCCAGGTTGGTGAGGACTGCTAGGTGATGCTCCCCGTCCTCGGCTCGACGGCTGCCGAAGTGGGCCACGCTGACCCGCCGCACCCGTGAGCCCTCTAGGGCTGTCAGCTTCAGCTTCAGCTTGGCACTCACTTTGGGCAGTGTGAACACCTGTGGGCACAGGATGGTCGTTCATGCCCATGGCCAAACCACAGTTCTCCTGCCCCATGCTGCTGTTGCTGCTGCTGGGCCCTGCCCTCCCCCATGCCTCCCGGTATCCTGGCAAACCTGGCTCTCAGATGCACAGTCTAGGAGGATGCCGAGGTCACTGAATTTCCTGTCTGAATTTTATTTTCCGAGACAGAGTCTTGCTCTGTTGCCCAGGCTGGAGTGCAATGGCATGATCTCAGCTCACTGCAACCTCTGCTTCCAGGGTTCAAGCAATTCTCCTGCCTCAGCCTCACAAGTAGCTGGGATTACAGGTACCCACCACCATGCTGGGCTAATTTTTTTGTATTTTTGGTAGAGACAGGGTTTCACCATGTTGGCCAGGCTGGTCTCGAACTTTTGACATTGTGATCTGGCCTCCCAAAGTGTTGGGATTATAGGTGTGAGCCACTGCGCCTGGGCCCCTGTCTGGATTTTAACCCTTCCACAGACATAGGTCCTGCCTCAGTGTCCTCATACAAGCCCTCCCCGCCTTATTTCCTGAGTTTCTGCGGCCCCTCAGACACCAACTGCAAACAAGCCTGAGTCCCAGCCATCATTTGTGCCCAAGGTCCAAGTCTCCTGGATGTCCTGAGAGTCCCAGGGAGTCCCGCCGCTGCCAGTGTGGCACCTTGAACTGCTCCTCTGACACGACGAGCAGCTGGTGGCTCCCCTGCATGTCTGGACTCTTCGACAGATCATGGGCCACTTCTAGGGGCTCGGGAAGGGGTACGCTGTGTCCGTCGAGCACCAGAATGCCTACCACTGGCGCACGGTGCATCAGCTGGATCTCCTTGGCTATGGGAAGGAGGGGGTTGTGGGGCTGGAGCCACTCCCGGCCCCAGTCCAGGCAGCCCAAGCACCCTCTGCTCTCCCTGCCCAGCACTCACCCTGCTCTGCCCGCACAGGCTCATCCATTCTCCGCTCGGCAGGGGGCACACGTAGGGAGAAGGCATAGATGGTGCCCCCGTTGGTGCCAGCCCACAGTGAGGGGCAGTGACGGGAGCCTGCCGAGAAGCCACGTGTGAGTGTCTGACCCTTGGGAGGCAGGTGGAGCTGAGCAACCAGGGCTTATTCCCAGGTTTTCCCTCCTGGGAGAGGCTGGAAGGCTCTTTGACAACCACACAGGCCCCAACATAGGACCCCAATCCTGGGTCAGCTCAGCCCTTGCTGAGATACAGCAGGGGAGAACCCACCAGGGAAAGGCACACCCTCTGGGGACCAGCAGGCTCTGTTATCCCTGATTGTCACAACTGCTTTAGGAGGAAGCTATCATTCCCTCATTTTACAGAGGGGCAAGCTGAGGCCCTGAAAGGCTGAGTGACGGGTCTGAGGCCATGCTTCTAAAGGATGCTATAGCCTGGATAGGAAGCCAAAGCAAGCTGACTCCAAGGCCCAGGCAGGGGAGGGGAGGAGGCAGGCAGAGGCTGCAGTCTGCCCCTGCTCACAAGGGAAAACCGTCTTAGGCCCCACCACCCATGCAGGCAGCGGCCCCTGCATGCCCCCAGGTCAGGAGGTGTCTGCTGCTCCCCCCTCCCAACTGCAGGCTGGCCACTCACTGTCCCTCAGGTAGGTGTCAGCAAAGTACAGGGTCCTCACGAAGCCTGTGAAGGAGTCCTCTGCCGAGCGAGCCTCAATCTTGCGCTGCACAGGCGCCAGCTCCATGTTCTGCAGGCCTGGACGCTCAGCCTTGGCGCTCCCCTCCTGTACCTGTGGGGGGTGGCTGTCCTGAGGGTCAGCTCCAGCCTCCCCTCCCCAGGGACAGTGCTTTGGTCAATGCCGATCCTTGCATCGGAAGGCTGGCCACAGCCATGCCAGCCACCTGCCAGGCCTGCGTCTAGGGGGACCCTTGTCCAAGTGGGAGATGCCCTGGGGGGAGCCTGCTTGGGCCCCCAGCATGTCGTAGAGAGAAAAAGAAAATCACTAATGCTTACTGGGGATTGCCTCTAGGGTAAGTGTTACAGTTACTGCCTTTCTGCTCCGGAAGCTGAGGCACAGAGAAACAGCGGGACTTGTCTGAGGTCACACATGGTGGCAAACTCATGCTGTTTGGATCCTGAGTCTTGTTTGTAGCCCCACAAGCCTGGGGAGCAGGGGCTGTGTAGCCCTCCCTGCTGGCTACTCTAAGCTGAACCTGGGCCTATGGCTGCTCGCAGCCTCGCCGAGGGCCTCACCTCTCCTGGGGTGCCAGCAGGGAGTCGCTTCCGGCTGGATACCCGGCTCCGTCGCATCCGGCGGAATGACTGGCGCAAGGACTTCTTGAGGGACTTGACGCGGGACAGTGGGCCCTCCAAGGCCAGCTGGTCACTGGGGTGCAATGTGCACCTTGGGGAGATGGCAGGCTATCAGTGTGGCCAGGTCCTGGGGGTCCTCGTGGGCCCCTCTCCCAGCCCCGGGTCCCAGCGCCCTGCTCACTTAACAAAGACCTGCCGCTGCTGCTGGTGGTCGAAGAGGCCAAAGCCATGGCTGGTGCCGAAGGCCACGAGCCGCCACTCAGAGTGCAGGGCCAAGGAGGTGACCACAGCCGGGGGCTGGCACTGCACCAACACGAAGGGCTGAAAGCCAGGCTCGAAGTGCACAGGCCCTGAGCGGGCTGTCAGGCGCTCGTGGCCCTTCCAGCGGTAGCCCTCCTGGTCCTGCAGCAGGTCAGCCTCCACCTGCTCTACAGTCTGCTCTGCTGCCTCATCATTCAGCTCCAGCACCAGCACCTGGGCAGGGCGGCAGGCAGCTCAGCAAACCCTCAGCAAAGGGATGGCAGGGCCGCAGGGTGCTACCCGTGGGGACAGCAGAGGAGCGGGGACCCAGGCCAAGGCCCTGGGCTCAAGCAGGGCCAGAGGCCTCTGTCCAACCCCAGCCCTTAATTCTTTTTTTTTGAGACGGTCTTTCTCTGTTGCCCAGGCTGGAACACAGTGTTGCCATCTGGGCTCACTGAAACCTCTACCTCCCAGGTTCAAGTAATTCTTCTGTCTCAGCCTTCCAGTGGCTGGGATTACAGGCGTGAGCCACCATGCCTGGCTAACTTTTGTATTTTTAGTAGAAATGAGGTTTCACCAGGTTGGTCAGGCTGGTCTCAAACTCCTGACCTCAGGTGATCCACCTGCCTTGGTCTCCCAAAGGGCTGGGATTACAGGCGTGAGTCACGGTGCCTGGCCCAGCCCTTAATTCTGATTTCTGCAGAAGAAAAAACCATCCCAGGGACTTCCTGCCAAGAGGACTAAGCCACCTCCATCCACTGGAAGAGCACAGGACACAGAATGTGTGTCAGGCAGGTGGCTGGCTCCTGTCCCTGCTGTCCCCAGTTACCCATCACTCCTCCCTGAGTCCCCTTCCCCGGCCTAGCCTGCTACCTGCCCTGCCGTGCCTGCCACAGCCAGGTAGCCACTGTACTTGCAGAGGAAGATCTTCTGGATGCCCAGCCGGGGGTCATCACTGTAGGGGTCAAAGGAGCCCACCTGGCAAAGGAGAGGGGCCCTGTGAGCGGCCATGGGGAGCGGGACCCAGCTGGTCTCTGCCCTTCCTCGTTCCCAGGCTCCTGGCCTCACCTTGCGGAGTGGAGGCCACTCATCCTCGCCCTGGGTATTAAGGTTCTCGTTGGGGTCCGTGTCGGTGAGGAACACGTGCACCGTGCTGAGTTTGTAAAGCAGCCGCAAGCAGACACCCGAGGCATCCCAGAACCTCACCGTGCCATCCTCATGCCTGTGAGCAGAGCCCACCTGCCAGATGTGAGAGGGATGCCAGCCGGGGCACCCAGGGGCTGGCTTGTCCACCTCAGGGCTCTGCTCCCACCCCACATATCCTGCTGGGAAGAGGAAGGCATCAAAGTCCCTTACCCTGTGAGCAGCAGGTCCCTCTGGGGTGGGGCTGGGGTTAGACTGGTGCCACCGTCAATCGGCCACTCCTAGAGAAAGAGACCAAGAAGTCCATGGAGAGTTTGGCCTGGGGTGGGGGTGGGCTGGGCCTGGGGCTGGGGCCAGGGTCGGACCTACCATGGTGGAGAAGTGTGAATTCTGCCGGCTGCCAGCGGCGATGATCCGCTCCCACAGCTTCAGGGGGATGTTGGAGACGTGGTGGGAGCAGGTGATGGCGGAACAGTGCAGGGAAGCCAGGTAGGGCAGCTGGACCGGTGGCCAGCCTGCTGTCTGCAGGTCAATCACCACCAGCTCCTCCTCAGCCAGCACCACCAGCACGTAGGGGTCGTCAAAGGCTGGGGTACAGGCCAAGGATCAGGAGCTGGGGCTAGGAGGAAGCAGCCCAGCCCTGTGGAATCAGAAGCTCCAGGGTGGGAGCCAGGGCATCTGCAGACCCAGAAAGCCCTGTTCTTGGCTGCTTGAACAAAGCCTTTCCACTCCAGGAGGGCAGGAGGTGTGGGCAGCAGCCCTACCTCTGTGTGCAAAGTGGCTGAGAGCTACCTGGCACAGGGCTCTTGAGGGGGGGGCATACCTGGCTGGAAGGCAGGGTTCCAACCAGGACAGGCAATGGAGCTGTCCTGCCAACCCTCTTCCCTGGTTCCTCCTCCACGGGGCCTGCTCCCTGCTCAGATGTGCCTGCCCAGCCTCTCCCCACAGGCAGCAGCAAACCTGGTCTTCAGCACACCAGCTGCTAAGGGTGGCATTTTCTTACTGCACGCAATCACCTTACCTCATTCAGGCCTGGCTCCAGCTAGCACTCAATAAACGTGCACTGGATGATAACATGATTTCTCTTTTTTTTTTTTTTTTTAGACAGGGTCTTGCTCTGTTGCCCAGGCTGGAGTACGACCAGCTAATTTTTTTTTTTTTTTTTTTTGTAGAGATGGGGTTTCACCATATTGGCCAGATGTTCTCCATCTCTTGACCTTGTGATCCACCCACCTCAGCCTCCCAAAGTGCTGGGATTACAGGCATGAGCCACCACACCTGGCCTCCTTTCTTTTCTCTCTCTCTCTCTTTTTTTTTGAGACAGGATCTCACTGTTGCCCAGGCTGGAGTACAGTCGTGCGATCTCGGCTCACTGCAATCTCCACCTCCCCATTCAAGTGATCCTCCTGCCTCAGCCTCCCGAGTAGCTGAGATTACAGGTGTGAGCCACTATACTTGGTTAATTTTTATATTTTTGGTAGAGATAGGGTTTTGCCATGTTGCTCAGCCTTCCCGTGGCTTCTCTTCTGTGTTCCTCACCACCTGGGAAGCCTCATCAGGGCCCCTGGTCTCACATCTCTCTCTAACACTCTTTTCTTTAAACCTCAAAATCACTGAGAGCCTTCACACATCTCTGCGTGGAAGACTCCAAACAGACACCTTCCCAATTTCTCCTCTGAACTCCAGAGCCATAGACCCCAGTTGTGTATTCAGCATCTCCCTCATGCCTCTGGAGTTCGGAGGAGAGATTAAGTTCCCAAACCTGACTCCCACCCAGCTGAGCTTGCCACACCCTCTCACCACTGCCTTCTCCGGGATTCCTGGTGCTCCCAGCAAGATCTCACATCATCCTTGAGTGATCTCTCCTCCCTTCACTCATCTCTCCCTAGACAAGGGGCCAAGAAATTACAGCCCGAGGGCCAAATCTGGCCTCCTGCCTATTGTCAATACGGTTGTCCTGAAACACAGATCCGCCCCTTGTCTTGGCTGTGGCTACATTTGCTCTGCAATGGCATTAGACTGAGTAGCTGTGGTGAAAAAAGCTACCCGGCCCTTTACAGAAACAGTCTATGAGCCCTGACCTGGCCCCTCAATGCTGAATGTCAGAAAAGACAGTATAACCCCAGCCACTCTCACTGGGCCCTGTCTGCTCCACTCCATGTTCCTCACACCGCAGCCAGACACATCGTTTTGGAGCAGAGGCTAGGTCATGGCACCCCTGCTGGGGGCTCTCATCTCCCTCAAATTAAACAGCAAGTCCTGACCGTGCTTCCTCAGCTCTATATGATCCAGCGCTGGCCACAACTGGCATCATCTCCGCAGCCATTCTGCTTCTTCCGCCCCTACCTCAATGGAGCAAGCCAAGAGCTCTCCCAGCTCAATCTGCACTCCAGGTCCCTACAGGATGAGCCCTCTCTCAGATTGTTCCTGTGTCTATGCAAATATGTCCCCTTATCAGGGAGGCCTTGCTAATGCTCGTCTAAACCAGTGCTGCTGTCCTCTGCCTGGCTTTTTTCTTACCTCTGATGTTATTTGGCAACCTGGTCACTCTCTCCCCAAATCAGATCTAAGTTTCATGGGAACAGGAACCTCATCTGTTTCTAGAATAGGGCGTGGCACGTAGCAGGTGCTCTTTAAACAGGAAAGCCTTCCAGGGACAGCTGGGTCAGAACCTGGCAAGCCAGACCACTATGTGGGAGCCTAAGGGTGCCCATGTCTCATCTGAGGGAAGCACCCCTCATCAGGTACCCATCTTCTGGCCTGTGGGACTGTGGGGAGTTAGGTACACAGAGGGATAATTGCAGGAAGGTGGCCTGTCCTAGAAAGCCCAGCAGTCTTGAATTTGTAGCTCAGCAAGTTTCTCCCCTCCCTTCCTGACCTTTCCCCTGGGAATCTGGTTAACTCAGCCCAGGGAGTGTGGCCACCATAGCCCAGGAGGCCCCCGCTCTGTGCTGGCATGGCCTGAGTGCTGTGGAAAGAGTGGAGCTGGGCTCTGCTCTTAGCATCCAGGGTGTGAGGAGGGAAGAGAGGCTAAGAAAGAAGGAAAAGCAGGTTTGGGGTTCCCCTGAACAGGGTAGAGGCTGTGAGAACACAGAGCAGGTGTCCTGAGCAGCCCCGCCCCCTCACCTTTCAGCCTCAGGCCCTTTCAGGCTGACATCCTTAGGAGAGGGCCCTCCCTCCTGGAGCTCCTGCAGGCCTCCTCTCCAGGTTTCGACATCAGCCCTTTCTGGTCTTGCCTGTCACACTATTTACGAGGCTGACTCAGGGATCTGCCGGTCATGCTGGAGCTCCAGGAGGCCACACAGTCACTTTCTGCCCTGACCAGAAGGCAGTCTTTGCCATCCCTAAGCCAGGACCCTCTTGCCTCAGCCAGGTGGGTATTAAATCTAACAGTCCAGATCAGCCCCCTGTGGGCTAAGTTCCATTCCAGTCTGGAAAGGGCAGAGAGCCCAGGGCAGGCAGGAGATATGGCTGGTCTGAGTCTCCAGCTGGGGAGGGTGGCAGGGAGGCAGAGAAAGGAACTGCAGGCCTTGGTGACACTCCACCTTGGGGTGTAGTGAGGCTAAGGGACTCAGGACAGTGGCAGGCTTAGGAACAACTGTGCACAGCCCATCATTGTTTTTTTAAGACTCGGTCTGGCTCTAACACCCAGGCTGAATGCAGTGGCATGAACTTGGCTCACTGCAACCTCCACCTCCCAGGCTCAAGTGATCCTCCCATCAGCCTCCTGAGTAGCTGGGACTACAGGTGTGTGCCACAATACCTGGCTAATTTTTTTTGTTTTTTGTAGAGACAGGGGTCTCCCTACGTTGCCCAGGCTGGACTTGAATGACTGGGCTAAAGCAATCCTCCTACCTTGGCTTCCCAAAGTGCTGGGATTACAGGCAAGAGCCACTGCACCTGGCCCTTTCTTTACTGATGGACCTGCCCCATGCCTCCCACACTCGAAGCTCTCCTACCGGCTGTGGGGTCTGCCTCTGTGAGGACAGTGAAGTCGATGACCCGGGAGGTGAAGTCAAAAGCTGTCTGCTGGCTGTCGTGGACCACCGAGATGCAGTGGCGGTCCCCGTAGCTGGCCCGAGGCATGCCGCCCTGGAAGATGATGAAGGGCAACCTGGCAGGCACAGAGGAGCAGGGGTGGGCTGGGTCTCCCGGCATGGCCTCAAAGTCACAGGTTGGTGATCAAAGAGATCACTCAGTCAAGTTCCCCAGGAGCAGATGGAGCTGGACCCCATCTCCTTCCAAATGCAACAGCCCAGGAGAACTTGGGGGCAAGGTGGGAGCATCCAGGCTGGGGGCTCGGAGTCTCGGCAGCCACTCCTGCCTCAAGCTGGGTACTCCCCCCAAATCCGTTTAAACATCATCCAGAGTGATTTTCGAGAAACAGGGCTGCCAGTAAAGGGGGTTGAGACCTGCAGCTCAATATGGTCTCTCTGGGAGGGTGGAAGGAAGGAGCGGGAATGAACTTGGCAAAAACTGGGCTGCTGACAGACATGAACAGCATCCACCTACTCTCCCCTCCCTGGCATCCAAGACCCCAACGTGGGACCCGAGAGTGTTCACTAGGCACTGTCTTCCCAAGCAGAGGCCTAAGTGACCTTTCCAGCCTTTTCCAGCTCTCCAGGAAGGCTCTGGAGAGGGAAAAGGACCAGCACAGATACCTACCCCTGCCTGCTGGTCAGCCAGAGGATTTTGGTAATAGCTTTGCAAGGAAAGGGACCTGCAAGGAAACAGATTGGCTTGAATGGATCCTCCAGCTCTCAGACAAGCGTCAGTCCCCACGGGCACAGATCCCTCAAGCTCATGCCCACACCCACATGGCAGACCTGCTTGGGACTCTTGCTCTGAGAAATTCCCCAAGAAACTGGGTGACAGGAACCCTGCTGTGTGGCTTTGGACAAAGCCTTTCCCTTTCTGGCCCCAGAGTTTGCTTGAGTTGAGCATCCTGCACCTGAATCCAGGGGGTGGGCCCTGCCTGGCGGGTGCAACACTGACCATAAGGCACGAGGCTGCGGAGGGGCTCTGGTTGCTGGGCATCGCTGGACACGAGCCACTGGCAGTAGCTGCCGTCGGAGTGGCAGCTGACCAGCAGGAGGCCATCCCGCTGCCAGCAGATGTTCTCCAGTTGCTATGGAGGAGGAGAGGGAGAGAGGGCAGCAGGCTGGGACTGAGGCAGAGTTCCCATCGCCTGCAGCCCATGCCTCTGCACAGAGCATGTACATGCCATGTGGGGCCCGGGAGAGCAACATGGCACCTGCCATGTCCCGGGCACTGCCTACCTGGCTGCTGAGGAAGTGGTAGAGCACACGGCTGCCCTGCAGGTCCCAGATAACAACGAGGCCTCGGCTATAGCCGATCAGGATCTGGTTGGGATCTCGAGGGTGCTCCTGCAGCGCCTCCACCATCTCAAACACCCTCCGGTGGCGGGCCTCCTCTGGCAACCTGGGTTGTCATAGAGGGGAGTGCTATGAGCCTCTGATGCCACCGCCAGGGGTATGGCCCCAGCATGGCACAGCCCCGGGGTTCCCCATGCAGAGGTGTCTGCTCCATATGCCTGCACGGAAAGATGGCTACGGACTGGGCGAGGTGGATGGCCAGGTACAGTGGCTCATGCCTATAATCCCAGCACTTTGGGAGCCTGAGGTGGATCACTTGAGGTCAGGAGTTTGAAACCAGCCTGGCCAACATGGTGAAATCCTGTCTCTATTAAAAATAAAAAAAGTTAGCTGGGCATGGTGGCATGTGCCTGTAATCCCAGCTACTCGGGAGGCTGGGGCAGGAGAATCGCTTGAACTTGGGAGGTGGAGGTTGCGGTGAGCCGAGATCACACCACTGCTCTCCAGCCTGGGTGACAGAGAGAGACTCTGTCTCAAAAAAGAAAAAAGAAGGATGGCTAGGACAGGTCACCAAGAGAAGAGGAACAGCATGTAGAACAAGGCAGCGACATGGAAACAACCCTAGTGATGTGAACACAAGCGGTACAACTGTAAGGCAAGGCAAGGCAGTGACTTCCGGAAAAGTCAACGTGGGGGCCGGAGGGAGCCTTGACTAAGAAGGTGTTGGGCGTCAGTGTTCTATTTCTATGCCTAAAGTGTGGCTGCAAGGATGCTCTACAAGAACTGTTCTACTGTACATTCATATTCAGTGCATTTTTGCAAAAGGGGATATTTCATAAGAAGCAAATTTTTTAGCCCTATCAAACAAAACTCTATATGAGTTGGCCTGGCCCTGGAACCTTGACCCTTCCCCCATCTCCAGGCCAGGAATGCTGACATGAGGGCTGGAGGTGTTGCAGCTAACAAAAACCACAAGGCAGCAGGCACGGGACCAACAGCCAACAGCAAGGATATGGGGTGGGAAGTGGACCCAGCCTGGACCCGAGCCACACTAAACCCAAGTTCTCCGCATTATCTGTACCCGGCACATCCACTACTGGCACTGACCTCAATGACATTCGAATTTGAATTGAGAGTGAGAGTTGAAGGGGCCTTTAACCACATCAGTAAAGCTGCATTTAATTTTTAATGTTTTTCTTTGAGACAGTCTCGCTCTGCCCCCCAGGCTGGAGTGCAGTGGTTCGATCGAGGCTCACTATAACCTCCACCTCCCGGCTTCAAGTGATTCTCCTGCCTCAGCCTTCTGAGTAGCTGGGATTACAGGTGCACGCCACCATGCCTGGCTAATTTTTTTTTTTTTTTTTGAGACAGAGTCACCCAGGCTTGAGTGCAGTGGCACGGTCTCAGCTCATTGCAATTTCCGCCTCCTGGGTTCAAGACATTCTCCTGCCTCAGCCTCCCGAGTAGCTGAGATTACAGGCATGTGCCATCACGCCCCGCTAATTTTTAGTAGAGATGGAGTTTCACCATATTGGTCAGGCTCATCTCAAACACCTGACTTCATGATCCACCCGTCTCTGCCTCCCAAAGTACTGGGATTACAGGTGTGAGCCACCTCACCCGGCCTAATTTTTAATTTTTTTAAAAGACAGGCTCTCACTCTGTCACCTAGGCTGTAGGGTAATGACCTGATCGTGGCTCACTGCAGCCTCCAATTCCTGGCTCAAGTGATCTTCCCACCTCCCAAGTAGATGAGACCACAGGTGAGTGCCACCTTGCCCAATTAATTTTTATTTTTTGTTGGGGGAGATGGAATCTTGCTATGTTGCCCAGGCTGGTCTCGAATTCCTGGCCTCAGGCAACCCTCCCACTTCAGCCTCCCAAAGGGCTGAGATTACTAATCCCAGCCCTTTGGGAGGCCGAGGCAGGCAGATTACCTGAAGTTGGGAGTTCAAGACCAGCCTGACCAACATAGAG
The DNA here is from genome assembly GCF_049354715.1 of Callithrix jacchus. Lineage (NCBI taxonomy): Eukaryota > Metazoa > Chordata > Mammalia > Primates > Cebidae > Callithrix > Callithrix jacchus. Next base: position 131,460,871 of record NC_133506.1, on the reverse strand, counting down.
AAACCCCCTCTCTACTAAAAATACAAAATTAGCTGGTGTGATGGTACATGCCTGCAATCCCAGCTACTCGGGAGTCTGAGGCAGAAGAATTGCTTGAGCCCGGGAGGTGAAGGTTGCAGTGAACTGAGATAATATCACAGCAGTTCTGCCTGGGCAACAAGAACAAAACTCCGTCTCAAAAAAAAAAAAAAAAAAAAAAAATACAAATACTATGCTTACACAGATGAAATTGTTAGACAATTAGTCAGCTTCCAACTTTTTGCCATTAAAAACAGCCCTACAATGATCTTTTTTTTTTTTTTTTGAGATGGAGTCTCACTCTGTCACCCAGAGACTGGGGTCCAGTGGCACATTCTGGCTCACTGCAAACTCTGCCTACTGGGTTGAAGCAATTCTCCTGCCTCAGCCTCTCTAGTAGCTGGGATTACAGGTACCCGCCACCATGCCTAGCTAATTTTTTTGTATTTTTAGTAGAGATGGGGTTTCTCCATGTTGGCCAGGCTGGTCTCAAACTCCTGACCTCAAGTGATTCTCCTGCCTCAGCCTCCCAAAGTGCTGGGATTGTAAGCCACTGTGACTGGCAGATCATTCTTATTCTGTATCTTTAGGACAGAGACTTCTCAGAGACAGAGTTGTGAGACTAAGGGATTAGATGTTTTAAAAACTCAGATAAGTGTCATCAAGTGGACAAGAACTGGCGAAAGGGGCTGGGCGTGGTGGCTCACACCTGTAACCCCAACACTTTGGGAAGCTGAGGTGGGTGGATTACCTGAAGTCAGGAGTTCGAGACCTGCCTGGCCAACATGGTAAAACCCTATCTCTACTAAAAAAAAAAAAAAAAAAAAATTAGCCGGGTGCGGGTACCCGTAATCCCAGATACTGAGGAGGCTGAGACAGGAGAATTGCTTGAGCTGGGGAGGTTAAGGTTGCAGTGAGTGGAGATCCCGCCATTGCAGTCCAGCATGGGACAGAGGGAAACTCTCTCTCAATAAACAAATAAACAAACTGGCAGGAGGGGCTCTCAGGACACTTGGATCTCCCTGCTGCCCTGCAACTAGACTCCTACCAGCTAGCTACAGGGTGAAGCTGGGTGCTGGTATGGCCGTCTGCTGGGGTGCAGGTCTTCCTGCCATCCTGCCCACAGGCTGTAACCCACTGTGCCACCTGTAATCCTGCAAAGTGTTCTGCTCTGACCTTGGGCTCACTGCCCCAACCCTGCCCTGCTGAACAGGAAAGGAAGAGGTATGCACTCGGAGGGACACAGCTGCAAGTGGGAGTCCTCCCAGCCCAGCAATGCGCTGCCCTAGGCAGACAGGCCCTGCTTCATCACCACCACCCATGGTTGGCCAGCCCGCTGGCCAGTTGCAGGAGTGTATCCTGGGCCCAGTCCAAAGCCCTGCAGGGCCAGGGGCCTAGCACCCTGGCCTCCTCCTGCCCCTTGGAACCACAGATCACTCTACCACGACTGACCCGGCCCCCACATGCTCCTGTCAGACGCTGTCTCCTCTCTTTCTTTGGGCCCCCCGTCCCCCACTTCCACACCTGAACCTGCTCTGACTCCCTCTCAATAAGGAGCAAAGCCTCCAAAATGATCTCCACAGACCCACGCACCTGTGGTGGTCAAGGCTTTTTAGCCATGGAGCCTTCGAGCAAATGGAAGCTAGGCAAAGTGCCCACAGCTCAGGGCAGCACCAGGAGCTGCCCCAGCGATGTAGGGAGGTTTGAGCCCAACTCCCCCACTGCGTAGTCCATGGGGTCTTTAAACCCATAGTGCAAAGGACACTGGACTGAGTCAGTGATATCACACAGTCATTTGGGGTCTTTAGATGAGGGGCCCCTACATCCCCCTTTTCAGTTATATGATGCTAACCTACGATAAGGTGTTAGATTCTCAGGAGGGGACAGGTAGGAAGCCAAGAGTCTCCCCTGGTAGCCCCATGGAATTCCCAGCAGAAAAATTACAGCTCCTGAGAGACTCCTGGGGACCAAGGGGAGAAACCATGCCTAACTCGAGGGGCTGAGGTTTCTAATAGCAGCCGGGCTCTGGGCTTACCGCTGCAGCACCGCGTCCGAGCTGATGGTCCGGTCTTCCAGCACACGGAAAGCTGGCAGCTGCACCACAAACACATTGCCACTCTCGGTGCCCAGGTAGAGCAGTTCGCAGGAGGAGTGTGGCAGGACCACAGTGATCTGTGTGGCACTGGGGGCAGCCCTGTGACGAGAACAGCTGCCTGTGAGCTGACTGCTGCCTGAGAGGGGAGACCCCATGGTCGGGGTCCCCTGACTCCTCAGAAAATAAGCCCATAAGGCCTTTTAATGGGGTTCACAGCATTTCGGGCCAAACATTGGTCACTTTATGCCAAGACAGGAGACTGATAGCAGAGAGCCTGGGCTAGGAGGCAGGAAAGACACCAGGGACCCTCCAGTGTGACCTGGGGTGTGGATGGGGAAGGCGGGCTGCAGCCCTACCCACTCCACTCAGAGCACCTGAGCATGGCGATGCGTCAGCTCAAATGCATGCCAGGCACTGCCAGGGGCACAACAGGGCCCACAAAGGGTGAGTCCACTCCAGAGGTGGGGCAAAGGTCAGGCTGGGCCGGGAGTGGAAGGGGATAGGGATTGAGCCCTTACCCTGGGGGCCCACGAAGTGTGAAGCTCTCATCCTCCTGCAGCTCCGAAGCCCCACCCTTGATCTTCAGGCTCCAAAGGTGCAGGCTGTTGTCATCCAGTAGGGTGACCAGTTGGCACTAGCAAGGGAATAGGGATGGGAGCATGTGGTCTTGCTACCCGGGAAAGGCCTTTACATACTGGGGCCACCCAGCCTGGGCTGGTTGTTTAAAGACCCCTGGCCACTACCAGGGTGGCCCATGAGCCCCAACTGTGGAAAGGGAGGGGGCCCCAGGTTTTCCCATAAGCACCAAACCGAGGGCCAGTGAATGCTCCACAATAGCCCTGCTGGAAGCAGTGTGGGCAAGGAGGGCATGGAGGTGGCTTCCTGTCCCATACCAGGCCCCTCACCTGGCCGGGCAGGAGGTGGATCTGCGTCACGGTGTTGTTCTCCCGGTGCAGCCCCATGAACTCCACGCCTGGGGCTCCGTAGCTAGGAGTAGGCTCAGGAAATCTCTGGGAGGCCAGACACCATTCCCTGCCCACCTCGGGGCCCATGTGCAAGGAACACAAACACAGAGGGGTGCTGGGGTGGGGAAGAGTTACAGCAGCCCTGGCCCCAGGGCACCAGGCTAGTGACCGGACCCCTGGGAGATTTTTCCCAGTCAGGCCAGTGGGAGCAACTCCACAGAAAGGTGAGGCCCAGCCGGGCACGGTGGCTCACGCTTATAATCCCAACACTTTGGGAGGCTGAGGTGGGCGGATCACAAGGTCAGGAGATTGAGATCATTCTGGCTAACAGGGCGAAACCCATCTCTATTAAAAATACAAAAAAACAGGGCATAGTGGCAAGCACCTGTAGTCCTAGCTACATGGGAGGCTGAGGCAGGAGAATCACTTGAACCCAGGAAATGGAGGTTGCAGTGAGCTGAGATCGTGCCATTGCACTTCAGCCTGGGCAACAGAGTAAGACTCTGTCTCCAAAAAAAAAAAAAAAAAAAAGATGAAGCCCTACCATGGCAACTGTCAGGTTGCTACCCTGAATCTGAGCTGCAAGAGACACATCGGCTGTGGCTTGGTGGCACCTGTGAGAACACACAGCACCCGCCAGCCTGTCCCCAGCAGCCTCTGCCCATGAGTCTCAGCACCAGGGTTTGGTAACCAGAGTCTGGCTGTGGCCTGGCAATGATTAACCAGCCGAGGGAAGGCTGAGCCAGCAGCAAGGCCCTGGGCCCCTGTGTACATCAGCCCAGCCTGGAATTCCAGTGCTCCATACCCCTCCCCCACACTGGGCAGAAGGGAAGAGGGAGGTTGGGTTCTGCTGGAGGTGCCAACCAAGCTATTGGAGGTGGTCCCCCATCTCTCAACTCCTTTTGGGCCCTGGCTTGGGAGCACAGATTGGATTGGCAGGGTGCCCAACCTGATCTGGTTTTTCATCTCTGAAAACACCAGGAGCCCCCAGTTGGCCAGAACCAGTGCTTTGGATAAAAGATGACCCAACTGGACGACGTTCAGCCTCAGGCTGGGGAAAGCTGTCCCTGCCAGGCGGAGCCCTCTCTACTATCTGCTGCCTGTGGGGGTGGGGATGGAATTTGGAAGGTGGCTACCTGACCCCCATCTCTGCTTGTGGCTAGGGCCCTGGGGCCAGTCCACCTCTGATTGTTATCGGGGAAGAAGGTTTAAAAACAAAACTGCGGCTGGGAGTGGAGTGGCTCACGCCTGTAACCCTAGCATTTTCAGAGGCCAAGGCCAGAGGGTTGCTTGAGCCCAGGAGTTCATGACCAGGCTGGGCAAGATGACAAGACCCTGTTTCTACAAAAAAAATTTTTTTCTTTTGATACGGAGTCTTGCTCTGTTGCTCAGGCTGGAGCGCAGTGGCGCGATCTCGGCTCACTGCAACCTCTGCCTCCCTCTGCCTCCCAGGTTCAAACGATTCTCCCATCTCAGCCTCCCAAGTAGCTGGGATTACAGGTATGTGCCACCATGCCTTGTTATCTTTTTTGTACTTTTAATAGAGACGGGGTTTCACCATGTTGACCAGGCTGGTCTTGAACTCCTGACTTTAAGTGATTCACCCTCCCAAAGTGCTGAAAAAAATTTTTTGTAACTACAAACATCCCCAACGACAAGACGGGTCCCTGTAACTTGCTTTTCTTGTGGGGAGATGGGGAGCTGAGGGAAGCAGGGGCACAGAAGGGCCAGGCCTTGCTACGGACCCACCAGCCAGCCACTCATTTACTGAGCAATGGCTGAGACTGGCGTCAGGTCCTTCCCCCTGGATCCCCCAACACAGCTCCTGCAAAACAGGTTCCTGATCCCCGAAGTGGCCTTTCCCCCTGCCCAGGGAGTCCTGAAACTTCCAGCAACAGGTGAGAAGGGGAAACTGAGTACAGGGAGGAGACCACATGAACCGTCGTGAAAGGACACAGGGGATGAAATAAACCTGTACCTCTTCGGTCAGTTTCAACCTCACTGTCCTCCTGCAAAGGACAGGGTCACATCCCACCATGACCAGGTCCCTGTCCTGCCATAAACCATACCTTCCTCACTTTGGAATAAAATCATGTCCAGAGCTAGAAATTCAGGAAAGTCCCTCATTTTATCCCAGCAGCCCTGGGCAAGGAGGGAAAAGATGTCCTTCCCCAAATCTCATCCACCCCGAGGCCCCACCCAGTTGGGAGTGAGGGGACGGAGGATACAGCTTGATGGCTCCAGAACGGGTGCCAATGGCCAGGATGCGCAGAGATGGGCTATAGCCGAGGGCGCTGGGCTGGTGCGGGAAGCCATGCTCCACGGTCTGCAATGAGAACCACGTGGTGTGAGCCTGTAGACCTGTCCCCTTCACACCACCATGGCTGGGGGAGCTGCAGCACCGGACCACCCCAGCAGGAAGCAGGGATTCCATACCTTTCAGGTTCCTCCCAGACACCTGAGTGTTGAAGCCTAACCCAAATTTATCAGGCCCCACCCCCAGTCCCTTTGTGACTCTGCCCTTGGCCTCATGGCCACCTCTGCAAGCTCATCCTCCCCAACACCACGCCAGCCTCGTGATGCTCTCCAGGCATGGACTCGGTGCCTCTACCACATGTGCCCTGCATGATGGACCCTGCCCTCCTCAGTGGCATGGGGGCCTTATGGGATGGGGAAAGTAGGGGAAGTCTGGCACAGTGAGGCACTGGTCCCTCAGGGGAAAAGCCTGGTGGTACCGCAGCTCCGGGCCCACCCAGAGGCCTAGAGTACTCAGAATACCACAGAGGCCCTGTCTGGCTCCGGGCTCCTCCAGGCCCCTGTCAGCTGCATCTCACAGGCTCTCACTGCCACGTTTCAACCATCTTCCCAGAAAGGGAATTCCTGGAGCGTTGTTGCAGATACAGGCTTTTTCATTTCTTTTTTTTTTTTTTTTTTCCTTTTTTGAGACGGAGTTTCACTCTTGTTACCCAGGCTGGAGTGCAATGGCACAATCTCGTCTCACCCGCAACCTCCGCCTCCTGGGCTCAGGCAATTCTCCTGCCTCAGCCTCCTGAGTAGCTGGGACTACAGGCACGTGCCACCATGCCCAGCTAATTTTTTGTATTTTTAGTAGAGATGGGGTTTCACCATGTTGACCAGGATGGTCTCGATCTCTTGACCTCGTGATCCACCCGCCTCGGCCTCCCAAAGTGCTGGGATTACAAGCGTGAGCCACTGCGCCCGGTGCTTTTTCATTTCTTATAACAGAATACACACACATTGTGAAGAACTTGGGAGGTATAAAGATGTTTAAGAACAAAAATTACCCAGACTCCCACAACCAGAAGTAACCCTTGCTAACACCTCAGCGTACGTCCTTTGAGTCTTCTCGCTTGTGAATGTTTGCACGTGTCTATATTTAAAAAGACATAATTGGGATCATGCCACATGGATATACGTATATAAGATCATGTACAGGTATAGCTTTGTAGCCTGGTTTCCTACTTACAGCCAGCCCAGGTTGTTAAAAGCTTGAAAATGACTTTTTAAAAATTTTTAATTAATATATATGTATTTTTTGAGACAGGGTCCCACTCTGTTCCCCTGGTTGAGTGCTGTGGAGTGATTTTGGCGCACTGTAGCCTCGGCCTCCCAGGCTCAAAGGATCCTCCCACCTCAGCCTCCCAGGTAGCTGGAACTACAGGCACACGCCACCATGCCTGGTAATTTTTTGTAGAGACAGGAATTCGTCATGTTGCCCAGCCTGGTCTTGACCTCCTGGACTCAAGCAATCCTCCTGCCTTGGCCTTCCAAAGTGCTGGGATTACAGGCGTGAGGTCACTGCCACCTGCCTAAAATGACTTTTTGTTTTGTTTTGAGTCTGAGTTTCACTCTTGTAGCCCAGCCTGGAGCGCAATGGTGCCATCTCAGCTCACTGCAAACTCCACCTCCCAGATTCAAGCAATTCTCCTGCCTCAGTCTCCCCAGTAGCTAGGATTACAGGTGCCCACCACCACACGTAGCTAATTTTTGTATTTTTAGTAGAGATGGGGTTTCACCATGTCCTGACCTCAGGTGCTCTGCCCGCCTCGGCCTCCCAAAGTGGTAGGATTACAGGCGTGAGCCACCACATGAGCCTAAAATAACTTTAAAAACAGGGCTGGGTGCGGTGGCTCACGCCTATAATCCCAGCACTTTGGGAGGCCGAGGCGGGTGGATCACAAGGTCAAGAGATCAAGACCATCCTGGTCAACATGGTGAAACCCTGTCTCTACTAAAAATACAAAAATTAGCTGGGCATGGTGGTGCGCGCCTGTAGTCCCAGCTACTCGGGAGGCTGAGGCAGGAGAATTGCTTGAACGCAGGAGGCGGAGGTTGCGGTGAGCCGAGATCATGCCATTGCACTCCAGTCTGGGTAACAAGAGCGAAACTCCGCCTCAAAATAAATAAATAAATAAAATAACTTTAAAAACAGCAAAAGAATGTTCTTTACCTGGAGGTGCCCTAACTCACCAGGGCTTCATTGTTTGAGCATTTACTTGGTTGCTAGAGGGTTTGCAACTGACAACCATGTTGATGGCATTCTTGGACTCCTATCTTTGTCTACAACACTTGAGTATTTCCTGGGGCAGATGTCCCAGGGATAGAATTGTGGGTTAAGAAAGGTATGAACGTAAACGCTACAAATTTAGAGTGACAAACCATCTTCAAGAAGGTTTTTGGTTCAGTTACTTAATCAGTTATCCCAATCTGACCCCCACCTCCCACTGCAGGGGATACCGGCTCTGCAGAGCTGGGTGAGAACAGCACAGAGCAATGCCATGTCAACTGGTTGCTTTAAAGACTTAAAACAAAAAACAACCACAGAGACTCTGCCCTGCAGAAAAAGGCCCCAGCAATGAGGCAGCCTCCTTAGGCCCTGGGCTCTCCTACTTTGCAGCCCTGCAACCTCAAAGCAGCAGATTGGGAGAAGTCCCTGGTGAGATCTGGCAATGATAGCTTAGTGAATCCAATTGCTACCTGCCTCCCCCATGTTAGTCTAGTCTGATGGCTCTCACAAGGAATCCCATGCTGAGATCAGACAGGGAGGAGAGCTCCAAGTGTCTATTTGGGGGTACACCTGGGGATAAAAAGGTTGGGGGGGGTGCCTCAGGCCTGGCTCTTTGCCAGGAACACATCTGCCCTGCAAATGGTCATACCTGAATGGGATAGCCAGGGGGAGACAGATGGGGCCCAGCAGCGGCCCCCAGGCCAGCCCAGGTCCCTGTTCAGCTATGTGAAAAATGCAGAGCCTGGAGAAGCCCTGGGTAGAGATAGCTGAGTGTCTGGAATGTAAACATTTCCCAGGAAAAGGGGAGTAGACTACCGGATAGGATGTGAAGGACAAGCTCCCCCAGGGGCCCCACCAGACCTCAGCCAGCCCCAGGTTGCTGGGGCCTCAGGATCCACAGCCAGAGCGGCCCCCTGGGACAGCAGCACTTTCCCAGCAGCAGAGGCAGCTCAGGGAACAGCCTCTGGAATTTGGAGGACTCTGGCAGAAATGCCCCACAGGAGCCTGCTGGCCTGGCCAGGAACAGGCCCCACGCCCCAGGCTGCACGGAATGGTGGCCATGAGCCCCAGGTAGCCACCAAGCGCTTTCAGTATGGCTCATGTCACCAAGGAGGATTAATTCAGTTCTTGGAAACTCTTCCAGGTATGTCTGGAACAACTTGCGTTCTAGAAGAACAGGGGCTGGACTCAGGCAGACCATGCTTCAAATCCCCTTTTTCTACTATAAATCATCCAAATTCCAAATACAGATCTAGTACTTCCAAAAAAGACTGAATGTCTGAATTGAGATGTGCTCTAAGTGTAAAATACACCTGGACTTCACAGACTCAGCATTCGAAAAAACAAACTGAGAAAATATCACTAGTAGTTTAAATTAGCTACATGTCAAAATAGTTTGCATATGTTGGATTAAAGGGAATATATGATTATGATGATTATGATTATTTTTGAGACAGGGTTGCGCCCATCACCCAGACCGGAGTGCAGTGGCACCATCTTGGCTCACTGCAACCTCCGCCTCCCCAGTTCAAGTGATGCTCCTGCCTCAGCCTCCAGAGAAGCTGGGATTATAGGCGTGAGCTACCGTGCCCGATCAGAATATATGATTAAAATTAATTTCACTTGTTTAAATAATTTTATAATGCAGCTTCTAGAATTTTTTTTTTAAGCTGGAGTCTCACTCTGTCATCCAATTGGAGTGCAGTGGTGAGATCTCAGCTCAGTTCCACCTCCCGGTTCAAGCAACTCTCCTGTCTCAGCCTTCCCAAGTAGCTGGGACTACAGGCATGCACCATCATGCCCTGCTAATTTTTGTATTTTTAGTAGAGATGAGGCTTCATCACGTTGGCCAGGTTGATTTCAAACTCCTGACTTAAAGTGATCAACCTGCCTTAGCCTCCCAAAGTGCTGGGATTACATGTGTGAGCCACGGCACTGGGCCAGAATATATAATTAAAATTAATTTCACGTGTTTAAATAATTTTATAATGCAGCTTCTTGAAAACTTTAAATTACATACGTGGCTCATATTATATTCCTACTGGCCTCAACAATTCTGCACATCAGCAGGAAAGTCAGGCCACAGAGAAAACAGCCTGCAACTTTTTGCTGGGCTCTCAGGCCACATGTCATGGGCAGTTCTAACATTTCACCTGAGTCTCTCCTGCTTTGGCTCCATATCTTTCCTCTAAGCCAGAGGAAGACAAAGAGGATGAGCCCTTCCTTCAATCACCCACATTCATTCCTCATTCCCTTCTAGCCTTGGAGATACTGTGGCCACCCCTCCCTCCCATCTCTACTTTCTTTTCCAAAGGCTGATTTAGAACAGGGGCTGAGTCAGACCCACTAAGCTCTGAATTCCTTCCTGCCATGTATGAGGCATCTGGTAGTGGGTGAGCCACTGGGCCTCCCTGAGCTTCGTTTCTCAGGTAATAAATGGGATGGTACTGGTGACTGTGCTGAGCAGGGCTGTCCTTGGATTAAACCTGATGGACCTGAGGCCACCTGGTGCGGCTGGAAGGCTCAGCCACCCCACAGCACACACGGGCCTCTGCTTCCTTCCAAGCCTTGAACTGTTCCATGGTATCCCCTTGGGCACTTCTCCAAGTTAGCAACTCTAGAGGGACCAGGGCTCCCCAAAAAACCGAAATAAAGGCAGTGACCTTCACAGGGACTCTGCCTGGGCAGGCCCAAGAGAGTCAGTTCACCTGTAAATGGCATGGTTCCCCAGGGACTCCCCAGGTTGAGGAGGGGAGGCATTGCTTCAACAGGCAGCATCCAGCCCACCAGGCCCCACCCATAGATGACACCTGGCTCAGGTTACCTCTGCCAAGGGAGAACAGAACAAGGAACTCTTTTGACAGGGGTCTGGGCAGTCCTATGAGGACAGGGACTCGGGCTGGGCAGAGAGGCATGGGAGCCCTAGCTTAGTTATGAGAAGCTAAAGGGATCTTTTTGGAAACAGGGAAGGGATTGAGATTTGGGAACAGGACTAAGAGCAGCTGATGAAGGGACAGGGAGGAGCTAGAAACCCAGGATCCAGTGTCCTGAGGAAACCAGTCAGGGAAAGAACCATGGGCACCTCTGGTGTGCCCCAGTTGCCCCCTACTTTGTGTGTGTGTGTGTGTGTGTGTGTGTGTGTGTGTGCTTGAGACAGGGTCTCACTCTGTTGCCCAGGCTGGAGTGCAGTAGTGTGATCTTAGCTCACTGTAACTTCCACCTCCCAGGCTCAAGTGATACACCTCAGTCTCCCAAGTAGCTGGAATTATAGGCATGCGCCACCATGCCTGGCTGATTTTTGTATTTTTTTTGTAGAGATGAGGTGTCACTATGTTGGCCAGGCTGGTCTTGAACTCCTGGACTCAAGTGATCCACCTGCCTCGGCCTTTCAATGTGCTGGGATTACAGGTGTGAGCCACTGTGCCTGGCCTGCCCCTGACTTCGGTGCCCTTCCCACCCCCAACTCCTACCAGCCTTATAAGGCTCAGCTTCCCTGCTGGTGAATAAGGTCTAAATCACATGGGTGGTGACTCCCCCTTGTTAAGGGTTCAGGAACAGTTCCAGGTCCCTGTTAGAGGGAGTGCCTATGGCCTCCCTGAAAGGAGGCACCCACCTGAGCACAGAAGGTTGGGCTCAACCCTGGGGCTGTGTTCCTGCAAAGGCACACACAGCAACCCTGAATCATGGCTCTATTCAGAACACACGGTGGGACAGGGCGCAGCCCCTGGGAGGTCAGGGAATTCCAAGACCAGTCCTCCCAGCTATTCTAAGACCACAGCTATCTATCTTCGGATTCAAACTAGGAGGCTGACCAAAGCCTGGCAGCCACTGGGGCCTCCTGAGCACAGCATCCAGCCTACCTGGCCCCGCCCACATCTGATACCTGGCTCAGGTGACCTCTGCCAAGGGAGGAAAGAACAATGAACTCCTTTAACGGGGGAGGGGGGGTTGGGAAAGGAGAGCAAAGATTTGCAGAAGCCGCCAGACTGCAACATTAGCCTAGAGTGGGAGAGAAGGCCCTCTCCAGGTCCCAGAAGGGGAGGGAGTGAGGTAAGGCTGGTTGTCAGAGACAGTGGGGCCTTCATCCTGCTCACAGCCAGGGAGGACCCTGCCTGAGGGTTAGAACCGAGGAGTCCCTGGCACTCCCCAGGAGGTGGGAAGGAGGGAATGCCAGGAACCAGGTCCTTGGAGGCTGCACAGGGCGGGGTGGGGGGCACACCCGCCTAGCTGGGCCGCTCTGCCCGATACTGGCTGGGTGTGGCCAGCTCAGATTCCTGGCAGTGGCAGCAACCTGGCCCTCCCAGTGTGGCTGCTATCACCTGACACCAGGGACCCAGCCATGCAAAAGTCAATACAGAACAACCTGGCCCTCCGCAGGGGCTGCTGGGTCAGAAACACACTGTTTGTTCAGGACCTAAGGGGACAGGGAGAGTGGGCATGGGAAGGGAGGGCCCAGGTAGGTGCTTCTGCGGCAGCCCTGGCAAGTGCAGCGGCCTGTTTGCCCTTATGGGTGCGGCTGCTTGGGGTGTGCCTGGGATTGGCCGTGGCGGGGCAAGGAGACTGCGGGCAGTTGTCTAGGAACGGGTTTTACCCTGACTTTTCCTCCAGCAGCACTCCCTCCCTACTGAAGTCCCATGGTCCCCTCCCCTTGGTCCTCAGTGGCCCTCTCCTGGCGCTGCAGCTGACTTGTCTGTCTGTCCATCCCTCCACTGGCCTCAAGGGCCCACCACATACAGCAAACAGTTACTTCGCTGGTGAAAGAAACTGAGGTGTGAAGAGAGGTGAAGCCACCACCCTAAGGCCACACAGCCAGACAGCAGGTGGAACCAGGACATCCTCATCCCCAGCCTGTGCCCCCCATGATATGCTCCAGCTGTGCAGGCCCTGGAGGCCTTAGTCTCCTCCCTGGCAGAATGGGAGCAACACCCATCCTGAGTTGTGGTGAGGATGACGCCATGACAAGGCAAGGCCTGGTAAGGCATCCACCTGCGCCAGGCACCATTTGAAGCAATTACACTCCCGTAAGGACCTTTATGATGCTATTGGGGCTCAGGACATACCACTCCAAAACAACACTGTAAGAGACCAGAATGTGCTACCCCAAAATATACTTTGTCTGGCCTACTATTTTTTTTTTTTTTCCAGACAGAGTCGCTCTGTCGCCCAGGCTGGAGTGCACTAGTGCCATCTCAAGTCACTGCAACCTCCACCTCCCAGTTCAAGCAGTTCTCCTACCTCAGGCTCCTGAGTAGCTGGGATTACAGGCACCCACCACCATGCCCAGCTAATTTTTTAAATTTTTAGTAGAGATGGGGTTTCACCATGTTGGCCAGGCTGGTCTCAAACTCCTGATCTCAGGTGATCCACCTGCCTTGTCCTCCCAAAGTGCTGGGATTATAGGCATGAGCCACGTCGCCCAGCCACTTCTTTGGCATAATTTGAGCTAGTTATTCTTAGAAAGTGCAGACATGAGAGTAGTTCTGGAAAGCTGTCCTTTTGTTAAAGAAATTTACATCCACAAAGGAAATCTACATTAGTCAAGTACAGGCTGAATATCCCTCATCTAAAATGCTTGGGACTTCAGTGATGGGCAGCTATTAAAACAAACAAAAAACGAAATTAAAGAAATAAAATGCTTGGGACTAGAGCATTTTGGATTTCAGAACCTTTTGCTTTTGTAATATTTGCACTATACTTACTGGTTGACCATCCCAAATCCTAAATTTCAAAATCTGAAATGCTCCAGTGAGCATTTCCTTTCAGAGTCATGTTGGCACTTCAAAAACTCAGACTTTGGAGCATTTTGGATTTCAGATTTTCTGATCATGGATGCTCAACCCATATTTGTATCAGGAAGAGGGCTGCTCTAAGGCAACTTTTATTACCCAGGAGACCGTCTCTGCATACATAAGACAAGCTTCATTCACCACACACTTCCTCCCCTCACTTTCCCACAACCTGGTCAACCTGGTCACAGCCTATCCCAGTCCCCCCGCCTTTTCTTTTGAGACAAGGTCTCACTCTGTCACCCAGGCTAGAGTGCAGTGGCATGATCTTGGCTCACTGCATCCTTCACCTCCCCGGTTCAACATTCTCCTGTCCCAGCCTCCTGAGTAGCTGGGACTACAGGTGTGCATCACCACACGAGGCTAATTTTTATATTTTTAGTAGAGATGAGGTTTTGCCATGTTGGCCAGGCTGGTCAGTCTCTAACTGCTGACCTCAAATGATCCACCCACCTCAGCCTTCCAAAGTGCTGGGAATACAGGCGTGAGCCACTGTGCCCAGCCTCATGTCAATTCAATTCCTGGCTCAGCCAAAGAACCTAGAAGGCTGGAGGGAAGCCAGTTTTGCTCCCCTACAACGCCCATTTTACGGATGAGGAAACTAAAGAACAGAGAGGCTAAGTAACATGTCTGCTGTGTCTTACACAGCAAGGAAGCAACAGAGCCAGGATCTAGACCCAGTGCCAGCATCTAGACCCAGGCCATGTGGCTGCAAAGTCCCTGCCCCTAACCACTACCCAGGCCCTCTGATGCCTGGCACGTAGCCCTCAGTGAACTGGAGTTACTGCTCTGACAGCCAGCCCTTGGCAGAGTTCAGAGACTGTTCGCAATCACAGATCCTCTGCAGGTACTGAAGCCAAAGAAACAGGACGTCTCATTCTCGGGGCCCCCAGGGCGATGTCCTTGCTCTCTTTGAAACATCGGGCTTGGTGTGGGTATAAGATAGTTGAGCTGGAAGGTGTTGGAGAAAAAGGCTGGGACTGGTTCGGAAGCCAGCGTCTACAAGCAACCTGGGGTCAAGCTGTGATTGACTGTACTGTGTCCCAGCACAGTACCCAGCAGACTGGCCTTCCAGGACCACTGGAAAAAACATAACCTGAGAACTGCCAGATGTGAACACTCTCTGGGGCTGACCCTCTCCTATACCAACAGCCCACATGCCACTCCAGGCTCTAGCCCGGGTATCACACCATCTGCTGGAGCTGTCCCAAGGCTCCCCAGCTCAACCTCAAGCCACAGATGCTGCAGTCACCAGGTGTGGCCTTCAAATCACACAGAAACTCATGTAGTCCTCATATCAACAGCACGGATGGAATGGCTATGAGTATCATGTCTATCTCTGAGGCATGTAACCTGCTCAAGGTCACACAGCTGGTGAGCCCAGCAGTTAGCACCACTTACCACTGGGCAAGCTACCTCTCCATAAATGGAGAGCACTGTTGTTGTGATTGTGTGCAAATCAAAACAATAAAAAAATACTACTTTTCCCCAAATCTGCTCTTCGCCACTCCTGGCCTGGGCTCCCCCTCCCAAGGCCTGGCACCACCACCCACCCAGGTCAGAGACTCCATGGTCATCCTGGACACCCATCTTCCCTCCCATCCCCCCCACTTTTTTTTTTCCCCAAGATGAAGTGTTGCTCTGTCACCCAGACTGGAGCGCAGTTGCACCATTCCAGCTCACTGCAACCTCTGCCTCCCGGGTTCAAGCAAATCTCCTGCCTTAGCCTCCTGAGTAGCTGGGACTACAGGTGTGCACCACCATGCCTGGCTAATTTTTGTATTTTTAGTAGAGACGGGGTTCTACCATGTTGTTCAAGCTGGTCTCTAACTGATAACCTTGTGATCTGCTGGCCTTAGCCTCCCAAAGTGCTGGGATGACAGGCATGAGCCATCGCCTCCGGCCCTTTCTCTCTTTACTGCCCCATCAGCAGGTCTCTGCAATCGGATGCCCTGAATAGTTCTCTATTCAATGGGTCTCAAACCAGGAGCGATTTTACCCCTCAGGAGACACTCTGCAATGTCTGGAGACATTTTTGGTATCACATCTTGGCAGGCTGTGTATATAGGACCAGGGACACTGATAAATAGTCTACAGTGCACAGGACCACCTCCACAGCACAGCCAGCCTCAAGTATCATCCGTGAGTGCCGAAGCTGAGAAACCGTGCGCAACTCATGCCTTGTCTCCTAGCCCCTTCCTTCTGGGCTCTATCTAGTCACTGCAATGTCTCCTAATTGCTCTGAGCTTACCTGCTTTGCCCAAAGAGTAAAAATATCTCCAGGTTTATCTTTCCTACATTGTTAATGGGACCATTACTCACTCCCTTGCTCATAACCCCCCAGGGCTGCAGGGTCAGTCAGTTCAGGCCCAGATGCCAGCATCCAGCATCCTCCCTGCCTCCTCAGCCTAGGCTGTGGAGGGGCAGACCATCTGGGATCCCAAATCCTCTGGGATCTGGTCTCATCCTTCAATCCCACCCTGCTCCACAACACTCCCCGAGCCTGGATGAGTCTACAGGTGGCTTCTGAGTCCCCCAGGCTCTCCCCTTCCTTCTCTCTACTCCCAAGGCCTGAAATTTCAGGCCATAAGCCTCCTCCTTCCTGCAGACTATAAAAGTGAAGGGAAGAGGCCTAATCAGATTCCCACAGCCATGGGCTGTGGATCTAGTAAGTACTCAATGCATGCTTCTTGCATATGAATGCAAAGAGGAAGGCAGGGGAGGAGGAGACCCAGGAGCCTCCCTCTGCCACCCCCAGGCCTGGGAGTGGGCCAATCAAGTTTAGGAACCACTGCTGGAGAACAGGGGAAAGAGGGAGGGACAATTCCTCACCCCAGCTCCACCCCAGTTGCACAGAAAGAACTTTGGGAGCAGGGGAGGAGTTCAGCCCCGTTTGCTGAGCCTGTGGGTCAGGTTTCTGCCACCTTTTCAGAGTGAGAGACTGAAGGCAGATAGGGGTCACCCAGCTCCCTTCCATCCCCTGTGGACACTGAAGCTTTGAGACCCAGCACCCATAGGCTACTCCCTCCAGAACAAGAGTAGCAGGCTCTAGGGGTCCTGAGATCTCCCATTCCCAACACCTGCACCCCCAAAAGCGAGCTGGTGGGAGGTACGCTGGTATAGGAAAGCCCTAACTCCGGAGGCAAATGTCCTTGTGGCAAAGCTCCATCAGGGACACCAGCTTCTCCCACAGGCTAAGAAACCCAGAAGAAAATGGCAGGGCACGTGGGGAGCGCTGACCCACCTCTCCCAACAGGGAGGTCAGGGAGGTCCCCTCCACCCCACAGCAGCAGCCAACCTTCCTGGGCCACTATCCTGGCACTTGTTACCTCATCCCACGTAAGCCCTTAACAAGCCTATAGGTTGGGTGACAGGCACACGATCATCCAGCTCCTACGTGGCAAAGTTGAGTACGCACCTGGACAAGCTGACTTCTGCACTTCTCAAATCAACAAACAAAATACAACCAGGTGGGTGCTGTGGCTTATGCCTGTAATCCCAGCACTTTGGGAGGCCCCGAGGTGGGCAGATCACGAGGTCAGGAATTCAAGACCAGTCTGGTCAACATGGTGAAACCTCATCTCTACTAAAAATACAAAAAAAATTAGCTAGGCGTGGTGGTGAGTGCCTGTAATCCCAGCTACTCGGGAGGCTAAGGCAGAAGAATCCCATGAACCCAGGAGTCAGAGGTTGCAGTGAGCCGAGATTTCGCCACTGCACTCCAGCCTGGGCAAAACAGCGAGACTCTATCTCAAAAATAAATAAATAGGCCAGGCATGGTGGCTCACGCCTGTAATCTAAGCACTTTGGAGGCCAAAGCGGGCGGATCACCTGAGGTCGGGTGTTCGAGACCAGCCTGACCAACACGGTGAAACCCCATCTTAAAAAATAAATAAATACAACCAAAGAGAATTCCTCATTCATCACAGGGAGACATCCCTTTTCCAGACTGCCTGGTCTTACATGCACTGCTTCCTTTTAGGGGCAAGGGAGCCCAAACAGAAGCCCCCAACAAGAGCCAGACGTCCAGCCCTCAGCATGCTGGGAGGCTCCTGGATCCCCGGGGCAAGAGCAACACAGTGTCCTGGTCCCTGCAGCCCACCTTCCCAGCAGAGTGAATCAAAGCACAGGCGATAAGGCCCCACACTGGTCGGTGGCCCAGGAGCTGAAAAGCCACATTATACACCTCCTGTGCACTAAGGCCTGTCCTGACCTTCTCAGGCCCCAGGCCCCTGAGGGGAAGCCCCATGGGGCTTCTGCTGCCCCAGGTACAGGTTTGGGATTGTAGTCCGAGGCCAGTTCTGGCTCATTCTCCTGGCACCTCTCCCCACTCACCCAGCTGGAGCCTGCCAGAACGAATCACGTGCTCAGACTGCAGGGGAGCTGCATTTTCCTTCAGGGGCAATTTGAGAAGGGATAAACAGCCATGGCCTGTGACTCCAGGGCCCCAAGGGACACTGTTACCCCCTTCAGAGTTCATCTTTTCATCACGCACATCCCCAAGCCTCCTTGACAACCCTGTGCCAAGGCAGGCAGGGCAGATCGTTTTATTCCCATGATACAGGTAGGGAAACTGAGGCTCGATGAGGTGGGGTGACTTGCAGAGGTCACATAGCCAGTGAAAGACTTGGGATGAGGAGTCATGAGGGCATCCAATTCCTCTTTCCTATAAAAACCCTTTCACCGGGCCCCATTTCCAAAGTCAGAGTCCCAGGAGGCATTGCAGGCACCATGTAAGAGCTATACCTTAATCCAGCCCCAGCCTGAGCTCCCCAGCCCAAAACCCAGGTCGCCTCCCCTGCTCTCCTTAACTTACCTTGTTAAACTGAAACAGGTCCCGCTTGAGCCTCTCCCGCACAGGGTCATGCCCTGGCCTCAAGAACCGCCTCATTCTGCTTGGTCTGCAGCCCCCACCGGAAACCTGGAGAAACAGGAGGAGCTGTAGGGGCCTGTCCTGGCACTCAGGTATCGATGAGGCCCGGCCCAAACAGGTGGAGCGGCCCTCTCTCTCCAAGTCTAGTAGGCAGCCACCCCGGGGCCAGGCCGGCTTCACAGTGACCGCCCAGGTACCCTGGCTTCCCCACGCTCAGATCTAGAGGCCGGACCACCTCAGGGCTGAAGGCTCTCACCACCTGTGGCCTTATAATGGGGAAGGAAAAGCTGGGGGAGGAAGCCATTTAGCCTGGCTTTATGAGCACAAGGAGGGCCTGCCAGCCCTGAGGTTAATTAGCTTAATTGTTAACCTGTATTCTGAGAAACCATGGAACTCCAGCAAAGCAGAAAGGAAACCTCACAAGCCTCTTCCTCCAAAGTCGGGTGGAAGGTGGAAACACCAAGGCTGTTCCCCAATCAGAGCCCAAATCGGGGTGGCCCAAGGGATTCCAGGCCAGGGCCCCAGCGCAGATGCCTCTTCCTTCTAACCTCGGGCATGGCTGTCCATGGGCTCTCGCCTCAGCCTCTCCAATCAGCCACAGCCAGGAGGAACTCGAGTGGGCACGGATGGCACAGGACACTCAGTCAGAGTGCTGGCCCATCCCACTGTGCCCGGGGTCTCTGCGGGTCCCCTCCCCTCTCTCTGGCTAGCCCCAGTCCAACCTTCCTGTGGTCTATTGGGGTGTGCTCAGAAAGGTTCTCTTTCCCATGGGCCCAAGTGGAGAATAATCAGGAGAAATCTGCTCCCAATAAAGAAACCAGCTTGAGGCCCCCAAACTCTCCGCCCACCACAGAATCCATTCCCAGCCCAAGGGGAAACTATTTCTGGATTATCCTTGGGGGAAGGGGAAGGAGCCTCTGTGCTCCAGCTTCTGGCTTCTAGTAGCTCAGCCTCCTCGTGACTACAGGACAGCAAGGCCCATCCTTGGGAAGCCCAGACACAGGCCCACCTGGGGCACAGCTCTGCTCACTCCCAGCAGGGTGAGGAAGGAAGCAGATCTAATCCCCACCCTGGAGGCTGCACTCCGGGCAGGGGCAGGTAGAGACAACACCTGGCCTGAAGTGGGGAGGGCAGCTCATATTTGAGAAGAAGGTATCTAAGTCCGGGCACAGTGGCTCACGCCTATAATCCCAGCACTTTGGGAGGCAGAGCCAGGTGGATCACAAGGTCAAGAGATGGAGACCATCCTGACCAACACGGTGAAAGTCCTGTCTCTACTAAAAATACAAAAATTAGCTGGGCGTGGTGATGGGCGCCTGTAGTCCCAGCACTTTGGGAGGCCACGGCAGGTAGATCACCTGAGGTCAGGGGTTTGAGACCAGCCTGGCCAATGTGGTGAAACAACAAAGAAAAGAAGAAAATCTAAACTGAGGCTTGAAGGATTTCGGGTTCTTGGGAGGTGGCAAAAATTAATTATCAGGTCAGGACTTTGCATATGATAGGATCCCTTGTGATGTGGGTCGAGTGGGAGAAGGTAGGTAATGTGCGTGGCAGAATTGGGGGTGTCTTCTGGCAGAGGGCTTGCCATGCTGGGAGGGTGACCCGATTCTGCAAAATCACACTGTAAAAAAGAGGCAGTTCTGTAATCTCAGCACTTTGGGAGGCCAAGGCAGGTGGATCACCTGAGGTCAAGAGTTCAAGACCAGCCTGGCCAACATGGGGAAACCTCATCTCTACTAAAAATACAAAAATTAGCCAGGTGTGGTGGCAGACTCTGTAATCCCAGCTACTCAGCAGGCTGAGGCAGGAGAATCACTTGAACCTGGGAGGCGGAGGTTGCAGAGCAGAGATCAGGCCATTGCAATTCAGCCTGGGCACCAGAATAAAAACAACCTCTGAAAAAAAAAAAAAAAGAGGCAGAGCCACATCCTCCTTGAGTGAAAGGATCTGAAGGGTCAGTTACCTCTAAACCGAACACCAGGAACCAGCCCCCTTCTGGGGAAACTGAAAAGGTGGGTCAAGGTCAGTATGAGATATGCCTTTATATTTTGGAGGAGTCAGCCCAAAGGTGGGGCCCCCACTTTGCTGGGGAAGAGCAGGTGGCCGGGAAACTCCTAGGGTCCACTTGATCCAAGGCCCTGAGGGGGTTCAGAGAATAGGCACTGGCTGGGAAAGCCCCTGGGGCTTCTGGGAGTGGAAGTGAGAGGACACTGGGATCTGCCGGCCCAGCATTCCAGCCTGGGGAGGGTTCCAGCCTGGGGGAGGGTTCCAGCCTGGGAGAGGGCAGTTCACGTTCATAAACCAGTTGGACTCCTGGGGGCTCACACCCCAACCCAGGGCCCAGGCCGAGGTCACTGGGTCAGAAGTCAGAGGAAGCTTGATGGGGGCTCCCTGGAGAGTGACCACCACCTGCAGACTCCAGGGAGGGGAGAAGAGGGCACAGGGCCATCTGTGCCAAAGACTCCACACAGGCTCAAAGGTGACAAGGCAGAACTGGGGGCTGGGAGGAGATGCTGGTAGGAAGGAGGGAGGCAGGGTATAGCAATGTCATCAGGAGGGGGCCCCACTGAGTCAGGGGGGTGAGGACACTGAGCACCTGCTGTGCACCCAGGAATGAGTGTACCAAACCCTCTGCAGCCTATTGCATTTAAACAATTTTGCTCAAGTAGTCTGTGCCCATTGTCGAAAAAGCAAATACAGAGGAGAAAATCCTCCCTAAACCCCAGTACCCAGAGAGCCACTGTCATGGGTCACTGAATGTCCTGGCCACCTCCTTTCCTTGGCGCTGAGTATGTTTGTGAGCGTGGAGCTCCTCAACAACACCCTGATCTCGGAAGCCACCTGAAAGGTAAGTGGAATGTCCCCACTCGACAGGTGAGGAAACAGATCACAGCAGCGAAACACCTTGTCCAAGGTCACCAAGTAGGAAGCGGCAGAACTCAGACTGGATCCCAAGTCAGAAGGGCTTTGGGCAGCGTGAAGGATGGATAATATGGGAGGAGGATGCCCAACAATGCCCCTGCAGTTAAAAGGCAGAAACACGGCCGGGCACTGTAGCTCACACCTGTAAATCCCAGCACTTTGGAAGGCTGAGGCAGGTAGATCACGAGGTCAGAAGATCAAGACCATCCTGGCTAACACAATGAAACCCTGTCTCTACTAAAAATACAAAAAATTATCCCGGCATGGTGGCAGGAACCTGTAGTCCCAACTCGGGAGGCTGAGGCAGGAGGCTTGAATCCAGGAGGTGGAGGTTGCAGTGAGCCAAGATTGTGCCACTGCACTTCAGCCTGGGGGACAGAGCAAGACTCATCTCAAAAAAAAAAAAAAAAAGTCAGGGACACATGCAGACATACCCCAACATGTGCCGCTCAGAGCCAACCCAGCAATCTGGGCCTGGGGACTGGCTGCTGCTGACAGAGTGCTGGTGAGGTCTGGCTGGGCAGGGCTGGTGGTTTTTCGTGGACCTGCTGCTCTTCCCACAGGGGGCTGGGACCTCATGGTCGTGGGGTGATGTGGCCAGGAGGACCAAGGCAGGGTGAGCATGGCATTCCCTCACTTCAACCCACTGCCCAGGTCAAAGCATGGGAAAGCGCCACTTTCTTGAAGAGGGGGCTGGTCTGGGCCTGGCTGGGCTCACCTCCAGGTGGCCCCTCAGCTCCCCACGGTAGACAAGCAGATTCTCTGCAGAGAAGCTTCAGGAAGCCGGGCCTAGCGCTGCCCAGTATAAACAGATCCTACCTACTTAACCCATTCTTGGAGGGAGCCAGGGGTTGTAAGGGAAAGAGCCTTGCACCATACAGCTCCTCTGAGCCGCGTGGCCTCTGCAGACAGCTCCTCTGTAAAGGGAGATGGCATTCCCTTCCACACAGGTCCCCTAGAAGGAGCAGGAGCTTGGCATGGAGCAGATACTGTCCTAGGCCAGGGATACAGCAGTGACAGGGGAGCGACAGACACTTCACAGGACACAAATCAGAAAATGGGATGATTTTCAGCCAGGCAGGGTAACTCATGCCTGTAATCCCAGCACTCTGGGAGGCTGAGGTGGGTGGATCACTTGAGGTGAGGAGTTTGAGACCAGCCTGGCCAACATGGCGAAACCCTGTCTCTACTAAAAATACAAAAATTAGCCGAGCGTAGTGGCGCACACCTGTAGTTACAGCTACTCAGGAGGCTGAGGCAGGAGAATGGCTTGAACCCAGGAGATACAGGTTGCAGTGAGCTGAGATTGCACCCCTGCACTTCAGCCTGGGGACAGAGCGAGGCTCCATATGAAAAAAAAAAAAAAGTAACCAAAAAGTGGGATGATTTCTGACAGAGATCAGGCCTATGTCTGATCAAAAAGAGAGATGGGCCGGGCTCAGTGGCTCATAACTGTAATCCCAGCACTTTGGGAGGCCGAGGCAGGTGGATCATGAGGTCAGGAGATCAAGACCATCCTGGCCAACATGGTGAAACCCTGTCTCTACTAAAAATACAAAAATTAGCCAGGCATGGTGGCATGCACCTGTAGTCCCAGCTACTCAGGAGGCTGAGACAGGAGAATTGCTTGAACCCAGGAGGTGGCAGTTGCAGTGAGCTGAGATTGTGCCACTGCCTGGGTAACAGAGCGAGACCGTCTCAGAAAAAAAGAAAGGAGGATGTTAAGATCCAGCAACTAGGCTTTAGTGGCCGAAAGGTCTCAGACCATTCCTTTGTCAGGGTCTGTGCGCTCCCTGTTCCTTCTGCTTGGGCCACTTTCTCTAGATGTCTTCATGCCCTCCCCTACCTGAAGGTGCAACCTCCCGGGACGTTCTCTCTCCTTCCCTGCACTGCTTTTCTCCTTAGCCCCGGGCACACTTGGACACACGGAATAGCTTACTTATTAATCTTGTTGAGTACCTGTGTAATCCTCCACAAGCAGTAGCTTTCTTTTTCCTATTCAAGGCCTTCTGTCCTTTTATTCACTGCTGTATCTGAGTGCACACAGTGTGTGCTCACTCATTATCTGTTGAATGAATGAATGAACAGAGGTGGCGAGATCTCCACCGAGACTGAATGATGGGAAGGGGCCAGCCACAGACAACTTGGGGCACAGTGTGTCAGGCAGAAGGAACAACAGCTGCAAAGCCTCGGGATGAGAAAGGCTTGTATGTTTCACGATGAAGACAAGTGGAGGGCCCAACACAGAGATCTGTGCAGATGACATGAGAGAGATGATAAAGTGGGCCTCCTGGGCTGTCCTGATCAGGGACCTGATGGGGCCTGCCCTCCCACTCCTCCCCTCCTCCATGCCACTGGCCCTCTCCTTGACCGTGCATTGGCTGCTCCATCCACTCAGCCCCACCCCAACCCCATTCACTATGGTCCCTGCCACTCTCTGTCTGAAATACCTTCTTGCCCCCTCATACAGCCCAGTCCCCTTCCAAGCCAGGTGCCATGGCTCATACCTGTAATCCCAGCAGTTTAGGAGGCTGAGGCAGGTGGACCACTTGAGGCCAGGAGTTCAAGACCAGGTTGGCCAACACAGAGAAACCTCATCTCTACTAAAAAGACAAAAAATTAGCCGGGCATGGTGGCGGGTGCCCTCTGGTCCCAGCTACTTGGGAGGCTTAGGCAGGAGAATCGCTGGAACCCAGGAGGCAGAGGTTGCAGTGAACCAAGACTGCACCACTGCACTGGAGCCTGGGCAACAGAGCAAGACTCTGTCTTATAAAAAAAAAAAAAAAAAAAAGTCACCTTCGAAAAAGCCTTCCCATCCGAACCCATCCTGACCATTCTTAGAGTCCTGAGAGCCTGTCCCTGTCCATCATGGTTTTAACGAATCTTTTTTTGTTTGTTTGTTTGTTTTTGAGACGGAGTCTTGCTCTGTCACCCAAGCTGGAGTGCAGTGGCACGATCTCAGCTCACTGCAACCTCCACCTCCCAGGTTCAAGCAATTCTCCTGCCTCAACCTCCTCAGTAGCTGGGATTATAGGTGCGCATCACCACGCCTGGCTAATTTTTGTATTTTTAGTAGAGACAGGGTTTCACCATGTTGGTCAGGCTGGTCTCGAACTCCCAACCTCATAATCTGCCTGCCTCGGCCACCCAAAGTCCTGGGATTACAGACAGGAGCCACCACGCCCATCCTGGATCATTTTATCTTAAAGGGTAAAGAGACAATTTATCTTAGAGTCCTGAGAATGGTCAGGATGGGTTCAGATGGGGAAGGACTGCACCTCAGGATTAAATGATCCATTAAAATCATGGTGGACAGGGACAGCCTCCCAGCCTCATGCATGTCTCCCAGTCTTGATGTGCTGTTTATTAAGCTGTCAGAAAAAATTAGGAGCAACCTAAATGACCCACATCAAGGGACAAGTGAAGTGTGCTCAGGCCCATAACAAAATACTGGCAGTCATTAAAGAGACCAAAAGGGCCAGATGTGGTGGCTCATGCCTGCAATCCCAGCACTTTGGGAGGCCCAGGCGGGCAGATCACTTGAGGTCATGAGCTTGGGACCAGCCTGACCAACATGGTGAAACCCCATCTCTACTAAAAATAAAAAATTAGCTGGGCCTAGTGGTGGGTGCCTATAACCTCAGCTACTCAGGAGGCTGAGGTGGGAGAACTGCTTGAACCCGAGAGGTGGAGGCTGCAGTGAGCCCAGATCACGCCACTACACTCCAGCCTGGGTGGCAGAGTGAGACTCCTCTTAAAAAAATAAAAGAATAAAAGGACAAAAGACTAATTCATGACATGGGACCATATGTACAAAGCATCTGAGAGTCAGGTAGAATCTATTAAAAATCTCTACCCATATTTCACAAAGTACTTGGAAGAGTCATGGGATTAGTGGTGATTCTTTTTTCTTCTTTTTGTTTATCTGCCTCCTAGGCAGGGTGGATAAGAGGATCAAACAAGAGAAAGGATGAGGCCCCAGGCATGGTCAAGTGGGAGGGTGGGTCCAGCCCCATCCTGCAGAATGAATGTTCTTGTGCTCACCAGGTGTGGGCTCCGCTCCAGTCACTCCAACCTGAGTGGGGAGAGGTGCCCCCTACAGACACCCAATACTTAGGCCCAGAAAGCCAGGGAGACAGGCAGGTGGGACTAGCTATGTGGGCTTGGGCTTCAGAGTAGAAAAGACTTTTCTTTTCTTTTTGTGACAGAGTCTTGCTCTGTCACCAAGGCTGGAGGGCAGTGTTGCTATCTCGGCTCGCTGCAACCTCTGCCTTCCAGGTTCAAGCGATTCTCCTGCCTCAGCCTCCTGAGTAGCTGGGACTAGAGGCATGTGCCAGCATGCCTGGCTAATTTTTTGTATTTTTAGTAGAGATGGAGTTTCATCATGTTTGCCAGGTTAGTCTCAAACTCTTGACCTCGTGATCCACCTGCCTCGGCCTCCCAAAGTGCTGGGATTACAGGCGTGAGCCACCACACCAGGCTAGAAAGGACTTTTCTATTCCATTGTCTTGAAGTGTTAAAGTGGGGCCAAGGATTGGGCTTGGTGAACTCTCAGGTGCTGTGCACTTAAGTGACATCCCTGAGAAGAACGTGGAAAAGAGGCAAGTTCAGGAGCCCCACAGGCTGAGGAGCCCCCAAGTCCTCAAGTCTAACACCTGAAATGGTCTAGGGCAGTCACTGGGGTTGCCACCAAGCCAGCGCAACCTCTGAGATGAGGCTTCTTAGGAAAACCTTCTCCACCCCCCTAACTTCTAAAGGCCATCTAACCTCAGACTCTACTCCTGCCTGTCACCAGACCAGCCTCTGAGCCACCCTCCCTGCTCTGCCCATCTCTGTTCCTTGCAGTGGGCGCCAGGGTTTAGGGCTGGCCCTCAGGAGGCTTGCTGCCCTGTGGTTGATTCCCATCCATTTCTCCCTAAGTCTGTGCCTTGCAAATGGAACTAGCTGAGAGCTCCCTGTGGGCAGATGATCAACCAGTTTCCTTCCCTCCTCACTGTTCCAATAACCCACCTCTGCAGCTGGCCAGCAAAACATTTCTGCGTCTAGGATGGGTGTCCCGACACCCTGACACCTATCTGGAGAAAAATAGGAGAGCTCTCTACTTGGTGACAGCCCAGAAAATCCACACTCTGGCCCACCTTCCATCTCAGGAGCTCAAGAGCCCAGCGGAGGCAGAGAGAGAATAACTGCAGAGTGGGCTTGTCTGGACCCCCACTCCTTGCTTTAAGGGGCAGATGTGATTGTGCCCTAGAGAAGAGAGAGGGGTGCTGAAAAACTGAAGACATCAACTTGATAAAAAAGAGAAGAGAGGGGACTCCAAGGCCAGACTGCTTCTCCTGCCCTGCCACTGTTTGGGGCACCTGGGCTAATTTGTCCCTGTGAGACCAAGGCTTGGCCAAGCCCATCCGAGGCAGCCTTCTGGCCTGGAGATGTGGGAGGGGCCAGCCCTCAAGAAGGTCCTAGCCCTTAAGAAGGTCCCTCATAGCTCAGAAAGTTCCATTGATCTCATTTATCTGCTGGGAGAGTCCACACCCAGCGGCAGGACTCCAGACCCAGCCCAAACCAGAGAGGATCCAGGGGCTGCACCCAGTGTCAGCTGCCTGCTCTCAGGGTGTACCTCCTGATGTCCCATGCTCTCCTCTCCCTTTGCTCTGCTCCTCACAGTCTGCTGTTGATTAAAAAGCTGCCTTCCCCTCTTCAACATCCTGTGTGAGGCCTGCGTGTGGCTGTGGCCTCCTGTTTGACGGATGTGAATCCGCCCCTGCACCTCCTACTCTGATGGCAGTGGTGGGCAGGGATCTAAACCACAGAGGCAGCTGCTGACCCCTGCAATACCTGTGCCAGCTCAGATGCCTGTAGCCACTTTATAAGTGCCCATGTCGCCCTGGGAAACCCAATCTCTCAGAGGCACCAGGCAGGTCCCTGGCCAGCAGCTTGGCAACCAAACCTTGGCTCAAGGGCAGTTCCATGGAGTAGGACCTAGGAGAGCACAAACCAGAGGGAATGGGGACAAGGCCAGAGGACTGTAGTCCCAGCGGTTGTTAGGTAATAAAGGGATTGAGAGCTAGCTAGAGCTGGATATGACTTTAAGCACTTTACGTGCACCTCATTTAATTCTTACAATTACTTATGAAATGATCGATGATTCAGAGTGGCCCCAAGCCCTAACAGTTAATAAAAGACCAAGTCCTTTCCCAAGCTCAGTGGCTTATGCCTGTAATACCAGCACTTTGGGAGGTTGAGGCAGGAGGATCTGTTGAACCCAGGAGTTCAAGACCAGTCTGGGCAACTTAGGGAGACCTTGTCTCAGCAAAAAATTTAAAAATTAGCAAGCCATGGTGGCACACACTTGTCTAACTTAAAAATTACCCAGCCATAGTGATCCCAGCTATGCAGGAGGCTGAGGTGGGAAGATCACTTGAGCCCAAGAGGTTGAGGCTGCAGTGAGCTATGATGGCACCACTGCAGTCCAGCTTGGGTGACAGAGCAAGACCCTGTCTCGAAAAAAGAAAAAAAAAATCCAAGTCCCAATTTGCATTCCAATCTGACTCCAGAATCTTCTGCTCAGGTCAGGCCTCTCTCCCAGGACAAGGGGATTCCCTACCTGCAGGTTGGATGGGCCCCATTTGGGGTCAGCCTCCACCACCCCCACCATGTATCCTACAGAAGCATAACCATCCCACAACCCCAAGAGGATCCTCCCACTGTGCCCAGGCTCCTCCTGAAGTTTCCTTTCTGTTGCCCCTCCTGGGCCCGTGAGGATGGGGTGAAAGGTGGAAATGCACCCCCATTTTGGGAGCCTTGGCCCCCTTTCACAATCCAACACCAGACTCTCCAAGGAAGTGACTGGAAGAAAGTCAAGTACAAGAAGACAGACCCTGGGGCAGGGGTGGGCAGGCCGCTCATCCCATCCAATCAAGCCCCTTTCTGGGGCCTCCTACCTGCCCTAAGACTGGAACAACTGTCTCAAGAAGCTTCCAGAAGACGTCAGCTCCAGGAGGTGGGGATGGTGCTGGCCTCATCCATGACTGCATCCCCAGTGCCTCATGGGAAGCACTCAATTTTTCTTTTTTTGAGATGGAGTCTCACTCTTGTCACCCGGGCTGGAGTGCACTGGCACGATCTTGGCTTCCTGTACCTCTGCCTCCTGATTTTAAGCGATTCTCCTGCCTCAGCCTCCCAAGTAGCTGGGATTACAGGCACGCACCACCAGGCCTGGCTAATTTTTGTATTTTTAGTAGAGACGGGGTTTCACCATGCTGTCAGACTGATCTAGAACTCCTGAACTTGTGATTCACCCACTTCAGCCTCCCAAAGTGCTGGGATGGCAGGCATGAGCCACCGCACCCACAGCACTCGAATTTTATTTAAACAGCTCCCTCACTTCCTTCAAGGTTTTGCTCAAATGTCACTTTCTGGCAGAGGGCCACTCTAACCACCTGTTAAAGCTGCAACCTGCCCCCCAACCATGGGGGTTCCCAATTGCTGCTCTAGTTCTTTTTGTCATATAGCCCCATCGCTTTTTCACACGTAATTTATTACTTATTCTTACTTTCTGTTACTCAGGCTTCCCACCCTTGAGAAAGAATTTTCTATGGCTGGGCGCAGTGGCTCACGCTTGTAATCCCAGCACTTTGGGAGGCCGAGATGGGTAGATCACCTGAGGTCGGGAGTTCGAGAACAGCCTGACCAACATGGAAAAACCCTGACTCTACTAAAATGCAAAATTAGCAGGGCGTAGTGGTGTATGCCTGTAATCCCAGCTACTCAGGAGGCTGAGACAGGAGTACTGCTTGAACCCAGGAGGTGGAGTTTGTGGTAAACTGAGGTCGTGCCATTGTATTCCAGCCTGGGCAACAAGATCGAGACTCTGTTTCAAAAAAAAGAAAAAAGAAAGAACTTCCTATGATGGCAGAGATCTTTGCTTTAAGGATCACATTCAACATCTAGAACTACACAAGAGGCATCAGAAAGTATCTGAATGAATGAACAGTTAGGACTGACTAGGGATTAACTAGGCAAGGTATCTGCCAATCACTGGCCCCATGAAACACTGAGGTGGGGCCTCATAGGGTCCTCAGGGAACTTCCCTATCCTGTTCTCAAGTCTCCAGCCAAGGCCAGGGCCCTGTGGGCATCATGCCCTGCAGAACACTCTTGTGGGCCCTGCCTTATACCCAAGTTTCAGGACCCCCAGAGATTCCAGAATTATATTAAATGCTAATATTATTTACTAGAAGGCCAAGTGCAGTGGCTCATGCCTGTAATCCCAGAACTTTGGGAGGTGGAGGTGGGCAGATCACTTGAGGTCAGGAGTTTGAGACCCCCCTGGCCAACATGGTGAAAGCCATCTCTACGAAAATACAAAAATTAGCCAGGCATGGTGGCGGGTGCCTGTAATCCCAGCTACTGGGGAGGCTGAGGTAGGAGAATCGCTTGAACCTGGGAGGCGGAGATTTCAGCCAAGATCGCGCCATTGCACTCCAGCCTGGGCCACAGAGCAAGACTCTGTCTCAAAAAAAAAAAAAAATTTACTAGAGTCAAATGGTCCTGTGCCCAGATGTCTCTCTTGTCAAACCCTGGGAACACTGAGTCAGGTATCTCGAGAGAAGACTCCAGTTTCTGCCGAATTCCTGAAGGGTAGAGTCAGGTGCCTTGCAGCCTCCTTGTCCCCATGCCCAGAGGAGCCTCTCCTAGCTCAAGAATTCACTGTGGTTCCTGGGAAGAAGAGCAGGGTGAGAATTCAAAGCCACTTTCCTCTGAGAGGCAGGGCTTGGGGGAGGGCCACCTCAAAGGGACCTGGGCAAAGCCATGGCCATGGGCACAGAGAGGGAGGGTCTCCTTGGAATTCCTAGAGAGCCAGGGCTAGGAGGGCAAGCAGGGCTGGTGGCCCCACTGAGGGATACCCACCTCCTGCCCTGTCCCCAATTTTCTCCCTGCAAACTGCTCCTGACAGAGGAAAGCAGCGTTGCTAAGCAGACCTGGCATGCCTCGCCCAAGAGGAGCCCTGAGAATGATATCACCTGAGAAAGGTAAGAGGGCCTCTCAGAGCTGAGGACTGAGGACAAATTAGTCCAGTCTGCCAGTGCTGCTCAAAGCAGCCGGCCCAGGAGAGACGACATCCGTCTCTTGGGCCACCATCCTGGCCCCCAACTCAGGCGTCTCAACAGCTGCTTCTGACTCATCTGGAAAGACCAGGAAGGCCGAATAACCACCAGGGAAACTAAATTCCTTAGATGGCTCCTGGAGGCTCTTGCCAGAGATGGGCAGGTCTCCCACAGTGCAGGCAGGGGAACACGGGCCATCCAGCCCCCTGCAGCAGTCTGTCTTCCGAAGGGAGAGTCCCAGGCCCGGAAAGTCCTGACAGAAGAGGACATCCTCTCCTCAAGTAAGGTTGAAAGGGGACACAATGGCATTCCTAGAAAGTCTCCTTAATGCCAACAGAGCCGAACAGCCTGCCCTGCCGCCCAGTAGGGTGAGGAGCGTGTACCCAGCAAGCACTCCCCAGCTGGAGCAGAAGGCAGAGCAGGTTCAGTCCTGCACTCTCCGATATCCCCACCCCAGGAAAGAGTCCTAGGCAATCAGCTCTGATTCCTGGGCCTCCCAAGGAGCAAGGGAAGCACCAAGGGCCACTGGAACGAAAGGTCAGTTAAGGAGAGGCCACGCCCTCCACTGCTGCCCCCAACTCCTGAAAAGGGTCTTCGCTGAAAAACTTCTGACCCCCAGAGACTTTTTCTTTTTTTTTTGAGTTAGGGGGTCTCACTGTCACCCAGATTGGAGTACAGTGGTTCCATCATAGTTCACTGCAGCCTTAAACTCCTGGGCTCAAGTGATCCTCCTGCTTAAGCCTCCCATGTAGCTGGGACAACAGGTGCACACCACTATGCCCAGCTAATTTTTAAAAAAAAATTTGTAGAGACGCAATCTCACTGTTGCCTAGGCTGGTCCTAAACTCCTGGGCTCAAGCAATCCCCCCTTCTCAGCCTCCCAAGCACTGGAATTACAAGCATAGCCAAAACGCCCAGCCAGAGACTTCAAAATATCACAAATTCATGAGCTGTCAGCTGATTTCCAGAAAAGACAAATTATCTAGACCCATCAGGCATTTCCAATAAGCCCAAGTGCCCACCCAAAGGCCCCAGAGTGACTGATGCTTCTTCTTTTTTTTTTTTTTTGACTGATGCTTCTTATACTTCATGGAAGCTGAGTCCACCCTCACTGGGCGCCTGCTGTGTGGCAGACTACACGTGCTGGTGACCTTTCTCATACTGGAATCTCATTAAAGCTCAGCATGGGCCAGTGACCACACTAAGGTCATACAGCAAGAATGTAGCAAGGAATAAGTCAAAACTACACCTGATGCCTAGAAAGACACTAAAAATCTTTTTATTTATTATTATTATTTTTTTAGATGGAGTTTCACTCTTATTGCCTAGGCTGGAGTGCAATGCATTCTCGGCTCACTGAAACCTCTGCCTACTGGGTTCAGGTGATTCTCCTGCCTCAGCCTCCCAAGTAGCTGGGATTACAGGCATGTGCCACCACGTCCGGCTAATGGGTTTCACCGTGTTGGCCAGGATGATCTTGATCTCTTGACCTAGTGATCCACCCGCCTCGGACTTCCAAAGTGCTGGGATTACAGGCGTGAGCCACCGCACCCTTTTTTTTTTAATTAAAAAAAATTTTTTTTTGAGGCCAGGCATGGTGGCTCACGCCTGTAATCCCAGCACTTTGGGAGGCCGAGGCGGATGGATCATGAGGTCAAGAGATTGAGACCATCCTGGTCAACACGGTGAAACCCCGTCTCTACTAAAAATACAAAAATTAGCTGGGCATGGTGGCACATGCCTGTAGTCCCAGCTACTCGGGAGGCTAAGGCAGGAGAATGGCTTGAACCCAGGAGGCAGAGGTTTCGGTGAGCCAAGATCACGCCATTGCATTCCAGCCTGGGTAGCAAGAGTGAAAATCCATCGTAAAAAAAAAAAGATTTGTTTTTGGAGAGATGAAGGATAGAAAGATGAAAGATGGGCCGGGCGCGGTGGCTCAAGCCTGTAATCCCAGCACTTTGGGAGGCTGAGGTGGGTGGATCACGAGGTCATGAGATCGAGACCATCCTGGTCAAAATGGTGAAACCCCGTCTCTACTACAAAAAATTAGCTGGGCATGGTGGCACATGCCTGTAATCTCAGCTACTTGGGAGGCTGAGGCAGGAGAATTGCCTAAACCCAGGAGGCGGAGGTTGCGGTGAGCCGAGATCGTGCCATTGCACTCCAGCCTGGGTAACAAGAGTGAAACTCCGTCTCAAAAAAAAAAAAAAAAAAAGAAAGATGAAAGATGAAGATAAAGGACTGTCAGGGGCCAGGCGTGGTGGCTCACTGTAATCCCTGCTCTTCAGGAGGCCAAGGCAGACAGATCACCTGAAGTTAGGAGTTCGAGACCAGCCTGGCCAACATAGTGAAACCCAGTCTCTACTACAAATACAAAAACTAGCCGGGCGTGGTGATGTCTGCCTGTAATCCCAGCTACTCGGGAGGCTGAGGCAAGAGAATCGCTTGAACCCAGGAGGCGGAGGCTGTAGTGAGCTGAGATGCGCCACTGCACTCCAGCCTGGGTGACGGAGGAGATTTCATCTCAAAAGAAAAAAAGAAGAAGAAAAGGACTGTCTGGCAGGAAGGATAATTTTTTGCTCTAATTTTACACTTTCTACAATGTTTCCTCTTTCCCACTGTAGGATTCTTCTATTGCCTTTTCTATCTTTAAATGAAGAGCAATCACCTGAGATTATGGGCTGGTTTTTTTCTCCTTTTAATATTGTGGCATATTTTAAAGTTATTTATACTAACAGGTCCAGCATGGGGGTTCACACCAATAATCCCAATACTTTGGGAGGCAGGAGGATCGCTTGAGCCTAGGAGTTCGAGACTAGCCTGGGCAACATGGCAAAACCCCCTTTCTACAAAAAATACCAAAATCAGCTGTGCATGGTGCTGCCCACTTGTAGTCCCAGTTACTAAGAAGGCTGAGGTGGGAGGATCACTTGAGCCCAGGAGGTCGAGGCTGCACTGAGCCTCCATCTCCCAGTAATTATACCACTGAACTCCAGTCTGAGTGACAGAGCAGGACCCTGTCTCAAAAAAAGAAAAAAAAAAGTTAATAACCGCTGGGCACAGTGGCTCAAGCCTGTAATCCCAACACTTTGGGAGGCTGAAGTGGGATGATCACTTAAGTCCAGGAGTTTGAAACCAGCCTAGAGATCCCATCTCTATAAATTAAAAAATATATTATTAAAAAGAAAAAAAGTTTGGCCAACTTAGTTTAAAAAAAAGAAAGAGAAAAAAATTACTTTTTTCTATTTTATTTTTATGAATGTAGTGTCATTTTAATATAATTAAAAGTATATTGGCCGGGTGTGGTGGCTCACACCTGTAATCCCAGCACTTTGGGAGGCCGAGGCAGGTGGATCACGAGATCAAGAGATGGAGACCATCCTGGTCAACATGGTGAAACCCCGTCTCTACTAAAAATACAAAAAATTAGCTGGGCATGGTGGCGCGTGTCTGTAATCCCAGCTACTCAGGAGGCTGAGGCAGGAGAATTGCCTGAACCCAGGAGGCGGAGGTTGCAGTGAGCTGAGATTGCACCATTGCACTCCAGCCTGGGTAACAAGAGCGAAACTCCGTCTCAAAAAAAAAAGTATATTAATGTAACACCAAAGGGGAAACTGCATTGCCTCAAGGAAGAATGGGGATGCTGAATGACTCCAGAGCCCTGAAACCCTGTCCAGGGGCCCCCGCAAAAACAGGCCCAGTCTAACATCAGAGTAAAGGAGTAAACTCTGATTAGAAGCCCAGGAGCTGAGCTTGAGTCCTGACTGCCACAGCTAGCACTGTGGGAAGATCACCTAAGAAAACTAAACCCCAAATCCCAGTTCATAAAATAAAAAAGTTGAGACATCTCTCCCACAATTCTCCGTGTGCCTCTGCTCACACAGACCCACAAAGTGTTCCTCAAATGCCACTGTGTGTGTGTGTGTGTGTGTGTGTGTGTGTGTGTGTGAGATAGAGAGATAGAGAGAGAGAGAGAGAGAGAGACAGGGTCTCATGTTGTCCCCAGGCTGGAGTATGGTGGCGCCATCAAGACTCACTGCAACCTCCACCTCCTGGGCTCAGAAAATTCTCCCACCTCAGTCTCCTGAGTGACTGAAACCTTCGGTGCGCACCACCAAGCCTGGCTAACTTTTGTTATTATAGAGACAAGGTCTTACTACGTTGCTCAGGCTGGTCTCAAATTCTTGGGCTCAGGTGATCCTCCTGGCCTCAGCTTCCCAAATTGCTGGGATTACAGGTGTGAGCCACTGTGCCCAGCCTCAAATACCACTTCTAACCTTGGCTTCCCCGGGGTTGGGCCACAGCTCTTCTGTGGCAGCTTTGCTCTTCCTACCAGGGTTTCCTTGTCACCTTGGCACACCCATTCCTCCCTGCTCAGAATCCCCTCTGCAGCCCCTTCAAGAGAACTCAAGGTTCTCTTGAGTTACAAACTCCTGCATGGGGTCCCTGGAGCCCAGGTTAAGGCCTTCAGCAGCCGCCTACGGATCCCCAGGGGAAGGAGTGTCCTCCTCACTCAAAGCTCACCTATTCAGGTGAGACCTCAAAGGGCCACTCTGCAGCTCCCCTGGTTATGGTCAGTTCTCCCCACAGCCAAGGCCCTGTGTGTCCACCAATCGTCCAGCCGGAGCAAACTAAGACACACTTTCTTTAACAAGACAGAATTTTTCACTTCTCGCCAAATCCCACAGCGCAAACCCCACCCGTCAGCATGGAGGGCAGACTGGGTCTCCGCACCGTCGTGTGAGGGTGTCCAAAGCCGCCCCGGTTGGAGAAAGGCCCGAGACCGAAGTCCCTCCCGCGGGCTTCCTGCGTCCGGGGATTAGGAGGCACAAAGGGCCGGCAGGGACACAGCCCAGATGGCAGGGGCAGGGGCTAAGCTGCCGGGGCACCGCGCTCCGGCCGCCGCCCGTGGGGAGGGGGGTCACTGCAGATATGTGGTCGCCGGCCTCGCTGGCCTCCTGCCTGCATGTGGGCCCGGGGACTCCGTCTCCGCCCGCGGTGCCCCCAGAACCCAGCCGTGCCGGGCACCTGTTCTCCGGCTCCCCTAAGCCAACAGTGTTGTGCAAGCCCAAGCCCAAGTTTCAGTCATCGCGCGGATCAGGCAGAGAGAAGTTCCCCGCGGAACTTTCCACAGGTGTCTTTCTCCCAGGCCAGCCCAGCGACGCGGACAGGGGCGAGGCGCGTGGACCTGAGCGGAGCTCTCCCGCCCCGGCCGGGAGGCCCAGGGGTCCCGGCTCTCCCCGGCCTCCCCGCCACGGGTGGGCGCCCCAAGGGGGCGGGACCGGCTGAGCGAGTCCGGCGCGCACCTCACCTGGAACCCTGGCCCGGCCCCCGCCCGAGGCCTCGGCGTCCCTCGGCGCCCGCCACCGGCCCCGCTCGCTCTGCCGCGCCGGCCCACCGGCTGCTGGGAGTCCGTCTCCTTCCTGCTCACCTCCGGCGCGGCGAGCCTGGGGCGGAGCCGCGTTATTTACATAAAGGGCGAGCCGGCCGGGCCCAGGGCCCCGCCCCTGGCCCGGGCCCGCCCTCCAGCTCGGCGCCGACGGGGCGGGGGCGCCCTCGGGGGCGGGGACCGAACTCGAGCCAATCCGAGGTCCGGGGTAGCGTGAGGCGGGGCCTTGCGAACAAGCTCGGGGCTCCGCGGGCCCGCCCCGGCCTCACCTGCGCGCACCTGGACGCAGGACCAAGCGCTGCGCCCAGAGTTCCGCCGCCTCCCGCAGGCGGAAGTAGTTCCTGGAACCCCCGCGGCCCGGGGCTGCCCCCCAGACTCCAGAGGAGCCGTCCCTCCAACTCCCCGGAGTTGCCGAAGGAAGGGCGGAGCCGGGCTAGCTCCTCTGCGAGCGCCCAGCCCCGAGAGGGTGACAGGGGGACGAAGGACCGGGTTTCCAGCCACACGAGAGGGGTGGTGTGGGAACCGGGGCGTCTCGACGAGACGCCTTTCTTCAGGGGCGGGAACCCCACCGCCTCGGTGTCGACCCGAGAGTCTGCAACAGCGGCTGGAGTTTTTAGCACAAGCAAGGGAGGGCGTCGGAGCAAGGCGGGAGCAGAGGCCCGGGTTGCAGCGGGCTCCACCGCCCAGCTGCAGGTGGCGCCTCTCGCCACCCGCACCCCGCTGCGCCCAGGTAAGGGCCTTGGGCGAGCCGTCCTCCCTCCAGCAGCCCTGTGATGTCTCATCTCCTCCGCCGCAGGCCCGGGAAAGGCTCAAAAGGTTCGAGGTCGCGTTCCTGCCCTCCCGCAGGCTTCCCTCACTCTTAGGTCCCGCACCAGAGGAAGCCGATCTCCTGGAGTGAATAAATCAGGGGTGAGGGGCTGGGGCTAGAGGGGTTTACCTAGTATATACAGAAACAGCAGAAAAGAGATTTATTTTTTAATGGCTTTGGCTTTATGGCACGGAAGCAGGCACCCTCTCGTTAAAGGCACAGAGTCCTCTCTTCTGCCCCACCTCCTGGGTCCTTAAAATCTAATCCTGAGTTCCAGGGGGGGTCACTGCAAGGCAGCAGGGAAGGGGAAAGGGTCACAGTTTCACTCTTCATATCAGACACCCAGGGCCAAGGCCCAGACTGGCCCCTGAAGCTACAGGTTAGAGTCTGGGTAAAGGAGGCAGCCAAGATGGTCCCTGAGAACAAACAGTCCCGGTCCCCTGGAGCAAGCTCCATCCCCTGCAGAACTGTGAGGTCAGTGCTCCACATCCTGGGGCAATGTGAAGTCCCTGAAGCTGTAGAAGGAGATGTCACCATGATCCACCAGGGCAAAGATCAGAGGGACATCCCCACTCTGGTAAGACAACCGCTTGAGGCTGCAGAGGTCTGGGACAGGCTCATCAAATCTGCAGGGATAAAGGGTTAGAGTGAGACCCAGCCATAACCCACTCCTAAGCTCTATGGCTCTCAGAGAAGGGAGATTCTAAGGCAGGAGCTGGGGTGCAAGAATTCTGGCCCAGGATTTCCTGTGTCTGTAAAACATAGGACTCTGATGAAGAGAGCCCCAGAACCCTGGTTGGGGAGGTGCTAAGAACAAGGTGCCCACCACTCTCAGCCTGTAAATCCCCCCAATCCACATCTCTTCTGCTGGGTGAGCCCTAGACTAAAATGGAACTGGTGAGAGACTACCCTAAAATGCCAGCAATGAGGCGCTCAGAGGAAGGCAGCACAAACTGGCTGTGTGGCCTTGTGTGGGTTGCGTAGCCTCTCTGGACCTCAGGTTCCTCTCAGAGATTGGCACACCGGCCAGGGGAGTGCAGAGGAGTCCCACTGGGTTCACAAGAGAACTGGCACCAGCTGGGGGAGGGCAGTGCTGGCTCACTGCATACCCACTAATGCACATCCGGGCATAGGGTTTGCCAGGGTTATTCTTTCGGAATGTGGCCACAGCGTCCGCCTGGTAAACATCAAAGCTGATTTCCAAGCCCCCAGAATTCTCCGGCAGCCTGATGACACAGTGAGAAATGTTAGGACATGAACTCTTCTTCCCAACCTTTCTTTTCCACCCTACCCTTTCCCACCACTAATTCCTGGAAGCAGCCACTTGAGGGTGGGGGACTCTGAACCCTTGGGCTAACCCACTAGTTGTTTCTCTCTCTTCCCTAGACACACATGAACGTTAGTTATGGCTCAGAGCTAGGCATGGGGGTAGAGGTCCCTAGAACAGTCCTCTAGCTCACACCCTATTTCAGGAGGCAAATCCTAACCACCAACTCTTGGTGGCCAAGGTACTGTGGAGATGTCACTGCTTGGAAACTTACCAGGCACCTCCATCAGCAAGGTGTGTGGTCTGCAGCACAGAGATATGCTGAAGGACCATGGCTACAAGGACAGAGAAAACAAGGTACTGGGGAGGGAGTCACACTTCTCAGTCCACCATCTAGTTTAGGATTGCCAGATGTACCAACTTTTTTTTTTTTTTTTGAGATGGAGTCTTGCAGAGCCGTGATCTCAGCTCATTGCAACCTCTGCCTCCCAAGTTCAAGCAATTCTCCTGTCTCAGCCTCAGCCTCCCAAGTAGCTGGGATTACAGGTGTGTACCACCATGCCTGGCTCATTTTTGTACTTTTAGTAGAGACAGGGTATCACCATGTTGGCCAGGTTGGTCTCAAACTTCTAACCTCAGGTGATCTCCCCACCTCGGCATCCCAAAGTGCTGGAATTACAGTCATGAGCCACAGCGCTTGGCCTAGCAACATTTTTTTTAGTATAAGCATATCCCATGCAAGTTTTGGAACATACTTATACTAAGAAATTAGTTGTTTACCTGAAAGTCAAATTGAACTGATCTGGCAATCCTATCTAGTTATCTACAATCTACCATGTTCCCATGAAAGCTTTAAGTAGTTTGGAATCCGTTAATACATTAGTTTTTTCTTTCCCCACTGGTTCCCTGTGCTTAGAGCAGACAGCAAGCCTTCCTTTCACTTGGCCAAGAAGGCACCTCCTTCTTCCATCTAATAGGTTGGGATCACAGCTAGATGGTGGCAAAGCCATCCACATGCATGTTATGATTTTAAGGATATGGTCATAGTTTCCACCCCTCCTTACCCCTCCTGACTCACCATCTCTAAGCTTTCCCACACAGGCCCTGCTGCTCCCTGGGAGAACGGACCTCCCTTGTGGGTCCACTCCCTCCTCCCACATCTTTCTTAAGCCTCAATCTGTCCCAGTTCATCTGTGCCCCTTCCAAAGTCCTGTGATTCCTCAGCTGCCAGTGGCCCTCGAGGATGTGGCAGGCTGAGGGGGTACCTGGGGAGCTGGCCTGGCCTGGACTCAGCAGGGGTGTGACGGCCTGGCCCCACAGGTGAGGGGCCTGGCTCTGGTCCCTCTGCAGCTGCCTTCGCTGCAACAGCTCCTTGTACTCTCGCCAGCTAGAGCAGCGCTGCACCTCGGGATCGGCATTGACATCCTCCCGGAAGTGCGTGGCCTCCATGTGGTGCTCCCGTTCCCATCTGGAGAGCTTCTCCTTGCGCTGGTTCAGCTTCTGGCACCATGACTCTGCATCTGTCTCCCGCCCAGCCACATTGGCTGGGAGCAGCTCTGGGGCTGGGGCGCACAGGAGGGTGTGGCAGTTGTCTGAAGCCATGTTGGGGAAGGAGATCTGCTCGAAGTTCCAGCGTGGCTTGCCAGCCCCCGTGACTCCTTTCTCAGCTCTGCCATTCTCCCAGCTGCACCCCACCCCCTTCCTGGCCAGGCCAGGGCTGGGCCCCAGGGACCCCAGAAGCTGAAAGGGGCCACCTGGGCCCTTCATGGGGCTTGACTCCTGGGGTTTCTCCTCTGGGCATTGGCTGGGCTGGCTGGAGGGAGGTGGGCTGGAGGCTGCCAGATTCTCAGGTTGCAGGGAGTTCTCCAGGGCCTTGGCCTTCTTATTAATGGACCTGAGGGACGTGGGGGGAAAAGCAGCACATCTGCCCCTGGGTGCTAAGGTGCACAAGTCCCATGGGAGATGAAGACAGGTCCCCTAGTGTCTTCCTGAGCCTGCATGGGAGCTGCCCAAGCCTAGTTCTTAGAAAAGCCTGTGCATTTTCCAAGGTCCCAGACACCAGCACTCCCTGGGGGGTGCCCTTGATGTGGGCTTTACCGAGGGCTGGAGCTGCTTCTCTTTCTTTTGCCATCTCCATCCTCCAGGTGCTGCATGCTGCCGTCCAAGTTAAGCTGCCTCTCATACGGGAACAGGACAGAGCTGTGGGGTGAGAAGAGCATGTGGGCCACTGACCCACCTCCTCAGCCTGGGGATCTGGTGTGATACGTGAGGAAATGGGTCAAGGGGACAGTCGGTGGGCCAGGATCGGAGCCATACCCAAGGGCTAAGGCCCCAGACCTGCAGGAGGGGTACAGGCCCAGCCACACGGCCCAGCCACGTTCCTCTGCCTAGGCAATGGCCCAGAGGAGCTGGCAAACTTGGAAAATACAGAAAAATAAAAACCTTGGATAACTGCTATTAACACTTTTTTCTTTTATGTAATCTCTCTCCATATACATACATACATATATATACATACATATATATATGTATGTATGTATTTTCTGAATGAGACTCAATGTTCATATATTTTTGTCTAACAAAAATGGCATTGTACTAGTATACTGTTTTGTGATCTTTTTTTCACTCAGTAATATATTATGGACACAGACCCCTGTCACTGCGGCATTCTTCCCTGCTGTGAATTTTCTTTGTTTTGAGATGGAATCTCGCTATGTCACCAGGCTGGAGTGTAGTGGTGTGATCTTGGCTCACTGCAACCTCCCCTTCCCAGGTTCAAGCAATTCTCCTTCCTCAGCCTCCCAAGTAGCTGGGACTACAGGCATCTGCCACCACGCCCAGGTAATTTTTGTATTTTTAGTAGAGACGGGGTTTCACCACGTTGGCCAGGATGGCTCTATCTCTTGACCTCGTGATCTGCCTGCCTCAGCCTCCCAAAGTGCTGGGGTTACAGGTGTGAACCACTGCCCACTGCACCCGACCCCTGCTGTGAATTTTTAAGGCTCTAAGATTATGATGTTCAATACAGGAGCCACTAGCGACAGGTGACTATTTAACTTTTCTTTTTTTTTTTTTTTTTGAGACACAGTTTCACTTTGTCGCCCAGGCTGGAGTGCACTGGCACTATCTTGGCTCACTGCAACCTCTGCTGCCTGGGTTCAAGCAATTCTCATGCCTTGGCCTCCTGAGTAGCTGGGACTACAGGTACCCGCCATCACGCCCAGCTGATTTTTTTTTTTTTGTATTAATATAGATGAGGTTTCACCATGTTGCAAGGCTGGTGTTGAACTCCTGAGCTCAGGTGATCTACTCGCTTCAGCCTCCCGAAGTGCTGGGATTACAGGTGTGAGCCACCATGCCCGGCCTATTTAAGTTAATTTAGATAAATTTAAATTAAATGAAAATAAACACTCAGTCCCACAGTTGCTCTAGCCCCATGTACTGGACAACACCGACACAGAACATTTTCATCACTACAGAAAGTTCCACTGCACAGAGCTGCTCTAAAAGAACACCTCTAATATGTGTGAGCCTGACTCTTGTTCTGCTCTTGTTTGCAAGTACACTGATTTTGCACAGTAAGGGTGTTCTGTGTGACTCCTCACTAAATGCAAGCTCTGTGAGGGCAGTGATTTTGCTCTTCTGTTCTCAGCAATGTGTACCGGGCTTGGCCCCCAGCTAACAGTCAACAAATATTGTTGATCATTCTCACAGGTGAACCACTGTACACCTCTACGATTATTTCCTTAGGATAGATTCCACTTTCAGAAAAGACAAGACATAAACCTGAGCATGGTGGCTCACGCCTGTAATCCCAGCACTTTGGGAGGCTGAGGCACCTGGGCAACATGGTGAAACCCCATATCTACTAAAAATTTTTTTAAAAATTAGCAGTGCGTGGTGGCACCTGCCTATAATCCCAACTACTTGGGAGGCTGAGGCAAGACAATCACTTGAACCCAGAAGGCAGAAGCTGCAGTGAGCTGAGATCATACCACTAAACTCCAGCCTGGGTGACAGAGACTCCGTCTCAAAAGGAAAAAAAAAAAAAAAGAAAAGAAAAGAAAAAAATGGGCTGGGCAAGGTGGCTCACACCTGTAATTCCAGCACTTTGGGAGGCCAAGGCGGGCGGATCACGAGGTCAGGAGTTCGAGACCATCCTGGCCAACATAGTGAAACCCCATCTCGACTAAAAATACAAAAATCAGCCCGTGGTGGCGGGTGCCTGTAATCCCAGCTACTCAGAAGACTGAGGCAGGAGTATTGCTTGAAACCTGGAGGCAGATGTTGCAGTGAGCCGAGATCACACCGCTGCACTCTAGCCTGGGTGAAAGGGCGACCGACACTCAGTCTCAAAAAAAAAAAAGAAAAGAAAAAAAGATGTCCCTGCTTTAGAGCTTTTGTGACATACCGTAACTGCAAAAGCTGTACCCATTTTCATTCCAAGTCTGAAGGTCTCTGCCTCTTAGCAATGCTGAATTACTAAGCTGATGAAAGAAAAAACATTTAACCTGGCATTAAAAAGGCGAAACCCTACTAACTATAAATTCCTCACACAGTCCTTCATTTAAGCATACACTCTACGTATCTGCCTGTGCACCTACTAAGTGTCGGACACTGTTCCAACCCTGTCTCTCAGTGCTCACACTCAGATGCAGGCGCAGGTCACCTGAAGATGGGGCTCAATTTCATAACCCAGAATAAAGTGCAATGACCTGGATTCCTCCCAACCTGCCTCTCTCAGAACGCTTCCAGCAGAGGCTCCCAGTCCATGTCTAAGGAGCTGCACTCCAGCCAAGGGTCCCAGGTAAGGAGAGACCATTTTCTACCAGAGACCAGTCAGCCAGGTCCCTGGACTAGAATATGTGGAAGAGAAACAGGAAGGGGATTTACCTTGGTTGAAATCGCCGAACCACATAACCCAACCTCTTCAGGTGGCTGAAGACCTCAAAAGAAAAAAAAAGGAAGCTCAGATGGCCACTTCTGGAAACACCAATTGCTTTCTCCAGACACAGGCCATCCCCAAGCCCTCCCTGCCCCTCCTGTACGCCCCCAGCTTCCAAACCCTGCAACTAAGGTTGGAGCATGCTCCATTACGAGCACCACCCCCAAAGATCTCAGGCTCAGAATTCCTATGTCCTCCCACTTACCTTACTCAGCACAAATGACATTTAGCCATTTCTTGACTTAAATGCAAATCCCAAAAAACTGATAGCCGTGAAACCAGAAAACCACCACGCCCTGAAATACTTGAGTATTCTGATACCAAAACTCCTGAGAGTGAAGCTGCTGACCACCATGGGAACAAAAAGATGGTAGAAGGTGGTGGGCATCTCCCCAGCCCCACACCTCCACAGATACAGGTAGGGTGTCCCTGCATTCATATCAGAAGGACGTACACAAGAACGTCCCCCATCCTGCCTGATCTCTCAGCAGCCTTCAGCATAGCTAACTCCACTTCCTCTTTGAATGACCTTCCCTTGGCTTCTGTGATGTGACTTTGGTTTTCCTATTTTGTTTTTTTTTTTGAGACAGAGTCTCGCTGTGTTGCCCAGGTTGGAGTACAGTGGCTCGATCTTGGCTCACTGCAACCTCTGCCCCCCAGGTTTAAGAGATTCTCCTGCCTCAGCCTCCTGAGTAGCTGGGACTACAGGCTCATGCCACCACACCCAGCTAATTTTTGTATTTTTAGTAGAGATGAGGTTTCACCATGTTGGCCAGGATGGTCTCAATCTCTTGACTTCCGCCTGCTTTGGCCTCCCGAAGTGCTGGGATTACAGGTGTGAGCCACTATGCCTGGCTGCAACTTTGCTTTTTTCCTGTATCACCAGACACTCCTCAGTCTGTTTCTGCCTCTTATCTGCCCCCTAACCTACTCACAGAGCCCCAGGGCTCAGACCCAGCCCTCTTCTCTGATGGCAGTCTCATACTGTCCAGTAGTTCTAATACCATCCAGGTGCTCATGGCGCCCATACTGACATGTAGCCTTGACATCTCCCCATGCTCCAGACTTGGAATCCAATTGTCCATCTGCTTAACATTCACTAGGATGTCCAAGAAGCTCCTCAAAATTAACTTATCCGAAATAGAGCTCCTTTGTCTAGTCTTATCCTCCCAAATCTCCTCTTCATTCTTCACAGTCAGAATACGATAGTACCCTTCACCCACTTGCACATGCCCAAATCATGGATGGTAATCCTGGGTTCTCTCTCCTTAATCCTGACATGTAATCCATTGGCAAAGTCCTATCCATTCTTTCTCTAAAATATTTCTGAGATTCATCTATTTTTCACTCACTGCAACCCCACCCACCCCAAACCTGGGACAAGCCCCCACCTTCTCTCACCTCAATGAACAGCCCAGTCTCTTCCAATTCTCCTCCCCCACCTTATCTTCTGCCAGCACTGGGTTCTACCTGAAGCCAACAGGCCACCACTGCAATGTAAGCCTCTTGACCGCACAGCTCTCGTCTGCTCTGCAGTCCCAGCATGTGACATTGTGCCAGGCACCTCATGGGTACTTGTCCATACTCACGGATTCAGTGGATGGGTGGCTCCTGGGGGTGCGGTGGGGATAGATACCTGGTACTGCAGGAAGGTCACAGTGTCATCGGTTAGCAGCAGCTGGTAAGCTTCCTGGATAGACAGTGGCAGGTCTTGGTGGAAGAGTTGGATGGAGCCCTGGAAGTGGGGCCAACAGCTC
Source organism: Callithrix jacchus (assembly GCF_049354715.1). Classification (NCBI taxonomy): domain Eukaryota; kingdom Metazoa; phylum Chordata; class Mammalia; order Primates; family Cebidae; genus Callithrix; species Callithrix jacchus. Next base: position 131,416,412 of record NC_133506.1, on the reverse strand, counting down.
AGCTTATGAGCCCTCTCTGCATTGCCACAAACTAGTGGGGCAACTTCCTGGCTCTGAAACCTCCCCCCCTACCTCCCAGCAGCACATCAAAAATGTGGCCAACCAGAAAAGCGAAGCAGCGTCACTAATTTGGACTGGAATCCCTGCTCCCTGCAAAGTACTACCTCCTGCTCTAGAAGTTCGGTTATCCGTTCACTAAAGACCGGGTTGTGTGTGCTTTTTCTCCGATAAAACGTGTCCTTCCCATTCTTCGGTCCCCACCCCTTCCCGGGCCCCACTCACACACTCCAGGAGATATAAGGCCTCTTCCGGGTGAAGCCGCTGCCGGCCCTGCTCTGAGAAGCCCATGGTCTGCCAGAATTTGCCCTGTGTGGGGCCCAGAGCAAGTGTCACAGGGGAGGGAGGAGGGCAGGGAAGGCGGTTCCCGAGCTTGGAGCCCGCCGCTCACCGCAGGAGACTTCAACTCCACGAAGCCCTCTTCCGGCCTCCACTCGGCAGCCACCAAGCTGCCCCTGGCGAGGAGTGGGGAAGGGTCCGCGTCAGTTCACGCGGGAGGTTCCCGCGGCCCGTCTCCGCCCCTGCTCCTCCCATTCCCCGGGCCCGCCCCTCTCACAGGCGCTCTACGCGCTGCTCCGCCAGCAGCTGCCAGAGATCCTCCCGGCACCTGCGCAGCCGCTCGGCTTGGGCCGCGGAGCCGTCGGGCAGAAAGTCCTTGGGGCCATGCGAGCGCTGGGGCAGCTTCTGCGACCGCGAGCGGGCGGCAAAGAGCTCCCGGGCGCTGTGGGAAAAGGGGACTCAGGATCAGCGCCACCCATCGGGGGCCGCTCGGCCCGGTCTGGGAGCTGGTTTTCCTACCCGCGCTGGTCTAGCGCCCTCCCCCGCACATCCCCCTCGGGCCGGGCCGCGCTGCGCCGCACCTGAGCACGCGTCCCGCAGGAACCTCCACTGCCGCCGGCTGGGGTTCGGGCTCGCGCTCAGGCTCCATCCCGCCGCCGCCTGCCGCTGCGCGCGCTGCCACGCCCCGCCCACCACTGGAGCTCCGCGCTGCCCTAGCGCCCGCCGATCCGTGCCGCCGCGGCAGCCCGCCCCTTTCCCCGCCCGCTCGGCGCCCTCCTGACTGTCCCGGGTCCTAGTGCCCGCACTGAGGCACGCGCCCCGACGCCGAGGCTCGGAGCTCAGCCCGCAGGTTGCTGGAGGTGCAGGATTCCCTTCTCCTCTTCCCAGCCCTCCTCGGGGCTTCTCTCCAGTAAAGCCTCAGGAGCCGGAGGCTGGGAGGGCAGTACGAATGGTCACACGTGTTACCGCCCCTGTGCAGCCCCGCGCTGCTTAGTCCCCACCGTCCGGGCTGGGCAAGAAGGGCAGAAGGGCGAGCAGAGGGTGCGCAAATTCCGACTTTGCAGGCCAAAGGACACCCGGGGACTGTCAGGAGTGGTCCGGGGAGGTTTGCCATTCCTTCGGGATCTTCCGTCGGGTCCCTCCGGCTGAGCTGGGAAGCCAGGTTTCAAGGGGCAAGGGCGGGAGGCGCTGTCCGGCACGCGACGGTGCTGAAGCGCCACCTCCGCCCGGCACGAGCGCCTCCTAGAGGCTGGGGTCCCCGCGCCGCCCCCCGCGGGCCGCTCGGGCGCCGTCCGCTAGGTGGTGCTATTGCCCGGCCAGCAGCCACGGGTGGACGACACCGGCCGCGGGCGGAGAGTACTGCAAGTGGGATCCCGCGTTTTGGTTGCCAACCCCCTTCACCTTACGTCTTCTCTCCCACCAGTCTGACCCGGAGTGTCTCGCCCTTGAGTCTAACTCCAGGGCCCCAGCTCCACCACCCGCCGCCTCTCCCTTTTACCTGGGCGCATGCGCTGATCCGGTCAGCGCCCCCGGTGCGGGCGGACGAAAATGGGGGCGGGACCTGGCACGGATGGGGGCGGAGCCGCCGCAGGTGACTGACAGCCTTACTGCGCGGCCGGGACGGTCCCTCCGCTCCCGATCCGGCGGGAGGGAGGGGGGAGGGGCGGGATTTCCTGCGGGAGGCGCCGAGCCGGCCTTGGAAAAGGAGAAGGAGAAAGCGGGGCGGGGGGGTGTGGGAGCCACCGTCCTGAGTGCCAGGGACCGAGCAGGGCCAGCCGGACCCCGGCGGGCGGCCGGGAAAGGTGAGGCCCGCGCTGGGGGTCAGCGGCCCTGGGGGCGGGCGCAAACTAACTTTCCTTGCGGGATTCGCGGGCGCCTCCACTTCCCCGCTCCTTCCGCCCTCCTCGCGCCCCTTTTTCCATCCTCCGCGTTTATACCTCGGGGCTTGGCCCGCCCGGCTTCTCCCGCCGCTTTGTTCCCCGGGTGGGCCTGGGCTGGGCTGGGCTGGGCTGGGGGGTTGCGCGGCGCTGGAGGGACATTCCGGGGGGCGGGGGAGCCAGCCCGACCCCAGGCACTGCCAAGGGCGCCCTCCGCCTGTGTCGGCAACGGTCCCCGAGTGGGAGTGCCCCTGGGCTGGGCTTGGGACATTTGGGGACTGAGGGGTTCCCGGCTAGGGCCCCAGGCCTGCGAGGATCTCATGCCACAAGACTTTGGCAACAAATTCGCTGCCACCGAGAAACTGACGTAAGCTTCTTTGCAGTGGAGTCCAGGGTTTGGGCTTCAGGTTCAGGCCTGGGGGGCTTGGGAGCCCGTTTATCAGCCGTGCCCCAGCTCTGTGTTCGTTGCCCAGCTGCTCCTCCACCCGACACAAGGGGCGAGGACAGGTCAGCAACAGGTGCTGTGAGCTTCGCTCTCCAGCAGAGCCCCCAGAAACGGGGGGCCAGAAGCACTTCATGCCCTCCGTTCACAATGAGCCCTAGGGCTAGGGCATTCAGCCTTTACTCCTCCGTAGGGAGGAGTCCGGGGGTTGGCGCCTTTGACAGGGAGTGACCCCTGCCCGCCTGCCTGTGTCTGACCCTCCCGGCCCCACCTCCTGGCCCGCCAGTTGTCTGTGGGTGTCGGAGCCTCGGGCCGTGGAGAACAGGCTGCTGGCCCGGCCTGCCCCAGTATGTCATGCTGCCAGGGCCCCTCCTGCCCAAGGTTGAGGTACTGCCAGGTGCCCTGGGGCCCCAGTGACTCAGCCTCCCCCTCCCAGAATGCCACCTCCCCCCCACCAATACTCCTCTCAAGCATGGCAGCTTCCTCCGAACTTGAAGTGGCTCAGCTTCTCCATCAACTCTGAGTGGAGCCAGAGGGGCTTTGGGGCTTCCTTAAGGTCCTGTCCTGCTCATCCTCTGCACCCCGCTTCTGGAAGCCTTCCAGGCTGTGGCCCAGCATTCAACAGACACACTGCCCCTTTTCCAGACCCCTGGGACCCGTGCTGCCTGAGGCCCAAGGGAATGCTGGCTGCTCTCTGGGTGGGCACTGGTGTTCCCCAGCCAAGCCGGGAAGATTGGTGTGCCCGGTCCCGGCCCATCCTGGAGCTGTCGGAAGCCACAAGCTGATATCCATCCAGATTTCCACGTAACCTCCACCCCCACAAAGATTGGCTTTCCTTCCTGTGGTGGCAGTTCACATAGCACCTTTGGGAGTGTCCCTCAGCACCTGACGAGGAGCCCGCTGCCTGGGACACCACACTTGCTCCCCCAGAACCGGGAGCCCTCCAAGGAGCTGCGGCATGGTGCCCTGACACCCCAGCTTGGACCCTTGCCTGCCTTTGCCCTGGACTCCTGAGCGCAGAGCTCAGACCAGGAGCCAGGATGGGTCGTGAACAGGACCTGATCCTCGCTGTCAAGAATGGAGATGTGACCGGTGTGCAGAAACTGGTGGCTAAGGTCAAGGCCACAAAGACAAGTGAGTGCTTGGTGGGGTGAGCATCTAGCTGAGGCCCTCTGAGTGTTCAAGTCACAGAGGTTTGGGGCATGGGGGTGGGTCACTGTGATCTGCATACTTGAGGAGGGTGGACTGTCTTGTTCTCAATAAGAAGGACCTCTGTGTGTGAGAGCCAGAGAGAAAGTTGGGTTCCCCTTGCTGTGTGTCCTTAGGCAAGTCACTTAACCTCTCTGGGCTGCAGTTTCCTTGCTTGAAAAATGAGAGGGTTGAAGTACATTCATTCACGTTGTTATTGAGTGCCTATTGCTTGTCACCCAGGCTGGAGTGTAGTGGCATGATCTTGGCTCACTGGAACCTCCAACTTCTGGATTTAAGCCATTCTCCTGCCTCAGCCTCCTGAGTAGTTGGGATTACAGGTGTGTACCACCATACCTGGCTAATTTTTTTAAACACATTTTTGGTAGAGGTGGAGTTTCACCATGTTGACCATGCTGGTCTCGAACTCCAGACCTCAAGTGATCCACCCACGTAGGCCTCCCAAAGTGCTGGAATTATAGGCATGAGTCACGGCGTCCAGCTCAGGCTCTGTTCTAAGCGCTGGACCATAGTAGTGAACAAAACAGACCCAGATTCCTGTCCTCATGGAGTCGCTTTCTAGCAGGTGGTCTTTCTGATGTGTTCTTTGGAGCCATGGGGTTTCTTACAGTGGGTTGGAGAAGACTGAATAGATAGAACATCCCTACCCCCAACCTCAAACACACACATTTCAACCAGAGCATCTCTGTGTTTGTGAAGATATCTGTAAGATAGCTTTTTTTTTTTTCTTCTTGAGATAGAGTCTCTATTTCTCACCCAGGCTGGAGTGCAGTGGTGCAATCTCGGCTCACTGCAACCTCCGCCTCCCGGGTTCAAGTGGTTCTCCTGCCTGAGCCTCCCAAGTAGCTGGGATTACAGGTGCCTCCCACCATGCCTGGCTAATTTTTGTATTTTTAATAGAGACAGGGTTTCACCATGTTGGTCAGGCTGGTCTCGAACTCCTGACCTCAGGTGATCCACGTGCCTCGGCCTCCCAGAGTGCTGGATTACAGGCATGAGCTACCGCACCTGGCGGCAAGACTGCTTTTAAAAAGGGAGTTCTACTGCTTAGAAAAAGTTCAGAACTTTTTAAGCAGTTGCTAAAGTCCCTCTTACCCTGACATGTGTGCTCTCTGGGGCGGGGAGGGGGCACGGTGGCCAGAGCTAGTTTGCTGGAGGTTTTCACATAGCCTGGAAGCACGATGCACTAGTGGACACACCTGAGCCCCATGTCTTGGGTTCCTCTGTGGTGAGACCCCCCTACAGGGAGAATAGACCCCTGGGCTTCAGGGAGAGCTCTCTGGGCTGTCCCAGGAGGCCACTGGACTTGTCACCTTGAGATCCTAGATCAGCATGGGCAGGAGGTGGGTCCTACCACCAGACTGAGGCAGGAGGAGTTTCCTGGATGGGAGGGCCTCCTCTGGAGTACAGGGGCTCTAGCCCCAAGACACACCTTGGCCATGTGCACTGGAAGAGTCCCCCAGGCTACCTGAACACCTGGGGTCTGGGTACCAGAGGAAGGGCTTTAACCTCATGCATCCACTGGCATATCAGAGTGGGGCAGGAGACCCGGGGCCCGGAGAGGTGGTGATGTGGGGTGGTCTCTGTGCCTAGGGAAGTGGACACAGGGTGAGTGCCACAGGGGAGGTGCTAAGGAGGTCCCAGGGGAGGGCCCTAAGGTCCAACAGTGCAGCCACTCCCCTCAACTGTCACCTCTTTGTTGTTTTTGGCAACCTGCCCAGTGGGGCCTTGGTCAAGCTGCTGCTGGCCTTGCAGCTCTGGGGCCTCAAAGTGAGGCCCTCAGGAGGGAAGGCAGGAGGGGTCTGGAGACCAGTGGCTGGAACTGCAGATCCAGGCTTTTAGGCTCTGAGAAGGTCCCTTGTGCCCAGTGGGAAATGTCTGTGGGGAAAGAGGTTTTCCTTTGGTCCTATAGGGGAGAATTCACCCTGTGCAGGGTACAGGCACAGTCACAGCATGACTGGGGCCTGGGATTCCTTGTGAGGCCCTGGCACTGTGCCTCCTCCCAAGTCCTCTGAGAAGCTGGTGACAAAAGTGAGATTACAAGACAACATTTGCAAACCTTATAGTTTATGAAATATTATAATTTCCTTACTTGCCTCTGAGATAGGTATTTCAATATTCATTCTGCAGATAAGGAAAGTGATGCTCAGAGAGGGTTAGTGACTTGCCTAAAGTCACACAGCCATAGCATGGGAGAGCAGAGGCAAAGTTGCACCCTGTTCCCTGTGCTCTGCACTCAGCTGCCCATCAGAATTCCCTGTTCTTTTCAGAGATGGAGGTCTCACTTTGGGAGGTCGAGGTGGGCAGATCACTTGAGGTCAGGAATTCGAGACCAGCCTGGGCAACATGGTGAAACCCTATCTCTACTAAAAATATAAAAATTAGCCAGGCATGGTGGACCCAGCTACTCCAGAGGATGCGGCAGGAGGATCTCTGGAATCAGGGAGGCAGAGGTTGCAGTGAGCTGAGATCACACCACTGCACTCCAGCCTGCGCAACTCATCAAGAGTCAGTCTCAAAAACAAAACAAAATATAGGGAAAGAGATGGGGTCTCACTATGTTGCCCAGCCTTGAACTCCTGGGCTCAAGTGATCCCCCCACTTCAGCCTCCTGAGTGGCAAGCACTGCAGGCAATGCCACCATGCTGGCCTAGGGATTGTTTTAAAAGTACAGACTGAGCCAGATGCAGTGGCTCATGCCTGTAATCCCAGCACTTTGGGAGGTCAAGGCACGTGGATCACCTAAGGTCAGGAGTTTGAGACCAGCCAGACCAAAATGGAGAAACTCCATATTAGCCAAGTGTGGTGGCACACACCTGTAATCCCAGCTACTTGGGAGGCTGAGGCAGGAGAATTGCTTGAACCCAGGAGGTGGAGGTTGGGGTGAGCCTAGATCACACCATTGCACTCTAGCCTGGGCAACAAAAGCAAATCTTCGTCTCAAAAAAAAAATAAAAAATAATAGAAGTACAGACTGGGCCAGCTATGATAGCACACACCTATAGTCCCGGCTACTCAGGAGGCTGACACGGGAGGATAACTTTAGCCTAGGAGTTTGAGACTGGCCTGGGCAACATAGTAAGATGCTGTCTCTACAAAAAATTATGAAATTATCTGGGCATGGTGGTGCATTCCTGTAGTCCCAGCTACTCAGGAGGCTGAGGTGGGAGGATTGCTTGAGCCTGGGAGGTCAAGGCTGCAGTGAGCCGAGATCATGCCATTACACTCCAACCAGAGCAACAGAACAAGACCCTGTCTCAAAAAATTAAACAAATAGAAGTGCAGACTCCTTGGATTCCCCTGAAAATCAGACTCATCAGAGGACCTGGGACTCTGAATCAGGACGTTCTCCTGGTGATTCTAATGCAGTTCTCAGAAGTGGGGCTGGGGTCTCTTGCTCCATATCACAAGAAAGCAAAGGAAACTGCTACAAGGGAGGTGTCAGGACTCCCCTTTTTCCTTCTGAGGGGTAGCTGGAGCTTTATAGCTATCCAGAGAGAGAGAGAACAGAGAGGCGGGAGATGCTCCCTCAGCCTCCTCCCTTTGATATCTGGCTGATTCTCTGCCCTCACCCAGGTCCCCTTCAGGGAGCAGGTGGCTGAGAGAAGAGGGATACAATTATCCTGCCCCTGCCCCCCCATACCACTCCCTTTTCCGAACAATCTCCTTCTTTGGCCAGAGGAAATGGGGTGTGCTGGGGCGGCCGGCTGAGCTCACATCCTCTGCCCGGGAGCCTAAATCAGGAGCCACCCTTCCACCCCCAGCGCCAGGCCCGGGAAGTAGGTTGTACCGCAGAGGAAGTGCCTGGAACTGGGACCCTCTGCCCTACCGCCAAGGTCCCCAGCCTGGTCATTCTGGGCCTCTCCCCCACCGCCTTTCCGGCCATTGTTCTGGAAAGAACAGAGCCACCCAGCCTGGCCCTTGCCCTGTTCCTGTCCCGCCTGTCACATTGTCCTGCCCCTCCCTGGAGGAACTGCATCCCGCCACCCAGCTGCCTCATCCAAAACTGTCCAGGCTGTTGGAGGAGGAGGGCTGATGGAAGAGGAGGCAGCTTGAAGGGCGCTCTGTGACTCTTCCCTGCTGACCTTGTATTCACTGGGACTCAGAGAGGTATGGTGGCAGGCCGAGGTCACACAGCCAGAGTGAGCATTTGAACTGTACACTTCCGCGTCTAGAGTCCCTCTTCTTTCTACTGCCTCAAATAGTTCTGTATGAAAAGGGGAAATGGTTCTTTCCAAGGGGACTGGAGAAAAATGGAGTCTGTGTTTCTTCCCAGTGGCTGCAGCCCCTTTAGCTCTTTGTCCCTCCTTGGCTGTCCTTACCTTTGTGGCACAGTGTCCTTCAGCTTGGCCCTCAGTGTAGCTGTCCCCTGCCTCCCCGTGCCATGCTTCCCACTGCAAGGTTGGTCCCTCCCCTCCCTGTTGGAATGATTCCCTGTCCTGCCCAGGCTACTGGGGTATTGAGGGGCCCACCGGAGCCTGGGGGGGCAGGCCTGGGCCAGCACGCTTGGCACTCCGCCCAGCCTCGTTGAGCCAGGCTCACTCCTTCCCTGCAGGGTTCTAGCAGGAGGCAGGGGCCGCCCGGGACAGGCCTTCCTTCCCTCCCCAGTGCTTCAAGAACCACTCCCACAAGTTCCCTGGATCACTCAGGGAGCACACCTGCCTGAACCCTGCCCCGAGGGGTTGGCCCCAGCGCCTCTTACCACCGACCTGCAGAGTTCTTGTCCAGGCCACGGACATCTCAGCTGAGACCCTGTCGGTGCGGAGTCAGCAGTAGCAGGGACTCCCCAGTCTGAGAACCCATTGGGATCCCAGTGGGAACAGTGCGGCTCCTGTGCCAGCTCTTGTTGGAGGACCATCACCCTAACATCGGGATGGTACTGACCAACACATCAGGAGGGCTAGATGGCGAGAGCACCTCTCTTTGCATATGACAAGGTCAGGCACTGTACTCACAGCCCCTAAGAGAAGGTTCTGATCAGCTCATTTTACAGTTGAGGACACTGAGCCTGGGAGGTTAAATGACTTGTCACAGTCACACAGCTAGCCCCTGGCAGAGCCGGGGTGGGGTAGAGGCCTGACTGATGTCACCTTCCCCTGGAATGCCCCAGGACTGGGCATAGTGGCGCTTCAGGCAGCATCTATCCTGCCCTTGAACACCTAGTGCCTCTTTCCTTCTCTTCCCCCGCCCCTCGGCCCAATAGGACAACGTGACTCACTGCCTGGCCCATTCAGGCAGGAATGCTAACCATCCACACCGTGGGCCTGTCCGCTGAGGGCACATCATGCCAGTCCCACCCCCTGCCCCCTTTGGCTCTATAAACAAGTGGGGCTGGGGCAAGGGGAAGCCAGGCACTGCTGCAGCAGCATCCTGCCCTGGCTGCCCTCACGCTGACAGGCTGGTGGGCCAGGGTGGGAGCCACAGGGACAGGACAGGCAAAAGGCCATGGGGCAGGTGCTTTCCTGCACACCAAGAGGTCAGCTGGGCTGTGACAGGAGGGAGGAGGGATGCTGGGTGAGGGCAGATCATCTGATGGCCCTGATACCTCCTCTCCTGACCCAGAGCTCCTGGGATCCACAAAGAGGCTCAACGTGAACTACCAGGATGCTGATGGGTGAGTGGGAGCCCCCTTCCCTCTGCAGAGCTGCTGGGTGGGAGCAGTAGAGCCCCAGGGGTGGGACTAGAAGGAAAGATCCTGAGGCCCAGGGTCCTTTTGGCCTCATTTGCTTCAAGTTGTGGGTCCTATCCCTAGGGCCAGAGGGAGGGGGCACCTGCCCGCCTGTGGAGTTAGCCCAGAATGAGGGGCCTTCTGGGGTCAGATTCCTTTGGGGCCCCCTTTTCTCCCTGGAGGGTAGGAGCCCTCAGGCTCCTGCTCCCACGGCCCCCTCCCCTGGGCCAGCTGGGAATTGGGGGCCAGACAAACAGGCCTCTCAGTGCAGACACAGAGCCCTTTCATGCTGTGGCCCAGCCACTGCGCTCCCACGGCAGGGCTGGCAGGGTGGAGTGGCCAGTAACCCATCCCTGCCAGCCCCCAGGAGAGGTTTGGGTATGGAAGACCAGGATTTGGGGGTGAGGGCTGCCCACCAATACCCCCAACTTTGTGTCCCCCCACACCAGATTCTCTGCCCTCCACCACGCCGCTTTGGGGGGCAGCCTAGAGCTCATAGCCTTGCTGCTAGAGGCTCAGGCCACTGTTGACATCAAGGACAGCAATGGTGAGACCCCCATGTGGCCCTGACCCCCACCCTGGGCAGGTGGGGGCCCTACCCAGACCCTGGGACCAGAGCTTGCTCCCGTTACAACATAGCAGTGCTAATAGATGGTAGCACAGCTTCTCCAGGCTTGCAAGTGGCTTTTCCCTGTTTAATCTTCACAGTCTTCCTGCATAGAGGGTGGTACTAACATCCCATTATTCAGATGAGTAGGTTGAGGCTCAGTGAGGTCTTGTCGCTGTCCTGGGGTCATCATCATCTGAGGTGGGCACAGTGGGACTCTGGCTTCAGCCCCGTCGAGCCGGACCTCTTCCTGAACACATGCAGGTGGAGCTGGCATTGCATCCCCTGGTCCCCCCAGCTGGCCTGGCTCCATCCTCTGCTCATTCCCTTTCCACCCCCAACGCCACCCCAGGACCTTCCTTAGAACCCCTTTCCTCCTGCCAGGCATGCGCCCGCTGCACTATGCAGCCTGGCAGGGCCGGCTGGAGCCTGTGAGGCTGCTGCTGCGTGCCTCCGCAGCCGTCAATGCCGCCTCACTGGATGGGCAGATCCCCCTGCACCTGGCCGCGCAGTATGGACACTATGAGGTGGTATGTGAGGCTGCCCACAGGGACTTGACACAGGGCACAGTAGGGTGCTGGACAAGCCAGGCCCCCTCACTTGCCTCCCCTTGACCCTAGTCAGAAATGCTCCTCCAGCATCAGTCCAACCCATGCCTGGTCAACAAGGCCAAGAAGACACCCCTGGATCTGGCCTGTGAATTTGGCCGACTCAAGGTGAGGCCCATAGCCTTGGTGTGCTGGGTCCTAGATGTGTACAAGGTCTGAGGAAGAGGCTTTAACTGGGTACTGGGTTGCTGTAGGTGGCCCAGCTGCTATTGAACAGCCACTTATGTGTGGCACTACTGGAGGGTGAGGCCAAGGACCCGTGTGACCCCAACTACACCACACCCCTGCATTTGGCTGCCAAGAATGGCCACAGAGAAGTCATCAGGTACCCTTGGGGCACCCCCTGCTTCTTCATCACCTTCCTGTGGGACCATCGGTGCCCCTCAGTGCCCTCCCCCACTGCCCTCTTTACCCAGGCTCTCCATCTCCCAGCCCCCAGCAGCCAGTGTCCCCTTCTGCCCCACCTCCCCATGACTCCTCCGGCCCACTGCAGGCAGCTCCTGAGAGCCGGGATAGAGATCAACCGCCAAACCAAGACAGGCACAGCACTCCACGAGGCCGCACTGTATGGCAAGACCGAGGTGGTGCGGCTTCTCCTGGAGGTGGGTGTAGGCCCCTGCTCCCTCCCAGGGGTCTCTGGAGCCTCTGCCTTGGGCTCTGACTGGCTGGGGAGGTCCGGGAGGGAGGACTCCAGCATGGCTTTTGCATGGGCGTGAGGGAAGAGGCCTGATTTCCTTCTGAACGATGCTGAGGCAGTAGAGATGGATCAGGAGCAGACCAGCCCAATTCGCTCTCCCTTACTAGCTGAGTGAACTTAAGCTTGTCCTTGATTGAGTCCCTGAGCTTCTATTTCCTCGTCTGTAATACCTGAAAATGATAATAGTACCTACATCCCGGGTAGCTGAGAGAAGTCGGGGAGAGGTGTCAAAGTGCCTAGCGTGTGCTCATGCGTTACTGTGCACCCAGGGAGGTGTGGACGTAAACATCCGGAATACATATAACCAGACAGCGCTGGACATAGTGAATCAGTTCACCACCTCCCAGGCCAGCCGGGAAATCAAGCAGCTACTTCGGGGTGAGTGCAGGGAGGAGACCCTGCCCAGGAGGCCTGGTGGAGGGGGAGTGGATGTCCCTGGGGAAGGGTTGTCAAGGGGATATGGGCTGGGAAGGTGCCCTAAGGACCCTTAGATGACACCTTTCCCCGACCCCGTTCTCTTAGAGGCCTCAGGGATTCTGAAGGTCCGAGCACTCAAAGATTTCTGGAACCTCCACGATCCCACTGCTCTGAATGTCCGGGCAGGGGATGTCATTACGGTGAGGGGCCCCAGGCAGACATTCCTTGGCACATACAAATGATTGCGGTTACTGATTTGGGTACCTGGCTATGTTACCAGGTTCTGCTCTGAGGTTTCTATATTCACCCTCATTTAACTCTTCCCAAAGCCAGGGAAGGTGGTATGATTAGCATTTCTTATTTAGAGATTACAAACTTGAAAATTAAACAAAATAAAATTAAGAGAAATTAAAGTGACCTGCCAAAGGCACACAGCTAGCAAGTAGTGGAGCTGTGATTTGACCCCAGGCTGCCACCAGGGCTCATCCTGGAGGCACAGGGGAGATTGGTCTGGCTGCTGGCAGCAGGGGCAGAATGTGGGCCAGTGTGGGCATCAGAGGCCAGGTCCTTGGGGGCAGGGGAAGAGCTGGACCCCAGTGGCTGCAACTGCAGGAACAGCTATTTGCCGCTTGCCTGGTGCTGGAAGTGACCAGGTCCCTGCCCCCGACCTCTGGCTACAGGTACTAGAACAGCATCCCGATGGCCGCTGGAAGGGCCACATCCATGAGAGCCAAAGGGGCACAGACCGCATAGGCTACTTCCCCCCAGGCATCGTCGAGGTGGTCAGCAAGCGGGTGGGTGTTCCTGCAGCCCGCCTTCCCTCTGCACCCACCCCCCTGCGCCCAGGCTTCTCCCGGACACCGCAGCCTCCTGCTGATGACCCCTTGCACCCTCTTACCTGTGGCCAGCTTCCTCGGATGGGCCTCAGCCCAGACAGCCCAGGTACATCCTCCCAGCGGGCAGTGCTGGGCACTGTGTGGGTGTGTGGCCTGGGCAAGCTGCCAGTCAGCTGTTGGCAGTGTCCCCTGGGGCTCTGACCCCGTGGCTTCTCCCCCCCACAGCAGGTGACAGGAATAGCGTGGGCAGCGAGGGCAGTGTGGGCAGTATCCGCAGTGCTGGCAGTGGGCAGAGCTCCGAGGGCACTAATGGCCACGGCCCTGGCCTCCTGATTGAGAACGCCCAGGTAGGATGGTGAGGTCACGAACCAGGGCAGGGCTCACTTCCCACTGCCAGCTCCTCAAATGCTAAGTTAGCTCCTGCTCTGTCTCCAGCCACTGCCCTCAGCCGGAGAGGACCCGGTGCTGCCGGGACTCCACCCACCATCCCTGGCAGGTAGGAAGGGTCAGGGGAGCTGGGTTGGCTAGGAGAGGTGCAGGTAAGGAGGCCGAGGGTGGGTACCCCTTCTTCCTGCCACCTCTCCATTCCATGTGTCTCCTTCCTTGAAGACAACCTGAGCCACCGCCCTCTGGCCAACTGCCGCTCTGGGGAGCAGATCTTCACCCAGGACATGCGGCCGGAACAGCTGCTGGAGGGGAAGGTGTGACCTCCCCTGGGGCCCTGGGACTGGGGTGGGTAGGGCAGGGAGATGCAAGGGCCTGGGTATGGACTGAAGTCCTGCTCAGGCAGGCCCCTGGGGGAAGGCTGGGGGCTTGGCCCAGTTCCTGCTAATTCTGCCCCCTTCCCCCACCCCACAGGATGCACAGGCCATTTATAACTGGCTGAGTGAGTTCCAGCTGGAGGGCTACACTGCCCACTTTCTGCAGGCCGGCTATGACGTGCCTACCATCAGCCGCATGACGCCTGAGGTGGGTGCTGCAGCCTGGGAGCAGTGCCCCGTGGGCCGGGGAGGGCCCAGCAGGCAGGGGAAGGGCCTGATGGCCAGACTCTTTATGGCAGGATCTGACAGCCATCGGGGTGACCAAGCCTGGCCACAGGAAGAAGATCGCCTCAGAGATTGCTCAGCTCAGCATTGCTGAGTGGCTGCCCACCTATATCCCGGTGAGCCATCAGGGTGGCTGGGGAGTAGGGCATGTGCTGGTGCCTTTTCCTCTCTGGCTGGGGGCGGAGGCTGGCCAGGAGCTGTTTTGAGGATGGTGCTCTTCCAGACGGACCTGCTGGAGTGGCTGTGTGCACTGGGGCTGCCACAGTACCACAAGCAGCTGGTGAGCAGCGGCTACGATTCCATGGGGTTGGTGACCGACCTCACCTGGGAGGAGCTGCAGGAGATCGGGGTCAACAAGCTCGGTGAGGACTGCCCTGAGGCCTGGCTGGGTCCCCACCCACCTCTGGGGTCTCCAAGAAAAGAGAGAATGGGGCCCAGTCATGACCAGGACAACCCCAGCCCCAGCTAACCTTGCCACTTCTGTTTCCATCTCAGGGCATCAGAAGAAGCTTATGTTGGGGGTGAAGCGGCTGGCAGAGCTTCGGCGGGGCTTGCTGCAGGGAGAGGCCCTCGGTGAAGGCGGGCGCCGGCTGGCCAAGGGTCCAGAGCTGATGGCCATCGAGGGGCTGGAGAATGGAGAAGGCCCAACTACTGCCGGCCCGCGGCTTCTCACCTTCCAGGGCAGCGAGCTGAGCCCAGAGCTACAGGCAGCCATGGCAGGGGGTGGCCCTGAGCCACTCCCCCTCCCACCTGCCCGCTCTCCCAGTCAGGAGAGCATCGGGGCTCGCTCACGGGGGTCTGGCCATTCACAGGAACAGCCTGCCCTACAGCCCAGTGGTGGAGATCCTAGCACCCCCCAGGAGAGGAACCTTCCAGAGGGCACAGAGCGGCCCCCTAAGCTTTGTACCCTACTTCCTGGCCAAGGACCCCCACCCTATGTTTTTATGAGCCCCCAGGGCTCCCCCTCCAGCCCGGCCCCAGGGCCACCTCCTGGCGCACCCTGGGCCTTCTCCTACTTGGCTGGGCCCCCTGCCACTCCCCCAGACCCGCCTCGACCTAAGCGCCGGTCCCACAGCCTGAGCCGCCCTGGCCCCGAGGAGGGGGATGCCTCGGGGGAGGCCGAAGGGCCAGTGGGCAGTGCCCTGGGCAGTTATGCCACCCTTACCCGGCGGCCAGGACGTAGCGCCCTTGCCCGGACCAGTCCTAGCACTACCCCGACCTCAGCTCGGGGGACTCCTCGCAGCCAGTCCTTTGCCCTGCGGGCTCGGCGCAAAGGCCCCCCACCCCCACCCCCTAAGCGCCTCAGCTCTGTCTCTGGCCCTACCCCAGAGCCACCACCCCTAGACGGGAGCCCAGGGCCCAAGGAGGGGTCCTCAGGGCCCCGAAGGCGAACACTGAGTGAACCTGCTGGTCCCTCAGAGCCCCCTGGCCCACCTGCCCCATCGGGGCCCTCGTCGGACACAGAGGAGGAGGAGCCAGGCCCCGAGGGGACGCCCCCATCTCGGGGCAGCTCAGGGGAAGGGCTGCCGTTTGCAGAGGAGGGGAACCTGACCATCAAACAACGACCTAAGCCCGCTGGTCCCCCACCCCGAGAGACACCCATGCCCCCGGGCCTCGATTTCAACCTCACGGAATCAGACACTGTTAAGAGGAGGCCCAAGTGCCGGGAGAGAGAGCCGTTGCAGACTGCCCTGCTGGCCTTCGGAGTGGTCAGCGCCACACCTGACCCTGCTGCCCCCCTGCCCTCTCCAGCTCCTGGCAAGTCTCCTTCAGCTTCTCCTAGCCCTCCTCAGCCTGAGCCCAACAGCCTTCCAGCCCAAGGAGCCCCAGCTCCCCTTGTTCCCAGCCCCACCACACAGCCCTCAGTTCTGCCCTGCCCAGAGCCAGGTCTGGAGAGCTCAGTGGCTAGTCAGCGGAATGGGGAGACAGAACCCCCAGCCACCCCTGCTGCCCTCCTCAAGGTTCCTGGAGCAGGTAAGAGGCAAGGCCTGTGGGAGAGGCACCACTGGCAGGGTTACGTCCGGCCCAGCCAAGACCCAAGCCAACCTTTTTGTTTCTGCAGGAACAGCCCCCAAGCCTGTATCGGTGGCCTGCACCCAGCTGGCATTTTCTGGCCCAAAGCTAGCGCCCCGGCTCGGCCCCCGTCCAGTGCCTCCTCCACGGCCTGAGAGCACGGGGACTGTGGGCCCAGGCCAGGCCCAGCAGAGACTGGAGCAGACCAGCTCGTCCCTGGCAGCTGCGCTGAGAGCTGCGGAGAAGAGCATTGGCACTGAAGAGCAAGAGGGGTGAGGGGGGCTGGCAGGGGAGGGTGAGAAGGCTTCGGAGAAATAGCGGTCCCTGCGCCCTCTGCCCAGAGCTCCTGGGGATGTTGGAGGGGAACATTGCAGGCACCAATGGGATAAGAGGCCAGGTGTTGGAGTCACCCAGATCTGACCTTCAGGGAATCCTAGTGGCTGCCATTTAAGAGGCATATGAGTCGGAGCTGTCCCTTGCCTCCCTAAACCTCCAGGAGCTATGACAGCCCCCTGCCCCAGGGCCATTGGGGTGCAGGTCACTGGCTGACCTGACCGCGTCCTTCCCCTTGCTGCAGTGCCCCCAGTGCCTCCACCAAGCACATTCTGGATGACATCAGCACCATGTTCGACGCCCTGGCAGACCAGCTGGACGCCATGCTGGACTGAGCCCTCCAGCAGAGCCCACTATGACCTGCCGACATCCACTGCCTTTGCCCCAGCACAGAAGAGGCCCCTGTCCTCTAAAAAAAAAAATCCTAGGGATGGGCCAAGGGCTGGTTAGGCTAAAGTGCCCCTTCTAACAGAGCCCCTTCCCACTGTAAGCCAGCAGCTGTGGGTGTCGCAGCTCTTGTGGGACAGGCCCACCTTATCAGAACCTGACTAGCCAGGGACCTCCACTGCATCTCAGCTAAGTCCCTCCCAGGGTGAGGCCATACATTCAAGAGTCCTGCTCCTGGACAGGGGCCCTGGTAAGAGCTATCTCCTCAGGGAGGAAGGGGGGATGGTAAGGCTTTGGGGGTGCTTTCTCTGTAACCCCCAGCCTGTGTCCCAAGTCACTGTGCCAAGGGAAGCCTCTTTCCACCCACCGTGCTGCCCAGGCCCTCAGAGGCCAAAGGAGACATGTGTCTGGCCGGGCCCCCCCTCCATAGGTGTACAGAGGACATGTAAATACACAGCTTCTGCCCCCGCCTTCCCTCGCTGAGGCAGAGCTGGCAGGGGTGGGAGGCAGTGGGGTTAACAGATCCCACAAGTCCAACTTTTCAATTGTAAATGTTATTTTTTAAGCAGAGAGAAATGCATATATTTTAAATGGAATTTATTCTATTAACTACCTGAGAGGATGCAATGGGAGAGGGGCCTCAGACCACAGCAGAAGCCCCCACTGCCCACCTGAGGGCTGGGAGCCTGACCCCGTTGGCCCAGGCCCTGGCTCTGTAACCATTAACCTCTTGCCCTAACTAACACCAATGAAAACACCATTCCACGTGACCGGGCTGTGTGTTTGCCTCTGTGACACGGGGAACCCTGACCCCATGGGTCTCAGCTGAGCCAGACCTGAGAGACCTGCCAGTGCAGATGGAGGAAGGCTTACGCCTCCCTTTGCCAGCCACTGCCATGGGTGAGCAGACCCTGGAGTGGCCTTACGGACCAGCCACAGGTGTTTCTTAAGCAATTGACACATTTTAATACAAACCAGTCTACATTCATTCCTAAAAGGCTCATTTCCAGTAAAAAATATACACCAGTAGAAACTTCTCCCAGAATTGGGGCAGGGGCTGAGGAGACCTAGGCCAGATTCCCTAAGACAGAGGCAGGCAGCTTGAGCCAGGCACAGAATAGGCTCCAGGGCGAAGTGGGGGCCCTGCTCCATCTTCATCAGGTGGGAGACTCCCCCACAGAGGGAGGGAGGGGAGGCAGTCAGGGCCACATCCAGGCCCCTGCCCCAGGAGGATGGGATGAGGAGCATGCAGCACCACCCTGCCCTCCACAGCAGCCTTGGGAGTTGGACACATCGGCCAAGGTTGCTGCTGCTGTTGCTCCTCCAAAGAAGGTTCACTTCAAGGCCATGTCCAGGGACCCACAGCAGAGGCACTGGGGGGCAAGGGGTCCCCAAGGGGGCAGCCCACAGGTGAGGGGGTGAGGGCCCCTCTAGGGAGCACCTGAGGCCATACATTCAAGAGTTCCTCTGGTGAGGCCCACGTAAGAGCCAGGACTGGCCAAGGGCCCAACCCGTCAGCTCCTCCACAGTAAGCCCCAGGGCTCAGGAAGACAGCGGGGTCTGATGCGGGGAGCTGGGCTTCCAGTGCCATGGGGGTAGGAGCAAACCCGGAAACATTCATGATACCAACTCCCAGACCCAGAAATGGGTCTGGCTTTTGCCCCAGGGATGGAGGCAACTGTGGCCACCACAGCCAGTGGCTCAGAAGGGAGAGTTCATGCCCAGCTTAGTTTCAAACTGCAGCTTCTGTCGCTTCTGGTAGCGGACTCGGACCCTGGTAGGGCAGGAGATTAAAGTACAGGTTGGCAAAGATCCTTAGACCAGGGGCCTGGGCAGGTCAGCAGAGGAGGAGGGAGGGACGGGTAGCAGAAAGGTGGGTGAGTGTCGCCAAAGGAGTGACGGGTTTATGGAACATGGTTGAGCCCAGAGGGAGGCGCCCTGCTGGCAGCTCACCGAATCTCATGTAGCTTCACGACCTCATTGGTGACCACCACAAGGACCAGGGACAGGCAGCCCAGGAGCCATGTCAGCAGGGGCACATCCTCCAGGCCAAAGTGGACATGGCTGTCCCTGTGTGTCCACAGCTGCAGGTCCACAGCTGTCTGGACCACCTGACCCAGCAGCCTGCGCGAGGTAGAGGCCCTGTGTGAACCCTGACACTGCCTTCGTCCTTCCCTGCTCTTCCCAGTACAATTGGCTCAAGCAGGGCATGGTTAAACCCCTGGCCCCAGTCCCACCCTCCAGTCCTTGCCCTGCAGAGCCCCTCTCCTCCCCAGCCCCACTCCACCCCTCCATTCTAGCAGTACTCACACCACAGGCACTGTCACGGCCCACCAGAGGTTGGTCAAGGGGCTCTTTCTCCACAGGGGCTTGGTGCGATGCACGTGGGTGATAGAAATGAAGACTGCGGAAAGTGGGGCAATGTGGGGTCAGACTTCCACAGTGGGGCCCCTCCCCACCATCATCTGCACCCTCCCAGAGAGCCCCCTCACCAGTGTGCAGGACAATCAGGGCGGCCGTGAGCTTCTGAGCCGACAGCAGTCCGTTGGCAAAGTCCTCAAACCAGGATGGAGCCCTGTCGTTGTTGCTGCCAAAGCGAGGTGTGGGCTCAGCCCCTCTGGGGCCGCAGGGAGGTAGGTTGGGGTGGGGAGGGAGGAAGCCTAAAGGTGAGGCAGGCAATGATGGCTCTCCAGGCTGGGACTCACCTGGGCAGCATGATGGATGAGCAGTTGGTAAGGTTGTGGGCCCGGGAGCTGTCACAGAAGCTCTGCAGCGTGAAGCCAAAACAGATGAGGCATGAGCTGATGGTGAGGCTGAACTTGAGTAGGAAGCAGAGCAGGAAGTAGTGCTGAGTCTGCCAGGGAACAAGGCCGGGTCACTCCTGGGGCACATGGCCCCTTTACCAGCTGCTCCTGGCTCTTCCACATATTCAACAGGTGCTTAGTAAATGGTCGGGCCTGGGGGGATAGAGAGCTCACACCCCACCAAGGATCCTTCCCAGCTCTGTGCCACCACCTCCTCTTTGATCTGGGGAATGACTAGGAACCGAGTGCTGGCCTCCCAGTTCTGCAGGAGTCCCCATCCAGAGCCTTCCAGATTAGTCCCTCTCTCCTCCCACACCCCTCGGTCCCTTCCATGCTCACCTGCAAGGCTCACAGGGTCTGCTTCGCTTACCTTCTTAGGAATGGACTGAAGGTTTTTCCCTGTTGCCATAGACATGATGGAGCTATGGGGGGGCTTCCCCAGCAGTGAGATGCTGAAAAGCAGAGATAAGGTACAGGGATGGTGACAGTGATCCTCTGTCCCCCAGTTCTCACAGAGGGAGCTTCTAGGGAGTCTTGAGCATGAGGTCAAGTCTGGTGAGGGGATGGAATAAGACAAAGGCCAGGCGCAGTGCTCACACCTGTAATCCCAGCACTTTGGGAGGCCAAGACAGGTAGATCATCTGAAGTCAGGATTTTGGGGCCGGGCACGGTGGCTCACGCCTGTAATCCCAGCACTTTGGGAGGCTGAGACGGGTAGATCATGAGGTCAAGAGATCGAGACCATCCTGGTCAACATGGTGAAACCCCGTCTCTACTAAAAATACAAAAAATTAGCTGGGCATGGTGGCGCGTGCCTATAATCCCAGATACTCAGGAGGCTGAGGCAGGAGAATTGCTTGAACCCAGGAGGTGGAAGTGGAGGTAAGCCGAGATGGTGCCATTGCACTCCAGCCTGGGTAACAAGAGCGAAACTCCATCTCAAAAAAAAAAAAAGGAGTTTGAAACCAGCCTGGCCAACATGGCAAAACCCCATCTCTACTAAAAATACAAAACTTAGTTGGGCGTGGCTGTGAGCACGTGTAATCCCAGCTACTTGGGAGGCTGAGGCAGGAGAATGACTTGAGCCCAGGAGGCAGAGGTTGCAGTGAACAGAGATTGTGCCATTGCACTCCAGCCTGGGCAACAGAGTAAGACTCCATCTCAAAAAAAGTTTGGATGTGGTGGCTCATGCTTAAAATCCCTCCACTTTGGGAGGCCAAGGCAGGTGGATCATGAGGTGGGAAGTTTGAGACCAGCCTGGCCAACACAGTGAAATACCCCATCTCTACTAAAATACAAAAGTTAGCTGGGTGTGGTGGTGGGTGCCTGTAATCCCAGCTACTCAGGAGGCTGAGACAGGAGAACTGTTTGAACCTGGGAGGCAGAGGATGCAGTGCGCTGAGATCACACCACTGCACTCCAGACTGGGCCACAGAGCAAGACTCTTGTCTCAAAAAAAAAAAAAAAAAAAAGGCAAAGGAGGTTCCCTCTGTGCCTCCTGTACCAGAGGAGGTGAGCCCTGAGCAGTTCCAGAATCCTAGGCTCCTGGGGCTGCACAGTGACATCCAGACCCCTCCTGCTTGGGCGTGGGGAGTGGGGGAGCTGCATGGCCTCTCACCTGAGCAGAGGGTAGCAAAAGCAGGACAGCCACAGGATGTCAGTAGTACTCAGGAGTGGTGGCAGCTGGACCAAGCAAGAAAGGAACTAGAGTAGCAAAGAAGCCAAGAGCCACAGTTCAATTCAGGCACAAAATAAGGGCACAGGAGCCCCCGAGCTGCCTTGCCCTGGGCCCAGATAGATGCTCACATCCTGCCAGAGGGAACTGGGGCCAGAGGGAATACTCTTCTGCCAATGAGGTCATCTTGGAAAGCCCAGGAGCTTCACAGAGGCTCTAGGGGACCCCTGGACTGTGCTGTTACCCCCAGCCTCCCTCCTCAGATTCTCAGCTGGCCCCTGAGTAAAGTGGTGAGTGGCACAGGGGCAATGCCTATTCGGGCCCCACCTCACCTGGATAACCACGAGAGTCAGCTGGCACTGCAGCAAGAAGAGGAAGCACTTACGGATGCCATAGGTGGCGTGCCGAGCCTGTGGACCGAGAGGAACACATTATGGCCTGGGTCTGCCTGGCCTCTCCCAGGCCCAACAACTGACACACTTCAGCCAAGAGCCAGACGCCCAGGATGCTCCTATGAGGGGAGCAGAGGCTAATGTAACTGCCTGAAAAGGCCCCGCTCAGAAGGCTGGGGTATGAGGTCCCTGGGTCCAAACAGGTCCTGTGCCACTACTCCCACCCCAGGCGGGCCCTGTGTTCTTCCTCCTTCGCCTGCTGAAGCTCCCACCTGTTCAATGAGCCGGATGATGCTAATAGTCTCCTCCTGGCGAAAGGTCAGGGAGCAGGGCAGGCTATTGAGCTGCCCCGACAGCTGCAGGGGAGAAAGGCCATCCGAGGCCTGGGCCATGCTGGTGCTGGTGGCGTAGCCGAAGGTCTCCCAGGAGCAACGGGATGGGTACAGAGGATCCAGGGCAATGCTGCTCAGGATGGGGGACACACACCCTTCAGCTGCATCTCCCACAGGACTGGGCACCCCCTCCTTCATCTCCCACCATGCCCAGGTGCGTTGGTCTCAGCTAGGGTGAGGTCAGCCATGGTACACACCCCCGGCCCCATGCAGGCCCATTGCAGTCTGGGAAGTAGAGGCTGGCCCACAGGCTCCAGGGTCCTGCCCTGACCTGATGTCGCTCTGGAGGAAGAGGCAGCTATTCCGCAGGTTGGCAGAGCTGCCCAGGCAACAGGTCACCTCCCCGTACTCTTGCATGATCTTTATCATCTCACACATGGCTGAGGACGGCATATGAGAGCACAAGAGTCAGGCAGGCAGAGCGCCATGTGGGCGCTGGGTCTCTACCCACAGGACGAGAGTGGGAGGCAACAGGAGGCGGCCCCTCTTTGAAACAATCCCAACCTCCAGCAGTGGGATCATGTGAATGTCGGCACTTTTGACTCCAACCCACAGGATTCCCCAGCTGATCCCAACCCAGGTTCCTTCACTCCCAGCATGGGAAACCTACATCTCTCCAGAGCCCACAGGGTGCCCAGACCCAGGCAGAGCTCAGCCGAAGAGATCAGGCTGCCCAAGTACCCTTGGCCACAGTACTCACTCTCCGGGGTGCAGTCGGTGAAGAGGGGCACTAGCAGGGGCACGTTGTCAATGTTCTGCAGGTGGGGCCGCACTTGGTGGATACCCCGGGGTAGCTTGGCCTGGAGAAAGCAGAGATGCCAGTGGCTTCAGGATGGGGACCAGCATCCCTCCCCTTCACATGCCCACCCACTACCTCTCTACCTCTCCCCTCGACCAGCTATGGGGCCACTACAAGGACATGTGAGACAGATGCTGCCATCGTACCCGGTTGGAGTCCTCCAGGAAGCTGGGGATGTCGCTGTCCGTAGGCTGGAAGCTGATGAGGTCCGAGTGGCCCTCCTCCTCCATGAGGAGGAGACCTTCTGCATCATCTCGAGACACTGTGGGGACAAGAGCCTCTCCCTCACCTTGGGGCCAGCTTTCGGTGGGCCTGTCCTTGCCCCGCAGATGGCAAAGAATTTCCTGCCTCCACCTCCACTACTCCCTGCTGACTGCCATTTCCTGCAGGGACATCAGAGCCATTTCCCAAGGGAATGTACTTATCCGGAAGGCTCTCTGGAGGCTCTTCCTGGCTGTGGCTCTGAGGAGGGGAAACTTCCCATCCCCACCCCATCCCCACCCCACGCCTTTGCCCTTACCCTGATTCAGGTCATCATGCAGGGAGCCTGCATGGCTGGGGCTAGAAGGGGGGATCTCAGAGCCAGGCATGTCACCAGTGGGCGTGAGGGAGATGTGGCAGTTCCAGCCTGTCTCCAGGCCCATTTTTTCTGCAAACACCTGTGAAAGGCAGACGGCCTTGAACATACAGGCCCAAAAGCCCGTGGGAAACAGAGTTGGTGGTGGCAGAGGGGATGGCTCTCCCCACCTTGCTTTTCAGCTCATCCTCCAAAGAGAAGTAGACAAAGCGGATGCAGGCATTGACCAGCCCATCAATGAGGCGCACGATGTCCAGCCGGGCCTGGTACTGGGAGGACACCATGCCCATGAAGATCTGGCCGCTGAGGGCCTGCATGCAGTCTTCCTTCTCCAGCACCTCCCCGATCCCTTCTTCAGGCAGGCACGAGGCACAAAGCCCAGCCAGGACACACAGGACACAGCCCATCCAGGAACCAGCAGATTCCAGGAGGCAGCCAGGGCCACACACACAGATGCCACACCCAAATCAAAGAGCACGCAGGCCCCAGGGGACCACACACAACCGCACACACACACACACACACACACACACACAGCCAAGACACAGAAGGCGCCAACAGACACAGGAGGAAAGACAATGAAAAGTAGGCATCAGTCAGGTGGATGGGAGCCACAGGGCATGGCTTTAGTTCCTGCTCAGTCCTGTTCGAGGACTGAGGTACTGGCCCCACCCTCAGCAACTGCTTCAGTTCACAGTCTCTTGGGTTCTGGGGGCCCCCTCTGCACCAACAAGGTGAGAGACGTGGTCTCCTGTCTGATTCTGCCAAGCCTAATGCTGCATGAATGCTGGTTGGTAACTTCCCAGGAAAGCACTCTGATGCATGCTATACATTTGAGCATCATGACCAACCAGAGAGGCAGGCAAAATGAGCATCTCTGGGTAAGGGAGAAAACTAAGGGACTCCCCATGTCACTGGATAGTGTCGCACTAACGTCCCAGCCTGGGGCTGTGGCCACTGCACCCTTTGCTGTGGTGGGTGCCAGGGCCTTCCAGAAACCCTCCCTGCCTCCAGGGCTTCTGCAGTCCAGGGGAGCCCCAGCACTGGCCCTGCTAGACAGACACACGAGGTACCATCAGAGCTCCAGCTGCTTCGGCGTGCATTCTGCTTGATGGGGATGGTGCTGGGCAGCTCGCACGTAGTGAAGATGCTGCTCTGGCCGGGCACCTGTACCAGCTCAATGCACTTGCCATTGAGCTGAGAGGACAGGGCACAGTTCATGGGCTTGTAGGCGAAGGCGGAGCAATACCCAGACAGGCAGGCTCGCTGGTAGAAATCCAGCACTTTCTTTCTGCCAGGGAAGCAGGCAGAGGTGAGGTGAGTGGTCCTGCCTGTGAAGGGTAGGGGCACCAGCAGAGCGGCTGCTCTTACTGCTGGCCTGCACTTCCTCACCCACCTGTCTGATCCCGAGAGAGGATAGATGTCAGCTCCATCCCAGAAGTCTGTGCAGGCCTCCAAGACCACGTCAGCAGTGCCATGGGACAGCATCTGTTCTGTGCCTGAGGGGAGAGAGGTCAGACCCTGAGTGTCGCTAAGCAGCCCCCCACCCTCGCTCTGACCTGACAGGCTGCATGCTGTCCTCCTGGACAAGGGCACTGAGGAGCCCCTGACAGTGGAGGAGACTCCCTGGGACTCACGATCAGGCAGGCTCTGCAAGGCTACTGGGCTTGGAATGCAGACACCATATTCCCATCCTCTGGACAATCCCAGCCTCTGCAGCCAACACCATCCCAGCCCTGGTCCCCAAGTCCAGCCCCTGCCACAGCAAAGCACTTTGGAAGCAGCCCACTGTTCCTCTGCCCAGGCCTCCCTAGCAATGGGCAGGGATGGACAGAGCCCCCCTGACAAGCAGGTTCTGGAAAGTCTGGCCTGGTGCTGGCCGAGGTGGGCGGAACTCACTGGTGGTGGTGTCTTTAATGAAGAGGCTGATCATGTGGCTGAGGGGAGGGCGCCGCTTGGTAACACAGGAGAGCCGCCCCAGCGAGGTCTCCTTCACTGTCTCGGCACTGGGGAGGCGGTACAGTGCCAAGTGGTTTTCCTGCTTGAAGAGTTCCTTGGCCCCAGGAGTGAAGCCTGTAGGGCAGGGGACAGGAACTCAGGGCCAGGCCCTGGCAATGCCCAGCCAGGTCCATGAAGTCCTGTGACAAGTCGGTGCTGGGCCTCTTCTGGGGGCAGGTCTAGCCAACCATCTCCACCAGGGGGGCCCGTACCAATGAGGCGGGCGAGCTCGCAGAGGCCCCAGGGCACATGCACGGGCAGCACAGCACTGTGGCTCTCTTGCAGGGCGATGTTGCACAGGTGGTCGGAGAACCGGCACAGTCGCTCGGTGACGCTGGCGTTACACAGGTTCAGCAGCACATTGAGGCCGAGGGGTTTGAGGGACGTGAGGTGCAGCTGCCAGTTGGAGTCATCAAACTGAATGCAGGAAGGGTTCTGCTGGTCCTGGGACAGGCTCAGCATTTCCAGGTGGTAGTCGCACACAAAGTCCTCTGCTTCATAGGGGTCGCCCTCCATCCCAGGCTGGGTCTAGAGGAGACATGGAGGGGAGCCTCAGCCCGGGAGGGGCTGTGGGGAAGCCAACAGTGGCTCCACCTGCCTCCCAAGGCTGGGGAGGACTCCTGTCCCTGAAGGCACCCTTCCCAGGAGACAGCTCCTGCCTACTCTCTCCCCCTTCCCTCCCTCCTGAAATCAGCTTCCTGTCCTTCTTGAGCTCCTGTCTGCTTCTAGGAACTTATTAATATATCTCATGATACTGGCAGGAGCCAAAAAGAGGGGTGGCCAGACCAAAGAGGACACAGTTGAGGGGTCTTTTGTGGCCAGAGAACATCTCTGAGAGGGAGCCTGATGTGTGTTTGGAAGGTTCCAATAGGGACACCAGAATGGAAGGGAGGCTCTGTCTACTTCGCAGCAGGGACCAGGAGAGAGGGCAGGGACCTGCTCTTTCAGACCCTATGGGGCCAGGCTGGCCAGGGAGGCCAGGACGGCCTGTGGCTGAGGGCACGGCTGCCCCGTGCTACCTCCTCCCCTCACCTTGCTGGGCTCTTCTTCACCACCCTCGGTGTCCCTGCTGAAGCTCACGTTGGAGCCGGATGGGTGTTTGCTGCGGCTGTGCACTTTGTGGTAAGAATAGGGCTCAGAGGGCTTGGGAGTCTCCCCAGGCCAGTCACCGCGCTCCTGCTCATTGGAAAGGTGCAGGGTGTTGTTCAGGGAGCCAGCCAGGAGGGCGTCTCGTTCATGGGGCTGCAGAGAATGAGGAGCACAGGCCTAGGACTGGTGGTTCCCTCGGACCAGTGAGGCAGAATGCTTCTAGGTCCCCTCGCTGCCTTGTGCTGTGGCTTCACCTCACCTGCCCAGCAGATCCTAATGGTGCCCAAACCCTCCTTTGCCCTCCTAAACCTCACCCTCCCTGGCCAGGCTCCAAGGCTAAACAGCCTGGCCCAGAGTAGGGCCCACAGGAGCCGGCCGTACCTCCTCCTCTACCTCGGGATGGCAGAAGGAACGGGTGGACAGGCCATCCGTGAGGTCCTCGTGGCTGCTGTGAGGGGGCTCCACCTTCCCACTAAAGAATAGCACAGTCTCTGGGCTGGGATTTGGCCATGACAGGATCCCCTGTTTGTCCACACAGCACAGGACCTGCATGGAAAGTGGTTGAGATAGGAAAGGGGCCTGGCATTAGCCCACCCTGCCCAGGGGCCACTCAAGTGGCAGGTGGACAGCCCAGGCCCAGCCAGAGAGCAGGACAGGCACAACAGGTGCCTCCCCGCCGCACAGCCCACCCTCACCGTGACAGAGCCTAGGCTGTGCAGCAGGCTGGAACTGTGGCTCAGAGTGGGTGACGTTCCCCGGAGCACCCTCAGGAAGTGGCCCCAAATGCAGCGCAGCATTTCCTGGTGGGAGAGGGCAAGTCTGCAAGGCCATTCAGGGCTCAGCCTCATTTCCCTGGAGACAGCCTCCAGGTGGAAATCCAGGGGAGCCCCATAAATTGGGGTGGAGAGGCACTTCTCTGGGGCAGGGCGTGGATGTGTAACGGGAACAAGCCCAGGTTATGTCCACATGTATCGGGTGGACATGGGGTTCCAAGAGCCTGGCTGGAGGCTTTGCAGCCATAAATAGGAAAGTCCCAGGGTTACAGCTCTAGAGACCTGTGGGAGAAGCCATCCTGGGTCAGTGTTGTACCTGAGAGGAGACGGCCTCCGTATAGCTGCTGAGAGTGTCCTCTGAGAACTTAGCCAGCTGCATGGAGAGAAGGTGAGAGCCTCAGTGAGGAAAAAGCCAGCTTCACACAGGCGTCTCCAACCTGGCAGAGGTGAGGGCCCACACCAGCGGGACTCCCAACCCCTTCGGTAAAGGGCCCAGTCATCCTGACTCTCCATCTGGTGGAAGCCAGGGTAGGTGCTCACCCTCACCCAGGGCCTGGCTTGGAGGCCCTTCTGGAATAGAGAGGGACTGAGCCCTGGAGAGCTGCCCGGGCCGATCAACACGCCGAGCCCAAGGTGGGGCTGGACTTCTGCCCCGTCCTCTGGCATAGCTAACTCTTTCTGTTCCTGTCACTTCCCCCAGACGCCTTGGAAGAACCTACCAGGGAGCTGGGCGAGGCCTTGCTCATCTGGGCCAGGACACGGGCCTCTCCACAGGCAGTTGCCAGAACCCAGAGGACTGGAAAGAGCAGGGGGAGGATGGGCAGGACACCATTCACCTGGGAAGGAGCAGACCACACAGATGGCTCCTGAGCTCTGAGCCTGGGGAGGAGGGAAGGGAAGGGCTGCCCTGGCCCCATGGCCATTCCCTGGGCAGGAAGGGCCAGGTCTCTCAGGGGCAGGAAGGGAAAGAAGGGTTCTTAAGCTGAAGCTTGAGGGGACCTCTGGGCTGCAGAGAGGGAGGGACGGCTAGGGTACTGGAAGAGGGAAGCATGACAGAGAGGATAGGGTGGTCCTTGCCTGGAGCTGGAGGAGGGTGTACTGCCAGGAAGTGAGCCCCGGGGCACTGAAGATGAAGCGCAGGGCATTGGTGATGAGGAAGCCAGCCTGTCGGGAACAGCAGAAGCACAGCCTGGACCCCTTGGACCCCCTCCCCTGCCTCAAGGGGGACCCAGGCACTGCCACTCCCCTTCCTTTGCTAATCCACAGGCCAGCTTGCCCTGGGGCCCTCTGTGTTCACTCCCACTCATGTGAGTGGCCTGAGACCCCCCCACATCCAGCCCTCTCCCCTGCCCCCGATGCACAGCCCCACCGCACACACCAGGACCACGGGCACAGCATAGTGTAGCATCACCGACTGCACTGTGAACCGCTCATTGTCCAGGGCAGTGACTGGACGGGACAGGGCCATGTCCAGGCACCATCTGCAGAAAGAAGTGACTGTCAGTCCCACTCAGTGGAGAGGCCAGAAACCTGCACCTTGGGAGGATTCTGGGCCTCTCTGCCAGAAACCGCTTCTTCGAGCACCATGAGTCCTGCCGTTTCACACTCTGCCCTGGCCCTGGCCCTGGCCTGCATTCACCTCCAGAGCTGTCCCCTCAGAGTAGAGATTGGGAGAGGGCCCCACCTAGTCTAAGGATTCTCACAAGAGGCTAAGGACAGGAGCCTAAGGAGATGTCAGCCCTCAAGAGAACCTTGAGATGAACAGAACCCCTTCCTTGTCAGTCCCATCCCCCTCTTCACGGAAGGTACCAGGGACAGGAGGAGGTGGGGTGGCATCCCTACCTGACATTGTCAATCACAGGGGTCTCAAGGACACGGAAAAGCCGGTGCTGCTGGGGGCTCTGTGGCCCTCTCTCCACTTCTCCCCGGGGTGAGGGTGGAGGGGAGAAGGGGGGGAAGAGGTCTCCCGGCTCCAGGACAATGTGCTCGTCATCCTGCCGGCAGCAAGTGGGAAGGTGGGGGCAACGAGAGGGTCCTATCAGAGGCCACTCTTCCTGGACAATTCAGCTAAGTACAGACCTCCCCTGGGGTTAGGGACCATCAGTTAGTCCAGAGTCCACTGGGGCAGGGCCTGCAGGACTGGATTCTTAGCTAGAATAAAGAACAGTACAGGGGACCAGGCGTGGTGGCTCACGCCTATAATCCCAGCATTTTGGGAGGCTGAGGCAGGTGGATCACCTGAGGTCAGGAGTTTGAGACCAGCCTGGCCAACATGGCAAAACCCTGTCTCTACCAAAAAAACATAAAAATTAGCCAGGTGAGGCGTGATGGCGGGGTGCCTGTAATCCTAGCTACTGGGGAGGCTGAGGTGGGAGAATCACTTGAACCCAGGAGGCAGAGGTCAGTGAACTGAGATTGTACCACTGCACTCCAGCCTGGGCGACAGGGTGAGACCCTATTTCAAAAAAAATAAATAAATGTAAATAAAAATAAATAAAAAACAAACAAAAGAACAGCAGGGTGATGGAAGATGTTCCGGGGCCTCTGCCAAAAAGCCAGTGAGCTGGCCGGGAAGCTGCAGGGTGGAGCCCCTCCCGCCATCGCCTGTGGACCACACATCCAGGGGAACAGGAAAGCCTCAAGCTACCTTGATCCCCCTCAGAGAAGCAAAGGATTCCTGGCCAGGCCTCAAAGCTATGATGTCTCCTTCAACCAGCAGGCTGACTGGCAGGTTGACCAGGTGTCCGTCTCTGTAGGCCCAGTGCAGGGACCAGGATGGCGCAAAGGGCATGTGGAGGTCTGGATACATGGCACTGGGCCACTTGATCTCCCTGCCATCCCTGAGGGCATCTGAGGGAAATGGAAAGGGGGAAACAACCCTCTCAGCCTCAGCCCTGCTTCCCAGTCAGATACAGCAACACCTCCAAGCACTGCCTGCTACCCAGTCAGATACAGCAGCATCTCCGAGCACTGTCTGCCCACTTCCTGTCCCAAGAGGTCTGTTCCAACACTTCTCTGCTTTCAAGGACACCTCCTTTATAAAGCTCTACCCAACCACTCCAGCCCCAGCACCTCTACCTCCTCTCAATAACTGGAGCTGTCATTTCTCTGTACCCATATCCCATTCAGATACACTTCACAAACAGTGTGGAGGACCTGTGAGAGGTGCAAGGTGGAGACAACATGGTCTCTGGCCTCAAGGAGCCATGACCCAGTGGGGGAGATGAGACATGTGGACAGATAACTCCAAACAAGACAAACATGGCCAAGTGTTAACAAAGATCCCGTGCTGCAGGAGTCCAGAAGAGTGAGCAAACCGACTTGCTGGAGCAACCAGAGGTGGCTTCCTGGAAGAGTAAGCATTGGGGATGGGCCTGGAAAATGGGTGAGAGTTTGTCAGCTGGAGACAAGGGAGGGAGAAGCTCACCAGCAAAGAACAGGGGATAAAGGCACAGAGGCAGGTTGATACATAGTGGGTCTAAGACTGGTGAGTAGTTCTAACATGAGAATGAGGAGAAAGAGACGAGGCTGGAGAGGAAGGTGAGCGTGCGTTGGAGGCTCTGGGAGGCCACGTGTGCATGTGGGATGGCTTCCATAAGCAGGAGGGAGCCACTGATGCTCCCAGGCAGGAGACTAAGCTCTGGAAAGCAGGATCCATTTTTTGCTGTTACCATTGCACTCCCAGTGCCTGGCACGTGGTTGCAATTAGCCATCTCAGAATGAAAAGACAAATTCTCACTTAGTACCTGAACATCCACTGCCCAGTTCTGTCAGAGGAAGGTCTCATGAGCGGCGCTGCTTCTCAAGAGCACCACATGCCCCTGAACAGCAGGAGCCACAGTCCCTCAAAAGTGCCTAAACAACCCTCAATCCACAGCCAAGCTTCATGAATACCACCTGAATGAAAGGCCAAGCAGAAATCCAAGCAACTCCTGGCCGAGCGAGGTAGCTCACGCCTGTAATCCCAGCACTTTGGGAGGCCGTGGCGGGCGGATCACCTGAGGTCAGGAGTTCAAGACCAGCCCAACCAACATGGAGAAATCGCATCTCTACCAAAAATACAAAATTAGCCGGGCGTGGTGGGGCATGCCTGTAATCCCAGCTACTCACAAGGCTGAGGCAGGAGAATCACTTGAACCCAGGAGGCAGAGGTTGCAGTGAGCCAAGATCACACTATTGCACTCCAGCCTGGGCAACAAGAGTAAAACTTCATCTCAAAAAAAAAAAAAGAAAGAAAGAAATCCAAGCCACTCCCTTCCCTTTTGGAACTGAGCTGCTCTACCTCAGGCTCCTGGTCCCCTACCCTGCCCCGATTCCTGCAGGTATCTCTGTCCACCCCCACGTCTCCCAGCACAGAACACCAGACAAGATGGACTTGAACGAGAAAACCCCAACCATCCTCCTGCCATGTGGGGGTCTTCCCTGTAAGTTTCCCAACATGAGCCAGCCCAGAAACCCACCTGGTACCCCTAGCCTTCCTGCCTGCCCAGCCCTCTGCCTGGGCACCCAAGACCGTCCCACAACACTCACTGCTCTGCTCAAAAGAGGGTGGGCATCCTTCTAACTCCCCAGATGACACGAGCCCCTGCAATGCTGGCCACAGGCAACCCGTCTGTGCTGGGGTGCAGGAGGGGAGTCCTCAGGGCTCTGATATGTCTGGGTCATCTTTTCCCACCAACATGCCTGCCCTTGATGTCACCTTGGATTTGGTCAATGATCCCGCGCAGCCTCCGCTCTACCTCCCGACGCTTCAGCCGGTCTTGCCGCCCAATGAGCACAAGGTTGAGAAGCAGCAACAGGAACAAGGCCGAGGCATTCACCAGCCCCACCCCACGGCTGGCGGGAGGAAAGAAAGGCTCACCCACCCAGCAGCCCCCAGGCCACCGCTCCCCTTCCCACCCCAGTCCCTTGTGGAAAGAGTATCCCATTCTGGTGCCCTGACACCAGCTAGGCCTCTGACCCCAGTCAAGGGACTGAGGAGGTTCCCTTACATCCCAGGAGCAGCTTGGAGATGGCAGCCCCCTTGGAGCCCTGGGCTGTCCCGAGTGCTGCAGCAGGATGGAAGGGAGAGCTGGAGAGGTTGGGGAGCAGCCCCTGGGTGCGTACCTCCCGGCCGGCTGCCCCCCGAAGCAGCCCAGCAGCAGCAGCACTGCCAGCAGCATGAGTGAGGCCCCTGGCCAGTGGAAGCAGGAGCAGCGGTTACTGTGGTGGAGGAAGCTGCTTCTCCACACCTCCTGGGGAGGAACAGGGCGGGGCAGTGAGAGGCCAGTCCTACTCCAATCTGGCTGCCTCCCCTCACACCCTCCCCAGCCCCCATGGGCACCTTGGTCCCCTCCCTTTGACCTCGGCTGTGTTCCAGCCTATTGAGCTCCTGCAGCAAGCAGGCGCGGGAGCCACTTGAGGGGAACCCCAGCTGCTTTCGGATACTTCATGAGGCCTCAGTTGGGTCACACCACCCAGGGTGACAGGGTGCATCACAGCCCTGAGTAGGGGCCTCCCCCACTGCTCTGCCATCCCAGCCAGGCCCTGGTGGCCCCAAGAAGAAACTTCACCTTCCAGGTCAGACACTTCTTCCGCTCCCTGAGATGTCCCTCCAGCACTGCCTCCAGCTGCTCCTTCAGGACGCTGAGGGCCTTCCTTGTGGACAGGCCCAGGGCCGAGGGAGGCTCGCCCTGCAGGCAAGCAGGAGGCGCTCGGTGTCACTGCCAAGCCGAGGCTGTGCAAGGCAGGCAGGCCCCAACCCTCCCCTTCCCAGGCCCTTCATCCTTCCCCTCCTCTGGGATCCTCACATCTCTTCCCCTACCAGCTCTGGCCTCTCAAGGTATGACCAGGTCCATCTCTACCAAATTACAAAGTGTTCAAGTGCACAGCCTCCTACCCTACTCTCTAAAGCCAAGTTAAAAAAACAAAACGTCTTTCTATATTCCATGTTCCCCAACTCACTTTCCCCACTGCCACCACCAGGCTCCCTGCCCACCCAGGCTGTGCTCCCCACTGATCTCCTAATTTATTGCAACAGGCAAGTCTTTGATTGCACGGTTGAGACAGCGTCTCGCTTTGTCTCCCAGGCTGGAGTGCAGTGGTGCAATCTCAGTTCACTGCAACCTCTGCCTCCCAGGTTCTGGTGATTCTCCCGCCTCAGCCTCCCGAGTAGCTGAGATTACAGGTGCACATGACCATGCCCAGCTAATTTTTTGTATTTTTAGTAGAGACAAGGTGTCGTCATGTTGGCCAGGCTGGCCTTGAACTCCTGACCTCAAGTGATCTGCCCACCTCGACAGACAACTCTTGCTTCTCCTTCAATACTCAGTTCAAACATCACCTCCTCTGGGACATTTTCCCAAAACCCAGGGCTACACCCAGGGGAGGTTTATATGTCAGCGTCCTGGGCAAACTGGCCTGCAGCCTACACCTTAGAGAACTGTAATCATAGATATACATGTCTGGCTCTCCCGCCAGACTGCAAATTCCTTAAAAACAGGCATTGAATTCTTCCATTTCTACACACCCTCACCATCCAACTGCTAAAACAATGCATAGCACACACAAGCTCAATGAATACTTGCTGAGAGAATGAATGAATGAATGAATGCACTGATCCCAATGACGTAGCAACAGGAACAACCCAAGTCATTCTGCAGCTTAGTCAAGGTTTCACCTTAATCAGGGAATGTCAGCCCAAAATCTGGAGCTGAGACATGCAGCTTTTAAAAATGTGGATGTCTAGGCTCCACTCTGGACCTAATGAACCAAAATTTCTGGGGATGAAGCCAATCCCAGGTTAGACTTTTTTTTCTTTTTTTAGCCATGCATGAGCAAAAAAATTTGTATTTTAATTTTGCTTACACTTTTCTTTGCCTTTTTTTTTTTCCTTTTTGTGGAGAATGGGGTCTTGCTATATTGCCCAGGCAGGTCTCGAACTCCTGGGCTCTAGCTATCCTCCCACCTCTGCCTCCCTAAGAGCTAGGATTACAGGCGTGAGCCACTGCGCCCAGCCTAGTTTCTTTGTTGGTTTTTTTAATTGAGACAAGGTCTTGCTCTGTTGCCCAGGCTGGATGCAGTGGCGTGGACATGGTTCACTGCAGCTCACACCTCTCAGTCTCCAGCAATCCTCCCGCCTCAGCCTGCAGAGCAGCTGGGACTACAGACGCGAACCACCACACCCAGTTAATTTTCTTTGCATATTTTTTGTAGAGATGGGAGCTCAATATGTTGCCCAGGCTGGTCTTGAACTCCTGACCTCAAGCAATCCTCCCTCCTCAGCCTGCTGAAGTGTTGTGACAGCAGGCATGAGCCACCACACCCCAGCTCTGAGGCCCTGGGACAAAGAAGAGCTCCAGGAAAGGCAATGCCTGAAGGAGGAATGTCTTTCCAGGGCCACCTGAGGAGCACTCATGTGAGCTTCCATCCAGAAAACCTGAGCAAGAGGAGCGAATCCCTAGACCTCAGGCACCAGGAAAGGACTTGGGGCAGCCATAGAGGAGTCTTGGCCATGGGCTGTGGGGCTGGTGACCCCTGGCTGCCTTGTCTCACTGCCCTCCCCACCCCCCACGTGGCCCACAGCTCCATCTTCCAGAGTCCTGCCCTGGCTGTGCCCCCTAGCCTTCTGGACTTCCTTTTTTCCACCTGTCTCCACACACACACCCCCTCTTCGTCAACCTAGCCTCAGCCCTGGCAGGAACACATTCCATAACCACAAGTGGCTGCTGGGCCAGGGGATGCTGTCCCGCTGCCACAGCCTGGCATCACGGGATGCGCCTGAGTGGAGCCCCCAGTGCTGGCCTGAGGGATGGGCTCAGCTTCCAGAGTGGGCCCAGCCCCAGGATTCCCCAGCTCCCTTGCCTAAATCTCACCTAATCCCTGCTCTCCACAGTGGCTTTGGGGGATTATAAAGATAAGAACTGCCTCTTCCCAAAGGGGATAAACTGGTTATTTCAACTCAGGAAGAAATGGTCCTCTGGGCAGGGGCCTCATACCCCCACATGGGTAAATACTGTGCCCCAACCCACCCACCTCCCTTTGGCAAGGATCTTGAGGCCTCCCAAAGAGGCCACAGTCCAGGGCAAATGAATGTCTATACCCGTCCTACTGCCTCCCAGAGTTCCTGACATGGAGAGAAAGAAAGCTTCAGGGAGGGTTGTAAGAGAAGAACAGAAACAGGAAGAGGAGCCCATAGGCCTTCTGTCTGAGGGGCTAGATGTCTGTTCCTCCCACCCCAGGGAAAGGGAGGATCTAGGAGACACAGAGGCTGTACACAGAGACCCCTGGCCTCCCTGTGCCTTTCCTTCAGGCTCAGCCTTCTGAGCTTCCTTGCCACCGAGAGGGAAGTGAGTGTTCCCAGGACACATGTGCCTGTGCCAGGCCTCCAGAAATGATCGAGTGAGAAATACAATGGAGCCTGCAGAGGGGAGGCTGTCTGTCAAGATATGGGGACGGGAAGGGAGGAGGAGAGGAAGGACCAGGCAACCCTACATGGCTGGGAAGATGCTCTGCCTAGAATGAGGACCACACTCAGGAAGGCAACAGTTTCCAGCAAGGCAGAGAAAAGGCTAAGAGGAGTCGTCAGAGAGCCAGGGAAGTGTCCCTCCTCTGGACGGGCCTGAAGATCTTGGACATTCATCGATTCCTGTGGGCCACATGGTGGCTGTCCTGACACCTGCTGCCTCATTCCAAGCAGCCCTAAATCAGGATCTCCTCACCCTGCAAGGCCATCATCTGCTCTCTTGCTGTCTCTACCCCCAGGTACCTTGAAGCTGTACTCTGCTCCCCTCCAGGTGTGGGAGGTAGGGGTAAGAGGGTGGTAGACGCTCCCGGGCAGGGCGCCCGCAGGACTGTCTTTGTGCATCTGCCCCCGCATGTTATGTCTGGTCGGGGACACCAGCTCCAGACTGGCAATTAAAGAGAGCACAGTAGAGGAAAAATAAGCCATTCTGTAATTACATGCTGCCCAAAGGAAGCGCTTGCCCGCACAGGCCAGCCCTGTGGTGAGGACCCGGCCTTCTGGGCCAGTCTGCTCTTTGTAGCCTTCAACTGAGCTTATTCAACTGCCCAGGCATTCACCTCTTCCCTCTCCAGCAGGGGGTCTGAGTTAAGGGACAACTCACTACTCTCTCTCTCTCTCATTTTCTTTTTTTTTTGAGGCAGGGTCTTGCTCTGTTGCCCGGGCTGGATGGAGTACAATGGCACAACCTCGCTCCCTGCAGCCCCCGCCTCCTGGGCTCAAGCAGTTCTCCCACCTCAGCCTCTAAGCAGCTAAGACCACATGTGTGTACCACCATGACCAGCTAGGTTTTTTTTTTTAATCTTTTTTTTGAGATGGTCTCGCTCCTATTGTCCAGGTGGGAATGTAGTGGCGCCATCACAGGTCACTGCAGCCTTGACTTCCCAGGCTCAGGTAATTCTCCCACATCAGCTTCCGGAGTAGCTGGGACTGTAGGTGATGCCACCACACCTGGCTAATTTTTTGTATTTTTAGTAGAGATGGAGTTTCATCATGTTGCCCAGGCTGGTCTTGAGTTCCTGGGCTCAAGTAATCTGCCCACCTCAGCCTCCCAGAGTGCTGGGATTACAGGTGGGAACCACTGCACATGGCCTTTTAAAAATTATTTTGTAGAGACGAGGTCTCACTATGTTGCCCAGGCTTGTCTCGAACTCCCAGGTTCAAGCAATCTTCCTGCCTCCCATATTGCTGGGATTACAAGCATGAGACACCGTGCCTGGCCTGCTTTCTTGGTCATTGTGCCTCAGCTTTGACATGTGACATAAGAGCGCAAGACCTTCGTACTTTCTGAAGGAAGTTCATGATGGATTGGTGGGTGAGTGGGCTCTACCAGCCTTTCCCAAAGCATGGATTAGGCTGCGTACCCGACCTGCCTGGGCACCAATGGCAGGGCATAGCAAGGGAACAGGTGCAGTTCTTATGATCTGAGAAACAGAAATACAGGTTGACACACACAAGCTGAGGTCGCCTTTTCTTGCCTCCTGGGGCTGAGATGGCTGAGAAAAAAATCTAACCTGGCCTTAAGTACCCAAGGGTGACATGAGATTCTCAGAGCTTCCCACCTGCTAAAAACTCTCACCATGCCAAGGGGAAGGGAGGCCCTGCTTCTCAAATTACATGGATGCTTTTCAGGCAGAACTAACCCCATTCCACTGCACTGCTCAGGCTTAACTGGAGCAAGAGCAGAAAATAACACAGCTGTAAGGAAGTCCTGACTCGGGAGAGGCAGGCAGCAAACAAACGCCCATCACAGGGCTTGCTGTTTCTGTTCTATCATCAAAGGGACGCTGACAGAGCTTGGGGATTTGGAGGAACAGCCGGGTGGTGAAAGAACTCTATCCATCAAATCAGAACCACAAGGAGCTGCCACTGAACAGGCCCAGCTTTGGAGGTCTGAGGCTGAGCACCTGCATAGGCTAAGGCGCCTTCAAGAGCTGACATACCTGAGCTCTCCTGCACCGCTTCTGTCGAGTTTCTCACTCAGGTAACCCAGAGCCTGGGCCCCGTCCCCTCCTTTTTTTTTTTTTTTGATACAGAGTCTTGCTCTGTTGCCCAGGCTAGAGTGTAATGGCTCAATCTCAGCTCACCACAACCTCCGCCTCCTGGGTTCAAGTGATTTTCCTGCCTCAGCCTCCCAAGTAGCTGAAACTACAGGCATGCACCACTATGCCCTGCTGATTTTGGTATTTTTAGTAGAGACAGGGTTTCACTATGCTGGCCAGGTTGGTCTCGAACTCCTGACCTCATGATCTGCCCTCCTCAGCCTCCCAAAGTGCTGGGATTACAGGCGTTCGACACTGCATCCAGCCGCCCTGTTCCCTTTCAGGGATCCTGCATGATGTTCTGGGCACAGCAGCTGCTCTCCTTCCTATTCCAGCTGTTTCAGGAGCAACAGAATCAAGGTCCCCTAGGCTCAGGTAGGCAGGTTATGAATTTAGACCTTGACCTTCAGCCTTGACAACCACAGGTAACTGTTAATTAGAACTAGCTGGCTGGGCATGGTGGCTCATGCCTGTAACCCCAGCACTTTGGGAAGCAAGAGGATCACCTGAGCCCAGGAGTTCGAGACCAGCCTGGGCAACATAGTGAGACCCTGTCTCAGGCTTGGCCCCGTCTCTGGGTCCCCACTATCTTTGTCAGTGCAGGTATAGAACGGCTACAAAGCTGGACTCCACACAATGCCCGAATCACGGAAGCCAAGATTCAGCCACTATACGCTCTTCTGAGTTGGGCCAGACACAGATGGACTCTGTCTGCAGCCAGGCAAATCAGAGCCTGGAGCAGAGCTGCTTCCTCTTCCTGGCTCATGCTGACCTTAGCACTTTCACCCACATCCTTCCCCACCTCCTGTAGCCACCAGGGCCTAGGAAAAAATCCTCCCTGCCCTGGTGGTTCCTATCTTAGTTCCCCACGTGGTCCAGCAAAAAATGTGCCTTCATTGGCCCTGAGGAGGGCTGGCATCCCAGCCCTGAGCTTCTGTCACCTGCACATGGAAACCCAGGTCCTCACATGCCTTGGCAGGGTGTACCCTGGGAAGCTTGGGTCCAGTCCTGCTCTTGGGGACTCGGGCACCTGGCTGGCAGCTCCCCAGGCACACTGGCCTTCTGGCTCTCATTCCCAATCCCCTTCCCAGGTCCCGGCTATTCAGGCTCACTCAAGCAGCCTCCCATTTTGCATTATCTTCAGTACTCTCACAGCAACTGCTACCCCAGAGACTCCCACACAAAGCAGGGAACATGGCATTTTTAAGAGAAGCGTTAAAGCCCCGCTAGCATACTCACTTTGCTGCCTTTGCCCTGATGGGGCATCCATAGCTCTGTCTGCTTAAAGAGCATGGGCCAGAGCCTGAGCCACAAGCAGTCAGCTGCAGGAACTTCCAACACCTCCCTCAAAGAGGGGAGGGTGAAGAGAGAAAGAGAGAAGAGGAGAGAAGAGACGGAGAGAGCTGAGAGCATGCGAGTAAGGAGCTGGGTGCTGCGGAGAATCAGGCGCAGCAGAGCAGAGCTTCAATCTGCTGATTAATTCAGCCTATTTCCAGTCACGCTGCAGATTCAGGGAGGGAGGAGGAGGCAGCAGCCCTGGAGGGGCGGGAGGGAGGAGAGGAGAGGAAAGAGAAGGAGGGAGGAAACAGGAGCATTGAGAAGAGAAAGTTTGTCTGATGCTCTGCCAAATGTCCAGGAGCTTGGCCTGATTTTCAGAGGAAGCCACTGTAGGGTGAGCTGAGGGGCACCGTGCAGCCAGGATATAGACAGAGAGAGAGGGACAGATGGAGGAGAAACTTCCCATCCCAGAAACCTGAGGACAACTGCCGGTATCAAGGGGAACACTGGGATACACAAATCCCAGCTCTCTTCCCAAACTACCTGTCCTTTGCCCCCAAGTCACTAGGTGAGCCCATCATCCATGAGAGTCCCCCAAATCACATGGCAACCCCCCAGCATGGAGTCAAGCCAACAGCCCTTTCCACAGTTACAGCTGCAGGAAGGAGGGGAAGGGGGACTTGTGGGTTATTAATAGCAGCACATCCTGTGTGGAGAGGGCGGGATGGACTGGCCACTGAGAAGACTTGAGCAGTGACTTCTAGGAAGGCAAAGCCCAAGGCCAGGCAGCTGGCAGAAGGAAGGATCCAGCAGGGAGGGAAGAGCCAGCCCAAAGGGCCTCTGAAGACTCTAACACCTTCCTGCCAGGTAGCATGGAGACCCCGACAACCACGCAGGGAAGAGCCAGGCCAGAGCCAGTGACGTCCCAGTGCACTCAGACACACCTGCCCATGTGCCCGGGAACACCCAGGCCCCAAATCACCCAGGCCCTGCATCCCCCAGGCAGAGAGGACCCCAGATAGCTGGGGCTCCTGACTCAGCATATGCCAGAGCATCAGGCAGAGCCTGAGTGAGTCATGGCTTGAGAGGCATCGTTCAGGGACCCCGAGTTTGACATACAGGATGCTCTCAGCACAGGCACCCTGGGTGAAGGAGGGGCCAAGGCAAGGGGAGTAGATGGGACACTTCTCCGCCTAAAGCCATCCTTATAATGGGGTTACACGCCCCAGAGGAGAGGAAACAGCCTAACAGGTCCCAGAGCTGGAGAGTGTGAGCTGGAGGCTGAGTATGTTTCTCCAGGGCCCTCCGTTTCCTAGACAACACCATCTCCAGCTGCAGGGAAGAAGGAGCCTCAACAGCCCAAGCCAGCCTCCCCCTCCCCTTTCACAAGTGCAGCTCCCTGTGGGGCCCCCAAACAGAGTGCTGAGTGAGAACAGAAGGGAGGGCCTGGGCAGTCCAGAGGTTAAGAACAGGAAGACTCCATGGAGAGCAGGAAAGGTTGGCAGTGGGGGTCAGCTTCCACGCCAGCCACTGTGAGGATGCTGCTGCTCTGCAATCTGGCTGTAGCAAAGAGAAAGACTCCTATCCCCTCTCTCCTGTTCCCAGAGGCACTGCTCAGGTGGGAGCTACAAGTCCACAAACACTGTCCCTTCTATGAGACAGGCCCCAGAAAGAACAGCACGCAGGGGCTGGCCCATGTGCTGTGCAGGCCCCAGTGTAGCCCTCACTGGGCCCTGCCTCCCTTCCTACACTGCCCACTTCAGTAAATGGAGAAGGGAGCCCTGCACCCAAGCAGCAGGAAGCCGGGCTGTCACTGCTACAGCAGCCACTGTGGGCTGGAGGACCAGGGACAGGGTTGAGGGATTTG
Organism: Callithrix jacchus; assembly: GCF_049354715.1. NCBI lineage: Eukaryota > Metazoa > Chordata > Mammalia > Primates > Cebidae > Callithrix > Callithrix jacchus. The sequence goes on along the minus strand of NC_133506.1, from coordinate 131,375,750 downwards.
AAGGAAAGACAGAACTGATGGGTCAGAAAGAGAAGGGCAGGAAACAGAATCATCTAGCAAGAGCCAAACCACTCCTGGGCTAAGCCAGGGTCAACCACCCTCTTACCATCAATGACCACCATGCCAGATCCTCCAAAGCCTACTTCTCCAAGACACCTTCTGACTGGTGTTTTAGACTCTGCTCTGTTCCCCAGGCTGGAACGTGGTGGCATGATCCCAATCTCAGCTCACTGCAACCTCCGCCTCCTGGGTTCAAGCAATTCTCCTGCTCTAGCCTCCCAAATAGCTGGGATTACACGCGCTGCCATGCCCAGCTAATTTTTATATTTTTAGTAGAGACAGTGTTTCTCCATGTTGGCCAGGCTAGTCTTGAACTCCTGACCTTAGGTGATCTGCCCACCTCAGCCTCCCAAAGTGCTGGGATTACAGGCGTGAGCCACTGCCCCTGGCCAAGATCATCTTTAGAAGTCCATTTATACAACTCATGAGTTACCTCAGCCAGAGGCCCTACTAGGTGTTATTACTTAACTGCTTGTACTAGCCATTTCATTTGTTTGTTGTTGTTTTGAGATGGAATCTCGCTCTGTCACCCAAGCTGAAGTGCAGTGGTGTAGTCTCTGCTCACTGCAACCTCTGCCACCTGGGTTCAACCAATTCTCTTGCCTCAGCCTCCCAAATAGCTGGGATTAGAGCCATGCGCCATCACGCCTAGCTAATTTTTGTATTTTTAATAATAGAGATGGGGTTTCGCCATGTCGGCCAGGCTGGTCTCAAACACCTGGACTCAAGTGATCCACCCACCTTGGCCTCACAAAGTCCTGAGATTAAAGGCATGATCCCAGCCTGCTTGTACTGTCAACTCCTCTACTAGGCGTCAACTCTCTTTCTAAGCCATGGGCCACCTTTCTGGTGCCCAGAGCTCTATCAACCCAAAGCTGCCATTCCACAATATGGACTGCCCATGATGACAATCCTTTCCAGGTCAGGGCTCACCTATCCAGAAAGAGGAGGTGGAAGAGAACAAAGAGAAATCCTCCAGGAAAAATGGTCCCTGAGAGCTATCCAACCTGGGTCCTCAAGTCTTCTCCCTCAGGCTGGAGAGAGAAGCCAGCCCCTCCATACAGAACTTTGTTTCCCCCATACACTAGGTACCAGTGTAGTGGTTCCAGTTCAGTGGTTCTGGCTAGAACCAGAAGACAATACCAACCCCTGTTTGGGGGACATTCAGCCTCATCCAAGCAGGCCACTGCATTACATAACAGCAGAGCCTCTGGGGACCTGCTCCTTGGAACTCAGCAGTGTAGAGCACTTGCGGCTGCTTGCAGCAGCCTTCCTCCCAGCGAGGAGACAGGCAGGCACGGCTTTCCCTCCATGCCAATCACTGCTAGGATGGGTATCTGCTGAGCACCCAGAGGTGGCTGTGAGCCAAAGGCCAAACATGCCTGCTTCAAGTTCAATTACAGAAGCCTATTGCACTAGCTGGTCCAGAGACACAGGAAGCCTGGAGCTGAACAGGTGGCAGCAGCCAGCCAGCCAGCCAGCCAGCCAGGTGCCAACAGAGGCCCGGGGAATGAACCCACAGCCCCCTGTCCAGACCACTCCAAGATCTCTTCGGAAGGAAGATCACTATTCAGAAGTTCAGGTCAATAAGTATTTACTAAGCCCTTGCTATATGCCAGGCTGGGTGCTGTAAACTAGAGATATTGAGATTAAGTAGAAGAGATGAATTATTTCAATAGAATAGGGACTACAATAGTGGAGGTACTATGAATGCTGAAAAGAAAGATTCTGGAAAGAAGGAGGTCTTAACTGGAGAAGATGATGTCAAAACTGGGTCTTGAAGGAAGAATAGAAGAAGTTTCCAGGAAGAGGGGTGGGAAGCATTTTAGAGGTAATTACTAGTGCTAAAGGCAAGGCAAGGAGGCTAGGGACACCGATCCATGGGCAGGAGCAGGATTCTAGAGGGCTATGTACACACTGAAGGTTAAGTAAGTGGTTTGGAACCACTGATTAGTTTTGTGGCAGCCATGTGGAGGCTGGTGAGCAGAGACAGAAAGATCTATTAGGAAGGTGTGGCAGAAGCCAGGCAAGAGACAAAAGGACTTCCTCTGGAGCAGTCTTTGTCAAGGGAGAGGAGTTTTCTGATTAACAACTCTACCTCCAAAGATGGTATACATGGAGGCTGTGCCAAGCCAGGCTGGGAGGAGAAGGCCAATCTTACATATGGCCCGGGCCACCTGCCTGCTCACCACCAGCTGATTAGGCAGCTGTATTTGGAGTCTGATTGGGGAGCTCTTCCCTAACCACAGAGAGGGTGCCCAACAGCCCTCAACATGGCTCAGCAGGTTAGGACATTGCCCTAGCAAAGGGGAAACAAACTAAATTACACACCCCTGGGCAAGAAGTGGAAGACTGGCTTAGAGCCAGTCTAATTCAGAAAACCTGCTCCCACGCAGGTGTGTTAACAGGTCCTCCTTCATCCTTTATTCACAGTTCCCTGAGTCTGTACTTTTCAGCCTCGAGGTCACAGTTGCATCCCCTAAAACTCAGAACCACGCCTCCCTTCTCAACTTTGGTTCAAAGCCCCCAGGAAATATAAGTAGGGAGAATTCAACAGAGACACATGGACAATACCTATAAGGTAATGGGATATGGCCTACCAGGTGCTTCTCCTTCAGGTCCATGGAACAAGACTACTGCAGGCATGCCCAGATTAATGTGGTCACTCCCGAAAGGAAGGCTCCTCCCCAACATGTACAAACCCCAGTCAGTCTGTCACAGTCACAGCATCTGGGGGAAAAGAAGAAAGAAATCATCATCCAGGTTGCTGGAACAGGCAGTTACTGTAAAACACGATAGTATCATCTTTTTTTCTTTTTTTTTTTTTTTTGAGATGGAATCTCACTCTGTCACCCAGGCTGGAGTGCAGTGGCACGATCTCAGCTGACTGCAACCTCTGTTTCCTGGGTTCAAGCGATTCTCTTGCCTTAGCCTCTGAGTCTCTGAGTAGCTGAGATTATAGGTGTGTACCACCACACCCAGCTAATTTTGTATTTTTCAGTAGAGATGGGGTTTCACCATGTTGGCCAGGCTGGTCTCGAACTCCTGACCTCAAGTGATCCGCCCGCCTCAGCCTCCCAACACAACAGTATCATCTAAACAATAGTGTGGTATGTGGAAAAGAACTGGACTCACTGACTATCAGTGCCCTGGTCAGCCCCAGCGAGCAGCAGAGCTTCCCCCAACCAGCCCTCTGGATGAATTCCACTCTCTGAGGCCAGGCAGGAGAGGGCTAGAGATTATTCTGGAGGGGTGCAAACTTTCTGTCTTTCACCCTTCATTTTTTAAATTATTATTTTCTTTTTTTTTTTTGAGACAATGTCTCACTCTGTTGCCCAGGCTAGAGTTCAGTGGTACGATATCGGCTCACTGCAACCTCCATCTCCCAGGCTCAAGTGATTCTCCTACCTCAGCCTCCCGAGTAGCTGGGATTACAGGGATCTACCACCATGCCTAGCTAATTTTTGTATTTTTAGTTGAGACGGGCTTTCACCATGTTGGTCAGGCTGGTCTCGAACTTCTGACCCGAAGTGATCCCCCTGTTTCGGCCTCTCAAAGTGCTGGGATTACAGGCACGAAGCACTGCACCCTGCCTATTATTGTTTTTTTTAATTTTTTTTTTCCAGTTTACTGTGTTTATTAAAGTCACATAAATGGTTTGACAAAAGTGCACAATAGAATGACGTCACTGGTTTGTTATAACTCACAGCGAATTACTAGAATACAACAATGTAGCTCCTCTACACGGAGGACTGCAGGATGGGGTGAAAAGGACAGGGTCTTTTCCATCGATTAGGCCAGTCAGATTTTACTCCCCAGCTACGTACCTCTGAAAAGACTGGTAAGGAAAGCTGAGTTTCTTTCCTCATCTTTTCTTCTCTACTAGTTACTAAGCAACAACAAAAAAAGCCATGCATAAGTTTTATAACACCTGATAAAAAATAGATACAAAATCTTCTTCATTTCATCACTTGGCAAGCTTGCATCTTCGCTCTTTCATTTTTCTGATTAGGCCATTCATCACATGACTCACCCCAGATAAAAGCCATAATAATTTAGCAATACTCACCCCTGTATGGACATCAAGATACACTCCCCATAACCATCAAGTCACCATCCCTTCCCTACAAATTAACACAAAGGTACACACCACAAACCTAGAGACCACATTTACTTAACAGTTTAAAAAATGAATGTATCTCCACTATCAATAGTGTAGTATGTATTTCAGATCCCATATTTGGGGGAGGGCATGCTGTACAACTCAGCCCATCTAAAGATTTGGGCAAGTCTGCCAGAAATACGTAAGAAAGTCCTGCAATGTGATATACACATAGGAGTTTTCTACTTTCAAGAGATGACATCCAGAATGAAGCTATGCATTTTCAGAGTAGGAATGGACACACAGCTTAAAACCTCTGGACTAAATGTTTCGTAGCACAAAAGGCAGAGTTTTGTTTTCTTTAACCCCTTTTTAATGTTATAGTATAGTCAGTCAGAAAAGCAGAATAGTCGTGTGTACATCAACACATCTGACTAACCTGAAAAGGAACATTTAAGATTCTTACAGAAAATCTACCATAAAAACAAGTCCTTTATACTTTCATCCATGTACTCACTAATTCAGCTACAGGCTGTTTCTAAACCAGCAAACTGTAACCAAAGGTCTAACAACTTACTCCTCACCCCACCCCATTCCAAAAAAAAAAAAAATGCTTCTGCTTCAATAACCCAAAGTGGTCTTATTCATAAAGTAGCTGCCTCCACTATGGTGGAAACTCTTAACAGGGTGTTGCTCCCTTAAAATTTTAATTTTCAAAACATTTGTCAAATAGAGTTGGTATTTAGAAAGTTGCTGCCCCCAAATCAAACGTTACTTCAAACAGTGCTATCATACTTAAGTTCTCACAATTACCAGTTTAGTCCACTATTAGTATGATGAAATAAAACCCTTCTCAGAAACAAGCAAGACCAAAGCTTCCAGCTGGTCTGCTTTGGAGTTTTGTTTATGTAAAATTCCCACAGCAAAGAACCTTAACGTGGTTGGGCTGTGGCCTACTAGAGCAACCAAGGTAGACTGAAAAAAGCTATGTTGTCAGTGTCAATTCTACTGTAAAGAATATTCCCCCTTCTTTATCAATTGAGGGGATGGGTTTGCTGCCCATTTCTTGAGTTTAATTGTTAACCTAAACTCAATAGTTGTTTTGCCAACTCTATCAAGAGCATAAAACCCACTTAAGTTTCTCATGATTTGCAAATGAAAACATCCACCTGGGCCTCTCTAGCTCATCCAGATTTATATGACAATTACTAAACAGGACAGAGAAGTTTTGGGTGAATCTGTAATACCATCAATGAAGTTACAATTCAAAGCATACGTATATCAACAGCAAACATCAAATGACCAAAGTGGCTGCAAAATGGAGACAGCCTGAGTTCATGGAGGGCTGAGATACAGAACTATCATTTTCTTACCTATTTTCCTTTTAAAAAAAAAAAATAAGTTTGGGAAGGGTCTGGCTAAACACAGTATTTTAAAACAATTCTACTAAAAACATTAAAAAAAAAAAACAGGCATGTAGATTACTTATTTCAAGAATGATTTTATACAGGTGTTTCACAATACACATTTGGATTGATTTTACAAGATAGAATTAGATTCTCAGCAAGATACTACACAATTTACTACTATACTAAACAAATGAAAAAATCTAATTACCATTAGCATAGTTCATAGTTTATTCCACTGTCTTCAAATTTGTCCTCCAACCTGTCAGCATTTCAGTCAAGTTTTACTTTCTCCGGCATTGTCTTCCCTTCTCAAAAACAGAATGTCATTAAATTTTGATGTCTGAATATGTACATATAGTCATTATCCTCATTTTGTAAATAAGCAGTGTCTTAAATGGTGCTGGTCCTGGATAGCCAAAGGGATGAAATGTGTTTTTAAAACATGCAACATTATCTGATATTTTAAGTTTTGATGTTTAAATAAAAATAATATACATTAATAATGGAACCAACTGAATACCAAGTATCAAAGCTATTCCTCAGACTGTCCAATAAGTAGGCCTTATAGTTTGAAAAACAAAGGGTCTGATCTGAACCATGGAAAAAGCATGATTCACTCACCTTGAAGAAGTACATTTTCTCTTGCAGGCCACAGAGAGTTGCCAAGAGCAAGGTACAAGTTTGGTAATTTTCAAATTAGGGCTCACTCAAATACCTCCCTTTAAGCCATCCTAAAAACCTTCCTTGTAAAATCTCAGGTTAGGAAAATAGAAATCTATTACCGTGACAGAATTTACCACCAAAACATTCCTAACTGAAGCAAGAAGACACACAAAGTATAACAACAACTGTAAAAAGTATCTTGCATCCTTGGGGAAAAGTCCCCCCTTCTGTCCCCTCCCACCCTTCAAAATATTTCATTTTGTGGAGTATTTGTAGGTGCTGATTTTGGCTTGGTCATTGTTTCATACTGATCCAACTGCAGCCTTTCTCTTATACTTTACAAAGCATTATCCATAGACAAAATGTTAATTAAAACCTTATTTTTTTTTAAGTTTATATCTGATGCTGCTACCTCATTATAATGCTTTTCATTAAAGAAAGAAAAAAAAAGCTGCAGGTCTTCACTTACAGTACCATGCACTATGAGTAGCTAAGGCATTCATTTGGCACTAGACAGAAAATTACAGATACAGCTAGTTTTGCTTTCATTATCATTCTTAACATCAATAGAAATAAGTGTGTAACTTTCACTTGAATTTCTGCTATGCTTAAAAGATAATCACAGAATACCCTTTTAGTTTGACAGTTAAAATGTTGCCATTAAAACAAAACAAAGCAAAAAACCATAAAGACCTCTGTATAGCCTGTTGGAATAAGTGACATTTTGTGGTTGAAAAATTTGCAGCTCTCCGACAAAATTACCTTTCAAGTGGCATTGAGAATTATTTATATCATAAAATATACATAAGTTCCTATACCACACTGGTGATATTTCTACTTCTTGTCACAGACTTAGAAAGTGAAAAAATTAAAAAATATCCAGGTTCCTTTTCATCACAAATAAAATACCTTCTTAGGGAGGCATAAATAATGCCTTCTGGAAAAGTAGTTTCCAAATTTTAAAAGATAAGATACAGGAGGAAAAGGAAGAAGGGACAAAAATAAAATGTATAACTATACTGTGACAGTTTGTTTCATAAGAAAACAGCATTCATGGGCCGGGTACGGTGGCTCAAGCCTGTAATCCCAGCACTTTGGGAGGCCGAGGCGGGTGGATCACGAGGTAAAAAGATCCAGACCATCCTGGTCAACATGGTGAAACCCCATCTCTACTAAAGATACAGAAAATTAGCTGGGCACGGTGGTGCGTGCCTGTAATCCCAGCTACTCAGGAGGCTGAGGCAGGAGAATTGCCTGAACCCAGGAGGCGGAGGTTGCGGTGAGCTGAGATCCTGCCATTGCATTCCAGCCTGGGTAACAAGAGTGAAACTCCGTATCAAAAAAAAAAAAAAAAAAGAAAACAGCATTCATATGTTTTACATGTCTATGCGCTGAATCAAATAGACTGTTGCAATTTAGATAAATTTCATTAAAATAGACTTTGAAGAATTCAAGCCTAAAGACAGAGTCCATCAAGATTCTCTGAAAAGTTGATTTACGATAATAACCATTTTGTATATACTACCCAGCATAATGAGACAATTTCAAATGGATTTAACTTTACAAATGTGTAACTATTATTAAATTAGCACATTTTCCAGATTAATCTGCAGCTATTTTTTTTTAAATCCTCCTGAATGCTAAAATGTGCTGCATTACTCCATATAAATAATGGAAGAGTAAAAACTACAGCAGTTTGGCATGTGCAGAACACCTGGATATCCCATTCCTTTTAATGTTCCTTTTTAGATTTTTCTTCATGAAATCCTCAAAACTGCTGCATGGGTAATACACTGACATCAGCTTAACAAAAATACTTTCGTAAGGAGCTGTTTAAAACATTATCAACTCGAAATTATAAATGTCCCTTGTTACATAAACATTTTATATCTGTTCCTTTAAGAAAAGAAAGACAAATAGGTGACCAATATCCAAATACCTTATAGTTAACACCAAAACAATGATGTGGCTTTGTTTAAAGTGTCTGAAATCAATTACCATGAGGCAAGAAAAACAAATACAGAACTAAGGAAGGATGGGATGGGAGGAAGGGTAGTGGAAAGAAAAGCAGAATTTATGAACACATAATTCTATTGTGTGTGATTCAAGTCCTTTACTTTTTAGCGCCACATTAAATGATTTTACATATCCAGTCACTTAATGAAATCCAACAAACTCTTCAAGAGTTCTGGGGATCTGGTCTTGGTGGTTAATGTCATCCGCCCGAACTGCTCGGGCAGCCAGGCCCTTGAGACTCATCTTCATTTGAGTTTTAAGTAGTATTTCAGATACCCTAGTTGTACTTTTGTCTAGTGGAGTTTTATTCTGTTTATTTGTCATGTCAGTGTGAGCTCCAGCTTCAACTAGACTAATGATGATAGAGTGCAAGGTCAAAAAATCACTGATGGGCCTGTTGTACTGCACGATAATATGAAGGGCACTGTTTCCCTCACTGTCCACGGCATTCACCCCAGCACCACAGTTCAGCAGGAGCTTTGTGACAAGTGCATTTGGAAAGCTGCAGATGTCATTGGTGTAGAAATCATCAACTGGAGTATTGGAGTTGACAGCTAGATGCAGCAAGGTAAAACCTTCACGAGTTCTAGGATCAAGGTGAATCAGGTTGTAGATCTGCTTGTTAATTTTGCACTGATCTTCTTCGCTGCACTGTGTTTTGGTAGAGAGGCACACTAAATACAGAAAGGTATAGAGATTACATTCATAATTGTCCATAGCATTGTGGACATCAGCATCTGAAATATTTTTCACTCTGTTCATACTTTGTTCTATTTCCAAAACACTGCATCTCAAAACACATTCTATTTCTGGGGATTTCACAGTTTCATTCAAATGTATCATTTTTGAGAAAACTTGAGCAAATCGAAGATCTTCGTGGGTGTTCCTGTTACCTTTCTGTTTAAGATGCAGGGCATGAAGCCACAACTTGGTACACTGCTCAAATTGCATGTTTTCCGCATAAACAGCCCCCCCTGTAAATGATGGCATGAGAGACATCAATATTGTCAGCACCTAAAATCCGTTCCCGAACTATAAGGCCTCCCATGTGAAGAGCACCTCTGTCTTGCCAAATGGATTCCAGTTCCTGAGGATTTCTACATTCAGTTCTATTCCCATAAGCATGGATTGGTGGAAGAACCTCTTTTTCAAGAATGTTATCACCGTCTTGAAACCACTCTAACATGGCTAAATATAGATAGTGGTACGTCTTCATGATGTCATATTTCTTATGGTCATTTGCAAAGGAGGCACCCAAGAGCTCCAAAGCTTCGATTCGACTTCATCACAATCAGCATGAGAGAGTAACAGTTCAACAACATCTGCTTTACAGCTTTTGGCAGCTACTTTCAATGGCGTCATCCCATGGCCATTCACTACTATAGCAGCACGCCATTTTATCAGCTCTTTCACAATATCTATGTGCCCAGCTTCAGCTGCAAAGTGCAATGCTGTGGCTCCACAATGTGCTTTAGCATTAGGATCAGCACGCTGTTCTAAAAGGTATCTGACCACATCAGTGTGTCCCTTATATGCTGCAATCATTAGGCAGGTGCTGTCATATTTGTTGGCAATGCTGATGTTGGCATTATTTTCAGCCAGGTATTTCACAATGTCCAGTCTGCCATCAAAGCACGCTGCCCGTAGGGGGGTTGAATTAGTTACTGTGGTATGGTTCACGTTGGCTCCATGGCTGACTAGAAGTTTAACAACTTCAAAATTTCCTGCTCCAGCGGCACACCAAAGAGCAGTGGCACTATCAATGATATACCCGTCGAAGCGGACGGTGCCAGTCTGCTGAGTCTGCACCCAGTAATGTTCTAACAGCAAGAGTACCACCTTTGCGTGTCCATTGCGGGCTGCGATGATGAGGGGCGTGGAGCGCTGCCCTCCCTGCTGGCTGACATAGCCCAGCAGATAGCGGATGTCGCTTTCAGACCGGTTGAGAAGCAAGGCGGCCAGAGTCAGCACCTTGCCCTCGCTGGCCGCTTTGTATACATAGCCAGCCAGGCCCTCCATGGCCGCCGCCAACTCTAACACCCGTTTGGTCGCCACCGCTGCTGCTGCCGTGCGCCCCCGGAGGCTGCGTTCACCAGCGCTTCAAACCTGGGCCCTCACAGCACATTCAACGGGGCGCCGCCACGCCCAGGCAGCACTGCGGCCCGGGGAAGGCGGAGATGCGGGGGAGGCCAAGTGCCGCGGGGGGTGACCCAGCCCGGGCAGGGAGGAGAGAGGTCTGTGCCGCCCGCCAGGTCCCAGGCACCGGCCGTGAGCCGAGGGGATCTCCATAGCGGCCGCCGCCCCGGGCCTCAGGCCGGACCCCTCCTTTCTGCGGGATGCGACAGGCTCGTGCCCGAGCCTACAGGTCGCCAGCAGGGTCCCGAGAGGGCCACGCGCTCCCCGGATGGCGAAAAGATGGGCGCGCCTCACGTGATCCGGCCTACCCAGCCTGAGGCCTAACACGGCCTCCGCCTGCGCTTTCCCTCTTCGCTGTCCCCAGCTGGAGGAAACCTGCAGGCTTTCGTTCCCCACGCTCAGAAGTGACGGACGCTGCCAGCAGCTTCGGAGATCCTCGCGTGGGGGCCCCCGGGGCGGTGCAGAACTCCCCTGCAGGAGCGGCGCCCTGCTGTTTTTAATTTTGCGTGGAAAAAGGTTCTTGCTATGTTACCCAGGTTGGTCTTGACCTCCTGGCCTCAAGCAATCCTCCCCACCTCAGCCTCTCAAAGTTCTGGGACTACAGGTTACAGGTGTGAATCACTGTGCCCAGCCTCAAAGGCACACTGTGTTCATTTTCAAAGGCACACTGTGTTTCGTTTCATACATACTCTGTTTATCACTGAGTTACAGCATGCAGAAAAAGCCTTGATTTATTAGCCTTTTTATTTCTTCTTATTATTTTTGGTAGACATGGGATCTTGCTATGTTGCCCAGGCTGTTCACAAACTCCTGACCTCAAGTGATCTGCCCACCTCAGCCTCCCAAAGTGCTGGGATTTCAGGCATGAGCCACTGCATCTAGCCAGCATTTAAAAAATTTAGGGTTGTGGGGCATGGTGGCTCACACCTGTAACTTTGGGAGGCTAAGGCGGGCAGATCACGAGGTCAAGAGATCAAGACCATCCTGGCCAACATGGTAAAACCCCGGCTTTACTAAAAATACAAAAAAAAAAAAAAAAAAAAAAATAGCTGGGTGTGGTGGCATGCGCCCGTAGTCCCAGCTACTCAGGAGGCTGAGGTAGGAGAATTGCTTGAACCCAGTTGCAGTGAGCCAAGATCGCGCCACTGCACTCCAGGCTGGCGCATGATGACAGAGCAAGACTGTCTCAAAAAAATAAAAAATTTAGGGTTAAGGCTAGGCACAGATCACTTGAGGTCAGGAGTTCCAGACCAGCCTGGCCAACATGGTAAACATGATAAAACCCCATCTCTACTAAAAATACAAAATTTAGCCAGGCATGGTCATTGGCACCTGTAATCCCAGCTACTCAGGAGGCTGAGGCAGGAGAATCACTTGAACCTGGGAGGCGGAGGTTACAGTGAGCCGAGATGGCGCCACTGTACTCCAGCCTGGGTGACAGAGTGAGACTCAGTCTAAAAAATAAATAAATAAATAAAATTAAGTTTAGGTTGTCCTTAACATCAGCTGAAATCTAGATATGAAAGTTGGATAATAAGGGGCAGCCAGGACAGCAGCAGGGAGGACGTCCACTACATCCCTAGGATGAGGCACTATTTCTTTCCATGTGCTGGCAGTCAGATGCCACACTCACCAGCACATGCAAGCCCCCAGCCCTTTGTGTGGCTGAGTGCAGTGCTCAACAGGCACCTGGGCAGACGAACACAGGATGAGCAACCCAATCTGACCACATGTCTGACAAAAGCGGGCTAGTTACCTGGAAAATGAAGGTTAGCTCTCCCTCCCCACCTACCCTCACCAGCCTCACCCTCCCGTCCTGGCAGCCATCACAACTCTATTGATCTCAGACCAGGGCGTGCTTAAGTACAAAAAGGGACACTGAGTAATCTGGTTTGATGCCAAGCAACTCCTCTGGGAGAAAGCACTCACCTGCTGACTAGGACAGTTATTTTGGGGGCCAGCAGCAAGCCTTGTCAAGGGATGCCAGAGAGAAACCCAGGAGAACTGACCCAGAAAAAAGCTGTCAAGAAACAATAAAAGCTGTGTCTGGAGGACCCAACCAGAAGGTCCAGGTTCTGCCACCAACTCTACTCCAAAACCCCACCCAATTCCTCTCAAGGTAGCACCCATGCTGGTGCCTCAGGCTGAGCAACCAAGTCTCTCCCACCCCTGCCTTTCACAGCTGAGCCAGCCTCAAAGAGTCAGATACAAACAGTGACACTGGAAGTGGCCTTGCAATGCGGTGGAATTTAGTCTTTGCAGCCAACTGAAATGGGATCCTGAGGGACCAAATCCATTCCTCCCCAAGGCCACTGTCTGACTCAGGCTGCCCCAGTCCTGTTTACGACTGCAGCTGGAGGTCCCCATGACACCCCATCCCAGCAGAGGCTGGCACCAGGAGCCAGATGGGGATTGTGCCTGTTAACTCCTTCTGCCAACGCTGCAAAAGCAAGATCACTCTGTGGCCAGCTGGAACCACAGCAGTACAGAGAGGGCAGCCAGGAACAGGATATTTTTCTAAGAGTCTCTGTTTTCCCATCATTCCAAACATGGGATTCTGGGAGACAGCTATTCTTAACGGTCTGATCTGAAACCAGCAGCAGGATCCTTAAAGGGCCAGTTCTGCTCCTAGCCCATTTTGAAAAAAAGCACAAGATTCAAAGCCAAATATCCCTGGGTTCAAACCCCAGCTTCACTATGTCTCAAACACCAATGACCTTGGCAAATTATTTGTCCCTCTGAGCCTCAGTGTCTTTGTTCATGGAATGGAAATGACAATACCTATTTCACAGAGGAGCTATAGAATTATGAAAAATACTATATGCAGGGGATCTAGTATATTTGACATATAGTAGGTACTCAATAAACAATTGTCATTACTGTAAGCAGCAAGCAAAAAATCTGAACCAAGTGCCACTTAGTTGAAGAATAAGGACTCAAAAGTAAGGTGGAAGAAAAAGAAATGGATGGTATAATGACGGGAAAGAAAAAGTAAAACTGTCTTTATTTGCAGAAGACAAGATCAATTGTATATAGAGAAAATCCTAAGGAATCTACAAATAAAGATACTAGAACAAGTAAGGGTGCAAAGTTGCAGGATATTAGGTCAAAATACAAAATATAAATCTATTTCTGGCTGGGCGCAGTGGCTCACGCAGCCTGGCGAACATGGTGAAACCCTGTCTCTACAAAAATAAATAAATAAAGACTAAATAAATGGGGAAATATACTATGCTCGTGGATTGGAAGGCTCAGTATTAAGATGGTAATTATCCCCTAATTTATCTATAGATTCAATTCAATCTTTATTTTTTTTCCACTCTTGTTGCCCAGGCTGGAGTGCAATGGCATGATCACAGCTCACTGCAACCTCCACCTCCTGGGTTCAAGTGATTCTTCTGCCTCAGCCTCCTAAGTAGCTGAGATTACAGGCTCCTGCCACCACACCTGGCCCATTTTTTGTATTTTTAGTAGGGACAGGGTTTCACCATGTTGGCCAGGCTGGTCTTGAACTCCTGACCTCAGGTAATCCACCCACCTCAGCCTCCCAAAGTGCTGGGATTACAGGAGTGAGCCACCATGCCCAGCCCCTCGATACGATCTTAATTTAAGTCCCAGCTGGGACTTTCATAGAAATTGGCAAGCTGATTCTAAAATGTATATGGAAAGATAAATGACTTAGAATAGGCAAAACAATTTTGAAAAGAAAAACAAATTCTGAGGACTTACACTAACTGATTTGAAGATTTAATAAACAGCTATAGTAATCAAAACATGTGGTACTGATACAAGGAGAGGCATACAAATCAATGGGACAGCACAGAGTCTAGCAATAGAGTTACACATATTGGCCCTTACTTCATACCATATACAAAAATTAAAGTAGATCACATATCTAAACATAAAAGTTAAAACTATAGGCCAGGCATGGTGGCTCACGCCTGTAATACCAACACTTTGGGAGGCTGAGGCGGGTGGATCACAAGGTCAAGAGATCAAGACCATCCTGGTCAACACGGTGAAACCCCGTCTCTACTGAAAATACAAAAATTAGCTGGGCATGGTGGCACAAGCCTGTAGTCCCAGATACTCGGGAGGCTGAGGCAGGAGAATTGCCTGAACCCAGGAGGTGGAGGTTGCGGTGAGCCAAGATCATGCCATTGCACTCCAGCCTGGGTAACAAGAGCGAAACTCCATCTAAAAATAAGTTATAACAATAATACTTCCAGAAGAAAACATGCAGGAGGGATGGGGGCAAGAATCTTTGTAACTTGGGATAAGCAAAGATTGCTTAAAAAACATAAATCATAAAAGAAGAATTTTAACCAGGTCTGGTGGAGCATGCCTATAGTCCTAACTGCTTGGGAGGCTAAGGTAGAAGAATCACTTGAGCCCAGGAGTTCAAAGTTACAGTGAACTATGATTGTGCCACTTCACTTCAGCCTAGGCAACAGAGTGAGCCCCTGCCTCTAAAAAACAAACAAATTAAAGAAAACAACTGATAAACCGCTCCATAAAAATAAAAAATTTTCCATTCTTTAATGCCATAAAGAAATTGAGGCTGGACACAGTGGCTCATGCCTGTAATCCCGGCACTTTGGGAGGCCAAGGCAGACGGATCACTTGAGGTCAGAAGTTCAAGTCTAGCCTGAGCAACATAACAATATCATGTCTCATAAAGCAAAAGTAGTTTTGAAGTCTTTGGGATTAAAATATATATATATTATATATATGTATATATAATATAAATGTGTGTATATATATGATACACACACACACACACACACACACACACACACACACAATTCTTACAGCTCAGTAGCAAAATCAACAACTCAATTTTAAAATGAGCAAAGATTTCAGCCAGGCATGGTGGCACACACTGCAGTCCCAGCTACTTGGGAGGCTGAGGCAGGAGGATCACTTGGGCTCAAGAGTTGGAGGTTGTAGTGAGCCATGATCTCGCCGGTGCACTCTAGCCTGGGCAACAGAGTGAGACCTTGTCTTAAAAAATAAATAGGCCGGGCGCGGTGGCTCATGCCTATAATCCGAGCACTTTGGGAGGCCGAGGCAGGTGGATCACGAGGTCAAGAGATCGAGACCATCTGGTCAACAAGGTGAAACCCCGTCTCTACTAAAAATACAAAAAAAATTAGCTGGGCGTGGTGGTGCACGCCTGTAATCCTAGCTACTCGGGAGGCTGAGGCAGGAGAATTGCTTGGACCCAGAAGGCAGAGGTTGCGGTGAGCCGAGATCGTGCCATTGCACTCCAATCTGGGTAACAACAGCAAAACTCCATCTCAAAATAAATAAATAATAAACAGGCAAAGATTTGAATAGACATTTCATAATACACAAACAACCAATATGAATATGAAAATATGGTCAGCATTAATCATTAGGGAAACAAAAATTAAAAGCACAATGAGAAGGTCAGGCATGGTGGCTCACTCTGTAATTTCCACACTTTTGGGAGGCTGATGGGAGAGGATCACTTGAGGCCAAGAGTTGGAGACTAGCCTGGGTAACAGAGCAAGACCCTGTCTCTACAAAGAAATTTAAAACCACAATGAGAGACCAATACACACCCATTAGAATGACTAAAATGAAAAAAACTGAGATATAGCCAAGGCAGGAGGACCCTTGAGACCAGGAGTTCAAGGCTGCAGGGAGCTATGATCATACCACTGCACTCCAGCCTGGGCAACAGAGTGAGACCCTGTCTCTAAAGAAAAAATAAAACAAACAAAAAAAAGGAAGAAAATGAAAGAATACACCGGGATAAGGAGCCAAAATGTAGAGGCTCTGAGGAGTCACTGAAGAGCCTGGGTTTCTGAGTAGGCCCCAGGTTCGTTTGTTTTTTTCGAGACAGGGCCTCACCCTATTGCCCAGGCTGGAGTACAGTGATGCAATCACAGCTCACTGCACCTCAACTTCCCCGGCTCAAGCAATCCTCCCACCTCAGCCTCCCAAGTAGCTAGGATCACAGGCATTGCACCACACCTGGGAAATTTTTTATTTTTTTTTTTTGAGACAGGGTCTCACTCTGTTGCCCAGGCTGTTTCCAGTATTTTAAGAGGGTAGAAAATAGATCAGAGGGAAAAGGAAAGAAATTACAGGCAGAAGAGTTAGAAGAAAAGGATGATAATCTTGGTTTGCTGTGCCGAGTATCTAGACAAAGGAGGCAATAGTAGCCATGAAAACAAAGGGGTGGATGCTTCCTGCTGCCAAGCTCAGAAACAAGGTCAAAAAGAGCTAAGTGGCATACAAATCAATCAATCGATAAATAGAGCTAAGTGGGAGCCTGAGGCTCAGGTTGAAGGTGGGATGAGGAGCTGGCTGCCCTTGTAATTGCTTCTAGCACAATCTTCACTAGCTGTGCTTGTACGCTAGCCATCCCCAACACACCAAAAACAGTTTGGTGGATTTGTATTCAGTTTAATAGCTGTATTCATGGGGTACTAATTGATAGATCTGTGTTAAGCTGGAGGGAAGATTTTAATAACAAGCTGTAGGATTCTATCCTTGGTGGCATTATAGTCAATATTTTTATCAATGACTTGGGTGAGGAAACAGATGGTATGCTAATCAAATTCTTGGATAGCATAAACCTGGAAAGGAGATCAAAGTCAAAATCCAAGAAGCTCTCAACAGGCTGAAATGATGGGCCAGATCAAATGGGTTCAGTTTAACTGGAAAAAATATTAAGTCCTGCATGTAGGTTCAAAAACTACTGTATAAAATTACCACAAATGGCTTAGTTAGATGCAATTTCAATATAAGTGTATGCTCACTCAAAGTTCATTCACATTTAGGCTGCATTAACAAACAACCCATGTCCCTAACAAGAGACGGGGAAGTCTGATTTCTGTACATATCGGAGCATACCTGGAATATTTTGTTCGGTTGTACATCACACACTTTAAGAAGGACGCTAACCAAACTGGAAGGCTTCCAGAGAGCAGCAACCAGGTTGGAGAAACCAAGACATGAGAAATGGTAGAAAGAATTGAAGATGCTTAGCCAGGACACCAAAAACACACTTTGGGTGCAAGCAGGACTAGAAAGGTATAATGGCTACAAGGAGTGAGAAGGGCCAGGCTTACTCTGGGAGATCCCAAAACAGAAACTAGGACCAGCGGGAGGATGCTATAAGAGGTAGACTGAGACTTAAAATGCACCGTATCGGCTAAGCACGGTGGCTCACCCCTGTAATCCCAACACTTTGAGAAGCCGAGGCAGGCGGATGACCTGAAGTTGGGAGTTCAAGACCAGCCTGACCAACATGGAGAAACCCTGTCTCTACTAAAGATACCAAATTAGCTGGGCATGGTGGCATATGCCTGTAATCCCAACTACTTGGGAGGTTGAGACAGAATTGCTTGAACCCGGGAGGCAGAGGTTGTGGTGAGCCAAGATCACGTCATTGTACTCCAGCTTGGGCAACAAAAGCGAAATTCCGTCTCGAAAAATTTCAAATGTTTTTATTTTGGAGACAGGTTCTCATTCTGTTGCCCAGGCTGGAGTACAGTGGCGTGATCATGGCTCATTGTAACTGCAGCCTGAAACTCCTGGGCTCAAACAATCTTTCCACCTCAGCCTCCCAAGTAGCTGGGACCACAGATACATGCCACCATGACCAATTTTTTTTTTTTTTTTATAGAAACAAGGTCTTGCTATATCGCCCAGGCTGGTCTAGAACTCTGGGGCTCAAGCAAATCCTCCCACCTCAGTCTCCCAAAGTGCTGGAATTACAGATGTGAGCCACTGAGTCAAGCCTAGAACTGTATTATTTTTAAAAAAAAATTTTTTTTAGAGATAGGGTCTCACTTTGTTGACGAGGCTGGTCTTGAACTCCTGGCCTCAAGTAATCCTCCCATCTCAGTCTCCCAAAGTGCTGGGATTACAGGTATGAGCCACCATGCCCAATCTTAGAACTGTATATTTTTTAAAATGGAACAGGCTGCCCTGTGAAGCAATGAGTTCCCCATCACTAACCAAGGGAACCAAGCAGAGGCTCAGAAATTATGGAGATAATTAATACATGAAGTGGAGGTTAAGAAGACAATTCCAACCCTGAGAGAATGTAAAATCAAGAAATCCAATAGCGGCTGGGCGCGGTGGCTCACGCCTGTAATCCCAACACTTTGGAAGGCTGAGGCGGGCAGATCACCTGAGGTCAGAAGTTCGAGACCAGTCTGGCCAACGTGGTGAAGCCCTGTCTCTAAAAAAAAAAAAAAAAAAGAAAAGAAAAGAAATCCAATAGCTTTTATATACGCAAAGATGCTCAACTCTGCTCATAAGAGACATTCAGCATTACAGGCTCACGCCTGTAATCCCAGCACTCCAGGAGGCCAAGGCGACAGATCACGAAGTCAAGAGATCAAGACCATCCTGGCCAAATGGTGAAACTCTGTTTCTACTAAAAATTCAAAAATTAGCCAAGCGTGGTAGCACACATCTATAATCCCAGCTACTCGAGAGGCTGAGGCAGGAGAATCACTTGAACTGGGAAGGCGGAGGTTGCAATGAGCTGAGATCATGCCACTATACTCGAACCTGGCAACAGAGCAAGAGTCTGTGTCAAAAAAGAAAGAGAAGGGCCAGGCTCGGTGACTCACGCCTGTAATCCCAGCATTTTGGGAGGCTGAGGTGGGTCGATCACAAGGTCAAGAGATCGAGACCACCCTGGTTGTTATTCAATAACAATAGGTTGTTATTCACCACCTATTGTTATATGTTTCAGTGGGACTGACAGAAAAATGGGGCCTTGGTTACAGTGGCTGCTCTGGTCTACTATTTTAAGAGAAAATATCTTCCGGCAAAGAAACTTTGAAGAATTACAGTATCCCCACAGTGATTCCAAGCCTTCCCAATCGCTACTTTTTTGACCTCACGAAGTATAAACAAAACAAAACCCCACAGGCTTTTAATCTGCCAGCAAACATTAAGATCAGGTATCGTGAGTTCTGAAGGCCCTGGGTTCCAGTGCGTGCTCCTTTGCTGATCAAACCAAGCGAACTATTTACGTATGACGTCTTCTGAGGCCAGGCTTCTTGGGCGTCTGCTCCAAATGCAAAAATACAAAAATTTTAAAATACAAAAAATTAGCTGGGCATGGTGGCACATGCCTGTAATACCAGCTATTCAGGAGGCTGAGGCAGGAGAATTGCCTGAACCCAGGAGGCGGAGGTTGCGGTGAGCCGAGATTGCGCCATTGCACTCCAGCCTGGGTAACAAGAGCGAAACTCCGTCTCAAAAAAAAAAAGAGAGAGAGAGAGAGACATTCAAGTCAGACTCTACCAAGATAACAAAATTGGAAGACTTTCACCACCTAACTTCAAGCCTTATAAAGCTATAGTAATTAAAACAACGTGGAGCTGGGCATGGTGGCTCATGCCTGTAATCCCAGAACTTTAGGAGGCCAAGGTGGGCAGACCAGTTGAAGTAAAGATTTCGAGACCAGTCTGGCCATCATGGTGAAACCCTGTCTCTACTACAAATACAAAAAATTAGTTGGGCATGGTGACACACACCTGTAATCCCAACTACTCAGAGGCTGAGGCAGGAGGATCCCTTGAACCCAGGAGGTGGAGGTTGCAGTGAGCCGAGATCACACCACTGCACGCCAGCCTGGCGACAGAGCAAGACTCTCTCAAAACAACAACAACAATAAAGCAATGTTGTATTACAGTCTGGTATTAGAGAGTGCCAAAAATAGGTCCAGGCATGTATGTTTAATTTATTTTTGAGAAAGATGAAAGGCAGTTCAGTGGAGAAAGGATAATCTTTTCAACAAACAGTGCTGGAACAATTGAATATTCAGATGCAAAAAAAAAGAAGAGAGAACTTGGAAATATTGCTTGCGCCATATATAAAAAATAACTCAAAATGGATCATACACCTAATTGTAAAATTGTAAAACTTACATAGGAGAAAGGAGAAAATCTTTGTGACCGTGGGTTATGTTTCTTAGATTCAGTACCAAAAGCATAATCCATAAAAGAAAAAATTAACAAATTGGAACTCAGCGCCTAGGGAGTGGTTGGGAGCAGGAGGGAGAATTTTTACTATATATACTTTTTTCTTTTTAATTACTTTTTTACTTTTTCCTGCCCTTGAATACATATACTTTTGTGCCTTTTGATTTTGAAACCATGTGAATGTATCCAATATATCTTCAAAAGATCAGCAACTTCTCACTTCTGGGTATATGCCCAAAAGAAGTGGAAACAGGGACTCAAAGAGATCTTTGTTCGCCCATGTTCATAAGAGTGTTATACATTCACAACAGCTAAAAGGTGGAAGCAACCCAAGTGTCCACTGACAGATGGATGAATAAACGAAATGAAGTCGATCCCTACAAGAAAATATTATTCAGTCTTAAAAAGGAAGGAAATTTTGACACATGCTACAACATGAATGAAACCTGAAGACATTACAGGGCTGGGCGTGGTGGCTCATGCCTGTAATCTCAGCTCTTTGGGAGGCCAAGGCAGGTAGATCATCTGAGGTCAGGAGTTCGAGACCAGCCTGGCCAACATGGCGAAACCCCGGCTCTTCTAAAAATACAAAAATAGCCGAGCATGGTGGTACATGCCTGTAATCCCAGCTACTCAGGAGGCTAAGGCAGGAGAATTGCTTGAACCTGGGAGGCGGAGGTTACAGTGAGCCGAGATTGCACCACTAAACTCCAGCCTGGGCGACAGAGTAAAACTCTGTCTCAAAAACACAAAAGCCAATCACAAAAGGACAAATGTGAGATTCCTCTTATATGAGGAATCATATAAGATTATGTCTAGAATAGTCAAAATCACAGAGACAGACGGTAGAAAGATGGTTGCCAAGGGGTGGGAGTAGGGGGGAATGGGGAGTTAAATGTTTAATGGGGACAAAGTTTCAGTGTGGGAAAATGAGAAAGTTCTGGAAATGGATGATGATGAGGGTTGTTCAACAATGCAAATGTACTTAATCCCACAGAACTGGATACAGTGGAAAATGTTATGCTATGCATATTTTTCCATAATCTTAAAAATCAGCAACTTCTGGCCAGGCATAGTGGTTCATGCCTGTAATTCAACACTTTGGGAGACTAAGGCAGGCAGATCTCTTGAACACAGGAGTACAAGACCAGCCTGGACAACATGGCAAGAACCTGTCTCTACAAAAAATAGAAAAATTAAGGCCGGGCGCGGTGGCTCAAGCCTGTAATCCCAGCACTTTGGGAGGCCCAGGCGGGTGGATCACAAGGTCAAGAGATCAAGACCATCCTGGTCAACATGGTGAAACCCTGTCTCTACTAAAAATACAAAAAATTAGCTGGGCGTTGTGGCGCGCGCCTGTAATCCCAGCTACTCAGGAGGCTGAGGCAGGAGAATTGCCTGAACCCAGAAGGCGGAGGTAGCGGTGAGCCGAGATTGCGCCATTGCACTCCAGCCTGGGTAACGAGAGCGAAACTCTGTCTCAAAAAAAAAAAAATTAATTAATTAAAAAATAGAAAAATTAGCCAGGTGAGGTGGCGTGTGCCTGTGGTCCCAGCTACTCAGGGGGCTAAGGCGGGAGGATCACCTGAGCCTGGGAGATCAAGGCTGCAGTAAGCCATAATCACACCACTGCACTCCAGCATGGGCAACAGAGCAAGTTCTGTCTCAAAAAAAAGAAAAAAGGCTGGGCATGGTGGCTCATGCCTGTAATCCCAGCACTTTGGGAGGCCAAGGTAGGTGGATCACAAGGTCAGGAGTTCAAGACCAGCCTGGCCAAGATGGTGAAAACCCGTCTCTACTAAAAATGCAAAAAAAGAAAAATTAGACAGGCGTGGTGGTGGGCACCTGCAATTCCAGCTACTCCGGAGGCTGAAGCAAACAACTGCTTGAACCCGGGAGCTGGAGGCTGTAGCGAGACAAGATCGAGCCACTGCAATCCAGCCTGGCAGCAGATCAAGACTTCATCTCAACTAAAAAAAAAATCAGCAACTCCTGATTCTGATTTTGCCATAGGCTCTGCCTAATATCTAAGCAATATTCCCCACTTGGCTTCCACGTCAGCTTTCTAAAGGTTTACACTCTTTGAGTCCACCTTTGAGTCTTTCTCCAGCACACATCTTTCCTAAGTGTTTCCCAGTAATTTTCTGTTCACCTCCCTACTAAGCAAGACTGGTACCATGAACTTCTTTTTCAAGAAGCCCTTGCAGTTATGATAATTGGGTTCATTTAATTATAGTACAGTAACATTTCTGGTTTCTCAAATACCACTCTAAGCCTTGCAAGGTTCTCCTCTTTGACATCCCTTACCCCTCTCCCAGCACTTCTGGCCTTCAGAGCTAGAGAAACCCAAAGCAAGCAGTGTATAGTTTGTTCTACCTTACGCAGGCATCAGTGCTGGGTCTAAATCTGGCCCTTAACCTACTTGTCATGCCATGTGACCCATACTGTTTACTACCGTCTCAGCAGCCACAGGCAGAGCTTATTATTACACAAACCCCTGATCACCAAACCACACATTCTTGTGGGTCTGCTCTGAAGAAAAAGCATTCCTGATTCGGCCATGGCCTACCCTCTAGTTCACCTGTGCTACTGCTATAAACAAATCCAGGCTTGCTTAGAAACAGGCTTTAAACAATAGTTTTAAATCCTATCATTTCAGTAAAGAAAGACTCCATCGTATAAACAACACTAACACAATAATAAGAAATACTGACACATATTTACCAACCAGTGCCAAGTCTGACCCCAAACCTTCTCACTGGAACACCAGGAATGGACTTAAAGGCTTTGTGTCATTCAGGCTTGGATCGCTATAGTAAGAGCTCAACTTGATTCATTAGAGCTAAATACATAGTCTTGGGTGTGGGTAGTATTTACATTACGGCTCTTTCCTCTCCCAACTTAGGGAGAAAGCAGGAGGGAGGAACGGAAAGATCACAACCTTCATTTCTCATTAGTTTCTATAGGTTTCTAAAAGGCTGATTCTCAGCACTAGGAACTGGCACTCCCTAGCAACTTCTCAAAATAGAAATGTCAATGAGTTTCTGTTCTCTTCCATTTCACTGTCCATGCCTGGCTCTCCCAGTCTCATCTGATGTCAAGTCACCACAAACAAGGGGCATGGTGGTCTGGGGGTTCAAGGGCAGTTAACTCTCAGTTATTTACAGGCTGATAATCAAGAGGATGATTTGCACTTAAATCTTCCCGGTCAATGCACTACTCCACAGTATCCACCAGTTTCCCTGTTTGCTGTTTTGACAAAGAGAACCAGTGAGCAAGTAAGATAGAGCTAACACAGCAGCTAAGACTTCCAACATCTGAGGATTTTATCTAAACTTGCTGTTTCTCGTTCTAAGGTTAATCGTAGTCTGCATTCTAATGTGCTCTGATCTTTACAGTGATTTTCAAACTTTTTGACTCCATGGATCACTTTTATTTGACTCTTTGTTGTTGTTGTTGTTGTTTTTGGATACAGAGTCTTGCTATGTTGCCCAGGCTGAAGTGAGTGCAGTGGTATGACCACAGCTCATGGCAGCCTCAACCTTCTGGGCTCAAGGGATCCTCTGGGCTCAAGCAATTCTCTGGCCTCAACCTCCCAAGTAGCTGGAAACACAGGCAGATGCCACCACGCCCAGCAAATTTTTTTGTTTTCTTGTCACTATGTTGCCCAAGTTGATCTCAAACTCCTGGGCTCAAGCTATCCTCCCATCTCAGCCTCCCAAAGTGCTGGGATTACAAGTGTTATTTTGACTCTTTTGAACCTTACTAGTGACATTGATTTAAATGTATTTATTTATTTGTATTCTTTTAGTTCTGCCTGAGAATCTAAATTATTTCTTTTTAACTACCTCTTTAGAATTCCAAGATGGGCTCTTCTTTTGCCAAAAGTACTATAAAGAGATACCACAGTGGTATCTTCTTCCCTCCTCAGTGGATCTCAATCTTTGCCTCCACGCTGTTCTTGTACCCAAGCATTCCTGGTAGTACATCTCTAATGACACTATAATGGTTCCCAAACACCAAGGAAGAGGCACACCTTCCTCCTACTCTGCCTCTCGCTGCCCTGAGAATCATTGAAATAATATATGCTTCCAATATAGACAGAGACCATAAATATTAATACAAGAAGCCACCAGGGAACTACCTGTTTGCTTCTTAAAATTAATGAATGCAGGCTGGGTGCACTAGCTCAAGCCTGAAATCCCAGCACTTTGGGAGGCCGAGGCGGGTGAATCACAAGGTCAGGAGTTCAAGACCAGCCTGACCAACATGGCGAAACCCTGTCTCTACTAAAAATACCAAATTAGCTGGGTGTGGTGGCACCTGCCTGTAATCCCAGCTACTCTGGAGTCTGAGGCAGGAGACCCCTTGAAGTCAGGAGGCGGAGGTTGCGGTGAGCCAAGATTGTGCCACTGCACTTTAGCCTGGGAGACAGAGCAAGGCAGTCTCGAAAAAACAAATAATAATTAATTCATGCAAACCAGGCATGAAGAGCCTGGTAAGTACCAGACAGCATAAGAGGATCCCACACACATCATCACTTTTAATGCCCACAACCGCCCTGCAAGAGGCTGGGTGGGGGTGGGGGGCGGAGGTCAGGGAAGTCAATTTTCTCAGGTCACACCTAGGCAACAATGGGCTGTAGCGGATACCTGGACTTTCAGATTCTAGTCTGGCTCTAGGTGACCCTGGCCTTGCCTCTACAAACAATCTCCACATCTGCAAAATGAAAATGTTAAAACTGCTCCCCACCACCCCGCTTCCATCTTCTAAGATTACCTACGGAATAACTCACCTATATCACTAAAGCTGAGCATCTTGGATAATTCATGAGAAACTATCCTCTCCAATGCATACACCCATATACCAGAAGGAAAACCGATTCCTTAGAGAGAGCTCCCTCCTTTTTCCCCCCAAGAGCCACAAAAAAACTCAGGGGAGGGGTGGGATGTAGCAGCACGTGATCACGGCAACGCCAAAGTGCAGCCCTCAGTGACACACCAATGAAAGAAAGAGCGGGGCTTTGCTTGCAGGGCAAGCAGGGCAGGGGCCGCATCGTGGTATAAAAGGGACCGGAAGACCTGGGCTCCAGGGGGGTGCGGCACAGGAACGAAGACATACATAGCACAGGAGTCACTTTATCCGATAGTGATGATGGTGTGCCTGTGGTTGCTTCTGAGGAGCCTGAAAACGCTTCTGGAAAGGCGGAAGAAAAAGAAAGCACGCTCCAAACTGCAGGATCAGGGAGGGCTACCAGGAGCCCCTGGGCTGGCTCCATCCAGCTGAGGACCGCCGCGCGAGGACCCCGGGCGGCTACGGAGAGCGCGCACAGGCGGGACAACGGTCTTTATTTGGGTCGGGAGATGAGGTCTCCCAGGAGCCTCAAAATAAATACTTAGGTCGTCGGCGCTGGTAGCCCTCTGGGCCAGGGCCCAGGCACGGCAGACCTGGGTCAGGGATTCTTTGTTGGCAAGAGGCTTTATTTCTGGCGAAAACCCTACAATGGACCAAGCCAGGGATGAGAGCAAGAGTCTGAAGACTCGGGGGAAGGCAATGGTCAAGAGCTGGAGACCAGAGCCAGTCCCTGGACACCGCCTCAGGAGGCATCCCCTGAGGCCGTTCTCTGGGTGCAGACCCCAGACTCCCCTCTCCTTGACCAAGAATCCAAAGGACACTCAAGGCCTAGCCCCACGCCCCCTTGCTCCCCACTTTCGGGCCACGGGCTTTCTTGTACTTACCGGGGCCCGGGGGCCTGTCTTCCTCGCCCGCGTCCTCTCCCCTCCCAGCCCCCTCCTCACTTCACGTCCCCTCCTCCGGGGGCCGCAGCCATGTCCGTTACTGGCGACTCTAAGACTGCTTGCCTCCCTTCCGGACAACGGAGGCCCGGGCCAGAGAGCTAAAGTTCAGGCCATCGATTGGTCAGAATTTGAGACTGGGAGGGAATTCTGGCTTATTATTGGCTACACGGCATGCTAGAGTGTAGCTGCACCCGCCCCTCTGGGAGCCTGGCGGAATTAGGTGCCGAAACGTGCGGCGGGGTGGGTGAAGAGTCACTGTCTTTTTCTGGGCGTAGTGGGCAGGCACTTTCCAGTCCAGAAGCGCTGAAGAGAGGGTACGGCTTTTCGCTCCGATTTATTTTCTTACATAATTATTCTAAAAAGCTAGACGGCACGCCTCCCCTTTTTTCCTTTCTTTTTAAAATAAGCCCTTTGCAGAGCTCCCCGCCTCTCTTAAGTTCTTCTAAGCGCTCACCTTAGAAGCGCTTGTTACCAGGAACAAATGCCTGGAGACGCCTTGCTCCTAGGGGCCTTGGAGGGACTCCCTCAGGACGAATATTGCATTCAAACCAAAGCTAGAAAATGTAAAGCAATACTGCATTTCCTTCCTCCCACTTCCAGCTCGGCTGAAATTTAAAGGGAAAAACAAGTTTAAATTTTTTTTCTAGATAATTAGAGAAATCGCCTGGGAGACCTCTCTTGGGAAAACAAAGCAAGTCTGTATCAGTATTTACTTCTCTTTTCCCAGAGATCTAAGTCTAGAAGCCTTATTAAAAAAAAAAAAAAGTTTATAAAATTGGGAAAAACCTGAGATTGGCCCTGTGAAGTAAGAGCTCCTTCCTGCCCACATTCATGAATTTAATTATGTAATTAAAATCCCTTTCTCAGCTGGACAAGAAGATGGCATTTTAGTACCTAACTTTGTATGACCCAATTTAGCTGTTGCCTAAAACACCATTAGAATCAAGTTACTACTCCACACAAAAATCTATAGCTCACCTTTGCAAATAGGCAGGTCCAAATCTCTCTGCCTGATGTTCAGAGCCCTTCATAAATTGACTCAGATCTCAGACATACATTTACAGGTCTCACTACCCACAGGCTAAACTATCTCTGCAGCCACATAGATTCACCACCATTCTTTAAACATGCCAGGCCTGACCAGCCTGGCCAACATGGTGAAACTAAACATGTAGGAGACCTCTCCACCTCTGCTCCTTTGTAAGGTGGTTCTCTATGCTTTGCAGGTTCTTTCTTTCCTTTTTTTTTTTTTGGTTTGTTTTTAGACAGAGTTTTGCTCTTGTTGCCTAGTCTGGAGTGCAATGGCATGATCCCGGCTCACTGCAACCGTCACCTCCCAGGTTTAAGTGATTCTCTTGCCTCAGCCTCCTGAGTGGCTGGGATTACAGGTGCCCGCCACCATGCCCTGCTAATTTATGTATTTTTAGTAGAGACAGGGTTTCACCATGTTGGCCAGGCTTGTCTTGAACTCCTGACCTCAAGTGATCCACCCACCTCGGCCTCCCAAAGTGCTGGAATTACAGGCATGAGCCACTGTGCCCGGCCTGATGGTTCTTATCAGTAAAGCCAGCATGCAAATAAATACTTGTTCATCCTAAAGGCTCACCTCAAATGCTACCTTCATTGACTTTTTTTTTTCTTGTATTTATGTATGTATGCATATATTTTTAGAACAGGGTCTCACTCTGTCACTCAGGCTGGCAAGTGCAGTGGTGCCATCATAGCTCACTGCAGCCTCAAACACCTGGGCTTAAGCAATCCTCCCACCTCAGCCTTCTGAGTAGCTAGGCCTACAGATGTGAACCACCACACCCAGCTAACTTTTTTATTTTTTCTAGAAATGGGTTCTTGCTATGTTGTTCAGCCTAGTCTCAAACTCCTGGCCTCAAGCGATCCTCCTGCCTCAGCCTCCCAAAGTGCTGGAATCACAAGTGTGAGCCACCACTCCCAGCCTTTCCCTGGCTTTTAGTCATTGACTCTCTTTACAATCGGTGCCTCGGCTGGGCACGGTGGCTCATGCCTGTGATCCGAGCACTTTGGGAGGCCGAGGCAGGTGGATCACAACGTTAGGAGTTCAAGACCAGCCTGGCCAACATGGTGAAACTAAAAATACAAAAATTAGCTGGGCATGGTGGCATGTGCCTGTAATCCTAGCTACTCAGGAGACTGAAGCAGGAGAATTGCTTGAACCAGGACCCAGGAGGCTGGGGTTGCAGTGAGCCAAGAACACACCACTGCACTCTAACCTCGGCTACAGAGCAAGACTTCATCTCAAAAAAAAAAAAAAAAAAAAAAAAAGCTGTGCCTCCTTCTCTGTGTCTGCATTGCCACCTTTGCAAAAGTCTGCCTTGTACAGCACGGTTCTCAAACTCCCTGCAGGCAGCTGGCTTGTCTTGGCAGTTTCCACAGCACCTTACTTGCTGCCTTTTGTCTGGGCACGGTGGCTCACGCCTGTAATCTGAGCACTTTGGGAGGCTGAGGCAGGTAGATCACAAAGTCAGGAGTTCAGGACCAGCCTGGCCAAGATGGTGAAACCCCGTCTCTACAAAAATAATAACAATGAAAAAAAATTAGCTGGGCATGGTGGTGGGCACCTGTAGTCCCATCTACTCAGGAGGCTGAGGCAGGGAAATCTCTTGAACCCAGGAGGCAGAGGTTACAGTGAGCTGAGATGGTGCCATTGCACTCCAGCCTGGCGACAGAGCAAGACTCCGTCTTAAACATAAATAAATAAATGAAATACACTAATGATAGCTGATGGGCTAGAAAAAAATAGCAAAATAAATCTCATAGTGTTTTAAGAAAGTTTACAAATTTGTGTTGGGCCGTGTTCAAAGCTGTCCTGGGCTGCATGTGGCCCTCGGGCCTCGGGTCAGACAAGCTTGCCTTAGCTGATGCTGTTTTTTGAGCCTGAAATGCCCTTCTTGCCTTCTTCCTTCCTGGTTGACTGCGTAGCATCTTTTAAGATCAGGTTGTCTTTGCCCTGCTCTGTTTTCTTATAACTACCTGTGAATATCTGCATCACCTTGCTTACCACATTGTTTTATATCTTTGACAGAAAAATAATTATTAATAACACATGAGTATCCACAGTCTCTTTTCCTCCTCCCACCTGCTAAAGAGGATTCTGTTAGGATCTGTGATTCTCCCAGATCATTGCACAGTATCAGAATAATAGGTGAAAGGTAGGATTGAGAAAGGCTGAGACTTGGGTAATTTGGCTTATTTTAGATGGCATGGGCAGTTACCAGCAGATGAGAGAAGATGTGTTTTAAAAGAGGGCAGAGAAGCCGGGTGCAGTGACTCACTCCTATAATCCCAGCACTTTGGGACGCCATGGCGGGTGGATCACCTGAGGTCAGGAGTTTGAGACCAGCCAGGTCAACATGGTAAAATCCTGTCACTACTAAAAATACAAAAATTAGCCAGGCATGGTGGTAAGAACCTGTAATCCCAACTACTCAGGAGGCTGAGGCAGGAGAATTGCTTGTGAGGTTGCAGTGAGCTGAGATAGCGCCATTGCACTCCAGCCTGGGCAAAAGAGCAAGACTTCGTCTCAGAAAATAAATAAATAAATAAATAGAATAATGAAAGAGGGCAGAGAGAAGAGTGAAGAAAGAAGAGCTAGGATGGTCTGGATTAGGGAAGAGCTGGAGAAAGTTTGGAGGGAGGGAAAAGAAAGGCTTTAGGGCAGAGTGAGAAATACTTTGGCCACATGGGTAAAATGCCTTTCCCCTGTTGTTCTGATGCTATACAACAATTCGATAACCTGACAGGTAAAAACAGTTGGCCAGGCACAGTGACTCATGCCTGTAATCCCAGCGTTTTGGGAGGCCAAGGCGGGCAGATCACAAGGTCAGGAGTTTAAGACCAGCCTGGCCAACATAATGAAACCCCATCTCTACTAAAAATACAAAAATTAGCCAGGCATGGTGGCATGCACCTGTAATCCCAGCTACTCAGGAGGCTGAGGCAGGAGAATCACACCATTGCACTCCAGCCTAGGCGACAGAGTGAGACTCCATCTCAAAAAAAAAAAGGTCTTCTCCTTTGCAAACAAGACAGGGGAAAGAGAAAGAGAACAATATGATTTTAAGAAAGTTTCTCATAATAATTTATGTAATTCCCCCTTTGACATTTTTCTCAAGAGACTATAATGAGATTTGAAGTTGCTTTGCAGTTATTTTTGGATGCTAACACATGGTTCTTTGTATGTGAGTCCTCCATGATCCTGACTCTAGTTTTTTTTTTTTTTTTTTTGAGATGGAGTCTTGCTCTGTCTCCAGGCTGGAGTGCAGTGGCGTGATTTCAGCTCACCGCAACCTCTGCCTCCCAGGTTCAAGTGATTCTCCTACCTCAACCTCCCAAGTATCTGGAACTACAGGCACGTGCCACCACACGCAGCTAATTTTTTTTTTTTTGAGGAGGGGGATGGAATTTCACTCTTATTGTCCAGGCTAGAGTACAATGGCGCGATCTCGGCTCATGGCAAACTCCACCTTCCAGGTTCAAGCTATTCTCCTGCTTCAGCCTCCTGAGTAGCAGGGATTACAGGCATGTGCCAACACACCCAGCTAATTTTGTACTTTTAGTAGAGACAGGGTTTCACCGTGTTGGTAGGGTTGGTCTCAAACTCTTAACCTCAGGGGATCAGCCTCCCAATGTGCTGGGATTATAGGTGTGAGCGCCAGCCCTGACCAGTATTTTTAGGCACTTCCTTTCTATTGACTCTTTTCCCCTAGCCATATAAATATTCATTGTTCTCCTTTCTAATTAAAACAAAAGGAGGAGGAGGTGGAAGTATCAAGAAGAAAGAGAAGGAAAAGAGAAGAGAGGAAGCAGGAGCAGGAAAAGGTGGAGAAGACCTTCAACATTAGACAAACTGGACCATGCGACACTCCTCTGCCATGTAGCTAATGAATCAATCAGTAAGTGAACCCCTTCAGTGACAAGTCTTGGTTACACCAGCCAATGAATGTATTAACACCCAGTGACTTCAGCTCAGCTGTTACAGTAAACAGAGAATTACTTGTTTCCTTCCGTGACCCTGTGGAATATTTACAAGATGCAGCTGAAAAACTTCATTGTCACATGGTATTAAGATACAGGTTTCGGTAGGGCAGGGTGGCTCACGCCTATAATCCCAGCACTTTGGGAGGCTGAGATGGATGGATCATGAGGTTAGGCATTCAAGACCAGCCTGGCCAACATGGTGAACCCCTGTCTCTACTAAAAAAAAAGTACAAACAAATTAGCTGGGTCTGGTGATGTGCGCCTGTAATCTCAGCTACTCAAGAGACTGAGGCAGGAGAATCACTTGAACCCAGGAGGCAGAGGTTGCAGTGAGCCAGGATCACGACACCGCACTCCAGCCTGGGGGACAGAGGGAGACTCTATCTAAAAAAAAAAAAAAAAACGTATACACGTTTCAAATGTTGCTCAATCAGCCTGTAATAAACCATTTCAAAACTGACCAGGGTTAGGGTGATCAGCCCACCTCAGTCTCCAAAATCCTGGGATTACAGGCATGAGCCACCACACCTAGTCTTATTTTTTAAATGAGTGCAAACAGGGTCTCACTATGTTGACCAGGCTGGTCTTGAATTCCTGGATTCAAGCAATCCTCCCGCCTCAGCCTCCCAAAGTGCTGGGATTATAGACATGAGCCACCCTGCTCAGCCAAGAAAGGAGGCTTTACAGTAATCTCAGCAACCCAGGCCCTGTGCTAAAATGGCAGCACCTAGGTGGCAAGAATAGATATATTCAGGCCGGGCACAGTGGCTAACACCTGTAATGCCAGCACTTTGAGAGGCCGAGGCTGGTGGATCACCTGAGGTCAGGAGTTCAAGACCAGCCTGGACAACATGGTGAAACCCAGTCTCTATTAAAAATACAAAAATTAGCCGGGCCTGGTTGCGGGTGCCTGTAATCTCAGTTACTCAGGAGGCTGAGGCAGGAGAATTGCTTGAACCCAGGAGGTGGAGGTTGCAGTGAGTCCGAGATCATGCCACTGCACTCTGGCAGGGAGGTGGGGAAGGGAGCCAGTGGAGAGGTAAGGAGAGGAGAGGGCAGGGGAGGGGAGGGGAGAGGAGGAAGAGAAGCCAATGCCAGCCATGGTGGTCCAGACACTAGCTGACACTGTAGTGTCACTGTAATCCAAGTAGCCAGCCCCACTCCCACCCCAGGAACCTTATCTGGCGCTTTATTTCCCAAATACCAATCTCAATCATCTCTGCCTGACATTCTGGACTCGTTTTTGTGTGGCTTCTTAGTATTTAAAGTGTAAATATCACTTCATTCACTAAATTTTAAGCTCTTTGAGAGCATGGATAGTGCCTTACTGCTTTTTAATTTCTCCCAGATTATCAGAGGAATTGTTGACATGTACATTTGCGTCCTAACGATGACACCAAAATTCCTCCTGGGGAGGAAACTGTCTTTGTTTAGAAAAATCACTGGTAAATGTTTTAAGAAAAGATGAGACGCAGAGCCCAGGTCAGCATGCATCAAAGCAGTAAGAGAGAATGAGCCCAAATGCTCTACAGTTTATTTATTTATTTTTATTTTATTTTATTTTTTGAGATGGAGTCTCACTTTGTCACCCAGGCTGTAGTGCAGTGGCGTGATCTCGGCTCACTGCAACCTCTGCCTCCTGGGTTCAAGTGATTCTCCTGCCTCAGCCACCTGAGTAGCTGGAGTAGCTGGGACTATAGGCACCCACCACCACACCCAGCTAATTTTTGCATTTTTAGTAGAGATGGGGTTTCATCATGTTGGTTACGCTGGTCTCAAACTCCTGACCTCAAATGATCCACCTGCCTCAGCCTCGCAAAGTACTTGGATTACAGGCGTGAGCCACCGCTCCTGGCCTATTTGTTTATTTAGTTATTTTTTGAGACGGCGTCCCACTCTGTTGCCCAGGCTGGAGTACAGCGGCACAATCTTGTCTCACTGAAACCTCCAACTCCCGGGTTCCAGTGATTCTCCTGCCTCAGCCTCCCAGGTAGCTGAGATTACTACAGGCACTCACCACCACACCTGGCTAATTTTTGTATTTTTAGTAGAGACAGGTTTCACCATGTTGGCCAGGCTGGTCTTGAACTCCTGACCTTAGATGGTCTCCCAAAGTGCTGGGATTACAGGCAAGAGCCACCATGTCTGTCCATAAATGGTTGCCAGGGGCTAGGGTGTGGGAAGAAGAATGAGGAGGGACTGCTTTTTTTTTTTAAGTATCTCTCTGTGTTGCTCAGGCGAGAGTACAGTGGTGCAATCTCGGCCCACTGTAACCTCTACCTTCCTGGTTCAAGCAGTCCTCCCACCTCACTCTTCCAAGTAGCTGGGATCACAGGCATGTGTCACCATGCCCCGCTAATTTTTGTATTTTTAGTACAGACAGGATTTTGCTATGTTGGCCAGGCTGGTCTAAAACTCCTGACCTCAAGTGATCTGCCCGCCTCAGCCTCCCAAAGCACTGGGATTACAGGCATGAGCTCACCCAGCATGCATTTTAAAATGAACCAAAAATTTAGAATTGGAAGAGAGAGGAAAGAGCAGAGAGGAAGGCTGAGCCACGTGTAAGGAAGTTGGAGCCTGAACTGTGGAAAGGGCAGGGGACTTTGGGAGAAAAATCACTGACACTGAATTTCAAGCTGCTCATGTTTCTACAGTATAAATCCCTGCATCTTAACTGTTCTACAGAGATCTCCAAATATATAGAAACCTTGCGTGAGTGGTTGGTTTAGTGACAAGTGGCAAGGGTATGTTTCACACCTCAGTCTGTGCTCTTAGATAAGGAACTAGACCCGTGGGATGGTGGGAGAGTCCCTCAAGTAAACCAGTTCATGGGAACCAGAAGCAACCGTGAGAACATAACATCCTGCAAAGAAGCCTTTTTCTTTTCCCTTTGAGACTAAGCCTCGCTCTGTAGCCCAGGCTGGAGTGCAGTGGCGTGATCTTGGCTCACTGCAACCTCTGCCTTCCAGGTTCAAGTGATTCTCCTGCCTCAGCCTCTCAAGTACCTGGGATTACAGGTGCGTACCACCATGCCCGGCTAATTTTTGTATTTTTTTTAGTAGAGACGGTTTGCCCAATGCGATAGGGCGATCTTGGCTCACAGCAACCTCCGCCTCCCAGGTTCAAGCAACTCTCCTACCTCAGCCCCCTGAGTAGCTGGGATTACAGGCACCCGCCACCATGCCCAGCTGATTTTTGTATTTTTAGTAGAGATGGCATTTTGCCATGTTGGTCAGGCTGGTCTCAAACTCCTGACCTCTGGTGATCCGCCCACCTCGGCAACCCAAAATGCTGGGATTACAGGCGTGAGCCACTATGCCCAGCCCCAGAAGTGTTTCTTTTTTTTTATTTTTTTATTTTTATTTTTTTGAGAAAGTCTCACTCTGTTGCCCAGGCTGGAGTGCAGTGTCACGAGCTCAGCTCACTGCAAGCTCTGCCTCCCAGGTTCCACCAGTTCTCTTGCTCAACCTCCTGAGTAGCTGGGATTACAGGTACACACCACCATGACCAGCTAATTTTTGTATTTTTAGTAGAAATGGGTTTCACCATGTTGGCCAGGCTGGTCTTGAACTCCCAACCTCAGGTGATCTACCCACTTTTGCCTCCAAAACTGCTGGGATTACAGGCATGAGCCACTGTGCTTGGCCTCAAAGAAGTCTTTCGAAGGGGGTTTAAGTAGCATTGTCTAGATCTGTAAGGGCCAAAGAAGTCCCCTGCGGAACCTAAACCACATGTACACAGCTGCCTTTGGGATCCTCTAAAGTTCAGCCTGGTAGCTGATGGGAAGAGGTAGCTGGGTTCCTCCCAGGCCAACAGAACATGGGCTCATCTACAGAGGGAGATACTTTGGTTGAAACAGGATGGAGAGTATTCGGGAAGCAGTAAAACATCGTACAGATGAGCACTCTGTGTCAGTGACAGGTCAGGACCTTGTACGGTAACAGACATGCTTCCTGAAAGTTACAGCTATTTTTGGCTCACCCTTCTCTGCTTTAGAAATACTTTTTCTTGGGGGGAGGGAAAAAAATTTAAAAATAAAAAATAAAATAAATACTTTTTCTTTTGGTCAGGTGCAGTGGTTCACACCTGTAATCCCAGTACTTTGGGAGGCCAAAGGCCTCAGGGGCAGATCACCTGAGGTCGGGAATTCAAGACCAGCCTGACCAACATGGAGAAACCCCATCTCTACTAAAAATATATAATTAGCCAGGCAGGGTGACACATGCCTGTAATCCCAGCTACTCAGGAGGCTGAGGCAGGAGAATCACTTGAACCTGGGAGGCAGAGGTTGTGGTGAGCCAAGATTGCGTCATTGCGCTCCAGCCTGGGCAACAAGAGGGAAACTCCATCTCAAAAAAAAAAAAAAAAAAACAGAAAAAGAAATACTTTTTTCTAAGAGGCTGAGGCAGGAAGATTGCTTGACACCAGGAGTTGGAGGCCACAGTGAGCTATAACAGCTCCAATACACTCCAACCCAGGCAACAGAGCAAGACCCTGTCTTTAAAAAAAAAAAAAAAAAAACAGGCTGGTGTGGTGGCGGCCACCTGTAATCCCAGCTGTCTCTCCTTGGCAGGAAATGGCACTGCTGAATACCCAGTTGCTTCAGCCAAACCTGGCATCTTTGATTTCTTCCCTTGCCTCCCTTATCATATGAAACTGTCAGCAAGTTCTGTGGGCTCTAACTCCAATTACAACCCTAATCTGTCCATTTCTGTCATTTCCAACTCTGCGACCTGGGTCCAGGACATCATCAACACCTGCTGTACTAGTTTAGTAGCTCCTAAGTTGTGCTCACTTCGGCAGCACATATACTAAAATTGGGATGATACAGAGAAGATTAGCATGGCCCCTGCACAAGGATGACACGAAAATTTGTGAAGCGGTCCATGTTACAAAAAAAAAAAATAGCTCCTAAGTAGAACCCTGCTTCTTCTCTAGCTCCCTGTTATCCAGATTTCACCTGTCAGAAGGTGTTTCCACACCAGAAGTCAGGTCATGACCCTCCCCTGCATTCCTTCATACTTAAATGGCATTCCATCATACTTAGACTAAAATCCCCAGTTCTTATGGTATAGTGGTAGTCTATTACTGAATAATAAACTGCCCTGGAATTTGGTGCTTTAAACAATATACATCTATGCCAGGCGCAGTGGTTCATGCCAAAGCAGGTGGATCACCTGAGGTCAGGAGTTCCAGACCAGCCTGGCCAACATGGTAAAATTCCATCTCTGGCCGGGCTCGGTGGCTCACACCTATAATCCCAGCACTTTGGGAGACCGAGGTGGGTGGATCACGAGGTCAAGAGATTGAGACCATCCTGGCCAACATGGTGAAACCCCATCTCTACTAAAAATACAAAAATTAGCTGGGCATGGTGGTACGCGCCTGTAGTCCCAGCTACTCAGCAGGCTGAGACAGGAGAATTGCTTGAACCCAGGAGGCAGAGGTTGCAGTGAGCCGAGATCGGTCCACTGCACTCCAGCCTGGGTAACAGAGTGAGATTATGTCTCAAAAATATAAATAAAGTAGGGATCACTGGGGGCCCTCATGGGGCCAGCTGTCGCATGTGACCTGCAGGCCCTTCCTGTTTCCATCCTTGCTTCCTGCCACTCCTTGCCTGCAGGCTCAACATACTCCAGCCACACTGGCCTTCTCTCTTTTCCCGCAACATACCTCGTGCCTCAGGACCTATGCAGCAGCTATTCCCACAGCCGGAATGCCTTCCCCAGGAGGTTTCCAGAATCAGAATGTCCCCTTCTCTGAGCAGACTCCCTCGACTCTCAAGCTAATATGCTCCCCAGCTTCCATCATACTGACTTTTTATTTTTTCAGAATACTGATCTTTGCCTGCTCCATTTGTTTGTTTATTTGTTCATTTCCAGTCTTCCTCTACTAAGATATAAGCTTCATACGAGCAGGAAATTGTGTCTATTTTGGTCATTGCTGTTTTCCCAGTGCTGAGAGCAGTGCCTGGCATAGATTCATGTAACTGATGGATGAGCGAATGAAGGGCTTTCCAGGGTCTCATGCAGTGTCCCACAAGGTCATCCACATACTTCTGACTTCGTGCTTTCTAAGCATTCTTTTGACTCAGCTTCTTGAGTGCCTTAAAACCACCTAGGGGGTGTCCTATGAGACATTTATCAGTAATAATAATGATACAATAATAATAATATCAATAATAGTTAACCCTTATGTAGGGTTTACTATGTACTACAAACTGTTCTAAGTGCTTTACATAATAACTATTATGAACATTTCAGAAATGAAAAAATTGAGAACACAGTCTTCTTTTTAATTTTAATTTTTTTTTTTTTTTTTGAGGTGGAGTTTTGCTCTTGTTGCCCAGGTTGGAGTGCAATGGCGCGATCTGGGCTCACTGCAACCTCTGCCTCCCGGGTTCAAGTAATTCTCCTACTTCAGCCTCCTGAGTAGCTTGGATTACAGCCATGTGCCGCCATGGCCAGCTAATTTTGTATTTTTAGTACAGACAGGGTTTCACCATGTTGCCCAGGCTGGTCTTGAACTACTGACCTCAGGTGATCCGCCTGCCTCAGCCTCCCACAGTGCTGGGATTACAGGCGTTAGCCACTGCGCCTGGCCTCAGAGTCTTTTTTTTTTTTTAACCCTTTTCCAGTCTAGAAGAAAAAAGGGGGCTGGGTGTGGTGGCTCACATCTGTAATCCCAGCACTTTGGGAAGCCAAGGCAGGCGGATCACAAGGTCAGGAGTTTGAGACTAGCCTGGCCAATATCGTGAAACCCTGTCTCTACTAAAAAAAAAAAAAAAAAAATATGTGGGCGTGGTGGTGGGTACCTGTAATCTCAGCTATTCGGGAGGCTTAGGCTGGAGAATCTTTGAACCCCGGAGGCAGAGGTTGCAGTCAGCTGAGATCATGCTGTTGCACTCCAACCTGGGCAACAGGGCAAGATTCTGTCTCAAAAAAAAAAAAAATGCAGCTTACTACCAGCGCTTATTTAATTTCACTTAAACACGCTCTTTGAGGCTGAAGGATATCTGACTGATTTTCAATGTGAAAATAAAATATAAAATCTGTTCTTGGATTTATTTCTAAACAGAACTAACATCAGAACTATCTGAATCATCCTAATTTCAGGAAAATCAAATTCATCAAATGAATCTTTGGCCAACAACTGTTCAAGAACATGTTAACATCACTTGTAGGAATGCTATTTTTTCTAGGATTTGATGTTTTCAGCTATTGAGAATTTATTTATTTGTTTGTTTTTTTATTTATTTATTTTTGAGACAGCGTTTCACTCTTCTTGCCCAGGCTGGAGTGCAATGGCACAATCTCGGCTCACTGCAACCTCTGCCTCCTGGGTTCAAGCAATCCTCCTGCCTCAGCCTCCCAAGTAGCTAGGATTACAGGCACCCACCAACATGCCCAGCTAATTTCTTGTATTTAGTAGAGCTGGTGTTTCTCTATATTGGCCAGGCTGGTCTCAAACTCCTGACCTCAGGCGATTTACCTGCCTTGGCCTCCCGAGTAGCTGGGATTACAGGCAACTGCCACCATGCCTGGCTAATTTTTGTATTTTTAGTAGAGATGAGGTTTCACCATGTTGGTCAGGCTGGTCTCAAACTCCTGACCTCAGGTGATTTGCCCGCCTTGGCCTCCCAAAGTGCTGGGATTACAGGCATGAGCCACAGTGCCCAGTCTTTTTAATTTTTTTTTTTTTAAGATGTGCCCAGTCTTTTTAATTTTTTTTTTTTTTTTTTCACCATGTTGGTCAGGCTGGTCTTGAACTCCCGACCTCAGGTGATCTGCCTGTCTTGGCCTCCAAAGTGCTTGGATTACAGGCATGAGCCACCACGCCTGGCTGTCTTTTTAATTTTTTTAGAGACAGGGTTTTGCTCTGTCGCTTAGGCTAGAGTGCAGTGGCACAATTGTGGCTCCACTGCATTCGTACATTGGTCTTTCTCTCTCCCTCCCTCCCTCCCTTCCTTCTTCCTTCCTTTGTTTCTTTCTTTATTATATTTTGAGAGGGAGTCTCAATCTGTCGCCCAGACTGGAACGCAGGGGTACAATCTAGGCTTACTGCAATCTCTACCTCCTGGTTCAAGTGATCCTCCCATCTCAGCTTCCTAAGTAGCTGGGATTACAAGTGTGCAGCACCACGTCCATCTAATCTTTGTATTTTTAGTAGAGACGGGGGTTTCACCATGTTAGCCAGGTTGGTCTCGAACTCCTGACCTCATGTGATCTACCCTCCTCAGCCTCCCAAAGTGCTGGGATTACAGGCATGATCATGACTGGCCTACTTTTTGTTTGTTGGTTTTGAGATGGAATTTTTCTCTGTCACTCAGGCTGGAATGTAGTGGCACAATTGCGGCTCCACTGCAGCCTCCTGCTCCTGGGCTCAAGCAATCCTCCCACCTTAGCCTCCCCAGTAACTGGGACTACAGGCAGGTGCCACCACGCCCGGCTAATTTTTTAAATTATTATTTATTTATTTTGAGACAACGTCTTGCTCTTTTGCCCAGGTTGGAGTGCAGTGGCATAATTATGGCTCACTGCAGTCTCAACCTCCCAGGCTCAAGTAATCCTCCTACCTCAGCCTCCCAAGTAGCTGGGACTACAGGTGTGAGCCATCACACTCTACTAACATTTTTTTTAGTTTTTGTAAGAGATGGGGTTTCGCCATTTTGCCCAGGCTGGTCTCGAACTTCTGGGCTCAAGCAATCTGCCCTCCTCAGCCTTCTGAAGTACTGGGATTACAGGCGTGAGCCCTTGTGCCCAGCCTCATGCATCAGTCTTAAGATTCTTGCTTAGCACAGTTATCGCCTGCCTGACCCAATGGGTACACTTCTGGGTACACTCAAATCTGAGAGGTGATGAGTTGCCCCTGAGAAGGAAGATGCCCCCAGAGGAATAACTGTTGCCTGTTGCACTTCCCTATGGAAGGTCATTTCCCCATATGGTTACTCCTCCTTGTGTAAGAGGAGTGATGGGTTTGTATCAGTTCACTTGCAACTTTTTGCCCAGGATCCTTTCAGATCAAGGGCAGGAATTTGCAGTGTGACTGGCTGGTGTTTGGAGGTGCTGTCAATACCTGTGAATATGATATCCCTGTTCAAAACAATTGGTAAGGCTGGGTGTGGTGGCTCACGCCTGTAATCCCAGCACTTTGTGAGGCTGAGGCAGGAGAATCACTTGAACCCAGGAGGCAGAGGTTGCAGTGAGTGAAGATCATGCCATTGTACTCTAGCCTGAGCAAAAAGAGGGAAACTCTGTCTCTCTCTCTCTCTCTTTTTTATAATTTTAAAAATAAAAAATGAAAGGTATACCACCCCAGTCAAACTCCCTACCTGGCACTGTCCCCAGAGCGGGCCAGGTGCTTGGCGCCAGAAGCCTTTTTTATTCAGTCTTCCAACAAAAACTCTGTCTCAAAAAATAAATCAATAAATAAAAATTTTTTAAATAGAGATTTAGTAGTTTTTGTTTGTTTGGTTTTTGAGATAGAGTCTTGCTCTGTTGCCAGGCTGGAGTGCAGTGGCTCTATCTCGGCTTACTACAACCTCTGCCGCTGGGGTTCAAGTGATTCTCCTGCCTCAGCCTCCCAAGTACCTGGGACTACAGGTACCCAACACCATGCCTCGCTAATTTTTGTATTTTCAGTAGAGACAGGATTTCACCATGTTGACCAGGATGGTCTCCAAATCCT
Source organism: Callithrix jacchus (assembly GCF_049354715.1). NCBI lineage: Eukaryota > Metazoa > Chordata > Mammalia > Primates > Cebidae > Callithrix > Callithrix jacchus. The sequence goes on along the minus strand of NC_133506.1, from coordinate 131,334,883 downwards.
GACCCCAAGTGATCTACCTGCCTTGGCCTCCCAAAGTGCTAGGATTACAGGCATGAGCCACCATTCCTGGCCTCTGCTTAGTTTTTGACAATCCCTTGCCAGGTTGGTGGTGTCAGATGTCCAAGTTGTCACTGTTCCTTATTTGCCACCTTCTCCAGGTGAAGGAGTGGGGTCAGGGGTCAGTTGGCATAGCACTGATTGTGTGAGCAATGTCAGTTAATAAATGCAGGTGCCCTCCCTGGGAAAGCAGTTCTCCTCTGCTCAGGAGTAGACAACCCTGTGGCCGAGCAGTTCGTCTTGGAAGAGAAGACCAAGGAACACAAGTTGTTGCCTTGGTTTTGTTTGATTTTATCATGAGGTGTGGTTAGCACGTGGTTTAGAAGTGAATGAACTTTAGAACTCCTTGGAGCCGGGCGCAGTGGCTCATGGGTCAGGTGCAGTGGCTCAGACCTGTAATCCCAGCACTTTGGGAGGCTGAGGCAGGCGAATCACCTGAGGTTAGGAGTTCGAGACCAGCCTGGCCAACAGGGTGAAACCCCATCTCTACTGAAAAAAAAACACGAAAATTAGACAGGCAGGATGTTGCAGGTCTGTAATCCCAGATACTCAGGAGGCTGAGGCAAGAGAATCACTTGAACCCAGGAGGCAGAGGTTGCAGCAAGCTGAGATTGCGCCACTGCACTCCAGCCTGGGCAACGAGAGTGAAACTCCATCTCAGAAAATAAGAGGCTGGGCGTCGTGGCTCACGCCTGTAATCCAAGTACTTTGGAGACCAAGGCGGGTGGATCACCTCAGGTCAGGAGTTCAAGACCAGCCTGACCAACATGGTGAAACCCCGTCTTTATAAAAAAAAAAAAAAAAGAGAGAGAGAGAGAGAGAGAACTCCTTGGATGTCTTTATTAAACTGAAGTTCAGATCTATTTGCCTTTCTAGTAGTAAGCCCTTGAATTCCCACACATTCCCTTTGTGTCCTCACAGGACTTTCTACCACTGACCTCTCTTCCTCTTAAGACATCCCTGCAGATGTAACACCACCATATCTATGTTCTGGAAGGCAGAAATGTGAGACAACCAGGATAAGTGGTTTTACTCAGGATCACACAATAAATGGACTGTGGGTAGAAGCTGAAAATAAACCCTAAGCTTGTCATTCATTATACCCTTTCCACAGTGGGAGAGATTAGGCTGACTTTCCATTGCTGTTTGAGCTGGCAAGAGGAGTGGGCGCCTTATTTAGGGAGCAGAGGCCTGCTTCACACACCCCTGGAGATCCCAGCCGATTTGAACATGCCATTCCAGCTTCTAAACCAGAAGGGAAAAATCTGAGCTTAACTTGAAGGTACAGTATGCAACCTTGTTTTCTTTGTCCTTAATAAACAACCACGCTATTCCAGGGTTGCAGAGGAGCAACTTGGCCAAAGATGTTTTAAAATCTGTGGTCCACAAATGAGGGTAATGGTGATTCCGTGTTGGCACTAACACAAAATGTCGGAGAGAGTTCTCCTGCTCTCCTCTTTAAAGTTTGCATTCATCATGCTATTGAAACTGGCTTATGCCCATAATCCCAGCACTTTGGGAGGCCAAGGCGGGCAGATCACGAGATCAGGAGTTCAAGACCAGCCTGGCCAATTTGAAACCCCATCTCTACTAAAGATACAAAAAATTAGCTGGGTGCGGTGGCGTGCGTCTGTAATCCCAGCTACTTGGGAGGCTGAGGCAGGGGAATCTTGCCTTGCTTGAACCCCAGAGGTGGAGGTTGCAGTGAGCTGAGATTGGGCCATTGCACTCCAGCCTGGGCAACAGGGCAAGACTCCATCTTAAAAAAAAAAAGAGGCTGGGAGAGGTGACTCACACCTGTAATCCCAGCACTTTGGGAGGCTGAGGCGTGCAGATCACGAGGTCAAGAGATTGAGACCATCCTGGCCAACATGGTGAAACCCGTCTCTACTAAAAACTATAAAAATTAGCTGGGCGTGGTGGTGTGCCCCTGTAATCCCAGCTACTTAGGAGGCTGAGGCAGTAGAACTGCTTGAACCTGGGAGGCCAAGGCCGCAGTGAGCCGAGATCACACCACTGTACTCCAGCCTGGCGCCTGGTGACAAAGCAAGATTCTGTCTCAAAAAAAAGAGAAAGAAAGAAAAGAAAGTAAGTAACCAGGCACAAGTATGAGCATCCAGTAGATAATAAAAACCAAATTTATCTGATTGGGAAAAAAACCCAAAGATTTAAAATATAGAAACATACGAAACAGACTTTTTTGTCCTACTTAGCATTGTAATACCAGTTGTATTTAGGAAAGAAAAATTATATTCGTAAAAAATAAACATTTGGCCGGGCACAGTGGCTCATGCCTACAATTCCAGCACTTTGAGAGGCTGAAGCGGGAGGATCACTTGAGCCCAGGAGCTGGCGACCAGCCAGGGCAACATAGGAAGACCTCATTTCTATTTATTTTAAAAATAAATGAATAGGCTGGACACTGTGGCTCATGCCTGTAATCCCAACACTTAGGAAGACGGAGGTGGACGGATCACTTGAGGTCAGAAGTTTGAGACCAGCCTGGCCAACATGGTGAAACCCTGTCTCTACTAAAAATACAAAAATTAGCTAGGCATGGTGGTGCATGCCTATAATCCCAGCTACTGGGGAGGCTAAGGCACGAGAATCGTTTGAACCCCAGAGACGGAGGTTGCAGTGAGCTGAGATTGTGCCACTGCACCCCAGCCCACAAGGCAGAGTGAATGAAACTCCATCTAAAAGTAAATAAATAAAGGGAGGGGATCATGGATGCAAACTTTGAAAGTGGGAGAAATCTGTCTTAGAGTTTGTTCTAGTGCCAATGCTAAATCACCATGACCCTTAGTGTTTGAAATCAAGTCTTTGTCCCCAGATGTTCTACCCCGGTCAGAGCCTGTAGACCTGGAACCCTGCTTGCTGCTGCCTTCCAGGGGCTGCTATTCCAAAGCAGCGCACCTCACTTAGTTACTTATTGGGACATGTAGAGAGAGAGGTTATTGGATACCAGTACTAGAGGAAGACGGCCCCTTGCTCCCTCAGATGGAATCGTGCATGCGGAGGTACTTTTGAACTGCAAAGCATGTCAAAAACACTCTTATAAAATCTCCCTCTAACAGTGGGAATAAGCTACGTAAAGAAGGTAGCTTTATTTAAGGATGATTACCAGATCCCTGCCTTGATTTTCACCACAAAAAGTTGGGGTAATTGATAGCTGTTTGTAAACCCCCTTTTCTATCTTTGGATGACAGAGGCTTTGTGCGGGTGTGTGATGTGTCATCAGCTGTTATTCCACCTGGCCTTCTGTAGCCTCCTCTTGAATTGCGGGCTGCTTGGTTAGTTTTCATTGCAATCCTGTCCTTTCTTCTTGTGTCCATAGAAACTACCAGTAATGCAGGGGCTTGTCCTTTCTTGGAGCCTCTAAGATTCTCACAGCTTTGCTCTGAACCCAAGAGCTTTTCCCCTTAAACCAAGAAATAGGGCTGGTGTGTCTGTTGGTGATGTCTTCTAACTCAAACTAAAGTGTTTCTCTTTCTTTCTCTTTCTTTTTCTTTCTCTTTCTTTCTCTCTTTCTCTTTCTTTCTTCCTTTCTTTCTCTTTCTTTCTCTCTCTCTCTTTCTTTTTTCCTTTTTGAGAGGGAGTTTCACTCTTGTTGCCCAGGCTGGAGTGGGTGGCGGCGATCACGGCTCGCTGCAGCTTCCGCCTCCTGAGTTCTAGCAATTCTCCTGCCTTGGCTTCCCAAGTAGCTGGGATTACAGGCGTGCATCACCATGCCCAGCTAATTTTCACCATGTTGGTTAGGCTGGTCTCAAACTCCTGATCTGCCTGCCTTGAACTTCCCAAGTGCTGAGATTACAGGTATGAGCCACCATGCCAGCCAAGGGTTTCCTTTCCATTTGAATGATGTTTACGATGTGTCCCACTAAGAGGGATCTTGCTCAGGATTTGTTCGTAGGGGACCAGAGACCTTGTACTCATACTTTGATAGACTGGCTAGCCAGTCATCCTGCAGAAATAGTTTGTGTCTCCAGCATGAAAAGACGTGTACTAAAAACCCAGCTTTGTGTCAAAGAGCATGCATTAAATGTGCTTCATTATTTTAGTGTCTTTTAGAGCTTGTTACTTTTTATTTTTATTTTTTGAGATGGAGTTTCACTCTTGTTCCCCAGACTGAAGTGCTAATTTTTTGTATTTTTAATAGAGATGGGGTTTCTCCATGTTGATCAGGATGGTCTCAAACTCCCAACCTCAGGTAAACTACCCGCCTCAGCCTCCCAAAGTGCTGGAATTACAGGTGTGAGCCACTGCACCCAGCTATTTTTATTTTTGAGATGGAGTTTCACTCTGGTTGCCAGACTGGAGTGCAATGGCATGATTTCAGCTCACTGTAACCCCCGCCTCCCGGGTTCAAGTGATTCTCCTGCCTCAACCTCCAGAGTAGCTGGGATTACAGGCGTGCATCACCATGCTCAGCTAATTTTGTATTTTTAGTAGAGATAGGGTTTCTCTATGTTGATCAGGCTGGTCTTGAACTCCTGACCTCAAATGATCTGCCCACCTTGGCCTCCCAAAGTGCTGGGATTACAGGCATGAGCCGCCAAGCCCAGCTGATTGTTTTTCATTATTTATTTTATTTTATTTTTGTTGTTGTTGTTGAGACGGAGTCTCGCTCTTGTCCCCCAGGCTGGAGTGCAGAGGCGTGATCTCGGCTCACTGCAACCTCCACCTCCCAGGTTCAAGCTTCTCTTGCCTCAGCCTCCTGAGTAGCTGGGATTACAGGTGCCTGCCACCATGCCTGGCTAATTTTTGTACTTTTAGTAGAGATGGGGTTTCATCATGTTGTCCACAGTGGTCTCAAATTCCTGACCTCAGGTGATCCACCCACCTCGGCCACCCTAAGTGCTGGGATTACAGGCATGAACCACTGTGCCTGGCCTTATTTATTTATTTTTAAAAGGTAGTCAAGTGAAGCAGTGAGATTGGAGAAGGAATAAAAAAATCTGTAACTGGTTGTGATCAGCTAGCCGTAAACCCCGCTGTGCACAGACCAGCCAGGAAATTGGTTGACTAAGGAACATGTGAGAAAGTTTCTAATGTGTTTGATGCAGTTTTCTTCAGTGTTCTTACAACTACTGAGGCAGAAGGTGTGGGGGTCACAAGCTGTGGCTAGTCAGACAGACCCAAGTTTGAATTCTAGATCTGATACTTAACTGACAAAGGGACTTCTTTCTAAACCTCAGTTTCCTCGTCTGTAGAATTTGAATAATGATGGAACTTTCTCGTTGGCTTGTTAAATGAGATCATGAGCAGATGTGAAGTAAGTGGTAAAACGTAGATGAAGTCATTGTGATGGTTAGTTAAACACAGAGCTGAAAAAGAGAGGGAAATAAACCCCTTAATTGGAAGAGAAGGAGCTAAGTTAAATTGCACACAGCATTTTATAAGCCTTATGTTTAAAATTATTTTGGAAAGCCAGGAACTGTGTCTCATGCCTGTAATCTCAGTACTTTGGGAAGCCAAGGCAGGTGGATCACTTGAGCTCAGGAGTTTGAGACCAGCCTGGGCAACATGGCGAAATTCTGTCTCTACTAAAAAAAACAAAAATTAGCCGGGTGTGGTGGCACACACCTGTAATCCCAGCTACTCGGACTACGAACTGAGGCATAAGAATGGCTTGAACAAGGGAGGCGGAGGCTGCAGTGAGCCAAGATCACACCAGCCTGGGCTACAGAGCAAGACTCTGCCTCAAAAAACATAAGTAAATAAAAAATAATAAAATAAAATTTATTTTGGAGCCCGGGTGCGGTAACTCACACCTATAATCCCAGCACTTTGGGAGGCCAAGGCAAGAGGATTGCTTGAGCCCATGCTTGAGATCACCTCGGGCAATATAGTGAGACCCTGTCTGTACAAACAGTTAAAAAATTATCGGGGTGTGGTGGTGCATACCTGTAGTTCCACCTACTCAGAGGCTGAGGTAGGAGGATCACTTGAGCCTAGGATGCGGAGACTACAGTGAGCCATGACTTCGCCACTGCACTCCAGCCCAGGCAACAGAGCGAGATCCTGTCTCAAATAAATAAAATTTATTTTGGAATAGGTAATACATACACATAAAAAATTCAAAAGATGGCCGGGCACAGTGGCTCATGCCTGTAATCCTTGCACTTCAGGAGACTGAGGTAGGCGGATTACCTGAAGTCAGGAGTTGGAGACCAGCCTGGCCAACATGGTGAAACCCCGTCTCTATAAAAATACAAAAATTAGCCAGGCGTGGTGGTGCATGCCCATAATCCCAACTACCGAGGAGGCTGAAGCAGGAGAATCACTTGGATCTGAGAGGTGGAGGTTGTAGTGAGCTGAGATAATACCACTGCACTCCAGCCTGGGTGACAGAGCAAGACTCCATCTTAAAAAAAAAAAAAAATTCAGGCTGGGCGAGGTTGCTCACACCTGTAATCCCAGCACTGTGGGAGGCTGAGGTGGGTGGATCACCTGAGGTCAGGAGTTCGAGACCAGCCTGACCAATATGGTGAAACCCCGTCTTCAAAAAAAAAATTCAGGCCAGGCGCAGTGGCTCACGCCTATAGTCCCAGCACTTTGGGAGGTCTAGGCGGGTGGATCATGAGGTCAAGAGATCAAGACCATCCTGGTCAACAAAGTGAAACTCCGTCTCTACCAAAAATATAAAAATTAGCTGGGCATGGTGGTGTGCCCCTGTAGTCCCAGCTACTCGGGAGGCTGAGGCAGGAGAATTGCTTGAACCCAGAAAGCAGAGGTTGCGGTGAGCTGAGATCGTGCCATTGCACTCCAGTCTGGGTAACAACAGCGAAACTCCATCTCAAAAAAAAAAGAAAAAAATTCAGAAGACATAAAGAGGTATACAGTGAAAAATATGTCTCTCTCCCACCCTTGTCTCCTACCTCTTGGATTTCCTCCTCTGAGGCAACTAATATATGAGTATCCTCCCAGAATTTCTCTTTGAGTTAAAAAACTACCTCCCAGGGAAATTCATGTCGAAGAGTACCGCGATGGGAGCATTCTCACAAATATTTTGCTAAGTATTAGGAAGAGCAGTGTGATAATAAAGACAGCTGCCTGTGTGGTCTTGTTGGACCCTGAGTTTCAGGAGTATTTTGACAACATATTTAGTTCTCTGCAGCCTGAGCCAGACTGGATGAAGTCTTTCTAGCTATATTAAGACACATAGGCTCAGAAAAGCAATATGATTCAGAAGCAGAATTGACAGCTCCCCAAGCAGAAAGTCCCTCTCCAGGAGCCACCTTGCTTCATCTTTCATGAAGGATATCCGGGCTGGGCGAGCCAGGCTTGGATATCTGCACTGCGGACTGTGGTCTCATTCCCTGCATTCCCCGTTTGCCGAGCCCACATTACTCACATTCCCCTAGGGTTTAGATTATTTTCTTCCCTCCTGGACAGACATACTTGGGGTCACATAGCTTTGCCTTCAGCTGCTAGAGGGTCCCAAGGACAGGTTAGAAGAGACAATGATCAGAGGCTATGTGAAAAGAGCAAGGATTCCTTCCTGCATTCTCCTGCTGGCTGCTGGAGTCCAGCTTCTGTTCTGTAAAATGTACAGATCTTATATTTATCTACGATCGACTTGACCAATTTAAACTCACTGAAGTCCTAGGCACACCTGTTTATTGGATAAACAGGGCCACTTGTGCCACGCTGTTAATAGAGTAACTATATTTATTTCTTTATTTTTTGAGGCAGGTTCTCACTTTATCACCCAGGCTGGAGTCCAGTGACATGATCTTGGCTCACTGAAACCTCCGCCTCCTGGGCTCAAATGATCCTCCAACTTTGGCCTCCCAAGTAGCTAGGACCACAGGCACCACCATGCCTAGCTAATTTTTCTACTTTATGTAGAGACAGGGTTTCGCCACGTTGCCCAGGCTGGTCTCAAACTCCTGGGCTCAAGCGATCCTCCCACCCCTGCCTCCCAAAGTGCTGGGATTTCAGGCATGAGCCTCCATGTCTGGCCACTATGTATTATTATGGATTTACAGAGCTTAGATATGATATATTAAATATATTTAGAGAGTTTATTGCCTTGTCTCTGACCTTCTACCAAACAAACAGGTATCTAATCACCTCAACTGAAAGACATTCTGCAACCTCAGTAACACATTCCAGTATTTAACTCTTATGTCAAAAAGTCCCATTTTTTATATTCCTAGAAACACACAATTGACCAGGACTGAATCATGGGGAAATAGGAAATCTGAATATATTAAAACAGTAATTAAAACCTCCCAAAAAAGAAAATCCAGGACCATATGGCTTCACTAGTGAATTCTTTCAAACATTTAAAGAAAAATGAACACCAATCATTCATAAACTGTCCCCAAAAAATTGAAGAGGAAGAAATACTTCCAAATTCATCTTATAAGACCAGTGCTACCCGAATATCAAAGCCAAAGACACTAACAGAATATAAAACTACAGACCAATATCTGCTGAATACTGATGCAAAAATCTTTTAAAAATACAAATAAACTGAATATAAGAGTATATTAAAAGAATTATACACCATGACCAAGTGGATTTATTCCTGGAATACAAATGACTATTTCCAGTGCATACAGGAGTATACAGAGACGTATTTATGTCTGTTAATGTATCTATTTTATTTCATGTAGATGTTTTGAAACTGGCCCACTTTACTGTTTTACAGTTTTCTAAGTGATTTGCTTAGATTTTCCAAGAAGGCAAGCATACCACTAATAAAAAAGGTAAATTTTTCTCTTAAAAAAAAAAATCAAAAAGGTCCCACTTGGATCTAACCTGAATTTGCTATGCTAGAATTCTTCTGGTTTCCAATAAATAGGGAGAACAACAGTGGTTGTATTTCATCGCACTTTGTACTTTGAGACGTTCACTAAGCCCTTGTCCCCTTAATACTAAATAAAAGCCCATTCAAGTTCTTTCATCTTCTATTTGTGTTTAATTTCTTCTTTTTTTTTTTTTTTTTTTTGAGATAGAGTCTTGCTCTGTCGCCTAGGCTGGAGTGCAGTGGCATGATCTCGCCTCACTGCAACCTCTACCTCCTGGGTTCAAGCGATTCTCATGCCTCAGCCTCCCAAGGAGCTGGGATTACAGGCATGTGCCACCACATCTGGCTAATTTTTGTATTTTTAGTAGACATGGGGTTTCATCATGTTGGCCAGGCTGATCTCAAACTCCTGGCCTCAAGTTATCCAGCCACCTCGGCCTTCCAAAGTGCTGGGATTACAGGTGTGAGCCATGGTGCCTGGCCTCTATTTGTGTTCATTTTCCTTTTTTTGAGACGGAGTTTCGCTCTTGTTACCCCGGCTGGAGTGCGATGGCATGATCTCAGCTCACCGCAACCTCCACCTCCTGGGTTCAGGCAATTCTCCTGCCTCAGCCTCCCGAATAGCTGGGATTACAGGCATGCGCCACCATGCCCAGCTAAATTTTTGTATTTTTAGTAGAGACAGGGTTTCACCATGTTGACCAGGATGGTCTCTCCTTTTTTTTTTTGCTCTGTTGCCCAGCTGGAGTGCAGTGGCACAATCTTGGCTCACTGCAACCTCTGCTGCCCAGTTCAAGCAATTCTCCTGCCTCAGCCTTCTGAGTAGCTGGGACTACAGGTGCATGCCACCACCTCTGGCTAATTTTTTTTTTTTTTTAATTTAGTAGAGATGGGGTTTCACCATGTTGGCCAGGATTGTCTCGATCTTCTGACCTCATGATCCACCAATCTCGGCCTCCCAAAATGCTGGGATTACAGGCATGAGCCACCATGCCTGGACCTATTTGTGTTCAATTTCTAACTCTTCAGTTACCTGGAGGCCAGTGGTTCATAGGCCCCTCCTTTTATGACTTCCAAACCAGGCTGGAAGCTGGTGAAGAATTTTCTCTGCACAGAATATCAGGAAGGATCCCTCCTGTCTTTCACTTGATTTTCCACTTCCCTTGTATCCTACAGGCATTTGGAGTGGCTTCCCTGATTCATCTTCAGCCTGGGTCTATATAAGCGCAGCTATATAAAGCAAAAGGTTTTCCCCATCTGACACAGCTAAATATCAGAGGGAATGAGTAATGACATCCGTTCTGGTTGCTAGGCAGTTCTGGTATTTATATTGATCTTAGCTCAGGATACTTATAGAGATTCAATTTTCCTAAAGACCAAATGCTCGTCTTAATTTGGGAGAAGATGGAGATTTGATTTCTTGAGCAGAGCCAAAGATTCAGGAACGGGTTGATTGTTAGCCCCAGTAAAGCTGCCGGCAGAACTTTGAAGCAAGTTGCTTGATTTCTTTGGAGCTCAGAGCAGAACAGAGGCAGTATTGGTAAGCTTCTGGGGGCTTTGTGACTGAGTGAAGTCTCATAAAGCACTCAGCTAGGCTAAAAAAGAGAGGGAATTGGAAAAGCAGAAAGCATTAGAAGTTATTTGCAAGCAATCCTACCCTGTTTGCAAATGAAACGAGCCTCTAGAAAACAGGAAAATGAACATTATCGATTATTTCTTACACAGTCTACATTATTATAGATAAGGACTCTGAGGTTTGTGGATGTTACTTGAGAAATGCCAAGTATCCAGCACAGGGCCCTAAAACATAGTCAGTATTCTGTATGAGTTAGTTCTCCTCCTAATTGTATTGTTTGTAATAGAAGGGTTAAAGACAGGCTTAATGGAGTGTACATTCTACTTGCCAATTAAAACCCTTAGCTATATTGTCATATAAAACACAGCCAGTAAAGAGTGCCGGTTACCACTAAAATGATTGGTTTTCATTATGCCACACAATCTCACCTTCTCCTGTGGTCAGACTGCTCAGGGAGGGGGTTGTTCCTGGTGACAGCCTGGTTCGGGGTGACTGGATATCTTGGGGGTGGGAACTTGCAACCGATCTTGTTCCTCTAGGTTCTAACTGACAATTATCTTAGTATCACGATCCAGACATATAATAATAATAACAGCAGTAGTAGTAGCTTTTTATTTATTTTTTATTTTATTTCATTTTTATTTTTGAGATGGAGTCTCACTCTGTCACCCAGGGTGGAGTGCTCACTGCAACCTCTGTCTCCTGGGTTCAAGCTATTCTCCTGCCTCAGCCTCCGGAATAGCTGGGACTACAGGCGTGCACCACCACGCCTGATAATTTTTTTTTTTGTATTTTTAGTAAAGACAGGATTTCATGATGTTGGCCAGGCTGGTCTCAAACTCCCGACCTCCTGATCTGCCCATCTCGGCCTCCTAAAGTGCTGGGATTAGAGATGTGAGCTACTGCGCCTGGCTGCTTTTTTTTTTTTTTTTCAGACTAGGTCTTGCTCTGTCGCATAGGCTGGAGTGCAACGCTGCAATCTCAGTTTGCTGCAACTTCCACTCCCCAGTTCAAGCGATTTTCCTGCCTCAGCTTCCTGAATAGCTGGGATTACAGGCGCCTGCCACCATGCATGGCTAATTTTTGTCTTTTTAGTAGAGATGGGGTTTCCCCATGTTGACCAGGCTGGTCTCGAACTTCTGACCTCAGGTGATCCACCTGCCTTGGCCTCCCAAAGTGCTGGGATTACAGGCGTGAGCCACTGCGCTCGGCTGTAGCTAACATTTAAGAGCTCTCTTAGACTCTAAGCTAAACACACTGTGTGCATTATTTCATTTTGGCTCCTAAGACAAAATGTCCATACAGCTAACCAGAGAGGAAGGAAGACATCAGACTTTGCCAATGAGCAATCTAAGTCTGAAAACGTTTTAGAAGTGAAAAGAGAATAAATTCCACAACGTTCTGCCCTTGAGCCATAAAACCAAAAACAGTCTAGCAGAAGTGGAAGATGTGTTTCACACAAGAAGGCAGAGAAAATGCAGTTTCAGAGTTTATTAAATAAATGAGAAAACATTACTTCTTTTCTTTGGTAACCACAAAGAATTGAAACCTGTGGTTAACAGAGATTTAGGGATTGGCAGGGGAGGGAGAAAGCAGTCTTGTTCGGTCGTGAATTCTGATTTGGTTCCAGGGAAATAGGGTTTCCATTGCATAAGGTGCAATAGGATATTTCCCTCCACGCTCCATCAAGCAGCGTTTCCTGGCACTCTTCGTGCGGCGAGTCCCGGCAGCGAGGTCAAATCCATTTTTGGAGCCAAAGGACCGCATTCCTTTACAGTTAGTTCTACGACCGCCTCTGAGGAAGCGCTTGCCTGTCTCGAGTGACATCTAATGGCAACCAAGGGAGCTGCCTGATTTTCCAGCCCATGTAAGGATCACCCTAGAAATGTTGGACTCCTTGTCACCACAGAAGCGGCTTGATCCTTTCCCTCACTAGTTATCCTGCGGTTGATGACGACGGATAGGGCTGACGACGTGAGCAAGTTGAAGTTATTCCACTCGCTAATTAAAACTGTGAAGTATGCTTTCATGTAAAATGAGAAACCACCAGGCTGGGCGCGGTAGCTCACGCCTGTAATCCCAGCACTTTGGGAAGCCGAGGTGGGCGGATCCCTTGAGTCCAGGAGTTCAAGACCAGCCTGGGCAACATGGCGAAACCCCGTTCTCTAAAGAAATACAAAAGCCGGGCCGTGGTGACTCATGCCTGCAATCCCAGCACTTTAGGAGGCTGAGGTGGGCGGATCACAAGTAGCTGGGATTACAGGAGCCCACCACCACACCCAGCTATTTTTTTTTTTTTTTTTTTGTATTTGTAGTAGATATGGGGTTTCACCATTTTGGCACCATGTAGGCCAGGCTGGTGTCGAACTCCTGACCTCGAGTGATCCGTCTGCCTTAGCCTCCCAAAGTGCTGGGATTACAGGCATGAGCCACTGTGCTCAGCCTGTTTTGAGACATATTATTATCCCCACTTTTCCAGATGAGGAAATTAAGTCATAAACAAGTGACAAGATATGTCAGATTCCTCAGTCAGCCATGGAAACTATCTGGCTGGTACTGGAACCATTTCTCCTACATTAAATCCTCTTCTTATTTCACTGTGTCTTTCGGGTCAGTCCTCCACTGCTCAAGCTGTAAACTGGATGTTGTCCTTCTCACTCTCACTCACCTCTCATTCCAATCCTGCCACCTGTTTTCTCCCCACAGTAATATCTCAAGTCCACCCATCCCACGTCACCTCTAGTGCCTCCAACTAGAAGAAGGATCTCCAATCCACCTTCTTGGTTCAAGTTCAGTTAGATGGTTAAAACAGGCTTCTAAATTTGTAATTAGGCTGGGCACAATGGCTCACACATGTAATCCTAGCACTATTGGGGGGCAGAGGTGGGTGAATCACCTGAGGTCAGGAATTGGAGACCAGCCTGGCCAACCTGATGAAACTCCATCTCTACTAAAAATATAAAAACTAGTTGGGCGTGATAGCAGGAGCCTGCAATCCCAACTACTTGTGAGGCTGAGGCAGGAGAATTACTTGAATCTGGGAGGTGGAGGTTACAGGGAGCTGATACTGTTTTATTGCACTCCAGCCTGGGCAACAGAACAAGACTCTGTCTCAAAAAAAAGTAATTAAATCGTATTTGTTTACTGGCTTGTTGCTTGTTGTTCACCTTTCTTCATATGATTGTAAGCTCTGAGAGGGTGGGAACCCCGTCCTTTTATTTATTTATTTATTAGACAGAGTCTCGCTCTGTTGCCCAGGCTGGAGTGCAGTGGTGCAATTTTGGCTCACTGCAGCCTTGACCTCCAGGGCTCAAGTAGTCCTCGTATCTTGGCCTGCTGAGCAGCTACGACTACAGGCACCACCATACTTGTCTAATTTATATATATATATTTTTTGAGACAGAGTCTCACTCTGTCACCAGATTGGAGTGCAGTGGTTCAGTCTCACCTGACTGCAACCTCTGCCTCCTGGGTTCAAACGTCTCAGCCTCCTGAGTAGCTGGGACTACAGGCGCATACCACCATGCCCAGCTAATTTTTGTATTTTTAGTAGAGACAGGATTTCACCATGCTGGCCAGGATGGTCTCAATCTCTTGATCTCGTGATCTGTCTGTCTCAGCCTGCCAAAGTGCTGGAATTATAGGCGTCAGCCACCTTGCCCAGCCTAATTTTTGTATTTTTAGTAGAGATGAAGTTTCACCTTGTTGCCCAGGCTGATCTTAAACTCTTGAGCTAAGGGATCCACCCACCTCAGCTCCCCAAAGTGTTGAGATTACAGGCATGAGTCATTGCGCCCTGGCCCAACCCTGTCCTTTTTAATTCATTCATGCATCCCTGGTGCCTGGTGCTGTGCCTGACTCATAATGCACATTCAGTATGTGTTTGTTGAATCAATGAGTGAAAGAAAATGTACTAATTCAGCAATTCCATAGTCTATTAAAATACTGATGTTAGAAAAAAAAAAGAAAAAAAAATACTGATGTTGAGAGTGTGGTAGCTCATGCCTATAATTCCAGCTAGACAGGAAGCTGAGATGGGAGGATTGCAAGACCAGCCTGAGCAACATAATGAGAACCTGCTGCTACAAATAAAAATAAAATGGACTGGGCACAGTGGCTCATGCCTGTAATCCCAGCACTTTGAGAGGCCGAGGAGGTGGATCACCTGAGGTCAGGAGTTCGAAATCAGCCTGGGCAGCATGGTGAAACTCTGTCTCTACTAAAAATACAAAAAAAATTAGCTGGGCATGGTGGCAGGTGCCTGTAGTCCCAGCTACTTGGGAGGGTGAGTCAGGGAATTGTTTGAACCCAGGAGATGGAGGTTGCAGTGAGCTGAGATTGGTCCACTGCACTCCAGCCTGGGTGACAGAGCGAGACTGTCTCAAAAAAGAAAAAATAAAATAAAACAAATTAGTTGGGTGTGATGGTGCACTCTTATAGTCCTAGCTACTTGGGAAACGAAGGTGAGAGGATCATTTGAGCCCAGGAGTTTGAGGCTTCGGTGAGCTATAATTATACCACTCCACTCCAGCCTGGGCTACAGAGAGAGACACTCATTCCAAAAATAAAAAATAAAATACTGATGTTTAGGCTCCAACCCCAGAGATTTTGATTTATCTGAAATGGACCAGATACCAATATTTTTTTTAAATTTTAATATTGGCTAGGTGTGTTGCTTCACACTTGGATCCCAAGGCAGGTGGATCACTTGAGCTCAGGAGTTCAAAACCAGCCCAGGCAACATGGCAAAACCTCATTCCTACAACAAACACAAAATGATTAGCAGGGCATAATGGTGTGAGCCTGTAGTACCAGCTACTTGGGAGGCTAAAGTGGGAGGATCACCTGAGCCCAGGAGTTCAAGGTTGCAGTGAGCCATGATTGCCACACTGAAGTCCAGCACAAGCAATAGAATGAGGCCCTGTCTCAAAAACAATTTACTAATATTATTTTTTGAGACAGAGTTTCACTCTTATTGCCCAGGCTGGAGTGCAGTGGCACAATCTTAGCTCACTGCAACCTCCACTTCCTGCATTCAAGTGATTCTCCTGCCTGAGCCTCTCGAGCAGCTGGGATTACAGGTATGTGCCACCATGCCCAGCTAATTTTTGTATTTTTAGTAGAGAGTGGATTTTGCTATGTTGGCCAGCTGGTCTCAAGCTCGTGACCTCAGGTGATCTGCCCACCTTGGCCTCCCAAAATGCTGGGCCTCCCTCAGACTTTCTTTGAGCCCCTCCATCTGACTTTCACCCATCAAGCTAGAGACTGTCCTTGTCAGTATCACCAAGAATCTCCATCTTACCAAATTTAATGGTTCATTCTCAATCCTCATTTTTCCCATCCTCTTTAGTAACATTGGACAGAGTTAACTGCGCCCTCCTTGTGGAAACAATTTCCCCATCTGTAAAATGGGCATAAGTCACACTACCAACCACATACTGTATGTTTGTTGTGGGCATTAAGTGAAACAATGGGTATAAAGCCCTTAGACTTTTCCTGTCCTCAAATTGTGCTCAAGACCTGCTGGCTATTCCTAAATATATAGTTTCATCTTCCAAGGAAGAATGGGTTCATGTAATATTTGTTTAATTAAAAATTGGCTGGGCACAATGGCTCACGCCTGTAATCCTAGCACTTTGGGAGGCAGAGGCGAGCAGATTGCCTGAGCTCAGGAGTTTCAGACCAGCCTGGGCCACGTGGTAAAACCCCATCTCTACTAAAAATACAAAAAATTACCCGGGCATAGTGGCAAGTGCCTGTAATCCCACCTACTTTGGGAGGCTGAGGCACAAGAATCACTTGAACCCGGGAGGCGGAGGTTGCAGTGAGCTGAGATCGTGCCACTGCATCCCAGCCTGGGTGAAAGAGGGAGAGTTTCAGAGAGACTTTGTCACAAAAAAAAGTCAATTTGTAAAAAATAAAAAAGTGTGACTGGACATGGCCGGACACCGTGGCTCATGCCTGTAATCCCAGCACTTTGGGAGGCCGAGGCAAATGGATCACGAGATCAGGAGTTCAAGACCACCTGGCTAATATGGTGAAACCCCATCTCTACTAAAAATACAAAAATCAGTCAACATGGTTGTGCACACCTGTAGACCCAGCTACTCAGGAGGCTGAGGCAGAAGAATCGCTTGAATCTGGGAGGCAGAGGCTGCAGTGAGCCAAGATTGTGCCACGGCACTCCAGCCTGGGTGGCAGAGCAAGACTCCATCTCAAAAAACAAACAAACAAACAAATAAATAAATAAATAAGCAAAAGGACATCGGAGGCTCTAATGAATTTTTTTTTTAATGTGAGACGTTAAGGAGAAGAAAAGGGAGAATCTCATAGGTAGAACATTTTACTATTTTAAAGTAAACAAGTTCTGAGGATCTACTGTACAGCGTAGGTGGTGGTGAACGTGTTAATTTGTGATAATCATTACACAAGGTATACATACATCATCAGATCATCGTAACGTACACCATGAATATATACAAACTTTGTCAATGAAATATATTTTTTTTAAAGACGGGGTTTCACCGTGTTGGTCAGGCTGGTCTTGAACTCCCGACCTCAGGTGATCCACCCGCCTTTGCTCCAAAGTGCTTGGATTACAGGCGTGAGCCACCACACCTGGCCATCAATGAAATACTTTTATTTTGCATTAGTTTTTAAACTTTGTGTAGAGACGGGGTCTTGTTATGTTACCCAGGCTGGAGTGCAGTGGTTGCTCACAGGCATGATCATAGCACATTGCAGCCTTGGAATCCTGGACTCAAGTGATCGTCCCACTTCAACCTCCTGAGTAGCTGGGACTACAGGCATGTGCCACCATGCATGGCTACTGAAATTTTTATTCATTTAATTATTTCTTTATTTTTGAGACAAGGTCTTGATCTGTCACCCAGGCAGTGCCGTGATCACAGCTCACTGCAGCCTTAACCTCCCAGGCTCAAGCAATCCTCCCACCTCAGCCTTCTGAGTAGCTGGGACCACAGGTACACGCCACCATACCCGGCCATTTTTTTTTTTTTTTTGAGATGGAGTCTCTTTCTGTCACCCAGGCTGGAATGCAGTGGCATGATCTTGGCTCACTGCAACCTTCACCTCTCAGGTTCAAGCAATTATCCTGCCTCAGCCTCCCGAGTAGCTGGGACTACAGGCGCATGCCACCATGCCTGGCTAATTTTCCCGTATTTTTAGTAGAGACAGGGTTTCACCATGGTAGCCAGGATGGTCTCAATCTCCTGACCTCGTGATCTGTCCGTCTTGGCCTCCCAAAGTGCTGGGATTACAAGCATGAGCCACCTTGCTCGGCAATTTTTTTGATTTTTTTTTTTTTTTTTTTTGAGACGGAGTCTTGCTCTGTTGCCCAGGCTGTAGTGCAGTGGCGTGATCTTGGCTCACTGCAACCTTCACCTCCCAGGTTCAAACAATTTTCCTGCCTCAGCCTTCCAAGTAGCTGGGACTACAGGCGCACGCCACCACACCCAGCTAATTTTTTGTATTTTAGTAGAGACAGGGTTTCACTGTGTTGCCCAGGCTGGTCGTGAACTCCTGAGCTCAGGCAGTCCGCCCGCCTCAGCCTCCCAAAGTGTTCGAATTACAGGCGTGACCCACCACTTCTGGCCTGAAATATTTTTAATTTTACAAAAACCAACATTGGAGAAACTTCCTAGTATTAAGTTGCTAATGCTTCTTTCTTTTAGGCATAAAAACACAGAGGAAATTTCCACCCTTTGGATGCATCACTTGCATTTTAGCTAATGGCCAAAATGGAACTGACTTCATCTCCTTAATGGGCAGAAGGTGTGCTAAGGAAAAAGAGATGTGGAAACTGAAACAGAAGAAAAGGAGAAAGACAGTCTCCTCTGAATTGACCCTGGCATTGCTACAGGGAGCTGTTAGGACCAGAGTCCATTTCCTTATCTGAAGCATTTTTTTTTTTTTTTTGAGACAGAATCTTGCTCTGTCACCCAGGCTGGAGTGTAACAGCACGATCTTGGCTCACTGCAACCTCCACCACCTGGGTTCAAGTAATTCTTCTGTATCAACCTCCCAAGCATCTAGGACTATAGGCATACGCCACCATGCTTAGCTAGTGTGTGTGTGTGTGTGTGTGTGTGTGTGTGTGTGTGTGTCTGTGTGTGTCTGAGATGGAGTCTTTCTCTGCCATCAGGCTGGAGTGCAGTGACGCGATCTGACTGCAATCTCCACCTCCTGTGTTCAAGTGATTCTCCTGCCTCGGCCTCCCGAGTAGCTGGGTTTATAGGTGTGCACCACCACACTCAGCTAATTTTTGTATTTTTCTAGTAGAGATGGGGTTTCACCATGTTGGCCGGGATGGTTTCACTCTCCTGACCTGGTGATCCACCTGCCTCAGCGTCCCAAAGTGCTGGGATTATAGGCGTGAGCCACTGCACCCGGATGATTCAGTCACCTCTTTAAAGGTCCTATCCTCAAATACAGTCACATTCTTAGGTACTGGGGGTAGGGCTTTAATATATGGATTTAGGGGGAAGGATACAATTCAGGCATAACATCAACATATACAGCTATGAAAAGAGCAAAGATGGAGTGTTACCAGAATACACTGGAGGAACCAGATCATCTGGGAAGGCTTCCTGTAGGAGGTGGCTCCTGAGTTGAGAGGTGAAGGACAGATAGGAGCCAGCTAAAAATGGGGAAGGCAAAGAAAGGAGGCATTTGAGCCCAAAGGAGTAGTCTGCACAAGGTAAGAGAGTTACACAGTTATTCAAGAAACTGTAGAGGCTGGGCGCGGTGGCTCAAGCCTGTAATCCCTGCATTTTGGGAGGCCAAGGCGGGTGGATCACGAGGTCAAGAGATCGAGACCATCCAGGTCAACAT
Source organism: Callithrix jacchus (assembly GCF_049354715.1). Lineage (NCBI taxonomy): Eukaryota > Metazoa > Chordata > Mammalia > Primates > Cebidae > Callithrix > Callithrix jacchus. The sequence continues at coordinate 131,315,636 of NC_133506.1, read as the reverse complement.
GGTGAAACCCCATCTCTACTAAAGATACAAAAAATTAGCTGGGCATGGTGGCGCGTGCCTATAATCCCAGCTACTCAGGAGGCTGAGGCAGGAGAATTGCCTGAGTCCAGGAGGCGGAGGTTGCGGTGAGCCGAGATCACGCCATTGCACTCCAGCCTGGGAAACAAGAGCGAAACCCCGCCTCAAAAAAAAAAAAAAAAAGAAACTGTAAATAGTTCAAAAGAGAGGTGACCAAGAATTCAAAAGGAGGTTAGGCTAAGAGTTGAGGTCTTTATAGAAGATATTTACGTTTTAAAAAAGGAGTTGGAGGCCAGGCACAGTGGCTCAGGCCTGTAATCCTAGCACTTTGGGAGGCCGAGGCAGGTGGATTGTCTGAGCTCAGGAGTTTGAGACCAGCCTGGGGAACATGGTCTAAAAATACAAAAAAATTAGCCAGGCATGGTGGCGTGCACCTATAATTCCAGCTACTTGAGAGGTTGAGACAGAAGAATCACTTGAAGCTGGGAGGCAGAGGTTGCAGTGAGCCGAGATCATGCCATTGCACTCCAGCCTGGGCAACAGAGTGAGACTCTGTCTCAAAAAAAAAAAGAGTTGGCCAGGCACGGTGGCTCACGCCTGTAATCTCAGCACTCTGGGAGGCCGAGGCAGGTGGATCACCTGAGGTTGGGAGTTTGAGACCAGCCTGACCAACATAGAGAAACTCGGTCTCTACTAAAAATACAAAATTAACCGGGCATGGTGGCACATGCCTGCAGTCCCAGCTACTCGGGAGGCTGAGGCAGAACTGCTTGAACCCAGGAGGTGGAGGTTGCAGTGAGCCGAGATCATACCATTGCGCTCTGGCCTGGGTGACAAGAGTGAAACTCTGTCTCAAAATTAAAAAAATAAAATAAATAAAGGAGTTGAGGCTGGAGTTTTCATCAGGGGCTAGCCATGGAGGGACATATGGGACATGCTTTGGAAACCTATCTGTGACCCCCCACCCCCATTCTATTTGTGTTTTAGAAAGCCTACTCTGGTTGCAATGTAGATAATGTCTTGGAGGCTGTCAGGATAATTAGTTAGCGGGTTAGAGCCGCCCCCCCAGGAAGGGAGTGGCATGGGTCAGGTGAGGTCATAGAAATGGGGCCAGGAGGCCGGGCACCGTGGCTCCTGTAATCCCAGCAGTTTGGGAGCCTGAGGTGTGAAGATTGCTCGAGCTCAGGAATTCAAGACCAGCCTGAGCAATGCGGCGAAACCCCATCTCTACAAAAAATACGAAAATTGCCAAGTGTGGTGGTGCACACCTGTAGTCACAGCTATTCTAAGGGGCTGAGGTGGGAGGATCACCTGAGCCTGGGGAAGGTTGAGGCTGCAGTGAGGCATGATTGTGCCACTGTGCTCCTTCCTGGGAAACAAAGTGAGACCGTGAGAAATGAGAGAGAGAAAAGAAAGATAAGAAAAGAAAAAGAAAGAGGAGGGAAGGATGGCCTGATGCGGTGGCTCAAGCCTGTAATCCCAGCACTTTGGGAGGCCAAGGCGGGTGGATCACGAGGTCAAGATATTGAGACCATCCTGGTCAACATGGTGAAACCCCGTCTCTACTAAAGATACAAAAAATTAGCTGGGCACGGTGGCGCGTGCCTGTAATCCCAGCTACTCAGGAGGCTGAGGCAGGAGAATTGCCTGAACCCAGGAGGCGGAGGTTGCGGTGAGCAGAGATCGCGCCATTGCACTCCAGCCTGGGTAACAAGAGCAAAACTCCATCTCAAAAAAAAAGAGGAGGGAAGGAGGGAAGTAGAGAAAGAAGAAAGGAAGGAAGAAAGGAAGGAAGGAGGGAGGGAAGGAGGAAGGGAGGGAAGGAAGGATGGGAGAAAAGGGGGAAGGAGGGAAGCAAGGAAAAGGGAGTCAGAATGTTGAAGAGGGGTCACAGCACTTGGTGCTCATCGGTAAGCTCAGCATCAGAGGGAACACTGGAAGCCTGAGAGGAGTGAGTACACAGCCTTGGCTCACAAGGAAAATTCTAAATGAGAACTTCCAAGATCAATTGGGCAAGTGAGCATAGAATTTCAAATGCTCAATTTTAGGCTATTATTGGATATCCAGTGCTTTCCCACTAAAGAGAAGCTTGGAAATACAGGCTCAGGATGACCCTGAGAAGGTCTTGAGCCGGGTCCTAAAGGAGAGAGGCTCCATGTCAGGCCAGGTTTGTATCCAAGGGTTTGTTAAGTTTCAGGGCAATGTCCAGATTTTACCTGCAGGTGGCAGGCCCATAACTAACAGAAAACAAAGCCTGAAGCCCTTTCCAAAGACTAAAAATACCTGCAAACCCCCAAGGAGAAAAGAGACTTTTTGGTGATTAATGGGTGTATTCTGAAGCTACCGATGTGGCTGGTTTGTAATTAGCAAGTTTTGCTACAGTGACAACAGGTTTTCATACAAGGATGTGACTTTTACTTTACAACTTGCCTCTTCCTCCTATTTCTTTCCATTATTTAACACTAGCCTGCACATTTTCAAAACACTGCTGCCTCTAATATGGTTTTTTCTCTGTGTGGAATGATCTTGGATAATGTCGTCTCAAGTTTCTGAGTCTGTGACAGTGAGAAAAAAATTTTTATCAAAAAGACAATATAACAAATGTTGACTTAAAAAAATGTCACCCACGATCCTACCATTTTAACAGAATTATTTTTACTTTTAAATGTTCCCTTCCAAATCTGGTTCCCCTGCATATACTTTTACATACACATACTCAATGTCTGTTTTTATCAATGCTGTATTTTAAAAGGAAATGCATCATTTTTTTTTTCCGGTTCTCTTAGGCATCTACTCTTTTCTGAGATCTCACCCACTTCCTTAGCTTTAAATATCCCACAGCACAGAAAAGCAGCCACATTTCAGTCTCTGGTCAGCCTCCTTCCTTCATTCATCTATCCATTCATTTATTCACTGCATGCACTGTGCTGGGTGTGGGAATAGAAATGTGAAAAGGTGGTCCTGTCTGTTTGGGAGCTTGTAGACCACTGTGCGGGGTGGGGCTCGGGTAGAATGAGCGAATGATTAATGATGCAATAAGATTGAAGGGATGGGCTGAGCTCAGTGGCTTACACCTGTAATCCTAGCACTTTGGGAGGCCGAGTCAGGTGGATCACAAGGTCAAGAGATCGAGACCATCCTGGCCAACATGGTGAAACCCCACCTCTACTAAAAATGCAAAAATTAACTGGGCGTGGTGGCACGTGCCTGTAGTCCCACCCACTCAGCTACTTGGGAGGCTAAGCCAGGAGAATTGCTTGAACCCAGGAGGTGGAGGTTGCAGTGAGCTGAGATTGTGTCACTGTACTCCAGCTTGGAGACAGAGGGAGACTCTGTCTCATTAAAAAAAAAAAAGGTTGGAGGTATGGTGGGAATTCTTTTTTTTTTTTTCTTTAGGGTCTTACTCTGTCACCAGGCTGAATGCAGTGACACAATCATGCCTCACTGTAGCCTCAACCTCCTGGGGTCAGGTGATCCTCCTACCTCAGCCACCTGAGGAGCTCCCAGCTACAGGGGCTCGCCATCCTGCCCAGCTAATTTTTGTATTTTCAGTAGAGATGGGTTTACCATGTTGCTGAGGTTGTTCTTGAACTCCTGGGCCAAACTCATCCACCCACCTCTGCCTCCTAAAATGAGGTGTGAGCCACCATGCCTGACCTACCATGGAAATTTTGAAGAAGCCCTAAAACTGACGTGGGGACCTAGAGGAAGGGGAGAAGGCCAGCTGAACAGTGGAAATTGCATGTATAAAGATATGGACACTCAAAGGATCGTGGTACCTTCCAGAAACCACAAGTGGGTTAGTATCGGTGGAGTGTGTGTTGGCTGGAGACTGAGAAGGTGGGGCTGGCTGGAAGGGACAGATCTTTAAGGGCCTTGAGACAGCAGATGATAAATGTCTTAGTTCCAATTGTTTTTTTTTTTTTCCTTTTCTTTTTTTTTTTTTTTTTGAGATGGAGTTTCGATGTTGTTACTCAGACTGGAGTGCAAAGGCACAATCTCGGCTCACTGCAACCTCCGCCTTCTGGGTTCAAGCAATTCTCCTGCCTCAGCCTCCTGAGTAGCTGGGACTATAGGCACGCACCACCATGCCCAGCTAATTTTTGTATTTTTAGTAGAGACGGGGTTTCACCATGTTGACCAGGATGGTCTCGATCTCCTGACCTCGTGATCCACCCGCCTCAGCCTCCCAAAGTTCTGGGATTACAGGCTTGAGCCACCGCACCCGCCCCTCCTTTTCTTTTTTGAGACAGAGTTTCTCTCTTGTTGCCCAGGCAGGATTGCAATGGCGCCATCCCAGCTAACTGCAACCTCCGCCTCCCGGGTTCAAATGATTCTCCTGCCTCAGCCTCCCAAATAGCTGAGATTACAGGCATGTGCCACCATGCCTGGCTAATTTTGTATTTTTAACAGAGACGGGGTTTCACCATGTTGGTCAGGCTGGTCTCCAACTACTGACCTCAGGTGATCCACCTGTCTTGGCTTCCCAAAGTGCTGGGATTATAAGCATGAGCCACACCACACCTGGCTTCCAGTTGGCTTTCTACTCTGCAGCCAGAGTGACAAAATATTTGGAAGATAAAAATTTGACTGTGGCCTGCTGCTGCTTTAGTATTCAGCAGAGTTGAGGCCCAAGTTTTTAGCAATAATGAAAAGGTGAGTTTGGTGGCTTATGCCTGTAACCTCAGCACCTTAGGATGCTTAGGTGGGAGGATCAAGAGTTCAAGACCAGCCTGGCAACAAAAAACAAAAACTCCTCTATAAAAAAATTTAAAAATTAGGCTGGGCGAGGTGGCTCACACCTGTAATCCCAACACTTTCGGAGGGCAAGAGGGGCAGATCACCCAAGGTCAGGAGTTGGAGACCAGCCTGGCCAACATGCTGAAACCCTATCTCTACTCAAAATACAAAAATTAGCTGGGTGTGGTGGCAGGTACCTGTAGTCTCAGCTACTAGGAAGGCTGAGGCAGGAGAATTGCTTCAACCTGGCAGGCAGAGGTTGTGGTGAGCTGAGATGGTGCCACTGCACTTTAGCCTGGGTGACAGAGAAAGACTCTGTCTAAAAAAAAAAAAAAAAAAAAAAATTAGTCAGGTGTAGTGGCGGCGCGTGCCTATGGTCTCAGCTACGTGGCAGGAGGATTGCTTGAGTTCAGGAGATCAAGGCTGCAGTGAGTTGCAATCAAACCACTGTACTTCAGCCTGGGCAACAGAGCACTTTTGAATGAATTGGAAGGACTTATAAGCTGTCTCAGAACCAAAGACTTTTTAAACTCTTGTCTCATCACCCATGTGCATGCAGGCAGGGCCACGAAAGTTCTGTCTGAAAGTTCCCTTAGCTGACTGAGAAATCAAAATCAAAAGAAATGCAACTGTGTACTTGCTTTGGCCGCAGATATAGTAAAATGAGAATGAAACAGAGATTAGCATAACCCCTATGCAAGAAGAAACGCAAATTTGTGAAGGGATCAAAAAAAAAGGCCAGGCACGGTGGCTCAGTCCTTTGGGAGGCCAAGATGGGTGGGTCACCTGAGGTCAGGAGTTTGAGACCAGCCTGACCAACATGGAGAAAACCCGTCTCCACTAAAAATACAAAATAAGCTGGGTGTGGTGGTGAATGCCTGTTATCCCAGCTACTCGGGAGTCTGAGGCAGAAGAATTGCTTGAACCCAGGAGGCAGAGGTTGCAGTGAGCCAAGAAGGCACCATTGCACTCCAGCTTGAGCAACAAGAGTGAAACTGTCTCAAAAAAAAAAAAAAAAAAAAAGATGCAATCGTCTAAAAACTTCCAACCTAGGAATCTCATCAAATAACCAGGAAAGATTAACTACCAGAGAAAAGACTGAGTTGTCACCACATCCAAACAGGCTTTTCGTCTGTTCTCCTAAGGACAGCGAGATTATCTGGGAGACTTTATCTGCCTAGTAAAGACAACCTTTATTCACAGTGAAGTTCCGCACCTCACCTTCCTGAAATTTGTCACAATCTCTAGCTCCCAGAGCTCAGACGAACTTCGTCCCAGGTCATTGGGCTCATTCCTTTTCCCTAAAAATCATTTACTACCTCTCAATATTGCCGACCTGCCCTCATCTCCCTCTCCTCTATAAAGATGGTGCTCTTTAAGCTTCAGCCACCTAGCTCTTCTCTGAATCTCATATTCTGTATGGTAAATGCGCACACTGCCTGTCAATAAATTTTTATGCATTTTCTCCTGTTAATCTATTGCCAGTTTATTTCAGCAGACTCAAACTGTCTGAGGGGAAGGGAAAAATTCCCTTCACCTCTACAATCATCTCCTCACCTGCCCTTCCCTGTTCTTTGTGCCCGCCCCCTTCAGTCAGCTACACCTCTTGACTGGCAAATTTCTGTGTTCTCCCAGGCCCACTCAAAACAAAAAACTGCAACTCTTCCCTCACGTCTTCCTCTCTGCTTAGCAGCCAAGTCCTTCCCTTTCATTTCTATTCTTTTTCTGCCTGCTATTTTAGAACGAAGTGGCATAGTGGGGGGAAAATGTGGATTTTGGAACAAGACAGGCCTTAGTCCAAATCTTAGGTCTACTATATTTTGGTTTCCTTATGTAAATTACTAACCTCTCTAAGGTTTAGTTTCCAAGTCTGTAAAATGGAGATATTATCCACCCTGTGGAGGCGCTATGACTTAAGTATGCATCAAGTGGTAAATAGAGGGTCCTTTTGTTATTTTTCACCTCACATCAGATATCTCCTGTTCAGAAACCTTCAGAGGTTGCCCATCACTTGACTATGACACCTAAGCCATGCATTTTGCATTTTGGCCTTCTCTCTAATTACTCTTGCCCCCAATTTCTAGGCTCTGACTAATCAAAAACATTGGCTGATGGCTGAGAGTGGTGGCTCACACCTGTAATCTCAGCACTTTGGAAGGCTGATCACCTGAGGTCAGGAGTTTGAGACCAGCTTGGTCAACATGGCAAAACCTCACCTGTACTAAAAATACAAAAATTAGCCAAGTATGGTGGCAGGCACCTGTAATCTCAGCTACTTGGGAGGCTGAGGTGGGAGAATCTCTCTTTTTTTTTTAGAGACAGTCTCGCTATGTTGCCTAGGCTGGAGTGCAGTGGCTATTCACAGGTGCCATCCCACTACTGATCAGCATGGGAGTTTTGACCTGCTCCGTTTCCCACCTGGGCTGGTTCACCCCTCCTTAGGCAAACTCCCGCTCCCGGGAGATCACCATATTGATGCCGAACTTAGTGCGGACACTCGACTCGCATAGTGCACTACAGCCCAGAACTCCTGGGCTCAAGAGGGGAGAATCTCTTGAGTCCAGCAGTCGGAGGTTGCAGTGAGCCGAGATCATGCCACTGCATCTCTAGCCTGGGCAACAGTGCAAGACTCTGTCCCCCCCCCAAAAAAGAAATTGGCAGATTTTTTTCCCTCTTTTCTCTCTGCTGTCACTTTGCCATTCAAACCAAGTCCTTCTTGATTAGCTCAGCACTAAGTACTGGATCCCTCCTCAGCCATCCCTATGTGTAGTTCAGTGGCACTTGGGGTCAACTGCTTGTCTTACAGACTAGGAAACTAGATTACAAAGCACTGAAAGCAGAGGCTTTATCTGGTTGGTCATTTATCCTGCAAAGCCCCTTGCATACAGGTGATGCTCAATAAAAACTTGGTGAAAGAACATTTCAACATTTCATTTTCTGTGTTTCTTTCTTTCTTTTTTGAGACGGAGTTTCGCTCTTGTTACCCAGGCTGGAGTGTAATGGCACGATCTCGGCTCAAGGCAACCTCTGTCTCCTGGGTTCAGGCAATTCTCCTGCCTCAGCCTCCTGAGTAGCTGGGATTACAGGCATGCACCACCATGCCCAGCTAATTTTTTGTATTTTTAGTAGAGACAGGGTTTCACCATGTTGACCAGGATGGTCTCGATCTCTTGACCTCATGATCCACCCGCCTCGGCCTCCCAAAGTGCCGGGATTACAGGCTTGAGCCACCGTGCCCGGCTCATTTTCTGTGTTTCAATGGGCTTGTTTCCTCTGTACAATCAGATGCTTGGTTATTCTCATCTCAACGCTATTTTTTTGGCTTCCAGAAGACACATTAACACTAGGTGTGTTCTGTTCTATCCTTTAATTGGAAAGAGCTTTGATAACTGAAAAACAAGAATTATTTACCGAAGCCTCATCTTCTGCCACTCCCCCATACTCACCGGCCTCATACAGGAATTGAACTACTTAGCACTGCACAGCACACGACTTTCACGCCTCCGTTCCGCTGTACTTAGCCTCTGTACTTACGTGCCATTCCCTTTCCCTGAAATGCCCTTACTCTGGCTTCTCTGCCTGGCAAACTCCTACTCATCCCCCAAGACTCAGCTTAGACATCGCCGCATCACCTCTGTAAAGGCTCTTTTGCAATGGGCAGAGTAGCCATTCTTCTTCCATCTTTTTAGCTTTCTCAGCAAACTCCAAATAACAGTACTTATGGCATTATTTGTTTATTTTTCTCTGCTTCCCTAGACCGTAAATTCCTTAAGGACCAGGATTTCTGTTCTATATCCAGCACAGTGTTCAGCCTATATTAGGCACATAATTAAATAAATGAGTAAACAAACCCACCAATCATTCAACATTGCAGAGTTTGTACGGATTCTCAAATATTTCAAGACCTGGTCTTCTGTTTGGAGTGCTTCAGGCTGGAAACTCTCTTCCTCCCCCCAGCCCCCATCCATATCCAATTGCCTTGGTTTGGTAGAGGAGAAAAGAAAGTGATTAGACGGGGTAAGAATTTATTCCTTCAGGACTAAGCTGTTATTTACCCGCTCTGGTACCGAGAGGGTTACGGCGACCCAGGGGCGGAGCCGTGACGAGGCCACCTGCTGCGGGCGGTCTGGCGCATGCGCCCTGGGGCCTAGCTAGTCACTACCTGCCGGAGCCCGGCCCAGGAGGAGCGCTTGCGCTTTGGGCGTTTTCCGCCGGGGGAAGTCTCGCGGGGGCGGGGCGGGGCGGGGCCTCGTGGAGAAGTTCTCGCGGGACACCCACGGCGAGCGGAAGCGAGGCGGCTCTGCTGCTTCGGCGACCGGGCGGCGGCGGCGGCGGCGGCGGCGGCTGTGGCTGAGGCTGTGTCTGTGTCTGTTTCTGTGTCTGTGACCGTGACGGCGGCGGGAGCAAGCGCCGCCCTCGCGGAGCAGCCTCGGGGTCGGCGGCCGCTCTCAGCGTTGAGGTGGGTCAGGCCCGACGCGGAGCGGACTAGCTGCGCCACGGTGAGTGCGGGCGGCTGCGCTCGGCGCCGCTCCTGTGTCTCTTCCTCTCCGCTCTGCGACGGGAGTGGGCCCTGGGGGAACCGGGACCCCGGCCCTTGGGGTCGGGTCGGGGCGGCGAAGCTCGGGACGCGGAGTGGAATGCCCAAGGCTCTGGACTCTGCGTTTCCCCTTTTGGGGCGCTTCCTTCCTGGGGAACGTCCTCCTCCGGCTCTCGGCTGTCTGTGCAGTGTCCGGGAGCCCGGGGGTAGAAGTCGGGGCTCCCTCGTGAAGTCCCCTGCCTTCGTCGGAAGGGTTTGCACGAAAGGGGCCTGGGAAGCCCGGAAGGGCAAAACCCCGACTGAGTCAGTCCGCCCGATCCCGGCGGCGGGGGACTTGGTGTGGGCTGCAGCTGTGGTGATTGATGCGCCTCCGACCTGCATGACAACCACGTCACCATCTCTTGGCGTCTTTGGGCTTAATTTTGTGCGGGAATCCACGGTGGGGTAGAACGTTCATCTCCCCGGGGGAGATGTCTTTATTCTGAGACTTAAAAAAAAATTATTTGAAAAATTAAGCAGCAGCAGGTTGGACTGCACCGAGGAAACATTGCGGCGAGAGCGGGCGCTGGTAATTTTCATTTGCAGCGCGCCCTCTCTGTGATTGTAAACCACATATGAGTTATGGCTTGTTTGGAAAGTTTTTCAAGCCTGGCTTCAAAGGCTATGAAAGTGCAGTTTGCAGAGGACTGAAGTGCATTTGAGGTGTGTCTCTTCTTGATGCTGTTGACTTTCAGAAATGTCAGACACATGAGAGAAATCAGCATTAGTCCCTGGCTTTCTTAACCCCTCTTTCACTCAGTACTTCTCCAGTTATTTCCTTACCTCTCTATCTACTTCTGTCCATTCCACTAGGGACAAGAAGTGCTTGTGTAATGCAAGTCATTTGCCCCTTCCTTCCCCCACCCCCCTCTTTTTTTTTTCTAATCTACTTCCCCTTCCTCCTTGGTAGTCCCCACTCTGGCGTAATTTTTCGAGGTTTCTTCCCTTTCGCACTGTTAGTTTTCTCTGATTTCAAGATTCCGTCCTTTTTCTCGGGAAGAGATCCTCTTTCCTGCTTTGGTGCCTTTACTTTTGCGCTTTCCCCTGCGTTCGCTAGTCAGCCAGAAGGGTTGCTAGAGAGCCATTGGAGGCTGAGGTTCCCCCGCTGAGAAGGGGGTGGGGGGCTCAAAAGATTGAATTCAGCCGGGTGCGGTGGCTCCCGCCTGTAATCCCAGCACTTTGTCAAGAGATCCAGACCATCCTGGCCAACATGGTGAAATCCCGCCTGTACTAAAAATAAAAAAATTACCTGGGTGTGGTGGCGCGCGCCTGTAGTCCCAGCTACTCGAGGCTGAGGCAGAAAAATCGCTTCAACCCGGGAGACGGAGATTGCAGTGAGCTCAGATCGCACCACTGCACTTCAGCCTGGCGACAGAGCGAGACTCCGTCTCAAAAAAAAGATTGAATTAATCCCTAAGAATTCAGTCCTGCCACTAGGTTACAAGTGTGGTTTGTTTGTTGTTTTGTGTTTTAGTTTTTTAAGATTATGCTTTTGTACCTATTTATGCTTTCTTCCAGTATGTCTTTATAATAGTAAGGAATATTGGGTCAGCTCAGGGCTTATGTGACTTTTTGACTTTTAGTGGGGGGTGTTAATGTTAAAAAGTGAAGGTCAACTATAAGTCTATATTAGGTTAAAATAGTCTGAAAAATGTAAGAGGCTAGAACTGATTTAGACCATCGAATTAGTTGAAGCCTGCGCGTTGTAGTAGTACTAATTTATTCTTTGTTAGGCTTTTAGTTAAAAATCAGGGATCTTTTTTCTGCATCTATTATAACTGGCCTTCGTTGTTGTTTTTGACAAAGAAATCTCTATTTGCTCCTTCCCAAGTTCAAAATGTTCCCAATCTCAAGATTTAAAAGAGTTAATTCTTATGATCAGCTATCTCCTAGTATGTATGTATGTATGTATGTATTTATTTATTTATCTATCTGAGACGAGTCTCACTCTTGCACAGGCTGGAGTGAGTGGTGCTGAGGATCTCGGTTCACTGCAGCCTCCACCTCCTGGGTTCAAGCACTCTTGTGCCTCACCTTCCCAAGTAGCTAGGATTACAGGCTCTCACCACCACACCTGGCTAATTTTTGTATTTGGTGGAGACGGGGTTTCACCATGTTGGCCGCGCTGGTCTCGAACTCCTAACCTCAAGTGATCTGCCTGCCTCAGCCTCCCTAAGTACTGAAATTACAGGTGTGAGCTCCTGTGCGGAGCCTAAACTCAGACATTTAAATGTTTGAGGCACTTAACTTGTCAGCAAGTTATTCCGATTTGAGAGGTTTGCTGGGTTTTAAGTACTACCAGTTGCTGGTACTTAGAGATTCTTTTCAGTAATTCCTGTTATGTTGCATATTGTGCATTGGAGTTCTAATTGTTGCATAGAACAGAAGAGCAAAGGATTTTGGAGAAAGGAAGTAATACAGAATAGAGTCACCATGCTCTCCTGAGAGAAATTAATTCTTAACTGCTTAATTCAGAGGAAGTCTCCGCCATTACCAAGTGGCTTTTGAGAGTGTATTTTTGTGTGTGTGTCAAAGTTGCCTTTTTCCCAGTTGTGCCAAGTGAATATACGTTATTTTCATTTCATGCAAGGACGTTGTAGTGCATTATCTGGAATGCAAATTTTAAAATCTGGTTAAGGCATCCTTATGGTACAGCAGTGATTGAAAATTCAGTATGCATAAAAATCACTGGGGGATCTTTTTAAAATTAGGTTCTGGTAGAACTCCAGGATGTTTCCCTTAGTGAATCAGTCTCTGAATGGAGGGATTTTGATACAGATGGTCTAAGGATCAAAACTGTTGTTAACAAATGCAGCCATAAATAATAAGACTGCTGTGTAGCTTTAAATTATTAAACTTAAAATTACATTTTTTGTGTATACACAAAGTCAGTATTTAGAATAGCCTAATGGAATAAGTGACTATAGGCATGATTCGTTTTTTGAGATGGAGTTTCTCGCTCTTGTAGTCCAGGCTGGAGTGCACTGGTGTGATCTCAGCTCACTGCAACTGACTCCTGGGTTCAAGCCATTCTCCTGTCTCAGGCTCCTGAGTAACTGGGATTACAGGCACCTGTCACCATGGCTGGCTAATTTTTTGTATTTTTAGTGGAGATGGGGTTTTGCCATGTTGGGCAGGCTGGTCTCAAACTTCTGACCTCAGGTGATCTGCTTGTCTTGAAGTGCTGGGATTATAGGCATGAGCCATTGCGCCTCTCCGATTTGTTTTTACATGTGAAAATTTTTTAGCATTCTTAGTACTGTGACGGGGAGTGAATTAACTGGAAGTTTATACTTAATAGGATCATTAATTGCCTACCAGAGAATTTTTCTGAGTCTGTAGACTCAGACTAGACTTTAGATTTTTTAACTCGTGAAGGCAACAGCACTCAGTAAAAACTGTACTTACACATACAACTGTTTTGTTTTTCACTCTTAGTACAATTGTAAATTATAGGAGAGATTTATCACTTGATTATAAAATGGTCTTTGTCTTAGGCGATTTTGCTCAACTGTAGGCTAATGTGTTTGGAGCACATTTAGGGTAAGGTAGGGTAGGCTGAGCTATGGTGTTTGGTAGGTTAGGTGTATTAAAATGCATTTTCACTGGGCAAGGTGCCTCACGCCCATAATCCCAGCACTTTGGGAGGCCGAGGCGGGTGGATCACGATGTCAAGAGATCGAGACCATCCTGGTCAACATGGTGAAACCCCGTCTCTACTAAAAATACAAAAAATTAGCTGGGCATGGTGGCGGGTGCCTGTAATCCCAGCTACTCAGGAGGCTGAGGCAGGAGAATTGCTTGAACCCAGGAGGCGGAGGTTACAGTGAGCCGAGATCGTGCCATTGCACTCCTGCCTGGGTAATGGGTGAAACTCCATCTCAAAAAAAAAAAAAAAAAAATTAGCTGGGCTTGGTGGTGTGTACCTGTAATCCCAGCTACTTGAAAGGCAGCGGTTGCAGTGAGCTGAGATCTTGCCATTGAACTCCAATTTAGGCAACAAGAGCAAAACTTCGTCTTTAGGATCACCAGATCAAGAGATCAAGACCATCCTGATCAACATGGTGAAACCCCGTCTCTACTAAAAATACAAAAAATTAGCTGGGCATGGTGGCGCGTGCCTGTAATCCCAGTTACTCAGGAGGCTGAGGCAGGAGAATTGCCTGAACCCAGGAGGCGGAGGTTGTGGTGAGCCGATATCGCGCCATTGCACTCCAGCCTGGGTAACAAGAGCGAAACTCGTCTCAAAAAAAAAAAAAAAATACATTTTTGATTTAACGATATTTTCACCTTATGATTGCTTCTTCAAGATACCTGCCTATGCAGATGGAAGCTCCAGATTTACTCTTAGAACATGTAGGCTAGTATTTGAAAAGAGAGTGAAAATGCTAGTTAAGATCTCTGGCTTATACTAGATTATAATTAAAAAAATCGTCACAGCCCACACTATAGCAGATAATTAGCTCAGTCTTTTGGAGACAGCCAGAGACTTCTACCAAGCAGTTTCTCTTTTTAATTCTCAAAATGACTTTATAAGGTAGTTGGTGTTATCATTCCCATTTTCCAGTTGAGGGATACTAGGGATTACAGAATGTAAGTTATTTCTCCTTGTTAGTAAGTGGAAAAGTGACATTTGAATCCGGGTCTAACTCCAGGAAGACAGTAAGCTTTTTGGTTTGTGTTCTGACTACAAAAGTAATACGTGTCTGCTGTAAAAATAATGAAAATACAATTGAGGTGTATCATGCAGAAAGTAAAAGTGTTCTGTGATCTTGCTAGCAGAGATAACCATTGTTAGCTTTTTTTTGGAACTAGGAAAAAATAATTTTTATTATTTAAAACTTAATTTATTGGCTGGGCACAGTGGCTCACGCCTGTAATCCCAGCACTTTGGGAGGCCGAGGCGGGCAGATCATGAGGTCAAGAGATAGAGACCATCCTGGACAACATGGTGAAACCCTGTCTTTACTAAAAATACAAAAAAATTAGCTGGGTGTGGTGGCGCATGCCTATAGTCCCAGCTACTCACTCCGGAGGCTGAGGCAGAATTGCTTGAACCCGGGAGGCGGAGGTTGCAGTGAGCCAGGGTCGCGCCACTGCACTCCAGCCTGGCGCCCGGTTACGGAGTTAAACTCTGTCTCAAAAAAAAAAAACAAAAAACTTAATTTATCTTTTTCATGTTTAAAAAAATGGCTAAAGACCTGACTTTCAATGTCTTCTTTTTCTATATCTTTTATTGCTTCTGCCTCTGTTAATTCATGAACTCTGTTGTTTTCTTCTACAGAGAGTAACTCCTTGGCATGCACATTTTCATCTTCATTTTCACCAAATTCTTCAGGGTCTTTTAGTTCATCATTTCCATCTTGCTCATGTGCCTCTTGAGTCTCCAATTCACTGTCCTTGATAAAAGCATCATCTTCCACAGAAGCATCTCCACTCAGCTCATTTGCTGCTTCTTGTTTTTTACCTTTGCCTTTAATTGGTTTCTTGTTAGGAGTGTTAGTTGAAACAGTTAATTCAATATTATCTGGATCGCCTCCTTCCTCTTCAATAATAGCCTGCTTGAGTTGGGAGATGGGTGATGTCTCAGTTCCACTGCTTCAGCTCAGACTTCAGATCGATGACCCGCAAATCAGTGATCCTTTTTTTTTTTTTGAGACGGCGTTTTATTCTTGTCCCCCACGCTGTAGTGCAATGGTGTGATCTCGGCTCACTGCAACCTCCATCTCCCGGGTTCAAGGGATTCTTTTCCCTCAGCCTACCGGGTAGCTGGGACTATAGGTGGCCACCACCACGCCCAGCTAATTTTTTGTATTTTTAGTAGAGACAGGGTTTCACCGTGTTAGCCAGGATAGTCTCAATCTCCTGATCTCGCGATCCGCCCCCCTCAGCCTCCCAAAGTGCTGGGATTATGGGGTGATCTGTGATTTTTTTTTTTTTTTTTTTTTTGAGACGGAGTTTCGCTGTTGTTACCCAGGCTGGAGTGCAATGGCGCGAACTCGGCTCACTGCAACCTCCGCCTCCTGGGTTCAGGCAATTCTCCTGCCTCAGCCTCCTGAGTAGCTGGGATTACAGGCACACGCCAGCATGCCCAGCTAACTTTTTGTATTTTTAGTAGAGATGGGGGTTTCACCATGTTGACCAGGATGGTCTCGATCTCTTGACCTCGTGATCCACCTGCCTCGGCCTCCCAAAGTGCTGGGATTACAGGCTTGAGCCACCGCGCTTGGAGATCTGTGATCTTTTTACCTTCCTCCTGACCCGAGGCCGCCATCACAGGTAGCGGCAGCCATCTTAGAAGAGCAGCGAGCAGCCGAGGCGGTGAGTAGGTTAAGCTTTTTTTATTGAGATGGAGTTTTGCTCTTGTTGCCCAGGCTGGAGTGCAGTGGCGCAATCTCCGCTCACAGCAACCTCTGCCTTCCGTATGCAAGCGATTTGGGATTACAGACATGTGCCACCACGCCCGGATAAATTTTTGTATTTTTATTAGAGACGGGTTTCACCGTGTTAGTCGGTATAGTCTCGATCTCCTGACCTTGCCATCCGCCCGCCTCGGCCTCCCAAAGTGCTGAGATTACAGGCGTGAGCCACCATACCCAGCCAGATCAGTGATCTCTTTACCTTCCACCTGACCCGAGGTGGCCATCACACTGGTAGCGGCGGCTGCCATCAACCAGTAGCGGCGGCCATCTTAGAAGAGCAGCGCGCCGCTGAGGCAGTGAGTTGACTCAGCCTTTTTTTTTTTTTTTTTGAGATGGCGTTTCGCTCTTGTCCCCAGGCTGGAGTGCAATGGCGCGATCTTGGCTCACCGCAACCTCCGCCTCCCGGGTTCAAGTGATTCTCCTGTCTCAGCCTCCCGAGTAGCTGGAATTACAGGCATGCACAACCATGCCTGGCTAATTTTTTTGTATTTTTAGCAGAGACGGGGTTTCACCGTGTTAGCCAGGATAGTCTTGATCTCCTGACCTTGCGATCTACCCGCCTTGGCCTCGCAAAATGCTGGGATTACAGGCGTGAGCCACCGCGCTCGGCCGGATCGGTGATCTTTTTACCTTGCGCTTGTCCTGAGGTGGGCATCACACCGGTAGCGGAGGCCATCTTAGAAGAGCAGCGCGCTGCGGAGGGAGTGGGCTCAGCTTTTTTTTTTTTTTTCCCCTCTTTTTGAGATGGTGTTTGTTCACTCTCGTTGCCCACGCTGCAGTGCAGTGGCGTGATCTTAGCTCACCCCAACCTCTGCCTCCCGAGTTCAAGCGATTCTCCTGCCTCATCCTCCCAAGTAGTTGGGATTATAGGCATGCACCACCACGCCCAGCTAATTTTTTGTATTTTTAGTAGCGACAGGGTTTCACCGTGTTAGGGTGGTCTCGATCTTCTGACCTCGTGATCCGCCCGCCTTGGACTCTCAAAGTTCTGGGAATACAGGGGTGAGCCACCGCGCCCGGCCATATAGGTGATCTTTTTACCTTTTGCCTGACCCAAGGCGGCAGTCACACCGGTAGCAGCAGCCATTTTAGAAGAGCAGCGCACTGCCGAGGCAGCGGGTGGGCTCAGATTTTTTTTTTTTTTTTTTTTAAAGATGGGTTTCACCACTTTGGCCAGGCTGGTCTCAAACTCCTGACCTTAAGTGATAACGGCCTCCCAAAGTGCTGGGATTATAGGCGTGAACCACCGCACCTGGCTTCATTCCCCCACCCCCACCTCTCCACCCCCCACACGGAGTTAACTCTTGTTGCCCAGGCTGGAGTGCAGTGGTGTGATCTTGGCTCACCGCAACCACCGCCTTCTGGGTTCAAGCGATTCTCCTGCCTCAGCCTCTTAAGTAGCTGAGATTACAGGCATGCGCCACCACGCTGGCTAATTTTCTGTTTTTATTAGAGAGGGGTTTTCTCCATGTTGGTTAGCCTTTTTTCGGACTCCTGACCTCGCGTGATCCACCCACCTTGGACTCCCAAAGTGCTAGCATTACAGGCTTGAGCCACAGCGCCCGGCTGCTTTGCTGTTTTTTTTTTTTTTTTTTTAAAGCACATACTGATGTATTATTTTGCTGTAGAGAAATACAATAAACTGTAATTTTTCTGTTAAAAATTTGCGGCCGGGTGTGGTGGCTCAGGCCTATAATCCCAGCACTTTGGGAGGCCAAGGCAGGTGGATCACCTGAAGTCAGGATTTTGAGACCAGCCTGGCCAACATGGTGAAACCTCTTACTCTGCTTAAAATACAAAAATTAGCCAGGGTTGGTGGTGGGCACCTGTAATCCCAGCTACTTGGGAGGCTGAAGCAGGAAAATGGCTTGAACCTGGGAAGTGGAAGTTGCAGTGAGCAGAGATCACACCAGTGTATTCTAGCCTGGGATACGGAGCAGGCCTCCATCTCAAAAAAACAAAACAAAACAAAAATTTAATAACATATCCTGGTATTTATGTAGATACTCCATACACATGCTCATGGATATTGATCGGGGTGTGTGTGTAAATATGTTTTGCCTCATTGTTTCAGTGAGATAAATCTGGGAAGTGAAATTGCTTGGTCAAGAGTATGTATTGGTTGTGCGCAATGGCTCATGCCTGTAACCCCAGAACTTTGGGAGACCGAGGTGGGCGGATCATTTGAGGTCAGGAGTTGGAGACCAGACTGGCCAACATGGTGAAACCCCATCTCTATTTGAAAATACAAACATTAAAAACAACAAAAAATGAAAATACAAAAATTAGCTGGTGATGACCCGACTGTAATCCCACCTCCTTGGGAGGCTGAGGCAGGAGAATCACTTGAACCTGGGAGGCAGAGGTTGCAGTGAGCCAAGATCACACCATTGCACTCCAGCCTGGGCAACAAGAGCAAAATTCTGTCTCAAAAAAAAGAAAAGAAAAAAGAAAAACCAGAGCTTGTTTCAAAGCTTTGCCCAAAATTGTAGCTGTAAGTGTGAAGGGCCTGCTTTTAGAGATTGTGAAGATTCAACACTAAGTTATACTGGGCTGGTGTCATGTATTTTCTGTGAATTTTGGGAAGAAGAGAGTTAAATGGAAGAAAGAAAAAAATCTTACAAATACCTTTAGGATAGTTTTTTGGATACAGTTCATAGTGTTTGAAATAAATAAAGCTATGCTTAAAATTCACTGCTTGGGATGGGCTGGTAACAGTTTTGAGGTTATTCTTAGGCTTCAGTGTTTAGTACACTATACCCCATTTTCTTGGGAAGTGAACAGCAACATTTACTCAGTTAAAATCACTATACATTGTGTCTGCTTTCACATTTCTTCCTTTTAGTAATAGTGTTGTGTGTTAGATTTTTTCTTCTGCCTTTACTGAAACACACCTTTTTGAATTCCTTTAGTAAATACGCTCTTTTGTGCGGATAACCTAATAAACTTTTCTCTTAGAGTTTTCTGTTTTTTTACTCAGCACAGCCATGGAAGCAGGGATTTAATTTTCTGTCAAACTCTGCATCTCACAAAGCAATAGTTACTCGAAACACGATTTTTAAGAAGGTTATTCTTGCCGGGCACGGTGGCTCAAGCCTGTAATCCCAGCACTTTGGGAGGCCAAGGCGGGTGGATCGTGAGGTCAAGAGATCGAGACTATCCTGGTCAACATGGTGAAACCCCGTCTCTACTAAAAATACAAAAAATTAGCTGGGCATGGTGGCGTGTGCCTGTAATCCCAGCTACTCAGGAGGCTGAGGCGGGAGAATTGCTTGAACCCAGGAGGTGGAGGTTGCAGTGAGCCGAGATCGTGCCATTGCACTACAGGCTGGGTAACAAGAACAAAACTCCGTCCCCCCCCCAAAAAAATAAGGTTATTCTTTTTAAGCTTTCTCTCAGCAGATGAGCTGAGTAGCAGCAGGAAAGAAGGTGTTGAGAACTGTCTTGGTTTTTGTGCTATTGCTGTTAACAATGCAGCTGTCTTAAATCTGGAATGACATAGAAACTTATGGCTGGTCTTACTACATAGCACCTTGATAGTGACAGGGCTTTTGGGTTTCTATCCGATTTCTGTTTTTCAAAAATAAAACTCCTTATTATTTTTATATTATTTCAAATATTCTTTAGCTTCTATCACTAACACATAGTTTCAGCAATAGAGACCAGTTAAATAAATAGGCTGAGGAAAGTATCGATAGCATGTAGCAGAGAGTTTGGAGCATTCGTTAAAAGTAAAAATAGGGCTGGGCGGCCGGGCACAGTGGCTCACGCCTGTAATCCCAGCACTTAGGGAGGCCAAGGCAGGAGGATCACAAGGTCAAGAGATTGAGACCATCCTAACCAAAAGGGTGAAACTGTGTCTCTGGCGGGGGGGGGGAAACAGGGCTTGGCATGGTGGCTTACTCTCTCAGTTGTAATGCCAGCATTTTAGGAGGCTGAGGCAGGAGGACTGCGTGAGGCCAGGAGTTTGAGACCAGCCTTGGTCTTTTACAGATGAGAAAAGCTCCGTTTGCCCAGAATTGTAGCTGTTAGTGTGAGGGGCCTGCCTCTAGAGACCATGCAGATTCAACACTAACTGTACTGGACGGGGTCTCACATAATGAGACCCTTCTGTACAAAAAATACAAAAAGTAGCCAGGCATAGTGGCTCACGCTTGTAGTTCCAGCTACTTGGGAAGCTGAGGTATGAAGATTGCTTGAGCCAAGGAGGTCAAAGGTGCAGTAAGCCATGACCATGCCACCGTACTTGTGCCTGGGCAGCAGCGCAAGACCCTGTCAAAAAAAAAAGAGCGAGAGAAAAGAAAAAGTGTAAGTAGATACACAGGGGAATAAAAACAACACTAAGCAGTTGCTAATGCTGGGGAAAATTGAAGGACTGTACAAAAAAGTATGATTGGGCTGGGCACAGTGGCTCCTGCTTACAATCCCAGCACTTTGGGAGGCCAAGGAGGGCAAATCACTTGAGGCCAGGAGTTCAAGACCACCCTGGCCAACATGGTGAAACTCCATCTCTACTAAAAATATAAAAAGCAGCCAGTCATGTTGGCATGTGCCTGTAGTCCCAGCTACAGGCCGAGGTAGGAGGATCACTTGAACCTGGGAGGTGTAGGTTGCAATAAGCCAAGATCGCACCACTGCACTCCAGCCTGGGCAATAGAGACTCTATCTCAAAAAAGTAAAAGTATGATTGGTTGTAGTGCATTACTTAAATTATCATTGAATAGTATTTTATAATAATACCACTGATTAAACCAGAATATGTGATATTACTGGGATAAGGCAGGGGAAAACTGGCTGGTGGAGCAGCTACATCTTCACCTTTCAGGCAATAGATAATGGCTGGAATAAACTAAGAAAGCAGTGAAAGCACAAACTTTAGAAATACTCTATCAGGGCTGGGCGGGCGCGGTGGCTCATGGCTATAATCCCATCACTTTGGGAGGCCGAGGCAGGTGGATCACGAGGTCAAGAGATTGAGACCATCCTGGTCAACAAGGTGAAACCCCATCTACTAAAAATACAAAAATTAGCTGGGCATGGTGGCGTGTGCCTGTAATCCCAGCTACTCGGGAGGCTGAGGCAGGAGAATTGCTTGAACCCAGGAGGCGGAGGTTGCGGTGAGCTGGGATCACGCCATTGCACTCTAGCCTGGGTAACAAGAGCGGAACTCCGTCTCAAAATAAAAAATAAAAATAAAAAAAGGCCGGGCACGGTGGATCACAAGGTCAAGAGATTGAGACCATCCTTGTCAACATGGTGAAACCCCATCTCTACTAAAAATACAAAAATTAGCTGGGCATGGTGGCGGGTGCCTGTAATCCCAGCTACTCAGGAGGCTGAGGCAGGAGAATTGCCTGAACCCAGGAGGCGGAGGTTGCAGTGAGCCGAGATCGTGCCATTGCACTCCAGCCTGGGTAACAAGAGCAAAACTCTGTCTCAAAAAAAAAAAAGAAATACTCTATCCGTTTTGTACATTGACCACAAAATTAAAAAAAAAAAGAAAAAAAAAGAAATGCTCTAGGTAAACACAAAGAGAAAGCAAAAAACAAAATTGAGAGTGATTGCCTATGGGTGTTGTTCGGGAGCATTTCTCATAAGCCTTTTAATACTCTGACTTTTAAAATTATGTATATGGATTAGTTTGATCAAAATAACTACACAGAGTGTAAGTGAAGGGCATTTAAGGATACACAAAAATACTCTCAGATCAACCTCTGTATTTTTTAATATTTGCTGGGACTCTTTCTTTACTTTCCCCTGTTATAGCCAGCACCACATGGAATATCTTGGGTACAGCCTGAAGGAATAAACATTGTTTGGTTTATTAGTTACCTGCAGCAGAATGTTTGGCTTTCAGAATTTGACTGAAGGACTCATTATCAGAGGATTTATTTTCTTTTTTATAGTACTTATCTTGGTCTAATCTTAATATTCCCCACTGGTTTGTTGCTTGGTCCATTTGCAGCTATGCTTGATTAGTGCCCCAATTGTTAACTTTAGAACAAAAGAATAATAATCACTTATGCCCCTCAAATGAGCTGCTAGGTTGTAATTATCTAAGAAAGGTGTCACTATAAATAACCTGTCCCAGTTCTGCTGTTTTCTGCTTTTGTTTAGCAAGTATGAAAACAGTGACCGAGCTAACCAGACGGGTATTTTATTTTTCTTTAGTTATTCAAAGATCTAGGTTGTGTCCTATATTCATGGCTGGAGACGCTTCGCTACACCAGTTATTGTACTGCTGCCAGTTCCTCATTGCCTGATACACTTTCTCAGGGTTCTCTCAGAATCTTTTTTACCTGCAAAATGCAGTTTACATCAGTTTTATATGCTCTTCTTGCTCTAAGAAGCTGTGCTCAGGGTGACTGAGAGAGACTTCAGTTTGACTTTCTTCGGGCAACATCTCCCTGCACTTTGTTTCCCAAAACAAGATACTTGGCAGCTCAGATTCTGAAAAACAGATTCCTTTCAAGTGTAGATTAGGACTTCAGCTCTGCTCCTTAGGCTAGTAAGAAATAATATGGAGCTGTTTCTGGAGTGCTGAGCCTTGGTCATTTATTTCAAGGCCTGGTGGGGACCCCAGAGTCTTGGGGGTCTCCAGGGGAAAGGGAGCCTTATGCAAGAGCGACGTTCCTACCATTTGCACCGGCACACTGCTCGGAGCTGTGGTCTTTCTCTCATTACCTGAGCTTGCCTGTCACATCGGGGAAGTGCTGGGGGAAAGCTGCTGGTGCTCCTAGCAGTAAATGGATTGAAAAAGCAGTTCCTACGTTTACTTTCTTCTGCTCTCCTGGGAGCAGACCATGGTTTAGTTTCGAGAAGAGTGCAGCAGCTCGAGACCAGAGTCTTGCTTTATTTACTTGCTTTTGACTGTGGAATATGGGAGCCAGCATTCTCAGAAGACCAGAAAGGATGGCAGAGGGAAGGGAGGGAGACAGGCCTGTTTAACCGAGGAGAAGACAGGTACCATCCCCAGGGTGAGGCCTTCCTTTCAGTGGACCGTATTTGGTGCTGGAGAAGAGCCTGTGAGGAGTGAAGGAGAAAAGGCGGAGACTGAACGGGACTCCAGCCGGTTCCTGCACGCAGCTCACACCCAGCGGGAAGGAAGAGGAAGTATGTTCAGGAATAGCTCAGGCAGCTGCGCCATTGGCCAGTAGGCCTGTCAGTCGCCTGGGGGCTGAGGCTGAAAAGAGGAAGAAGTGGAGGGGGCTGTTGCCTGGAAGGGAGGGAGGAGGGCTGAGCCAGGCCGAGTCAGGGGGCGTGGGGGCTGGGACCGCAGGCCAATTGGCAGGGCGGGGTTGCCTTCAATCCTGGTCACTTCTCTTAATCGTCCCCCTTCTGCTTCAGGGTGGCATTGTGTGTCCCAGAGTGCCGGAGAGAGTCCCAGAAGAGAGGCGACGCTAAGCCCAGAGTGCTGGGTTGCTTCAGCAGGGAAGACTCCCCCGTTTCAGGCTGCTGAGCACTGAGCAGCGCTCAGAATGGAAGCCATCGCCAAATATGACTTCAAAGCTACTGCAGACGACGAGCTGAGCTTCAAAAGGGGGGACATCCTCAAGGTAAGTGCTGATGCCGAGCACAATGCTGAGATCGCTCTCCTTATGCTCATCCACCTTCTTTCGCCCTGAATGTACACAAAGAAGCTTTGTTTTTCATTGTACACTTTTAACATTTACCATCATATTTGATCTGGAGAGCTTGAGATACATGCTGAGTAGGATACTAAATATGACTTAAGTGAGTTGGTGTGATGTGTGGTCTTTAACTACCTTTGTGTGAATACTTCAAGTATTTGTCTATTGATACTGGTAGTATTTCAAGTAAAGTCAAAGTTTAATGTGATTGTGGAAAGGAAGTATATGAGTAGATTGGTCTGCCCTGTTGAGTTTTATTAGCATTTTTTTAAAAAGACCTAGACTTAAAGTATTTATGTAAAAGCTTTCATTCAGTTAGTCTTATTTTACATAGCCAAAAGAGTTTGCATTCTGGATATGATTTTGGTAGGTTAGCGATTTTCCCAGTTTAGAGAGATTGTTAGAAGTACATACCAAAACTCATTAAAGAACCTCAGTGTATTTTTATTATTTGTGAAAAAAACAAATGGAGTTCTCAATAATAAGGTGCAACTTGCTATTGTACAAGTCAGATTTTGACTTTCTTAAGAGAAACTTGAGGAGCAGTTACCCTGTATTAAACTTTAATTGCACGAAAAGAAACCTGCTGACAGTTTAAAAATCAGCTTCTATACAGTGCACAGCTTATTTTGAGCCCCACTATTTATGTGAGGATTCGCTCTCCCCCAGCACATGTTAATTATGTTGTTTACCCAATTGACTGGAGCAGTTTGCCCTTTTGGATGTGTAATTTATTTTAATAAGGATGAGTGTTATCAAAGAGCATCTTAACTTTAAAAGAGGGAAGCCTGGAGTTTAATGTTTGTATGTTCCCTGTGTCTTAAGTTTTGACATTTTTCCTTCTGAGCCTTAGACTTTTTGTTGGAATTTGCCACTCATTTGTTTTCTACTCCTGAATGAAATTCTTAGCATTTTATAAAGAGAAAGAAAGTGAAGATGTAGAAACATGGTTCTTTTAAAAGGACTTGAGGTTTTTTTACTTTTAAGTTATGTGGACATACTGATAGTCACTATTTTGCCCTCATTGCCCAAGGTGTCATAGAGTTCTACTCTGAAGGTTAACTGCCCAGTAATTTCTTTTTTTTTTTTTTTTTTGCCCGGTAATTTCTTAATGTTAGAAATGTAGGTTGAGTCTCATAGAAGATGATGCTACAGAGCCCTTTAAAGAGAAGAAAACTTTGTGTCTGTGTATTCATTTTAAAGCTGGGTTTGTGACAGCACACTTTTCCCAGGTGTTCTCAAAGTCAACACTAAATTGTCAGAAAGCAGATGGAACCAGCTGTAGATTTCTGCTTTCTTGGACAGCTAGAAATCAGGGCAAAGTTAACTTAGACTACAAAATTGCTCAGTTTCAGTGGTGTATGGGAGAGGTAATTTGATGTTTCTGTAGGTGATTACTAGTTCCTGCAGATAATCCACTTGTGATGGTAGAAGATGGGCTACTCAAATGCCCACATTTATAGCCTGTACAAAAGCCCTTTTGGGCTAGTATTTTGTTTTTTGTTTTTGATACATTCTAGAGCCAGCTTCTTCATAAGTTTACCTTAGAAACTTGAACCTGAGGGCGGCAGTTTCTGTTTTTCTCAAAATCTGTCCCATTGCATGTTAAGCACTGAAGCAACAAATTAAAACTAGGGGCATGCACATGCAGTCTCTAAGAATTTTTAAACAAGAACTTTCCCTGATTTCTGTCTTTGGAATTTGTCCTAGACCTAGATCATGAACAGTTTATAAATTCTTGTAACTTAAATTAGTAAACTCTGCCACAAGTGTAAAAACCATCTCTCCCATGCTATTATTAGGGAAGAAGATATTGTTTAACATTCCCTCAGAAATGTTTAATATGGAGGAGAAAGTGAATTAGAATACTCACATTTACTTTCAGATTTTCTTTGAGGGGAGAGAAAAATACGTATATGTGGTTCTTTTCAATTTGGTAGATAACTGAGATATGAAGTCATAATGCCATTACTGCTTTTGAACGGTGGCCATTAGCTGTTTGTTAGTAACGTTGTGGCTTTACTCCAAAAGAAAAAAAAGAGTGACAATACAGTAGTTGCCCTTTGTCTCATAACGGTGTGAAATGGCTGGGTGAAGAGGAGGGACATACATTCTTAAAAGCTGTTAGTTAAAAAAATGGGGTTTTCCTCATTTGATTTTTCAGGGAGTAAACTGGCTTCATTTGAATAGCTTTAATTTGTTAAGTCTTGAGGGTATTAGTTGTAAGCGAAAACAGTTTTAAAAGTTGCTGGAATAGCATTGACAATTTGATTGAAATAGGCACATATATGTGCTCTCCTGATAAAGGAGATGTGCATATGGTTATTGAGTAAGTTTCATTTCAAGTTAATGAAATAGGGACTTAACCTTCACCTTCTGACTATAGTTCAGAAGGATTACATCTTCTCCTGTCTTGGAGTTCCTGATTAACTTTTAGTTAAAAATGGTGACTCCTCTCCTCCAGCAGACCCCTTCCCTACTTTCTGTATACACATTGACCTGTTACTGTCCTGAGAAAAGGGGGAAAAAATAAAGCATTTTATTGGAAGCCTAAAATGGAGTTGAATGCTTCAATATATCTGCCTTTGTTTCTCTCTCTCATAAAAGCTTATGTTCTTCTTGGGTGGGGGAGGGAGAGGACACTGGGATGTAAAATAGGAGGACTTGCTCTTTCACTGCAGGTTTCAGGCCTAGTGTGGTTGGAATAAATCAGAATTCCCCCACCATGGTAGGGCAGGCTTGAAATAATCCCAGAGGTTCTCCACTGACAAGACCCCTAAATAGTCTACACTAGAGCACGTAAAATTGGATGAGCTTACCTAGGAGTGTCAGCTGCCATTTAGGGGCTTATGTATATGTACTTCAAATTGTGCTGCATAGGAATTAAGAGACCATTTTGAGCTCTCAGATCTGTACTCATTCCATTCTAGAGCAAGCTACTTGCTTTCTTCAGCTCTAGTGAAGAGCCAGCCCTGGATCATCTAGGTGTGTTCTACCCTCTCTGGTATGAACTACCTTTACCAGTTTCTTTTTTTTTTTTTGAGACAGAGTCTTGCGGTGTTGCCAGGTGCCAGGCTGGAGTGCAATGGTGCGATCTCGGCCCACTGCAACCTCTGCCTCCCGGGTTCAAGCAATTCTCCTGCCTCAGCCTCCTGAGTAGCTGGGACTACAGGTGTGTGCCCCCACGCCCAGCTAATTTTTGTATTTTTAGTAAAGACAGGGTTGTGCTATGTTGACCTCATGATCCGCCCACCTCAGCCCCCAAAGTGTTAGGATTACAGGCGTGAGCCACCGTGCCCAGCCACCAGTTTCTTAAACTACTTTAAAAACAGGTCTTGAGTTCACATTCAGATCTTCAAAGCATCCTCTGTCTCAACACTGCCTGGCCTATTTCATTGTCACACTCACTGAGCATCTCTTGAGCCGGGTCCTGGGGTAAGTTGCTTTGAGAGTTGAGAGAAAAATATAAGATGTACAAGTAAGAAAATTGAGATTAAGGCCGGGTGCGGTGGCTCACGTCTGTAATCCCAGTACTTTGGGAGGCTGAGGCGGGCGGATCTGGAGGTCAGGAGACTGAGATCATCCTGGCCAACATGATAAAATCCCGTCTCTACTAAATATACAAAAAAATTAGCTGGGCGTGGTGGTGCACGCCTGTAGTCACAACTATTCAGGAGGCTGAGGCAGGAGAATTGCTTGAACCCAGGAGACGGAGATTGCAGTGAGCTGAGATGGTGCCACTGCACTACAGCCTGGGTGACAGTGCAAGACTCCGTCTCAAAACAAAAAAAAAAGAATTGAGATTAATATGTGAAAGAGTACACAGTGGTATATACAAATTTTTTTAGCAGGAGAAAATTTTTAAAAATTTCTTAAGTTAAACTTACTATTTTACACATGAGGAAATGGTGGCCCATAGAGATTAAATATATATCCAGGATCACACAACTATCATTCTTAGTAGTGATTTGTAGTAGTGATTCTTAATAGTTTTTGATGGAATACTAGAGTCGTGTTGCACACCGTAACCACTAGGGTCATTCAGGAAGGATCAGACTGGCAAGAGTTATGACCTGAACTGAACCTTGTAAGGAGAATAGGTTGTGTAGGTTAAGAGAAGGAGGACATTTCATGGGAGATGGAAGTTGTGCTTGTTGTGTTTGAGATAGAAAGGCTGGAATAAGAATCTAGACTGACGTAGTGTAAAATGAGGTAGAGTTGGAGCAAGGTGAGAAAAGCCCAGTAACAGTTTAATCTGGTCCTTAAGAAGCCTTGGAAGTTTTTTGTTTTATTTTGTTTTGTTTTTTGTTTTCTGAGATGGAGTCTGGCTCTGTCGCCCAGGCTGGAATGCAGTGGTGTGATCTCGGCTCACTGTAGCCTCTGCCTCCCAGGTTCAAGAGATTCTTCTGCCTCAGCCTCCTGAGTAGTTGGGATTACAAGCACGTGCCACCATGCCTGGCTAGTTTTTATATATATATATAATTTTTTTTTTTTTTAAATGAAGACGGGGTTTCACCGTGTTGGTCAGGCTGGTCTCAAACTCCTGACCTCATGAGCCTTGGAAGGTTTTTAAGTGATAAAGAGTGGGGGGTGTGTGTGTGTGTGTGTGTGTGTGTGTGTGTAATGAATTGCAAGGGGCCAAGCCTGGGATCCCAAGCCTGTATGGTTGCAAGTAATCAGGTTGTGTGTCACACATCTGTGCTAGAAATGGAGGGGAGTGGCTTGAAAGATACTGAAAGAAAGAATCATGGGATTTCTGCCTGTCAGTAAGTCTCCTAAGAAAAGAATGTCCTTTGATTATAATTCTCAATGGGAGAAGATCAGTGGAGAGCCATACTAGAGACCAGACTCTAGTGTGGTTGGTTAGAGTTTTCACAAGTTGTAAGTCCTGAGTTTCAGTGCACAAGTCCCATTTTAGGGGTTCGAATTACCTAACCTAAAAAATAAAAAGCCAGGTAAGCTAGTGCAAGCCTTAAGGCCCCACCTCTCATGAAGCTGAGACAAGAAGATTGCTTGAGCCCCGGAGTTGGAGCCCAACCTGGACAACAAAGCAAGACCCCATCTCAAATTAAAAAAAAATAAAAGAGTGTTTTTCTTTTTTTTTTCCCCCACACTATTTTAAAGTCCTGGTATCAGTATACTCTGTAGAAGCATTTATATTTTTCTATCCAAAGTGCTGAGATTACAGGTGTGAGCCATTGCACCCAGCCTTTGCCTTTTGGTAAGAATTCTTATCAATCTTGTTGACTAAACCAGAATATTGCATTTACTCTTTAAGAAGGAGGGCAGTTTGTGGCCAGGCGTGGTGGCTCACGCCTATAATCCCAACACTTTGGGAGGCTGAGGCATGTGGATCATTTGAGGTCAGGAGTTTTAGACCAGCCTAGCCAACATGGTGAAACCCTGTCTCTGCTAAAAATACAAAAAACAGCTGGTATTGGTGGTGCACACCTGTAATCCCAGCTACTTGGGAGGCTGAGGCAGGAGAATTGCTTGAATCCAGGAGGCAGAGGTTATATTGAGCTGAGATTGCACCACTGCGTTCCAGCCTGGGCAACAGAGGGAGGCTCCCATCTCAAAAAAAAAAATAAGGAGAAGGGCAGTTTGTTGTTTAGCTCTCTTAAAGCAAATAATCTGCTTGCCTTTTATTATATTCATTTTGTCAGCTAAATGGACTGTTTCTAAATGGGTGCTGAGAATGAACTTTCACTTCCTATATAAAAGTCTTTTTGGGAGACTGGCTGAAGATCTCTCTTTCCCCTGTTAGGAGAAAGAAATAAGTAAGGAAATGTAGTATTCCTTCAGGATCTTTGAGGTTTCACCTCTAAACCATATGGTTGAACAGCTACAGGTACAAAGTTTTTTGTTTTTTGTTTTTTGAGACGTCTTTTGTCTCAAAAGCCTGGGTTTGTCGCCCAGGCTGGAGTGCAATGGCACAATCTCGGCTCACTGCAAACCTCTGCCTCCTGGGTTCAAGTGATTCTCCTGTCTCAGCCTCCCAAGTAACTGGGGTTACAGGCACCTGCCGCTATGCTTGGCTAATTTTTTGTATTTTTGGTAGAGGTGGGTTTCACCATGTTGGCCCGGCTGGTCTTGAACTCCTGACGTCAAGTGATCCATCTGCCTTGGCCTCCTAGAGTGCAGGGATTAGAGGCGTGACCCACTACTCCTGGCCAAGAATGGCATTCATAACCCCATTTTATAGGTGCAGAAACAGGCTCAGAGCTTAAGAGACTTGCTCAGGTTCACACATCTAGTGAGTGATAGAGATGGACTTTGATCTTAACTCTTGCTGTGGTGTACCCATCCCAATACATGGTGAAACCCCAACTCTACTAAATACAAAAAAATTAGCTGGGCATGGTGGCACATTGCCTGTAATGTCAGCTGCCTGGAAGCCTAAGGCAGGAGAATTGCATGAACTCAGGAGGTAGAGGTTGCAGTGAGTGGAGATGGCACCATTGCACTGTTGCCTGGGGAAGAAGAGAGAAACAACATCTTAAAAAACAAAAACATAAAGTTGGCATGCATCTTGCAGTTGATGAAATTGCCATGCTAGCCAAAAAACAAAACCAATTAGTGGGGTTTACAGAAGGAGATTATGACACCTGTTAAGTGGAATACTGTGACAGTGTTAATAATGTTGATCTGTATCAATGCCAAATAATGCCTACACTTGCACAGAGAAATGTTAAATGGATCCTCTTTTAATAAGTAATAACATAACATATTGAATACTAAGCATGCCCTTGCACTAAGTTTTGGACTTCCCTTCTCTTTTTATTTTTATTTTAAAGATGGGGTTTCACCATGTTGGACAGGCTTGTTTCAAACTCCTGATCTCAAGTGATCCACCTGCCTCGGCCTCCCAGAGTGCTGGGATTACAGGCGTGAGCCACCGTGCCCAGCTTCCCTTCTCTTTTAATCTCACACAAGTCCTGTAAAGGCAGATGCTGTTATTCCCATTTTACTGCAAAAAGTCTGAGGCTTAGATTTAGTAGTTTGCCCAAATTTAGAAGTTAGAAATCAGATTCAATCTGGTTTAGTCCTAATTTCATTCATTCATTCATTCATTCATTCATTCATTCATTCATTCATTCCTGAGACAGAGTTTCACTTTTGTTGCCTAGGCTGGAGTGCAATGGCACGATCTCGGGTCACTGCAACCTCTGCCTCCTGTGTTCAAGTGAGTCTCCTGCCTTACCCTCCTGAGTAACTGGGATTACAGGCGTGGGCTAATCACAGGCAACCACGTCCAGCTAATTTTTTTATATATTTAGTAGAGACAAGGTTTCACCATGTTGACCAGGCTGGTCTAGAACTATGGACCTCGGGTGATCCCCCATACCTCCCAAAGTGCTGGAATTACAGGCGTTAGCCACTGTGCTTGGCTATCAGTTTTCTTAAAAAAGTTACATTCAGATAGTAAGCAGTTAACATTCTGCATCTCAGTTTACCTTGAAGGATATTCTAGGAAGTAAAGTGCTCTGCTAAGGGGTGGTTTTGTGTTTTAAGGGCTGAGGTTTAACCTGATTTTTAATCTTTCAGGCTGAAGTTCACTTTGGCCATGCTCAGTATCATAAAACTTTGAGACACTTGAAAAAGTGACCCAGAATGACTTTTTTGAGGAAAATCTTTGTCCTTTTGGCAGCTACTCCTCTAATTTCACCTCCTCCTGGATGTGGAATGAGAGACATCTGAAGTGTGGTAAAGAATACTGGCTCTAGGCAAGACCTGCCTGCTTGGAATCCCAGCTCTGCCACTGACAGATCTGGCATTGTGATCCTGGGCCATTTACAGAATGGCTTTGTGTTTTGGTAGTGTCATCTGTAAAATGGGAACAACAGTTACCTACCTTTCTAGGGTCACAGTGAAGATTAAAATAGCTAATATTTTGGTGTCGGGGGTTTATTTTTGAGATGGAGTCTCGCTCTGTCACCCAGAGTGGAGTGCAGTGGTGCAGTCTTGGCTCACTGCAACCTCCGCCCCTCAGGTTCAAGCCATTTTCCTGCCTCAGCCTCCTGAGTAGCTGGGATTACAGGTATGCACCACCACATCTAGCTGATTTTGTATTTTTAGTAGAGATGGGGTTTCACCATATTGGCCAGCCTGTTCTCATACTCCTGACCTCATGATCCGACTGCCTCAGCCTCCCAAAGTGTTGAGATTACAGGCGTGAGCCACCACACCTGGCCTATTTTGGTGTTTTTAAAGCAGCCACTAGCATGAAGTAGACAGTAATTGCTAGCTTTTAGTTTTATTAATGCTATTCAGATACACAACATTGATACGAGGTAGTAAATATTAAGTCACATGACTCTACTCATAAAACTGGCCAAAGGTTATCTGTTATTACCTCAAACTCAGAACTCTTCAAACCCTGTCCCAGAGCTCATCTGAAAGCACCGTATCTATGGAGAGTTTTTTCCATTCTTACACATCTGTAACAAAGAGATGGATACCTATGTTGTGCCCTGTAAGTTTCTTTAGTTTACTGAAGCTTTGGGATTATGCAGTTGGCTAACAGTAAGGAATGTAAAAAAAAGCCTTGGGGAAACTCATAGTATCTACTGTAAGGATATTAAGGATGATTTCATTATCTCTAACTGCCCTCCGTGAGAACCCATGGGTAAACATGCTCTCTAGTCTCATAGTGAGAATAGGCATTTTCCCCCCAACAACTTCTAAAAATCTTAAGCATGCCATAGACAATGCTTAATATTTCCTTCTTTACTTGGCTAGAAAGCTTAGCCCACTTTGGTCCAGTTTCTAGCAGTAGTTCTTTTACTTTCTGTCCTAACATTTTTATCAGAAGAGCTACATATTGAGTATCCATAATCCAAAGATCTGAAATCTGAAACTATTTTGAGCACCAACATGGCAATCAAAGGAAATGCTTCTTTTTTTTTTTTTTTTTTTTTTGAGACGGAGTTTCGCTCTTGTTACCCAGGCTGGAGTGCAATGGCGCGATCTCGGCTCACCGCAACCTCCGCCTCCTGGGTTCAGGCAATTCTCCTGCCTCAGACTCCTGAGTAGCTGGGATTACGGGCACGCACCACCATGCCCAGCTAATTTTTTGTATTTTTAGTAGAGACGGGGTTTTACCATGTTGACCAGGATGGTCTCAATCTCTTGACCTCATGATCCACCCGCCTCGGTCTCCCAAAGTGCTGGGATTACAGGCTTGAGCCATGGCGCCTGGCCAGGAAATGCTTCTTGAAGCATTTTGGATTTTCGGATTTAGGGATGCTGAGCCCATATAAATGCAGGTATTCAAAAATCCAAAAGCTGAAATGCTTCTGGTCCCTTATTTCAGATAAGGGATATTCAACCTATATTTATTATTAGCAGTAAAATATTGAAAATTTTTTCCTCATTTCAACAGTGGCTTTTCTTTTCTTTCTTTCTTTCTTTCTTTCTTTCTTTCTTTCTTTCTTTCTTTCTTCCTTTGTTTCTTTCTTTCTTTCTCTCTTTTCTTTCTGTCTGTCTATCCATCTTTCTTTCCGTCTTTCTTTCTGTCTGTCTGTCTTCTGTCTTTCCGTCTTTCTTTCCTTCTTTCTTTCTTTCTCTTTCTTTCCTTCTTTCCTTCCTTCCTTCTTTCTTTCATCTGTCTTTCTTTAGTCTTTTTTCCTTTCGTTCGTTCATTCGTTCGTTCATTCTTTCATTCGTTCTTTCTTTCTTTCGTTCCTCTGTCTTTCTGTTTTGCTCTTGTTGCCCAAGCTGGATTGCAGTGGCGCAGTCTCGGCTCACTGCAGCCTCTGCCTCCTGGGTTCAAGTGCTTATCTTGTCTCAGCCTTCCTGAGTAGCTGGGATTACACCATGCCTGGCTAATTTTTTTAGTTTTAATAGAGACAAAAGACGAGGTTTCATCATATTGGTCAGGCTGATTTCGAACTCCTGACCTCAGGTGATCTGCCCACCTCGGACTCTCGAAGTGCTGGGATTATAGGCATGAGCTACTGTGCCTGGCTGCTTTTTTTTTTTTTTTTTTTTTTTTTAAGTTGGAGTCTTACTCTGTCACCCAGGCTGGAGTGCAGTGGCATGATCTTGGCTCACTACAACCTCTGCCTCCCTGGGTTCAAGAGATTCTTCTGCCTGCCTCAGCCTCCCAAGTAGCTGGGACTACAGGCACCTGCCATCACGCCTGGCTAATTTTTATATTTTAAGTACAGATGGGGTTTCACCATATTGGCCAGGCTCTTCTCAAACTCCTGACCTTGTGATCCACCCACTTTGATCTCCTAAAATGCTGCTAGGATTACAGCCATGAGCCACTGTGCCTGACCTAACAGTGGCTTTTATTTAGTATATTCTTTAGTTTAACAGTGGACTTTTTATTCCTTTTGTTGTTGTTGTTTATTTTATTTTATTTTATTTTTTGAAACAGG
Organism: Callithrix jacchus; assembly: GCF_049354715.1. Lineage (NCBI taxonomy): Eukaryota > Metazoa > Chordata > Mammalia > Primates > Cebidae > Callithrix > Callithrix jacchus. The sequence goes on along the minus strand of NC_133506.1, from coordinate 131,281,861 downwards.
GTCTCCATACATCACCCAGGACTTTTTGCTTTTTTGAGGCGGAGTCTCACTCTGTGACCAGGCTGCAAATGCAGTGGCACGATCTTGGCTCATCAGGACCTCTGCCTCCCGGGTTCAAGTGATTCTCTTGCCTCGACCTCCCGAGTAGCTGGGACTCCAGGGATGTACCACCACTCCCAGCTAATTTTTTGTATTTTTAGTAGTGACAGGGTTTCACCATATTGGCCAGGATGGTCTCGATCTCTTGATCTTGTGATCCCCCCACCTTGGCCTCCCAAAGTGCTGGGACTATAGGAACTCAGGACTTTTAAAATCTAGGTTTAACAAAATGGCAAAGGCCCTTGGTAATATTTTTCTTTTGAAAAATGCTAAAATATCAGTTTAGTTATAAAGTGAGAAAAAACGTATTTTGGACCTTGAAACTGTAGGATTCACTGAGAACAAGAAAAGAGTATGTGGTTTTGGAAAATGTTGATTATTTTATGTCTCATTTTGTGTCATTTCATATATCTTTTTTTTTTTTTTGAGACGGAGTCTCGTACTGTCGCCTGGGCTGGAGTGCAAAGGCGTGATGTCAGCTCATTGCAACCTCTGTCTCCCGGGCTCAAGCGATTCTCCTGCCTCAGCCTCCTGAGATAGCTGGGATTACAGGTGCCCACCACCATGCCCAGCTAATATTTTGTATTTTTAGTGGGGATAGGGTTTCACTAGGTTAGCCAGGCTGGTCTCGAACTCCCAAACTCTTGATCCACCTGCTTCAGCCTCCCAAAGTGCTGGGATTACAGGTGTGAGCTACCGCGCCCAGCATATCTCTATTTTCATAGATAACTATGTATGGTTGAAAAGGAGTGCTGGGGAAAAAGAATATATTTAGATTATTTTATTAGCAATATTTCCATTTCACGTTAAAATTTAAAATTACCTTAGTATACACTAATAGATAGGAAACTAAAAATTCTGCATAAGTCCCTCCATTCCAGTATTTTTACTGTTTCAGGTCTCTTTGAAGCTTTATCATTATGTATACGTTTTTATATCCTCAAATTGCAGGGGATTTAAAATATTTTACCATTTTTCATATTAGTTTATTTTCGGTGGTTATATAACATATCAAGGTAATGTTCTGTAATTGACTTAACTATTTGCTATTGCTGTATATTTCACTTGTTTCTGTTAATAATTTAGTTAAAAATTTCAAGGGAGTTTTGATATATGTATTGTCCTATTGTCTGAATGGCTCAACAAATGCTTACCTACTTAAGATAACTTTAAATGACAATGGCCCATAATCCCTAGCCAGAATACATAATATTAGCAGTGCTAAGGTTTGCTTCATTTTCTGGTCTCTTTTAACAATAGGACATTATTTAGAAGTTTGACAGTGTTTTACAGGACTATGTTAACCAGATTTGTGAGATGATTAAACATCTTTTCTTCAGCATGTAAGATGCTTGGCACAGTTTTTCAGAAACACGTTTTATTTTGTGCTGTTCTTTTAGGTGGTTAATTTGTTGTTTTTTTTTTATAGCTTTGTCAGGTTAAATTAATAAGTAATTATGATAGTAGAGAAGTCTGGCATGTATTTATAATTTAATTTGTCTTGTTTAAACTAGATGAATATCTTCTAGAGGGAGACCATACATCCTAACTCATGCTTGGAACAAGATGGGAAGACAGACAAACCAGTCTTTGTTTAGTTTATGCTGCAGATGTTTAGCTTTAAACCCAGGAAGCTCTGCTGAGAGCTTTTGAGAAAAAATATTGGAACCTAATGAAACATGCTCACTCAAACATACTGAAATACAAAGAAAAAAGAAGGGTGTGATCTTGGGTAACAGTTGGTTTTCTCTAGATGAAGTGATAATGGAGAACTTAACTTTCTCTAGTGTGCATTTCTGTAATGGAAATTTCTTACTACAAGCTTATATTAGTTTCGTAATCAGAAAAGGCAGTAAATAACAAAACACTACAGTAGTTTCTAGATGTCAGTTTGCAAGTCAACAAATATTTTAGGGCCTGTTTTGCTTTCTTGTAAGGGAAAAAAAATCACTTTGCACAGCTTCATAGCAAACTCCTTTTATATTAAAATTCTTCTTGGTGTAAGCAGTACATCATCTTCCACATTGTACAAGGCTATTACATAGATGTTTTGATAATCTAAGATGATAAACTAAAAACATAACATGTTCAGCTATTTTCTCTATGGATAAACAGATTAGACCTAAAACTGGTCTTGTTATCTAGATTTCTAGTTATATCTCAATTATCTTTTCCCCACATGGGATGTAAAAGTAATGTTATATGCTTTCTTGTGTACTTACTTTTTGACTTAGGTCAGTTTCCACATTGTATTAAAATTACTGATGCAGACAAATTACAGTTTTCCAGAGGTTCATGTATCTGTTTCTCCTTCCTTGGCTGTCCTGCATTTATTATGTATTAATTTTTATAAAATGTTTGCCATTGAAAAAATATAATTTAAAAACAATGATCTGAAATTAATAATGTGTTTTAGCTATTTGTCATGCATTAAGAAATCAAGTGACCAGGGGAGGTAACCTGTAATTCTAGCACTTTGGGAGGCTAAAGTGGGAGGACCACATGAGCCAAGGAGTTCAAGACCAGCCTGGGCAATATAGCCAGACCTTGTCTCTACTAAAGATTAAAAAAAGAATTAGTCAGGTTTGGTGGTGCAAGCCTGTAGTCCCAGCTGCTTGGGAGGCTAAGGTGGGAAGGTTGCTTGAGCCCAGGAGATGGAGGCTACAGTGAGCTATGTTTGCCCCACTGTACTCCAGCCTGTGTGATAGTGTGACCCTGTTTTTTTTTTTTTTTAAATGAGAAATCAAGTGTCTTTTTTTTTTTTTTAATTGAGTCTCCATAGAGACTGTCAAAAATTGCCAATGCCAACTATCTTTCAAGTTGTCATGGTGGGGTATTGGGAAAAGTTTTCAGTTAGCAATAATCACACCTTGGATAAACCTCATGGGCTATAATACTGCCACTGTGCAAAGCTGAAATCAAATGTCTTTTTAATTTAATTCTTTTAAAATTTTTATTAGAATCATTTAATAGAAAACATGTAAAAGAAGCTTGGTCATATTCCCTCGTGATGCCCAGATAACAATTTTGAAATTAAATAAGCAAATAAATAAATGTCTCAGTCATTATTAGAAAATTTATATGCCAAACCCTCTTCCCAAAAAAAATCACTATTCAGGTTTTCTATAACTTTTCAGACAAAAACATTTAATGCATATAGCCATAGTTACTTCTATTACAGTTCCTGGATACAATGAAACATAATGCATCCATATTCAAAATTTTATAATGAAAGTAAGCAGGTACTTTTCATCTTTAGAGAGAAGAATAAGGTTTCTGTTAAGTGCGCCTCTTTAGAAAATGGTGGTAGCTCAGGATTTCTGTGTCAGGCTCTTAGAGAAAATATAGTGATTAAGACTTTTCTCAAAATATTAAAACTAAGTCAGAACAGATCGTGAACCTGAGATTTGTGTGAATTTTCCAAAACTTTTTGCTAAAGTAGTCTATGTCATATATCCCAGTGAATTTGTAACTAATGGCCTCATTTAATGCCAGAAGTGAGAACTGGTAGACCCTGCAAGCCTTCCCTTAATTAATTGGTTGGTCTCCTTCTGTATTTAGGTTACTGATGGAGAAGACCTAATACTCGAGTTGTTCATAAACTTGGAAAGTCACACTGTATTTGCTTAGAGTCCTGTTATCTGCCTGAACAGTTGTTACCTTTACACTTTTTAGTAGTAATTTTCATATTTAGCTATGAGTTTGTTAGTGTTGTATATTCATGTGTGAAGTTTCTGTATGTATTTCCCTCACTTCATCCCTTCCCTGTTAAGATATTAAAGGCCTGGCAAAAAGGACATGCCTCTCACCTGCATATCCTCAGGTAACCTAATGAAAAATTAATCTTGTATAACTTGCTTCTGCGTTTGGGTTTGGGTTTGTTTTTTGAGACGGAGTCTCACACTGTTGCCCAGACTGGAATGCAGTGGCGAGATATCTGGTCACGGCAACCTCCGCCCTCCAGATTCAGGTGATTCTCCTGCCTCACCCTCCCAAGTAGCAAGCCACCACACCCAGCTAATTTTTGTATTTTTATTAGAGACAGGGTTTCACCATGTTGGCCAGGTTGGTCTCGAACTCCTGTCCTCAGGTGACCCACCTGCCTCGGCCTCCCATAGTGCTGGGATTACAGGCGTGAGCCATTGCACCTGGCCTGGGTTTGGGTTTTATATTGTCAACAGAAATTAAGGCTGTTGAGGCAGAAGTAATTTCATAAAGGTTTATTGGAAAGCCTGGCAAATGAGAATCGACCTGGGAAGACACACCAGCAGACCTGGGGGTTTTTCTGAAGTCTGCCAGAAGGTGAAAGATTTTTTTGTTTTGCTGTTTGTTTCTTTGAGGGTTTTCTTTTTTAGAGTCTTGCTCGCTTTCACCCACACTAGAGTGCAGTGGTGTGATCTTGGCTCAGTGCATTCTCTACCTCCCAGGTTCAAGCAATTCTCCCACCTCAGCCTCCCTAGTAGCTGAGACTATGGACATGTGCCACTACACCTGGCTAATTTTTGTATTTTTAGTAGAGACAGAGTTTCACCATGTTGGCCAGGCTGGTCTAGAACTCCTGACCTCAAGTGATCCACCTGCCTTGGTCTCCCAAAGTGCTGGGATTACAGGCATGAGCCACCACACCTGGCCTTTTTAAATTTTTTTTTTTTTTTTGAGATAGGGTCTTGCACTATTGGCTGGGCCGGAATGCAGCCTCAACTTCCTAGGCTCAAGTGATTCACCCATCTCAGCCTCCTGAATTTCTGGGACTACAGGTAAGCACCACCATGCCCAGCTGACTTTTTATATTTTGTAGAAACAAGATCTCGCCATGTTGCCCAGGCTGGTCTCAAGCACATTGTCTCAAGCAGTCCTCCCACCTTTACCTCCCAAAGTGCTGGGATTACAGGCATGAACCACTGTACCTGGCCACTTGTTTCTAATAGAAATGGGGTCTCATTTTGTTGCCCCTGATTGGAGTACAGCTCACCATAGCTCACTGCAGCCTTGAAATCCTGGGCTCAAGTGATCATCTCACCTCAGCCTCTTGAGTAGCTAGGACTACAGATGTACACCACCATACCCTATATTATATTAAAAAACATAACTTTTAATTTTTTTTGTGGGGGGGGGTCTTACTATGTTGCCCAGGCTAGTCTCAAGTGATCCTCCCACCTCAGCCTCCCAAGTAGCTGGGATTATAGATGTGAGTCACTGGGCCCAGCTGTGAAGGGCTTTCTTTATTTTTTGAGACGGGGTCTAGCTCTGTTACCCAGGCTGGAGTGCAGTGGTTCAATTATGGCTCAGTGCAGCCTCAACATTCCAGGTTCAATTGATCCTCCCACCCTAATCTCTTCATATCAGGAACTACAGGTGTCTGCCACCATGCCCGACTATGTGGGGTTTTTTTTTTTTTTTTTTGAGGGAGGGGTAGGGATTGAGTCTCACTATGTTGCCCAGGCTTGTCTCAAATTTCTGGGCTCAAGCGATCCCTCCTGCCTTTGCCTCCTAGAGTGCTGGGATTACATATTACAAGTGTGAGCCACCTAGCCTGGCCTGTGAAAGGTTTTTATGGGAAAGTTTAAAAGAAGGGAGGGGACTCCTCATGCCAGAGGTATCTTTTTTGCATTGGATGGTATCGTTGGTTACAGATTTCTTTTTTTTTTAATTATTTAAATTCTGACACTATCCACCTGGAGAACAGATTATGTTATATAGGCTACAAATGTCTATGTGCAAGGCAATCAGTGGAAGTTCATGCTTCAGCTAGTCTTTTTTTTTTTTGAGACGGAGTCTTGCTCTGTCGCCCAGGCTAAAATGCAGCGGTGCAATCTCAGCTCACTGCAGCCTCCCCCTCCTGCGTTCAGGAGATTCTCTTGCCTTAGCCTCCTGAGTAGCTGGGATTACAGGTGCATGCCACCAGGCCCAGGTAGTTTTTTTTATCTGAGACAGAGTCTTGCTCTGCCCCCCACCCAGGCTAGAGTGCAGTGGTGCGATCTTGGCTTACTTGGCATGGATCAAACCTCCACCTCGCAGGTTCAAGCAGTTCTCTTGCTTCAGTCTCCCAAGTAGCTGGGACTACGTACAGGTACACACCATCACGCCTGGCTAATTTTTTGTATTTTAGTACAGATGGAGTTTCACTGTGTTGCCCAGGCTGGTTGCGAACTCCTGAGTTCAGGCAATCTGCCTGCCTCGGCCTCCCAAAGTGCTGAGATTATAGGCGTGAGTCCCTGCACTTGGTCAATTTCTGTTTTCATTGTGGTTGTAGAACATACTTTGTATGACTTCAATCCTTTCAGATTTATTGGGGCTTATTTTATGGCCTACCATCTGGTTTGTCCTGGAGAATGTTCTCCTCTGCGCTTGAGATAGATTTTTATTCTGCTGTTGTTGGGTAGTGTCTTCTATAGATGTTGTTAGATCTGTTGGTTAATTATTTTTTTTTTTGAAGGTTGTGTTAAAATGGGCTTAATTACTATGAAATTCATCATAATACATAATCAGCAATTATAGGAAAGAATAAGTGAGCTTTTGTGGATTTGTATCCAATTGAGAACATGAAAGATCAGATATAGAATGTGATGTGATGATTGACATAAGAAGTATAGTGATAGAATTATGTAGGTTAGGCTAACTGGCTCCTACCTGCATTCTCAGCACTTTGGGAGACTGAGGTAGGAATGAATATTCCTTAAAGCCAGGAGTTTGAGACCAGCCTGGGCAGCAAAGTGAGCCTCATCTGTACAAAATGTGTTTAAATTAGCCAGTTGTGGTGGCACACATCTGCAGTCCCAGCTACTCAGGAGGCTGAGGCAGGAGGATGACTTGAGCTCAGGAGTTTGAGGCTGCAGTGAGCCGTGATCGAACCCAGGATCTCAAGTAGTCCTCCCGCCTTGACCTCCCAAAGTGCTGGGATTACAGGCACGAACCACTGCGCCTGGCCACTTTTTGTTTCTAATAGAAATGGGGTTTCATTCCATCGCCCCAGGCTGGAGTATAACCTGAGCAACTGAATGAGATCCCCCCCATCTCAAAAAAAGCAAAAGAAATATAATTATTTAAGTGCATGAATTTGAATGCCATGCAGAGTGTATGCCATATAGAGTTATATGATCTTTTCTTTTTTTTTTTTTTTTTTTTTTTTTGAGATGGAGGGTCTCTCTCTCACCTCGGCTGGAGTGCAATGGCACAATCTTGGCTCACTGCAGCCTCTGCCTCCTAGGTTAAAGTGATTCTCTTGCCTCAACCTCCCGAGTAGCAGGGACTATAGGTGCTGCCACCATGGCTGGCTAATTTTTGCATTTTTAGTAGAAATGGGATTTCATCTTATTGACTAGGCTGATCTTGAACTCCTGACCTTGTGATCCACCTGCCTCGGCCTCCCAAAGTGCTGGGATTATAGGCATGAGCCCCTACTCCTGGCTTTTTTCTTCTTGAGACAGAGTCTTGCTCTGTCACCCAGGTTGGGAATACAGTGGTGTCATCATTGACTCACTGCAGCCTCAGTCTCCTGGCTCCAGCGATCTTCCCCCATCAGCCTCTTGAGTAGCTGGGACTACAGGCATGCACCACCACACCCGGCTATTTTTTTTCTTTTGTGGCTATAGGTTTTTGCCATATTACCAGGCTGATCTCAAACTCCTGAGCTCAAATGATCCACCCACCTTGGCCTTCCCAAATGCTGGGATTACACGTGTCAGCTACCTTGTCCAGCCAAATGTAACATTTTAATGAATTCTTTTTTTTTTTTTAAGACATAGTCTTACTCTTTCGCCCAGATGGAGTTCAGTGGCATGATCCCAGCTCACTGCAACCTCCACATCCCAGTTTCAAGCGATTATCCTGCCTCAGCCTCCTGGGTAGCTGTAATTACAGGCATCCGCCACGATGCCCAGCTAATTTTTGTATTTTTAGTAGAGACAGGGTTTCACCATAATGGCCAGGCTGATCTCAAACTTCTGACCTCAGGTAATGTGCCCACCTCGGCCTCCCAAAGTGCTGGGATTACAAGCATGAACCTCCACACCTGGCTTTGATGAATTCTTAAGACTTCTTGTCTAGTACCTTGATGAATTATAGAACAAATTATTGAGTATCTCCTAAGCAAAGGGTACTGTGTTTAGTGCTAAGGTTGATACTAAGAGAAGAATTAAAGATGTGAAATTGGGCCGGGCGTGGTGGCTCACCCCTGTAATCCCAGCACTTTGGGAGGCCGAGTCAGGTGAATCACGACATCAGGAGTTTGAGACCAGCCTGGCCAACATGGTGAAACCCTGTCTCTACTAAAAACACAACAAAATTAGCCGGACCTGGTGGCATGTGCCTGTAGTCCCAGCTACTCGGGAGGCTGAGGCAGAAGAATCACCTGAACCCAGGAGGTGGAGGTTGCAGTGAGCCAAGATCACACCATTGCACTCCAGCCTGGGCAACAGAATGAGACTCTATCTCAAAAAAAAAAATGTGAAATTTAATAAATACACTGTTTTAAGAGCTTTGCTAAAGATGTATATGGAATGTTCTGAATGAAACAGACTTGGTAAGACATGAGTGTTGAAAAGTTTTCTCAGATAATTTAGCAGCACTCAGGACTGCTTTGTCCATGCAGATATGGCTGACTTACTGAAGACTTTGGTTTCTAACATTAGCCAAGCTTACTGTCAACTCTGAAGAGATGTTGGACTTGTGCTAGAACACTTAAACTTGGAAGTTAAATTGCCTTTGAATGTGTTTGGCAGAGTTATAAAAGTAGATGTGAGCCATATTGATAACGGCGTGGCATGTGCAAGAGCTTCAGAATATGTATGACACTTCTTTTACATTCTGTAAAAGTCTGTAGTTAAGCACCTCCAGACTTCATGCCTCCAATAAACTCTTGTTTAAGGAAATACTCTGTGGAAGTAGACTGACTGATTGACTGACTGACTGACTGACTGACTGACTGACTGACTGTCTGTCTGTCTGTCTGTCTGTCTCTTTGTCCCCCAGGCTAGAGTGCAGTGGCACAATCTTGGTTCACTGTAGTCTCTGCCTCCTGGGTTCAAGCGATTATCCTGCCTCAGCCTCCCAAGAGTAGCTGGGATTACAGGTGCCCACCACCATGCCTGGCTAATTTTTGTTCTTTTAGTAGAGACAGGGATTTGGTTGTACCATATTAGTCAGGTTGTTCTCACAAACTCCTGACCTCAAGTGATCTGCCCACCTCGGCCTCCCAAAGTGCTGGGATACAGGCATGAGTTACTGTGCCTAGCCAAATATCTGTTCTTTTAGCTTTTTGACAGTTCCTATGTAGTGACAAATTATTTTCTAAACGCTTGTAAATTGATGTTTCTGTGGAAGGTTTATTTCTCATCTAATGCATATTAATAGTGTTTTAAGGTTAGACCACAAAGTATTTGTCTTCCATGTGCCTGATAGTTACATAGTACTCTAAGCTGCACTGTTGAGTACTGTAGCCCCTAGCTTAGATGGCTGTTTAAATTTATATTAGTTTAAAAATTCACCAATTTAGCCATATTTCAAGTTCTCAGTGGCTGTGAGTGGCTAGTGGCTCTACTGTATTACACAGTGCAGATACAGGACATATGCAGAAAGTGTCATTGGACAGCCCTGCTGTAGAACATCACCAGGGTTTCTGGTCTGTTTTCATGCTTGAAGTATTTGTGTTCCACTTTGAAATGCCAGGAATCATGTCTTCCCTTCTCTTTATAAACTCTTGGTGATTATTGTCGTTGGAGGTGAGGCCCTTGGGCAGAATTGGGATGGGAGTAGGAAAGTAAAGTGCTGCTATGGACTAGAAGTAGAATTGGGGTGAGGTGTTCCCTTTCTCATGAGCCCCTTCCCTGTCTCCACTGTTCCCTTTCCTTGTGAATGCTTGTTTCCCAAACCCCTTCTTCACTTTTTCCACCTCCAGCCTGTGCAGAGGCAGATAGATACTGGGAACCTGTTGCAGCTAGTTCTGCATCTTCACTCATGGAAATAGTTCTTCTCATATAGGCTTCCTGCTCGGGGGGGTGACCTGTACGATGTTCTTGAGTCTAGTGCTTTCTCTTCTAATTTGGGTGCCTTGTGTCATTGGATGTGTAATGTGGTCTTAGGCTAAATGTGTAGACAGCAGAATCTGAGACATATCCAGAGAGCAGAGGCAGCATTTCTTTGAATTCAGCAAACCATAATTATTGTGTTTTCTTTTCAGAACTCTGTTTTACGCAAATAATCTTCGGCAAAGTCTTACTGTTATTGTAGATAGTCATTTTAATTCTTTGTGTTACTTGCACCAGCATTTTGTGTAATTTGTTATACTCATCCAGAAAGCTCTACAGTGTTTTATTGGTCAACATTTTTTGCTAGTAATGTCAGAAATAATTGGTTGGGTGATCTTAGTTTCTATATTTAAGCAAAATTTTTTCAATTTTCAGTTAGTTGCTTGTTTTCCCTTACCTCTGGGCTATCTCATGTTGTTCCTTTTTGTCTGGTGTAACCTTTAGCATTTACATGCCTTGGCCACCTCTCGTTGCTTAGAACAGACCCAGTCTCCAGGAGGTTTTCTAGGTGTTCTGCTCTTCCCTCAGGTTCCCCTCTGCTGCCCCTGAGCACCATTGTATACCTCTTGCCACAGTGTGTTTTTGTTTCTCCAGTTTGCAGTAGGTTCCTATATCAGCATCTTGCACAGTGCCTAGCAACATAGTACTTTAACGTGTTGGAGGCAGGAAGGGAGGAAATTCACACGATGTTCATCCTACTCAGTGTGAACTAAGTCTATAGTTGATATTTTCTTTGTGTCACTCAGTGTTGTCCTGCCAGAGTTCACCTTTAGTTTCTTACATTGCCTCAGGTCTTTTGCCTTTATTTAGGTGACAGACCAGAAATAGGAACTCTTGAATTTTCTGTGTAGTTTTTTATTCCTTTATTTTTCTTCCTAGCACCTTGTTTAGGTTTCTTAACGTACTTTTTTTTTTGAGTTTTTGTAAAGTATAATTACACTTTACTGTGTTTATGATCTAACGAATATTTAATCAGTGTTATTTTTAATTTTTATTTATTTATTTTTGTAGTGATGAGGTCTCGTCGTGTTGCCCAGACTGGTCTCGGGCTCCTGGACTCAAGTGAGATTCTGCCACCTTGGCCTCCCAAAGTACTGGGATTACAGGCGTGAGCCACCATACTTGGCCTCACTTTTACTTCTTAAAGTCACTACTCAATAAACATTCCAAGTTTCCACCAGTTTTTGTTTTTGGATATTCGTTCCATTCAACAGCATGGCAGCATTATATTTCAGTAGATTGTCGAAACATGAGTGAGAAAGATCAACTATGGGCCGGGCGTGGTGGCTCACGCCTGTAATCCCAGCACTTTGGGAGGCCGAGGCCAGTGGATCACGAGGTCAAGAGATCGAGACCATCCTGGTCAACATGGTGAAACCCCGTCTCTACTAAAAATACAAAAAATTAGCCGGGCACGGTGGCGCGTGCCTGTAATCCCAGCTACTCAGGAGGCTGAGGCAGGAGAATTGCCTGAACCCAGGAGGTGGAGGTTGCGGTGAGCCAAGATCGCACCATTGCACTCCAGCCTGGGTAACAAGAGCGAAACTCTGTCTAAAAAAAAAAAAGATCAACTATGAAAGGAGGTGTTGAACACACTGGCTTTCCCACCTGAATTTGTTCTTTATTTTTTAGATGTATGAAAAAACAAGAATTGCTGGGTGTGGTGGCTCACGCTTGTAATCGCAGCACTGTGGGAGGCCAAGGTGGGCGAATCACAAGGTCAGGAGTTCGAGACCAGCCTGACCAACATGGGGAAACCCTGTCTCTACTAAAAATACAAAAATTAGCCAGGCATGGTGGCAGGCGCCTATAATCCCAGCTGCTTGGGAAACTGAGGCAGGAGGATCACTTGAACCTGGGAGGCAGAGGTTACAGTGAGCCAAGATCACGCCATTGCACTCCAGCCTGACCAATGAAGTGAGACTCCGTCTCAAAAAAAAACAAGAATCAAACTCACGGGGAGAGTTTGAAGGAAGTATGATGATTTGTTCTAATTGACATCGTTTGCACAACCGATAACCCTAGAGAAAGTACCAAAGAACATCTTTGCAGAGGACCAAAGTCCTATAGGGAAGATGAGTCCTTTCTTATCAGATGGCTCTCTTGAGTTTACTTTGCTGCTAAAAAAGCGAGGTGGATTGAGGGGAAGGTTTTCGTTTTTCCAAGTTTGCCAGAGCCGTTGGCTTAACAAACAGCTGTTTGAAGTCTTAATTGTGCCTCTGTATTTCCAGGGATGCATTCTGACCTCTTATTAGCAACACAGCTAGGGCTGGCTGGCATGCTTTGTGGTGCCAAACATAGCTATAGCCGGCCTGGAAGGTGTCCAAACTGAACAAGATATTGAAGTCAGAAGGAACAAGTGGTACAAATTCTCTCTTAGAGTTTGGAAAGTCTTCATATTGAAATTCATGCAGACAGATTTGACACTCTTCTGAAAATTTTTTCATCAACTGACATTTCAGTTCTTCCAGGCCTTGAATAGTGGGTTTCAGTCAACAAGGCACCAATATCTCTCTTTAAATTTGCCCATAGTAGCCAGCTCTTGGGGTATATGAATACTGGTGGCAAACTTGGACCTCTGTTAATATGCTAACCATATAATACTCACAAAATAATGAATTTGCATTTCTTATGGGACCTGGCTTTAGCCATTGCCTCCAGTCTGAGCATCACTTTTAAGCATTCATTCGTTGAGTATCCCTGCCTCTTCAGGAGCATATATGCTTTGAGTTGTTTTTCTAGTAGTGGTAGGTACATTTGCATCAGAGTCGGTAAGTTCTTAAATGCCCATCAGCCAGAGTCAAAAATAGTTTTTATTTTTATTGTATTTATTTATTTATTTTTGAGACAGTCTTTGTTGCCCAGGCTAGAGTGTAATGGCACGATCTTGACTCACTGCAACATCTGCTTCCTGGGTTCAAGTGATTCTCCTGCCTTAGCCTCCCTAGTAGCTATGGGCTTCAAACATGCACCACCATGCCCGGCTAATCTTTTTATTTTTATTTTTTGGTGGAGATGGGGTTTCACCATGTTGCCCAGCCTGGTCTTGAACTCCTGGCCTCAAGTGATCAGCCCACCTCAGCCTCCCAAAGTGCTGGGATTTCAGGCGTGAGCCACCTCACCTAGCCCAGAAACAGTTTTTAACCAGTGCAGCTCATACCCATCCATCCAAAGTCCTTGTCTCAGTCTCACATTCTGACTTAACAGATGAGCTCAGAGCAGCAAAGGAATAAATTTTATAAATTTAATATTTTTCTTATATTTTGCCTTCTTAAATGTTCATATCTTCGGTGCATGGACTGTGGTGTAAATAAACCTTCAGTTTTGCTGGAACATTGTGCAGCTACTCCTGTTCCAGCTAAAATCATTTAAATACGTACTTTTCATATATCCCATTGTGAATCCTAGGTTAGGAATATCTAGTGGTAAGTTGATGTAAAATTAGGACAATCATTAACCAATAAATTTCTAAGATGTTCTCTTTATATACCAAGGCTGTATTTTAGAAAGATGACTTTGAGCAGTATGGATTGAAGTAGGGGAGAAGCCAGATACAGAGGACCCAGACTGGAGCCAAATTATCTCCAGGTTCAAACTTTGGCTGTGTCATTTGCCATGATCATGTTGGGCAAGTTTTTTTTTTTTAAAACTTCTTTGTGTCAAAATTTCCTCATTGAAAAAATGGGGATAATAATGGTCCTTGCCTCATTAGATGTTGTGAGGATTATACAAACTGAAATATGGAAGCACTTAAAACAGCAAGTGTACAAGAAGCCATAGTATGTTAGTGGAAATGGAAAAGAGTCATATTATCTGGGCGCAATGGTTCATACCTATAATCCCAGCACTTTGGGAGACCGAGGCTGGAGAATCATTTTAGCCAAATTCAAGACCAGCCTGTTTCTAAAAAATAAAAATAAAAAAAATGAGCTGGGCATAGTAGCATGGTATGGTCCCACAGTCTTCCTGTACTCAGGAGGCTGCAGTGGGAGGATCTAGGAGGATCACTTGAGCACCCAGGAGGTTGAGACTGCAATGGCCTATGATCTCATCACTGCACTCCAGCCTGAGTGACAGAGCGAGACCCTATCTTTAAAAAAATATTTTTAAAAAGCTGAGCACAGTGTCTCATGTCTTTAATCCTAGTACTTTGGAGGCCAAGGTGAGCAGATCAGTTTAGGTCAGGGGTTTGAGACCAGCCTGACCAATGTGGCAAAACTCCGTCTCTACAAAAAATAGCCAGGCGTGGTGGTGGATGCCTGTAATCCCAGCTGCTCCGGAGGCTGAGGCAGGAGAATTGCTTGAACTTGGGAGGTGGGAGTTGCAGTGAGCTGACATGACCCCACAGCACTCTAGCCTGGGTTACAGAGCGAGACTCCATCTCAAAAAAACAAAAGAACAAAACAAAAAAATCTAGGAGATGTTTCAAGAGAAGAAATAACAGGATTTAATGTTAGATGTGACACTGTTTAGCCAGAGTATTTCAGGGCTTTGAGGCCAAGGAAATACTGATGCCATTAACAGAAATGAGTAAGTTACAAATTTTCTAATTGGGGAAACTAAGAGGCTGAATGCTAAAACCACAGGAAAAAGTTTGACTAAAAATACTGTGGATAGTTTGGAATCTTTGCCCACTACTGTATCAAGTAAACAATAAAGTGCTGAACTCATTTCTTTCAAGGTAACTTCTCTTGCATATTCCTCAGCAAGAAAGAGCCTTAACATTGAGAAACATGAGTCGCTCTGAGACTTTATTGCTCTAGGCAGTTCCTACCTCATGATCTCCCTTAAAAAAAGGGTAATGGCCCAGCTTAGTGGCTCATGTCTGTAATCCCACCACTTTGGGAGGCTGAGATGGGAGGATCACTTGAGCCCAGGAATTCAAAACCAGTGTGAACAACACAGCAAAACTATCTCTACAAAAAGTTTTTTAAAAAATTAGCTGGGTATGTTGGTGCACACCTGTAGTCCCAACTACTCCAAAGACTGAGGTGGGAGGATCCCTTGAGCCAGAGAGGTTAAGGCTGCAGTGAGCCATAATCAAGCTAGGGCACTATAGCCTGGGTGACAGTAAGACCCTGTGCTGGAGAGGGAAAAAAAGAGCAGTGGGTCTGATTATGATCTTTGTGACAAACACTAGATCCCATTACCATAGACTTTCTAAATTGGTTACAGTAAACCTTAATTTTATTTGTGCCTCATAAGAATACTGTGACCCTGGCTGGGCGTGGTGGCTCACGCCTGTAATCCCAGCACTTTGGGAGGCTGAGGCGGGTGTATCACGAGGTCAAGAGATCGAGACCATCCTGGTCAACAAGGTGAAACCCTGTCTCTACTAAAAATACAAAAGTTAGTGGGGCATGGTGGTGCGTGCCTGTAGTCCCAGCTACTCTTAGGAGGCTGAGGCAGGAGAATTGCCTGAACCCAGGAGGCGGAGGTTGCGGTAAGCCGAGATCGTGCCATTGTACTCCAGTCTGTGTAACAACAACGAAACTCCGTCTCAAAAAAAAAAACGAAGAAGAAGAATACTGTGGCCCTATAAATCATAGATTCAAGTGAGAATTTTCACATCTAAATTGTAAGACCCTCATGTACTGAAACCTTGCATATGGTTTTCTTTTTTGAGTTTTTATTAGTATATATCACAGGAAATTTTACCTGAAAATTTTAAGTTTATTGGTGTCTAGTTATTATTGATTTAAGAAGTATTTTTTTTCATTGACTTATTTCAGGGAAAAAATATTTGTTGAATTACTTTCTGGTTTTTTGAGACAGGGTCTCTCTGACACCCAGACTGAAGTGCAGTGATGCGATCTTGGCTCACCTCAGCCTCTTAAGTAGCTGGGATAACAGGCGTGTGCTAATTTTTGTGGGTTTTTTGTTCATTTTGTTTGTTTTTTTTATTTTTTTTTAACATGGGGTTTCACCATGTTGGTCAGGCTGGTCTTGAACTCCCAAACTCAGGTGATCCGCCCACCTTGGCCTCCAAAGTGTTTGGATTACAGGCGTGAGCCACCACACCCCACCTGTTTTTTTTTTAAACAGAGTTGGGGTTTTGCCATGTTGCCCAGGCTGGTTTTGAATTCCTGGGCTCAAGTGATCCATCCACCTCAGCTTCACAAAGTACTGGATTGCAGGTGTGAGCTAGTGCACCTGGCCTTTTTAAAAATTTTTTAATTTTTTTTATTTTTGGAAGCCGATCTCAAACTCCTGGGGTTCAAGTGATCGCCTGTGCTGGCCTCCCAAAGTGCAGGGATTACAGATGTGAGCCATCTTATCTGTCCTGGGCATTTTAAAAGTAGGGATCATACTGTATATAACTTGCCTTTTGAAAAATAAACATTTTCCCATTGTGTTAAGCAACGGTTATTTGCATGTAACAGAATATGCTGCTCATACTGGGCCTATACAATCAAGTTATGTGTGTATTGGCTCACATAATCAAAAAGTTGAAAGGTAGTATAGAGATCAGATGAGATTTGGTCAGGGCTCAAGCTTACCATCTCCATGATTTTTTTCAAGTTCTGCCTTGAAGTAGCATTTGTAATGGCTGCAGGGTATTTCATTATATGAATGCACTATATTTATTTAACTTTTCTACTGCACATTTTAGGATGTTTTCTTTCCACCTCCCACTAATAAAATAATGCTTAGGTAAATGTCCTTGTTATATTTACATGTGCTTTAAAGGAAGAATAAGAATTGGTATATGATTAGGGACGACTGTGAAAGACAGGAAAGAGGAGAAATAGTGTGAAAAGTGACATTTTTACTGATAGAAATGGGCAGTTTCAATAGAAGGGAAACATGGGTAGCTGAATGGTTGGGTTGGGCATGCTGAGTGCGAAATCCATTCCTCTAGCCGTTCTGTTCATCTTTTTGGTGCTCCTGAACAACCCCTGGGCACCCACTGGTTATTAATTGTTTCTAATCACTTCTGTTTTATCTTTTATTATAAGATAATAATATTTTTCCCCTTTCACTCATCATTTTCTTTCTGTCCCCCATAGTTTCATTGTACTTTTTTTTTCTTTGTTGTACTTTAATTTGAACTTTTTCGCTTTGATATAGTTTGTACCAAATGTTCCTTTTCAAGTTAAACCAAGCAATCCATTACTCCCACAGTTGTATAGGGTGGACCTTTTAAGTCATCTTCTTACCAGAATAACCTGTCCGCTCTGTGCCTATCAAATCTTCTGTGTTTCACTTCTATTAAAAATGCAAAACTGATTTTTTTCTGAGTAAGAGAATAGCTTACTTTTCTATACCATTATTTATAGCAAAGTAGAATTGATTAAAGTAGGATTTAGAATTTCTTGGAAATAAGGTTGTTCTGTCCAGGAAGATTTAAATGGTTCTAATTTAGAGGTTTCGGGGGTTTTGTTTTGAAAAAGTTAACCGTAGGAGATCTAGCACAAGATGAGCGGTTCATTTCTGCCTCCCGATGGACTTTTCTTACTGTCAGCATAAGCATCTGGGTGGGCAGCAGATGGAGCTGCAGTGGGGTTGCTGTCCGACACCTGCCAGCTTGCGGAGCTCACATATTCTCGTTATAGCAATCATTTGATACTGGATCTGCCAGAGAATGTCCTAAAAATAAAGATGGGGCCAGTACAAGATTCATTTGATTTTACTCTTCATGGTCTGCCATGAGAAGTTTGGGTTTTAGGCTCAAAACTACCAAATAAAAACAATTTTGATGTTTTCTGCCTTCTGAAAAATGGGAGACTTTTTTCCCTTTGAGGATTGACCTAAGTAAATAAGTAGTTAGTAGATTTTTTTTTTGTAAGTGGACTTCAGCAGACTGCCTTTTTCTGCTTGGCTGTATTTTTATGTTTGGATGAGTGGAAAGATTCGATTGGTACTAGATACTTGTCTTTGAAGCAGTTTAGAGTAATTCTGCTGTTTTTCTGAGTTCATTGTCCATAACATTGTCTTAAATCTGAAGTAACTTCATCTCCTACAGCTGCAGAAAATAGACAACTCTAATAGAAAGCTATTAGATGACTTTCTGTAGAAAATACTGGTCAGAAATAGTATGGATAGTGATCTTTGGGGTTCCATTAAAGATGGTATAAAATAACACAGGGAGGGAAGTTTACATCGTGGTTACAAACATGGACTCTGGAATTGGTTAGACCTGGGTTCCAATCCTGCCTCTTCCGTTTGTAAGCTCTGTCTCCTTGGGCAAGGTATCTGTTCTTTTTGGGTGGACCTTAGATTCTTCATCTGTAAAATGGTATAATACCTATACACCTTACACAGAGTTGTGAGGATGAAATCGCCTAATTTGTCATGAATTCTGGTACATAATAAATCTTTAATAAATGTCAGCTGCTATTGATTAAAGGAGAGACTAACTCATTTCTCGTACATGTTGAGTGTGTCTATATAGGTATGTAATAAAACCACAGCCACTACCGTGAAGGACATGAGCTGGCAATTTAAGCCCTGGGACTGGTGATTTAAGCCCAGGGACTGGTGATTTAAGCCCAGTTGGTTCAAGTTCACTAGTAGAGGCAATGTACAAGGCAACTTGGTGACTGTAGGTGCTATTAATTGGGCAAGGTAATATGGGAGATAGAATATTTTTTGGAATATACTGAATTCCATTTGGCTATGGTTAAGTTGGTGGTTCTTGTGAGACAGGGAAAGAGATGTATTGGGCTGTTGGATATGTTGGTTTGGGCTACAGAGATTTGGGCATATCCAAGTAGAATATAGGCAGTAATGAAGTTTGTGCAGAGGTGGGTTCTTTTCTAAAGTGAAACTGTAGAGTTAGAACAATATCAAAAAGCAAACCTTAAGGAATGGCAAACTTTTCTTTTTTTTAATTTAATTTTTTTTCTTTTAAAGACAGGGTTTCACCATGTTGGTCAGGCTGGTCTTGAACTCCCAACCTCAGGTGATCCACCCGCCTCGGCCACCAAAGTGCTTGGATTACAGGCGTGAACCACCACGCCCGGCCGAGGAATGGCAAACTTTTCAAGAGGAGCCACACTGTGGAAGCAGTCTTACCGCCTCTGAAGCCAAGAGGCCATTGTCAAACTTGACAGGCATATCTTACTGACTTTTTGATGCACACACATTAGCTGTATCTTTGTTCTTTAGCTCGTTTGCTCTTAAGCTCAGTAAAAATTGAGAGTTATTATTTAATAAGGATGAGACTTAGTAAAGCATTTTGCAAATAGAGTATAATGTTCCTTGCATTCGTTGTACTCTTGGGTTCCTGAAATAATAGTCAGATAATACGTCTATCACTGTCCTCTCTACAATCCACATCGCTTTCCAAAATGGAAAAGATACTCCACGGAGAAAGTTTAGAAGAAGAAAATGAAATTGGAATAAGTAGAAGTCAAAGTGGCCTGTCCTCTGTAATTGCTTTTAGAGGTGACCTGGCAGTTCCTTATTTATGGGTGGGTATGGGGTATACATTGACCAAAGAAGATAGTTTAGGTGAGTTGCTGCCCTGTCTTTGAGAAAGGGATTCTTGGCTCTTAAAATTAGAAACAAGGAGATCAATGGGATGAAAAAGTAGCCTTCCCTTTTCCCCAAATTAAACAGATACACATACTTTGTGATAGAAATAGATTATGAAATATGGTGTCCAGATCAAACTGTCTGCTGGGCTTTTAAAAGCGTTTTATACTTTCTCCTGGGCACCTAGATTGCTTATTCTCACTTCTGTCTCCTTTTATTACCCACTTCAAACAGTTGTAATTTTTTTCCTTTCCATTCCTTAGACTTACCCCTGTTCCTTCCTCCACCCCCAAAATGGGAGAAGCCTTTAGCATTTAACTGTAGTACTTTATTTGGCTGTCAGTATTTGTCATATTAGTAATTGGATGAGCTTGGCTGGAGGTAGGGGGCTGTTCTGCCCTTTTTAAGATTGGCCCACACACCATTGTACTTAGCTACCCACACAGGAGCAGAGCAAGCTGGCTAGTTTTGAACACAAAAGCATGACAATTGTGGGTGGCAGCATCTATAGTTTTAGAATTTTTAAAGTAAGACAAATGAGGCCAGTGGAATAAACTTTACAACCGATAGAACTTTTGTTTCTGTTTTTCTTAACACCCAGCAATTAAAAATACTAAGAACAGGGATAAAGTGAAAATTAAGTTCTTGTATCTATTGCTTCTTGGCAAAACAAACACATCAAAAAATATCTGTTGGCTCTCAAATTGTTAATGGTTTCTGACCTGTGTGTTCTGAGTGATTTGGTGGAGTGAATGAGCTAGATCTTGGTTTTTCCACAAAGGATTGAAATTTGGTTCTTGGAGGGTGAAGAAACAAAACTTAACTCTTTATACGTAAAGCACAGATATACAGTATACTACATAAATATATATGTATTTCATCTGTGGTATCCAAATTTCATTGAGAAGTGGTAATTAAGGAAAAAATGTCTACAAGGGCATGGGGGGGGGGTGATGACGATTAATAAAAAGACCAAGACAGTTGGGTCTCTCCCCTTTAAGGAACTGTAGGACCTAAGTGTCTGTGTCGTGGAGAGGCTAGTGCCCCTTCTTTATTTTTCTCATCTCTAAAGCTGGCCTGAGGGTGCTGAATGGTGTTACTATCTGAAGTGCTTCAGGAGTGCCAGCAGATACTCTTAGGATTGTTATGGTACAGTATATGTGGTTCTGACAGTTACCAGGAATATAAGCAATGTTTCGCTTTATATACTTCCCTTATGTTGGAGAGCCTAGCGTTGCATTAAACATGAGGGAAAAATTCTGAAAAAATACCAAGGGTGAGAAGTAATGAATATTATTTTAAGTTTTGTTTTTTTTTTTTAGCTAGAGAACATAGTGAGTTGGCCAGGCTGGTCTCAAACTCCTGGCCTCAAGCGATCCTCCCATCTCTCATTTAATAAGAGTTGCTCAGTTTAGTAATAGGTATCTAATGAGCATAATATATTTTGCTCATGAAATCATAATGTTTTCAGAGACACTAAAACTTAGTAAATTGGCAAAATTTTTCCCCCTAGTTTGGTGGGGAGTTTATTGGCCTGCATGTGTCAACCCCTCCCTGCCCCATGATTTTTAAGGATGGCTCCTTAAACTCTGTGTATGAGTATTTCCTTCATACCTCTGTTCAAGATGTTTGGTATTCTGCAAGTAGATAACTTAGTACTTTTGTAATATGATAAGCCTAGATATATGAGGGAAGTAGTGTTTCCTGATAAATTAAGCAGTTAGTTGTTAAGGAGATGATAGGACTTATGATGACATTTTTAAGAGTCAAGTGTTTGGACCTGTTTTTCTGAGGATTTCCCTGTCCTTCCCACAGCATAGGAGACCATCGTGACCTATTTTTCTGTCCTTAGACTGCCTGAAGGAAAGATGTGTGTTTGTATCTTTGCCACTTTGTGGTTTAGTTTGGTCCCTTGTCCTTGTTTAAGACAGGGTAGCAAAATGTTTTTGAGAATGATACAGATTTGAATTTGAATTGAATTGAATTGCAATTTTGCTCTTTATTAGCTGTATTTGTGGTCAAAACACCTGACCTCTTTGAGCCCTGGTTTGTTCATCTGTAAAATAAAAATACTGTCTCCGGGAAGGGTTGTTTTTAATACACACAGAAAGGATGTGTGATAGGTACACAATATATTATACCTTTTAAAAGTTTGACTTTAGGTTGGGTGTGGTGGCTGATGCCTGAAATCCCAGCACATTGGGAGGCTAAGGTGGGAGAATCACTTGAGGCCAGGAGTTTGAGACCAGGCTGGTCAATAGAGCGAGACTCCATCTCCAAAAAAAAAAAAAAAATTAAAATTAGCTGGGCATGGCAGCATACGCCTGTAGTTCTAACTGCTCCAGAAGCTGAGGTAGGAGTTGAAGGTTGCAATGAACTATTCATGCCACTGCACTCCAGCCTGGGTGAAAGAACAAGACCCTGTCTCAGAAAAACTTGGAAAAAGTTTAAAGTAAAAAAGAACATAGCATTATAGGACTCTTATTTTACAAGGGATTACCTGAGCCCAGAGAAGTCAAGTGGCCAGAGAGCAAGGTTAGCAGGAGCAGCTGGGCCCATGCTGCCAGGTCCCTGTGTGTTTTTTGCCCCACAAACCTTGCTTTTGTATTATTTAGGTCACTCCTTACTATACAGACAAACGTGGTAATGGTGGTGTTTTGCCCTGCTGAGTTTGACCTCAGTTGAATCAGTACAGGATTACATTTCTGTGAGTTCTTTAGTTCTATGGAAGCCTTCTAAAATCAGATGATTACCTTGCCTGCATTTGTGACTTCAGTTACTAGGCTTTATGACAGAAATGTAGATTGGAAAATCTTCTAAAATCCCATCTGGTCCTTTGATTTTTATGTGTGAAGGGCTTAAAATTACCAGGAATTGTTCCAGACACATAGAAAACTAGTCCCTGTTGTCCAGAATTATCTTTCTAAGATAGTAATGGGGGGTACTAAACTTGCAATCTGTTGAAAACATATTTTTGAGATTTCAGTTATTGAAGCATTTGCTTATTGTGAATAAGAAGAAAACTAAGCGGCCAGGCGCGGTGGATCACGAAGTCAAGAGATCGAGACCATCCTGCTCAACATTGTGAAACCCCGTCTCTACTAAAAACACACAAAAAATTAGCTGGGCATGGTGGCACGTGCCTGTAATTCCGGCTACTCAGGAGGCTGAGACAGGAGAATTGCCTAAACCCAGGAGACGGAGGTTGCGGTGAGCCAAGATCACGCCATTGCACTCCAGCCTGGGTAACGAGCGAAACTCCGTCTCAAAAAAAGAAAAAGAAAACTAAGCCTAAAAAATCTTTATAATCACATTTCCACATTTACATTTGGGAGGTCATTTATCATTTCTTCTTAATTTTAATGTTTAAGCATATTAGAGATGAGATCTCACTATGTTGCCCAGGCTGGTCTCTAACCCCTGACCTCAAGCAGTCCTCCCACCTCAGCCTCCCAAATTTCTGGGATTACAGACATGAGCCACCATGCCCAGTCTCTCTCTCCCTTTTTTTTAAAGACAGAAAGAACTAGAATACTTTTGTAAAATACCAGTTTTTCCAACATTTATCTTTCCAAGACAAGTCAAACACTTATTGAATGCCCCTGAGTATATGCCAAGATTAATAGATGAGGCTATTACCCATAAGTAGTTCAATTTAATAGAGAAAAGAGTATATTGAGACAGGTATACAAGGTTCAGTGGTGGAAAGAAAGTGATCCTTAAATTTGGTTTTGAGTTTGCCATTTTAGGCAGAGAGAACAACGTACACAAGTGTGAAAATCATAAAACATTCTTGCAGTTGGGAAACTGCAGGTAGCTTTTGTGTTGTTGAAACTTGGAGTTCAAGGCAGGTGATGACAGAGACGGGCAGGCGAATACTGGGGAGTTAGGCAAGGGCTGGGCTGTGGAAAGCTTTGTGTTCAGTGCTAAACTGCTCACACCAATCTGAAATTCCTTTTTTTTTTTTTTTTTTGAGACAGGGCCTCACTCTGTCACTCAGACTGGAGTGCAGTAGCATGATCATAGCTCACTGCAACCTCAAACTCCTGGACTCAAGTGATCCTCCTGCTTCAGCCTCCCAAGTAGCTGGGATTACAGGCATGTGCCACCATGCCTGGCTAATTTTTGTACTTTTTGTAAAGATGGGTCTTGCTTTTGTTGCCCAGGCTGGTGGTCTTGAGCCCTTGGCTTCAAGCAGTCCTCCTGCCTTGGTAGGAGTGTGCTAGATTACATGTATGAGCCATCAGCTATTTGGAGACAATTTAATCAAAATAGTATTGTCTGGTTTTTTTTTCTTTTTTGGGATGGAGTCTCACTCTGTCACACAGGCTGAAGTGCAGTGGCACAATCTCTACTCACTGCAACCTCTGCCTCCCGGGTTTAAGCAATTCTCCTGCCTTAGCCTCCCAAGTAGTAGCTGGGTTTACAGGCATGTGCCACCACACCCAGCTAATTTTTGCATTTTTTAAAAATAGAGACAGAATTTCACTATGTTGTTCAGGCTAGTCTCGAACTCCTGACCTCAGGTGATCCGCCCACCTCAGCCTCCAGGATTATAGGTGTGAGCCACCGCCCTGGCCTGTTATTCTTAATGACAGTTTGTTGGTGTTAACATGTTTGTCCGTTTTAGGATAATGCCCTGAATATAGAGAACTAAACACTCAGCACTCAAAGGTAATGGAGAATGAGCATGCTACTGATAAACAATGGAAAGAGGCTAGAATGCAGCTTCAATTGGATTTAAAACAAACAAACAACACATTCCACCCATAGTGTAGGAGATATTTAGTAACATGAATTAGATTGTTAAAACTCTAGTCAAAATGTTAAATATTTGAATTTTTTTCTAACAATTTACATAAAATGCAACTCAGAATCAATTTTAACAGGCCTTGTGGCCACATTTTTGGTTTAAATATTTATTTACTTAGCTATTTTCTTCTATACTTGTGTGGGCAGTGAACCTAATAATTAAGTTAAAGGGTAAAAAAAAAATCAATTCCAGAGAGCTCACCTTTGACAAACATAGCAAACCAACACCATCATTTAGATTAAATCAATAGTCATTTCAGGCTAGATGTGCTGGCTCATGCATGTCGTCTGCAGCCCTACCTCCCAGGTTCGAACGAGTCTCTTGCCTCAGCCTTCTGAGTAGCTGGAACTACAGGCATATGCTACCACGCCCGGCTAGTTTTTGTGTTTTTAGTAGAGACGGGGTTTCTCCATATTAGCCAGGCTGGTCTCAAATTCCTGACCTCAGGTGATTTACCTGCCCCAGCTTCTCAAAGTGCTAGGATTACGGGCATGAGCCACGGTACCCAGCCTGCCTCATTTTAAACATGAACAGACCATCAAGGAGCACCAGGTATTTGAGTAATGGAATATTTGGGCCATTGAAGGATTTTAAGCCAAATGATGTGGCAGTCCAACTTTAAAAGAACACAACTTGATTGACTGATTGAGATGGAGTTTCGCTCTTGTTGCCCAAGCTGGAGTGCAATGGCGCAATCTCAGCTCACTGCAACCTCCACCCCCTGGGTTCAAGCAATTTTCCTGCCTCAGCCTCCTGAGTAGCTGGGATTACAGGAGCTTGCCCACCACGCCCGGCCAATTTTTTGTATTTTTAGTAGAGATGGGATTTCATCATGTTGGCCAGGCTGGTCTCGAACTCCTGACCTCAGGAGGCCGTGGCCTCTCAAAGTGCTGGGATTACAGGTGTGAGCCACCGCACCTGGCCAACAACTTAATTTTTTTCAGAACAATTTTAGAGTGATAGAGAAGTTATATGAAGAGTTCTCATATGCTCCACATTCACTTTTCCCTATTACTAACATTATGGCATATTTGTTATAATTAATGAACCAATATTGATACGTTAGTATTAACTAAAGTTCATACTTTATTCGATATTTCCTTAGTTTTTCCCAGTGTCCTTTTCTATTCTAGGGTCCCATCCAGCACACCACATTATACCTAGTTACATGTCTTTCCAGACTTCTCTTGGCTGTGACATTTCTGGCTTACTGCATCAGTGTAGAGTGACAAAATAAAATTTAAAAAAAACAAAAAACATTTCTGGCTTGCATTTTAATGATGCTAATTCTGGTTACAGGATTTAGAAGATTCTGATGGTAGCAAAGTGAAAACAATGAGATGGTTAGGAAGCCCCTGCATTAATCCAAGGAAGAGATAATGATAGGTTGGATCAGACTGATAGTGGTAAAAGTGACAAGTGTTCCATTTGGGGATGTTATAAAAGCCATGAGCCTGGATGGGAAAATTAAAGGAATGAGTATAGATGGAGAAGAAAAGCATTCCAGGGATGGAGCCCTTGGGGCACTTTACGGTTTAAAAGTTAATGAGGTAAGAAACTAGCAAAGGACACCCAACAAGAAGTGGCCAGTTAGGTAGGAAGAAAACCTGGGAAATGATGTGTCTTGGAAGCCAAGAAAGTGTTTCAAGGTGGAGGAAATAATCACTTCTGTTTTGCCCTGCTTATAGGCCAAACCAGATGAGGGCAGTGAATTGATCTCTGGATTTCTCAGCAGCTGATTGGTGGCCTTCAGTAGTTTCAGTAGAGTGGTAGGAGCCGAATCATGCTTGGACCTGGTTCAGAGAGGAGGGTATGCACAGGGAAAGCCGTATGAGGAAACTTGCTATGGTGATAGATATGTTCTGTATCTCAAAGGTAGTAGAAATGCAAATTATATCCGAAAACTAATATTTATGAATGAATGAATGATAGGGTCTTGCCCTGTCACCTAGGCTGGAGTACAGTTATGCAATCGTTGCTCACTGCACGCTTAACCTCCTGGTCTCAAGCGATCCTCCTCACTCAGCCTTCCACGTCCCAAGGTGGGACTGTAATGTTGGGGTTCAGGGGCTTAGGGAGCCCTCAGCTTCCCTGAGAGGATGTTTCTTCAGGTTCTTGGTCTGTCACTCCCCAAGAATGGGAAAGGAGACCACAGCACTGTGCTCAGTAAATTCCAGACTCAGAAGTGTTTGTAGAAAGTGATTTATTTAGCGCCGGGCGCAGTGGCTCACGCCTGTAATCCCAGCACTTTGGGAGGCCGAGGCAGGTGGATCACGAGGTCAAGAGATCGAGACCACCCTGGTCAACATGGTGAAACCCCCGTCTTTACTAAAACTACAAAAAATTAGCTGGGCATGGTGGTGCGTGCCTGTAATCCCAGCTACTCAGGAGGCTGAGGCAGGAGAACTGCCTGAACCCAGGAGGCGGAGGTTGCAGTGAGCCGAGATCGCGCCATTGCACTCCAAGTAACAAGAGCAAAAAACTCCGTCTCAAAAAAAAAGAAGAAAGTGATTTATTTGGATAAAGAGAAAAAGGAGAAGAGAAAAAACTTCCATGAAGAGCATGTGGAAGGAGGACCCCAGAGGGGAAATCCAGGAGGGGAAAGAGAGCTCCCACTGTGTGGGAGGGGATTCCAGAGAGCTGGAAATCCGGTGTGGGTGAAGGAGCAGGGGAATTTATCCTGGGAGAAGTTCCCACCTCCCCAAGTTCCTCTGGCCAATGAAAGGAGTCCTTTAGAACTTCGCTGGAGTGATTGACTTTTTGATATTTCCTGCACCCTCGAAAATTAAAACAGAGACTGTTAAATCTCCTGATGGAGAGTGATGGGAGGGGGACATGGCGCTGGGAAGTTCT
This sequence comes from Callithrix jacchus, assembly GCF_049354715.1. Lineage (NCBI taxonomy): Eukaryota > Metazoa > Chordata > Mammalia > Primates > Cebidae > Callithrix > Callithrix jacchus. The sequence continues at coordinate 131,254,591 of NC_133506.1, read as the reverse complement.
TGCCATTAAAACTACGCCCCTTGTGGACCCAGAAAGAGAACACGTTCCGTCAGGACCACAGGCACGAACCACCACACCTAACTAATTTTTAATTTTTTTGTAAGGAACAAGGTTTCACCATGTTGCCTAGGCTGGTCTTGAGTTCCTGGGCTCTAGCGAACCTCCTGCCTTGGCTTCCCAAAGTGTTGGAATCACAGGCATGAACCACTGTACTCAGCGCAAATATTTAACTATAGGTAGTAATATGTATACTGAAGCATTTAGGGGAAAATGCACTCATATCTGTAACTTTGAAATGCATTAAAAATTAAGATAGATTGGACCGGTTGCAGTGGCTCACTCCTGTAATCCTAGCATTTTGGGAGGCTGAGGCGAGTGGATTGCTGAGCTCAGGAGTTCGAGACCAACCTGGGCAACACAGTGAAACCCTGTCTCTACTAAAATACAAAAAAAAAAAAAAAAAAAAAACAGCTGGGTATGACAGCATGCACCTATAGTCCCAGCTACTCAGGAGGTGGAGGTTGCAGTGAGCTGAGAATACATCACTGTACTCCATACTCCAGACTAGGCAACAGAGTAAGGCTCCATCTCTTAAAAAAAAAAAAAAAAAAAGACCAGATTCAGTGGCTCACACCAGTAATCCTAGCACTTTGGGAGGTCCAGGTGGGCGGATCATGAGGTCAGGAGTTCAAGACCAGCCTGGCCAACATGGTGAAACTCCATCTCTACTAAAAATAGAAAAATTAGCTGAGCATGGTGGCAGGCGCCTTAATCCCAGCTACTCTCAGAAGGCTGAAGCAGGAGAATTGCTTGAACCTAGGAGGAGCAGAGATTGCACCATTGTACTCCACTCTGGACAACAAGAGAAAAACTTCATCTCCCCTGCCCCACCCCCAGAAAAAAAAAAAGACTGCAAATAAACTTGGATTGCATAACTCTGAATCCCAGAAAACAATGTCTCTTCCAAGTTCTGAGGGAAAATGCTGTTTAGCCTAGGATTCTGTTGAATTCTATACCCAGATGAACTAGCCTTCAAGTATAAACATAGAATCAAGACATTTCCAGACATGCAAGAACTCAAAACATTTGCCCTTCAAGCACCCTTTGTTTTTTTTTTTTTTTTTTTTTTTGAGACAGAGTCTTGTTCTGTCTCCCAGACTGGAGTGCAATGGCACGATCTCAGTTCACTGCAACCTCTGCCTTCCAGGTTCAAGCAATTCTGCTGCCTCAGCCTCCTGAGTTGCTGGGATTTCAGGTGCATGCCACCACACTCCGCTACTTTTTCTATTTTTAGTAGATGGGGTTTCACCATGTTGGCCAGGCTGGTCTAAAACTCCTGACCTCAGATGATCTGCCCGCCTCAACCTCCCTACAAAGGGTTTGGATTACAGGTGTGGGCCACTTTTGTTTGTTTGTTTTGAGACAGGGTCTAGTTCTGTCTCCCAGGCTGGAGTGCAGTGGCGTGATCACAGCTCACTGTGACCTCTGCCTCCCGGGTTCAAGCAGTTCTCCTGCCTCAGCATCCCAAGTAGGTGGTATTACAGGTGCATGCTACCACACCCAGCTAATTTTTTGTGGTTTTTGTAGAGACAGGGTTTCGCCAGTTGGTCAGGCTGGTCTTGGACTCCTGACCTTAGGTGGTCCACCCGCCTCATGTTCCCAAAGTGCTGGGATTACACGCGTGAGCCACCGCACCCAGCTCAAGCACCCTTTCTTGGAAAAGTTCTTAATGATGCCCTAGTATAAAAACCATGAATGAAAAAGACATGAAATCTAGGAATCAGTACAGGAAGTACAGTTGACCATTGAGCAACAGACGCTTGAGCTGTGTGGTTCTACTTATACACGGATTTTTTTTTCAATCTACCTGTGGGTCAGAAAGGTAGTATTCACAGGATGCACAGCCCAGTTACCCAGAGAGCCAACTGCACAACTTCAGTATGCACAGATTTAGGTATATGCAGGGGTCCTGGAAGCAGTCCCCCATGAATACCAAGGTACAACTCTGTCTTTTTAAAAATAAGCAAGTTAACTTTTTCTCCCAGAGAAGTCTTGTGAGCTTTGATGATGGAAATTCAACTAGAGAAAACTGGAAATTTTGGATCTAGTCAGTTCAGAGTTGATAGCCTTAATCTTTATAGATTTATTTTATATAGACATTCATGATATTAAAACACATTTACTGCATAGAGGGGATGATAAAGGCTGAATGATGCCAGGCTGTAGCTGCAAACAGTAGGGGCATCTTAGTTGTCACGGAATACATCTGAGCGCTTTTCTCCTTTGGGAAACTACTTGTTATCGTGAGCAGGAGAGTGAACCGTTTGTGCCTGGTCACCCCTTTGTTTCCAGGGAGCATGGATGTTCTGTTAGTACTGGTGGCTGACCCGGAATCATGGGATGGTAATGCCTGTTTCTCCATTAAGTACAACATGAAAGCAGGAAGTTGTTCTTGTAACGTGGAGTTGCAGATCTGATAAGCCTGTTGGCATTAATACATCCTATCATTTAGCCCTCTTAGTCCCTCTCTTCTCTGCAGGTTGTGACAGTTGTGTGGGGTGAAAGTGCTGATTTTTCACATGGAGCAGCATGTAGGTGCTTAGGGAGAGAAAACTAGAGGTGGAGCAAGGCGATGGTGCCTGCCAAGAATAGGCTGGGGCTGTGCTGCGGCTGCCCTGCCCCCCAGCCCTCACAGCCAACCTGAACCTGCTTCTCCTGAGCCGTGCAGCTGCCTGAAGGATTCCAAGACCTGGGTAATTAATAACTAGAGAGGCCTCCAGTCCAGCAGCAAAAGGAGGTAGTTAATTTAGTCTGCTGTTAGCAACACTTACATTTGTCTCTGATTCCATTAGAGATGCTTAGGAAAACGTTGTTAGACCCTGATCTCCGATGTCCATTTTCTTAAGGAAAGGGCATGTACTTGGGGTCTTGTAAGCCTCCTAATGTCACTCTTTGAAGTGAAATAACTACGATAGGTGAATAAAATGTGCCAGAGTGTACTAGTTAGAATTTTCATAAGATTGAAAATATTTTCTCTATATTTATTTGAACTGGTAATTGGTTATGAGCGGTTGTGTGTTGCTGTTTTTAATTATCCAGCAATCAAGATACTACCTATATTCTCAAAAAATGAGATCATTCATTCTAGGAGAGGGATTATTCCTTTCGTATATTTTCTTTCTCTTTTTTTGTTTATGGTGGAGAATAATTAAACTTCCTGTTTTTTTTTTTTTTCTTTTTTTTTTTTGAGGCAGGTCTTGCTCTGTTACCCAGATTGGGGTGCAGTAGCATGATCATAACTCACTGTAGCCTCAGCCTTCCACGCTCAACTGATCCTCCCATCACAGACACGGAGTAACTGGGACTATAGCCACACGCCACCACACCCAGGTAGTTTTTTTAAAAAAATTGTAGAGACAGGTCTTGGCTACATCCCCCAGACTGGTCTTGATCTCCTGGGCTCAAGTAATTCTTCTGTCTCAGCCTCTCAAAGTGCTGAGATTACAGGTGTGAGCCACCAGCACTTGGCCATCTTCCTCTAATTTTTAATTTTGTCACCTTGAGAAGCCTATGATATGACATGGAATTTGGTGTCTCATCCTGTATGGTACTGTGCACCCTGCTCCTACAGAAGTACAGAGGGAATCTTTTGGGAAGGAGGGGTAAACTTAGATTCGTAAAATAATGCATGTGGTGGCCAGGCATGGTGGCTCACATCTGTAACCCTAGCACTTTGGGAGGCTGAGGTGGGCAGATCACCTGTGGTCAGAAGTTCAAGACCAGCCTGGCACAAATGGTGAAACCCTGTCTCTACTAAAATTAGCCAGTCATGATGGCAGGTGCCTGTAATCCCAGCTACTTGGGTGGCTGAGACAGGAGAATCACTTGAATCTGGGAAACAGTGGTTGTAGTGAGCTGAGATCTCGCCACTGCAGTCTAGCCTGGACAACTGAGCAAGACTTTGTCTCCAAAAATAGTAATAATAATGCATGTCGGTTTTTCAGTGTTCATTTTTATTCTCCTGAAAACAGAAGTCCCCTACCCTAATCTAAATTCCTGTCTGCTCCCTCCTGGCTCCCTGCGCTAACCCCTTCTCCGCCTGATCTTCCTGCTGCTCATCTTTGTCCCCTCAGAGCTATGTGTGACACAAGCCAGAACCATCATCCTAATGAGCAAATTCCTCAAGTCCTTATTCTGCCCTGTACAGTCCAGCTCAGTTCTCTGTCTGGTCTCCCCTAGACTATGCCACATCCCTTCTTGCCTGAGAACTTTTACACCTGCACCTCCCTCTGCCTGGAATGTTTCCCACTCCTATGTGTCCTCAATGCCCACCCCCAAGCCTCACTAAATCCTACTTACACTCAGAGTTTCCATTTAAATATTACCGCCCAGGTGAGCAGCTTTCGTTGACTCCCATCTGTGCATGTAATTAGATGAGGTCTCCCCAAGATGTGCTCTCTCATACAGAGCACTCTGGACTCAGAATTTACACCTGAAGTTGTAATGAACTTGTTTCCCCTACTGTTGGCTCTTTGAAAGTAAGGCTCATTTTTAAAGTTGTATCCCCAGGACCTAGTGTAGTTCCTAACTCAAAGTAGGCACTCACTCATAGTCGTTTACTCCATCTTTTTTTTTTTTTTTTTTCCTCTTTTTTCCTCAGATGAGATTTTACTATATTGCTTGGGCCAGAGTGCAGTGGCTATTCACAGGTGCAATCATAATGTACTATAGCCTCAAACTGTTGGGCTCAAGGGATCCTCCCGCATAGCTGGGACTGCAGGTACATGCCACTGTGCCCGGCTACTCTCTTAGTCTTGACTATGTCTTGTTTTTTGTTTTTTGTTTTTTGTTAGGATAGCGTCCTAAGAATGGCATTACTGGGTTAATAGGTATGAACATTAGATCTTTAGTACATACAGTTGAATTGCTTTTCATAAAACCATATACCTTTTTATATTCCCACCAATACTGTCTCACTGAGTATTAACTTATTTTCATCTTTGCTAATATGATCATCCAAAGTGTGGGGCAGGGGGTGGCTCAAATGTCTGAGTCATGGAAACAAGGCTAGACCAAGCCCCTTGATCTAGTTATTCCAGGCAAGCCTACATGACATTGTGTACTTGAAGGCTGCTGGGCTCTCAGGTTTTTCAGCCTTAGCAGGCTGAAGACAACAGGGAAGACAGCTTGTCTTATCTGTTAGTAGTTTTCCACACTGGAGTAACATGGCCAGCATGGTACCTGTAAGAGAGGACTCTGCTTGCCGGAGCCACATCCAGCTGTCCAAATGTATGTAATTACCATTTATCATTTAAACATATGACAGCTCCATCAAAGGAGGGCAATGTGTAGTCTGGCAGAGGATAGAATGGGATTAAACAAGAATGGCTTCTTTTATTTAAGATCAATGAAAATACAAGAGGGAAGATTACTTTGCTTACCATACCCTCTCACCTGCTGTAAGTTGTTCTGCCTTTAGGTCCTTGCCCTATTCCTAGACTATTGGAGGTTGTCCTTTTTTCTAGAATCTCCATATATGAGTTGAATTTTTCACATCAGCCATGCAGCTAATTTAGAAACATGTTGCTGGGTTGGGTGCAGTGGCTCATGCCTGAAATCCCAGCATTTTGGGAGGCTAAGGTGGGTGGATTGCTTGAACATAGGACTTCGAAACCAACCTGAACAACATGGCAAAGCCCCATCTTTACAAAAAATACAAAAATTAGGCATGGCAACGTGCACCTGTAGTCCCAGCCACTCAGGAGGCTGATGTGGGCGGATCACTTGAGCCTGGGAGGTAGAGGCTATGGTGAGCAGAGATCGTGCCACTGCACTGTCCAGCCTAGGTGACAGAGTGAGATCCTGTCTCAAAACTAAAAAGTAAATAGAAACATGTTGCTCTGAATTCTGTGTCCAACTCACAATCAGCAATTTCCTTTATCTCACTTTTTAACTTATTTCCTCTTGATTTACATACACAGTTCCCTTAGCTCATAACCATTTCTGAGAGCCAGGACCATGCCTTGTATTCTTATTCCCTTTTCAGCTTCCTAACACAATGCTTTCAGTATAGTAGACACTTGAACATTAACTAAAATGCAATTCAAAGGGGACAGCTACCGCAAATCATTGTGACAGTCTAGTCATAATGATTTAAAAACCTGAGATTACAGATCTTTTAATAGGAAAGAGTAGGACTGGATGTGGTGGCTCATGCCTGTAGTTCCAGCACTTTGGGAGGATGAGATAGAAGGATCCTTGACACCAGGAGTTCCCAGACCATCCTGGGCAACATGGTGAGACCCCGCCTCCACAAAAAATTTAAAAAATAAGCCAGCCATAGTGGCTTGCACCTGTAGTCCCAGCTACCTGTGGGAAAATCTGAGTTGGGAGGATCACTTGAGCCTGGGAAGTCAAGGCTGCAGTGGGCTGTGATTATGCCACTGCACTGCAGCCTGGGCCACAGAGCGAGACCCTGTCTCAAATTTTGAAAAAGTAGTTACCAGAACAATTGTTTGGCTCTTTTATAATTTTATCCTCCCAACTAATTGGTAGAATTTGGATACTTTCTGGCCCATAACAAATGTTATTTTATATAATGGAACATCTCCTTAATGCATTCCAAAGGATATATACAGTTGATTTTAGGCTAATTTCAGTCTGGGTCCTGGTAGAGAACACATGACATACTTAAATTGGCTAATGAGGGGATTTTAACAATGAGATTCTTTGCAAAATGTTGACCTTGACCAGGAACCTCCACAGACGGTGACCCCTCCCAACTCAGCCCACCTGGGATGAGTCTGACTTGTGTCCCAGCCTACCTGTGTTAACTAGCTTGTACCTACATTCGGAAGTTCCCAAACCCCGTCCCGTGTCCAAGAAGAATGAGGTTACACTGACAATTTGAAGGGTAAAGTGGGTGGAGAAGAATTTTACTGAGCGGTGAACAGCTCTCAGAAGGGGAGAGGGTGGTGATTCTCCACCCCTCCAGTCTGGTGGTTTCTCTCCCAGTGTGGCTGGGTCAGGGGTTTTGTGAGCTTGCAAAGAAAGGCTAAAGCAAAGGCACCACTCAAAGGTGGGCATGGCAATGTAGAAAATCAATTAGGGGAAAGGGTAGGTATATGTAAACTAGGTGAAGGGTTGGAATCAATTAGAGCAAAGTGTACCAAATGGGAAGACGGGTTCTCAGTCTGGTCCATGGATTTGACTTTCGGTGTGGCTTTCAGGCTTTAACTTGTCTTTGGCTTAGGGATGGCGTTTCCCTGGGCACCCACTCCTGTGAGGCATTTGTCTCCTGACGCTGTCAGTGTGGGCGAAGTTGCTCTAGAAACCACAGGGGATGGTGCAGTGTCCACAGCTGGTAACCAGGTTACCACCATGAGGCCTAAGATGGGGAGAAGGAAGTGGGAGGAGTTGCCAAAACCTGAAGGAGGAAAAGACTCACTTTCAAGTGGGGGTCCAAGGCAGTCCACAAACACTCCCAGGGTGGGAGCTGGGAGAATGAATGCCCTGACCTGAGCCTCCCTTTCTCTGATCTTTCTGCAGGTCTCCCCATTGATTAACGGCCTTGGGAGCCAGAGAGTGAGGGAGCCTGTTGATATGGTTCTTCAGATCCAGAAAGAGCAGTCCAGACACAGTAGCCCACGCCTGTAATCCCAGCACTTTGGGAGGTCGAGGTGGTTGGGTCACTTGAGGTCAGGCGTTCAAGACCAGCCTGGCCAACATGGTGAAACCCTGGCTCTACTAAAAAATGCAAAAATGACCAAGTGTGGTGGGAAGTGCCTATAATCCCAGCTACTTCGGATGCTGAGACAGGAGAATTGCTTGAACCCGGGAGGCGGAGGTTACAGTAAGGCGAGATTGTATCACTATACTCCAGCCTGGGTGACAGTGTGACTCTGTCTCAAAAAAAAAGGCAAGATGTCAGCAGGATAGGGAGAAACAGGTAGAGGATACCAGCACAAGATTGATGCCTATGTATCTATCTATGTTTTTGGAGACAGAGTCTCACTCTGTCGCCCAGGCTAAAATGCAGTGACACAATTTCGGCTCACTGCAACCTCCCCCTCCCAGCTTGAAGCAATTCTCCTGCCTCCTGAGTAGCTGGGACCACAGGCGCACGCCACCACACCTGGATAATTTTTTGTATTTTTAGTAGAGACAGGGTTTCACCATGTTAGCCAGGCTGGTCTTGAACTCCTGACCTCAAGTGTTCCGCCTACCTTGGCCTCCCAAAGTGCTGGGATTATAGGCATCAGCCACCTTGCCCAGACAGTATGGCAGTTTTTCTAAAGCACTTTTCAGGAAAAAAAAAATCAGTGGCCAAGAGAAAGACAGCTGAGCAGCATCTCATCACCAAGTCCTTTTGATTCTACCTCCAGAAGTACGGACTCTCTTCTCTCTCCTACACTGCCCCACCCACCTGCACCTCCTTGCAGTTCATCTCACAGACAGCCAGAGTAGCATGTGAAAAATGCAAACCTGAATGTCACTCTCAGTGACTTCTGATGATTGTAACATCTAAGTTTGAGCTTCTTGATTTGCATACTGTGGTCTTCTGCCAGACCACCCACTGGAGAGACTTTGATCTCCCTTCAAATGTCACTGGCTTTGGGAGGCTTTCTCTGACAGCCCCCACCTCCAGACTAGTTTAGATCCCTCTGTTTTCTGCTCCCTGACCCTGTCCACTAACTCAAATGCACATTTGCAGTTTGTATTGTGATTACGTGTGGAACTGTCTGCATTCGTCTCCACTCTGGAGATGGGGGTGGGGACTTGCCACTCTACCCCAGTTCCTCTTCCTCTGTCATGTGATTATAGCAGACTTGTCCTGATTTGGAACTAGCTTTTTGAGTTGAAAATTAACAGCATTCTGGTGGAAGGACCCAGCTTTGAGTTTTTCAGTCCTGTATCTATGCACATGTTGGAAATAGCTCTGTGACCATTATTGCTTTTTCTTCTTTCAGTAACATCCTCTGAGGTGGCTCTTGGGTCATAGAACGACTATAAATTGATCAGTCCTTTCAGTCACCTCTTGAATCACAAAGTCTTACGTGGAATTAAATAAACTCTGTTGTCATTAATTTTCAGGGTGGAGGTTTGAACTCCTGTTTTCTGCCTTATGCTGAAGCAGTGGAAAGCGAGTAGACCTTAGAGGCTGGAACTGATGCACAGGAACCGGTTTGCCTGTTGGCATCAGAAAACATGAGTAACGGCTGCTCCCCCAGGCCGGGGGGGGGGGGGGGGCTTTGTGTTGTGTTTTAATTTTTGAAGAGAGGAGTGTAGAATTTCATGTAAGATTAAAAGCCTCTTTTTGTTAGTGAAAGGATGAAAAGGACAGTTGCTAAATATGTGTCAGTAAAGAATTAGCTACAGTTGAGGCGCAGCACCTGTAATCCTGGGACTTTGGGAGGCCAAGGCAGGCAGATAACTTGAGCTCAGGAGTTCGAGACCAGCCTGGAACTTGGTGAAACCCTGTCTGTACTGCAAATACAGAAATTAGCCAACTTGGTGGCAGGCATATGTAATCCCAGCTACTCAGGAGGCTGAGGCAAGAGAATCACTTAAACCTGGGAGGTGGAGGTTGCAGTGAGCCGAGGTTGCACTATTGCACTCCAGCCTGGGCAACAAAAGCAAGACTCTGTCTCAAAAGAGGCCAGGCATGGTGGCTCATGCTGGTAATCCTAGCATTTTGGGAGGCTAAGGCCAGTGGATCACCTGAGGTCAGTAGTTTGAGACCAGCCTGGCCAATATGGGAAAACACTGTCTCTACTAAAAATACAAAAATTAGCCAGGTGTGGTGGTGCACGCCTAGAGTCTCAGCTACTTGAGAGGCTGAAGCAGAAGAATTGCTTGAACCTGGGAGATGGAGGTTGCAGTAAGCAGTGATTGCGCCACTGCACTCCAGCCTGTGCAACAGGAGCAAGACTCCATCTCAAAAAAAAAAAAATGAATTAGCTGCAGTCGAGATTACTTGGGTTATTTCCAGTTAGAAGTTCTGATACCATTAATAAAGATTTTTCTTTTTCTTTTTCTTTTTTTTTTTTTTTGAGATGGAGTTTAGCTCTTGTTGCCCAGGCTGGAGTGCAGTGGTGCATTCTCCGCTCACTGCAACCCCCACCTCCCGGGTTCAAGCAGTTTTCCTGCCTCAGCCACCCAAGTAGCTGGGACTACAGGTGCGCGCCACCACACCCAGCTAATTTTTTTGTATTTTTAGTAGAGACAGGGTTTCATCATGTTAACCAGGCTGGTCTCGATCTCTTGACCTGCCTTGGCCTCCCAAAGTGCTGGGATTATAGGTGTGAGCCACTGTGCCCTGCCAAGATTTTACTTTTAAGCTAAAAGAAGCTTAATTAGTTTTTTAGTTAATAGCAGCGAAATCTGGCCAAGAGAACAATCTGTCCCTCTATTTGCAAGTTGCAGAGTCTGCCATGTTCATTCCACTCACAATCCACACAGACCAAGCAGAGCTACGATGCAGACAGGGAATATAACCAAGTTCACACTTCATCTAGGACATTTTCCTAATATCTGCTAAGCTAGAGTTAAGTCGTTGTCTTTGGTGTTTGGAAGTCAGATATTTTTTGTAGAATTGATTCCTATCGTAGTACCCATAACAGCCCCGCTCCTGACATCCATCATGCTGTGATGCGCTTGGCAGCTTTCTATTCCCTAAGCTCCTTGGAAGGGGTGTCTATTTTACCCTCAGTTCACCTAGCTCAGGGCTTGGTATTTTTCTGGTACAGGTCATCATATGATTGTTGAATTTTTCAAGTATACAGACTTTTCTAGAAACTTCTTGATCTCTCTGTGTATGTGTCGGTCTCTTTCTGCCCCCTGCGCCTTCCTCTTCTCCCTACTTCTGCAGTTGAAATTCTGACATTCCAAGAGCATCAGCTCCGCCAAATAGGACTTTGACTTGTCACAAAACACAAGACAGTAATTTCGAATGGAAACTTTTTGTACCCCTTTGGTAGAAGTTTATTTTGAGGTATTGTCTATGCATTTAGGTTTCACTGCCTCCAGATTTATCTGGGTGGAGTAATAGCACATAAGTGTGAACTACCTTCCTGTTTGTTAAAAATATCATGAGCAATTTTTCTTGATGATAAGAGGTCAACTAAAGAGGTCGATGAGCATATCCTATTTATTTTTTGAGTACTAAAATACCTCTCAGAGAAAGAAATATCCTGTAATTTGGTTAGTAATCTTAATTGTTCATCTTCTAACATGTATGAACATTATAAAGAAATTTTTTTTAATGTGTGAATGGTCCTGGTCTCTTAATGTGATCATTTTTCGCCCTCCATCAACCTAGTTGCTGGTCAGTGGGTGAATCAGAAAGTTCAAGGTCTTCCAGGTGTGTTTCATAAAAATTTTGCTGGAAGAGTTGTAGCTATTAAAATTACCACCCTGCAGAAGTCTGTCACAAGTCAGACAGGCAGACTGAATCAGAATTAGACATCACATTGCCAGGAAGTGCCCCATCCTGAGAGGGATTAGTAGGACATGTATAGAAACAGAATTGCACCTCTTCTCTCCTTAGTCCAGACCCCTTTATCCCTGTCGTACTGAAAGTTCCCTTCTTCACCCACCCACCCCCACTCCTTCCCAAGCTTAGACTTTTTTTTTTTTTTTTTTTTTTTTTGAGACAAGGTCTCTGTCACCCAGGCTGGAGTGCAGTGGTGCAATCACAGCTCACTGCAAGCCTCGACTTCCCAGGTTCAAGCAATCCTCCCACCTCAGCCTCCTGAATAGTTGGGACTACAGGTGCACACCCCCATGCCAGGCTAATTGTTTAATGTTTTGTAGAGACAGGGTCTCCCTGTACCCCCAGGCTGGTCTCAAATTCCTAGGCTCAAGGCATACTCCCACCTTGGCCTCCTAGAGTACTGAAATTACAGGTGTGAGCCATTGTACCCAGCCTACATCTTTTTATCTTACACAGAGAGGTAGGTGGCCTTGTGGAAAGGCACTCCACATATCCTTTAGGCAGGGTGCTTATGTTACAGGAAGACTGTCTAGTTCTGTTACCTCCTTGACTTTGCTTCTCCTTGCTTGGGTCAACAAACTCATGATAGTCTTTCTAGGATCTATTTAAGAGGTCTTGTATATCACCAAGAATGTATATATTGGCTGGGTGCAGTGGCTCACGTCTGTATTCCCAGCACTTTGGGAGGTTGAGTAAGGAGTTTCACTTGAGCCTAGAATTAGAGAACAGCCTGGGCAACATATCAAGACCCCCATCTCAATTTTTTATTTAAAAAAAAAAGAGAGAGAATGTATAAATTGTTCTAGACCCAGATTGCTCTAGGACACCGAATGCATTACTTAGAACACAAGCTCCGACATGTAAGTCAGCTCCCCAACACATGCTAGATTCCATACTAAGAGCTGTGAGGAATACAAGTGAGAACTGGGTGTGGAGCCAGCTTCAGTGCTTGCGGGTTAGTCTGAGAGGGGGCCAAGTCATAGCAGCACATGGTACAAAGTAGTGATAGACGAGATATCATAAGGGATTATATTATTGACAGTAATCCTATATTATTGACAGTAATCCTCCATTAAATACTGTAAGATTGAAGCAGAGGGAAAGGTGACCAGAGTGGTTGTAAGCTCTGAACTGAATCTTGAAAGATCTAAATAGACAATGGAAAGCACAGTCAAGTGGTGGGGAGGAGAACAGTGTGTTTAGAGGTCAGTGACTTGACCAGCTGACTGCACTGCAGGGTTCATTTGGAGAAACAGTGGGTGAACAGGGCAGATAGTCAGTGATGGCCAAATTATGAAAACTGGAACACCAGACTGTATTTGCACTTACAGAAGGATACTTAAGTCTTTTTAACAGAAAAAATGGTGGTGACTAACTTTGGGGCCCTTGAGCCATATTGCTTGGACATTTGGTTGGCCCGTCTCCTGACTCACCAATGTTCCCCTTTCACACTGATCCTCACTTTGAGCAGCTACTTTTCAGAAAAGCAGCAGTTGGAAAGAAAGCAGTATTCCTGGGACACTACCCCTTCCTTCACAGGCAGAGGGAAGTATAAAGTAATGAATGATTTTTACCATGGAAAGTTGGAGTTTGGGCACTCTGTCCTCCTCCTTATCTTCTCTCCTTCTTTTTTCTTCCTTTCCTTTAAAAATATTTAAAAGATGCTAAGCCAAAACCTCTCACCATTCCATCACTAGGGGTCAGGAGATAGACTTAACTAACAAATACTCTTTATTTTTTCTTTTTTGGGTTGTTTTGTTTTTTTGAGACAGAGTGACTCTGTCACCCAGGCTGGAGTGTAGTGGCACTGTCTTTTCTCACTGCAACTTCCACCTCCTGGGTTCCAGCGATTCTCCTGCCTCAGCCTTCCGAGTAGTTGGGATTACCGGCACGGACCACCACACCCAGCTAGTTTTTGTATAGTAGAGATGGGGTTTCACCATGTTGGCCAGGTAATCTGCCTGCCTCGGCCTCCCAAAGCGTTAGGATTATAGGCGTGAGCCACTGTACCTGGCCACAAATACCCTTTGGATTCCTAGAGTTAGGTAAATAAACTCCTTTTTTAAAAGAAAATGACATAAGAAATTAAGGATTTAGGACCCCTGGTGTCCCCACAGAAATGAGGCTTCTGGGCTGGGTGCGGTGGCTCACACCTGTAATCCCAGCACTTTGGGAGGCCAAGGCGGGCAGACCACCTGAGGTCACAAGTTCAAGGCCAGCCTGACCAACATAGAGAAGCCTCATCTCTACTAAAAATACAAAATTGGGCGGCACATGCTTGTAATTCCAGCTACTCAGGAGACTGAGACAGGAGAATCACTTAAACCCAGGAGGCGGAGGTTACAGTGAACTGAGATCATGCCATTGCACCCCAGCCTGGGCAACAAGAACGAAACTCTGCCTTAAAAAGGGGGAAGAAAAGAGGCTTCTGGAAATGTTCATTTGAGATAACTTAAAGTAGCATTTCATGGCACAGATATGCTTTTGCTGAAAAGGGTAATGACATGAGGCAAAATACCCTCTTGATTTGATGCCATTACATAAACACTTTTTAAAATAAATGGGTTTTTAGGCCAGGTGCGGTGTCTCATGGCTGTAATCCCAATACTTTGGAAGGCCAAGGTGGGAGGATCACTTGAGCCCAGGAGTTTGAGACCAGCTCAAACAACATGGCAAAACCCCATCTCTACTAAAAATACAAAAATTAGCCAGGCGTGGTGGTGCACATCTGTTGTAATCCCAGCTACTTGGGAGGCTGAAGCATAAGAATTGCTTGAACTGAGGAGGAGTAGGTTGAAGTGAGCCGAGATCCCGCCACTGCACTCCAACCTGGGTAACAGAGCCAGACTCTGTCTCCAAAAAATTAATTAATTAATTATATTTAATTATTTAATAAAATAGCATTGTTTAAACACAATTTTATAAATCTACCAAAATTAGGAGGTTTGGTTATTTTGTTTTGTTTTGTTTTTTTGAGATGGAGTTTCTCTCTTTTTGCCCAGGCTAGAGTGCAGTGGTGCCATCTCAGCTCACTGTATCTCCTGGGTTCAAGCGATTCTCCTGCCTCAGCCTCTCAAGTAGCTGGGATTACAGGCACATGCCACCAAGCCCAACTAATTTTTTATATTTTTAGTAGAGATGGGGCTTCACCATGTTGGCCAGGCTGGTCTCAAACTCTTGACCTCCGGTGATCCACCTGCCTCAGCCTCCCAAAGTGCTGCGATTATAGGCATGAGCCAATGCATCCAGCCAGGAGAGGTTTTTTTGTTTTGTTTTGTTTTTTGAGATGGAGTCTCACTCTGTAGCCCAGGCTGGACTGCAGTGGCACAATCTCTGCTCACTGCAGCCTCTGCCACCTGGGTCCCTGTTCAAGCAATTCTCCCACCTCAGCTTCCCAGGTAGCTGGGATTACGGGCACAAGCCACCATGCCCAGCTTATTTTTGTGTTTTTTAGTAGAGACGGGGTTTTAGCATGTTGGCCAGTCTGGTCTTGAACTTCTGACCTCATGATCCACCCGCCTCAGCTTCCTGAAGTGCTGGGATTACAGGCGTGAGCCACTGCACCCAGCTGCAAGGAGAGTTTTAAAACTAAATAAATGCATTTCATTTCTTCTCAACTTTCTTGTTGTTAAAAGCCAAGTATATATCACCTGGCCTGGTTGGCAAAGATGCTTTTCAGGTGTTTACTGAGCTGTGGCCTTGCTGTAGTTGCAGTCATTCCAGATGGAGACTGGTCTGCTCAGCAAATATGAGAATTTTCCTCTTTGCGTTCTTGGGTGAGTAATTCAAGGTTTCTGTGGGACCAGGAACTTTAATTATTTACCTTTGCTGGTTATCTCATCACTAAAGTTCTTAATAGTTTAAATACACTGTGGGTGTTTTTTATGGTTTGGCCCATAGTATAACAGGCAGCATTGCCAAGATGTTTTTCATGTTGCAAAAAACTAACAGATGGAGGTGGTGATTGTAAAGCACTTATTTAAAATGTTAGTAATGAATCACTATAGCTTGAAACTGAGTCAGTTACCCATACTAAGGGAGGTTGAAGAGCATTCTAATAGTTTCTAATAAAATACATAATAGGTACCTGAAGAGAACTGACTTTGAGTGGCTCTCCCAATACTGTTAACCTAGCTAGGACCCTTAGAATTTGTTCTTAGGGGTTAAAGTCTTTTAAAAGCACACATGCATGTGTGTTTTCTCTTATAGGAACGTGAATTTATATAGTAGGTGTCACTAGAATTCTTGAAATTTGTCTTGAAATCATGGCAGTATTTCAATATTGCTCCTTTTGGATTGAGTGATTGATACTCAGGAGTTAGACTAGTTTTACCTGGGTTCTTTGAAGAAGTAGGGAAGCTTCACTGGCTTATGTTGCATTTCTGCACTGCAGGGACCAGCTATAACTGGTGTTTTTGTTTTTTTTACGTGTTAAGAGCTTTAAAATGTAATTCTTTCTATCATTTATGCACAAATGGTCTCACACAAATTGCTTCACAGATTGATAAAACTTTGAATAATTTTTCCCTGAAGAAATGTTGAACTTTCTGCAAGCTGTTGGAGTTGGAGCGCATGATGAAAGGCTTGATGGAACCATAACTGTACAGCATATTTCTTTTAAAAAAAGTTATGATTTCTATTTTTTATTTATTTACAGATGACTGAATATGTTAAGGCCAGAAAATATCCCCTTATTTCAAAATGCAGCAGTCTATAAACAAATACTTCCCATTTTGCTAAATGACACCTTTTTCTATAATTTGTATAGAAAATTAAGGGCAAGGGCCAGGTGTGGTGGCTCTTGCCTGTTATCCCAGCACTTTGGGAGGCCGAGGCAGGTGGATCACCTGAGGTCAGGAGTTTGAGACCACCCTGGCCAACATGGCAAAACCTCATCTCTACTAAAAATACAAAAAAATTAACTGTGCCTGATGATGGCCATCTGTAATCCCAGCTACACGGGAGGCTGAGGCAGGAGAATCGCTTGAACCTGGGAGGTGACAGTTGCAGTAAGCCGACATTATGCCATTGTACTCCAGCCTGTGTAACAAGAACAAAACTCGTCTCAAAAAAAAGAAAAATTTAATATCATTATAGTTCAGTGAATTTTCACAAACAGAACACACCCAGGTCAGGAAATGTAAGATATAAACAGTACCTCCAGAGTTCCTTAATGGCCCCTTCCATTGACGTACATATATATATTTTTTGAAATGAATATAAACTCCAAGATTTTATTGTCTTCATAATAAAACTAAAGATGACACGTAGAACTGTATCACTTGGCCCTTCTCTTCTCATCTCCTCCCAGTTCAGAATGCTTGCATCTTTTGTGTGTGTGTGTGTGTGTGTGTGTGTGTGTGTGCGCTTGCATCTTTTAATAGCCAGCATTCTCTTAGATCTGCAGTTGGGCTCAGCGCACTCAAGCTTTTAGCACAAACTTCTTTGTAGTTTTAGCCTTTTTCCGGAAAATCAGCTTAGCCTGCCCACCATAGCCACTCTGCTTCCTGTCATAACACCACTTTCCCTGGTCATACAGAGAATCCTTGCCCTTCTTGTACTATCTCACTTTGTGGGGTTGGTGCTTGCCACACTTCTCACAGAAAGTCTGGTATGTTTTAGGAACGTTGATCATGTTTTCATGAGTGCTATCGTCACAAAAAGGGCTTGTATATTTTTAATTCTTCTGTATAAAGCTCACTTCATTTTTCATCTCTTAAACTTCTTCCTGATTTGGGTTCTTAACATTATTTTCAGTCTCTGCAAAAAAAAGCAAAAAGAACTCGCTGCCCTGAAACTTGTCTCTTCCTTTCATAATCTCATCTCTTGATCAATCTTCCGTTAAACCAAAGTGTCTTGTGTGGCTACAAAGTCATAACTCGAGGGAATATGGGGGTTGGAATAGAAAATGCAGCTGTGGGGTAGTAACTAAAAACATTCCTTGGAGATTTCAAAGCTGAAGGAACTTTGGTTATGAGCTCACCTGTGGGTTTGTGCAGAGGAGTGAATAAGCAAGTGAGGACACAGTGATGGGAGCAGCTTGCTTGTGCTCAGAACTCTGACCAGGCCTTTAACAATTATTTGTTGGCCAGGTGCGGTGGCTCACACCCTTAATCCCAGCACTTTGGGAGGCCAAGACAGGCAGATTACCTGAGGTCGGGAGTTCAAGACCAGTTTGACCAACATGGAGAAACCCCGTATCACTAAAAGTACAAAAATTAACCAGGTGTGGTGGCTGGCATCTGTAATCCCAGCTATTCAGGAGGCTAAGGCGGGAGAATCACTTGAACTCAGGAGGCAGAGGTTGCAGTGAGCCTAGATCATGCCATTGTACTCCAGCATGGGCAATAAGAGTAAAACTACGTCTCAAAAAAAAAAAAAGAAAGAAAGAAAGAAAGAAATTAGCCTAGCATGGTCATTAATGTAGCTTTGCTAGTTGTTGATTATCTGTCATTCTTATCTACCCTTTCTTTTTTTTTTCTTCCGTTTTCAGGATGTTGCATCTCACTTTGAATGGCAGTAAACAGACAATACTCACTTTAGAGCAATCCAGCTTCTAATTGGCTGAGTACAGCATTGTTTAGCATCTTGAATAAATCACTTTGTAAAGAATTTTACCAGTTTCCTTTGAGAACTTTGTTATGTAGTATAGATTACCACTGTACTAGCCAACATTTTCCTGTGCCATTTTGGGTTTGTCTTCACATTTCTGTTTTATCTTTTACCAACTTTCTGCCTTCTGCCCTTTGCATTTTGTGGTAAGTCTTGAATTCGTAGGGAGACTTCCACAGCGTACCTGATTCTGTTCTGCTGTATATACACGAGTTCCCCCTTACCCACGGCCAATTGCAGTCTGACATATAATATATTTCGGCCAACTGCAGTGGCTCACACCTGTAATCTCAACATTTAGGTAAGCTGAGGCAGGAGGATACTTGAGCCAAGGAGTTCAAGACCAGCCTGGGCAACATGGCAAATGCCTGTAGTCCCAGGTACTCAGGAGGCTGAGATGGAAGGATCACTTGAGCCCAGGAAGTCGAGATGCCATGAGCCATGATGGCACCACTGTACTCCAGCCTGGGCAGCACAGCAGGACCCTTTCTCAAGAAAAAAAAGATATTTTGAGAGAGAGAGAACACATTCACATAACTTTTTATTACAGTATATTGTTACAACTTTCATTTTACACTTTTTGAATATAGAGACAGGGTCTCACTATGTTGCCCAGACTGGTCTTAAACTCCTGAGCTAAAGTAATCCTCCCACCTTAGCCTCCCAAACTCTCAGGATTGCAGGTTTGAGCCACCACACATGCTCTGTTACGAGTTTTCTATTTTATCATTAATCTCTTACTGTACCTAATTTATAAATTAAACTTATCGGTAGGACTGGCATGGTGGCTCACACCTATAATTCCAGCACTTTGGGAGGCTGAAGCAGGAAAATCCCTTGAGTTTAGGAGTTCAAGACTAGCCCTGGCGAAATAAATAAAAATCCAAAAAGTAATAAACTTATAGGTATATGTTTAGTGTAGGAAAAAGCACAGCCTATCTAGAGTCTTGTAGTGTCCACAGTTTCAGGCACCCACTGGAGGTCTCGAAATGTATCCATCATGATAAGGAGGACTGCTGTATTCCTCTACACATTACAGTATCATGGCCTGGCCTGGCCGTGTACCATGTTTCAAGAGGCAGCATTGGAAAGAACGATCATTGGGAATATGAAAGTCTGGGTATGATGTTAGCTCTGTGGAGTCACTACCTAGTAACCTGGGGCAGCCATTGGTCTATTTTTACATCAGTTATGGTCATTTTTTTACATCAGTGGTTCAGTTATAGGATTTCAAGGCTTCTGCCTGAATTGTACTGGTTGAGATGCTTCCAGCACTATCTAACTTTTCTCTTCTTTTTCTTGATTTTTGAGATGGAGTTTTGCTTTCGTTGCCCAAGCTAGAGTGCAATGCATGATCTCAGCTCACTGCAGTCTCCACCTCCCAGGTTCAAGTGATTCTCCTGCCTCAGCCTCCCAAGTAGCTGGGATTGCAGGCACACACCACCACGCCCAGCCAATTTTTTGTATTTTTAGTAGAAACAGGGTTTCACCATGTTAGCCAGGCTGGTCTCGAACTCCTGACCTTAGATGATCCACCTGCCTCAGCCTCCCACATTTGGGTTACTGAACTGAGTAGGATTTGCCATGCTTTTTCTTGAAAATAGTTTTTTCATCCAGGGGCATATGGTTGTCCTCACAAGCAACAGTGTTCTGGAGCTGTTTGGTGGTGGGTGACCCATACTTGCAATAATCTAGAGAAGCTATGAGGGGATCGCAGGACTCTATCACTGTAGATTCTGGAGGGTGGTTGGAAGATCTCTAGAAAAGTCTAATAAAAGGTTCTGTTGCTGCTCAGTTCTACTGTGACACCTCTCTCTCCCAGAGAGCAGACTTAGTCTTTGTCAGGTTCCCTTATTCTCCTATTTGCCATTTTTCCAGAACCTCCTCTCCAGGTTTCTTAGAAAAACAAACCAAAAAACTTGGCTGGGCACAGTGGCTCATGGCTGTAATCCCAGCAATTTCGGAGGCCAAGATGGGCAGATAACCTGAGGCCAGGAGTTTGAGACCAGCCTGGCCAACATGGTGAAACCCTGTCTCTACTAAAAATACAGGTGACATGGCATGCATTCTCCGCCTTGTGGTTTCAGGTGATTCTCCCACCTCAGTCTCCCGAGTAGCTGTAATCCCAGCTACTCGGGAGGCTGAGGTGGGAGAATCACTTGAACCCACGAGGCAGAGGTTACAGTGAGCCAAGATTGTGCCACTGCACTCCAGCCTGGGCAACAGAACAAGAGTCTGTCTCAAAAAACAACAAAAACAAAAACTAATACTTGCCATTCTTATTTCTCCTTCCTTACTGAGGATTTCATTTTAGGTGTTTGGGAGCCTGATTTTTCATTTTCAGATAATTTTTTTTTTTAATTTTAACAGAGTTTAACATAATGCCTGTTGTTTGAAGTTACAAGAAGTCATATCCATATAACTGATAATACTTCAAATGAAACCTTTCACAAACAAACTTAAAAGACAGCATAATTGTCTCGTAGCTACCTTTTTAAAGGGAAAAGGAGCCGGGCGCGGTGGCTCACACCTGTAATCCAGCACTTTGGGAGGCTGAGGTGGGCTGATCGCCTGAGGTCAGAAGTTTGAGAACAGGCTGACCAACATGGAGAAACCCCCATCTCTACTAAAAATACAAAATTAGCCAGGCGTGATGGTGGCATGCCTGTAATCCCAGCTACTCGGGAGGCTGAAGCAGGAGAATCGCTTGAACCTGGGAGGCAGAGGTTGCAATGAGCCGAGATCACACCATTGCACTCCAGCCTGGGCAACAAGAATGAAACTCTGTCTCAAAAATAAATAAAATAAAAGGGAAAAGGAAATGATTGGGTTTTTTCCTTATTTCTTTTCAGGTTTTGAATGAAGAATGTGATCAGAACTGGTACAAGGCAGAGCTTAATGGAAAAGACGGCTTCATTCCCAAGAACTACATAGAAATGAAACCACATCCGTAAGTTGAGCTCCATTAGTCTTGCAAGGGTTGGACCCATCTGCTTGTTTCAAACCCTCTTTTTAAATTTGAGATCACTGGGATGGATGTTGTACCTTTTATTCACATTTCTAGGGAATAATAAAGGATATTGATTGTGTATGTTAATAGTACATAATAATAATGTATAATAGTCAATAATATTCTATGTTCTAGATTGGAATGACTGTCAACGATCTTCAAAACTAAAACGGTAGTTTTGCAGGTCCATAATTCTTTTTCTGTTAAATATGTCTCAGGGCCAGATGTGTTTCATCACTCTGTATTTTTTTTTAGTTTTAGAAAAGGTACTTACATGATTTTGTGTTTATTAAGTGCTTTTCCTATGGGACGGCACTTCATATCTTTGTATCCCAGAGCGCAGTGCTTGGCATCTACTAGTTCTCAATAAATGTTTATCCCTCCATCTTAGTGTTCCTACTTAGAAGAGAACAAAATATGCTCTCCTCCCAGCTGCTGCGAGCAGCAAATATTTTTAATTTTTTTTCAGAAGCTACCCCTACTGTGATTTATATTGATCGCGACATAGTGGGACACTGGGAGCCCCTGCAGACCGCTGTCCTCCCACCCTCGCTCACCCCTCATTCACAGGCCCTGCTTTTAGCGCAGAAGCAGTTGTTGGCTTGCCTTGCCAGTATGTCAGGAGCTGAGGCTTTCCACACTCAGACCAGAGTGCCACTGGACGTTGTCTGCTTGCTTTTACACCAGCTGGTAGCAGAGACTTTGAGGTGGCTGGTTGCATCTTGAGTGGGAGGGACCCATTGGATCACAGCACATCCTTCCCAGGTCCCATATAAGCCACATCATTTGTGCACTTCTGTTTCCTTCAGTCATCCGCAAAATAAACTGTAGATCGAGGATTGGCTAAACTTTTTCTGTAGAGAGCCAGATAGCAAGTAATTTCAGCTTCGTGGGCCAAAATACATAATACAAAAACATACAGTCCTGTCAAATATTCCTTGTAAAAATTTTCTTTTAACAACTGATTAAAAATTGTAAAAAACAGTCTTAGGTTGTGGACCATATAGAAACAGATTTAGGCCAAAGGCCATCATTCGCTGGCTCCTTTATTAGATCCAAACACAACATGGACTTCAGTTCCCTTTTACTTTCATATTTTCAGATTGAAAGGGAATTCAGCAGAACATTATGCTGTACTTCTTATATGAAATGCCTGTGGCTCTGTATTCTTATTTTTCTTCAGAGTGTTTCGGGTAAGACAGGCATTTAAATCTGACTGTTGAGGAAAAATAGGAAAGGCCACCACCATCCATGGAAAGTTGTAGTTATTGACAGACTGACTGGGACAGTCACTCCCTTGCCTTGACCTTTTGCTCCCACTGTGAAGAACTTTAGAAGAAGAATTGGTTGAGAAGCGCCCAGCACAGGCTCAGCTGTGTTGTTATATGCAGACTCTGGCCAAAGGGTGAGCCACTCTGAGCTCTGAAAAGGAAAGTTACAACTTAAAACCCCTTATTTATTCAGGTCTGTCTACCATATTGCTAACAAAGACCATGTTTGTGCCTATGTGGGGTATGGCCTTGCAGATGTAGTTCCATTGTATAGGGCTGCTCTTTGGCTGGATGTTCATAGGTATAGGGTCAGGGTCACTACTAGGCCTTTTCTTCCCCATCCTACCACCTCCTGGGGTTTTTCTTGGGGGTGGGGGCGGCAGGGAAAAGGAAAGTCTAAAATGGAGCACCATCTCAACTAATGCAGTATTTGAGTTAAAAAATTAGACACTACGATTGTTGGCATTAGTGCCGTAGCATCAATTGTACATGCTTGAGGAGTGGATCCAAATATGTGCTTTTCATATTAAATGTGTATGGATGGGAGCCTGTGGGATGTAGTAAAGAATTATACTGGAAAATTAGCCTTTTCCCCGCAACCCCTTAGCTTTCTTCCTTGCTATTTCTGTTGTATAAGCCCATCTTTCTTCTTTTTTGTTTATTTTGTTTTGTTTTGTTTTGAGATGGAGTGTTGCCCTGTTGCCCAGGCTGGAGTGCAGTGGTGCGATCTCCGCTCACTGCAACCTCTGCCTCCTGGGTTCAAGTGATTCTCCTGCCTTGGCCTCCTGAGTAGCTGGGAATACAGGCGCACAGCACCACTCCTGGCTAATTTTTGTATTTGTAGTAGAGACAAGATGTCACCATGTTGGCCAGGCTGGTCTCGAACTCCTGGCCTCAAGTGATTCACCCACCTTGGCTTCCCATAGGCGTGCGTGAGCCACTGTGCCTGGCCAAAGCCCATCTTTTTAAAGACTTATAAAACATTTGCCCGTCGGAGATTGCAGCAAGCCAAGATCACACCACTGTACCCCAGCCTAGTCAACAAAGCAAGACTCTGTCTCAAAAAAATAAAAAATAAAACATTTATCCATAAGCATGTAGTCACATGTACATGTCATTTAAAGAAGTTCGTCAAATGTATAAGTGATATTAATGCTATAGAAATGTTTAAGTGTTTTAATAGTGATAGCTGTTCACAGGATCTTGCTCTGTTATCCAGATTGCGCTCAAGTTATCCTCCCACCTCAGTGTCCTAAGTTGCTGGGTCTATAGCTGTACACCACCATGCCAGGCTAATTTTTTATTTTTTGTAGAGGCAGGCAAGGTCTCAGCCTGGGTTGCCCAGACTGGTCTTGATCTACTGGGCTTAAGCAGTCCTCCCACCTTGGCTTCCCAAAGTGCTGGAGTTACAGGTGTGAGCCACCCCACCTGGTCCCAAATTTTATTTTTTGATCTGGGTGCTTGTAACAGGGGTATGTTTTGTTTTGCTTTGTTTTTAAATTCCAATTAGAGTACTTTTTTTTAATATGATTTATACTTCAATTTATTTTTTTAATTGAAAATAAAATTGCATTAATATTAAGCTGGGGGCAAGAAAACACAGCAGCCATATCTATGTATTTGTGTACCAGACAGAAAAGTCTGGAAACCTACGTGCTAGAACCGCCAACAGGTGCTGCCTCTGGGGAGTTTAAGGGAAGGGTGTTGCTTTTTATGTTTGCTTTACGTACATCTAGGCTATTTCAATTTATATTCATTATTTTACACCTTAAAGAGGGAAAAAACCTGCCTAGTGGCAAGATCTTGGGGGTCTAGGAAGAAAGTGAGTTTGGCTGATGAAGAAGCTTCACCCTCTCCCAGCAGTGTGGGTAGTGAAAGCTGAGGCCATCTGTGGATTTTCACTGCTGTTCCCAGTCAGATGCATGCTGCATACACTTATATTAGAAGCTCAAGGCCCCCAATATGAGAAAAGATTTAAATTGTCTCAAAACTGTTAACTGTCCTTTTATGTTTGTTTATTTAGAGATGGAGTTTTGCTCTTATTGCCCAGGCTAGAGTGTAATGGACGATCTGGGCCCACTGCAACTTCTGCCTCCCAGCTTCAAGTGATTCTCCTGCCTCAGTCTCAGGAGGAGCTGGGATTATAGGCGCCCGCCACCATGCCTGGCTAATTTTTTGTCTTTTTGGTAGAGATGAGGTTTCACTGTGTTGGCCAGGCTGGTCTCAAACTCCTGACCTCAAGTGATTCGCCCCACCTCAGTCTCCCAAAGTGCTGGGATTACAGCCTGTCCTTTTATATTTAGAGAGAATTCTGTTCTAGTGATAATGTGATACCTCTTGTGTGGCCTGATTTCTAGGCACTGCAGGCCTTAGCCCTGAGTGATTTGTAGAAGCAGGAGGATCTATGGTCCCCGCTCCTCAACAGCCTGGCAGTAGAGTATGCGAAATGAGAAAGCTTCCAGTAGGCAGACACCGGACTGTTCAGAGTTACTAAGGGCAGCTTCTCAGCATGTCCTTCCTACAGTTCACATCTTTCTGTTTGAATTTGAGTATATTATTTTAGGGACATCTTGAATATGCTTACTTATAAATAAGATATGCAAGTTAGATTTACAACTTTAATGGACTATTTGGTCCATTAAAGGACTTTTTATATTATAATTACCATATTAAATGAATGCCAATTTTCATGTAAATAGGTCTTTATTAGCTGTAAATAACTTTTGCTTTTAAAAATGATAATTAAAGATGATTTTGAGAAGAGAACATGGTTTTCACAGTTTCTCCTTCCTAATTAGTTATAGTTTTCATTTGAAGTAGCCAGGCAGTTTGACTCCAAGCTCATGTAGAAGTGTTCCTCTCCTCTTCTTCTTGATAAGCAACAGCCAGTTGCTTCACAGGTTTTCATGAATTTAGCCACTTTTTCTTCTGGCCAAGGTGAATCAGCAATTGGGAGCGGAAGAGCCTGTAACTTGCTTCAAAATTTTGAATTTTGCAGCTAGCTGCTGCACCTATGGTAAATTACAATATTTCTGGTGGCTTCTGAAAGCTGAACTCTGAGCAGTGACCCCAGAGGCAGGCCTTGAGAGAAATGCTGACCTTAGTTACTGGTGGAGGCCACTCTAAGACAGTCTGAACCTTTTGCCTTTGGGCTATTAGCAGAAGTAACCCTGCCTCCAGATCCTGGGCCTTCCAGTTTTCCTCCCCACTTTCCCTTACTCCCACTGTGGTAAAGCTGCGACCTTATCACATGGCTGCAGGAAGGGGCCAGTCTCTCGTTGGCAGTTCATCTTGTATACCAAACCCAAAGGCCTGGGCCTTTCCCCGGGTGCCTTTCTGATGAGTCAGTAAGAAGTCCAGTGGGCTTTGGCTTGTGAGGCCTGTTTGCAAATGGCTTCCTCTATAAAAAGAGTGACCCACAGTTACTGCCTTGGTGAGTTGCTTTCTGGGAAATAGAGTAGGGTAAAGACATTTGAAGGTCCATCTCTGGGGGACCTGACCAAATGTTGATATTGGGCACTGTGAGGCTGGAGGATGGGGAGGGAGGCCCCTTCCTCTGGCAAGGAGTGTTATGTTCCTCACAGTTCGAAGGCTGGATTTCCCGTTTCTTTGTGGGGAAGCAGATGTTGACCATTGCCTTCCTTCCTTAGGTGGTTTTTTGGCAAAATCCCCAGAGCCAAGGCAGAAGAAATGCTTAGCAAACAGCGGCACGATGGGGCCTTTCTTATCCGAGAGAGTGAGAGCGCTCCTGGGGACTTCTCCCTGTCTGTCAAGTAAGTATTTCCTGCTGTAGTTGCCTGGAATCCTGTCTCTGACTGATGCAAATTGTGACGCCTTCGGACAGGTGGCTGGCTACACAAAATGGTGTAGGCTTAGCCTAAACAGTATCTTCATTTCACATTAAAATCCTCATTTCTGGCTCCTCTCAAATTAGTTCTAGCAGCACTGGATGTATATTCCCCTGTGGACACAGCCTTCAGGAGGTCAGCAGCAGCTCTCTGCAGCCAGCCCAAGCCTGCCAGTTTTCCCTAGTGCGCAGCACTCCCGAGCTGCTGCCCTTCAAGGGATTCCCGCAACTCTTTCTAATGGGATAGCGGAGCGCCTGTTGGCTGCCTTGGCTTGCCTCGCTCAAGTCCACTAGCTTCAATCCACCAGCCCCATCCTAGGCCCTCACAGTCACTTAAGAAGGCTGCCACAGGGGATTTGGGGCTTGGGTTTCCCCTTTGGAAAGTTCAGATGGGTGAAGAAGGAAGTTCTGCCACCTTGGAACAATTTTGGAGAATAGAAATTAGCACTTGAAGGAAACAGTTCACACCTCATCTGTGAAGTAAGAATTTGGAATTAATTTGTTATTTCTGTGTCTTTTACTTTTTTTTTGAGATGGAGTCTCGCTCTGTCATCAGGCTGGATGGAGTACAGTGGCACAATCCCAGCTCACTGCAACCTCCACCTCCCAGGTTCAAGCGATTCTCCTGCCTCAGCCTTCTGTGTAGCTGGGATTACAGACACCCACCACCACACCTGGCTAATTCTGTATTTTTAGTAGACACCCTGTTGGTCAGGCTGGTATCAAACACCTGACCTCGTTATTCACCCACCTCGGCTTCCCAAAGTGCTGGGATTACAGGTGTGAGCCACTGTACCCCCGGATGTGTTCTTTTTCTAAAGGAAGGCATGAGAGATTCCACATGATATTAGTAATACCTTGTAAATATATTTAAGTGGAGTTAGTCTTTATTCCCAACATATGAAAAAGCCAAAATTGATATACTAAAGGGGTCTGATGAAGAGCATCTTGGGGTGGGTTTATGTAACTGAGACTGTATAAGATGAGGGGAACAAGCAGTAAATCGCTGGGTGGCAGCCAGAACCAGGAGGCAGCCACATGCTCGACTGGAGGCTGTTTGCTCAGCAGAAGCTCCCAAGCTTCCATTTGCTCAAGTAGAATCTTACTCTTTTTAATCTTTTTTTTTCTTTTTTCTTTTAATATATATAGAGATGGGGTGTCACCATGTTGGCCAGGCTGGTCTCAAACTTCTGACCTCAGGTGATCCACCCATCTCGGCCTCCCAAAATGCTGGGATTCCAGGCGTGAGCCACCGTGCCCAGCCATCTCAAGCAGAATCTTTTAAGGATTTAGTGTATTTATTGTTTTAGAAACAAAGCAGGTGTCATGACTGTCTTCAGCAACACACACCTTTGTAAAAGAGGTTCAAGAATCAACAGTCTTCAGATGTTTCTTAGTTTTAGGATGTTTTGAGCCTGTGATTTGAAACATAGTAGTTAACATACTGCTCATTATTGGGGCCCTGGGCTCTTTTAGAAACCATCTGCATTGCATGGGTGGAAGTGGGCCTCTGTGGGCCAACAGTACCATGTAAATATACCCTTACTAATGAAGCTTTCTCACCTTCCTCATTTTGTCTTGCATGAAAAAGCAGTCTTTTTTTTTTTTTTTTTTTTTTGAGGGGCATCTTGTACTCAGTGGCTGCCTTGAAGCTCAGTGCTGCCACCTGCCGGATTGATTTTCTGAAGCCTTTAGTTGTAAGACTGAAATTAAGGAGGGACTCATTCATTCATTGAACAAGCACTCCGAGAGTACCTTTTTAGTGCTGGGCAAGGTGAACAGGTTAGGCAGAAGCGCCCTCGCTGGGCTGGTGTTTTAGCCAAATATCCTATGACAGACCCTGTTAGCTACTACCAGACAGTCACGCTCTTGCCAGTTTTGCCAGCCAGTATAAAAGGGTGAAATCTGGTGATGGAAACACTTTTGGGTCTCAAAGCCTGGACCTCTTTTATTGTCCCAGTATGTCCTTTTGCTCAGAGACCTTTTCCCTATGAGTGGAGCTAAAATTCCTGAGCAGAAAACATGACTTTGAAGTATTCCCAGTTACGAGAGAATTGTTGAAAGTATTTCCAGCCCTCCTCACCTTCTTCCAGCCTGCTTTTCTAGTCTTTGAATATCACATGTAAGATACTAATTTTTGATTCAAAGGAAGTTAGGTCACACTCCTTTGTCTTAAGTAAGAACATGGTTTATGTGGTAGGGTGCAGGGCACATGGACTAACCCTACAGACATCTTCAGAAGTAGAGTGAATGGTGGCCTGTCCCTGTCTGGTGAGAGTTTTTCATGTTGTGCTGGTGCCCATCAGTCATAGGAGGTGTCTGTCCCAAGGACACGCAGTGAGGAGATTTGTTGTCTGCTGTCACTGATTGTGAAGACATCTCTTATGTGGGCAGATAGCCCTCGATTTGCCAGGATAGATCCTCACTGTGTGCTCTCTGTTCCTCCAAGGTTTGGAAATGATGTGCAGCACTTCAAGGTGCTCCGAGACGGAGCTGGCAAGTATTTCCTCTGGGTGGTGAAGTTCAATTCTTTGAATGAGCTTGTGGATTATCACAGATCTACATCTGTCTCCAGAAACCAGCAGATATTCCTGCGGGACATAGAACAGGTGCCACAGGTAAGCCTCATCAAGATGAGATGGGTATCATTTTTAGCAATTAAGAATAGCTCCTCAGGCCAGACGTGGTGGCTCACACCTGTAATCCCAGCGCTTTGGGAGGCCGAGGTAGGCAGATCCACGAGGTCAGGAGATCGAGACAAACCTGGTCAACATGGTGAAACCCCGTCTCTACTAAAATACAAAAAATTAGCCGGGCATGTTGGCGCATTCCTGTAGTCCCAGCTACTCAGGAAGCTGAGGCAGGGGAATCACTTGAACCTGGGAGGTGGAGGTTGCAGTGAGCCAAGATTGAGCCACTGCACTCCAGCCTAGCAACAGAGCAAGACTCCATCTCAAAAAAACAACAAAAGAAGGAATAGCTCCTCAGTGTATATTCCTGTAGGAAAAGGTAGGCACTCCTCAACACGCATGCGCCCTTCAAGGATTGCCGCTGGGGCTGTGCTCATTACTGAAAATGTTACCCTCCATTCACACTTAAGATTTGTTGATTCTGGCCCTGCCTAATAGGTCACGCCTGTAATCCCAGCACTTTGGGAGGCCAGGGCAGATGAATCACTTGAGATCAGGAGTTTGAGACCAGCCTGGCCAACATGGTGAAACCCCATCTCTACTAAAAATACAAAAATTGGCTGGATTTGGTGGCTCACACCTATAATCTTGGCACTTTGGGAGGCCGAGGCAGGCGGATCACCTGAGGTCAGGAGTGTGAGACCAGCCTAGCCAACATAGTAGTAACCCATCTCTACTAAAAATACAAAAAATTAGCCAGGCGTGGTAGCACGTGCTTGTAATCCCAGTTACTTGGGAGGCTGAGGCAGGAGAATCACTTGACCCGGAAAGCTGAGGTTTAGTGAGCCTAGATCACACCACTGCACTCCAGCCTGAGTGACAGAGTCTCAAAAAAAAAAAAAAGAGTTGTTGTGTTACATACAAGGTTTTTGCTTTTCCAAAGGCAGTGTGTGGCCAGTTTGCCAGTATCTAGGGAGATGGTCTTTAACATGCCCTCCCAAAGATCCTATCCCTGGAAGCAATTATGAGGAAAACTATGCTTGTGAGGGAGTGGGGCCGGCACCCGTCCCTACCCCTAGTGCCCTGGTTATATGGGTGGTTACAGCCCCTTATGTTTTTTGAGCTCCAGAACTTTAGACTCTAACACCTTAAGGGTGTTGTAGAAGGGATTTCCAAATCCTGGGCTAAACACAGACTGCTGCTTTTGAAGAACTTTCCCCTCCACTCACGGCATGCCCTCTGCTTAATACATCGGCACAGTTGGCCAGTGTCCTCCAGGAGACATACTCCAGTATTTTTTTAGCATTGGGGACAGATCACACTAAATCCACTGAGCTTGTAAACTTAGAATAGTTAAAAATAAACAGGTTGGGAGATGGGAGGTGATTTTAGGAAACGTGGAGAATTTGGCGTGCATTTGTTCCCCCTGGAGCCCATCTGGCCTCGGAGGTGCCGGCCACAGACCAGGAATCCAATGTGGGTTTTCCCTGCTTCTGTTTTGCAGCAGCCGACATACGTCCAGGCCCTCTTTGACTTTGATCCCCAGGAGGACGGAGAGCTGGGCTTCCGCCGGGGAGATTTTATCCACGTCATGGATAACTCAGACCCCAACTGGTGGAAAGGAGCGTGCCACGGCCAGACCGGCATGTTTCCCCGCAACTACGTCACCCCCGTGAACCGGAACGTCTAAGAGTCAAGAAGTGATTATTTAAAGAAAGTGAAAAATGTAAAACACATACAAAAGAATTAAACCCACAAGCTGCCTCTCACGGCAGCCTGCGAGGGAGTGCAGAACACCTGGCCGGGGACCCTGTGACCCTCTCACTTTGGGTGGAACTTTAGGGGTGGGAGGGGGTGTTGGATATAAAAATGCCAAAACTTACCTATAAATTAAGAAGAGTTTTTATTACAAATTTTCACTGCTGCTCCTCTTTCCCCTCCTTTGTCCTTTTTTTCATCCTTTTTTCTCTTCTGTCCATCAGTGCATGACGTTTAAGGCCACGTATAGTCCTAGCTGACGCCAATAATAAAAGACAAGAAACCAAGCGGGCTGGTATTCTCTCTATGCAAAATGTCTGCTTTAGTTGGAATGACTGAAAGAAGAACAGCTGTTTCCATGTTCTTCGTATATACACACAGAAAGGAGCGGGCAGGCGGCTGGATGCCTTTGCTGTTTAGCTTCCTCCAGAGAAGGGAGCTCATAGGAATCTGCCTCCAGCCCAGACCTCCCATGTGTTTTGCCCAAGTTGGATGTAGAGTGGAGTAGAAGGAAAGCATGTTGCTGCCTAAGTGGCTTCCCAAGAAAGCCCACCTGGACCAGGTGTGGTGGCTCACACCTGTAATCCCAGCACTTTGGGAGGCCGTGGCCGGCAGATCACGAGGTCAGGAGTTGGAGACCAGCCTGGCCAACATAGCAAAACCCTGTCTACTAAAAATACAAAAATTAGCTGAGTGTGATGGTGTGTGCCTGTAGTCCCAGCTACTTGGGAGCCTGAGGCAGGAGAATCACTTGAACCTGAGAGGTGGAGGTTGCAGTGAGCCAAGACCACACCATTGTACTGCAGCCTGGGTGACAGAGCGAGACTATCTCAAAAAAAAAAAAAAAAAAAAGTCCACCTTTCCTCTTTGCCCTTCTAATGGTATTATTGAGCATGTTGTTTTTTCATAGTGCCTTTTTCCTTATTTCAAGGGTTGCTTCTGAATGGTGTTTTTTTTTTAATTTGTTTTGTTTTAAAATAAGTTAAAAGACAGTCCAGAGGTTTTCAGCCAATTTGTCTCCTACTCTGTGTAAATATTTTTCCCTTGGGGCAGGGGAACCAGGGTAGAGCAAAGGAGACAAGCAGAAGTGGAAGGTGAGGCATTCTCCTGCTTGTACTAAGCCAGGAGGCTTTAAGCTCCAGCTTTAAGGTTTATGAGCCCTTTGGGGTTCAGGGAGCTGCTTGCCCAAGGTGCACTGTGCAGGGCTTCTGGGGCAAGAGGGAAGGTGACCGCCCAGCCCTCCATATCCCACTTGATCTGGCTTACAGGGAGTCGGAAACCTGTCCTCACCATTTCGGGGGGTTGTGGCCCCCACCCCATCCCTACATGCACCCCTGGAACCAGCAAGTCTCAGACAAGGAGAGAGAAGGAGGAAGTCAATGGAACACGGTCTCCAGTTGTAGCAGGTTTCACCCTATTCCTATGCTGGGGTAAACAATGAGTATTCACTTTTCACTTGTCTTGCTCTTGAGATTCAGTTATGGCTTTCATCCTGTGTCCCCCAACCTGTCCAGGTGAGCATGAGGGCAGCACCGGGAAGCAGCAGGAGGGCAGCTGGTGCCTCCCTTCCTGGGGGCTGTGTTGACCACTGCTCCCCACCCCTACAGATGAAAGGTCAGGAAGCAGGGAGAATTGGAGAAAGCAGGATTGGAAAGCCAGTAAGACCAAGACCGCTGCAGAGCTCTCTGTCCTCTCCACTTCTGGTCCCCTGGAGTGATGTGTCTGTAATCTTTTTCTCCATCCAAACCCCTTCCCACAACAAAAGCAGGACTGCCTCCCTCTCTCCCGGGAGTTAGTGACAGCCTTGGGCCTTTGGGTCCCAAAGCAGCCAATGGGAGTCTCCCTCCAACTCTGGTTATGGACAGGGACTAGGCCTGGATAGCTTGCTGTGTGCCATGGGGCAGCAGCTCTTCTGGGCAGAACCTGTCCCCACCTCCCCTCCCTCCCTCTCATTCTGCTTCTCTCCTGATGATAAAAGGAATCTGGCATTCTACACCTGGACCATTTGATTGTTTTACTTTGGAATTGGTGTATATCATGAAGCCTTGCTGAACTAAGTTTTGTGTGTATATATTTAAAAAAAAATCAGTGTTTAAATAAAAAGACCTATGTACTTAATCCTTTAACTCTGCGGATAGCATTTGGTAGGTAGTGATTAACTGTGAATAATAAACATACAATGAATTCTTCACTTGGAATCTTTTTTTCCCCTTGCCTGCCTTAAAAATTTTAAAACAGCATCAGGGAGTCAGGAATCTTGGTTCCTTATTTCAGAGTCACCCGGCTTACACCCCCTAGGAGAGCATGTGGAGCTCACAGGCCCTCCTGGGAGCGATGCCCACAGTTGACTCTCAGGAACTCCTGGGGAACCTATTAACAGTACAGAATTGGAAACCCCGCCTCACACCCTCGGACACTGCGTTTGAAGACACACTCCTGTTTCTGATGTAGAGAAACCACTGACCATGCTTTGGGAACTCTGGTCTAGACCAAGGGCTTTGGGAGGATAAAGAGGTTGGCTTTGGTTCTCCTGTTCTGTGTTAAAGAAGGACGTATCTGTGAAGAAACGGTTTTAATAGGCTAAGTATTTAAAACGATTGCTCAATAGGCTGCTTTTAGGGTGAGACTAGGCATGTTTACACACACGTTGGCTACAGAGGCAAAGAAGACTGAATAAAAAAGAAGGGGCCGGGCGTGGTGGCTCAAGCCTGTAATCCCAGCACTTTGGGAGGCCGACGCAGGTGGATCACAAGGTCAAGAGATCGAGACCATCCTGGTCAACATGGTGAAACCCCGTCTCTACTAAAAATAAAATTAGCTGGGCATGGTGGCGCGTGCCTGTAATACCAGCTACTCAGGAGGCTGAGGCAGGAGAATTGCATGAACCCAGGAGGTGGAGGTTGCGGTGAGCTGAGATCGCGCCATTGCACTCCAGCCTGGGTAACAAGAGTGAAACTCTGTCTCAAAAAAAAAAAAAAATGAGAGCCAACCGTCTTAGCTCATGCCTGTCATCCCAGCGCTTAGTGAGACTCCCCACCTGTACAAAAGGTAAATTAGCCAGATGCAGTGGTGCATGCTTGCAGTCAAAATTACTTGGGAGGCTGAGGTGGATCCCTTGAGCCCATGAGGTCAAGGCCCTGGTGAGCTGTGGTTGTAGCACTGCACTCCAGCCTGGGTGACAGTGAGGCGTTTCAAAAAGTAATAAAAGGCCAGGCTCAATGGCTTATGCCTGTAATCCCAACACTTTGAGAGGCCGAGGCAGGTGGATTGCTTGAGCTCAAGAATGCCGGACTAGTCGGGCGCAGTGGCTCACACCTGTAATCCCAACACTTTGGGAGGCCGAGGCGGATGGATCACGAGGTCAAGAGATCGAGACCATCCTGGCCAACATGGTGAAACCTCGTCTCTACTAAATATAAAACAAATTGGCCGGGCGTGGTGGCACATGCCTGTAATCCCAGCTACTTGGGAGGCTGAGACAGGAGAATCGTTTGAACCCAGGAGGCGGAGATTGCGGTGAGCCGAGAATGTGCCATTGCACTCTAGCCTGGGTAACGAGTGAAACTCCGTCTCAAAAAAAAAAAAAAAAAGTACCAGACCAGCCTGGGTGACTTGCTGAAATCCCATCTCTACCAAAAATTAGCCAAGTGTGGTGATGCACACCTGTGGTCCCAGCTACTCAGGAGACTGGTGGGAGGATAGCTTGAGCCTGAGAGGTGGAGGCTGCAGTGAACTGAGATCATGCCACTGCACTCCAGCCTGAGAGAGTGAGACTTGTCTCAAAAAAATAATAGCCAAGAAATCTCAACTTGTATTCTTCTTGGTGTAGCCACACTGAGCAGGAGAGTCTCGATCTGCCACCCAGACTGGAGTGCTGTGGTGCATCATAGCTCACTGCAGACCCAGTCTCCTGGGCTCAAGTGATCACCTCAGCCTCCCAAGTTGCTGGGACTACAGGCATACACTACTGCACCTGGCTAATTTCATTTTTTTCTGCAGTGGGGTTTATGTTGCCCAGGCTGGTCTCAGACTCCTGAGCTCAAGAGATCCTGCCATCTTGGCCTCTCAAAGTGCTGGGATTCCAGGCGTAAGCTGTGCCTGGCCTAGGGCATTTTCAACTCTCCCCTGCAGCAGCCTTGTGTGAGAAGAAGCTTGACCCAGCAAGGGTCAAGGCTGCTAGTCCTGCGGTCCACTTGGGCTGGCCTCCTTGAAGCTGAACAGAGGTTTACAAAATGGCGCTATTTAATTGAAAAGGCAGGCATGGTGACTCATTTGAGGCTTTTGGCTCAATTTGTCCCCTCCACTGCATTTGAATAATTGTTTCAGAATTAATGGGAAAACCACTGCTTTTGTGTGATCAGCAGATAGGTCACACATTTGCTTTTTTTTTTTTTTTTTTTTTTTTTTTTTTGAGATGGATTTTTGCTCTTGTTGCCCAGGCTGGAGTACAATGGCTCGATATCGGCTCACCACAACCTCCACCTCCTGGGTTCAAGTGATTCTCCTCCCTCAGCCTACCAAGTAGCTGGGATTACAGGCATGTGCCCCCACGCCTGACTAATTTTTTGTATTTTTAGTAGAGATGGGGTTTCTGCATGTTGGTCAGGCCGGTCTCCAGCTCCTGACCTCAGGTGACCTGCCCACCACAGCCTCCTAAAGTGCTGGGATTACAAGTGTGAGCCACCACCCGCCCGTCTGGTCACAGATTTCTAAATGACTGTATCTCCCTCAGAAATCTGTGATTCCTGGGAAGGCATCTGGGCGGGGCGCCTTGGGAAGCCTCCCAGCATCTTCTAGGAGCCCTCTGGCCGGTGAGTAGAGGGGAGTTGCTCAGTGTGTCAGGAAATGCTAGAGGCGGTCGGATGGCCTCACTCTTTAGGGCACCTGACAGACTTCCCTCCACTCAGTGACCTGGGAGCCTGTGACAGGCTTATCTTCAGACTGTCACTGAGTTTGAAGGAGATGGTGAGCCACAGCGCAGGGCTGTTTAGGTGGTTTCTGAGCCAAGGGCCATGGTGCAGGCTGCCTGCCTTCCCTGGGCACTAGTTCTGCTTAACTGCTCACGGAGTGGGTGACCTTCAGCCCAAAATCCTCGCTTTGGCCAGGCGTGGTGGCTCACACCTGTAATCCAAACACTTTGGAGGCCAAGGCGGGCGGATCACCTGAGGTTGGGAGTTCAAGACCAGCCTGACCAACATGGTGAAACCCCATCTTTAAAAAAAATGAAATTAAATTAAAAAACAAAATGCTCACTTTATGGAAGTTCCTGGATAACTAGAAAAAGAAGAAAGTGGACCTTTTTTATGCATCTTGGAAATACTTTTTTTTTTTGAGATGGAGTCTCCCTCTGTCCCCCAGGCTGCAGTGCAGTGGCATGATCTCAGTTCACTGCAACCTCCATCTCCCGGGTTCAAGCAATTCTCCTGCCTCAGCCTCTTGAGTAATTGGAATTATAGACTCCTGCCACCATGCCCAGCTAATTTTTATATTTTTGGCAGAGACAGGGTTTCACCATGTTGGTCAGGCTGGTCTCGAACCACTGATCTCAGGTGATCCGCCCACCTTGGCCTCCCAAAGTGCTGGGATTATGGGTGTGAGCCACTGTGCCTGGCCCCATTTTGGAAATACCTTAACTCAAGTTATGTGTATGCATAATACAAATTCCCCAGACCAGAGCCCCATTTTACACTCATGAATAAAGAGAAAGATGAGCATGGCCTAAGGTGTTCATTGGGAGCTTCTGAGGCTTAGTCCCAGTCTGGTGGGGTCCTGACTCATCCTTGCAGTCAGCTGTGCCAAGGCAGATGAGTCATGTACTCACCCCCTGGAAGGCTGGCATCATCTTGAATGATGGCTGTCCTTGAGATACAAAACTTGGCCTCCTTACCTGAGGTCAGGAGGTCAAGACCAGCCTGGCCAACATGGAGAAACCCTGACTCTACTAAAAATACAAAAATTAGCCGGGTTTAGTGGCACATGCCTGTAATCCCAGCTACTTGGGAGGCTGAGGCAGAAGAATTGCTTGAACCCAAGAG
Source organism: Callithrix jacchus (assembly GCF_049354715.1). NCBI lineage: Eukaryota > Metazoa > Chordata > Mammalia > Primates > Cebidae > Callithrix > Callithrix jacchus. The sequence goes on along the minus strand of NC_133506.1, from coordinate 131,217,934 downwards.
ACAGAGGTTGCAGGGAGTTGCAACTGTGCCATTGTACTCCAGCCTGGGCGACAGAGTGAGACGTCATCTCTAAAAAATAATAAAGAAGGCCGGACACAGTGGCTCACGCCTATAATCCCAGCACTTTGGGAGGCCGAGGAAGGTGGATCATGAGGTCAAGAGCTCAAGACCATCCTGGTCAACATTGTGAAACCCCCTCTCTACTAAAAATACAAAAAATTAGCTGGGCATGGTGGCGCGTGCCTGTAATCCCAGCTACTCAGGAGGCTGAGGCAGGAGAATTGCTTGAACCCAGGAGGTGGAGGTGGAGGTGAGCCGAGATCGCGCCATTGCACTCCAGCCTGGGTAACAAGAGCGAAACTCCATCTCAAAATAATAATAATAATAATAAAGAAGAGTACAATTCTGTGTGCCAACAGCACTGATAGATTGCTATTACATGATAGTGCATTTCAAACACTACTTTTAAAACAAACACTTAAAAGCCATACTATACTCCGTCCAAAAAAGAACCTACTAAGATGTATTTTAAGTCTTGACTTTGGTCCACCCATGAGCAACACTGGTCCTAGATCTCCAAGGACAGCCTGCTTTTTTAACATTCCTGGATTGGGTTGAGAAAGCACAGCAATTGCAGCCTTTCTCTGAATGAATTGTGGTGTCAGCAGTGTTAGCCTCCAAAATAGCAGCTGCCGGGTCCTGAGTGCTCACTTCGTGCTAGCCAAAAGAGACTTTATTTTTTTGAGACAGAATCTCACACTGTCACCCAGGCTGTAGTTCAGTGGCACGATCTTGGCTCACTGCAATCTCCGCCTCCTGGGTTCAAGCAATTCTCCTGCCTCAGCCTCCCAAGTAGCTCCTGCCTCAGCCTCCCGAGGACTACAGGCGTGCACCACCATGCCCAGCTAATTTTTTTTTGTATTTTTAGTAAAGACAGGGTTTCACCATGTTAACCAGGATGGTCTCGATCTCTTGACCTCGTGATCCACCCGCCTCGGCCTCCCAAATTGCTGGGATTACAGGCATGAGCCACCGCGCCCAGCCGAGCTCTGTCACTTTCAGGGCAGCTGAATCTAGTCCTGGTACCCCATCATTCATGACTGCCTACCAAGCAGCCAATCCCTGCAGTCCTGACATCTGCAGAGTCCCCACCACAAAGGGGAGCAGGCCAGGTGCAGTGGCTCATGCCTGTGATCCCAGCAGTTGGGAGGCCAAGGCAGGTGGATCACCTGAGGTCAGGAGTTTGAGACCAGCCTGGCCAACATGGCAACACCCCATCTCTACTAAAAATACAAAAATTAGCCTGGTGTGTGGTGCATGCCTGTAATTCTGGCTACTAGGGGTGCTGAGGGAGGAGGATTGCTTGAACCTGGGAGGCAGAGGTTGCAGTGAGCCAAGATCACGCCACTGCACTCCAGTCTGGGCAACAGAGAGACTCCGCCAAAAAAAAAGGCAGGGGAAGCAAAGAAAAGACTTCTGTGGACATCTCCCATCTTCCTCTACTCAACCCTGCTACGTACATAGTTCTCTGCTCCCACGATTCCCTGTCTATAAATACTTTCATGGGTGGAGGCAGATGCGGATGTGGAAGGGGGAAATCACTTCATTCTGAGCCACTCTGGATGCTGTGTCATCTCCATCCCTGCAAGCTAGTGTCTCCTGAGCCGTCGAACACAGGCCCGAGTGCTGGAGACAGAGATGCATAAGAAAGTTACCAGGCTGGGTGTGGTGGCTCACACCTGTAATCCCAGCGCTTTGGGAGGCCCAGGTGGGTGGATCATGAGGTCAGGAGTTCGAGACCAGCCTGGCCAACATGGTGAATCCCCATCTCTGCTAATAATACAAAAAATTAGCCAGGCTTTGTGGCAGGCACCTGTATCCCAGTTACTCAGGAAGCTGAGGCAGAAGAATTGCTTGAACTCAGCAGGTGGAGGTTGCAGTGAGCCAAAACCTCACCACAGCACTCCAGCCTAGGCAACAGAGCAAGACTCCGTCTCAAAAAAAGAAAGAAAGAAAGTTATTAAACACTGGCCCTCAGGGAGCCGGAGATACCATGGCAGATACTGAGCAGTAATCCACCCTGAATGAAGCTGGAGGAAGGTGAGCAGAGGGACGAAGACGTGGGGTCAGGAGAGACTTCAGAGAGATGGTGACTCCAGCGCTCTTCTCAGATGGGGAAAGGAGGGAAAATCATGAACGGAGAAGCATGTGAGCATCCACCAAAGATAAAACACCGAGTGTTAGCGGGGATGGAGAGGAGCTGGAACCGCAGAACTTGCCTGTAGGAATGTGTTAATAAGATGCTGCTGGCCAGGTACGGTGTCACACCTGTAATCCCAGCAGTTGGGGAGGCCGAGGTGTTCGGATCACTTGAGGTCAGGAGTTCGAGACCAGCCTGGCCAACATGGCAAAACCCTATCTCTACTAAAAAAAAATATGAAAATTAGCCGGGCATGGTGGCACATGCCTGTAATCCCGGATACTCAGGAGGCTGAGGCAGGAGAATCGCTTGAACCTGGGAGACAGAGGTTGCCGTGAGCTGAGATCACGCCATTGCACTTCAGCCTGGGAAACAAGAGCAAAACTCCATCTCAAAAAGAAAAAAAGAAAGAAATCAGCTATTGAAAGTTATTGGACAGTGAATCCTCTTTCTTTCTTTTTTTTTTTTAATTTTTGTTTACTGGTGTTTGAGTCATTTGCTGAGTAAATCTGAAAGAATAGAAAAAAAAAAAGGAACTATTGCAGACGCACCCCATCTCTGGCCCCTGCAGCCTGTCAGAACTTCCTCCAGAACCCTCCAGCAGTGGCTGGTTTCTCACGATATCCTCAGCCTTGTAGCCCTATTACGTTTTAAAATGGACCAGGCATGTTGGCTCACGCCTGTAATCCCAGCACTTTGGAAGGCCAACGTGGGTGAATTGCTTGAGGTCAGGAGTTTGAGACCAGCGTGGGCACACTCTGTCTCACTTAAAAATAAATAAAATGGGCTGGGCGCGGTGGCTCAAGCCTATAATCCCAGCACTTTGGGAGGCTGAGGCAGGTGGATCACGAGGTCAAGAGATCAAAACCATCCTGGTCAACAAGGTGAAACCCCGTCTCTACTAAAAATACAAAAATTAGCTAGGCATGGTGGTGCGCACCTGTAGCTACTCGGGAGGCTGAGGCAGGAGAATTGCTTGAACCCAGGAGGCGGAGGTTTCGGTGAGCCGAGATCGTACCATCGCACTCCGGTATGGGTAACAACAGCAAAACCCCGTCTCTAAATAAATAAATAAATAAAATGGCCAGGCATGGTGGCTCACGCCTGTAATTCCAGCACTTTGGGAGGCAGAGGCAGGTGGATCACCTGAGGTCAGGAGTTCGAGATCAATTTGACCAACATGGAGAAACCATACATCTATTAAAAATACAAAACTAGCCAGGCGTGATGGCGCATACCTGTAATCCCAGCTACTCAGGAGGCTGAGGCAGGAGAATTGCTTGAACCTGGGAGGTGGAGGTTGTGGTAAGCCAAGATCATGCCATTGCACTATGGCCTGGGCAACAAGAGTGAAACTCCATCTCAAAATAAATAAATGAATAAATAAATAAATTAAAATGATGGAGACTTATTTTCATACAAAAAACTTGCACATGAAAGCTTATAGCAATTTTATTCATAAATGCTAAAGCTTGGAAGCAGCTAAGATGTCCTTTAACAGATGAATAGATAAGCAAACTGTGTGCTGCATCCACACCATGAAATGTTATTCAGCACCAAAAAGAAAGGCACTAACAGGCTGGGAGAAATGGAAAACCCTTAGCTGCATATTGCTGAGTGAAAGAAAGTCACATCCAAGAGGGCAAGAATTCTGATTGGGTCACTGCTGAATCTCCAGCATCTAAAACAGTGTCTGGCCAAAACACCCCCTCAATATTTGATATATTTTTTTAAAAGGCCAGGCATGATGGCTCAAATCCTTGATCCCAGCACTTTGGGAGGCTGAAGAGAGACGATTGCTTGAGGCCAGGAGTTCAAGACCAGCCTAGACCACATAGTGAGATTCCATCTCTACTTAAAAAAAAAATAGAGCTGGGTGCAGTGGCTCATGCCTATGATCCCAGCACTTTGGGAGGCTGAGGCAGGCAGATCACCTGAGATCGGGAGCTTGAGAACAGCCTGACCAACATGGTCAGGCTACTAAAAATACAAAAATTAGGCAGGCATGGTGGCACATGCCTATGATACCAGCTACTTTGTTGGTGCCCCACACGTTCAGGAACCAGACTGAACTGGAGAGATCCCAGCTGGTGATCCCAGGATGCCCTTGCTTCTTATACCTTCTCAGGCACCACCCAAGACCTGCTTGAGCAGCATAAGTGTCCCTAGGTAGGAGGTAGTCTGCATTTTAAAATAAGCATCCTGCCAAACACAGTGGCTCACACCTGTAATCCTAACACTTTTGGTGGCTGACCCAGACAGATTGCTTGAGCCCAGGATTTTGAGAACAGCCCGGGGAACATGGTGAAACCCCATGTCTACAAAAGCACAGAAAATTCACTGGGCATTGTGGTGCATACCTGTGGTCCCAGCTACTCAGGATGCTGAGGTAGGAGGATCGCTTGAGCCTTTGAGGTGGAGCTTGCAGTGAGCCCAGATTGGGCCACTGTATTGCAGCCTGAGTAACAGAGTGAGACCCCGTCTCAAACAAAAAATAAATAATAAATAAAATAAAAACAAGCATACTAGTGATTCTTGTAGCAGCTGAAATTGAGAACCACTTGGGATGTTTATTAAAAATGGAGATTAGGGCTGGGCACAGTGGCTCACCCCTGTAATCCCAGCACTTTGGGATGGCAAGGCAGGCAGATCACCTGAGGTCAGGAGTTCAAGACCAGCCTGGCCAACATGGTGAAACCCCATCTCTACTAAAAATACAAAAATTAGTTGGGCATGGTAGCGAGTGCCTGTAGTCCCAGCTACTTAGGAGGCTGAGGCAGGAGAATTGCTTGAACCTGGGAGGTGGAGGTTGCAGTGAGCTGAGATCGCGCCACTGCACTCCAGCATGGGCGATGGAGTGAAACTCCGCCTCAAAAACAAAAATGCAGATTATTTTTTACAACTGTGGAGGTGCAGAGGCAGCAAGGCTTGACCTACCCTGTAGTCCGACTCCTTCATCTGCCCCGATGGAGGAACTGTAGCCCAGAGAAGGAAAGCGACTTGCCAGAGACACACAGCAAGTTGCCTTCTGACTTTCAGGCCTCTCACAGAGAGCTGACCAACTCACTCAGTAAGAGACTCATTTGCCTCAGAAGCATCAGCTCAAGCAGCTGCTAAATACCAACTCTATTTGCTCAATGTCAAGGAGATATTTACTCCTTCTGACGAGGCGGGGGAAGTCCAAAGGAGCTTTTAATAGGCCTCTTTAGGGTAAGTGTTGGTGAGGTCACAAAAGGATACACTTCCCCAAGCTGACAGGAATGGTTTCCTTCTGGTTTCTCTTTTCACATTTACTAAACATATTTAACTTAACATGAAATGGCTACATTTCAAATATGCAAAAACTACATTCTGGGTAAACCCAGGAAAACTAGCATCTACCACCAGTTTCATCTCATTCCAGCCACCAATTTGCCATCTGACCTTGAGGGACTGCAGGCACATCTCCTAGTCCTTCTGGGCCCCGGCCAGATGAAATGACCCCCAGGAATCTTTCCAGTTCTGACGATCTGTGGTGCCCTGCGGCTCAATCACTCCACGATTAGCCTGTAGTCAAAGGTCCTTCCTGGCTTATCTGCTGACTGGCCTTTGAAGAGGCCCATTCTAAAATGTAGGTTTGCTCTAGTTCAGGAAAATAAAGCGGGGCCAAAGATCTCCTGAGCCAAAGAGATGATCTGGAAAGAGGTTAGCAATCAGTCCACAGACTGACCTGAACAACAGACATCAAACATGAAGGCTGCGCTTCCATGGGGAAATAAGGCCAACCCTTAGCGAAGAGACAGAGGAAGAGAGGGAGGACAAAGAAGCCCGAAGGCCACAGTCAGGGACACTTTCAACTAGAACAGGAAGTCACATTTCTTTTTAAGGTTCTGCCCATGATGGGCCACTTTAACATATTTTTTTTTTCAGATGGACTCACTCTGTTGCCCAGGCTGGAGTGGCACGATCTCAGCTCACTGCAACCTCCTTCTCCCAGGTTCAAGTGATTCTCCTGCTTCAGCCTCCTGAGTAGCTGTGATTACAGGCATCCACCACCCCCAGCTAACTTTGGTATTTTTAGTAGAGATGGGGTTTCGCCACGTTGGCCAGGCTGGTCTCAAACTCATGAATTCAAGTGATTCACCCGCCTCTGCCTCCTAAAGTCCTGTAATTATAAGCACAAGCCACCGTGCCCCGTCCACCTTAAGAGCTTTTTTTTTTTTTTTTTGAGACCAGAGTCTGGCTTTCATTGCCCAGGCTGGAGTGCAGTGGCACGATCTCGGCTCACTGCAACCTCTGCCTCCGAGGTTCAAGCGGTTCTCCTGCCTCAGCCTACTGAGTAGCTGGGATTACAGGCTCCCGTCACCATGCCCAACTAATTTTTGCACTTTAGTAGAGAGGGGGTTTTGTCATGTTGGCCAGGTTGGTCTCAAACTACTGACCTCAGGTGATCCACCCACCCCGGCCTCCCAAATTGCCAGGATTACAGGCATGAGCCACCACACCCACCAACATCTTTTAACTGTCCTTTTTCTATGTAGACAATGCTTATCATTACTTGCATTGAATGAACAAGCAAAAGTCAACATTTTGTGTACATATTAACTAATTTTCAACAAACATGAGCAAAGCAATTTAGTGAAGAAAGAATAGGCTTTTAAACAAAAACAGGATTCCATGTACTAGAATGATTAGCCATCCACATGCAGGGAAAAAAGAACCTCAGTATCTCATACCAAACAAAAATTAACTAAAAATGGATCCGAGACCTACATGTAAAACCTAAAACTGTAACATTTCTTTTTCTTTTTGAGATGCAGTCTCACCCTGTTGCCCAGGCTGGAGTGCAATGGCGCAATCTGAGCTCACTGCAACCTCTGCCTCCCGGGTTCAAGCTATTCTCCTGCCTCAGCCTCCCGGGTAGCTGGGATTACAGGCTCGCACCACCACACCTGGCTAATTTTTGCAGTTTTAGTAGAGGTGGGGTTTCACCACATTGGCCAGGCTGGTCTCAAACTCGTGACCTCATGATCTGCCTGCTTTGGCCTCTCAAAGTGCTGGAATTACAGGCATGAGCCACTGTGCCTGGCCAAAGCTGTGAAATTTCTATTAGAAAACATAGGAGAAATTTTTTTTGTTTTTTTTTTGCAATGGACTCTTGCTCTGTCACCCAGGCTGGAGTGCAGTGGCACCATCTTGGCTCACTGCAACCTCTGCTTCCTGGGTTCAAGCTATTCTCCTGCCTCAGCCTCCCAGGTAGCTGGAACTACAGGCACACACCGCCACAACTGGCTAATTTTTTTAGTAGAGTCAGAGTTTCACCAAATTGCCCAGGCTGGGCTTGAACTCCTGAGCTCAGGCAATCCACCTGCTTTGGCATCCCAAAGTGCCAGGATTATAGGCATGAGCCACTGCATCCGGTGAGAAAATCTTTAAGAGCAGGCAAAGATTTCTTCGGTATAGGCCAGCCATAGGTAAAGATGGAGTCTCGCTGTAGTTCCCAGGCTGGAGTACAGCAGCTGTTCACAGCCACTATCATTGTGCACTACAGCTTTGAACTTCTGGGCTCCATGGATTCTCCTGCCTCAGCTTCCCTAGTAGTGGGAATGCAGGTATGTACAGTGGCTCATGCCTGTAATCCCAGCACTTTGGGAGGTTGAGGTGGGTGGTTCACGAGGTCAGGAGTTCAGCCTGACCAATATGGTGAAACCCCATCTCTACTAAAAAAAGAAAACACACACACACACACACACACACACACAACAAAGAATAGAAAGAAAGGAAGAGGAAAGGAAAGGAAATAAAAGAAATTGCATGTAAAAAAAGTAACGTGGAGAAAAATGCTAGATTTTTCTCTTTTTTTTTCTTCAACGAGAAGTTCAGTCCAAAAAAAAAAACACGGTAGATTTTTAAAAGGAGTTCCAGTTGAAATGTATGGTTGAGATCTCAATTCTTTTTTTTTTTGAGACAGAGTCTCACTCACATCCAGGCTGGAGTGCAGTGGCACAATCTCAGCTCACTGTAACTTCTGGCTCCTGGGTTCAAGTGATCCTCCTGCCTCAGCTTCTGAAGTAGTTGAGATTACAGGCGCCTACCACCACACTGCTAACTTTTGTATTTTTAGTAGAGACAGGTTTCACCATGTTGGCCAGGCTGGTCTTGAACTCCTGACCTCAAGTGATTCACCCACCTCAGCCTCTCTAAGTGCTGGGATTACAGGCATGAGCCACTGCACATAACCAAGATCTGAATTCAGACAAACTTTTTTGGTCTTAGGACATTTTGGCTGGGCGGAGTGGCTCATGCCTGTAATCCCAGCACTTTGGAAGGACAAGGTGGGCCAATCATCCGAGGTCAAGAGTTCAAGACCAGCCTTGCCAACATGGTGAAACCCCATCTCTACTAAAAATACAAAATATTAGCTCGGCATGGTGGCACATGCCTGCAATCCCAGCTACTTGGGAGGCTGAGGTAGGAGATTGTGTGAATCCAGGAAGCTGAGGTTGCAGTGAGCCAAGGACATTTGTAGGTCATTCAGAGAAGTGTAAACACTAATTCGTATTTGATATTAGGAAAATATTGTTTTAGGGTCAGAGTGACAGTTTTATATGTGTATGAAACATAATGTATACGTATTAAAAAGGGAATGCTTATCCTTTAAAGACATATACTGAAATGTTTACTGGTGAAAGCACATGATGTCATGATGTCTGGTATTTACTTCAAAATAACGCTGGGCAGTGGGTGTGAGGTAGGTGCAGAAATAGGGGAAACAAGATTGGAAGATTGGCCGTGTGTGGTAACTGCTGAGGTCAGATAGTGACTACGCAATTTCATCGGGTTATTCCGCTTCTGTATATCTTGAAATTTTCTTATTTTATTTTATTTTAATATTTATTTATTTATTTATTTTTTGAGACGGAGTTTCACTCTTTGCTTTTCTTTTGGAGTTTCACTCGTTACCCAGGCTGGAGTGCAATGGCGCTATCTCGGCTCACCGCAACCTCCGCCTCCTGGGTTCAGGCAATTCTCCTGCCTCAGCCTCCTGAGTAGCTGGGATTACAGGCGTGAGCCACCGCGCCCGGCCTATTTTATTTATTTTTTAATAGAGACGGTGTTTTGCCATGTTGGCCAAGCTGGTCTCGAATTCCTGACCTCAGGTGATCCGCCTGCCTTGGCTTCCCAAAGTGCTGGGATTATAGGCGTGAGCCACCACTCCCAGCCAGTATCTTGAAATTTTCTACAATAAAAATGTCTTAAAATTGTGCATCAAAATAATACTAATATTAAAAAATGCAATTAAAAAGTCAGGAGGCAATACTGTCATGCAAAACCATGACGCTGGTTATGTGAGGGCGGTAGGATGAGTCATTTCCTCCAAAACTCGGGGTGAGAGGGGGAACACTCGTGTTTTTGCCCTCTCTGTCCCTGAAGGGACTGTTCTCATCGATTCACTCCCACTCGTCCTCCAGGTTTTTGCTAGGCTTCCTGTCTTCTTATCAAGTTGAGATTATCCGAGTTCTGGCATTAACAGAGTTTGAGGAAAGCGGGTCAAGTTCCCCGAACCCCTAACCCTGGACCCTGCCTTCAGGCTGATTTCCCAGCCACTCGCCAGAGCACGGCGACCCCTAAGGTCGCAGTCCGGCTTCGCAAGCAGCCTCCTTCGGACGCGTTGATTGCCCTTGCGCGCGGGCGCTCCAGCAGTGGGACTACATCTCCCAGGAGGTTGTGCGTCGACCAGCGGACATGCCCTTGGTCGCAAAGGACTACATTACCCAGTGATACCTTGCGGGAGGGGGTAGCTGGACCTCAAGAGCAGAACCGTTGGTTAACGTCAGGCGGAGGGCTGCTCAGTGATTGGCCCAGGAGCCCGCCAGTTTCGGCTGAGCTCAGTGGAGTTTTGCTGTTAAGACTGCTCGAGGAGGGAGAGAGAGCAGAGTGAGCGGAGCCGGGCAGCACACGCCGAGCCGTGTAAGTAACCTCTACTTCCGTCCTTCTCGCCGTCCTCCCGGGGACCTGCACCCTGGCTCCCCAGGGCGGTCGGGAGGGAGCACACGCACCAGGCGCTCACTAGGGGGCGGGGATTGTGCCCACACGTGTCACACCTGACCTGAGAAGCATCTCCTGGGACACCGGCGGCAGAGCCCCCGCGCACGCCCCTGAGCACCTGAGCTCCAGGGCGTCCCCTCGGACTCGGGGAGAAAAAACATACTCCGAGGCACACGTTGACATCTATGTACGCACGCGGGGACATCTGCAGAGCTGCTCAGCTGAACCCTTGGGCACATGGGTACCCGAACGCCGGGAAGAGCCTCCTATTCTCCGGTCTCCTCCTGACAACGATCCAGGACACCTGCCACTCGGGCTTGCTCCTCCTTGCCGCCCAGATGGGCGGGAAACTGACTGCTCAGTGTGACCTGAGCGGTCCCTGGGTAGCCCCTGGAGAGGTTTTGCCTCTCAGTCGCTTGCTGCATGTTTAAACTGCTCATGGGCTCCTGGGGAAGAATTCCAGGGTGGGTGAGAAGAGAAAAGGAATGTCTGTGGTGAAGACTGTCATCCTGTAAGAAGTCTCTCTTACCCCCTCACCGACCCCGTTACCACACGTATCAAGAACTAGGGTAATTCTAAGTTTTAGTTTTAGGGATTTTTTTTTTTTTTGCCGTAACAAATCCAAACATTATAGAATTACATAAACAGGTCCTCCTTCCTTCTTCCCTTCCCAACCCTTCTCCCAGTGATCAGTTACCAACTACCTGTTGGTGCATGTGTGGTTATACACTTCTTTCTATGCATTGTACAACTCAACAGAGCGTATATAGGTATTACTGTTTTTTGTTTTGTTTTGTTTTTTGTTTTTACAAAAAGGAAAAAAGTACATCTCCTGGAAGGGATGCTTTTTAGCTGAGCTCTGGTGGATGAGAGAAGCTAGCCTTGGAAAAGTGAGTAAGGGCTGGGAGTGGGGCTGCATTTCAGATGTGGGGAACTGGAGGAGTGGAGGCAAGGTACTAGATAAGAGCACTTGCCGAGTTTTCCAGGAACTGAGCAGAAGCACTCAGACCACCCTGGTTAAGTAAGGTAAAGGGAAGAATGGTCCAGAGTGAGGCTGAAGACGTCAGTAGGTCTGGGTTGGGGGTGCCCAGGAGTATAATTTTCTTTTTTTTTGAGACAGAGTTTTGCTCTGTCACCAGGCACCAGACTGGAGTGCAGTGGTGTGATCTCAACTCACTGCAACCTCTACCTCCCAGGTTCAGGCAATTCTTCTGCTTCAGCCTTCCGAGTATCTGGGACTACAGGTGCATGCCACCATGCCCAGCTTATTTTTATATTTTAGTAGAGATGGGGTTTCACCATGTTGGCCAGGATGGTTTTGATCCCTTGACTTCTTGATCTGCCCACCTTGGCCTCTCAAAGTGCTGGGATTATAGGCGTGAGCCACCATGCCCAGCCTCTTTCTTTCTTTTTTTAAAGACAGAGTCTTGCTCTTTTCGCCCAGGCTAGAGTGCAATGGTGTGATTTTGGCTCACTGCAACCTCCACCTCCTGGGTTCAAGCAGTTCTCCTGCCTCAGCCTCCCAGGTAGTTGGAACTACAGGTGCCCACCACCACGCCCAGCTAATTTTTGTATTTTTAATAGAGACGGGGTTTCATCATGTTTAAATTTTTGTATTTTTTGTAGAGTTGGGGTTTCGCTATGTTGCCCAGGCTGGTCTTGAACTCCTGAGCTCAAGCAATCCAATCACCTCTGCCTCCCAAAGTACTGGGATTACAGGCATGAGCTGCTGAGCTCAGTCCAAAAATGAGTGCTATTTTAGACAGTCTAGTCAGGGAGGGCTGCTCTGAGGAGGTAATGTTTGAGCAGAGACCCTAAGAAACTTGCCTGGTGTTTACTTCATGTCTCTTGCATTTAGCTTGATACTGATGGACATTGTGTGGGCCAGAGGCAGGGATGGTTGGCTATGACCCCAAACCAGATGGCAGGAATAACACCAGGTTCCAGGTGGCAGTGGCCGGGTCTGTGTCTGGACTTGTCACTCGTGCGCTGATCAGTCCTTTTGATGTCATCAAGATCCGTTTCCAGGTACTCTTCCCCTTTTTCCATGCAATGGACTAGAGGACAAGTTCAGTCTTCCTTGCCAGAGCAGTTCCTAAAACTTGGAATTCTATCCATATGAAGGCCTCACCTTTTCTGAAAGTTCCCCTTCACATTCCAGCCCACCTGACTGTCCTGACCTTTTCAATTTTGATTCCTAGCTTCAGCATGAGCGCCTGTCTCACAAAGACCCCAACGCAAAGTACCATGGCATCCTCCAGGCCATTAGGCGAATTCTTCAGGAGGAGGGGCCAACAGCTTTCTGGAAAGGACACATCCCAGCCCAGATTCTCTCCATAGGCTATGGAGCTGTCCAAGTAGGTGGCAGGGGACCTGGCCAGGCCTCTGGGGTCCCATTGCTCAATGGAGGAGCAGAGGGAGGGTGAGGCACGTGGGAATGGCGTGTAGGGCAGGATGGGGGAGGCAGGCCCCACACTTCCCACTGGCCTCTCCTGACCAGTGGAAAATGTCAGAGTGAGCTGCTATGCCTTAGGCATTCCCCTCCCCCCACATCCCCTCGTCTATCCTGCGTGACTTAGGTGTTGCATCTTGGAGACTGATTTGATGTCATGCCTTCTCTGGGGCTTGGGACAGCATTAATGCATTTGTTTTTGAAGTACCACCTTTACACATGTGGTTCATCTGAACTTCACTGCAGTCTCATGAGGAGGGCAGAGCAGGTGTCATGTGGATCTCAGGGAGGTGAAATCAGCTGTCTGAGGCCACACAGCCTGCACATGGCAGGGCTAGGGTTAGAACTCGGGCTTCACTCAGTGGAGCACCAGTATAGTCATAGTGCACAGCGTGTGGTTTTATGCAATAGACGTGGTAAGAACCAGCCCTGAGCCAGGTGCGGTGGCTCAAGCCTGTAATCCCAGCACTTTGGGAGGCCGAGGCGGGTGGATCATGAGGTCAAGAGATCGAGACCATCCTGGTCAACATGGTGAAACCCCATCGCTACTAAAAATACAAAAAATTAGCTGGGCATGGTGGCGTGTGCCTGTAGTCCCAGCTACTCGGGAGGCTGAGGCAGGAGAATTGTCTGAACCCAGGAGGCGGAGGTTGCGGTGAGCCGAGATCACACCACTGCACTCCAGCCTGGGTAACAAGAGCGCAACTCTGTCTCAAAAAAAAAAAAAAGAACCAGCCCTGAACGGTGCCAGCCATGGGCCAGGCCCCTGTTGGAAGCATTCCATGTACACTCTGTCACAGCAGTCCTTAAGGCAGGGGCTGTGTCACTCCAATTTCACGCATGAGAAGACTGAGGTGGACAGACCCATACCCTGTCTCAACAACAACAAAAAAGGACACTAGGTCATCTTCACTTGGCTGAAGGAAGGTCTGAGCATAGCCCTGGTGCAGTGGCTCATGTCTGTAATCCCATCACTTTGGGAGGCTGACCTGGGAGGATGGCTTGAGCTCAGGAGTTTGAGACCAGCCTGGGCAACACAGCGAGACCTCCTCTCTACGAAAAATTCAAAAAAAAAAAAAGCCAGGTGTGGTGGTACATGCCTGTAGTCCAGCTATTCCAGAGACAGGAGAATCATTTGAGCTAGAGAAGTCAAGGCTGCTATGAACTATGATCGTGCCACTGGACTCCAGCCTGGGCAACTGAGCAAGACCTTGCCTAAAAAAACAAAACAGGGCCAAGCGCAGTGGCTCATGTGTGTAATCCCAGAATTATGGGAGGCCAAGGTGGGCAGATCGCTTGAGCTCAGGAGTTTGAGACCAGCCTTGGCAACATAGTGAAACCCTGACTCTACAAAAAAATACCAAAATTACCTGGACATGGTAGCATGCGCCCGTAGTCCCAGCTCATTGGGGGGCTGAGGTAGGAGGATTGCTTGAGCCCAGGTAGGTTGAAGCTGCAGTGAGCCGTGTTCGTGCCACTGTACTCCAGCCTAGGTAACAGAGCGTTACTTGTCTCTAAAAAAACAAAAGTCCAGGCCAGGCGCAGTGGCTCACGCCTATAATCTCAGCACTTTGGAAGGCCGAGACGGGTGGATCACGAGGTCAAGAGATCGAGACCATCCTGGTCAACATGGTGAAACCCCGTCTCTACTAAAAATACAAAAATTAGCTGGGCATGGTGGCGCATGCCTGTAGTCCCAGCTACTCGGGAGGCTAAGGCAGGAGAATTGCATGAACCCAGGAGATGGAGGTTGCGGTGAGCCGAGATCACGCCATTGCACTCCAGCCTGGGTAACAAGCAAAAACTCCATCTCAAAAAAAAAAAAAAGGCCAGGCGCAGAGGCTCATACCTGTAATCCCAGCACTTTGGAAGGCCAAGGTGGGCGGATCACCAGGTCAAGAGTTCAAGACCAGCTTGGCCAACATAGTGAAACCCTATCTCTACTAAAAAATACAAAAATTAAGCCGGGCACACTGGCTCACCCCTGTAATTCCAGCACTGTGGGAGGCTGAGGTGGGTCGATCACCTTAGGTCGGGAATTCAAGACCAGCCTAACCAACATGGAGAAACCCCATCTCTACTAAAAATATAAAATTAGCTGGGCATGGTGGCACATGCCTGTAATCACAGCTACTTGGGAGGCTGAGGCAGGAGAATCGCTTGAGCCCAGGAGGCAGAGGTTGCGGTGAGCTGAGATCACGCCATTGCACTCCAGCCTGGGCAACAAGAGCAAAACTCCGTCTCAAAAAAAAAAAAAAATTAGCTGGGCTTGGTGGCAGGCGCCTGTAATCCCAGCTACTCGGGAAGCTGAGGCAGGAGAATCACTTGAACCCAGGAGGCAGAGGTTGCAGTGAGCTGAGATTGTGCCGCTACATTCCAGCCTGGGCGACAGAGCAACACTCTGTCTCAAAAAACAAAACAAAACAATGATCTGAATGTAAGGGAGTCACCCTGTGGAACATGCTCCTGACAGAACCTGCCCCAGAAAAGAGTGCTTCTCAGACAGCGCCATTGCAAGCTGCACTGAAGTGGGTTCCTGCAGGAATCGGAACATGGTTGTCTTTCCCAGTTCTCAGAAAACTAGCCAGTGACATTTCCTGATGTACATTTTTCCATCATGTATCTTTTTTTTTTTTTTGAGATGGAGTCTTGCTCTGTCACCCAGGCTGTAGTATGATCTTGGCCCAGTGCAACCCCCACCTCCTGGGTTCATGCGATTCTCCTGCCTCAGCTTCCGGAGTAGCTGGGATTACAGGCACCCACAACCATGCCCAGTTAATTTTTGTATTTTTAGTAGAGATGGGGTTTCGCTATGTTGGCCAGGCTAGTTTCGAACTTCTGACCTTGTGATCCGCCCACCTTGGCCTCCCAAAGTGCTGGGATTACCGGCATGAGCCACTGCGCCCAGCCCCCATATATCTTCTTAACCCTTTGGGAATCTGGCTCTACTCAGAGTATCAAATGGCATCTGAGTTTTGCATAGAGTTTTATGTTTATCACATGCTGTCACTGCTCAGGAAGAACATTTCCTGACCTTTCCCTCGCCCCTACACCTGGGCCCCAGCCAGGTCACAGGTGATGCATTTGGGGAGTATTTGGCCCTTGCCCTCATCCTTTTGGCTATCAGTGACTTCTTCATTTGCTGTTACAGTTCTTGTCATTTGAAATGCTGACGGAGCTGGTCCACAGAGGCAGCTTGTACGACGCCCAGGAGTTCTCAGTGCACTTTGTGTGTGGTGGCCTGTCTGCCTGTATGGCCACCCTCACTGTGCACCCTGTGGATGTTCTGCGTACCCGCTTTGCAGCTCAGGGTGAGCCCAAGGTGAGTGGCCAGGGGCCTGACCAGGGGAGCCCATATAGGAAGGTATCACAGGGGTTGTGTTATTTTTTATCTTTTATTTGATAAGCATGTTCTTTTTTTTTTTTTTGTATATTTTATATATAGATATACGTTTTTCTTTTTGTAACGGAATCTCGCTCTGTCACCTAGGCTGCAGTGCAAAGGCGTGATCTTGGCTCACTTTAACCTCCACCTCCTGGGTTCAAGCGATTCTCCTACCTCAGCCTCCCAAGTAGCTGGGATTACAGGTGCCCGCCACTACACCCAGCTAATTTTTTGTATTTTTAGTAGAGACAGGTTTCACCATGTTGGCCAGGCTGGTTTCAAACTTCTGACCTCAGGCAATTTGCCCACCTTCGCCTCTCAAAGTGCCGGGATTACAGGTGTGAGCCACTGCACCCAGCCTATATATATATATACAGGGTCTTGTTTTATTGCTCAGGCTAAAGTGCAGTGAAACAATCACTGCTCACTGCAGCGACACAATCACTGCTCACTGCAGCCTCAACCTCCTGGGATCCAGTGATCCTCCTGCCTCAGCCTCCCCAGTAGCTGAGACTAAATCTAGCTAAGTTTTGTATTTTTTTAGAGACAGGGTTTCGTCATGTTGCCCAGACTGGTCTCAAACTCTTGAGCTCAAGCAGTCTACCCACCTCAGCCTCCCAAAATGCTGGGATACAAGCGTGAGCCACTGCACTTGGTAAAGGATGAGTTCTTATCCTTGCAGAAGGCAAAGCTGGGAGAGGTTTGGGTTTTCAGTTAGTGGCAGTCAGTCTATAAAACCCATGACCGTGGGCAGCACTGTGCAGGGTGCCCTGTGTCCCTGCCTCGAAAGAGTGCACAGCCTCCCTGGGGAGACAGAACCTACCAGTGTGAAACAGAACAAATGAAATACCCAGCAGTGGGCTGGATCAAGGACTGCATCTGGGGAAGTGAGACCCAAGAACTTATTGCTGGATTATTATGAGAGCGTCTTTGGTGTTTTGTTTGTTTGTTTGAGACAGAGTCTTACTTTGTTGCCCAGGCTGGAATCCAGTGGCACAATCTCAGCTCACTGCAACTTCTGCCTCCTGGGTTCAAGTGTTTCTCCTCCCTCAGCCTTCTGAGGAGCTGGGATTATAGGCATGTGCCACTGCACCCAGCTTATTTTTATATTTTTAATAGAGATGGGGTTCGTCGCCAAGGCTGGTCATGAACTCTTGATCTCAGGTGATCCACCCGCCTTGGCCTCCCAAAGTGCTGGGATTACTGGTGTGAGCCACTGCACCCAGCCAATTGCCAGAGTGTGTCTTTGGTTTCCACAAACAATGGGGTGGTGGAAATGGGATAGTTAGACTCAAGGAAGAATTTACTGAGTGAAAGCAAGGGATTAAATCCTGAAATAGACTTTCCCACCATAATCTCTGTTTCCTGGACATGTTTAAGAATAGTATCGTGTGTGTGTGTGTGTGTGTGTGTGTGTGTGTGTGTGTGTGTCTGTCCTCAACCAAGAAAGAATAATTTTATTATTTTTTTGAGACAGAGTCTTGCTCTGTTGTCCAGGCTGGAGTGCAGTGGCGTGATTCAGCTCACTGCAACCTCCGGTTCTTGGGTTCAAGCAATTCTCCTGCCTCAGCCTCCTGAATAGTTGGGATTACAGGTCCACACCACCACACCTGGCTAATTTTTTTTTGTATTTTTAGTAGAGATGGGGTTTCACGATGGTGGTCAGGCTGGTCTTGAACTCCTGACCTCATGATCTACCCGCCTTGGCCTCCCAAAGTGCTGGGATTACAGGTGTGAGCCACTGCGCCCTACTGTCATTATTATTTATATTTATTTTTTGAGACAGGGTCTTGTCACCCAGGCTGGAGTACAGTGGATACAATAGCTCACTATAGCTTCGAACTCCTAAGCTCAAGCAATCTTCCTGCCTCAACCTTTCAAGTAGCTAAGACCACAGGCATGTGCCACCATAACTAATTTTTAATTTTTTATTTTTGTAGGGGCAAGGTCTCGTTATATTGCTCATGTTCAGGCTGGTCTTGAACTTCTGGTTGTTTTTTGTTTTTTTGTTTGTTTGAGATGGAGTCTCGTTCTGTCACCCAGGCTGGAGTGCAGTGGTGAAATCTCAGCTCACTGTGACCTCTGGCTCCCATATTTAAGCAATTGGGGACTGGGCGTGGTGGGGCATGCCTGTAATCCTAATACTTTGGGAGGCTGGACCAGCCCATTCCCGGATCAGTCCACACACCTGTGGCTATAACAACGGTATACATGTGTAGAAGGGGGAGTTTCTGGAAAATGCCATCCTCTGAATCTCTCTCCAGCATTTCTTTTGACTGTCTTTCTTGCAGGAGGAGTTTCGCTCCTGGTAGCTGGGTTTTTAGGCCAGGGGACATAGCTGTGATGGACTGTTCCAGGGCTAAAACCACCTCACTGAGCTCATTCAAGGTGCGTGTGTGTAGGCAACATAGCAAGGTCAAGAGATCCAGACCATCCTGGCCAACATGGTGAAACCGTGTCTCTACTAAAAATATAAAAATTAGCCAGGTGTGGTGGCACACGCTTGTAGTCCCAGCTATTTGGGAGGCTGAGGCAGGAGATTCGCTTGAGCCTGGGAAGCAGAGATTGCAGTGAGCTGAGCTCATGCCACTGCACTCCAGCCTTGTAACAGAGTGAGACTCTGTCTCAAAAAAAAAAAAAAAAAGTCAGTAGCATATTACCTCTAGCTTAAACTATTGGCATGTTGGATTTTAGAGTCTAGAATGATCAGAGAATATCTAGTCATGAAATTGAGGGGAAGAGACCTGGTAAAACCTGCAGAACTCTCCACCTGCCTTAGTCACAACAACATTGTAAACCTCACCTTGAACAATAAAACATTTTATAACATATAAGGTATATCAAGGTTACAAAGACAGTTCTTCATGAATTACAATTTTAAAAAATATCAGCTGCTTCCTGATTCCAATCCCCAGAGGTTACCATTTTTAATACTTAGAGCTGTTTCTTTATTTCCTTCCACAATGCTAAGTAACATGCTTGGCTGGTTGCGGTGGCTCAAGCCTGTAATTCCAGCACTTTGGGAGGCCAAGGAGGGAGGATCACTTGAGGTCAGGAGTTCAAGACCAGTCTGGGCAACATAGCAAGACCTCCTCTCTATTTTTATTATTTATTTGTTTTTGTTTCTGAGACAGAGTCTCCACCTGTCACCCAGATTGGAGTACCGTGGTGCAGTCTCAGTTTACCACAACTTCCGCCTCCCAGGTTCAAGCAATTCCTGTGCCTTAGCCTCCCAAGAAGCTAGAATTACAGGCATGAGCCACTAGGCCTGGTTAATTTTTGTATTTTTAGTAGAGATGGGGTTTCACCATGTTGTCCAGGCTGGTCTCAAACTCCTGGCCTCAAGTGATCCACCCAACTTGGCCTCTCCAAAGTGCTGGGATTACAGGCGTGAGCCACTGCACTCAGCTGCACCTTCCTATTTGAACAGCTGCACTATGTTCTTGTGAGCTGGTGTCCCATAATTTATGTAACCATCACCCACAGATGGACATCGAACCTTTAGCCCCTCCCCAGGACACTGCAGTGACTCTTGGACACATACTTTTGTGCACACCTGTGGATATAACAGCGGTATACATGTGTAGAAGGGGGAGTTTCTGGAAAATGCCACCCTTTGAATCTCTGTCCAGCATTTCCTTTGACTGTCTTTCTCACAGGAGGACTTACGCTCCTGGTAGCTGAGTTTTTAGGCGAGGGGACATAGCTCTGATGGGCTGTTCCAGGGCTAAAACCACCTCACTGAGCTCATTCAAGGTGGGTGTCTGTGTGTCCAGGTTTATAACACACTGCGCCATGCCGTGGGGACCATGTATAGGAACGAGGGCCCCTTGGTCTTCTACAAAGGCTTGACCCCTACCGTGATCGCCATCTTCCCCTACGCCGGGCTGCAGTTCTCCTGCTACAGTTCTTTGAAGCACATGTACGAGTGGGCCATGCCAACCGAAGGAAAGAAAAATGGTGAGGCAGCCCTCACATGAGAGGGAACCCTCCCACCCCAGCCGCCAGAACGCTCCTTTCCATCCAAATCACGAAGGAGCTAAAATTCTCCTGTCCGAAGGGAAGACCCTGCGGGTCCCTGTGCCCGGTTCTGTAATGTGGCAAACAAAACTGCAACTGCTTGCAGAGGACTTGATTTCTTCCAACTCCTGCCACACCTATCACTGGCATGACTGAAATTTACTTCCAGTGACTGGTTATGGTTTTCATTTTTGTCAGAAGTCCAAATTGCAAACTGCTTGTTTTTTCGTTGCTTTTTGTGGGCAGGGGGAGTTGGGGGTTGGGGGTAAGGGGAGGCTGGGGAGAGGTGGGGCATCCTGGTCCCTTTCCAGCCCTAAACTGAGTCACACTGCAGAAGCTGAGGCCCACATTGCCTCCAGCTGGGGGAACAGCCACCACCAGCCCATCCAGCCCAGATCACTCTGCCAGAAGTGGCTGTGTCTGGCTGTCTTCCCCGTAGATTACATTCCTCTTTGGAATGAGAGGACCAGTGGAAGTCAGGCTGAAGTGCTGGCCTTGGGTTTGGTTTGTGGTGGGGGCTCAGCCCTGGCACCTTTCAAGTTGTGCCTCATAGACTGCATTTCTCTCATCCATTCTCCCCACCCCACTTTTCCGGTTCAGAGAACCTCAAAAACCTGCTTTGTGGCAGTGGAGCTGGTATCATCAGCAAGACCCTGACATATCCCCTGGACCTTTTCAAGAAGCGGCTACAGGTTGGAGGGTTCGAGCACGCCAGAGCTGCCTTTGGCCAGGTGAGCCATTCATTCCTGGGCAGACAGCTCTGACCCTTGCCATCACTGGGCACATGAGGGAACCAGTAGTCAGCTCCTACCCATTGGGCAGCTTGGCCCTTGGCCATGGACCTTTCACCTCCAGTCCATCCCTGGAGATCCCCAAATATGTGGGAAAGCTGCACACAAGCCCTGGGTCCTGTGCACTGTGGAAGGATCTGGGCCAAGTATATAAAGTGTCTGCTCTTTTTTTCTTCTTTAAAATAGAGGCAGGGTCGGTGGGGTGCGGTGGCTCAGGCCTGTAATCCCAGCACTTTGGGAGGCCGAGGCGGGCAGATCACAAGGTCATCCTGGCCAATGTGGTAAAACCCCGTCTACTAAAAATACAAAAATTAGCTGGGCATGGTGGCACACGTCTGTAGACCCAGCTACTTGGTAGGCTGAGGCAGGAGAATCACTTGAACCTGGGAGGTGGAGGTTGCAGTGAGCCAAGATTGCATTTCTCTCATCCTCACCATGCCACTGCACTCCAGCCTGGTGACAGAAGACTCCACCTCAAAAAAAAAAAAAGATAGAAGCAGGGTCTCACTCTGTTTCCTAGGCTGGTCTTGAACACTCCTGACTCCACCTCCCAAAGTGCTGGGATTACAGACATGAGCCACTGCACCTAGCCCAGTTTCTGCTTAAAATATGTCCAGAGGCTGGATGTAGTGACTCACACCTATAACCCCAGCACTTTGGAAGGCCGAGGCAGGTGGATCTCCTGAGGTCAGGAGTTCAAGACCAGCCTGATCAACATGGTAAAACCCTGTCTCTACAAAAATATAAAAATTAGCCAGGAGTAGTGGCAGACACCTATAGTTCCAGCTACTCAGGAGGCTGAGACAAGAGATTTGCTTGAACCCGGGAGGCAGAGGTTGCAGTGAGATAGTGCCACTGCACTCCAGCCTGGGCAACAGAGCAAGACTCCATCTCAAAACAAATAAACATGTCCGTACAGTGTCAACACAGAATATGTTCACATAAGGAAGTTCCTCAAATATTAAAAAACAGAGGAGTTTTGCTGTAGCTATTCTGGAATGGGGTGAATTGAATTTGAACAGCATATCTATCTATCGATCGATGATAGATAGATAAGTATTTTTTTTTTCCTGGATGGTCAGTCTTCCTAGTACACGGAAAGTACAACTGAGGGCCAGGCATGATCCCAGCACTTTGTGAGGCCAAGGTAGGCAGTTCACCTGAGGTCCGGAGTTCAAGACCACCCTGGCCAACATGGTAAAACCATGTCTCACATGGTGAAACTCCGGCATCTCTACTAAAAATATATAGTAGAGATGAGTCTTCTAAAAATTTTTTTTCAAGACTGAGTCTTGGGCCAGGTGCGGTGGCTCACACCTATAATCCCAGCACTTTGGGAGGCTGAGGCGGGTGGATCACGAGGTCAAGAGATCGAGACCATCCTGGTCAACAAGGTGAAACCCCGTCTCTACTAAAAATACAAAAATTAGCTGGGCATGGTGGTGCGTGCCTGTAGTCCCAGCTTCTCGGGAGGCTGAGACAGGAGAATTGCCTGAACCTAGGAGGCGGAGGCTGCGGTGAGCCAAGATCGTGCCATTGCACTCCAACCTGGGTAACAAGAGCGAAACTCCGTCTCAAAAAAAAAAAAAGAAGACTGAGTCTCACTCTGTCACCTAGGCTGGAGTGCAGAGGCACAATTTTGGCTCACTGCAGCCTCTACCTCCCAGATTCAAGCAATTCTCCTGCCTCAGTCTCCAGAGTAGCTGGGATTACAGGTGCCCACCACCACGCCTGGCTAATTTTTGTATTTTTAGTAGAGACAGGGTTTCACCATATTGGCCAGGGTGGTCTCAAACTCCTGACCTCAGGTGATCCGCCTGCCTCAGCCTCCCAAAGTATTACAGGCATAAGCCGCTGCACCTGGCATTCTTTTTTTTTTGAAATGGAGTTTTGCTCTTGTTGCCCAGGCTGGAGTGCAATGGCATGATCTCAGCTCACTGCAACTTCCACTTCCCAGGTTCAAGCAATTCTCCTACCTCAGCCTCCCGAGTAGCTGAGATTACAGGCATGCACCACTGTGCCTGGCTAATTTTGTGTTTTTAGTAGAGATGGGGTTTCTCCATGTTGATCAGGCTGTTCTTAAACTCCTGACCTCAGGTGATCCATCCGCCTCTGCCTCCCAAAGTGCTGGGATTACACATGTGAGCCACCGCACCCGGCCCTTTGTTTGTTTTAAGATGTGATATTACTCTGTTGCCTAGGCTGGTCTTGAACTCCTGGGCTCAAGCAAACCTCTGGGCTCAGTGTCCCAAGTAGCTAGATCTGCAGGCATGCACCACTGCACCAGTATGAAGGGACAGTTTGAATTTGGACAGGGAGCAATGGCGAGAGCCCAGCATGGCAGAGGGAGGCCTTGCTGCTAACGAAGACTAGTGTATTTCCAGTTTGGCCAGAGGTGGGAAGGGCACGTGGGAAGACCAGTGATGGTCAGATCAGGGAAGGAAGTCAAGGCCAAACGGTGGAGTGACTTGAACAGCAGGTCTTGGGGTTTGGACCTGATTTCTCATGATGTCCTTGTCACTAGGAGTTACTGCAGCTTTTGGAGGGGAAGCTAGGCCTGAGGACTGTGCCTTGGGTTGAAAGGCTGGCAGCAGTGTGTGAAGTCAGCTGGAGAGGGTGAGGCTGAAGGCAGGGAAGCCCGGCTGAGAGCTACGGAGGGCCAGGTTCAGGTCTCCTGCCCAAGAAGGATCAGGTAGGATGGGATAAAGGGTCAGAGACACCTCTGGGAAGAGGTTTCCGAGCCATTGCTGGATTCTTTGTCATAGGCAGCCATTCTTCCTGGGCAGGAAGAAGCTCTGTCTAGCTGCTAACTTCTAGGCCTGTCATCCATTCAGTCTTAACCCAATTGCAATAGAAAGAATGAGGTTACCTGTAATCCCACACTTTGGGAGGCCGACGCAGGTGGATCACGAGGTCAAGAGATCGAGACAATCCTAGTCAACATGGTGAAACCCCGTCTCTACTAAAAATACAAAAAATTAGCTGGGCATGGTGGTGCGTGCCTATAGTCCCAGCTACTCTGGAGGCTGAGGGAGAACTGCCTGAACACAGGAGGTGGAGGCTGCGGTGAGCTGAGATCATGCCATTGCACTCCAGCCTGGGGAATGAGCGAAACTCCATCTCAAAAAAAAAAAAAAAAGGAAGAATGAGGTTAATTTATTTGCTATTTTGAGCCAGGTATGGTTGCCTGCACCTGTAATCCCAGCACTTTGGGAGGCTGAGGCCGGTAGATCACCTGAGGTCAGGAGTTCAAGACCAGCCTGCCCAACATGGTGAAACCCTGTCTCTACTAAAAATACAAAAAATTAGCCAGGCGTGGTGGTGTGTGCTTGTAATCCCAGCTACTATGAAGGATGAGGCAGGAGAATTGCTTGAACCTGGGAGGCAGAGGCTGTAGTGAGCCAAGACTGTGCCACTGTACTCCAGCCTGGGCAACAGAGTGAGACTCTGCCTCAACAAAAAATAAAAATAAAAATATTTGCTATTTTGCATTCATTGCTTTGTCCAAGTACTTCTTGAGAGCTGTGGCGTGCCAGGGCCTATGTTGACGGCAGCAGAGTGGACATCCATCTCTCGCCCCTTTCCTTTCCCCAGGTGCGGAAATACAAGGGCCTGGTGGACTGTACCAAGCAGGTGCTGCAAGAGGAAGGTACCCTGGGCTTCTTCAAGGGCCTGTCCCCCAGCCTGCTCAAGGCTGCCCTCTCCACTGGCTTCATGTTCTTCTGGTATGAATTCTTCTGTAACGTCTTCCACTGCATGAACAAGACAACCAGCCAGCGCTGAGGCCAGGAAGGACCCCAAGGTCTTCCCTGGAGGCAGCCTCCTGAAGGAAGGCAGACTCAGTCTCCACTGAGAGGTGCTACCTGGCCCTTCCCTGCAGGCTAGCTGCCCTGAGCAGGGTGACAGCCTTGAACCCACCCAGCTGGGACACCACCAGAAGGTCCAGGGCATTCCCAGTGAGACAATCAGAGGGAATGCAGGACGTGGTCTGTGGTGAACCAACGATGTAGTGAGAAGGAGCATGAAGTTGCTGTTTCTCCTCTGACCAGCCCACACTCCAAAGGAAACAGACGCCATCCTACACCCGTCAGCCAGAACACAACGCTCCTGGTCTGGATGGGGCTGCAGCTGGAGTGCAGAGGGCTGTGCTAGGGCCTCTGCAGGAGTCAAGTCCCGACACTTGGCCTGTTTTTCTCAACCTATTTAATAGACATTAAAGCTAAACGCACATTCCTTATCTTATTCCTCCACCTCCTCTGGCCCATCTCCTTCCTGCTCACAAAGTTTGAGGGAAGGAACTCTTGCCTTCCTCAAATCCCTTGTTCTCCATAGCTGCAGCCCTTGGCAGCTTTGCTAGTGCCGGTGGATACTCCAGGCTGAGCCAGTCACTTCCTGAGCCCCGTGCCCAGATCTTGGTGTCTGCAGACACACCACCACCCAGGCTGTCCTCTCCCAGGACCAGGCTGGCCTTGGCCCTGGGGCTCAGTGGGACTCCATGGGAAGCAGATCTCAGTGCCTGTGCAGGAAGCAGAGAAGCCATGCCATAGGCAGGTGTGGGTGAAGGTGCAGCCTTTCCCCAGTCTACAGGCTCCTCTTTCACCCTGGGCTGGGTCAGCCTTGCTGGGTGAGGAGCTGTTGGCAGGACAAGTGGCATCAGCACTCACTGCCTGCTTGGGTGCCTCCTCCCCTGTAGCCCCAGAAGGGCGGGGGCTCTGAAGCAGCCCCCTGATGGGGATGGCAGAAGGAAGGGGCGGGTGGGCAGCCTGGTGAGGGCACAACTGGGGCCTAGGGTGTTACCAAAGCACAGGGACACCCACAGGTGGAGAGGCAGAGGAGATACCAGTTCCAGGCTGAGGGGAGGTCTCCAGAATACGACCTTCACCCTTCCCTCCACCTGCCTGGCCTGTGGGGTTGCTTTCACCTGGGGGGAGCTCTCCATTCTGCCTCCCTCTCCAGCCCTGTGTCTGGTGTGGGTCCTGGGCTCCTTTTAGCACCATCCTTCCCTGCCTCTGGTCTGGGATTTTTGGGTCTGTCTGGGCCCTGAATGCTGGGGCTTCTTGGCTCTGTGCTGCTGGTTCCCAAGGTCCAGGCTGTGGTGGAGTCCGCGGGGATGCAGCTGCCTGAATGTATTTTTTATCTTTATTTTTGATACAGAGTCTCGCTCTTGTTGCCCAAGCTGGAGTGTAATGGCGCAATCTCGGCTCACCAAAACCTCCGCCTCCCGGGTTCAAGCGATTCTCCGGCCTCAGTCTCCTGAGTAGCTGGGATTACAGGCATGTGCTACCATGCTCGGCCACTTTTTTTATATTTTTAGTAGAGATGGGGTTTCTCCATGTTGGTCAGGTTGGTCTCAACCTCAGGTGATCTGCCCACCTCGGCCTCCCAAAGTGCTGGGATTACAGGTGTAAGCCGCTGTACCAGGCCGGAATGTATTTTTTATGAAATTCCGTTAAGTTTATTATCTTCCTTTCTCCTGGCCATTAGTTTCTTTTGCTGCAGCTGAGCATTCTTCTCCTCGTCCGTTTTCGGTGACCACTTTGGCGGTTCTTTTAACTGGAGGCCGCAACGCGGGCAGCGCCGGCGGCGCTTCTCCCAGTCCCGCGGCAGGAGCGGCGGCAGTTCTTCCCGCCTTCTAGGTGCCCTCCTGTCACCCAGAGCAGACGCGCCCCTTCAGGGGCACTCCCAACACCCGACGGCCGCGAGTTGCCCACGGGGCCCCCTTCTCGGGGCTGCCCCTCTGACCTGCAACTCGCTACGCCCACGTCCTCCTTGGAGAGGGAGGGGGTCGTGGCTGGCCCCGGCCCTGCAGCCCCTGCCTTCTCTACCTGGTTTGGAGGAGCGGGAAACGTGGTGTGACCAGGGCAGATACCGTCTCTCCTGCCACCGGGTCCCCACCACACTGTCTGCAGGCTTCTTCCACGCCGCGCGGCCCAGCGGTGTCTCCCGCCGCCTCACCCCCGTGCACCTGAGCTCGGGGAGGGCTGGGTGCGGGGCCACGCGCAAGACTGAGGAGCTGGCGGGTCCGGCGTGGGCCCGGGCAGGGCCGGGGCGCACCGGGTGAGGAGGGTACGGACCCAGCGAGCTCCACCTGGCTGGGGGTGGCAGCGTCGCAGGGTCCCCCGCGTCTCCGCCGGGGCCCCACGCGGGCGACTCGGCTTCCGGGGCGGCCGGGCGGCCAGAGCAGTGCCACCGGGGGCCGGCAGGTGGCGCGGACGAGCCGGCCCTTCCCCGGCGCCGCGCGAGGAGATGAGATCACGGCGGCCCCCGCAGCGCCTGACGCGAGTCGCGCGCTTTCAGCCGATAGGCGGCCCCGGGCACGCGCGCGCGCGCCGCCGGTCCGGCAGGTGGGTCCAGCTGCCCACGCCGCCTCTCCAGCCTGCAGGGACTCTGGACCTTGAGGTCCGCAGTCCGCCCTGTGCCGCCGGGAGGGGAGTTCCGGGCTCGTGGGGAGGGCTGGAGACCCCGACGGCGCCTCCTATGGCCAGAGGGGAGCCTCCGGCGGGAGCCACCTCTCGAGGGCGCATCATCCTGTGCCCCCAACCCCCGTAAGAGGAAGGATCCAGAATGGAGCTCAGGAATTAGGAGTCTCGAGTGGGTAGGGCCTGGTTGCCGCCACTTTGGGGCCGGTCCGACCAGTCTGTCCCGGGGAGAAGCTGGCAGGGTCGGGGAGTTCAGGCTGCGCCTGGCCGAGGCGGCGGACAGGGCAACCTGTCCCCATCCGCGCAGGCCGGCCCCACCCGGGAGATGCAGCAGCGGGTGTTTAGACCGAAGGACTCGGCGAAAGCCGGGAAGAGAGGGTTGGAGAGAGAGGTTTGGAGCCCTGCTGGGGACAGAGCCGCGCCGCTTGGAGTTCCCAGCCTGACCCTCACCCGGCATCATGCCGGGCCAGCAGCGTCAGGCCGGTGTCTTTAAGCAACTCTAACGTCCGCCCGCACACACCCTGCCCCAGTCCACCCCTGCCTCCTGCTGGGACTAGAGGGTGGGCGCTTTTCTGCTTCAGCTTCTCGCTCTTGTGTAATCCCACAAGCGTGGAGTTTCTAAACTGAGCAGCAGGTACCTGGCTGATGCCCAGTCCCCGCCAGAAGCCAAGCCTGGTGGGCCCTCAACCAACCACAACCATTGCACGCCACGGACTGCACAGAGCCCCTGTCCCGAGCATCGTCAGCCCTGCCCAGGGCCTGTAGGACAGAACCCTCCCTGTGCTCCACACCTGAGGTCGTTCCCTTCGCCTCTTCTCCCCAGGTGCTGTCCTTAGTCCCAGCCCGGTCAAGAGCTACCAGGGCTGGCAGGTCATGGGGGAGCCCAGTAGAGAGGAGTATAAAATCCAGTCCTTTGATGCAGAGACCCAGCAGCTGCTGAAGACAGCACTCAAAGGTGAGCACGGGAGCCCCTCCTGAGCTGGGATCAGGAGCCACAGAGAAGGGCCCCTGTGGGCAGCACCAGAGGGCTGAGCCTGGTGAATGCCTCCATCATTCTGTGATGATAGGAGTCGGCAGTGTAATTGTTGAACTGGAAGACAAGCTACATTTTAGGTCGTTATTCTGGAGTATGAGTCACAGTCACCTTTCAGACTGTAAAGACTTTTTAAAAAGCTTAACCATAGGGCCAGGCGCAGTGGCTCATGCCTGTAGTTCCAGCACTTTGGAAGGCCAACGTGGGTGGATTGCTTGAGTCCAGTAGTTCAAGAGCAGTCTGGGAAACATGGGGCAAACCCCACCTCTACAAAAAAAAAAAATTGAAAAATGAGGCCGGCATGGTGGCACATACCTGTGGTCCCAGATACTTAAGATGCTGAGGTAGGAGGACTGATTGAGCCTGGGAGGGTGAGGGTATAGGTTCCATGAGCCTGCCACTGCACTCCAGCCTGGCTAACAGAGCGAGACCCTGTCTCAAATTTTTAAAAGTTCAACCATAAAAAAAGAACACAGCTCCTACCCTTGAAGCGCTTACATTTGAATTGGCTGTTTCTGCATTGCAGTAGCCCCCTCTCTTGAATGCACAGCTGCCTGCTTTGAGACAGAAGATGGAGAATATTCCATTTGCCAGAGGAGGTATAGTTATTCCCCTGGCCCGATGCCTTCCTGCTGTAACACTCAGGACAGAAGTTTGTCTTCAACAATTAGCAAGACCCATCAAGTGCCAAGCCGAGCCTGTTGGGAGGCCCTGTGTGGCCCTCTCTAGTTGGGGATTCGTGTATGTATAGTATAAGAACACTTTTTCTTGTGAAATTGCTGTTGGAGACGTGTCCTGGTCAGTATTCCTTCCTCAGCCTAGTGCCAGGAAAAGATGCATTTCCTGAAAAACGATATTCTTATTTTGATTGGTCCCTTCCAGCCACATACCCTCCTCATTTTCTCTGACTGGGCAACCAGAAGACAGACAGCTAAAGCTGTTCATTTGTAAGGTTACTGTCTTCTATATGATTTTTTTTTTTGAGACAGTTTCGCCCTTGTTGCCCAGGCTGGAGTGCAGTAGCACGATCTCAACTCCCTGCAACCTCTGCCTCCCAGGTTTAAGTGATTCTCCTGCCTCAGCCTCCCAAGTAGCTGGGACACAGGCCCTTGCCACCATGCCTGGCCCATATTGGCCAGGCTGATCTTGAACTCCTGACCTTGTGATCCACCCGCCTCAGCCTCCCAAAGTGTTGGGATTATAGGCGTGAGCCACCGTGCCCAGCCAACTTTTTGTATTTTTGTAGAGACGGGGTTTCAAAATGTTGGCCAGGTTTCAAAATGCTGGCTCTCTGTATGAAATTCCTTTTTTTTTTTTTTTTTTCCCGAGACGGTGTCTTGCTTTGTTGCCAAGGCTGGAGTGCAGTGGTGCCATCTTGGATCACTGCAACCTCCGACTCCTGGGTTCAAGCAATTCTCCTGCCCCAGCCTCCTGAATAGCTGGGATAACATGAGATGACAGGCACAAGCCACCATGCCCAGCTAATTTTTGTAGTTTTAGTAGAGATGGGGTTTCACCATGTCAGCCAGGCTGGTATCAAACTCCTGACCTCAGGTAATCCACCCACCTCAGTCTCCCAAAATTGCTAGAATTACAGTTGTGAGTCATCGCACCTGGCCATGATTTCTAAGTACCATGCGCTAACCGATTGCACCACTGGAGCCACTGTCCTTGGTATGATTTCTGATCTTTCACTTCAAGCAGATGAGAATGCTCTCCTATAAATATCTCAACTTCTTCTTAGAAGTGGGTGGAGGCAAATGTGATAGCAGCAGCTCTAGACTCCCCTCCTATCTCTACCCCTAGATCCAGGTGCTGTGGACTTGGAGAAAGTAGCCAATGTGATTGTGGACCATTCTCTGCAGGACTCTGTGTTCAGCAAGGAAGCAGGACGCATGTGCTACGCCATCATTCAGGTTGGGGGTTGGGAGAGTAAAGGAAGTTGCTTTGAGGAAGGTGCTTCAGGAGTGGGCAGAAGGCCTGGCCTGCAGGACAGAGACAGGCATAGGATGGGTGGGGTTGCCACCCACCCCACCCCCCTTCACCTTCCTCTCCCTGGCTCACAGGCAGAGAGTAAACAAGCAGGCCAGAGTGTCTTCCGGCGCGGACTCCTCAACCGACTGCAGCAGGAGTACCAGGCTCGGGAGCAGCTGCGAGCACGCTCCCTGCAGGGCTGGGTCTGCTATGTCACCTTTATCTGCAACATCTTTGACTACCTGAGGGTGAGGCCTTGGCAGCCACTCTGGGAGGCAGACATGGCCGTCTCCTGAGGCCCAGGTTGGCCTGCTCCCCTTGGTCACTAAGCCCAGTGCTCTGGCCCCTCCTCCCCCTCACAGGTGAACAACATGCCCATGATGGCCCTGGTGAACCCCGTCTATGACTGCCTCTTCCGGCTGGCCCAGCCAGACAGTTTGAGCAAGGAGGAGGAGGTGGGTGGCCCCAATCCCAGCATAGGCACGGAAGGCTGCGGGATGAACGGTCTGGCTCAGCTGAGTGCCAGCCCACTGCTCAGTGAAGCCTTTGAGGCCGTCACTTCTGGGGCAGGAGTGTGGGGGTGTTTAAGGCCTGTCCGAGTTACACGACCAGCTGTCAGGTCTGGAATTTATCCAGAACAGAAAGTAGCCAAAACCTACTGGTCAGCAGCTTCCTTCCCAGTCAGAAAGCCAACCTATGATGGTGGCCATGTGAGCCATGGCCAGCTGTGGTTACAGATGGCTCTGAAGCCAAACCAGGTTCAGGCAATTTGGGGGAGGCAGGAGAGGGGGATGGAGAAGTGGTTTGGAGACAGGCATTGAGTGGAGCCTGGCTACACGAGGGACCTCAGTCAAGTTCCTGAACTTGTTTCTTTCTCCATAAGAAATACCCACTGGATGAGGAGGAGGGAGCAAGAGAACAAGTGTAAAGGCAAAGCACAGCGCCTGGCACTCAGCAAATGCTGTGTGAGAAGCTGGCCCTGCCCTGGTTCACTCGCGTCACTCCCACTGTACCCTACAGGTGGACTGTTTGGTGTTGCAGCTGCACCGGGTTGGGGAGCAGCTGGAGAAAATGAACGGGCAGCGCATGGATGAGCTCTTTGTGCTGATCCGGGATGGCTTCCTGCTTCCAACCAGCCTAAGCTCCCTGGCCCAGCTGCTGCTGCTGGAGATCATTGAGTTCCGGGCAGCCGGCTGGAAGACGACACCAGCTGCCCATAAGTATTACTACAGCGAAGTCTCTGACTAGGCCACCAGATCAGGGCTAACCTGCCAGCACCAGCCTTTCTTCTGTCCACCTCTGAAGCTGGCAGTGGAGTCTCTGCCCCTCCCAAAGACCTTCCAGACTTTGAGCTTCTTCTCTTCTAGACTTTCTCATCTCCTGGGGAGATGTTTCCCACTTATGCCGTGGTCCTGCCCTGGGCCCCTTCCCCACCACCTCCCACCAGGGCCAGGCAGAGAAGGGTAGCTCCTAAGAGCCACTACACTGTAACCATTACTGTAACAGCTACCTTGGTGCCTCAGTTTATCTATCTGTAAAACGGGTAAGCATAGCCATTGGTAGGATGCATTGGGATATCAAGGGGCAGAGGCAGAGCACGTCACACCAGAAACTACTTTTTATACATTTTGTACAAGGACAACTCGGGAAACAAGCCTATTTCCTCCAGCGAGTTTCAATGAATGCTGGCACTGCACCACATGCTATACCAGGTCAGCGTGAGAATTTTCCAATAAATCTTTGCTGATACTAAAACTGCTTCCTTTTATATCCAAAAGTCCACCTCAAGCTGAGGGAAGAGAAGACTGGGGACCTGAGTTTCCTGCATGAAATCCCCAAGTCAGTGAGGGATCTTTACAAGGCAATGGGGGCAGAGAGAGCAAGTTCTAGCCTCAAAGAAAGGATTCCTGGACAGTAAATGTGCTGCTCTATCTTTCTTCTGAGGCTTGCCCACCCTTACAAAGCAGCTACATCTTTAATCACAGATATTTTACAGTATGCAGTGGCTCACACTGTTGCTTGCGGCAGAGCCCCTGGGCTCCTGGAGCCTCTACCACCAGCGGTAGTGGGCCAGGGCACGGTTGGCCTCAGCCATCTTGTGCATGTCGTGCTTCCTCTTGATCACGGGGCCCTGGTTATGAAAAGCCTCCAGCAGCTCATGTGACAGTTTCTCCGGCATCAGCATCCGCCGATGCTTGTTCTCCCGGCACTCAGTGATCATCCACTTCATGGCCAGGAAGCGGCGACGTCGGTCTGGTAGGGATGTAGGAACCTGGGTGAGAGAACATAGCCAAGTTTGTCCAAGAGTCTGCCAGGCTTGGGGCTTACACATTACCTTTGGGTCAGGCCTGGGGAAAAGGGCCTGTCTTTTCTTCTCTGAGCTTCCCTCACCTTCAGGTGAGCTCAATGTAGCAGACACAAGAGGCATTCATTCAGCAAACACTCATTAAGCACTGGCTTCTCCAGGCACAGTGGCTCACACCTATAATCCCAGCACTTTAGGAGGCTGAGGCAGGAGGATGGCTTGAATCCAGGAGTTCAAGATCAGCCTGGTCAGAATAACAAGACCCTGTCTCCATATATATTAAAAGGAAAAAAAAAGCACTGGCCTTTTCCTCTCCTAAATGGTAGTCCTGCCAAGTTGTTATAAGAACCAAATGGGAAAAGCCCCATTAGCTGGGGTGACTTACCTCAGACCATAGGTAACTAAAAACAAGACTCCTTCAGTATCTATGAAAACAGTTAAAGAAGGCCAAAGCCGGTGGATCGCCAGAGGCCAGGAGTTCCAGACCAGGCTGGCCAAGAAGGCAAAACACCATCTCTACTAAAAATACAAAAAAATTAGGTGTGGTGGTGGATACCTGTAATCCCAGCTACTGGGCGGGGGAAGTTGGGGGCTGTGGCAGGAGAATCACTTGAACCCGGGAGGTGGAGGCTGCAGAGAGCTGCGATCACACCACTGCACTCCAGCCTGGACAAGAAGAGTGAAACTCCACCTCAAAAAATTAAAAAGAACAAAAAGCAAGACGCTGTGCCCAAAAATTATTTGCCAGGCCCTCACTATGTGTCAGGTACCATGCTAGACACTAGAGGGCAGACAATAATGAGGAAGTCCCTATGGAGTTTTTGTTTTCTCCCCAAAGTTTCGCTCATGTTGCCCAGGCTGGAGTGCAATGGCACAGTCTTGGCTCACTGCAACCTCCACCTCCAGGGTTCAAGTGATTCTCCTGCCTCAGCCTCCCAAGTAGCTAGGATTATAGGCATGTGCCAGAATACTCAGCTAATTTTTTTGTGTTTTTAGTAAAAACGGGGTTTCTCCATGTTGGCCAGGCCAGTCTCGAACTCCCCACCTCAGGTGATCTGCCCACCTCAGCCTCCCAAAGTGCTGGGATTACAGGTGTGAGCCACCAGGCCTGTCCCCTATGGAGTTTATATCGAAAAAGAACACAAGAAAACTCACTTATGACAATAAAATATAATGAAATGCTATGAAAAGAGATACCTAGTACCATTCAGCAAACAGTGATGAAACATCAGTTATGGGTCAAGCACTATGCTAAGCACTGGTATAGAAAGAGAGGATATGAATAGTCCCTCATCATGAGAATTTTACAGGTTAGGACACACAGAAGGCTTGACAGAAAGGCCAGATGGTGGACTCCCAGCTGTCATGCATTTAGAAACTTTTTTGCTCTCTTCCAACTTCTGCCTACTTCCTATAATTTTTATACTGCAGGACTCAGAGGAGTGGATCATGACATAACAGCCTCAACCTTTTTTTTTTGGAGACAAGGCCTCTCTCTCTTGCCCAGGCGGAATGCAGTAGCACAATCACAACCTCCTGGACTAAAGTGATCCTCCCACCTCAGCCTCCTAATTGGGACCACAGGTGCACACCACCACATCTGGCTAAGTTTTTTGTTTTTTTGTAGAGACAGGGTCTCCATATGTTGTTCTGCTGGTCTCTAACTCTTGAGCTCAAGCTATCCTGCATTAGGCTCCCAAAGTGCTGAGATTACAGGTGTAATCCCACTGTACCAGCTAGAGAGCTACCAATCTTGACCCAACTCCCAAGTACCACCTATGTGGGGAGTCCAGCTTTTTTTTTTTTTGAGACAAAGTCTCACTCTGTCGCCCAGGCTGGTACAGTGGCACGATCTCAGCTCACTGCAACCTCTGCCTCCCATGTTCAAGCAATTCTGTCTCAGTCTCCTATGTATCTGGATTATAGGCATGTGCCACCAAGTCTGGCTAATTTTTATGCTTTTAGTAGAGACAAGGTTTCACCATGTTGGCCAGGCTGGTCTCAAACTCCTGACCTCAGGTGATCTACCCTCCTTGGCCTCCCAAAGTGCCGGGACTACAGGTGTGCACCACCGCAGCTGGCCTGTGGGTAGTTCTGCTTTCTTGCCCTGTCCGTTCATTCACCTGATATATACGGCCTCCTCTGAGGATCGGTACCAGCCCAATCATAGGTTCACAGTTTCTCAGTGCTTGGTGGAAGATGATGTAGGGGTTCCGTTCAATGGTTGCCTGTTCCTCTGCAGAAGCGGCATGGTACTTCTCAAACTGCTTCCTTTTCACAGATTCCAGAGTCTGCAAAGGAATACAGTGGAAGAGGCTGCCCTAGGTTCCCTAAAGGGTTTAGCTAGCCAACCTAGTACCTTGCCCTTTACTCTCATCCTCTGGTTCTGCTATGGCAAAGCAGCTCCTCTCACAGCACATCCAAAACGAAGTTTTTAAGTGCCTCTCTCTTTGCTAGACTAGGACAAAAAGAGTGGATTGAGATTTGTGGCATGGGAGGTGGGGTGGAGAATGGCAGTTCTATTTTTTCCTTTTTTTTTTTTAACTGTGTGTCTCAGGGATTCCTTTCTAGTTAAAAAAAAAAAAAAATCGTGTGTTTATTTCCGAAACACCAAGGAATGGCAGTTGTTGACTCCTACAGGCCTTTGTTAAAGCCCCTACACATGCAGGGAAGTTAATCTTAATAATAGGTATATGAATCCATTTGCTCTTAAGCTACATTGCAAATACCAAGTACAAGGGTATGGGGAGAACAGAAAGATGACTGAGGAGGGAGGTGCTGTTTACCTGAGTCATGAGGGATCTGGCCAGTATTTTGTTTCCTCCTTTCATCATCATGTTGGTGAATTTACTTAAAAGAGAAAAGCAACATGTTTAGCTCTCCAAGGCTGTATCACGGAATCCTCAACAGAGGCCCTCCCTGGGATAGTCCCAGTCCATGGAACAAGTGTTTGTTTCCGTCTAACCTGACGACTGGGTCTTCAAACACAGAACTTGTTTTCGCTGCTGGAGCAGCTTTGATGAGCTGAGTCTTCTTGAGTTCCCGATCATACTTTTCCTCCTCAGTTAGCTTCTCCATAGGCTTGCGATAATGTTCCTTGTCTATCAGGGGATCCTTGAATTCAGCACTATAGCGGCTCCACCTCACCTGAGTTAGCCTGGGAGAGGGAAAAGGAGGAGGCAAGCAAAAGCTTACTCCATAAGCGAGTAGGTTTTACTTAACAATAGGCATGATTGCCAACGCGCGGACGAGGGAGAGCGGCGCGGAGACGGCGAGCTAAACCTGAGCCACAACAATTTAGGCCCTTGTCCCAAGAAGGAGGACATCCCCCAAGCAGGCGGTAAAGTGTCCTCCTGGTCAAGTGCTAACAGCAAGGATGGGCTCCGCGCCTACGCACCTCCTCCAACCCCTCCCAATTCATAGGTGATCCCAGCTCTGAACTCTTTAGCTGAACCGCACTTTCAGCTCTGCGTTCGAACCCTAGATCAGCCAGACCCCTTAGGCAAGAGGTAGTCACTAAGCCTTCGGATTAACCCAAAGTCACGTAGCTAGTTTAGAAGCTTGAATCGAGATACTACGGCCCACAGGGCAATGCTCTCTCCAGAGCCCCAAGTGGCCTGCTTGTGGTCCCCCTCCTTCCACGGAGGTCCCTCCGTGTAGAACCACTCGGCGCCCCCCGCTGCCCTCTCACCCTGGATGCTGCCAGACAGCCCGCCGCACGATCGGCGCCAGGCCCGACCAACCTCGGGAAACCTTCACTGCGGGGGCAGCCATCTTGGCTGGCTACGAGGACCCCACAAAGACTGCCCTCGGCGCGCCTAAGCAAGTGACGGAAAACGAGTGAAAAAAACTCCTCGGGGTCCTAAGTCTGAGTTTCACCACTGATCTGGACGTTAGAGTTCCTCACTCCAGGGTCCAAAGGGAAGAGCCAAAAGGAAACACTTGCCCTTCCAATATTCGTCGCAGTCTGGCGCGGTACTCGGTGACGGCACTTGCTTCCCTCAGGCCCCCATGCAGGCGCCGCCCCGCCTTAGCTCGTTCAGACTCTCGCGAGTTTTGAGGCCGCGGGGCCGGCCCGGGCGGCTGCAATATGGCGGAGACGGAAGGGGAGAGCCTGGAGTCCTGGCTGAGTGAGTAGCCGCGGCCGCTTCTGCCTGCCCTCGAGCCGCTGGGCTGCTCATTTCTTCACCCCCACCTCCCCTCCCCGGGCTCCACGGCGTCGCTTCTTCGCAGCCCACGCCCGGGCTCGCCCTCGCCGCGAGCAGCCCGCGATCACGCCCCTTCCCGAGCAGGGCGCCCGGGCCCATGCCCGGCCCTCGCTTCACTCGCTGCGGCGCGTGAACTCGGGGTCTCATACGGCCCCGCAGGCTCGGAACAGGCGACAGCCAAGATCTTCGGGCTGACATGCATCGACTCTTTGGGGAGATTGTGGTGGGGCGGCCGCCCGGCTGTGACTCTGGGACCCCAGCGCCCCAATCCCTGACTAAGGGAAAAGCTTCAGATTGGGGCTGAATTTCCGGGCGTGGTGGGTGCTGCCGACTGCGTTCACTCGCCTGGCAGCTTCAGAATTGTGACCATGTGTTCGAGAAGTGACCTCTTCGCTCAGGCAGAATGCTTGAAGTGAAAATAATTTTCCAAAGAGAGCGACCATAGAGAACAGAGAGCTACCTTTTTCTTCCAGTGACCAAAGCAGCATGGTGAAATCGGTGTCGGGGACTCCCCTGACACATACATACACCCCCGCTTGAACATCCTAACGAGTCACTGTTGACAATCTATTCTGAGTAAGGCTGAGAAGCACAGTCTGAAGCTGTAGTTCTAGAGGCATACTGCTGTCATTCCACTGTGAATTAGAGTGCTACGAAGGAAATGTGTGTTAACCTGGTTAGCAGATAGTACTCTGCCTGAGGGTTAATAAGTGAACTTTCCTATAGGCTAAACCTGGAAGCCTCTTTTAAGTAGAGGGGAAATTGGATTGGTGATGGGACATGTGAGATACCTAGTACTGCCTTGTTCTGAGGTCTCTTATTTAGTACTGCTTCCGGGGTGTTCGATGTGATAGCTATTTCCTCAAGTTGTCTGATTTTTCTTATTAAGAAACCCCCTTCAGGGGGTTGAGTTTCAGTTTAAAGGGGAGCATTTCCCAAAAGAGAAATTATATTTGCAAAATCTGCAGTTGCAGGCAGGTCATAAAGGCTTCTCTATGTATGGAACTGTTCTCCAAGGAGCTCAGAGTACTCTACAGATAATCATTAAATTCGTTTACCAAGTATCCTAGCAAAGCAGGTACTACTGCCATAATTTCACAAAAAGAGGACATCCTGATTCCAATCAAACCACTTGCCCAGAAATGCCTCACTTGCTATAACCAAAGTCGAATTAGTTTGCTTTGAAGATATTAATATGGATATTGAATAACTTAAATGACCTCAGCTGAGTTTAATACGCTAGATTTAGAGTTACATTTTGTTACTTGTTTTTGAGACAATGGGTCTTGTCCAGACTGCAGTGCAGGGGCACGATTATATCTCACTGTAGCCTTGAACCCCTATGCTCAAGTGAGTCTCCTGCCTCAGCCTCCTGCGTAGCTGGGACTATAGGCACATACTACCATGCTTGGCTAATTATTTTGATTTTTAGTAGAGATGAAGTCTTGGAAATTAAGACCAAATTTTACAAAGAGATGAGGTCCTGCTATTTTGCCCAGGCTGGTCTCGAACTCCTGAGTTTGAGCGATCCTCCCACCTTTACCTTCCAAAGTGCTGGGATTACATGCATGAGCCACTGCACCCAGCTTAGAGTCACGTTATGAAATGAGAGGGACATGCTTGTTTTTGAGGGAGAGTGAAGAAGGTGGGGGGGGGGCGTCACATGATAACTGTAGAGACACAAGCTTCACAGTTGTTATGACTTAATGATGTGAACTGTACCAGTTGAACAAACCAGCAGTTGGGGTTCAGCATCATTTCAGGGTCCTCGTCACCCCTTGTTTGCCTGAATTGTTGCAAAGGCCTCTGCTTGGCCCAGGGTCTCAGGTCTCTCCCATCCTAACTTCTCCTCAGTCCATTCTGCTCCCAGAAGCGTACTTCCGTTGAATCAAGCCATTCCACTGTTGCCTTGGTTGTTCCAGGCCTTTTTCTCTGTGGCTTCCACATACATTTTTGTGTTCTGCTCAGTCTGATGTTCTTGGCTTACCAATACCCATTGCTATCCTTACCTGGAAGCCCTACTTCCCTTTCCTCAACTAAATGCTTGAAAACTTCTCAGATTCTGTTTCCTCACAAACCATCTCTTGATGACTTCAGTCTTCTCTCAGGTCCCACCATGATCGATCAATCAGTGTTTAATGAGTACCTGCTGTGTGAGGCATTAAAGCAATTAGAAAGTTCAAGAAGATTTTGCCTTTAGTTGGATGGAGGTGATGCTGGAGTAGATAAAGAACTCTTAAAAGATAAAGATACAAGGCAGTGCTAAAATGCAGACATTCTCTTTAAGGAACTGGGGATGGGAGAAGAGATGATTCAATGAGGATACTGCATTTGAGCCAGCCATTAAAGAATGGGAAAAAATTGGCTGAAAAAACATTAGGTGGTGATGTGGAGAGAGCAAACCTGCTTGGGGCACACAGTAACAGAGGTGTTTGGAAATGAGGGAAGATAAGGCTGGGAAATTAAGACCAAATTCTACAGGGTTTCCAATTTCCAGCCCAATAAGTTTATTTATTTAGTTATCTTTTTGAAATGGAGTCTCACTCTGTCACCCAGGCTGGAGGGCAGTGGCACAGTATTGGCTCACTGCAACCTCCGTTGCTTGTGTTCAAGTGATTCTCCAGCCTCAGCTTCCCAAGTAGCTGAGACTACCAGTGTGTGTCACTATGCCAGGCTAATTTTTGTATTTTTAGTAGAGACGGGGTTTCACCATGTTTACCAGGCTGGTGTTGAACTCCTGACCTCAATTGATCCACCCGCCTCAGCATCCCAAAGTGCTGAGATTATAGGTGAGCCACCACGCCCATTTCTGCCATTATTAGGTCCTCATTCCTCATGTACTAGATGGAATTGGTATTTTAAGAAGCTTAATTTGAGGCCAGGCATTGTGGCTCACACTTGTAATCCCAGCACTTTGGGAGGCCAAGGCGGGTGGATCACTTTGAGGTCAGGAGTTCAAGACCAGCCTGGCCAACGCATGAAACCCTGTCTACAAAAATACAAAATTTAGCCAGGCATGATGGCAGGTACCTGTAATCCCAGCTCCTGAGGAGGCTGAGACAAGAGAATTGCTTGAACCCAGGAGGTGGAGGTTGTAGTGAGCCGAGATTGTGCCATTGTACACCAGCATGGGGAACAGAGTGAGACTCAGTCTCCAAAAAAAAAAAAAGAGGCTTGATTTGGTATAGAGACTTTACGTAGAATTAGGATGGATTAGAACAGAAGTTCTAGAAGCAGGTGAGAAGGAGTGGAGAGTAGGGATAAGAAAGGAAGGGAGGTATTTAAAAAGACATCGAGAAAGAAAGGACCACAGGACTGAGAGGAATGGTAAAGGAGAGAGGAAAGAAGGAGTCAAAAAAGATGGGGGCAAAGGGGACTTTTGGAAGGTGGCACCATTTATAGAAATAGTGACTTAATAGGCCACATGTAGTGGTTCATTCCTGTGGTCCCAGCTACTCAGGAGGCTGAGGCGGGAGGATTGCTTGAATCCAAGAGTTGGAGGCTACCATGAGCCATGATCACCTACTCCAGCCTGGGCAATGGAGTGAGACCCCCATCTCTAAAAATAGAATGAGTGTACACCTGTGACGCCAGCTACTCGGGAAGCTGAGGTGGGAGGATCACTTGAGCCTGGGAGGCAGAGGCTGCAGTGAGCCATGACCGAGCCACTGCACTCCAACCTGGGTAACAGAATGAGACCCTATTTCAAACAACAACCAAAAAAAAGGCCAATCACCAGGGCTCACACCTGTAATCCCAGCACCTTGGGAGTTCGAGGCAGGCAGATTGCTTGAGCCTAGGAGTTTAAGACCAGCCTGAGCAACATGGCAAAATCCTGTCTCTACCAAAAATACAAAAAAATCAGCTGGGCATGGTGTGAGTGCCTGTGGTCCCAGCTATGCTGGGGGAGGAGAATCATCTGAGCCTAGGAAGTTGAGGCTACTGTAAGCCATGATTGCACCACTGCATTCTTGCCTGAGTGACAGAGTGAGACCTGTCTCAAAAATAAAAATAGGGAAGTAAGGAAAGAAAAGTGATATTTCTCCCCTGCCTGCCCCACTCCTCCACCCCCACCACTTGCCCGCTGATGGAGTCTCACTCTGTCACCCAGGCTGTAGTGCAGTGGCGCAATCTCAGCTCATTGCAACCTTGACCTCCCAGGTTCAAGTGATTCTCCTGCCTCAGCCTCTCGAGTATCTGGGATTACAGGCTCCTGCCACTGCACCTGGCTAATGTTTGTAGTTTTAATAGATACAGGGTTTCACCATCTTGGCCAGGCTGGTGTCGAACTCCTGACCTCATGATCTGCCCTCCTTGACTCCCAGAGTGCTGGGATTATGGGTGTGAGTCACCAAGCCCAGCCAATGCATTTGTTTTGACACTCATTTCTATACCGAATTAGCCCAGTTATCTACTGTCATGTTTTATGAACTGATTTTTTTTTTTTTTTTTTTCATATATTGAACTAGGAGAGCACAGCCTCCTCGGGGGTAAAATCTGTGTTTGAACTTTTTCTGTAGTCCTTCCAGGGTCTGGCATGCTGACATGCTGTTTCCTTCATTGTCTGTGGGTGCCCAACAAAGACTTAGTCATTGACTAAGTTTCTGTTTCAATTCAGGACCCTAGCATTGAAGGTTGACCTTTACTCCCTTTCCAGCCCATGTTTTTGTCTCTGCTTATTTGTAAGTCATTTGTTACATAGTTTGTTTGTTTGTTTGTTTTTTTGGAGAGGGTGTCTCACTCTGTGGCCCAGGCTGAAGTGCAATGGTGCGATCTCAGCTCACTGCAACCTCTGCCTCCCAGGTTCTAGTGACTCTCCTGCCCCAGCCTTCCGAGTAGCTGGGATTACAGGCACGTGCAACCATGCCAAACTAATTTTGTATTTTTAGTAGATACAGGGTTTCACCATGTTGGTCAAGCTGGTCTCAAACTCCCAACCTCAGGCGATCCGCCTGCCTCAGCCTCCCAAAGTGCTAGGATTATAGGTGTGAGCCATAGTGTCCAGTCTGCTATGTAAATC
Organism: Callithrix jacchus; assembly: GCF_049354715.1. Classification (NCBI taxonomy): domain Eukaryota; kingdom Metazoa; phylum Chordata; class Mammalia; order Primates; family Cebidae; genus Callithrix; species Callithrix jacchus. Next base: position 131,176,099 of record NC_133506.1, on the reverse strand, counting down.
TTGTTTTCCCTGGAATGTCTGAGCTGTGCTGGAATCGGGTAGCCAGTGCTGCTGTTTCCATTCCCACATAATGTTTTAAGTCCCACGAGAGTCTAGGCTAGTGATGGAATGAAGCTGAAAATGAGAGCAGGAAGGAAATCCAGAGACACAGAAACAGATGAAGCTTTCAGCAGAGACCCGAAAATAGACAGAAACCGTGAGTCAGAGCAGAGCCTGGCGGGGTGGTTCAGGAAGGCAGGGTCTGTAGGGGAACTCGGGTGTCATCTCTGTGCCAGGTGAAGGAGAATGTTGAGTGGGTGGAAGGCTGCGTGCATCTGCTGGGGGAGGCAGTAGGCAGATGGAGAGATCAAGTCACCCAGAATTATCCCCAGAGGTTCCTTTCCATTTCTGTTGGTGGGTGAGCTCTGCTTTCTGAGCTGCTTAGAGGGCTGGAGGAGACACTCGGACATGGAACTGACCCTTGCAGAAACCAGGGCTTTTTGTGCCCTGAGTAGGCAAAGAGCTCCCTGTTGATTTGCAGTAAAAAGCTATCAAGGTGGAAGAAAGTGAGATTCCAGAGAAGTTAATACAAGTGAAAAGTGGGCAGAAATGTTCTTGGAAGTAGAAGTGCTATTGGAATTCTAATAGGCTTGGGAAGAATAGATTGTGTGGTGAATGCCCTTTGCCTCTGGGGTGGAGGAGTCCATATTTTACTCTGCACTTGGAAGATGCTTTTCCCCAGCAAAAAGTGGAAGTGAGTGGGCCAGTTTTTCTTCTGTCACTAAGTGTATGACTGTTCCCAAAATGATAGTATCACTGGGGGATGGGAATGGCTCCTGAGACCATTTAATTTTTTCGTCCTGCAGCCTTTTGGTGTTACGTGAGAATTTTAAGCATCTCAAATGATAGGAATTAGTAACAGCCACGCTAACACCTGAGAAGTTTTCAGACAATTGGTGGGAGAGACTCGGCATTTGGAAGATGATAGTGGTAGCTTACTGTGGCAGTAATGCAGGATTGTCAAATGTTTCTTTCCAGATGGCCACCCTTGATTAGATTCAGCTCTCTTTCAAGCTTGACATTTTTAAGGACCTGCTACTTCTCTTTCAAGATTGAAGACAGACACCTTGTTTTCATCTAAATAGGAACCTAGGTTGGTTGCAGTGGCTCATGCCTATAATCCCAGGACTTTGGGAGGCCGAGACTGGTCTTGACCTCCTAACCTGAAGTCAAGACTATCCTGGCCAACATGGTGAAAGCCCATATCTACTAAAAATACAAAAATTAGCCAGGTGCAGTGGTGCATGCCTGTAATCCCAGCTACTCAGTATGGTGAGGCAAGAGACTCACTTGAACCCAGGAGATGGAGGTTGCAGTGAGCCCAGATTGCGCCACTGCACTCCAGCCTGGGTGAGAGAGCAAGACTTTGTCTCAAAGAAAAAAAGTAAATAAATAAATATGAACCTAAACCATCAGCATCTTTCCCTTGCAGTTAGAACAGAAACACTGCCGTGGAGGCCAAGCCCACACCTGGGAAGCAGGATGCTGAACTGGGTGCCACGGGCCTTTTCTCTGCCTGGCAGTTGTCTCTACTCAGAGCCCTGGGGCCCTGTTACCAGTGAAGGGGCTGGAGTCTCTGTTAGGATTTGCTCATCCAGTTGATGATTCTTTTTTCTTTTTGAGACAGGATTTTCGCTCTTGTTGCCCAGGCCAGAGTACAATGGCGCAATCTCTGCCCACTACAAACCTCTGCCTCCTAAGTTCAAGTGATTCTCCTGCCTCAGCCTCCCAAGTAGCTGGGATTACAGGCATTCGCCATCACACCTGACTAATTTTGTATTTTTAGTAGATACGGGGTTTCTCCCTGTTGGTCAGGCTGATCTTGAACTCTCAGCCTCAGGGGATCCGCTTGCCTTGGCCTCCCAAAGTGCTGGGATTACAGGTGTGAGCCACTGTGCCCAGCCCAGCTGGTGATTTTTAGAGTTAACAAAATATAGTTGTGATAAATCAGAATTCAGAAACTTCTGACAGGATCCCTTGTCGGGAGGGGCTCTGACACTCTGCTTTGGGCTCTCGTGGAGCTCTGGGGAGGGAGCAAGAATGTTTTAAAGGGTGTGCGTCTTCAGCCCTCCATTTGTCTTTGGAACCTGAAGCCCTAAATTTAGCAAACAGCTTGAGAGTGCTTTCTGCAAGAGGTAGCCTCTGGATCTGAATCAGAGATGGGAACCAGTTTAACTACCCTCAGCTGGGCTCTTGGCTGTAATCACAGGTTTGGGAAGGAAACGGAGGATAGCCCATACCAAACATCAGAACTGCACTGAGTGCCTGGATTTTCAATCCCAGTGGCCCTCTGAGAACTCTAGTGCTTGTGATTGTGATTGGTCACGGAAGTCCATTAAAGCCTGAGGGTGCTAGATACTCAGGCTGCAGTCTTAGGCAGATTGCACAGTGATCAGGACTCAGTAGGGGCTAAGTAAATATTGCTGGCTTGACAATGATGAGCATTATGTGCAATTTCAAAAACACTTAAAGCATTATGGAAGGCTAGGTCTGGAAAAATCTTTTGAGAGGTATGTAGAAAATATTCATGGTTTGGCGGGGTGCGGTGGCTCACGCCTATAATTACAGCACTTTGGGAGGCCAAGGCGGGTGGATCACGAGGTCAAGAGATCAAGACCATCCTGGTCAACAAGCTGAAACCCTGTCTCTACTAAAACTACAAAAATTAGCTGGGCATGGTGGTGTGCGCCTGTAGTCCCAGCTACTCGGGAGGCTTTGGCAGGAGAATTGCTTGAACCCAGAAGGCAGAGGTTGCAGTGAGCCGAGATCGCGCCATTGCACTCCAGTCTGGGTAACAAAGTGAAATTCCATCTCAAAAAAAAAAAAGAAAATATTCATGGTTTGTAAATATGTATATTTGTTATCTAGTTCACTCTGGTATCAGTTCCCTCAAAAAACTTTCTCAACCATCTCTACTTAACACAGAGCTCATTTTTAGATAGCTGGGTTCCCTTTACTTGTTATAGTTACATGTTTTATGTAGGTATTTATTTGGGAATATTTTAATTACTTGTGTTTTCCTTTTGACCTTGATCCACTCTAAGCTCCACAAGACTGAGAATTTGTTTTCTCTTTTATTTGTGAGTTTAAAAATACTGGACAGAAAGCAGTGTTTGTATTTGCTCTCTGACTGAACTTTTTTTTTCTGTCTCCTTGCTACTTGACTGAGCTATTGAGGCTTCTCTATTAGAGAGTAAAACTTGTGCCGAAAACCTTCCATTGCATCCTCCTTTCTCTTCGTAACAATTGTCCTCTTTTTTGTTCTGTCTCAAGATAAAGCCACCAATCCTTCCAACCGCCAGGAGGACTGGGAATACATAATTGGCTTCTGTGATCAGATCAACAAGGAGCTGGAAGGGTGAGTCTCAGCACTGCAGGGGCAGCTGAGAGGGAGCGGACTGGGAAGGGGAACAACTGTGGCCAAGGAGGGCAGTCCCAGGCTTAGTGCGCCGAAGTGTGCTCTGCTTGTTCCCCAGGCCACAGATCGCTGTCCGCCTGCTGGCCCACAAGATCCAGTCCCCACAGGAATGGGAAGCACTTCAGGCCCTGACGGTAGGTTCTTCACCTGCCCAGGCCATTCCTTATGCCCCCTGGTGGTTCTCAGGGCTCATGCCAAAAGCCAGCAGAAAGTCCTTGATACAAACTTAGGCAGATCTTGAATCTGTTCAGTTAGCTGTTTCACAAATGTGTGTGCATTGTGCCAGACCCCGAGGCCTCAGGGGTGACTGCAGTGCCATCCCTGCCAGCCACATGGTTAGTGTGCAAGGCAGAGGGGCTAAGGAAAGCAGCCTAGAGTTCGGGCCCTGAGCCCCATGTAGGGCAAGAGAAGGCTTCGTGAAGAGATGCTGAAAGGGTTGTGTTGACAGTTCAGAGTTGGCCAGCTGAAGAAAAGAGAGGTGAGTCCAGTTCATTCTGTAGTTAAACATAATGCCAGTCACTAGCGAAGGTGTGGTGCTGGCAGCTGAGGCCCCTGGGGCAGAACTTGGTGTCTGTTCAGATTGAGAGAATTTAAGGCACAGAATGGTGCCTGGCCCTCAGTGCCTCCACATGCCCCTAAACCAAAGAGCAGCCGAGATGTCAGGAATCCAGGGCTGACTCAGGTCCTAGAAAGAGAAAAGAGGAAATATCATTTAGCTTATGTGCACCCCTCAGTCATGTTTGGTGTTGAATGAGTTCCTTAAACAGTGATTCTCGGCTGGGCGCAGTGGCTCATGCCTGTAATCCTAGCAGTTTGGGAGGCCGAGGCGGGTGGATCACCTGAGGTCAGGAGTTTGAGACCAACATGGAGAACCCCGTCTTTACTAAAGATACAAAATTAGCCAGGCGTGGTGGCGCATGCCTGTAATCCCAGCTACTTGGGAGGCTGAGGCAGGAGAATCGCTTAGATCTGGGAGGTGGAGGTTGCACTAGGCCAGCATTGTGCCATTGTACTCCAGCCTGAACGAAATTCATCTCAAAAAATAAAAATAAATACTTTGGGAGGCCGAGGCGGGTGGATCACGAGGTCAAGAGATCGAGACCATCTTGGTCAACATGGTGAGACCCCATCTCTACTAAAAATACAAAAAATTAGCTGGGCATGGTGGCGCGTGCCTGTAATCCCAGCTACTCGGGAGGCTGAGGCAGGAGAATTGCCTGAACCCAGGAGGCAGAGGTTGTGGTGAGCCAAGATTGCGCCATTGCACTCCAGCCTGGGTCACGAGAGCGAAACTCCGTCTCAAAAAAAAAAATTAAATAAATAAATAAATAAATAAGTGGTTCTCAGCAGGGCATGGTGGCTTGTACCTATAGTCAGTTTTGGGGGCACCTAGGCTGGGAGAATCACTTAAGCCTGGGAATTCAAGACCAGCCTAGGCAACATAGTGAGACCCTGCCTCTACAAAAATTGTAAAAAGTAGCCAGGCATGGTGGCACATATCTGTGGTCCCAGCTTCTCAAGAGGCTGAGGTTGGAGGATGGCTTGAGCCCAGGAAGTTGAGGCTAAAGTGAGTGGTGATCACACCACTGGACTCTAGCCGGAGTGACACAGTGAGACTCTGTCTCCAAGAAAAGAAAACCCAGTGATTCCCAACAGGGTATGATTTGACCCTCCAGGGAACATTTGGCAATGTCTGGAAACATTTTTAGTTGTCACACATCAGGGTGGGGATCCTCCTGGCATCTAGTAGGCAGAGGCCAGGGATACTGGTCAACACCCTACAGAGTGCAGAATGGCCCCCCACAACCAAGAGTGACTGGCCCAAAATGTCAGCTAGGCCTCATTTAAGAAACCCTGCTTTAAAATGCAGAAGCCAAGAAAGAGAGCCTGGACGGTGCACTCCTTAGAAACCGCAGTGCCAGGGACCACAGGCAGCACAGGAAAGCAAAAGCGTAAGTTAGGGAGATCAATGGAGGGAGGAGGGAGGAGAAGTATCCTGTCATCTTCATCAAAGATAACAGGTTAAGCATCCTTCCCACCCTCTGCACAACTGTTGGTGAGCTTGTGGAAAGAACCCTGGATACTGAGTCAGAGAAACTTTGTCCCTGGACCTCACTTCCCTCACGTGTAAAACACGAAGCCAGAATCTTTAAGGAAGACAGCTTCCAGGATTGGCATCCAGGCCATCTTGGAGTCGGGATCTCTCAGAGTTTCTTGCTTTAGTCCCTGTCCAGCTTCCCCAGCAGAGGTTTGCAGTTAGAGGGACATGGTCTGTGAGTGATCCTGTTGCTTAACTGTACTGTCCCTGGGCAGTGCACACCGCTTTTTGTGACAAGCTCCTTCCTGTGGGCATGGGTGCCAAGATTCCCTGGGTGCCGGGGTCTTGCCAGTGTCAGGTCCCAGCCCAGAGTGTGCCCTCACTGAGTGTGTCTCCTCTGCTACTGCAGGTGCTGGAGGCGTGCATGAAGAACTGTGGGAGGAGATTTCATAACGAAGTGGGGAAGTTCCGCTTTCTGAATGAGTTAATCAAAGTCGTCTCTCCAAAGGTCAGTCAGTGGCAGATTCCTCGCTTCTAGGAACTTTTGTGTTCATTCCTGTCTCTCACTGTACTGGCTTTCACTGCCCATCAAGCATCTCCAGGGAGCTGAGGTTCTCCGTGTCTTGTCCTTAAAGAGCTAGGGCCTTGGAGGTAATGGGATGACCAAACAGACCACAAGACTGGCAACTTTCTCTGGAAAGTGCCCTCAGCCTAAATGTGCCAGGTGATGTAGCAGTGGCTGTGTGTGTGTTCAGGGTGAGGGCCCATGGAGTGTGGGACTCTAGGCTCCTAGCATACGGCAGTTGTGGGTTTTCTGGATTTTCTTGGCCTGTCTTACGTGGATACAGGGAGCTGGCCTCTGTCATTTGCTCTGATGCTCAGCTGGCCAGGTTCTGTTACACACTGGTGTTGCACAGCTCTGGGCCCCCACTTAAAGCAGAAGGAATACTTTTTCATGCTAAAGACATTCTCATGAACACCCTCAAGATGCAGTTTTGTTTCTGGCAGCCTGTGTGTGAAAATGCAGCGATGACCTCCTGCCTATCCACAGATTATATCCAGATGGACACAGCCACACCACAGGGAGGTCCTTCCCTCTCCACACTCACACACATTTGGACACCTGCAGATTTTGAGTAGGCTTGAGGACTGTAGCTCCTAAGCAGCCACACCATTGCTGTGAAGGGAGCCTTACATTTTCTTTGCCTCCAAACTGCAGATACTAGGTCCTCTTATTTTCTTTTGCCACGTAGTACCTGGGGGACAGGGTGTCTGAGAAAGTGAAAACCAAGGTTATTGAGCTGCTGTACAGCTGGACCATGGCCCTGCCAGAAGAAGCAAAGATCAAAGACGCCTACCACATGCTGAAGAGACAGGGTATGTGTCTGCCTGCCTGCAGCCTCCCGGCAGCCCTTGAAGGCTGGCCCAGGCAAGGAGAGAAGGAAAGGTTTGGGGTCCCCAGAGTCCCTCCCAAAGAGAACAACATTTGTCCCCAGGCAAGGCTGAGTGGGGGTTGGATGGAATAAGGTGTGATTAGCCTGCCCTCTACCCTGCTACCCCTTCCAGGCCTTGATCACAGGGATGTGGCCCTTGGTATGTGACGGGGGGTGCAAGGTGACCAAAGCCTGAGTGCATATGCCGCCATGTCCCCTTTCAGGCATAGTGCAGTCTGACCCACCCATCCCTATGGACAGGATGCTGATCCCCTCTCCACCACCTCGTCCCAAAAACCCCGTTTTTGATGATGAAGAGAAGTCCAAGGTAAAGGATGCCCCAGGCCTGGGATTTTCTCGGATGAGAGGTGGTGGCAGCAGGGGAATGTGGTTTGCACGGTGTGGGGAGCTCTCTACAGTCTCCCTGGGGTAGGGGCACTACCTCTTCCCTTCTCCTCTGATTTCTTCCTCTCAGCTGTTAGCCAAGCTGCTGAAAAGCAAAAACCCAGATGACTTGCAAGAGGCCAACAAGCTCATCAAGTCCATGGTGAAGGAAGTGAGTGGGCCCTGGTCCTTCGGGCACAGGGTGGAAAAGCCCATGACCACACAGCAGAAGCCTCTGCTGCCAGCTGCCCCGCCTCTGCTCCAGAATCTGAGAGTAGTAGGAGGAGCACAATAGCTTCCAAGGGAGGGAGCATGGAAGAGAGGAGCATGAGTGAGTCGGGAGTGGGTATGTGAAAGCAGAAGTGTAGACTGTGCCCCAAGCACCCCACGCTGTAAGAAGCTTCTGAGGCACAGCCTCTGCGCTCGTGTCGTGGGGTAAGGTATGACCTGGCAGAAGTGGGAAGACATTCGAGTTAAGCTCTCTTTTTTCCGATCTTCACTGGGGCAGGATGAGGCACGAATCCAGAAGGTGACCAAGCGTCTGCACACGTTAGAGGAAGTTAACAACAACGTGAGACTGCTCAATGAGATGCTGCTTCATTACAGCCAGGAGGACTCTTCGGACGGGGACAGAGAGCTGATGAAGGTGGGCCGCCGGCAGCAAAGGCTGCCTCCTGGGGCCATGCCGCCCTGCAGGAGTTCAGTCAGCATTTGCTGCATACCTGCCTTGTCAAAGACACAGGCTGTGCCCTTGGCAGCATATTCACGACCTTACGCATCGCAGCCACATCAGTAGAGGGTGGCGTCCCCATTTGCCACCGGGATCAGCTGACTTGCCCAGGGTGTAAGGGCTGGATGGAAACCTGAGTTGGACTCCAGAGACCATGCCCTCGGTGCTCACCCCTGCTCTCTGCCTTTTCTTACTGCCTTGGGGACACTGGGACCAAGAGGCTTCCTTGTGACCTTGATGGCCTTGTGGTCCAGGCCATGGTTGGGTGGATAGAGAGTTCAGAGGCACATGCCAGCCCGGAAGGCAGGAAGGAACTGACTTTTCCTCATCCATCCTGGTCACTGCTACCTAAACAAACATCCTGGGTGACATGGTATGGTGGTGGCAAGAAGATGTGCACTGAGGTCCCGGCTCTGTTGGTAACTGCCCGTGGCAATTGGTGGATCCTTGTCATTTTCTGGCCATGAACTCTGAATGAATCAGATGATCTTTAAAGGCCTTTGTGGTTGTGATTTTTATGTCTGAGTCTCTTTCAGGAGCTGTTTGATCGGTGTGAGAACAAGAGGCGGACATTATTTAAACTTGCCAGCGAGACTGAGGACAATGATAACAGTCTGGGTGAGTGAAAGAGCTATTGGCAGAGATGAGCCAGGCATTTGGATATGTGGGTGGGAACTATCACAACAGGAGTCAGAAGTCTCTCTTTCCTGCTCCAGGGGACATCCTGCAGGCCAGTGACAATCTCTCCCGGGTCATCAACTCTTATAAAACAATTATTGAAGGGCAGGTCATCAATGGTGAGGTGGCCACCTTAACCCTGCCTGACTCAGAAGGTGAGATGCTGTGGTCCCCAGCTCTGGACTCCTCCAGACCAGCCTTAGGTCCCTACCACGAGGCTGTGGGTGCAGGCTGGCCAGCATGGTGCTGCACAGGACCTGATGGGGTTCTCTGCCATTCCAAGCAGTCCTCCAGCTTCCCAGAGGCCTGGAGATGTGGGTGGGAATTTCCCAGCCTGCCTTCTCAGGCTTGCTTTGCAGCACCCCCTGGCAGAAATGCCAGTGGATTAGGCCAGAAACTGGAGCAGTAACCACTGTGCCTAGGGCGTTGCCTCCTGCCACACAGCCACTAGAAGACCCCTAATTATTCCTGTCCTGTTCTGTTGACCATCCAGGAAACAGTCACTGCAATAACCAAGGCACACTCATCGACCTTGCTGAGTTGGACATGACGAACAGTTTGTCCCCCATGTCAGACCCAGCACCAACTCCACCCTCGTCAGGCATCCCAGTTCTCCCTCCACCACCCCAGGCCTCAGGACCTCCACGCAGCCGCTCATCCAGCCAGGCCGAGGCCACCCCCGGGCCCAACAGCACAAGCAACGCCCTCTCCTTGCTGGATGAGGAGCTGCTCTGTTTGGGTATGGCCCACAGGGGGCTGTCAGGGGTGTCCCCTGGTAGGGCTCTTGGACGAAGACGGGTGCACAGAATCAGGAGGAACCTTGAGCAGGACCCCAGTCTGGCTGTTGGGTGGGCAGAGAGCCCTAAACTGTAGTCATTAAAGCTCAGTGACCCTTGGGGCCCCCAGGGGCATCCTCTTGGTGGACTGTGCCTCCTGCCCTGCACCCCTCCCCACAGGCCCCCCACTTCTGCATGTGTGGACTGGAGAGCTCCCCTTTGGAGGTTGCCTGCAGAACAGCTTCTCCCTGCACCTTCACTCATTGATGTCACTTGTCACCTGACCCTTCCTCGGGCAAGGCAGAGCTAGGGCTGCCCCAGCTCAGTCCTCTTCTCATCTGGTTTTCTTCTCTGTTGTCAGGCCTTGCCGACCCAGCCCCAAATGTTCCTCCCAAAGAGTCAGTTGGGAACAGCCAGTGGCACCTGCTTCAGGTAGGGGCACAGGAACAGTGACAGCACTACTGTGCTGAGCACCTCCGCTTTCCAGAGTCATCTCTCCTGGGCTGCAGTTAGCTGTCCCCTCCAGAGCGTGCCAGCTACAGTGGGGAACAATGAGTGCCTCTGGAGCTGCCTTCTGTGTGATTCTCAGAGGGCTGCACCCTGTCCCAGTGGCAGGTCTTCCCCACCCCGCCCTCAGCTCACCACCCTTTCCATTGCTCATAGAGGGAACAGTCCGACCTGGCTTTCTTCAGCCCCAGGCCGGGGACTGCTGCCTGCGGTACCTCCGACACTCCTCTGCTCCAGCCCTCAGTCCCCTCCTCAAGCAGCTCCCAAGCTCCACTGCCGCCTCCCTTCCCAGCTCCTGTGGTCCCAGCCAGTGTTCCTGCCCCCAGTGTGGGCTCCTTCTTGTTCTCTACTGGAGTGGCCCCAAAAGTTGAGCCCACAGTCCCTGGGCACCATGGCTTGGCGTTGGGCGACAGTACGCTGCACCACCTGGATGCCCTCGATCAGCTTCTAGAAGAGGCCAAAGTGTAATGAGTGGAAAGAGATGGGGGGTTGCTGAGGGTTGGGCCTGAATGTGTCAGAACCAGAGCTAACTTGGAAGGGATGGGGGGGCCTTGCAGTCCCATCAGTCAGACTGGAAGGTGAGGGGTGGGCTTGGGTAAGAGCATGGCCAGGGGCCTTAGGTGAGAGTCAGCCCTGCAGCTCTGGCCAGCTCTGATGTGCCTTCCATCCTTCCTGCCTCCCAGGACCTCAGGCTTGGTGAAACCTGCTGCCTCCCCTCTCATCCCCACCACCACCCCAGCCAGGCCTCTCCTGCCCTTCTCCACAGGGCCTGGCAGCCCACTCTTCCAACCACTTACTTTCCAGGGCCAGGGCAGCCCCCTGAAGGGGCCTGAGCTCTCCCTGGCCAGCATCCACGTGCCCCTGGAATCAATCAAGCCTAGTAAGTGTTGGAGGCATGAGGTGGGATGGGGTGGTGGGGCTCACAGCCACAGAGCTGTAGGACATTCGACATGGGTGGATCCAGGCACTTCTTGTAGGTGGTCCGTTAGAGCTGAGCAGGCCTGCATGCCATTCTCGGCCTTAAGCTCCTCACCAGTGCCTCTCCCAGAGTCTATAAAGCACAGGACTTGTCACACCTCAGTGTATTCCTTTTCTCCTCACTGCTGGGGCTCTGTTGGGTGTGTCTGGTGCCACTGCTCCCACACCCATGTTCTGCTTTCTTGCAGGTAGTGCCCTTCCCGTGACAGCGTATGATAAAAACGGCTTCCGCATCCTCTTCCACTTTGCCAAGGAGTGTCCCCCAGGACGGCCTGACGTGCTGGTGGTGGTGGTGTCCATGCTGAACACAGCTCCCTTACCTGTCAAGAGCATCGTGCTGCAAGCTGCAGTGCCCAAGGTACCAGTGTCTCCCTGGGGCCAAAATGGCCATATCTTGACCCTACTGTGTGGAGGCCTTTGCAGCCAGCAGGTGGCAGAGTGTGTGTGTGTGTGTGTATGTGTACACTGCAGGTTCCATCTGGGGCACCTGCCAGCTCTCAATTCCCTTCAAAGGAACTTTCTCTCTCTTTAGTCAATGAAAGTGAAGTTGCAGCCACCCTCTGGGACAGAACTCTCTCCATTTAGCCCCATCCAGCCACCTGCAGCCATCACCCAGGTCATGTTGCTGGCCAATCCACTGAAGGTGAGCAGCACAGAACCCAAGGGTCCCAGCCTGAGGCCCCAGATTAGGACCTCAGGACCACCACCTCCTAGCTGGAAGTGTTGTGACATATATAATCGACACATCCCTTTGCTGTCTTAGGTTAAGCGGCTGAGCATGGTTGGGGGTTTTGGGGAAAAGGGACCATACCTCTAGCAAAGAGGGAGTAGCAGAGAAGAGAGTATCTTGCCGAGGGGTGGATCTCACTTGCTGCCCTCTGTCACAGGAGAAGGTGCGGCTTCGGTATAAGCTGACCTTCGCCCTGGGGGAGCAGCTGAGCACAGAGGTGGGCGAGGTGGACCAGTTCCCTCCTGTGGAGCAGTGGGGAAACCTATGACCCCAGAGGATGCTGTGATCTCCACTTTGAAGCCAGGCAGGCTGCCCTGAGCCAGGGAGGGCTCTGGTCCCGTCACTCTCCACGCCCTGACGACAGTGCTTGTAGCTTTGATGTGGAACAGGGGCCCTGGATATTTCTGCTGGGAACCAAACTGCTGCTGTGATAACCTCTCCTCTGGCCCCTAAAAGGACCTGTTTTATCTACCTGTGTGACTTGAAGTGGCCATGTGCTGTCGGGGGTGGGGAGTGGCCCCTAACTTCACTGCTGTCCTGGATCCTGGGAACATGGACCCCAGGCTTGGCATACTTGTTTTTCTTCTTTCTACTGGCATTTACTGAAGCCACCAGCGGTGGGGGGGTGGGGGTCTCTAAAGAGAGACTGTCACGGCTCACTCCCCACATGAGCCACATCCTCACACGCTGCAGCCCAAGAGGCCACAGCCCCATTGTGATCCCATGCTCCCCCTGCTGGCCAGCTCCTGCTACCACCCCCAGGGAGGTACCTGGCCCCAGAATAAGGAACTGGCATACTGCAGAGTCCCCAGCCCTGCCTCTGGTGGGCAGCAGCATTGTGGAATGGCCACTGAGTGGTGAGTTGTGTGCTTGTCCCCAGCAGTGGCAGGCTGTGTCCTATGGACATCTTGGCAGGACATGGACTTTGGCCTCATGACAGGCCCAACTAGGGATAGGAAAGAAAATGAAGAGAGCCAGTGTCTCCCCTTCTCCAGAAGCAGGTACTCAGCCTTCTGGGAAAAGCGTGCCTCCAGCAGTGGGGACAGGCCATCCTATTGACTACCTCTTGCTTGGCATGAAATAAACTGCTATCTTCCCCTTAGAATCTCCCGCCACTCAGCGTCCTCCTGCTTTGGCCAACCTCTCCTCTCACCAGATGGCATGTGGTGTGGCACCTGTGGCTGGACACAGGAGGCCTCAGGATCACAAACGTTGCACTAAACATATGTCCTAATGTGCTGCCCAGAAACCTTGACTGTTCCCCAGCTACTGAGGGGCACTGTCAGCGAGATGCTGGGTCTGGAAGTGATGAGATCATGGGCCACTCTTAAACTGAGTCACCAGACCCTATTGCTTCAACAGTGCTTGGCCCCAGCCACCTTGTCCTGGTCACTCTAGCTGCTGGATGTGATGCTGGGACAGGGACTCCAAGCCTCCCTCACAAAACAAAAGGAAACAATCACCAGCAGCCATAGATGCAGGGAAGTGTGCAAAGCTCAGGTGAACAGCCTCAGCAACTGGACATTTCTAGGAAAAGGTGGCACAGACCACGTTCCCTGGTTCCTCCCAGCCCCTTGCCAGCCTTTGTTATTCATTACTCTAGATCAAGAGGTCATATCCCTTCCCCAGCCCTCGCTGTCTTTAGCAAGCAGGTTTCACTGCTTCATTAGGACAGGACAGGTCAAAAGTGAATCATTTTTCACAAGGAATAAATCCAAGAGCCTTCCAGAGACTGGCTGCTGCAGCCCTGGGAATGTCTATATAATGACTCTGTGGAAATGTAACTTTCTATTAAGCTCAATTACTTATTATTATTGAGGTCAATGCTTCATGGCAAATAGCTGTACTGGATATACAAACCCTGCTGCCCTTGTTTGCTGCATGTTAAATAAAACCATTTTCACTGTACTCAGAATCTTCCTAATATAGATGTCATTCACCCTGATGGAGGAAAGGTACCGCCTATGAATTCCAGATGTAGGTGAGTAAATAGCCTGTGACAGAACTGCCTAAGGTTTTGTTACAAGTACAGGTTTCTGAATACTTGTAATTTAAGGGAAATAAAAAATTGTTAAGTGTTCCAGAAGATTGAGGTGAGGCAAGATTTCAGAAGCACAAGTCTACCACACCAAGGGCTCTTGTTCAAATTTTCAAGACACTGCAGTCACCATAACTTTTTTTTTTTTTTTTTTGAGACAGACTCGCTCTATTGCCAGGCTAGAGTGCAATGGTGCAACCTCAGCTCACTGCAACTCTCCACCTCCTGGGTTCTTGCCTCAGCCTCTGAGTAGCTGGGATTACAGGTGCACACCACCATGCCTGGCTAATTTTTGTAATTTTAGTAGAGATGGGGTTTTACCATGTTGGTCAGGCTGGTCTTAAACTCCTGACCTTGTGATCCGCCTGCCTCAGCCTCCCAAAGTGCTAGGATTACATGTGTTTCATACCATTGCACTCCAGCCTGGGCAACAAGAGGGAAACTCCATCTAAAAAAAACCTCCCTGGGTAGACTCTTAAGAACCTACATTTGCAAAAGAACATTTATTCTTTTTAAAAAATTATATACATTGTCATACAAAGTTACCACATTGAAGCAGCTCTCAGAAGCCTTCCAGTGAGCCTTCTCTTACAATTGCCCGAGCAAGATTTCGTGCAAGAGCAAGCCTCAGCATTTCCACCTTGGTAGTCTCTATGTCATCATCCTGCAAAGCAGAGAGTGCCAGCTTGAGATACAGCAGGAAGGAGCCCTGTCACACTCCCAAGGGTTCTAACTAATCTAAAGGTGGAGGGCATTTAACATTCATAGTAGCTTTCAGAAAATTATCAGTATAAAACAAAACAGTACCAAAGGGCCACACTGGAAATGAACAGGAAAGAACAAAATGTAGAGATGAGAACACTGGAACCCCTCATTTTCTCCTAAAAGTTGGTGTGTGAATTACACAGGTTAAGGGAAAGAGGCACGTGTCCATAGAATCCAGTGTTTCTGGAAGAAGGGGAGCCTGAGATACAGAGAGCCTTTTCCCACCTCCAAGTGGAACCATCAACCCAAAAGTTAATGACCTGGCACTGCTGGGTGTCGGGTCCTCCATGCACTGGTCTTCCTGAAGTCAAGTCCTCCAGACACTGCATCAGCTCATACGTCTGTTCTGCTGAAAAAATCACCTAGGGAAGAGAAACTGCCTTGCTTGGCTGCTCCCCAGCCAGGGGCCCACGTTCGCATGTTCAGACGTTCTTCCTTTCATGCCCTTTGGAAAGAGTGCGCTTTGTATAGGAAGACCTCATTTCAAACTAAGCGATATTTCCCATGTGAGTATGGAATTCCAGAGGGTGCTGAGGGGAATACATGCATGCAGGCAGAACGACTGGGAGAAACATGCATGTCGGCAAGAGCTACACACTAAGCTCCAGCAGGGACTGACAAGCAAAGCAAACCAGCGCTGCTGCAACCTTCACCTGTTTCTGTTCCAAAAGGGGCAGGGCATCTGTCAGCAGAGTCATCCAGAAAGACCGAGGGGCAATCTGAGACGTCATCAAGGACAGAAGGAGTGAAGCTGCATCGGCAAAACGCTTCTCCCCATACACACGGTGGAACTCGCGATACTTTCCTATAGCAAAACAAGAGCGCTAGATCACCTGCATATTCCCCCAAATCGCTCAAGTGACACCTACAAAAGTCGCCCTGGCCCTAACGATTTGAAAAACCCCAGACAAGCCACTCCAGCAAGCAAGAGATATTTCCAGAGCTGTCTCTGAACAGGCCAATGAGATGCAGACCAAGAGTGTTCAAAACAGACTTCGAATGAAATGCAAAGAGTCAAATCTGGGGAAACGTCAGTGTCAAAATACGTAACGAGTCATGGGTTAAGAGACTGACAACTGGGCGCAATGGCTGACACCTGTAATCCAGCACACTGGGAGGTCAAGGCGGGCAGATTACGAGGTCAGGAGTTCTGAGACCAGCCTGGCCAACATAGTCAAACCTCGTTGCTACTAAAAATACAAAAATTAGCTCAGCATGGTGGCATGTGCTTGCTGTAGTCTCAGATACTCAGGAGGCTGAGGCAGGAGAATCACTTGAACCTGGGAAGCAGAGGTCGTGGTGAGCCAAGATCATGTCACTGCACTCCAGCCTGGGCAACAGAGCAAGACTCCATCTCAAAAAAAAAAAAAAAAAAAAAAGGCGGGGATTGGCTAGGCCAGGTGCAGTGGCTCATGCCTGTAATCCTAGCACTTTGGGAGGCTGAGGTGGGCAGATCAGCTGAGATCTGGAGTTTGAGATCAGCCTGGCCAACATGGTGAAACCCCATCTCTACTAAAATACAAAAATTAGCCAAGTGTGATGCCACATGCCTGTAGTCCCAGCTAGTGGGGAGGAGGGGGGCTGAGGCACAAGAATTGCTTGAAGTTGGGAGGTGGAGGTTGCAGTGAGCTGAGATCACACCACTGTACTCCAGCCTGGCAGCCTGGGTCACAGTGTAAGAAAGGAAGTAAGGAAAGAGAACAGAAAAGAAAGGGAAGGGAGGGAGGGGAAAAGAGGCACTAAGGAGATACTACAGCCAAACTCATGATCCTAGGCATGATGGAGGACATTTCTGGGACCACCGAAGCAATGGGAATATAGGAAGGAAGTGCTGGGAGAAGTCTGGTGTGATCCCTCCAATCTCCCCAACTACCCACTTTTACCCAAAGCATGGGGCACAAAACCCAGACACTCACCCAGGAATGTCAGTCGGTCACTGAGCATCATGGCTGGCCCCAGGTTGTCGATGAGATCCAAATCAGAAAAGCAGCCTCGCTCACAGTAATCCCTGAGGAACCTGCAAGGCCCGGCCCAGAGATCAGAGCAGTAGTCTCAAGCCTACCTCACCTGCCCAGTCCCTGGGAAGCTAACACCAGTGGCACCCACCGGTCTGACACAAGCGTGGCAAAGGCGGCATCCTTAGCGCGGATGCTCCAAGAGAGGGCAGAACCCAGGCGATTGTTGCGGACGGCTTTCATGGCTAAGATCTTACAAATGCTGCGAACTTTGCAGGGGAAAAGAGAAAAGGTGAATACTTTCACCCCACAAATCCATTCCTGAGCCCTGTGGGGACTGGAGTGGCCTCACAGCCTCACTCCACCCCAAGCCTCTCTGTGGGCTCTAAACACAGCTGAGTCAGCAGAGCTGGAAACTCAGGGGCTGATTAATAGTGTTGGTGCCCATCACAGCAGGACTGGCCCTGTAAGTGTGTGGCTTCAGGGGTAGCAAAGGACGATTTCTGTTTCTCTCTACAAGTCAGCCCTTTTGTTACCTCTTTAGATACCTCAAATCCCATCTTCCTGTGGGTCATGAAAACCATATGCTTTCAGAAATGGTCTCGAACATACAACTGCCTCTCTGTAGGGTAGTAACTCATGTTTTTATCAACAGTGAGGGGAGAAAGGAAGGGGCAGACTTGGTCATCCTCATTCCACTCTCTATGCTTTTCTGAAGCCACCTCCAGCACTGTTCCCCACTGAGTCAGGCTGAGCTAGCAACAGCAACCCACCTGGACGGGGAAACAGTTACCAACCCTAGCTTTGACATCGTGGAATCAAGTGTGTGAGAGAAGAGGCAGCTCAGGCCTTTGCAGGTGGCGTGTAGATTTTGTCTGGGTTCCAGTGGATCCCTACCTTTCTTGTCCCTCCCAAATAATGATCCTATCTCCCAGCTTACCTCTTGGCATCCATAGCCCCACCTCTCCCATGTGGCTGGGGAAGAGGGGGATGGCGCGGGGTAGGCAGGGTAGGCACAAAGTATGACCTCAGGGTCTCCTGACTTCCGTGTCCCACACAGTAGGCTGGGAGTTGGGCCAGCTCACCTTGTTCAGTCATCTGCCGCTGCTCACAGATCCGCAGCACCTTGAGGGCTTTCTGCTCGGTGTTCAGAGGTATCCGCTCAATGTGCAACTCCAAGGAGACTCGGCCCAGCTCAGGGCAGTAATCAAAGTAATCCACTCCCAGCTGCCACAGGCTGCAGAGGTCCAGGAGGACAAACATGAAGTGCTACTTTGGCTCTGGGGACTGTCACCTGAGGCTCCCCTCCACTGACCCTTCCAGAGCCTTTACGGAGCCAACTGGGAGAGAATAGTCCAAGCTCCAATGACACCCACATGCTGAAGAGCACCCAGCACAGTACACACCCATGGGTTCCTTCCTACCTGGGATGAGCGAACAGTCCCGAGGCGTACTCCAGCAGGAGGCACTCTCTCATGTTGGAACCAAAACTGAAATAAAATGTAACAAAAGACCAAGACTCCTGGCCTGGCCTGTTCAGGGCCGCCTTCCTCAGCCCAACCTCCCTTCTAGGCATTGGTGGTGAGGAGAGGAGGATCCACGCTGCCAGGCCACTTACTAGAGGTTGTGTGACTGGAGGAGTTTGCAGTGGTCCAGCAGGTCCGTCAGGTGGGCCACAAACCACCAGTTGCTCAGGGCGATGCTGCGGATTCAGACACCAAGGCAAGAAGGAAAGTTAGGCCAGAGGTGGTATCCCATAAGAGTGGGGGTGAGCAATAACCCCACATGTCCTATCCCTCAAAGAGATGGGGCCAGGCATGATGGTAGCTCATGCCTGTGATCACAGCACTTTGGGAGGCCAAGGCAGGCACATCACTTAAGCCCAGGAGATCAAGATCTCAGTCTGGGGAACATGGCAAAACCCCATCTCTACAAAAAATATAAAAATTAGCCAGGCGTGGTGGCACACACCTGCACTCCCAGCTACTCGAGAAGCTGAGATGGGAGGACTGCTTGAGCTTGGGAAGCAGAGGCTACAGTGAGCCGAGATCACGCCACTGCACTCCAAATTGGAGGAGAGAGAACAAACATATCTCCAAAAAAAAAAAAAAAATGCTCAGAAAGTAGTTTGGTTTCTTTAATTTTTTGAGACAGAATCTTGCTCTGTCACCTAGGCTGGAGTGCAGTGGCGAGATCTCGGCTCACTGCAACTTCTACCTCCCAGCTTCAAGTAATTCTCATGCCTCTGCCTTGCGAGTAGCTGGGATTACAGGCGTGCACTGCCACTCCCAGCTAGAAAGTAGCCTTTAAATGTTCTCACCACACGAAAAGGGTCAATATGTGAGGTGACAGGTGTGCTCACTAGCTTAATTTCACAATGTCTATCAAAACATGTTGTAAACCTTGGCTAGGCGCAGTGGCTCATGCCTGTAATCCTAACACTTTGGGAGGCTGAGGCAGGTGGATCACTTGGCTTAGGAGTTCGAGACCAGCCTGGCCAACATGGCAAAACCCTGTCTCCACCAAAATACAAAAATTAGCTGGGCGTGGTGGCGCGTGCCTATGGTTCCAGCTACTCAGGAGGCTGAGGCAGAAGGATCGCTTGAGCTCAGGAGGCGGAGGTTGCAATGAGCCGAGATCACGCCACTGCACTCCAGCCCGAGTAACAGGGTGAGACTGTCTTAAGAAAAAAAAAAGTTGTACACCTTAAATATATACTGCTTTATTTGTTAATCACACCTCAATAAAGCCAGGAAAAATGGGAGTCAGTCAGCTGGGTCAGGGGAAAGGAAACTCAGCTTCCCAAAACAGCTGTGGCTACCCAGATTTCTAATGGGGAAACCATTAGAGAAGCCCGTGAAAAGGCTATAGGGGACTCAAGCTAAGGGAGCCAAAGCCTCAGCCTGCACAAAAGCTACCTGCAAGTGGAAGGAAGGCCTGAGACAGCACCCGGTGTCTTCCCAAAGGGATCCAGTATCCAGCAGCCTATAGTCCCAGCTACTTGGGAGGGTGAGGCAAGAGGATCACTTGAACCCAGGAGGTTGAGGCTGCAAATCCAGTGGAGCCAAGATCACGCTACTGCACTCCAGCCTGGGTGACAAAGTGACTCTTTCTCAAACAAAACAAAAAACTTGGCAGGACGTGGTGGCTTACACCTGTTATCCCAGCACTTTGGGAGGCCAAGGTGGACAGATCACCTGAGGTCAGGAGTTGCAGACCAGCCTGGCCAACATGGTGAAACCCTGTCTCTATTGAAAAATGCAAAACTGTAGCTGGGCATGGTGATGGGCACCTGTAATCCCAGCTACTCGGAAGGCTGAGGCAGAGGTTGCAGTGAGCCAAGATTGCGCCATTGCACTCCAGCCTGGGCATAAAGAGCAAAACTCCATCTCAAAACAACAACAAAAAAACAGAAACAAACACACACAAAAAACTTGTTTTTTATTCCCCAAATCTAATAACATTTTCTCAAAGTCCTGGCTTTCTTTTGCCCAACACAAGAAGACCAGATAGGGCGAAGGAAACTCTTCCCATGCCCAGATTTACAAAAGAGCCAGTTGGGGTTGGTGAATCTGACATCCGATCATGGCCATCTTCTGCCATTACCCACTTCCAGCAGTCTTCAGTGCACTGCCCACCATCCAGGGTACACAAGAAGGAAGGGGATATTCTTTCCGACTTACCATATATGGAGAGTTCTGGAAAGGTTTACCTTTGATTCATTATGTTTGACACACCCTTTCCTGCCTTGTTAAAGATTCAGTGCAATGATAAAACACCCTCTTTTGGAGAGAGGGCTGGGAATTCTGAATGATACCTAGCCTGATGGTTCGGGTAGCTCGCATCACTGGAGTGGAACTATTGGAACATGCCATCCCATGAGGTGACTACGTGTCCATTAGGCGTCACGAAACAGGCTTGCTGGCTTTTTCTAGATTTTAAATGTCAAAGTAATTTCCTGCAATGTTATTTTAAATAAACATCCCTGAAATGGAAACAGTTATGTATATGGTAGCCCTCAAGCCTCCAGAAAGTCCCCAAGCTCATCCAGAGAGAAGCCATTATCTACCTGTGTCAGGCCAAGCAAGGGAGCACGTTCTAGGGTTTGAAGGGATCCCCTCTAAAACCCATTTTGCCAATGTGATACTGTTAAGAGGTAGGAACTCTTAAGAGGTGATTAGGCCAGGAGGACTCCTCCCTCATGAATGAGATTAGGTACCCTTACAAAGGTACTTGATGAAGGGAGTTTGTCCCGTTTTTGTCCTAACACCACATGAGAGAGAACAGTGTTCAAGGTGCCATCTTGGAAGCAGAGAGCAGCCCTCACCAGCAAGCAACAGTGCCAATGCCTTGACCTTGGACTTCCAGCTTCCAGAACTGTGAGAAAATAATCTTTTTCTTTATAAATTACCTGGTCTCAGGTATTCTGCAAGAGCAGCGTGAGTTGGACTAAGATAGCAGGTCTGAGGGAAAAAGGGTAAGGAAGGAACAGGCCACTCTAGAAACGGATGGTGGTGATATGTATGTGTACAACTAAAAATGGTTACAGCATAGCAGGGAGAGACCCTACCTGCATTCTTTTATCACTTGATGGATGTCAAACTCAAAGGCCGCCATCAAGATGTTGTCCAGGGGTTCTGGGCTGCTCTCACCTCCCAGAAACAGGTCTAGGCTGGACTGTGGAAAGGTGATGAGACACTCAGTCCCAAGGATGGAAACAGACTCAGGGAGTAGGTAGGGCTTCTGTATAAGAAAACCCAGAACTGCCACGTTCTTTCACTAAGGGCCAAAGGAAAGGGTCTTCCTGTTCCTCAGGGAGGAATTAAAAGAGGATGACACATCAGGGTGCCACCAGGACTCCTACCCCCACCCTTGCCCACTCACCTGGGCGTAGTACTGCAGATTAATGGGTTTTACTGTGGGATTAGAGTACAAGAGCCGAGTCACTAGGAAATGGTACCAGTTACTCAGAAGCTCCTTCTGCTCTAACAAGGCAGCTTCGTCTCCCAGCATGATCTGAGGAGAGAGACATTTGTGCTGAACTCTGTCCTGTTCTCAGGGGTAACTTCTTCATAATGCTCCTGCTCTCAGCTAAGGCACTGGATTTCAACTAGTCTGAAAGCTCTTGCCATCATGGCAGAGCGATGGACAGCCCTATCCAAGGAGGACCAAGCTCTTGCCATTGCAGCATTGGATGCCACAGCCCCCCACAAAAAGCCAATGTGGATGCAACCTGAACTGCTTCCCACACCTTGCAAAGAGACTCCAGGTGAGGGTTGCTGGCAAACGTGCAGTCCTGGAGGTACCGCTCACACTCCTCGTGCCAGTGCTGCCACTTCAGCTCCAGCTCTGTCAGTGTCTGGGTGTTCCCAGGCTAAGGAGAGAGACCAGCCATGAGGCGTCATCTCACTCAAACCCTTTACATTTATAGTGAATCACCCATCTCCTGTGACCCAGCAGAGCAGAGTGCCCCCACATACACTGAGAATGGGCATTGTCCTCATCAGTTCCCCCATGATTCGGCACATGCCTGCAGAGGTGGGGCTGGTGTCAGCTTCCTTGGAGAGCATCTGTCGGGCCTCATCCAGCCGGCCCTGCAGCACCAAGATGGTCACCTGGGAGGAGATCAGGGCCCATGAGCACTGGCAGGAGGCCTGGCCCTGCCGAGGCATGAGGCCAGTCCCTTCATCCCACACTTTGGCTATCTAACTCCTTAGACATAAGCTTCTTTCTGCCTGAGTCTCTCTGGAAAGAATGAGGCTCTTCTTTTTGAAGTAATCTATCACATTCAATTTCATGGCTTTCAAACAGCCAGCAGTAGTCCATTATACCCTGTGACCAGCTTTTTAAAAATAAATAAAGCAGGCCAGGTGTGGTGGCTCATGCCTGTAATCCCAGCGTTTTGGGAGGCTGAGGTGGGCAGATGACAAGGTCAGGAGTTTGAGACCAACCTGGCCAGTATGGTAAAACCCTGTCTCTACTAAAAATACAAAAAAATTAGCCTGGTCTGGTGGTGGGCGCCTGTAGTCCCACCTCCTCGGGAGGCTGAGGCAGAGAACTGCTTGAACCTGGGAGGCGGAGGCTGTAGTGAGCCAAGACTACACCCCTGCACTCTAGCCTGGGCAACAGAGTGAGACTGTCTCAAAACCCGGGCCGGGCCCGGTGGCTCAAGACTGTAATCCCAGCACTTTGGGAGGCCGAGGCGGGTGGATCACGAGGTTAAGAGATCGAGACCATCCTGGTCAACATGGTGAAACCCCATCTCTACTAAAGATACAAAAAATTAGCTGGGCATGGTGGCGTGTGCCTGTAATCCCAGCTACTCGGGAGGCTGAGGCAGGAGAATTGCCTGAACCCAGGAGGTGGAGGTTGCGGTGAGCCAAGATCGCACCATTGCACTCCAGCCTGGGTAAAAAGAGCAAAACTCCGTCTCAAAAAACAAAAAAAAAAACAGAAAAACATGTTCCTCTACCCGCTTCCCCTCACCCCTTTTCCATGATCATGGTGTGTACTATTGATTCTTTCTCCCACAGTCTTCTCAAAAAACATTCAGGATCATGCAATTCCTGGCCAAGAAACAAAACCAAAATCGTCCCATTACCCAGTGAAGTCAGATTAAAACTGGTAATACAGGGCGAGGCACGGTGGCTCACGCCTGTAATCCCAGCGCTTTGGGAGGCTGAGGCGGGCGGATCATGAGATAAGAAATTGAGAGTATCCTGGTTAACATGGTGAAACCCCATCTCTACTAAAAATACAAAAAATTAGCCAGGCATGGTGGCACTTGCTGTTTGTAGTCTCAGCTACTCAGGAGGCTGAGGCAGGAGAATCATTTGAACCCAGGAGGCCGAGATCACGCCACTGCACTCCAGCCTGGGCAACAGAATGAGACTCCGTCTCAAAACAAAAAAAACAAAAAAACTGGTAATACAATTAGCTACAACTCCAAGAGGAGACTGGAGAAGAACCAAGCTGTGTCCATGAGGAATTACACATGAGATGCGGCACGTAAGACTACCATCACAGCAAACTGAAACTGTCACCACTATTTGGAGAGGTGGACATATTTTGTTGAAAAAGTGATTTTTCTCTGATTACAAGCTCCGCACTGCTCAGCTGGTTCAATAATAAATATGTGAGAAGTTTTATTTGAAAAAATTCAAATGAAGTAATAGAAAATATCAGAATGCATTAAATAAAATGGTTCATAAAAGTTTCAGTTCAAATATAAATATGTATGACTATAAATAAATACACTCAATGCAAACAGTCCTCAATATTCAGTCGGGGTTTTTTTTGTTTTTGTTTTTGAGATGAGGTTTAGCTCTTGTTGCCCAGGCTGGAGTGCAATAACATGATCTTGGCTCACCGCAACCTCTGCCTCCAGGGTTCACGCAATTCTCCTATCTCAGCCTCCCAAGAAGCTAGGATTATAGGCATGTGCCACCATGCCCCGCTAATTTTGTACTTTTAGTAGAGAGGGGTTTCTCCATGTTGGTCAAGCTGGTCTCAAATTCCCAACCTGAGGTGATCCACCCACCTTGGCCTCCCAAAGTGCAGGGATTATAGGGATGAGCCACCACACCCAGCACTATTCAGTCTTTATCTATAAATCTGCCTGTTCACTAAAATTTATTTTTAATCCCCAAATCAATATTTGTGGGTACTTTCAAATCAAAATTTGCAGACATGTACAGAGTGGCAAGAATTTTGAGTTGCTTGATACACACTAAACAAAGTTTTACTGTGATGCAGTTAGTGCCACATTTTTTTCATTTCTGTAAATATTGTTGGACCCCCAAAAGCAGTACTGAAGTGCTTTCTAGTGTTGCTAAGTGCAAGAACTATGGGAGGTGTTATGTAAGCTTGATTCAGGCACAAATTATAGTTCTGTTGGCCCTGAGTTCACTGTTGATGAATCAACAATATATGTCAAATAAGTTGTCTCTAAACAGATTCACACATAAAACAAGTGATCAGTTATATGTTGATTGGTGGAACAAAATGTGACCAGAGGCTTGCAGAAACCTAACCCGGTATTCCCCTAGGAACAATGGTTCGATGTTTGCTAATTCAGTATTCAAGGCAAGTTCATAAGCCGTAACTACCACAAATAAAACATTTGCCTACACAACGATACACACATACATATATATATATATATATATGTATAGTGTATACAACTATATATATATATATATATATACACACCCATATATATACACACACACATATATGTAAAATATACAAAGTACAATTTTACTACAAAACATACTAAAAAAAATAAATCACAAATAGGCCAGGCATGGTGGCTCACGCCTATAATCCCAGCACTCTGGGAAGCCAAGGCAGGCCGATCACCTAAGGACAGCAGTTTGAGACCACCCCGGCCAACATGGTGAAACCCTGTCTCTACTAATACTACAAAAGAAATTAGCTGGGCATGGTGGTAGGAGCCTGTAATCCCAGCTACTTGGGAAGTTGAGGCAGGAGAATCACTTGAACCCAGGAAGTATCAGTTGCAGTGAGCTGAGGCTGTGCCATTGCACTCCAGCCTGGGCAACAGCAAAAGTCTGTCTCAAAAAAAAAAATCATAAATACATATACATACACATACTGGTAACTCCCAACTTTTCCACTCTAGCCCAAACTTCCTTCTCTGAATTCCAGCCTTGTATATCCAAGTACTAGTCAACATCTCCACTTGGATCTCGAGTAGGCTTGTTTTTTTTTTTTTGGAGATGGAGTCTTACTCTGTTGCCAGGTTCGAGTGCATTGGCATGATCTTCACTCACTGCAACCTCTATGTCCCGGGTTCAAGTGATTCTCCTGCCTCAGCTTCCCAAGTAGCTTGAACTTAAGAGTTTGAGACCAGCCTGAACAACATGGCAAAACCCTGTTTCATTAAAAATACAAAAATTAGCCAGGCATGGTAGCATGCCCTTGTAGTCCTAGTGACTTGGAAGGCTGAGTTGGGAGGATCACCTGAGCCTAGGAGGTCAAGGCTACAGTGGGCTTGCACTGCATTCCAGCCTGGGCAAGAGGCTCTGTCTCAAAAAAAAAAAAAAAAAAAAAAACACACACACATGACAGAGAAGCATTAACATGTCTAAAATTAAACACGTTTGCCTCCAACTCACCAACCTCATCTTCCCACATTCTTCTATTTCTTGCATACCCACATCAAATCAATCCATCAGCAAACCATAAACTCTCTTCAAACATATCTACCCTCCACAACCACCATCTTTTGCCTGGCTTAGTACAGCAGTATCCAGACTGGCCTGTTTCCATCCTCACTGTATTCTCAACATGGAAGCCAGGACAGCCTTTGGGAACCTATGTAACATCCCAGAATTCCTTTGTTCAGCTCTCCAATGCCCCCTCAGCCATCTGGCTTAGAAGTTAAAGATTAGCAGCCTGGCGCGGTGGCTCACACCTGTAATCCCAGCACTTTGGGAGGCAGCGGTGGGTGGATCACCTGAAGTCGAGAGTTCGAGACTAATCTGACTGACATGGAGAAACCCCATCTCTACTAAAAACACAAAATGAACAGCATGGTGGCGCACGCCTGTAATCCCAGCTACTTGAGAGGCGGAGGCAGGAGAATCGTTTGAACCCAGGAGGTGGAGGTTGCAGTGAACCGAGATCACGCCATTGCACTCCAGCCTGGACAACAAGAGCAAAACTGTCAAAAAAAAAAAAAAAAAATGAGGTCAGGAGTTCGAGACCAGCCTGGCCAATACGGGGAGAAAAAAAAAAAAAAAAAAGGCCAGGCTCAGTGGCTCATGCTTGTAATCCCAGCACTTTGGGAGGCCTTCGCAGGCAGATCACCAGGTCAGGAGTTTGAGACCAGCCTGACCAACACAGTGAAACCTCCTCTCTACTTTACACAAAAATTAGCTGGGCATGGTGGCGGGCGCCTGTACTCCCACCCACTCAGGAGGCTGAGGTGTGAGGATCACTTGAGCCCAGGAAATCAAAGCTGCAATGTGCCATGATAGAACCACTGCACTCCAGCCCAGGGCACAAGTGAGAGAGACCCTGTCTCTAAACAACAACAAACCTTAGCAAATCAATCAGGGTCAAACATTCGGCCCAATACTTCCTGAATGAAGGAACTCCCCTTACCTGCACTGATCTCCCAGCACCATAAGGCCTAGAAACAGCCCCAAAGGTAACAACTCCTTACTTGAATTCCAGGTTTTCTTTTCTTTTCGTCCTTACAATCTGTTCCCAATTTCAGGGTTTTTTTGTTTTGTTTTTCTTAAGATGGAGTCTCGCTCTGTCACCCAGCTGGAATGCAGTGGCATGACCTCAGCTCAATGCAACCTCCCCCTCCCAGATTCAAGTGATTCTCCTGCCTCAGCCTCCCAAGGAGCTGGGACTACAGGCATGTGCCACCATGCCCAGCTAATTTTTTTTTTTTTCCCCGAGACAGAGTTCCGCTCTTGTTACCCAGCCTGGAGTGCAATGGCGCGTTCTTGGCTCACCGCAACCTCCGCCTCCTGAGTTCAGGCAATTCTCCTGCCTCAGCCTCCTGAGTAGCTGGGATTACAGGCACGCGCCACCATGCCCAGCTAATTTTTTGTATTTTTAGTAGAGACGGGGTTTCACCGTGTTGACCAGGATGGTATCAATCTGTTGACCTTGTGATCCACCTGCCTCGGCCTCCCAAAGTGCTGGGATTACAGGCTTGAGCCACCGCGCCCGGCCCTAATTTATTTTTTTGAGAAAGAGTTTCTTTTGAGACGGAGTTTCGCTCTTGTTACCCAGGCTGGAGTGCAATGGCGCGATCTCGGCTCACCGCAACCTCCACCTCCTGGGTTCAGGCAATTCTCCTGCCTCAGCCTCCTGAGTAGCTGGGATTACAGGCACGAGCCACCATGCCCAGCTAATTTTTTGTATTTTTAGTAGAGACGGGGTTTCACCATGTTGACCAGGATGGTCTCGATCTCTTGACCTCATGATCCACCCACCTCGGCCTCCCAAAGTGCTGGGATTACAGGTTTGAGCCACCACGCCTGGCCCCCAATTTCAGGTTTTATAAATTTAGTCAACCTTCCATTAGCCCAGTCAGCTAGTAATCTCCTCCCTGCTACCTTCCAATTGGGGCAGTAAGCAAAGGTGAATGGAAATAACTAACACATAGATAATATATCCATATACATATATACCACACAGTGACTTCCAAATTGACAATCCAAAGTAACTTGCAAGCTCATTTACATCAAACCCCCCCATGCACCCCAGCCCCTATCAACTGGTTTTCTATGATTAGCCAGGCATGGTGGCTTGCACCTGTGGTCCCAGCTACTTGGGAAGCTGAGGTGGTAGGATCACACAGGAGGCAGAGGTTGCAGTGAGAAAGATCACAGCACTACACAACAGCCTGGGCAACAGAGTGAGACTATTTTTTCTTTCATATTAGTCTCACTTTATTGCCCAGTCTAATCTCAAACTCCTGGGCGCACGTGATTCCTGACTTGGCCTCCCAAAGTGCTGGCTGCAATTACAGGCATTTACAGGCAATTACTGCACCCAGCCGAGACTCTGTCTCAAAAAAAAAAAAAAAAAAAAAAGTTTTCTATTACTTTTTGTGTCTTCTCTTCCGTAGATCCACAAAGAAATCAAATTTCCTTTTACCCTGGAAAGTCTTCAAAGCATTATTTTTCTTATATGGTACCTCAGTTTTAGACTCTCCCATACAGCAGAGAAGAAAAAATTCGAGAGAGTCTCCATAGTAACAGATCCAAAAGCCAGCCTACTGCTGGAGGCTCAATGGGTGTCCTCAGACCCACCCGACAGCACCGGGGACAGGAGGACACACGGTGGGAGGTGGGGGCCCAGCCTGTCTTACCAAGTTCCAGAAGCTCTCGTGTTTGCTTGGATTCTCACTGCCCAGAACATCCGCCGACAAACTGTCCACCTCACACACATGGAGCCGGACCCAGTCAAGGAGGTGGAGGAGGAGAGGGCCAGCTGGGAGGAGAGACTCTCATCACACACAAAAGCCTCAGCTTCATGTGCAGCGAGTTCCACTTTATCCAAAGAACAGAGAATGTTAAGGCAGACAAGCTGACTACATAGGTTTATCCCTTTTAAGCAGTCACACACATGGTCCTGAATGAAGGACTATGCTAGGAAAAAGCAAATGCACTTTCACCAAATACTCCCTCTGTGTCAGGCAGCTCCAACTTTGACCCCAGAAAGGGGTGAACATGGAATGCAGACTTTACCACCGCACACTCCAGATTCTTCCCAAATACTCAATGGCTACACAAGTAAGGGCTGTTTAGGAACCAATACTGACTAGCAAACAGCTAGGTATGCAATGATGATGAAAACATATGACGGGGGGCTGGGGGCACACACCTGTAATGCTAGCACTTTGGGAGGCTAAGGCGGGTGGATCGTTTGAGCTCAGGAGTTCAAGATCAGCCTGGCCAACATGGTGAAACCCTGTCTCTACTAAAAATACAAAAATTATCCGGGTGTGATGGTGCATGCCTATAATTAAAATTACTCAGGAGGCTGAAGCATGCCTGTAATTAAAGTTACTCAGGAGGCTGTTTGAACCAGCGAGGCAGAGGTTGCAGTGAGCAGAGATTGCACCACTGCACTCCGGCCCGGTAGACAAAGTGAGACTCTGTCTCAAAACACAAAACAAACAAACAAAAAAACAGATGACCAGGCAGGGTGGCTCTTGTCTATAATCCCAGCACTTTGGGAGGCTGAGGCAAGCAGATGGCTTGAGCCCAGGAGTTTTAGACTAGCCTGGGCAACATAGGGAGACCCCATCTCTACAAAAAAATTTAAAAATTGGCAGAACCAGGCATGGTGAGTCATGCCTATAATCCCAGCATTTTTCAAGGCCAAGGTAGGCAGATTGCTCAAGTGTTCAAGAACAGCCGGGGCAACATGGAGAAACTTCCTCTCTACAAGGTCAGTGTTGATCTCCTGACCTCGTGATCCACCTGCCTCAGCCTCCCAAAGTGCTGGGAATACAGGCATGAGCCACCGTGCCTAGCCTTAAGTTCCTCAGTTCTTTAGCAAGAGTATGAGTAAAATACTGGGGCTGCACTGGTATTACTACTCATTTATGGAAAAGAGCAAACATAAATCCTTAAAAGAAATGTAAAAAAAGCTGCAGCAGATTCACAGAAAGGTCATTCAGACCATGACACTACACTGACCACAATTAAATTCAAGATCAACAGAAGGTGGGGCTCAGTGGCTCATGCCTATAATCCCAGCCTTTTGGGAGGCCAAGGTAGGCAGATCATCTGAAGTCAGGAGTTCAAGACCAGCCTGGCCAACATGGTGAAACCCCATCTCTACTAAAAGTACAAAAAAAAATTAGCCAGGTGTGGTGGGGTGTGCCTGTAATTCTGGCTACTCAGGAGGCTGAGCCAGCAGAATGGCTTAAACCCGGGAGGCAGAGGTTGCAGTGAGCTGAGATCGAGCCACTGCACTCCAGCAAGGCCAACAGAGCAAGACTCTGTCTCAAAAGAGAGAGAAAAAAAAGATCAACAGAAAAATTCCCATTGTCGGAGTTAACATACAGAGTTGCCCTATCCCAATTATTAGTGACAGAATTCCCAACGTAACTTTGCATCCCACAACCTAATCCCATCCCATATCCATAAAACTTTCTTAAGCTTGGCCAGTCCATGATACACCGACCACCCCTTTCACACACTAGTTTAGTATTTCTCAGTACTTGTCAGGGGTAATCTGCCTAATGTTTTATGTTTCTAGGAGGCACTCTGCATGCTGCTTGGACAAAATGTCAGGTTTCTTTGGGAGTTTTCTGATGATTTCAGGTGGTTATAATGATGAAAAGCACTGGAAAGAACATTCTCAGGAATAAAACACTCATCACCACTCACAGGAAAGATGAGGAAAGAGCAGAAGATGGCAGGGGACACCTCTGATGTTATGGCGAGATTATTTTATGCTTACCTGGGGCCACTTCAATAAAAAGAATCTCACACAGGTTCCAGATGAGCTCCATTGCTGACAAAATGGAGACCTAAGTAAGGAAGAAATGGAGACAGGTCTCACCTGAAATCATTCCTGAGCTTTGCTCTCAGAGACAAGGGATGAAGCAGGCCTTGACTCTCATGACAGTTATTCCTTCACCCTACAGTTACTGGAATCCTCCAGGAGGATTTCCCACATGGAAGCCAGTGCGAGGATGTTAGGTGGTGGGATGGAAACTAACATTATTTTGTTTTAGTGGTTGTGATTGTATTTTACTGTGCATTACAAAAATAACTTGGCCAGGTACAGTGGCTCAGGCCTGTAATCCCAGCACTTTGGGAGGCCAAGGAAGGTGGAATATAGAGTCTAAGAGTTCAAGACCAGCCTGAGCCTCAGGAGGCTGAGATGGGAGGATCACTTGAGCCCAGGAAGTTAAGTCTGCAGTGAGCCGTAATCATGCCACTGCATTCCAGCCTGGGCAAGAGTGAGACCCTGTCTCAAAATTTAAAAAGAGAAAAAAAATATAACTCACATGTCACCAATGACTTTTTTTGCAGGGGGGCGGGGGGAGATGGAGTTTCGCTCTTGTTGCCCAGGCTAGAATGCAATGGTGCAATCTCGGCTCACTGCAACCTTCGCCTCCTGGGTTCAAGTGATTCTCCTGCCACACCCTCCTGAATAACTGGGATTACAGGTATCCACCATCACGCCCAGCTAATTTTTTGTATGTATTTTCAGTAGAGATGGGGTTTCACCATGTTGGCCAGGCTGGTCTTGAACTCCTGGCCTTACGTGATCCACCCTCCTCAGCCTCCCAAAGTGCTAGGGTTAGAGGGGTGAGTCACCCTGCCCAGCTTTTTTTTTTCTTTTTTTTTAAAGACTGAGTCTCGCTCTGTGGCCTAGGCTGGAGTGCATGGTGTGATTACTCACTGCCACTTCCGCCTCCGGGATTCAGGCAGTTCTCCTGCCTTAGTCTCCCAAGTAGCTGGGATTACAGGCACATGTCACCACTCCTGGCTAAATTTTGTATTTTTAAGAGAGATGGGGTTTCACCACATTGGCCAGGCTGGTCTCGAACTCCTGACCTCAAGTGATCTGCCCACCTCGGTCACCCAAAGTGCTGGGATTACAGGCGTGAGCTACTGTGCCCAGCCAATCTTGATGAACTCATGGTTTAGGAAGGGGCTTCCTTTGAGTAAAAGGAAGAGACAAGATTTAGAAAAATATTCAGAGGATGACACGAAACATGTAGCAGAGCAAGAATTGTGAAGTTGGTATTCCAAGGACTGAAGTTTAGGAAACAATCTATTAATGGGAAAGCCCAATACAAGACCCCAAAATAAATCAGACTTGGACCTTGCCCTTAGAATATGCAGGCTTCCCTTCCCCACCATCCTTCAGTCCAGAGACACCATGATGACTTGTTCATAAGGGGAAAATACTTCAGAGACAGTAAATTACTGCCTAGTCACCACTGACTTTGTAAAGTATTAAGCATCTAGTAAGGAAAAAGATACAGCAGCCGGGTGTGGTGCCTCACACCTGTAATCCAAGCACTTCTGAGGCCAAGGCGGGCAGATCACCTGAGGTTGTGAGTTCAAGAGCAGCCTGACCAACATGGTGAAACCCCGCCTATTTATAAATAAATAAAATAAATAAATAAGGAAAAAGATACTGAAGTCATCTTCCAACTAAAGCAGAGAAACTTGCAACTCAGTAAAAATGTTGAGTTCGGCCAGGCCTGGCAGCCCACACCTATAATCCCCACACTTTGGGACACCAAGGCAGGAGGATCACTTGAGCCCAGGAGTTAAAGACCAGCTTTGACAACACAGAAACCCTGTCTTTAAAACAAAAAAATGTTGAGTTCAAGAAGTGAGTAGTGTTTATGAGACTGAGCAGTGATATCTCAAGATTAGCTCTCCATTTCGGGTGACAACCCCTCAACTCAATGTGGTCAGGACATATAGGTTCCATAAGAACTGAACATTCAGGCTGGGCGCAGTGGCTCACACCTGTAATCCTAGCACTTTGAGAGGCCGAGGTGGGTGGATCACCAGAGGTCAGGAGTTCAAGACCAGCTTGGCCATCAGGGTGAAACCCCATCTTTATTTAAAAATATTTTAAAATTAAAAAAAAAAAAAAAAACGAACTGAACATTCAGGGTTGGCATGGTGGCTCATGTCTGTAATCCCAGCACTATGGGAGGTCGAGGCGGGTGGATCATCTGAGGTCAGGAGTTCAAGACCAGCCTGGCCAATGGCGAAACCCCATCTCCACTAAACATACAAAAATTAGCTGAGCTTGGTGGCGCACACCTGTAATCCCAGCTACTTGGGTGGCTGAGGCAGGAGAATTGCTTGAACTTAGGAGGCGGAGGTTGCAATGAGCAGAGTTTGTACCACTACACTCCAGCTTGGGTGACAAAGCGATACTCTCTGTCTCAAAAAAAAAAGTAACCAAAAATTCACTCAAGTATTTAACAAGCATTTTCTTGTGGGCTAGACCTTGAAGGGGACAAGACAATCACTGTCACCCAAAGGAGCTGCCTGTCTACCTGAAGAGACTTCTGCCGTAACAGGAACTGCAAAGCCACCCCAGGTGAGTGCCCAAGACATAGGAAACAGTGGTGCTAAAACAACAGTAGTGACTCCCCTTACCTGGCTGCTAAACTGGCGGCCACTGGCTGGATCTTTAGCAGCAACTAACAAAACACAAAACATTTTAAGTGAGCAATGGAACACCCAGGCTTATTGTCACAGCTGAATATTCCAGGATCTAGAGCTTGAACCTTTGTTTCTTTTAATGGTAAAAATTAAAAGAAATTATAATTTCTTCTAATTATGGATTTTTTTTGTTAATGCTTCATATCCTTTCAAATCTCAAACCAAAGGCCTTCAAGTTACAAGTGGCACTTTCTTCATTTTTTTTTTGAGGAGTCTCGCTCTGTCTCAGGCTGGAGTGCAGTGATCCTATCTTGGCTCACTGCAAACTCCACCTTCCGGATTCAAGGGATTCTCCTGCCTCAGCCTCCTGAGTAGCTGGGATTACAGGAGGACGCCACCACACCCAGCTAATTTTTATTTATTTAGTAGAGATGGGGTTTAACCATGTTTGTCAGGCTGGTCTCAAACTCCTGAGCTTGTGATCTGCCCGCCTCAGCCTCCCAAAGTGCTGGGATTACAGGTATGAGCTACCACACGTGGCACAACTGGAACTTTCAACTGTAACACAGACAACATAAAGGTCTCTCACATGCCAAGTACAGTGGATCACAGCTGTAATCCCAACATTTGGGAGGCTGATGTGAAAGGACTGCTTGAGCCCAGGAGTTCAAGACCAGTCTGGGCAAAATTACGTAGACCGTGCATGTCGCTACAAAAAAATTTAAAAATTATCAGAACATGCAAATCAACAGGAAGTAAAGAAAAATGATGAAAATATATAATAAAATTTTTTTAATTATCAGAACAAAGTCTCTGAGGAAAAGAGGGAAAAAATTTTTCTTTAATTAGCCAGGCATGGTGGTGCACACCCATAGTCCGAACTACTTGGGAGGCTTAGGTGGGAAGATCACATGAGGACAGGTGGTCACGGCTGCAGTGAGCCGTAATTGTGTCTTCACACTCCAGCCTGGGCAACCTTGTCTCAAAAAAAATAAAGTCCAGGCACTGTGGCTCATGCCTGTAATCACAGCACTCTGGGAGGCCAAGGCAGGCAGATCACTTGAGGCCAGGAGTTCAAGACCACCTGGCCAAAATGGTGAAACCCCATCTCTACTAAAAATACAAAACTTAGCTGGGGTTGGTGGTATGCACCTGTAATCCCAGCTATTCAGGAGGCTGAGGCAGGAGAATTGCCTGAACCCAGGAGGCGGAGGTTGCAGTGAGCCGAGATCGCGCCATTGCACTCCAGCCTGGGTAACAAGAGAGAAACTCCGTCTCAAAAAAAAAAAAAAAAAAAAACTCAAGACAAAAAAAAAAAAATCAAAATGATTACCAGGCCAAGCGCAGTGACTCATGCCTGTAATCCCAGCACTTTGGGAGGTCAAGCCGGGCAGATCATGAAGTCAGGAGATCGAGACCATTCTGGCTAACATGGTGAAACCCCGTCTCTGCTAAAAATACAAAAAGTTAGCTGGGCATGGTGGCACGTGCCTGTAGTCCCAGCTACTTGGAAGGCTAAGGCTACTTGGGAGGCTAATTACTTGAACCCAGAAGTTGGAGGTGGCAGTGAGCCTAGATCGCGCCACTGCATTCCAGCCTGGGAGACAGAGCAAGACTTCATCTGGAAAAAAAAAAAAAACAAGCCTGGGTGTGGTAGCTCATGCCTATTATCCCAGCACTTTGGGGGGCCAAAGCAGGTGGACCACCTGAGGTCAGGAGTTTGAGACCAGCCTGAACAACATGGAGAAACTCCATCTCTACTAAAAATACAAAATTAGCTGAGTGTGGGGGCGCATGCCTGTAATCCCAGTTACTTGGGAGGCTGAGGCAGAAGAATCGCTTGAACCAGGGAGGCAGAGATTGTAGGGAGCCGAGATTATGCCATTGCACTCCTGCCTGGACAAAAAGAGTGAAACTCTGTGTCAAAGCAAAACAAAACATTATTACCAGAAGAGTAAGGATTGTGAAAGACAGAAAAGTAAATTTTGGACTGGAAGATCAATCCAACTTTACCTCACACTACTTATATTTACTTAAAATACTGCCACACACACATATACATTTGCACACACATGCATGCACACACACATGCATGCACACACACACACACACACACACACAAAATCCTTACTTGCAACCTGGTGCATTTCCTCCATACACGCTCTTATGACTGATCGGTAGTTTTTACTCACTCGAACCAATCTACAAAAAATGAAATGACACACAAGATGAGCCTGGAACATCTTGTGGTGCCACAAAGGAAGGAAACACTCAAGTAAATACAGGAATTTGCTGAAAGAAAGAAGCCATTGTGAAGGAGCCCCTTTCGAAGCTGGAACACCTTGAGCAACAAAATGAAACACCACAAAACAACCCATGGACTAAAGTTAACATCCACAAATCCATACTGACATTAACTGTTGCAGATGAAATCTACTGGTTACAACTTGTCTCAAAAAAGTAAAAAAGATACATAAAGATATTTACTGGCTGGGTCTACTGGATCATGCCTGTAATCCCAGAACTTTGGGAGGTGGAAGCCGGTGGATCACCTGAGGTTCAGGAGTTCCAGACCAGCCTGACCAACCTGCTGAAACTCCGTCTCTACTAAAAATACAAAAATTGGCCAGGAGCAGTAGCTCATGCCTGTAATTCCAGCACTTCGGAAGGCTGAGGCGGGTGGATCACAAGGTCAAGAGATTGAGACCATCCTGGCCAACATGGTGAAACCCCATTTCTATTAAAAAAAAATACAGAAATTAGCTGAGTGTGGTGGCACGTGTCTGTAATCCCAGCTACTCGGGAGGCGGAGGCAGAATTGTTTGAACCCAGGAGGCAGAGGTGGCAGTGAGCCGAGATCGTGGCATAGCACTCTAGCCTGGGCAACAGAGTGAGACTTCGTCTCAAAAAAAAAAAGAAAATTAGCTGGGTATGGTGGCGGGCACCTGTAATCCCAGCTACTCAGGAGGTTGAGGCAGGTGAATCACCTGAACCTAGGAAGTGGTGGTTGCAGTGAGCTGAGATCATGCCATTGCACTCCACATGGGTGACAGTGAGACCCCGTCTCACAAAAAAAAAAAACAGTAAGACAAGATCCCCTGCCTTGAAGGCATTACAGGACTTTTGACATGTTTTTTTCTAGAAGTGACAATAGATTTCTCAGACTCACCAGTATTCTCCACCAGAGTCCTTAAAACCAATAATCAGGCCAGGTGCAGTGGCTCACACCTATAATCCCAGCACTCTGGGAGGCTGAGGCAGGCACATCACTTGAGGTCAGGAGTTCAAGACCAGCCTGGCCAACACGGTGAAATCCCATCCCTATTACACATGCAAAAATTAGCCAGATGTGGTGGCACACACCTGTAATCCTAGCTACTCAGGAGGCTGAGGTAGAATGACTTGAACCTGGGAGGCAGAGGCTGCAGTGAGCCAAGATTGTACCACTGCACTCCAGCCTAGGTGACAGAGTGAGACTGTCTCAAAAAAACAAACAAAAAAAAACAGTATGTTTTGAATGTTGAACACTTGTTCAATTAAAAAAAAACAAAATCAAAACAATAATCACTCTCACACACACTCACAGAGAAGCTGACCTGACCTGAGTACTGTCCAGAATGATTCATTTGTGAAAAGCTTATCAAGGAAGTAATATACCAACACTGCCATGTGCTAGCTGTGTGAAGGGACACTGACAAAAATCTAACACAGGAGTTCTCAAGCTCCAGTGAGCTGGAGATTTTAAGATTTTAAGATTTTGATTTTAATGATCTGAAGTGGGTCCCAAAAGTTTACAATTAACAAGTACCACTCTAAAAATGATGAAGTTTTGAATTCACCAATTCAAGAAAATCCTAATCTATAAATAGTACAAGAGTTTTCTGGTCTATTGTCAACATCTCAACCGTAATTTTTTAGAGAAAAAACTATTACATTTATATTAATTTTC
The DNA here is from genome assembly GCF_049354715.1 of Callithrix jacchus. NCBI lineage: Eukaryota > Metazoa > Chordata > Mammalia > Primates > Cebidae > Callithrix > Callithrix jacchus. Next base: position 131,139,029 of record NC_133506.1, on the reverse strand, counting down.
AAATCTCCAAACAATGGGACCCCATTCAATGACTCGCACATGCTTTAGTGGCCTAAATTTTCTTCTTTAGAGAGTAAGTAAAATAGGAATATAAAAGCTTGTCAAGCCAGCCAATCAACAGCATTTGTACATTCCCGCTAAGACTTCCCATCACTGCTGATATACACTGTCCAGTACTATGGCTTCAAACTACAATTAGGAGTCTCTTAAGGCAACTCATAAAACAAAGAAAAAGACAACAATGTGCTTTATTTGGCTTTTCACAAGGTAGCCTGGGCTTCAACAGCAAATAGCAACCAACTTACTGAGATTTTCTGGATTTTCCAGTCAATTCTTCTTCAATTCTCTGGAGGCCCACAAAGATTCCATGAGATTCATTGAAGAGTTTTCTCAATACTTGAGAGTAAACATCTACATCCTTCCGGATGATATAGATAAAGGGGCAACTTGGCACCACCTCTGATTTTTCTGAAACAAAACAGAAACAAAAAATTTAACGTTTATTATGATCATCCCCAAGAGTGAATCCACTCTAAAAAATATTTTTTTTTTTTTTTTTTTTTTTTTGAGGGAAGCTTCACTCTTACTGCCCAGGCTGGAGTGCAATGGCAAAATCTCGACTGACTGCACCCTCCACCAACTGGGTTCAAACAATTCTCCAGCCTCAGCCTCTGGAGTAGCTGGGATTACAGATGCTCACCACCACGCCGGGCTAATGTCTGCATTTTTAGTAGAGATGGGATTTTGCCATTTTGGTCAGGCTGGACTCAAACTGCTGACCTCAGGTGATCCGCCCGCATTGGTCTCCCAAAGCACTGAGATTACAGGTGTTAAGCCATCAAAGCTGGCCAAAACTTTTTTTTTTTTTTTTTTGGAGATTGAGTCTCACTCTGTCACCCAGGCTGGAGTGCAGTGCCACGATCTCGGATCACTGCCACCTCCGCCTCCTGGGTTCAAGTGACTCTCCCGCCTCAGCCTCCTGAGTAACTGAAACTACCAGGCATATGCCACCACATCTAGATAATTTTGTTATTTTTTTTTTCTTTCTTTGAGACGAAGTCTCTGTCGCCCAGGCTGGAGTGCAGTGGTGCTGTCTGGCTCACTATAACCTCCACCTCCTGTGTTCAAGCGATACTCCTGTCTCAGCCTCCCAAAGAGCTGGAAACTACAGGCGCATGACACCATACCCGGCTAATTTTTGTATTTTTAGTAGAGGTGGGATTTCACTATGTTGGCCAGGCTGGTCTTGAACTCCTGACCTCATAATCCATCCACCTCGGCCTCCCAAAGTGCTGGAATTTTTGTATTTTTAGTAAAGATGGGGTTTCACCATGTTGGCCAGGCTGGTCTCAAACTCCTGACCTCAGGTGATCCGGCCACCTCAGCCGCCCAAAGTGCTGTGATTACAGATGTCAGCCACCTCGCCTGGCAGCAAAGTACATATTGTTATTTATTTATTTGTTTGTTTATTTTATTTTTTGAGATGGAGTGTCTCTCTGTCACCTAGGCTGAACTGCAGCGGTACAATCTTGGCTCATTGCAACCTCTGCCTCCTGGGTTCAAGCGATTCTCTTGCCTCAGCCTCCTAAGTAGCTGGGATTACAGGCACGCACCACCATGCCAGACTAATTTTTTGTCTTTTTAGTAACTTAGGGTTTCACCATATTAGCCAGGATGGTCCTGATCTCCTGACCTCATGATCTGCCTACTGCAGCCTCCCAAAGTGCTGGAATTACAAGTGTGAGCCACCATGCCTACATTGTTTTTTTTTTCTTTCTTTTTTTTATTTTTTATTTTTCAGGCATATTCCAGCAGGCATGTTTTTCATATTACTTTGTTTGTTTTGTTTTGTTTGAGATGGAGTTTCGACAGTGTTACCCAGACTGGAGAGCAAAGGCAGGATCTTGGCTCACTGCAACCTCTGCCTTCTGGGTTCAAGCAATTCTCCTGCCTCAGCCTCCCAAGTAGCTGGGACTGCAGGTGCACACCACCATGCCCAGCTAATTTTTGTATTTTTTTTTTTAGTAGAGACAGGGTTTCACCTTGTTGACCACGATGGTCTCGATCTCTTGACCTCGTGATCCACCTGCCTCGGCCTCCCAAAGTGCTGGGATTATAGGTGTGAGCCACCGCGCCTGGCCTTCATATTACTTTTATAGTATCATTACTCCAAAGCAAAAAATCAAAAATTGACTAAGGGCTGGGAGTGGTGGGAGGCTGAGGCCCATGGATCACCTGAGATCAGGAGTTAGAGACCAGCCTGGCCTACATGGTGAAACCCCGTCTCTATTAAAAATACAAAAATTAGCCAGGCACGATGGCAAATGCCTATAGTCCCAGCTACTTGGAGGCCAAGACATGAGAATTGCTTGAACCCAAGAGGTGGAGTTTGCAGTGAGACAAGATCACACCACTGCACTTCAGCCTGGGCAACAGAGCAAGACTCCACCTCAAAAAAATAAATAAGTAAAATTGACTAAGTCGGCCAGGTGCCATGGCTCATCCCAACACTTTGCAAGGCCATGGCAGGGGAGGATTGCTTGAGGCCAAGATTGTTCAAGACTACCTTGGCCAACATGGCAATATCCTGTCCGTAAAAAAAAATTTTTTTTTTTTTGAGATGGAGTCTTGCTCTGTCACCAGACTGCAGTGCAGTGGCGGGACCTCACTCATTGCAATGTCTACCTCTCCTGGGTTCAAGCTATTCTGCCTCAGCCTCCTGAGTAGCTGGGACTACAGGCATGCGCCACCATGCCCAGCTAATTTTTGTATTTTTAGTAGAGATGGGGTTTCACCACATTGGCCAGGATGGTCTCGATCTCTTGACCGTATAATCTGCCTGCCTTGGTCTCTGAAATGTTGGGATGACAGGTGTGAGCCACCATGCCCGGCCACTGTCCCTAAATATTAAAGAAAAAAAAACTGACTAAGCAGGCATGGTGGCCCATGCCTGTAGACCTTGCTACTTGGGGGACTGAGGAATGAGGATCATTTGAGCCTCAGGAGTTTGAGGCTACAATGAGTCATGATTCTACCACTGCACTCAGGCCTGGGTGACAAAGTGAGAGCCCATCAAAAACACTTATAGAAATAAATTGTGTGTGTATGTATGTATATGTATGTATATATATATATATATATATATATATATATATATATATGAAAAAAGTGGACTAAATTATTTTGCAAACACAATGAAAGGCTCTACTATGACAAATTATAAACCACCATGAGTTTCTTCTTTTTTTTTTTTTAGATCAAGATTTGCTCTTGTTGCCCAGGCTGGAGTGCAATGGCCAATCTCCGTTCACAGCAAACTCTGCCACCCAGGTTCAAGCAATTCTCCTGCCTCAGCCTTCGGAGTAGCTGAGATTACAGGCATGTGCCACCACGGCTAATTTTGTATTTTTAGTAGAGATGGGGTTTCTCCCTGTTGGTCAGGCTGGTCTTGAACTCCCAACCTCAGGTGATCCACCCACCTCGGCCTCCCAAAGTGCTGCGATTACAGGCGTGAGCCACTGCACCCGGCCGACCTCGCATCTTTTTTAAAAAAAGAAAAACAGAAGAAAACTTTCCTTGTGCTTCCAACAATGTAGACTAGGTCAAACTAGAAATGCTGATCGACTTTCTCATTCAAGCTGAAAAGAAGCCATTTGAACACATTCACAGAATATGCTCTTCTGAGCAACACCCCTTTGGCAGATTCTATTTGTCTGTGAAGTTTGGGCTCTTTAATATCCACATATCCCAAAATAATTTAGCAACAGAGGAGACATAAAATCAACTATAAAATCAAGAAAACTACATCACTTAAAAATTATATAAACTGCACTTTGGGAGGCCTAGGCAGGCAGATCACAAGGTCAAGAGATCAAAACCATCCTGGCCAACACGGTGAAACCCCATCTATTAAAAATACAAAAAAAATTGGCTGGGCATGGTGGTGCATGCCTGTGGTCCCAGCTACTCGGGAGGCTGAGGCAGAAGAATCACTTGAACCCAGGAGGCGGAGGTTGCAGTGAGCCGAGATTGCGTCACTGCACTACAGCCTGGTTGCAGAGCAAGACTCCATCTCAAAAAAAAAAAAATTATATAAACTGGACCTGGCTCAGTGGCTCACGCCTGTAATCCCACCACTTGGGGAGGCCGAGGTAGGAGGATCGCTTGAACCCAGGGATTTGAGGCCAGCCTGGGCAACACAGTGAAACCCCATCTCTACAAAAAAATACCAAAAAAGAATTAGACAGGTATGGTAGTACTTGCCTATACTCCCAGCTACTAGGGAGGCTGAGATGGGAAGATCCCTTGAGCTCACCCGGTCCAGGCTGCAGTGAGCCATGATCACATCACTGCACTCCAGCCTGTTTTATCTTTTGACTGGAGGGAGGCTGAATCAGGAAAAGAAAAAGATTCATATCCAATAGCTGACAGAACTTAGGAAAACCAAGCCGCAGACAAGCCATGTCACGCTCCAGCTCTATCTGTACCCTGGATGCTACAGCTCAGCTCAGTCTACAGAATTATTATTCTGTTAAATCCCTGCTGTGGACACAAAAGATGGCCAAGCATCTGCAAGGTTTCACAATAAGGGAGCTACTGACAGGAATTTGGCCACTTTGGACAAGGAAAAAGGGATAAAAAGCTTGACATTTTAAATATGAAGAAAATTTTTCATGAAGACTATTGTTAATTTTATCCAGGATTCAACATCTTCAAGATTTCAAAAATCAATGCAAATCTAAAATAGCTAACATGTCAAAAATAAAAATGCTAAAATGAAGCAGGATTGCTTGAGGCCAGGCGTGTGAGTCCAGCCTAGACAACAAAACGAGACTCCCGTCTCCACAAAGAAAAAAAAATTAGCCAGGTGTGGTGGCATGGTGACCTGTAGTCCCAGCTACCAAGACGACTGAGGCAGGAGATCGCTTGAGCCCAGGAGGTAGAGGCTGCAGTGAGCCATGATCACACTGTACTCCAGCCTGGGTGACACAACAAAACACTGTTGTGTCAAAGGAAAGAAAATTAAAACAGTACAAAATAAATTCAACCATCTCAGTCCACAGCTAGTCAAATCTGGGGTAACAAACAGAAAAACCACCAAATGTCCCAAGATGGATAATTTGGAAGAAAAAAAACCCTACCTTTTTTGTTGAAGGAAGTTTCACACACCAGCATTTCCCCTGGACCCCAGTCAAAACACATTTGGTGCTTCTTGGAATTCACACCTGGAATCAACTAGTAAAAAATAAGACAAAGAAATCTAAAATGAACAACACTCTTCTGACTGAAGTCGTTCTAGCCTTCTTTTTTTGAGACAATGTCTCACTGTGTCTCCCAGCCTGGAGTACAGTGGCACAACTTCAGCTCACCTGCTACAGTCTCTACCTCCTGAGTTCAAGGGATTTTCCTGCCTCAACCTCCAGAGTTGCTAGGACTATAGGTTTGTGCCACCACACCTGGCTATTTTTTGTATTTGTAGTAGAGATGGAGCTTCACCATATTGCCCAGCTGGTCACAAACTACTGAGCTCAACTGATCCGTCCACCTCAGCCTCCCAAAATACTAGGACTATAGGCAGAAGTCACCATACCCTGGCACCTATTACTATCGTCTTTCAAGCCTTTCAACTGACTTGCAACTAGAGTATGGCCTGTCTTAAGTTCTATGGAAACTGTGGCTTTCAGCCAAACCCTAAAGGGAGACATTTTGAAACACTTTAAGCAAAACACTTTTTTTTTTTTTTTCAAGACAGTCTGGGGGAGTGCAGTGGCAGGATCTCGGCTAGCTGCAACCTCTGCCTCTCAGGTTCCAGTTCAAGCTCTTCGCCCAGCCTTTTTTTTTTTTTTTTTTTTTTTTAAGATGGAGTTTTGTGGCCGGGCACGGTGGCTCACGCCTGTAATCCTAGCACTTTGGGAGGCCGAGGCGGGTGGATCACGAGGTCAAGAGATCGAGACCATCCTGGTCAACATGGTGAAACCCCATCTCTACTAAAAATACAAAAAATTAGCTGGGCATGGTGGCGTGTGCCTGTAATCCCAGCTACTCAGAAGGCTGAGGCAGGAGAACTGCCTGAACCCAGGAGGCAGAGGTTGCGGTGAGCCAGATCACACTATTGTACTCCAGCCTGGGTAACAAGAGCAAAACTCTGTCTCAAAAAAAGAAAAAAAAAAAAAAGATGGAGTTTTGCTCATGTTGCCCAGGCTGGAATGCAATGGTGCAATCTTGGCTCACTGCAACCTCCGCCTCCCAGGTCCAAGTGATTCTCTTGCCTCAGCCTCCTAAGTAGCTGGGATAACAGGCATGTTCCACCACACTCCGCTAATTTTGTACTTTAGTAGAGACAAGTTTTCCCCATGTTGGTCAGGCTGGTCTTGAATTCCTGACCTCAGGTGATTGACCTGCCTTGGCCTCCTGAAGTGCTGGGATTGCAGGCATTAGCCACGGCACCCTGCTGAAAAACACTTTTAAGAGCACAGCTGGTCCTCTAGTAACATTGCATCCTTCAATAACATCTCCTCATAACACAGGTAAGAAAAATTCATTTTGGGCCAGGTGTGGTGTCTCACACCTGTAATCCCAGCACATTGGGAGGCTAACTAAGGTGGGCAGATCATCCGAGGTCAGGAGTTTGAGACAAGCCTGGCCAACATGGTGAAACCCTGTCTCTACTAATAAAATACAAAAATTAGCCTGGCATGGTGGCAGGCACCTGTAATCCTACCTACCCAGGAGGCTGAGACAGGAGAATCACTTGAACCATGGAGGCAGAGATTGCAGTGAGCCGAGACTGCACCACTGCACTCTAGCTTGGGCAACAAGAAACTCCATCTTAAAAAAAAAAAAAAAAAGAAAAAAAGAAAAAATCATTTTATTAGGCTGAGCCAGTAGCTACACCTGTGATTCTAGCACTTGGGAGGCTTAGGCAGGAGGATCACCCAAAAGTCAGGAGCTCAAGACCAGCCCAGCCAACATGGTGAAACCCCATCTCTATTGAAAACATGAAAAAATTAGCAAGGCATGGTGGCACAACACTGTAATCCCAGCTACTCGGGAGGCTGAGGCAGGAGAATTGCTCAAACCTGGGAGGCAGAGGTTGCAGTGAGCCGAGATCGAGCCACTGCACTGCAGCCTGGGGGCCAAGAGTGAAACTCCATCTCAAAAAAAAAAGGAAAAGAAAAATTCATCTTTTAATACTTCATTTCACTTGAAGTCACCGTTTCCAAGAACCTATCCATAACTTTAAGGACTTGGTGTAATCCTGGAAAAAAGTAGTCATGAAAGTTATTAAGTAGTGATCTGTGTCTCACATCTGTAATCCCAGACCTGCCTGCGCAACATAGGGATACCCCATCTCTACAAAAAATACAAAAATTAGCCAGGCATACCTGTGGTCCCAGCTACTCCAGTGGCTGAGACAGGAGGATGGCATGAGCCTGCCAAGTCAAGGCTGCAGTAAACCATGATGGCACCACTGCACTCCAGCCTGGTCAACAGAGCAAAACCCTGTCATTCACTTATTCACTGATTCATTCATAAGTGAATGTACTGATCTATGTGCTCAGCTGTGTGTGGTAGAGATCAGCCCAATCTGTTGGACCACTAACAATCCCTGAATAAGCCAGTGAGCTTTGCTAGGCTCCTCAACCCAGCCTGCCATCTCTCAAGTACTGATGAACAGGCAATGTACACCCTAATCAATTCTTATAATTTAGTGATCTGTGGTTCAGAAAAATAAGTCAAAATATAACAAATAATAACTGAACCATTAATCACTGCAAAAAGACAGAGGCCTTGAATCCTACAGCTTCTGTGCCATCTATATAATGGTGATAAATTTTTCTCTCTAATGCTCAATCCTTTGAACCCCAGCTTCACACATCCAACAGCCTAATACTCACTGCTGTAGGCTACCCAACCTATAGAGTTTTATCTATAACATCAATAGCCAAAACAAAACTCTTGATGCCCATCCTCATCCTCAAACTTTAGCCCACACTGGTACTGGGACAAAGCCTTCCCCAATTGTTAGGAGCAATCCTTCACTCTTCCTTTTCTTCACCATCCCCATCTAATCTAGTAAATCCTGTTCTACTTTGAAATAAGCCTGATCTGACCACTTACTACCTCTACTAATATAATCCAACCCACCAGCATCAACCCTTCTCTGGACCACAACAGCATGACTCTCGTACATGGGTATCATCTGCCCTGTCAACAGATGAACGCTCACAAGGGCAGTAGACTCCAGTACACAGTTGGCACTCTATTAAAATATTTTTGGCAGACAATAAATTTGCATGGCACTAGTGTGGTCTCAAGACAAGTGCATAAGTACATTCGGTTCTTTTTTTTTTTTTTTTTGAGATGGAGTCTCACTCTGTTGCCTAGGCTGGACTGCAATGATGCAATCTGGACTCACTGCAACCTCCACCTCCCAAGTTCAAGTGAATTCTCCTGCCTCAGTCTCCCAAGTAGCTGGGATTACAGGTACACGCCACTGTGCCCTGTAAAGATAAACCCTATCTTTAGTAGAGACAGGGTTTCACCATGTTAGCCAGGATGGTCTCCATCTCCTGACCTCGTGATACACCTGCCTCGGCCTCCTAAAGTACCAGGATTACAGGCGTTAGCCACTGTACCCGGCCAACTGTATTCAGTAAGAAGGCCTACCGACGTCATTTGCCAACAAAGCAATGCTTATTGGACCATTGTTCTGTGCTGGGCTCTAGAATGCACATTTGGCTTAGCATTTCCTCACTTTTCTGAAGAAAAGAGAAGCCAGAAAAGTGAGGAAATGCTAAGCCAAATGTGTATACACAGAAGAGGATCTGGCTTAACCAACTCTTTTTTTTAAGACAGGGTCAGCGGGGTAGGGCCTGGTTAGTACTTGGATGGGAGACTGCCTGGGAATGCTGGGTGCTGTAGGCTTTTTAAAAATATAAACAAATAGGCCGGGCGCGGTGGCTCATGCCTATAATCCCAGCACTTTGGGAGGCCAAGGCTGGTGGATCACGAAGTCAAGAGATCGAGACCATCCTGGTCAACAAGGTGAAACCCCGTCTCTACTAAAAATACAAAAATTAGCTGGGTACGGTGGCAAGCATCTGTAGTCCCAGCTACTTCGGAGGCTGAGGCAGGAGAATTGCTTGAACCCAGAAGGTGGAGGTTGCGGTGAGCCGAGATTATGCCATTGCACTCCAGTCTGGGTAACAACAGCAAAACTCCGTCTCAAAAAAAAAAAAAAAATGCGTGTGTATAAGTATGTATGTGTGTATATATATAGATATATAAATAAAAATGTTTAAAAAGACAGGGTCTTACTCTGTCACCCAGGCTGGAATGCAGTGGCTGATCTCAGCTCACTGCAACCTGCACCTCCAGGGGTCAAGACATTCTCCTACCACAGACTCCCAAGTAGCTGGGACTACAGGCATGTGCCACAACACCCAGCTAATTTTTGGCATTTTTAGTAGAGATGGGGTTTTTGTCATGTTGGCTAGGCTTGTCTCAAACTCCTGGGGTCAAGCGATCTGCCCGCCTCAGCCTCTCAAAGTGCTGGGATTACAAGCGTGAGCCACTGTACCCAGCCAACTCTTAATAGATGATAAGCCAGGCAAGGGAAAAGCATTGCCCACAATGGCACTGGAACAACTGAGTATCCACATGCAAAAAATGAACTTCACATCACACACAAAAATTAATTTAAAATGAATCAAAAGGCTGGGCGCAGTGGTTCATGCCTGTAATCCCAGCACTTTGGGAGGCAGAGGTGGGTGGATCACCTGAGGTTAACAGTTCGAGGCCAGCCTGGCCAACACGGTGAAACCCTGTCTCTACTAAAAATACAAAATTAGCTGGGTGTGGTAGCACACACCTGTAGTCCCAGCTACTCCTGGGGCTGAGGCAGGAAAATCATTCAGACCTGGGAGGCAGAGGCTGCAGTGAGCCGAGATCGGCACCAATGCATTTTTTAATATATAGTTTTAATATATTTAAACACTCTACAGATGTAAGCTACATAAAGAGTAACAAACCTACATTAACTGCAACTTAAGACCCCATGTCTCATTTTGTCTAGTTAGCTTTGAAATGACCCCTATTTCCAACTTTTGGTTTTGTCATCGACTGCTTTACAATCTGATGGCTCTAACTGAAACTTTAGGCATCTCAACTTTCTAAAAAGCAAAAACTCAAGGTCGGGTAACTTACACTTTACTGGGACCTAGAGGTTACCAAGAACTAAGAGAGAGAATTTTGAAAGCCTATAATGGCTAGATATCTCACCTAGTTAGAAAGGTCAGGAAAGGCTTTCCTGAGAAAAGAGCTTGCTAGAACTTGCATTTGTACAATGACCAGGAGACTGTGAAGAAAAAAACAGCATTTGGAGATCCCAAACTTACTATGCTAAAGGGAAAGTTAAGCTAGGGAATTGTATCACACAATATTGCCTTCCTTTTGTTCCTAGAGGGCTATTATTTCAAACCCTATGTCACAGCTTCATCCACAAGCCAGTTTCCCACTTTATAAGGCCACGTATCTCCCCAGATAGCCTCCCTAAGAAATTGCTCACAAGGAAATTCCTTGTGAGCCTTAACATTTTTCAGGAGAAACCTCCTCCTATAAACTAGTCCTAAAAATGAGGGCTGTTGATTCTCACCCTGACAACGTCAGCTACCAGCTTATCTTCACAAGTACAAGACCAGAAATCAACCAGATGCGGTGGCTCACACCTGTAATCCCAGCACTTTGGGAGGCTGAGATAGGCAGATCACAAAGTCAGGAGTTAAAGACCAGCCTGGTCAACATGGTGAAACCCTGTCTCAACTAAAAAAAAAAAAAAAAAAAAAAAAAAAAATTAGCTGGGCATGGTGCCACACACCTGTAATCCCAGCTACTCAGGAGGCTGAGGCAGAATTGCTTGAACAGCAGAGGTGGCAGAGAGCTGAGATCGCACCAATGCACTCCAGCCTAGGCAAGAGAGCAAGACTGTCCCAATAAAAAAAGAAAAGATAAGAAATCATCCCTCTACCTACCTAAGATGAATGCATAAATGTTTTGTCTACTCCCTCTTTTCACAGGTAAAATGCAAATTTACTGAGGCTAATCAGAGACTCACAAGAATGTAACCATTTGCCTCCTCATTGCCTAGCCTCCCATATTTTCCCCCTCCTGCTAGCTCCTTCCTCTTTTTTTTTTTTTTTTTTTTTTTTTTTAAGAGATGGGGTTTCACCATGTTAGCCAGGCTGGTCTTGAACTCCTGACCTCATGATCCACCCATCTCGGCCTCCCAAAGTGCTGGGATTACAGGCATGAGTCATCGCGCCCAGCTGCTCCTTCCTCTTTAAGGAATGATGTTCCCAAACCTATCTTTGGCAAAAGCACAAGTCACACATTCTCCTGTGACCTGTGTTTTTTCCTGGTTGGATTCTCAACCTTAGCTAAATAAACCTTTACTGATTGAGGCTTGCCTCAGTCACTTTTCAGTTAACAAAAAAAAGAGGGAAGAGAAGAGCATTCCAAGTAGCGAAAACAGTAGGTATCTCCTACATAAAGCCCATGAATTTCTGTATACACATCACAGATTATCCATATTTGACATGCTCTCTTCAAAGTTCAAATGGAATTGAATGCACAGCGATAAAACGGGAATAGTCTGTAAGGTCTTTTAGGCTGACTGACAGCGCCATGGATGCCATGTTAACCTCTGTGACTCCAGATGAGTTCCTGGAAAATCTGAAATAACTGGAAAACCATGAAAAGAAGAAGAAATGATCAACCCCTTTGAGACATTCTGTATTGTTCCTTATTCCTGCCCCAACTGATAAGGCCATTGGATTTTGTAACCAACCTTGGTCAGCCTGGTCTAGGTCAACCTGGACTCCGCACTCTACAACCTCCTCGCAGCTTGCAAACTTAAGACCCCCATCTCAGCTTGCAAAAACCCCGCCCTAAACTGTAACTTCTGTAACTTTCCACTGCTGACCCCAAACCTATAAAACCAACTCCTCTCCCACAGCCCTTAACTGACTCTTTTCGGACTCAGCCTGCCCACACCCAGGTGAATAAATAGCCATGCTGCTCACACACTAAGGCTGTTTTGGGGGGCGGGGTCCCTTCATTCAGAGTGCACATTTTAACATTTGGTGCCAGAAACCTGGGATGGGGGAACTACTACAGGAGACCAAACCCCGGTCCTGTTCTCCTTGGGCTCCCTCCATGGAGAGACCTACCTATGACCTAGATTCATCAGACCAGCCCACAGATCTACTCACCATCCTCTCAGCTCAGGTAAGTGGTTTGCCTCAACTTTTCTCTTTAGCCCTTCATGCTACCTGTCAAGCTTTGTCTCCCCTCAGTTTCATTTTTCTCTCCCTTTCATCAGAGACAAGAAAGACAGGACTTTCTGTGAGGTTCATGACCAGAAAAAAATCCTACGTAGGTCACGGAACTGGGAAGACAGTCTTCCATCAGTGACTGATCATTGCGGAGACATCTGCTCTGGTCACTCACTCACACTCACAGGTGATAGATCAATACGGGGGACGCCCCCTTTGACCGATTCACCCCAGGTTCAGACCAAGATTTAGTCTGGGATGTCTGCTAAACTGCTTGGTCATGCATTCACTTTCCTTGTCTCCACCGCTCGTCTTTTTTGTTGTTTTTTTTTTTTAATTTTTAATTTTTTATTTTTTCCGCCGCTCTTTTCTTTTTTAGACAGAGTTTCGCTCTTGTTACCCAGGCTGGAGTGCAATGGTGCGATCTCGGCTCACCACAACCTCCACCTCCTGAGGCAATTCTCCTGCCTCAGCCTCCTGAGTAGCTGGGATTACAGGCACGCACCACCATGCCCAGCTTATTTTTTGTTTTTAGTAGAGATGGGGTTTCAGCATGTTGACCAGGATGGTCTCAATCTCTTGACCTCGTGATCCACCTGCCTCGGCCTCCCAAAGCGCTGGGATTACAGGCATGAGCCACCGCGCCGAGCCCCGCTCTTCTTAAACTATGGGCAAACTCCTACCCTCCATTCCTCCCTCCTCTCCCTTAGCCTACGTTCTAAAAAACCTCAAACTTCTCCGGCTATCACCTGACCTAAAACCTAAGCATCTTATTTTCTTCTGCAATACTGCTTGACCATGATATAAATTGGACAATGGCTCTAAATGTCCATTGTCCATTTAGAAAATGGTACCTTCAATTTCTCTATCCTACAGGATCTAGATAACTTTCGTAGTAAAATGGGCAAATTCTCTACGTCCAGGCATTTTTTTTTACACACCAATCTCTCCCTAATCTCTGTTCTCAATGCAACCCATCCCAAATTTTCCTTCTCTCCCTTCCATCTGCCCCTCCTGCCTCTGCCAGCAACCTAGAATTCTCCTTGTCCATCGACCCTTCCGACCTTTCTCCTCCCTGCCTGTCGGAACCAGGCCCTAATCCAGGACCTAAGCCCAACCCCTAGAGCTTTCCTCCTCTTCCTCTGCCCACAACCCATTTCCTTATGCCCCTCCTGTCACCTCGCCACCTCATAAGTGCCCCAGCTTGCAGTTTAGTCCTGTGGCTACCTCCTCCACCCCTGTCTGACAATTCCCTCTTCGAGAGGTGGCTGGAGCCAAAGGCATAGTTAGGGTGCAGGTTCCTTTCTCTTTATCCGACCTTTCCCAAATCAGCCAATGGTTAGGCTCTTTTACATCAGATCCTCCAATACTTAACCCAGGCCTGTAATCTCGCCTGGAGTGACTTAAATGTCATCCTTACTTCTACTCTCACCCCTGAAGAATGCTTGATATGCATTTTATCACCCATTGAGTCCCTAACATTACAAAAAGCCACAGAAATTAGAATCTGGCCCTCAAACCCCACAACAGGAATTAATTGACCTCACCTTTAAGGTGTTAAATAATAGGGAAAAAGCTACCCAGGGGCAGCGTATTTCGGAATTACAAATGCTTGCCTCCTCTGTAAGATAGACCACAGCTACTTCTTCTTCGGCTCACAGAAGTTTCAGACCACCAAACCCACAGCGTCCAGACTTCTCTTCAGGACCTCCTTCCCCAAAGCCTTGCTTCAAATGCCGAGAACCTGGCCACTGAGCCAAGGAATGCCTGCAGCCCGGATTTTTTTTTTTTTTTTTTTGAGACAGAGTCTTACTCTGTCGCCAGTCTGGAGTGCAGTGGCGGGATCTCGACTCACTGCAGCCTCCGCCTCCTGGGTTCAAGCAATTCTCTTGCCTCAGCCACCCAAGCAGCTGGGACTACAGGCGCGCGCCACCATGCCCAGCTAATTTTTGTATTTAAGTAGAGACGGAGTTTCAACATGTTGGCTAGGCTGGTCTGGATCTCTTGACCTCGTGATCCGCCCGCCTCAGCCTCCCAACCGGGATTCTTCCTAAGCCATGTCCTGTCTGTGTGGGACCCCAATGGAGGTAGGACTGCCAGACTCAAACTGCTGTCTTTAAGTCTCCAGGAGCCCAACCCGGGAGCCCTCAGGCTGACTCTTTCCCTGATCTCCTTGGCTTGGTGGCTGAAGACTGATGCTGCCTGAACATCTCAGAGGCTCCCTGGAACATCACAAACACTGCGCTTCGAGTAACTGGTGGAGGTCAAGTCCATCCCCTTCTTAATCAACCCGGAGCCACACACTCCACACTGCCTTCTTTTCAAGGACCTGTCTCCTTGGCCTCCATAACTGTTGTGGGAATTGACGGCAAGGTCTCCAGGCCTCTCAAAACTCCCCAAGTCTGGTGTCAATTAGGCCAGCACCACTTTCCATATTCTTTCCTAATCAGTCCCACTTGTCCAATTCCTCTGTTAGGCCAAGATATCCTAGCAAAATTGTCTGCCTCCTTAACTATTCCTGGGCTATAGCCACACCTCACTGGCGCCCTCCTCCCCGAACCCATACCTCCTGAATAGCTCCTCTTATGTCCCCCTACCTTAACCCTAGGGTGAGGGACACCGCCTCCCCATCCGTGGCTACAAGTCACTCTAACTTTCCACTGCCCACCCCAAACCTATAAAACCAACTCCTATCTCACCGCCCTTCGCTGACTCTTTTCGGATTCAGCCCGCCCACACCCAGGTGAATAAACAGCCATGTTGCTCACACAAAGTCTGGGTGTATCTTCATTCAAAGCGCACGTTTTAACAGTCTCCCCAGAGAATAAATACGTTCAATAAACCTTAGACCACACAGGCAGAAGCTCAATGTACCGCTTGCAAAGCTTAACATAGCTAGAAGAAAAACATCAATACTTCTGCTCGGGCTGAACCCACTCTACTGCCCAAGAGGAAAAGCGAGGGAAATAGAAAGGCCAGGAAGACAAAGGAGGGAAAGGGATGGAGTGGGACCTTCGGGGCCAGGACTTGTGACTGGTGGCAGAAACCCTGCAACCACTGCAACTCGAGGGCGGGCACTTCGTTAACACTGCGACCTTCGGACAGTGGCAACTGAGTCAAGGGTAGGGGACGAGCGCCTAGCGGCCAGGAGGGAAGCAGACAAGCCTGAACTAACGAAGCAGACGCAGTTCTGGAGCCGCAAGGACGAACAAGCCTTTTCGGGGCGCCCTTACAGTGACTGTTGGCTCGCCATCAAGCTCCTCCATAGCGCTACACTCCAGCCTCCTGGAAGTCGCCCCACCGCCAATGCTTCCCGCTCAGGCCTCCAGCTCAGAGCTGGCTAAGAGAGGACCCCGCTGGGCGCCTCCTGCAGCGCCTGCAAGCCCAAACCCTCAATGCTGCGGGGGCCTCTCCTCTCAGCCACCCGTCTGCGGTCCTCTGAGCGGGTCCTTCCTTTCTGGCCTCGACAGCACGTCAGGGAGAAGAGCGCCGAGGGCAGACTGCATTCACGGTACCGCGCTCACAGGATCAGGCGGCACCGCGGACATCCCCGCGCCGGGCGGAGAAAAGGCCCCCGGAGACGGCGGGAGGGGCGGGAGGACCCTGGGGCCAGAGACGGTGCGACTGCGCGTGCGTGAGCTTTGCGGCGCTGGTGCGAACTCGGGCAGCGCTAGGGCCCCAGTGAGCGTACAACCTCTACCAACGCTGGGAGTCCTCGCCCCATCCTGGTCTCCACTTTAGTGTCGTCGCAGCTGCTTGTCCAAACCCCGACAGTCAAACGGATTTGTGCTGGAAAGCAATCGCCGCCACTCCCACACTAGAACACATACAAGAAGCACCCGGACAAAATCGACACCACTGAAGGCTGGGCGCGGTGGCTCACTCCTCTAATCTCCGCACTTTGGCAGGCCTAGGTGGGCGGATCACTGGAGGTCAGGGGTTCGAGACCAGCCTGGCCAACATGAGGAAACCTCGTCTCTACTTAGAATACAGGCCGGGCGCAGTGGCTCACGCCTGTACTCCTAGCACTTTGGGAGGGCTAGGCGGGCGGATTACGTGAGGTCCGGGACTTCGAGACCAGCCTGACCAACATGAAGAAACCCTGTCTCTACTAAAAATACAAATTAGCCGGGCATGGTGGCGCATGCCTGTAATCCCAGCTCCTCGGGAGGCTGAAACAGGAGAATCGCTTGAACCCGGGAGGTGGAGGTTGCAGTGAGCCAAGATCTCGACACTGCACTCCAGCCTGGGCAACACAGTGAGACTCCATCTCAAAAAAAACAAATCTTGGCTGGGCGCGGTGGCTCACGCCTATAATCCCAGCACTTTGTGAGGCCGAGACGAGTGGATCACAAGGTCAAGAGATCGAGACCATCCTGGTCAACATGGTGAAACCCCGTCTCTACTAAAAACACAAAAATTAGCTGGGCATGGTGGTGCACGCCTGTAGTCCCAGCTACTCGGGAGGCTGAGGCAGGAGAATTGCCTGAACCCAGGAGGCGGAGGTTGCGATGAGCCGAGATCCGCCACTGCACTCCAGCCTGGGTAACAAGAGCAAAACTCCGTCTCAAAAAAAAAAAAAACAAATCTTAGTGCTATACTTCCTTTATTATTTTTCTTTTAAGGCTGACAAAATGACATTTGAAGATAACAAAAGTACTTAGATTGTCTGACCAAGAGCTAGGTAACATTGAGGAAAATGTATTGGCAATATTCTTTGGTCTAAGACTGATATATACCAGTCATTTTACCCAATCATTCAAATAGGCTTATTAATAGAATAGTGAAAAAGGAAAACTACAGCTAACAGAGCTATCCTTGTTCTGTATTTTGACTACATATACTATATATGGACCTTTTCCTTCCTCAACCTCTCTATAGATTTCAAAGAATAAGGTTTTGATGAAATCGTTTATGTATCCTTTTTCAGATAATCCTAATGGAATACCATTGGAAAAACAATTCGTTTACAAATTATTTTTCTCTTTTCACTCTTCCATCAGTGGCTCCTTGCCCTCTCTTTTCCTCCTCCTCTCTCTAGAGTGGTTAACTCTCAAATTGTATTTAACTCTGGAAAAGTCTTCAATTATGCAGGCGATACTCCAACTTGAGGTATAATAGAAACTTATTAAGAGAAAAAGAGCAAAGTATTTCTAGAATTAAAAATCATCTAAAATAAAGCATACCTGTTGCACAAGAATCAAACCAGAAATCATTTTTAAGTCACTCCAAAGTCAGGCTTAGAATCCATCTCAGATCGGCTGGGCACAGCAGCTCATGCCAGTAATCCTGGCATTTTGGAAGGCCGAGGCCAGTGAATCACTCAAAGTGATGAGGAGATTGAGGCCAGCAAGCCTAACCAACATGGTGAAACTCTGTCTGTACTAAAAATACAAAATTAGCTAGATGTGGTGGCCCATGCCTGTAATCCCAGCTATTTGGGAGGCTAAGGGAGAAGAATTGCTTTAACCTTGGAGGCAAAGGGTGCAGTTGGCTGATTGCTCCACAGCACTCCAGCCTTGGTGACAAGAGTGAAGCTCTGTCTCTTTTTTTTGTTTGTTTTGTTTTGTTTTTTAGAAACTCTGTCTCAGGAAAGAAGAATCCATCTCAGATCAAGCCAGAGGCAATGTGCTGAAGATGTGGCCTAAGTTTTTTTTGTGTATGAGACATAGTCTTGCTCTGTCACCCAGGCTGGAGTGCAGTGGTATGATCATGGCTCACTGCAACCTCTGCTTCCCAGGTTCAACTGATTCTCCTGCCTCAGCCCCTTGAGTACTGGTTGGTATGTGTACTGGTTGGTGGCATGTGCCACCGCATCCAGCTAATTTTTATATTTTTAGTAGAGACCGGGGTTTCACCATATTGGCCAGGCTGGTCTTAAACTCCTGACCTTGTGATCCACACACCTCGCTCTCCCAAAGTGCTGGGATTACAGGCATGATCCATGGTTCCAGGCCTTTTGTTTTTTTTTTTTTTTTTACCTTGAGACAGAGTCTCACTCTGCTGCCCAGGCTGGAGTACAGTGAAGTGATGTTGGCTCACTGCAACCTCTACCTCCTGAGTTCAAGTGATTCTGCTGCCTCAGCCTCCCAAGTAGCTGGGGCTACAGGCACACACCACTAAGCCTGGCTACTTTTTTATTTTTTAGTAGAGACAGGGTTTCACCACATTGGTCAAGCTGGACTTGAACTCCTGACTTCAGGTGATCCACCCACCTCAGCCTCCCAAAGTGCTGGGATTACAGGTATGAGCCACCGCATCTGGGCTGGTAAAGTCTTAAGTATATACATTTTAATGCATCCTAATAAAACTAATGCTCCATAGTCTGCTAAAGAAATAAATACACAATCATTTCAAGAGACGTAATTATTTTGGAAAACAAGGTAGAAATCTATTATCAGCAGCCACACAAATATTTATGTACTTTTTTTTTTTTTGAGACGGAGTTTCGCTTTTGTTACCCAGGCTGCAGTGCGATGGTGCGATCTCGGCTCACCACGACCTCCACCTCCTGGGTTCAGGCAATTCTCCTGCCTCAGCCTCCTGAGTAGCTGGGATTACAGGCACGCACCACCGTGCCCAGCTAATTTTTTGTATTTTTAGTAGAGACAGGGTTTCAGCATGTTGACCAGGATGGTCTCAATCTCTTCACCTCGTGATCCACCCGCCTCGGCCTCCCAAAGTGCTGGGATTACAGGCTTGAGCCACCGTGCCGGGCCATATTTATGTACTTTGAACCAGGAAGTCCTCTTTTGAAAATTTATTTCAAATAATTTAAAATACACAAGCAGGGGAAATTTATGTGGTCAGAGTGGAAGCAGGTGTGAGAGGGTCCAGCAGAAGAGAACATGGCTGCCAAAGTGTTTGAGTCCATTGGCAAGTTTGGCCTGGCCTTAGCTCTTGCAGGAGGCGTGGTGAACTCGGCCTTATATAATGTGGATGCTGGGCACAGAGCTGTCATCTTTGACTGATTCCGTGGAGTACAGGACATTGTGGTAGGGGAAGGGACTCACTTTCTCATCCCATGGGTACAGAAACCAATTATCTTTGACTGCGGTTCTCGGCCACGTAATGTGCCAGTCATCACTGGTAGCAAAGATTTACAGAATGTCAACATCACACTGCGCATCCTCTTCCGGCCCGTTGCTAGCCAGCTGCCTCGCATCTTCACCAGCATCGGAGAGGACTATGATGAGCGCATGCTGCCGTCCATCACCACTGAGATCCTCAAGTCAGTGGTGGTTCGCTTTGATGCTGGAGAACTAATCACCCAGAGAGAGCTGTTCTCCAGGCAGGTGAGCGACGACCTTACGGAGCGAGCAGCCACCTTTGGGCTCATCCTGGACGATGTGTCCTTGACACATCTGACCTTCGGGAAGGAGTTCACAGAAGCAGTGGAAGCCAAAGGGGTGGTTCAGCAGGAAGCAGAGACAGCCAGATTTGTGGTGGAAAAGGCTGAGCAGCAGAAAAAGGCGGCTATCATCTCTGCTGAGGGCGACTCCAAGGCAGCTGAGCTGATTGCCAACTCACTGGCCACTGCAGGGGATGGCCTGATCGAGCTGCGCAAGCTGGAAGCTGTGGAGGACATCACGTACCAGCTGTCACGCTCTCGGAACATCACCTACCTGCTGGCGGGGCAATCCGAGCTCCTCCAGCTGCCCCAGTGAGGGCCCACCCTACCTGCACCTTCACGGGCCTACTGGGCCACAGCCCCAGTGATTCTTGACACCGCCTTCCTTCTGCCCTCACCCCAGAAATCACTGTGAAATTTCATGATTGGCTTGAAGTGAAGGAAATAAAGGTAAAATCACTTCAGATCTCTTTTTTTTTGAGACGGAGTTTCACTCTTGTTACCCAGGCTGGAGTGCAATGGCGCGATCTCGGCTCACCGCAACCTCCGCCTCCTGGGTTCAAGCAATTCTCCTGCCTCAGCCTCTTGAGTAGCTGGGATTACAGGCATGCACCACCATGCCCAGCTAATATTTTGTATTTTTAGTATTTTTAGTAGAGATGGGGTTTCACCATGTTGACCAGGATGGTCTTGATCTCTTGACCTCGTGATCCACCCGCCTCGGCCTCCCAAAGTGCTGGGATTACAGGCGTGAGCCACTGTGCCCGGCCCCAGATCTCTAATTAGTCTATCAGATGAAACACTTTCATTCTTCTCATGTCCATCTACTTTTTTATCCACCTCCCTACCAAAAATTGCTAAGTGCCTATGCAAACTGGCTTTAGGTCCCAATTCGGGGCCTGCTGGAGCTCTGGCCTGGGCACCAGCATTTGAGAGCATGCAGGTAGGGCAGTGCGTGATGGACTGGGGAGCACAGGTGTCTGCTGAGGTCCACGGGTGGCCTCCATCCTGTCACTGATGCTGCAAGATTTGCGGATGTGGCTGAACTGAGAAGACAGGCCTCCATCTTCCCAGCAGTTCCTGCGCAGATGCCGCTGAAGAGAGGTGCTGGGGAAGGGCAGAGAGGAAGCCATCTATCTCTTCCCGTAAGGCTGATTCTCTTTAACTATGGGACCAGCGGAAGCAGGTGTGTGTGAACTGGGCACAGATTGAAGAATCTGCCCCTCTTCAATGGTGGGTGGGCCTGATTGTTGCCCACTAGGGTCCTATAACTTGGATGGACTTGGATAGTGAGAGAAGAGGCCTGGACTGAGATGAGTCCTGTCGAAGACTACCTCTCTACCCCGCACCTTGGTCCCTCTCAAATACCCAGTGGAATTCCAACTTGAAGGATTGCATCCTGTTGGGGCTGAACATGCCTGCCAAAGACATGTCCGACCTGCGTTCCTGGCTCCCCCATTCAGAGACTGCCCTTCTTAAGGGCTCTGTGCCTGTGCTGGGAAGGAAATAAATGTGTGTAAACTGCTGTCAATAAATGACACCCAGACCTTCTGGCTCAAAAAAAAAAAACAAATACACAAGCAACATGAACTTTGGTGTCTGTTATGTATAACAAGAAAAAAATTATCACCGGGCACAGTGGCTCATGACTGTAATCCCAGCACTTTGGGAGGCAGAGGCAGGCAGATCACCCGAAGATGGGAGTTGAAGACTAGCCTGACCAACATGGAGAAACTCTGTCTCTACTAAAAATACAAATATTAGCTGGGCGTGGTAGTGCGTGCCTATAATCCCAACTACTCAGGAGGCTGAGGCAGGAGAATTGCTTGAACCCAGGCGGGGGAGGTTGCAGTGAGCTGAGATTGTGTCACTGCACTCCAGCTTGGGCGACAGAGCTAGACTCCATCTCAAAAACAAAAGATAAGAAAATAAAAGGTGGGCCGGGCGCGGTGGCTCACGCCTGTAATCCCAGCACTTTGGGAGGACGAGGCGGGTGGATCACAAGGTCAAGAGATCAAGACCATCCTGGTCAACATGGTGAAACCCCGTTTCTACTAAAAATACAAAAAAATTAGCTGGGCATGGTGGCATGTGCCTGTAATCCTAGCTACTCAGGAGGCTGAGGCAGGAGAATTGCCTGAACCCAGGAGGCGGAGGTTGCGGTGAGCTGAGATCGCACCATTGCACTCCAGCCTGGGTAACAAGAGCAAAACCCCGTCTCAAAAAAAAAAAGAAAAGGTGGGCTAGGTGCAGTGGCTCATACCTGTAATCCCAGCACTTTGGGAGACTGAGGCAGGAGGATCACTTGAGCCCAGAAGCTTGAGATCAGCCTGGGCAACATAGTGAGACTTTTTATCTACAAAAAATATAAATAAATAAATAAGAAAAACAAAGAAAATAAAAAATTGGCTGAGCAGGGTGGTGCATGCTTGTGGTCCTAGCTACTTAGGAGGTTGAGGTTGGAGGATTGTTTGAGCCCAGGAGGTTAAGGCTACAGTTAGCCATGATGGTGTCACTACATGCCAGCCTGGGCCAAAAAGTGAGGCTCTGTCTCAATAAAAAATTAAATTAAATTAAATTTTAAAAAACGTAATTAAGGCCAGGCGCAGTGGCTTATGCCTGTAATCCCAGAACTTTGGGAGGCCAAGGTGGGTGGATCATGAGGTCAGGAGTTCAAGACTACTCTGACTGACATGGTGAAACCCCGTCTCTAGTAAAAAATACAAAAATTAGCCAGGTGTGGTGGTGCATGCCTGTAATCCCAGCTACTAGGGAGGCTGAAGCAGTAGAATCACTTGAACCCAGGAGGCAGAGGTTGCAGTGAGCCAAGATTGCGCCACTGCACTCCAGCCTGGGCAACAGAGCAAGACTCTGTCTCAAAAAAACACAACAACCTTGCCCAGTTGCGGTGGCTCACACCTGTAATACCAGTACTTTGGGAGGCTGAGGTGGGCAGATCACAAGGTCAGGAGACCGACACCATTCTGGCTAACATGGTGAAATCCAGTCTCTACTAAAAATACAAAAAATTAGCCGGGCATGGTGGTGTGCGCCTGTAGTCCCAGCTACTCCAGAGGCTGACGCAGGAGAATCGCTTGAACCCAGGAGGCTGCAGTGAGCAGAGAGATCTCACCACTGAACTCCAGCCTGAGTGACAGAGCAAGACTCTGTCTAAAAAAAAAAAATTAATTAAAAATAAAATTCAAGGCTGGGCACGGTGGCTCACATCTGTGGTTCCAGCACTTTGGGAGGCCGAGATAGGTGGATCACGAGGTCAAGAGATCGAGACCATCCTGGTCAAGATGGTGAAACCCCATCTCTACTAAAAATACAAAAAATTAACTGGGCATGGTGGCGCATGCCTGTAATCCCAGCTACTCAGGAGGCTGAGGCAGAATTGCCTGAACCCAGGAGGTGGAGGTTGCGGTGAGCCGAGATCACGCCATTGCACTCCAGCCTGGGTAACAAGAGCGAAACTCCGTCTCAAAATAAATAAATAAATAAAATAAAATAAAATAAAATTAATATATGTATTTTGTCTACTAATAATACAATAATTAAAAAAAGAAATAAAGAAAAAGGCCAGGGGCGGTGGCTCATGCCTGTAATCCAGCACTTTGGGAGGCCGAGGCGGGAGGATCACAAGGTCAGGAGATCGAGACCATCCTGGCCAATATGGTGAAACCTCGTCTCAAAAAAATAAATAAGTAAAATAAAATAAAAATACAAAAATTAGCCAGGTATGGTGCGGGCGCCTGTCATTCCAGCTACTCGAGAGGCTGAGGCAGAAGTATCCCTTGAATACAGGAGGCAGAATTTGTAGTGAGCCATGATCACTCTACTGCACTCCAGCCTAGGCTACAAAGTGAGACTCTGTCTCAAAAAAAAAAAAAAAGCCAAGGTATTGAGTGTGGAATTTTCCACTTGTGGCATCATGTTGGCACTCAGAACGTTTTGGAATTTGGAATATTTCCCATTTCAGATTTTCATATTAGAGATACTAAGCCTGTAGTAGGTTCTTGGCATTCACTGGGGGTATAATTAATCTTGGGTCAAAAAGAAAAGAAAAATCTTGGGTCCCATCTTTTTGCCATGACACAGGTAGAAAGGGTTTCTTTTTTTTTTTTTTTTTCAGACAGGGTGTCTCTCTCTCTCTTTATTACTCAGGTTGAAGTGCAGTGGCCTGATCTTGGTTCACTGCAACCTCCAGCTACCAGTTCAAGGAATTCTCCTGCCTCAGCCTCCCAAGTAGCTGGTTTTACAGATGCCTGCCACCACACTCGGCTAATTTTTATATTTAGTAGAGACATGGTTTCACCATATTGGCCAGGCTGGTCTCGAACTCCTGGCCTTCCAGTGATCCACCCACCTCAGCCTTCCAAAGTGTTGGGATCACAGGCATGAGCCACCGCACTGGGCCTTTTTTTTTTTTTTTGACAGAGTCTTGCAGTCACCTGGGCTGGAGTGCAGTGGCATGATCTTGGATCACTGCAACCTCTGCCTCTTGGGTTCAAGCGATTCTTCTGCCTCAGCCTCCCAAGTAGCTGGGATTACAGGAGCAATCCCAATTTTTTGTATTTTTAGTAGAAACAGGGTTTCACCATGTTAGCCAGGTTGGTCTCGAACTCCTGACCTCAGATGATCCATCTGCCGTAGCCTCCCAAATTGCTGGGATTACAGGTGTGATCCACTGCGCCTGGGCTTTTTTATTTTAATTACTTTATTTTTTTTTTTTTTATAAACGGCATCTCTCTCTGTTGCCCAGGCTGGAATGCAGTGGCATGATCTCGGCTCACTACAGCCTCTTCTTCCCATTTTCCCAGGTTCAAGCGATTCTCCTGCCTCAGCCTCCCAAGTAGATGAGACTACAAGCGCATACCACCATGCTCAGCTAATTTTTGTGTTTTTAGTAGAGACGAGGTTTCACCATGTTGGGCAGGCTGGTCTTAATTAAACTCCTGACCTCAAGTTATCTCCCACCCTGGCCTTCCAAAGTGCTGAAATTACAATTGTGAGCCCCAAACCCCAGCCAATAGTGTTTCTACAGTATCATCATCATTCTGCCTCCAGACTTCCTGCAGTATTGAGGAAATCAGGGGTTTTTTTTGTTTTGTTTTCTTGGGACAGGGTTTCACTCTGTCACCCAGACTGGAGTGCAGTGGCAGGATCTTGGCTCACCACAACTTCTACCTCCCAGGCTCAAATGATTCTCCCGGCTCAGCCTCTCAAGTAACTGGGATTACAGGCATGCACCACTACTGCCTGGCTAATTTTTTTCTTTTTTTTTTTTTTTTTTAGACAGAGTTTTGCTCTTGTTGCCCAGGCTGGAGTGCAGTGGCGTGATCTTGGGTCACTGTAACCTCCACCTCCTGACTTCAAGCAGTTCTCTTGGCTCAGCCTTCCCAGTAGCTGGGATTACAGGCATATGCCAACATGCTAGGCTAATTTTTGTATTTTTGGTAAAGATGGGGTTTCATCATGTTGTCCAGGCAGGTCTCGAACTCCTGACCTCAAGTGAGCCACCTGCCTCAGCCTCCCAAAGTGCTGGGATTACAGGTGTGAGCCACTACACCTGGTACGTACTCTGTATTTCTTTCTTTCTTTTTTTTTTGAGACAGAGTTTCACTCTTGTTACCCAGGCTGGAGTGCAATGGCGTGATCTCGGCTCACCGCAACCTCTGCTTCCTGGGTTCAGGCAATTCTCCTGCCTCAGACTCCTGAGTAGCTGGAATTACAGGCACGCGCCACCATGCCCAGCTATTTTTTTGTATTTTTAATACAGACGGGGTTTCACCACGTTGACCAGATGGTCTCGATCTCTTGACCTCCTGATCCACCCGCCTCGGCCTCCCAAAGTGCTGGGATTACAGGCATGAACCACCGCACCTGGCCCTCTTTCTTTTTTCTTTGAGACAGAGTTTCACTCTTGTTGCCCAGGCTGGACTCTAACGGCTTGATCTCAGTTCACTGCAACCTCTGCCTCCCAGATTCAAGAGATTCTCTTGCCTCAGCCTCCCGAGTATCTGGAATCAGAGGCATGTACCACCACGCCTGGCTAATTTTGTATTTTTAGTAAAAATGGGGTTTCTCCACATTGGTCAAGCTGGTCTCAAACTCCCACCCTCAGGTGATTCACCCGCCTCAGCCTCCAAAGATGCTGATTACAGGCTCGAGCTACCGTGCCTGGCCCTACTCTATTTCCAACACTAATTATTTGTTGGGTTTTTTTTGGAGATGTGGTCTTGCTCTATTGTCCAGTTTGGACTGCAGCCTTAACCTCTTGGGTCAAACAATCCTCTAGCTTCCCAAAGTGCTGGGACTACACTATAGGTGTGAGCCACCTCATCTGGCCTCTAACACCATTTTGCTTCTTTGTTTGGTCTCACTCTGTCCCTCAGGCTGGAGTTGAGTGGTATGACCACAGCTTACTGTCTATGCTCAAGCAATCCTCCTCTCTCAGCCTCCAGAGTAGCTGGGACTACAGGCATGTACACTCAGGCCTTTTTTTTTTTATTCTTCATAGAGACAGACTCTCACTATGTTCACTAGGCTGGTCTCAAACTCCTGAGCTCAAACAGTCCTCCCAATTCAGCTTCCCAAAGTTGTGGGATTACACAGTTGAGTCACCATACCCAGCCACTAACACAAATTATAGCTATCATTAGGTTCCCAAAGGAATTATTAAGCCTTTCTTACCCAAGTTTATAGTTCACCGATAATGGTAAAAAATGCTCACTAAACAATCTCTCCTCGTTAACTATTGTACTTGCCTAGAAGGACTCAAAACCTGTGCTTTCTGCTGGGAATAAAAGTGTGACAAAACGTACCTCTGCTTCCATGCAAGTTCTATTCTGCTGGAGGAGACAAAAAAAAAAAGAAAATAGGCTAGGAGCAGTGGCTCACACCTATAATCCCAGCCCTTTGGGAGGCTGGAGAGGGCAGATCACGAGGTCAGGAGTTCGAGGCCAGCCTGACCAACATGGTGAAACCTGTCTCTACTAAAAATACAAAAATTAGCCAGGCATGGTGGCACACATCTGTAATTCCAGCTACTCTGGAAGCTGAGGCAGGAGAATGGTTTGAACCCAGGAGGCAGAGGTTGCAGTGAGCCAAGATCACACCATTGCACTCCAGCCTGGACATCAGAGTGAGACTCCATCTGAATAAAAAAAAAAAAAAAAAAAAACTTAGATGACAACAACTTGATTGGTGCTCCTGGATCTATTCCAGGATTTTTTTTTTCTTTTGGTATGTTTGCTCTCTGTGGCTCTCCACAGCAGCCTTGGTGCAATTCTACAATAACTGAGCACCAGGCTCTGAGTCAAAAGGTCTAAGATCCATACTGGCTCTGCCACTTTAAGCTGGGCGACCAAGTAATCCAACCTCTGTCTCGCTTTTTTAATCTGTAAAATGGAGATAATTATAATAAAGGCTTTGTGAGGGTTAAGGGTTTAGCCTAGAGTCCCACTTAATAATTACTCAGTTCTGGCTGTGTGCGGTGACTCATGCCTGTAATCCCAGCACTTTGGGAGGCCAAGGTCGGTGGATCACAAGGTCAGGAGTTTGAGACCAGCCTGGCCAACATGGAGAAACCCTGTCGATACTAGAAATACAAAAATTAGCCAGACGTGGTGGCACACACCTGTAATCCCAGCTACTTGGGAGGCTGAGGCAGGAGGATCGCTTGAACTTGGGAGGTGGAGGCTGCAGTGAGCCGAGATTGTGCCATTGCACTCCAGCCTGGGTGACAAGAACAAGACTCCATCTCAAAAAAGAAAAAAATTACTCAGTTCTGGGTTACAGGTGGGGTGGTGTGTGCCTGTAGTTCCAGCTAATCCACTTTAACCTCCTCCAGAGGTTACAGTGAGGTATGATCACTGCACTTTAGCCTGGGCAACAAAGCAAAAAAATCTGTCGGGGGCCGAGGTGGCTCCAGCCAGTTGTCCTGGCGCTTGAGGAGGCAAGGCCATGAGTTCAAGGCCAACCTGAGCAACGTTACAAGCTCTCATTGATTAACAACAACAAAAAAAATTTTAGGCCGGGCGCGGTGGCTCAAGCCTGTAATCCCAGCACTTTGGGAGGTGGATCACAAGGTCAAGAGATGGAGACCATCCTGGTCAACATGGTGAAACCCCATCTCTACTAAAAATACAAAAAATTAGCTGGGCATGGTGGTCCGTGCCTGTAATCCCAGCTACTCAGGAGGCTGAGGCAGGAGAATTGCCTGAACCCAGGAGGCAGAGATTGTGGTGAGCTGAGATCACGCCATTGCACTCCAGCCTGGGTAACAAGAGCAAAACTCTGTCTCAAAAAAGAAAAAAAAAAAACTGTCTCTTAAAAAACAATAAAATTACTCAGTTAATATCTGCCACTGTTATTTTTTTCCATGTATACCTCTCCTTGCTCAGATGAATTTTGAACTCCTGGCGTCAAGTGACCCTCCTGCCTCAGCCTCTCAAAGTTTCGGGATTATAGATGTAAACTATCTTCCTTGTACTTTCTTTTTTTTTTCTATTATTCTTATTTATTCTTATTATTATTATTTTTTAAAGATGGGGTTTCACCATGTTGGTCAGGCTGGTCTTGAACTCCCGACCTCAGGTGATCTGCCCGCCTTGCCCTCCAAAGTGCTTGGATTACAGGTGTGAGCCACTACACCTGGCCCCTTGTACTTTCTTCTCCTTAAAAAAAAAAAAATTTTGGGGGGGCTGTGCACAGATGCTTACACCTGTAATCCCAGCACTTTGGGAAGCCAAGACAAGCAGATTACTTGAGGTCAGGCATTCAAGACCAGTCTGGCTGACATGGTGAAACCCCTATCTACTAAAAATATGAAAATTAGCCAGGCATGGTGGTTCACACCTGTAACCCCAGCACTATTGGAGGCTGAGGATGATGAATTACCAGAGGTTGGGAGCTCGTGACCAGCCCAGTGAACACCGTGAAACCCCATCTCTACTAAAAATACAAAAAAATTAGCCAAGCATGGTGACATGCACCTGTAATCCCAGCTACTCAGGGGCTGAGGCTGGAGAATTGCTTGAACCCAGGAAGTGAAGGTTGCAATGAGTTGAGATCGTGCTATTGTATTCCAGCATGGTTAAAAAAAAAAAAAAAAAAAAAAAGAGTGAAACTCTGTCTTTTTCTTTTTTTTTTTGTTTTTGAGATGGAGTCTTGCTCTGTCACCAGGCTGGAGGGCAGTGGCGAGATCTTGGCTCACTGAAACTTTCACTGCCTGGGTTCAAGCAGTTCTCCCACCTCAGCCCCCTGAGTAGCTGGGACTTGGGAGCTACTCGTGGGACTCACCACACCCAGCTCATTTTTGTATTTTTAGTAGAGATGGGGTTTCACCATGTTGTCCAGGATGATCTCATCTCTTGACCTCGTGATCTGCCCATCTTGGTCTCCCAAAGTGCTGGGATTACAGGTGTGGCCACTGTGCCCAGCAGAAACTCTGTCTTAAAAAAAAAAAAAAAAGGCCGGGCGTGGTGGCTCATGCCTGTTATCCTAGCACTTTGAGAGGCCAAGGCGGGTGGATCACCTGAGGTCAGGAGTTCGAGACCAGCCTGGCCAACATGGTAAAACCCCATCTCTCAAAAAAAAAAAAAAAAAAAAAAAAAAGCTGGGCACGGTGGCTCACATCTGTAATCCCAGCACTTTGGGAGGCTGAGGCAAGTGGATCACAAGGTAAGGAGTTCAAGACCAGCCTGGCTAACATAGTGAAACCCTGTCTCTACTAAAAATACAGAAAATTAGTCAGGCAAGGTGGCAGGCACATGTAATCCCAGTTACCTGGAAGGCTGAGGTAGGAGAATTATTTGAACCGGGGAGGGGGAGGTTCCACTGAGCCGAGATCACGCCTTTGCACTCCAGCCTAGGCAACAGTGCAAGACACCATCTCAAGAAAAAAAATTAGCTGGTCATGGTGGCATACGCCTGTAATCCCAGCTACTCAGGAGGCTGAAGTGAGAGAGTCACTTGAACCCAGGAGGCGGAGGTTGCAGTGAACCAAGATTGCACCATTGCACTCCAGCCTGGGTGACAGATCAAAACTCTGTTTCAAAAGAAATTTTTTTTCTCTCATTTACTTTTTTTTGAGACAAAGTCTTGCTCTGTCACCCAGGCTGGAGTGCAATGGCACAATCTGAGCTCACTGCAACACCTGCCTCCTCAGTTCAAGCGATTCTCCTTCTTCAGCCTGATGAGTAGCTGGGATTATAGCTACTAATTTGTTGGTCAGGCTGGTCTCGAACTCCTGACCTTGTGATCCACCTGTCTCAGGCTCCCTAAATGCTGGGATTACAGGTGTGAGGCACCACGCCAAGCCCCGTTTTTTTTTTAATGGTGGAGTTTTACTCTTGTTGCCTAGGCTGAAATACAATGGTGTGATATGGACTCACTGCAACCTCCACCTCCTAGGTTCAAGCAATTCTCCTGCCTCAGTCTCCTGAGTAGCTGGGATTACAGGCATGCATTACCACACCCAGATAATTTTTTCTGTTTTTAGTACAGATGGGATTTCACCGTATTGGCCAAGCTGGTCTTGAACTCCTAACCTCAAGTGACCCACCCGCCCTGGCCCCCCAAAGTGCTGGGATTAGAGGTGTGAGCCACTGCGCCTGGCCTTTTTTTTTAGATGGTGGAGTTTTACTCTTGTTGCCTAGGCTGGAGTGCAATGGCATGATATGGGCTCACTGCAACCTCTGCTTCCCAGGTTCAAGCAATTCTCCTGCCTCAGCCTCCTGAGTAGCTGGGATTACAGGCATGTTACCACACCCAGATAATTTTTTTTTTTTTGAGACGGAGTTTCGCTGTTGTTACCCAGACTGGAGTGCAATGGCACAATCTCGGCTCACCGCAACCTCCGCCTTCTGGGTTCAAGCAATTCTCCTGCCTCACCCTCCCGAGTAGCTGGGATTACAGGCATGCGCCACCATGCCCAGCTAATTTTTGTATTTTTAGTAGAGACGGGGTTTCACCTCGTTGACCAGGATGGTCTCAATCTCTTGACCTTGTGATCCACCCACCTCGGCTTCCCAAAGTGCTGGGATTATAGGCGTGAGCCACCGTGCCGGCCAATTTTTTTTTGTTTGTTTTTTTGAGACGGAGTCTCACTCTGTCACTCAGGCTGGAGTGCAATGGCATGATCTTGGCTCACTGCAACCTCCACCTCCCAGGTTCAAGCGATTCTCCTGCCTCAGCCTCCTGAGTAGCTGGGATTATAGGCGTGTGCCACCGCGCCCAGCTAATTTTTGTATTTTTAGTAGAGACGGGGTTTCAACATCTTGGCCAGGCTGGTCTCAAACTCCTGACCTTGTGATACACTTGCCTCGGCCTCCCAAAGTGCAGGGATTACAGGCGTGAGCCACTGCGCCCGGCCAATTTTTGTATTTTTAGTAGAGATGAGGTTTCACCATGTTCGCCAGGCTGGTCTCAAATTCCGGACCTCAGGTAATCCACCCTCCTCGGCCCTCCAAAGTGTTGGCTTTACAGGTGTGAGACATTGCACCTGGCCTAGTAATAGATTTTTTATCTTTTTTTTTTTTTTGAGATAGGGTCTCGCTCTGTCACCCAGGCTGGAGTGCAGGGGCAAGATCATAGCTTATTGTAGCCATGATCTCCTGGGCTCAATCAGTCCTCCCACCTTGGCCTCCCAAAGTGCTGGAATTACAGACATCAGCTACTGCGTCCAGCTGATAGTTTCAATTCATTCATTCAGTGAATCCTCGAATGCCTACAATGTACAAAAGCTTAAAGTTGAGAGAGATCATCCAGGAACCCCAAGTAATTGAATATGACTGAAGCAGAGGCTTCAAGATAAGAAACAAGGCTAGAGTGGTTAGTTTAGATTAGTTCTCAAAGGGCATGTAGGTCTTATCCTGTGAAGCAGATGATTAGTGAGGAACCATGGAGTGTCAGGAACATCTTTTTTTGAGACAGAATCTCACTTTGTCACTCAGGCTGGAATGCAGTGGCATGATCTCGGCTCACTACAACCTCTGCCTCTTGGGTCCAAGCAATTCTTCTGCCTCAGCCTCCTGAGTAGCTGGAAATATAGACATGTGCCGCCACACTCAACTAATTTTGTTATTTTTAGTAGAGAAGTGTTTCACCATGTTGGCCAGGATGGTTTTGATCTGAACTTGTGATCCATCTGCCTTTGCCTCCTAAAGTGCTGGGATTATAAGTATGAGGCCGAACCTGACCAGGAACTTCTTTTGGCTTATTTTTAAAAATTATACATATATATATTTTTGAGACACGATCTTGCTCTGTTGCCCAGGCTTGAGTGCACTGGCACAATCTTGGCTCACTGCAACCTCTGCCTCCCAGGTTCAAGGGATTCTCTTGCCTTAGCCTCCTGAGTAGCTAGGACTGCAGGTAGGCTGTCGCCACACCTGGCTAATTTTTGTATTTTTACTTTTATGTTATTTATTAATATTTATTTATGTATGTATTTATTTATTTAGAGATGGAGTCTTGCTCTGTTGCCTAGGCTGGAGTTCGGTGGCTGGATCTTGCCTCACTGCAACCTCTGCCTCCTGGATTCAAGCGATTCTCCTGCCTCAGCCTCCCAAGAAGCTGGGATTAAAGGTGCCTGCCACCATACCTGCCTAATTTTAATATTTTTAGTAGAGACGGAGTTTCACTATGTTCGCCAGGCTGATCTCAAAGTCCTGGCTTCAAGTGATCCACCTGCCTCAGCCTTCCAAAATGCTAGAATTCCAAGCATGAGCCACAGTGCCCGACTCTTTTGGTTTATATTTATTTTACAATGGCTTATGTTTTTCAAACTTTATTATTTATTACTTTTTTTTTTGAGACAGAGTCTTATTCTGTCACCCACGCTGGAATGCAATGGCGCAATCTTGGCTCA
Source organism: Callithrix jacchus (assembly GCF_049354715.1). Lineage (NCBI taxonomy): Eukaryota > Metazoa > Chordata > Mammalia > Primates > Cebidae > Callithrix > Callithrix jacchus. The sequence goes on along the minus strand of NC_133506.1, from coordinate 131,106,466 downwards.
CTGCAACTGTGCCTCCTGGGTTCAAGCAATTATCCTGCCTCAGCGTGCCACCACACCCGGCTAAGTTTTGTATTTTTAGTAGACACGGGGTTTCACCATGTCACCCAGGCTGCTCTTGAACTCCTGAGCTCAAGTGATCCACTCGCCCTGGCCTACCAAAGTGCTGAGACTACAGGCATGAGTTACCATGCTCAGCCTCAAACTTTAGTGTGTTTAAGAATCACCAAACTGGGCACGGTAGCTCTCACCTATAATCCTATCACTTTGGGAAGCTGAGGTGGGAGGATCTTGAGCTCACGGGTTTTGAGACCAGTCTGAGGAACATAGTAAGAGCCCCATCTGTACAAAATAATAAAGAAAAGTTAGCCTGGTGTGATGGCGTGTGCCTGTCATTCCAGCTACTCGGGAGGCTGAGGCAGGAAGATCCTTTGAGCCCAAGAGGCAGAGGTGCAGTGAGTTGACATCACACCAATGCACTCCAGTCTGGACAACAGAGAGAGACCCTGCCTCAAAAAAAAAAAAAAAAAAAAGAAGGCAGATTTGGTAGTGTATAGTGGCTCATGCCTGTAATCCCAGCATTTTGGGAGGCTGAGACTGAGGCTGGAGGATCACTTGAGCCCAGAATCTATCCAGCCAGCCTTCCTTCCTTCCTTCCTTCCTTCCTTCCTTCCTTCCTTCCTTCCTTCCCTCTTTCTCTGTTTCTTTCATGACAGAGTCTTACTCTGTTGCCAGGTTGGAATGCAGTGGCCTGATCTCAGCTCACTGCAACCTCCATCTCCCGGGTTCAGGTGATTCTCCTGCCTCAGCCTCCCAAGTAGCTGGGATTACAAGAATCTGCACACCTGGCTAATTTTTGTATTTTTAGTAGAGATGGTGTTTCACCATGTTGGCCAGGATAGTCTCGACCTCTTGACCTCGTAATCTGCCCTCCTCAGCCTCCCAAGTATTGGGATTACATGAGCCACAATGCCTGGCCAGGAGATGCCATTTCTATAAAAAATAATAATAAGTTAGCTGTGCATGATGGTGCAAGTCTGTAGTCCTAGCTACTCAGGAGGCTGAGGCGAGAGGATGGCTTAAGCCCAGGAGTTCGAGGCTGCGGTGAGCTATGACTGTGGCACTGAACTCTAGCCTGGGCAGAAAGCAAGACCTGTCTTGAAAAAAACAGCAGGATGTGGTAGATCATGCCTGTAATCCCAGAAGTTTGGGAGGCTGAGGCAGGTGGATCACCTGTCAGGAGTTTGAGACCAGCGTGACCAATATAGTAAAACCCTATCTCTACCGAAAATACAAAAATTAGCCAAGCGTGATGGTGTGTGCCTGTAGTCCCAGCTACTTGGGAGGCTGAGACAGGAGAATTGCTTGAACCCAGAAGGTAGAAATTGTAGTGAGCTGAGATCGCACCACTGCACTCCAGCCTGGGCGACAGAGAGAGACTCCGTCTCAAAGAAAAAAAAATTAGGTGAACTCCAGAGCCATCCTTTCAAGGGGTCCAAAAAAATCTTTATTTAAACCAGCCCTTTAGATGATTCTGATTCAAATATCCAGGCATAATGGAGGTACCTTAAAACAGATAGGTTAAGGCTAGACACGGTGGCTCATGCCAGTAATCCCATCACTTTGGGAGACCAAGGTGGGTGGATCACCTGAGGTCTAGAGTTCCAGACCAGCCTGGCCAACATGGTTAAACCCCATTTCTAGCTGGGCACGGTGGCACGTGCCTATGGTCCCAGCTACTCGGGAGGCTGAGGTGGGAGGATCGCTCGAGCCCAGGAGTTCTGGGCTGTAGTGTGCTATGCCAATCGGGTGTCCGCACTAAGTTTGGCATCAATATGGTGACCTCCCGGGAGCGGGGGACCACCAGGTTGCCTAAGGAGGCGTGAACTGGTCCAGGTCGGAAACGGAGCAGGTCAAAACTCCTGTGCTGATCAGCAGTGGGATTGTGCCTGTGAATAGCCACTGCACTCCAGCCTGGGCAACATAGCAAAACCCCATCTCTTTAAAAAAAAAAATTAAAATTAAAAAAAAAAAAAAAAGGAACCCCATCTCTACTAAAAATACAAAAAAATTAGCCAGGTGTGATGGCAGATGCCTGTAATCCCAGGTACTTGGGAGGCTCAGGCAGGAGAACTGCTTGAACCTGGGAGGTGGAGGTTGCAGTAAGCTAAGATCGCACTGCACTTCAGCCTAGGTGGCAAGAGCAAAACTCCATCTCAAAAAAAAAAAAAACCACACACACACACACACACACACACACACACACACACACAAAAGCCAGATGGGTTAGGAGGGTATTTCCATATTGCAGTATCATTGTGTTTTTTTGTTTTTGTTTTTCGAGATGGAGTCTTGCTCTGTTGCCTAGGCCGGAGTACAGTGAGTGGTGTGATCTTGGATCACTGCAACCTTTACTTCGTGGGTTCAAGCGATTCTCCTGCCTCAGCCTCCTGAGTAGCTGAGATTACATGCACCCGCCACCATGCCCAGCTAATTTTTGTATATTTAGTAGAGATGGCATTTTACCATGTTAGCCAGGCTGGTCTCTAACTCCTGACCTCAGGCAATCTACCCGCCTCGGCCTCCCAAAGTGCTAGGATTATAAACGTGAGCCACCACAGGGTTTCACCATATTGGCCAGGCTGGTCTCAAACTCCTGACCTCAGATGATCTGCCTGCCTCAGCCCCTCAAAGTGCTGAGATTACAGGTGTGAGCCACCGTGCCTGGCTGATACTGCAGTATCTTCAGAGAGTGTTGATCTGAACTAGATAGAGTTAGTCTTCCTACTTTGCCCTATCACACATCTAAGGACTTAAGCCTCTTCCTCCCAAAGAAGACCTACAGAAGCCCAACAAATCCAGCTCCATCCAGAGGCCGAAAAAAGTAGATGTGGTAGGCATTTAGAAGGTGGAATACACAAGACTTGGCGACTGATTGTATGGGGAGTGTGTGAAGGAGAAGAGGAAGTGAGGAATGTCCCTCGCCTTTCTACCTTGGGGCAGCTGCTGTAGTGGTGTGTCACTCAGTCTAAGAGTGGTAGGTTGGCCAGGTACAGCGGCTCACGCCTGTAATCCCAAGCACTTTGGGAAGCTGAGGTGGGGGTGGGGGGGCTGAGGGGGAAGGGATCATGAGGTCAGGAGTTCAAGATCAGCTTGGCCAATATGGTGAAATCCTGTCTCTACAAAAAATAGAAAAATTAGCCAGGCATGGTGGTACACTCCTATAGTCCCAGCTACTCAGGAGGCTGAGGCAGAAGAATCACTTGAACTCAGGAGGCAGAAGTTGTCATGAGCCAAGATCGCACCACTACACTCCAGCCTGGGTGACAGAGCAAGGCTCTGTTTCAAAAAAAAAAAAAAAAAAGGCCAGGTACGGGGGCTCATGCCTGTAATCCCAGCACTCTGGGAGGCTGAGGCGGGTGGATCACAAGGTCAGGAGTTCAAAACCAGCCTGGCCGCCGGGCGCGGTGGCTCAAGCCTGTAATCCCAGCACTTTGGGAGGCCGAGGCGGGTGGATCACGAGGTCAACAGATCGAGACCATCCTGGTCAACATGGTGAAACCCCGTCTCTACTAAAAATTACAAAAAAAAAATTAACTGGGCACGGTGGCGCGTGCCTGTAGTCCCAGCTACTCGGGAGGCTGAGGCAAGAGAATTGCCTGAACCCAGGGGGCGGAGGTTGCGGTGAGCCGAGATTGAGCCATTGCACTCCAGCCTGGGTAACAAGAGCGAAACTCCGTCTCAAAAAAAAAAAAAAAAAAAAAAACCAGCCTGGCCAACATGGTGAAACCCTGTCTGTATTAAAAACACAAAAATTAGCTGGGCCTGGTGGCACATGCCTGTAATCCCAGCTACTTGGGAGGCTGAGGCAGGAGAATTGCTTGAACCCGTACCCAGGAGGCGGAGGTTGCAGTGAGCCAAGATTGCACCACTGCACTGCAGCCTGGGTTACAGAGCAAGACTCTGTCTAAAACAGAGTGGTAGTTCAGGAAGAAGGACCCCTGAGGAAGGTCAAGTGAGGAGTTTTAGTTGAGAGTTGCTGAGTTTGAGGTGCCTCTGGGACATCCAAGTAGAGATGTTCAGAAATCAACTGAAAACTCAGAAGAAAGATATGGACTAGAAAGAATAGATTGGAGGATCATTAGCAAATAGACGGTAACAAAAGTAGGTGAAATCATCCTCGGAAAAGGAACAGAGTGGTAAAAGGATCTTGACGAAAACCCTAAGGAACAGTCAAAGGAAGGACTGAGTAAGAAAAAAATTACAGAAAGAACAAAGGACAGGCTAGTGATGAGAGGAAAACTTACCTCCTGCAAAGTTCAAGAGAAGGAGTGACAAACTGTGAAACATTCTGGATTCAGCAAAGAAGTCTGTGGTGACCTTGTGGAGAGCAGTTTTAGTGGAACTTTGGGGACAGCACCAGATTGCAGTGGGTTGAGGAGTGAGTGGGAGGGGAGGGGTTGGAGACAGCTGGCAGGGACATTTTTTTTCAAGCTGTTTGGCCAAGAATGGAGAGAGATAGGATGGTAACTTAATAGAATTGAAAGCTTTTTTTTTTTTTCTGTGCTAACGGAGGAGAGGAAGAAGATTCAGGGACAAAAGGAAATTATAAAGCTCATGGGGAGGAACAAGGCAGTGTACACGTATTGCGACTGTTCTTCAGACAGGAGGGATGCATGTCTAAGTTTTAGCTGCATGAAAGGAGGAAAAGATGAATTGGCTGGAAGCTCAATTGTTGGGTAGTTCTTGCTTATGGATTGCTTCCTCTTGGAAGACAGGCCATGAGTAAGGAGTTCGTTCAATGAATACATGCATATTTTCTCCCAGCTAGTCAAAGTCTAGGGTTACCAGCAGGAGAGAAGAAGACACTGCAGGCCGGGCGCGGTGGCTCACACCAGTAATCCCAGCACTTTGGGAGTCTGAGGCGGGCCGATCACAAGGTCAGGAGATCGAAACCATGCTGGCTAACACGATGAAACCCTAGCTCTACTAAAAATACAAAAAATTAGTCAGGGGTGGTAGCACACGCATGTAGTCCCAGCTACTTGGGGAGGCTGAGGCAGGAGAATCGCTTGAACCCAGGAGGTGGAGGTTGCAGTGAGCTGAGATCAGACCACTGCACTCCAGCGTGGGCGACAGAGCGAGACTCTGTCAAACAAAATAAAAAATAAAAAAAGTAAGGCACTGCACTTGAGGCAAAAGTCGGGTTGGAAGCAGGTTGAGGCTGACTGAGAGGAAGTATGATGTTCCTCTAACCATGGGAGGGCTGCTGGTCCATTGAAGGAGAGAGATTTTTTCCAGAACCGCATGCTGGGGCTTTGATTTAGGATCCTCCTTCCTCCTCTAGTCAGTCTACTTTCCCTGGCCTACGGCTCACGTCTAAGGCCTAGAGCCTACTGGTTCCCACCGAGGACCAGCTGGAAGCCATTTTGATTATGCTCCACCACGAAGGAGGACAATACAGCCCCGCCCAGAGCCGGGCGCGCCCCCGCGGCGGGTCGGGTGCGCGTGTCCGCGTCTCTTCCCGCCAGCTGGGCGGGCGCCTGGCCCAGGACGCGGTGGCGCGGGGCGGGGGGCGGGGGTGGTTATGTAAGCGTTGCGCGCTCCCGCGAGGCGACAGCCAATGGGAGGCTCCGGCGGCTCGTGCTCGCGCACGTAGGGTGGGGGGAGGGAGCGCACGACGTGCGCGCACCCTCTCCCTCGTCCACCGCTGCCGCCTCCTTCTTCTGCCGCTCTTGGTGCTGCTTGTGTGCTCGTTCGGTGCGGACCTGGTACCTCTTTTGTGAAGCCGCAGCTGAAGAGACTCCGGCGCTCGCCATGGCCGACGAAAAGCCCAAGGTGAGCTCGGCGCCGGCCTCTTCGCCTCGACGCGCGGTTGGGGTTACGGCGCGGGCCGGGGTCCGGCCGGAGCCCGCCGCTGGTTCCCAGTGCTTTCCCGGGCCCCCCACGGGGCCGGCCGCGGCTCAGGCCCCGGCGCTCCGCGCCATTTTCTTCCCTCCCTCTCTTCCTCCCTCCCGCGCTGGAGGAGGCCCCGCCGCCCTCCCCCGCCCCCGGCGGCCTCCGAGTGCGCGCGGGGCGCGAGTTGGGCGGGCAGATCGCGGACGCCCGCGGGCCCACCAGCTCGGAGCCGGGTTTCTCGGCCCGGCCAGCCGGCGCGCGTGAGGAGGGGCATTGGGTCGCTCGGGGTCTCCACCCTCCGCCGACCTCGCGTCGGGTGTTGCAGTCTCTGAGGCGGCGGGGAGTCCCCTGGGCTAGGGGCTTCACGTCTTAGGGGTGGGGGCCGCGGGCATCTGAGGACTCCTGCCCGATGCCGCGGCGGCGGGGCGAGAGTTCAGGGCGAATCAATGGGTTGCTGATGGGCAGGATCCTGGATGCCCGCTTGCCGCCGTCCTGAGCGTGGGGATTGGGGGATTCCTGAGGAGTATTTCCCACTTTAACGGCCTCAGGGGCCTGAGGGGGGAGGGGGAGCGGCTTTTCCTCGGTGCCAGCGAACCCGTAATCCGCGAAGACCATGTGGTTTCGTGAAGTTGGAGGCACAGGTACGAGCAGAGAGACTTTGTGGGGCTTAACTTTTGAACGCGACTTTTGAGGCGCCCGGAGACTTCCCGGGAGGACTGGGAACACCCATCATCGGGGCACACGGGACTTGCTGTTTTTAGTTGGTGACACCCCCGGCCTCCCTCGCCTTTACTTTCTGGAGCGATTTAGGGCTACAGAATTCCTTCTACACTCGATTTTGGACAACTTCAGGTTGGGTCGAAATCTACAAGAAACACTTGGAATAAAACTGTGTATTTGACCCATGACAACAAAGGGGAGGGGAGAATAAGTGCATTAACCGAAAATAAAAATGAAGCTGCTAATAGAGGAGAATGTTGACCGTGGTCCTGAGTATTAGTGCTGTTCCGGGGGAAATCAGGATCTTCTTCGGTTGTTTTTTTGTTTGTTTGTGTGTGGATTTAGGTTATTAAACTGAGTTTGGTAACTTGAACGGTAATGAGTTTTGAATGGCAGGCTCTAGATTTATTGTTTTGTTTCTTGCAGTTGTACTTAAAGTGCTTGGAAAAGAGAAAGTACTCTTATTTTTAACTTTTTTAGGGGGGAGATATATATATTTTGGGAGTGATATGAAGTATATCATTTTGGAAAATTTTGCTCTAAGAAAACGTTGCAATACCCTGAATAGGACCCAACTTTAAACATATATTGTTGTTACTGATAGTATTGCATGTAGGCTTTTCTGTATCTGTGACAGCTGTCTGATACTTTTGCTGCAGGATTTTTCCTCTTTCACATTGATTTCAGCAGCTCAAAACAGCTGTATGCCGTTTTAGCATACGGTATGGGAAACCTGTTGATTTTTGAAGCAACTAGGGTTGCTGCTGCTTTATAAAACATGTTTGTTGATCACATTTCCCAAATTATACTTTTATTTTTCTTTTAACAGGAAGGAGTCAAGACTGAGAACAACGATCATATTAATTTGAAAGTGGCGGGGCAGGATGGTTCTGTGGTGCAGTTTAAGATTAAGAGGCATACACCACTTAGTAAACTAATGAAAGCCTATTGCGAACGACAGGTGAGGAATTCATATGTGTACTTCCACTGAATAAAACTATTTGTAAAAATCTTATGGAAACAAAAACTAGATGAGCATACTACTGCAATGACTTTCTGATGGGATGAATATGCACTTGGCATATCAATTTTCTTGCACACTTGGTATATCGATTACTCATGAAAACCCTTAAGATGATTTGGTTAGTATTATATGTGGTTCCAGTCCTGTGCCAGAAATGCATCAAATTATATTTACAATACTTGGTTTTTTACCAAGGAAATGTGTTTATAAGAAAATAAGAATGAACTTGATAAAATTACTTAGCAGGCTTTTATTATCTTATATTTTTGAGAGGAGTTTGATTCTTGTTGCCCAGGCTGTAGTACTAAGGCACAATCTTAGCTCACTGCAACCTTCACCTCCTGGGTTCAAGTGATTCTTTTGCCTCAGCCTCCCAAGTAGCTGGGATTACAGGTGCCCACCATCATGCCCGGCTGATTTTTTTTTTGTATTTTTAGTAGAAACTGTTTTTCACCATATTGGCCAGACTGGTCTCAAACTCCTGACCTCAGGTGATCCACCCGCCTCAACCTTCCAAAGTGCTGGGATTACAGAAGTCATTTTTTTTAAGCTAGAACTTACCTGCTGTGTAATTTTTTTGCTTTTTTTTTTTTTTTAGATGGGAGTCTTGCTTTGTCCCCCAGGCTGGAGTGCATTGGTGCGACCTTGGCTCACTGCAACCTCTGCCTCCTGAGTGGCTGGGATTTCAGGCGTGCACGCTGGGCTAATTTTATATTTTTAATAGAGACAGGGTTTTGCCGTGTTTGTCAGGACGGTCTTGAACTGACCTCAAGTGATCTGCTCACCTTGGCCTCTCAAAGTGCTGAGATTACAGCCATGAGGCACCAGGCCTGGCCCCTTGAGATTGTTTTAAATGGGTTCAAAATAGAATAAGGCTTAAACTTATGTAAATTGGGAAATGTAGTTTGAGTTGATACTTAAAAGATGAGTGAAATTAAAAACTTGCTTTAGGCTGGGTACAGTGGCTCATGCCTGTAATCCCAGCACTTTGGGAGGCTGGGGCGGTTGGATCAGTTAAGACCAGCCTGGCCACTGTGGTAAAATCCCATCTCTACTAAAAATATAAAAAAAGTATCTGGTTGTGGTGGTACACGCCCATAATCCCAGCTATGGCAGAGGCTGAGGCTGAGAATTGAATCTGGGAGGTGGAGGCTACAGTGAGCCAAGATGATGCCACTGCACTCTAGCCTGGGTGATAGAGCGAAACCATTTCAAAGGAGGGAGAAAAAAAGAAACTTCCATTAGAATGTTTAAAGTGTTTTTATGCCTAGTGTATTTATATAATAAGAGAATACCTTTGGGAGGCCAAGGCGGGTGGATCACAAGGTCAGGAGTTTGAGACCAGCCTGGCCAAGGTGGTGAAACCCTGTCTCTACTAAAAATAGAAAAAAGAGCTGGGCGTGGTCATGGGCACCTGTAATCCCAGTTACTCAGGAGGCTGAGGCAGGAAAACCGCTTCAACCCAGGAGGCAGAGGTTGCAGTGAGCCGAGATCATGCCACTCCACTCTAGTCTGGACAACAGAGCAAGATTCTATCTCAAAAAGAAAAAAGAAGGCCGGGCGCGGTGGCTCAAGCCTGTAATCGCAGCACTTTGCGAGGCCGAGGCGGGTGGATCACGAGGTCAAGAGATTGAGACCATCCTGGTCAACATGGTGAAACCCTGTCTCTACTAAAAATACAAAAAATTAGCTGGGCATGGTGGCGTGTGCCTGTAATCCCAGCTACTCAGGAGGCTGAGGCAAGAGAATTGCCTGAACCTAAGAGGCAGAGGTTGCACCATTGCACTCCAGCCTGGGTAACGAGCGAAACTCTGTCTCAAAAAAAAAAAGAAAAGAAAAGAAAAAAGAAATTCCTCTGACAGTGGAAGTAAAAGGAAAAAAGGTAAAAAAAGAAAAAAAATACTGTGCTCCTAATTCTTTATCATTATATGTAAACCTTCTTATAGTTCCTTATAAAGATAACCATCTTTTTGTTTTTTTTTGACATAGAGTCTCACTCTCATCCAGGCTGGAGTGCAGTGGTGTAATCTTGGCTCACTGCAAACTCTGACTCCCAGGTTGAAGTGATTCTCCTGTCCCGGCCTCCAGAATAGCTGGTATTACAGGCACATGCCATGGCTAATTTTTGTGTTTTTAGTAGACAGGGTTTTATTGTATTGGTCAGGCTGGTCTCAAACTCATGACCAGGCGTAAGCCACCACGCCCAGCAATATAACATCTTACCTTTAATATATTCTTACTTAAAAATTTTTGCTGAAATTACCCTACATGAACTTACTAATTGTGCTAAATAATTTATATATTGGCATCTACTATATTTGAACACTAGTGCCCCTTCAGGATACAGGGGAATTTTAAAAGGTAATCATTTTGGAGAACTAATGTAGCAAATCTGCATACAAAATAGAAAATCATAGTCTGGGTGCCGTAATCCAGCACTTTGAGGGGCCAAGGCTGGAAGACCAGTCTGGACAACATAGTAAGACCTGATCTCTTAAAAAAACACATTATCTGGGTGTGGTGGTACATGTCTGTTGTCCAGGCTATTTTAGAGGCAGAATTGGGAGGATTGCTTGAGCCTGGGAGGTGTAGGCTGCAGTGAGCCGTGATCGCATTACTGCACTCCAATATGGGCAACAGAGTGAGACCGTCTCAAAACCACAAACAGAATCATGCTTCAGCTTCAGTTTGGTGGTTTTGAATAGGATTCTCTCTTTTTTTTGAGACAGTCTCGCCCTGTCACCCAGGCTGGACTGCAATGGCTTGATCTTGGCTCACTGCAACCTCTGCCTCCCAGGTTCAAGCGGTTCTCCTGCCTCAGACTCCTGAGTAGCTGGGATTACAAACATCTTTTTTTTTTTTTGAGACGGAGTTCAGGCAATTCTCCTGCCTCAGCCTCCTGAGAAGCTGGGATTGCAGGCATGCACCACCATGCCCAGCTAATTTTTTGTATTTTTAGTAGAGACAGGGTTTCACCATGTTGACCAGGATGGTCTCGATCTCTTGACCTCGTGATTCACCCGCCTCGGCCTCCAAAGTGCTGGGATTACAGGCTTGAGCCACCGCGGCCAGCCCTACAGACATCTTGACCAGTATTCTTATGCATGTCTTATTTAACTTTTCTGCAATTACAAAATTTTGCCCTTTTTTCTTTTAAGACAGGGTTTTGCCCTGTTGCCCTTACTCTGCAGTGCAGTGGCAGGATTCTGATTATGGCTCACTGCAGCCTCTGCCTCCCAGGCTCTAGCAGTCTGCTCCCCTCAGGCTCCCAGGTAGTTGGAACTATAGGTTTGTGCTACCATGTAAATTTTTTATTTTTTTTTTGGGACGGGGTCTTGTGCTGTCTGTCACCCAGGCTGGAGTGCAGTTGCGTGACCTCAGCCCACTGCAACCTCTGTCTCCTGGGTTCAAGCAGTTCTGCCTCCAAGTAGCTGGGATTACAGATGCCCACCACCATGCTCAACTAATTTTTGTATTTTTAGTAGAGATGGGGTTTCACCATGTTGGCCAGATTGGCCTGAAACTCCTGTCCTCAGGTGATCTGCCTGCCTGGGATCCGAAAGTACTGGGATTACAGGTCTGAGCCACCACACCTGGCCTTTTTTTTTTTTTTTTTTTTTTTGGTCTTAATCTTGGTTTACTGCAACCTCTGCTTACCAGGTTCAAGTGATTTTCCTGGCCCAGCCTCACGAGTAGCTGGAATTACAGGCATATGCCACCACACCTGGCTAATTTCGTATTTTTAGTGGAGACAGGGTTTCACCATGTTGATCAGGTTAGCTGGTCTCGATCTCCTGACCTCAGGTGATCTGCCCGCCTCTCAGCTTCTCAAAGTCCTGGGATTACAGGTATGAGCCACCTCACCTGGCCTGGAGAGATTTTCTTCTCTTTTTTTTTTTTTTGAGGCGGAGTCTCGCCCTGTTGCCCAGGATGGAGTGCAGTGGTGCAATCTCGGCTCATACTGCAATCTCTGTCTCTCAGGTTCCTAAGTAGCTGGGATTTCAGGTGTCCACCACCACACCCGTCTAATTTTTTGTATTTTTAGTAGAGACAGGGTTTCATCATGTTGGCCAGGCTGGTCTCAAAGTCCTCCCAAAGTGCTGGGATTACAGGTGTGAGCCCCTAACCCAGTCCTGGAGAGACTTTAAATGGGCATTTTTACTTTAAATTTCCCTTCAGTGTCTAACATATTTAAATGTTTGTCTCAAGGTATGTTCTATTAACTTTGTAGCTGTGGTCTGAAAAGCAGTAAAGCTTTTTAAGAGAATGATTTATTGGCCGAGCATGGTGGCTCACACCTGTAATCCTGGCACTTTGGGAGGCCGAGGCTGGTGGATCACTTGAGGTCAGGAGTTTGAGACCAGCCTGGCCAACATGGTAAAACCTTGTCTCTACTAAAAATGTGGGTGTGGTGGCAGGTGTCTAATCCCAGGTACTCTGGAGCCTGAGGCAGGAGAATCACTTGAACTCGGGAGCGGACGTTGCAGTGAGCTGAGATCTCGTCACTGCACTCTGGCCTGGATGAAAGTGAAACTCTAAAAAAAAAGAAAAAAACTTTGGGAGGCCAGGTTGGGTGGATCACCTGAGGTCAGGTGGCAAAACTATCTCTATTAAAAAATACAAAAATTAGCCAGGCGTGGTGGCAGGTGCCTATAATCCTAGCTACCCAGGAGGTGGAGGTGGGAGAATCGCTTGAACCCAGGAGGTGGAAGTTGCAGTGAGCCAAGATCGAGCCACTGCACTCCGGCCTGGGCGACAGAGCAAAGCTCTGTCTCAAATAAATAAATAATGATTTACTGATTTTCAAAAATCTAAGCATACTATATCTTAGAGTTCAAGGAAAATGAGAGGCTGTATGTCGTGGCTCACTCCTGTAATACCAGCACTTTGGGAGGCCGAGGTGGACTGATTCACCTTAGGTCAGGAGTTAGAGACCAGCCTAACCAACATGGTGAAACCCAGTTTCTTCTAAAACTATAATAATTTTCTGGTCATGGTGGCAGGGGCCTCTAATCCTAGCTACTTGGGAGGCTACGGCAGGAGAATCGCTTGAAACTTGAGATGAAGAGTGCAGTGAGCGGAGATTACGCCACTGTACTTCAGCCTTGACAGCAGAGCAAAACTCCATCTCAAAAAGAAAATGAGAATCACCCCAAATCTTTTTACCTACAGCATATGTTAACATGTGTTGATTGTTTATTTAGGTATCTCTTAATATATTCATGGCTAAATATGCGTGTAGTTGTATCTAAATATAATGTGTTGATTGTTTATTTAGGTATCTCTTAATATATTCATGGCTAAATATGCATGTAGTTGTATCTAAATATAATGTGTTGATTGTTTATTTAGGTATCTCTTAATATATTCATGGCTAAATACGCATGTAGTTGTATCTAAATATAATTGTTTTAATGCTGTTGATTGCTTTTAAATTCTCTTGTTCAGGGATTGTCAATGAGGCAGATCAGATTCCGATTTGACGGGCAACCAATCAATGAAACAGACACACCTGCACAGGTAAAAATTCTCTCCTAATTAGAAAAACTACTGTTTGTAATTTTTTTCTTCTCTCTTTTGAGACAGAGTCTCGTTGCCCGGGATGGAATGCAGTGGCGCAATCTTGGCTCATTGCAACCTCTACCTCCTGGGTTCAGGCGATTCTCCTGCCTCAGCCTCCTGAGTAGCTGGGATTACAGGTGCCCGCCACCACACCTGGCTAATTTTTTGTATTTTTAATAGTCTGTGTTTCACTGTGTTGGCCAAGCTTGTCTCAAACTCTTGACCTTGTGAGCTGCCCACCTTGGCTTCCCAAAGTGTTGGGATTACAGGCGTGAGCCACTACACCTGGCCTACTGTTTGCAATTTTTTGAACAGCTTTGTTGATGTATTTGAACATTTGAACATTGTAATGTAATTCTTGTAGAGTTCAAAGCAGTAGGCTCAGGAAATGCCAATGGGTTTTATTTATTTTTAATTTTCATTTAATTATTTTTTTAGTGACAAGGTCTCTCTGTTGCCCAGGTTGAAGTGCAGTGGTCTCATTATAGCTCATTGCTGCCTTGGCCTCCCAAAGTGATGGGATTATAGGCAGGTATCAATGTGCCCAACCCACCATTGGTTTGTGGTTTTTTTTTGGTTTTTTGAGATGGAGTCTCACTTGATTGCCTAGGCTGGAGTGCAGTGGCATGATCTTGGCTCACTGCAGCCCTCGCCTCCCGTGCTTAAGCGATTCTCCTGCCTCAGCCTTCCAGAATAGCTGGGATTACAGTCATGCATCACCACACCCAGCTAATTTTTGTATTTTTAGTAGGGATATGGTTTCACGATGTTGGCCAGGCTGGTCTTGAACTCCCCTGCCTGGCTCAGCCTCCCAAAGTGTTGGGATTACAGGCATGAACCACTGCACTTGGCCAGATTCTCAGCATTTTAGTTCTACATGCTGAATTGAATTTTCTTTTATATGTCTTTGTGAATGAAAGGAACTAATGGCCTTCAACTGCCATGTCCCATAGCTTGTTTGACAGGGAGAGCACCTGGTAACAGGTGATTTTTTCCAAACCCTTGCTACAAAATGTGATGTTCTCTGATTCTGTAAATCTTTTTACATACCACTTCATTTTGTTCTGTCACTTTTTTTTTGAGACAGAGTCTCACTTTGTTTCTATGCTGGAGTGCAGTGGTGCGATTCTCTTGCCTCAGCCTCCCGAGTAGCTGGGACTGCAGACGCACACCACCACACCCAGCTAATTTTTGTATTTTTAGTAGAGACAGGGTTTCACCATGTTGGCTAGGATGGTCTCAATCTCTTGACCTTGTGGTTAACCCACCTTGGCCTCCCAAAGTGCTGGGATTACAGGCATGAGCCAATGCACCTGGCCTGTTTCTGTCACTTTTTGTAGGATCAGCTGGGTTGTCTCCTGTGGCAGAGCTCTTAGTGTTTCTTTCTTTTTACCTTCTCAAAGTTCCATTTAAGACTTCCAGTTTTGACCTGGCAAGGTGGCTCACGAGAGCCATTTGCAAGATTACAAAGTGCTTGTAATGCCAGCACTGTGAGGCCGAGGCAGGCGGACTGCTTGAGTCCAGGAGTTCAAGACCAGCTTGGCAACATGGCAAAACCCTATCTGTACAAAAAAATACAAAAATTAGCCAGGGTGTGGTGATATGTGCCTGTAGTACCAGCTACTTCTTGGGGTGAGGCAGAAGGATTGCTTGAGCCCAGGAAGTGGAGACTGCAGTGAACCAAGATTGCCCCACTGCACTTTAGCCTGGATGACAAAGTGAGGCCCTATCTCAAAAAAAAGACTTCCAGTTTTGTCCTGGCTTGGTGGTTCATACCTGTAACCCAAGCACTTTAGGGAACTGACAGAGGCAGGAGTGTTGCTTGAGGCCAGAAATTTAAGACCAGCCTGGGCAACATAGCAAGACCCAGTCTCTACTGGAAAGAAGAAAAAAATAGCTGGGCATGGTAGCATGGTCCAGCCTGGGTAACAGACCCCGTCTCCAGAAAAAAAAAGGCCAGGCACAGTGGCTCACACCTATAATCCCAGCACTTTGGGAGGCCGAGGCGGGTGGATTACCTGAGGTCAGGAGTTCCGGACCAGCCTGGCCAACATAGTGAAACTACCCCGTCTCTACTAAAAATAAAAAATTACTTGGATGTGTTGATGCTCACCTGTAATCCCATCCGAGGTACTCAGGAGGCTGAGGCAGGAGAATCCCTTAAACTAGGGGGAGCTGTAGAGTGTGGTAAAGGGCGGAGGTTGCAGTGAGCTGAGATCATGCCACTTGACTCCAGTCTGGGCAAAAGAGTGAAAGTCCGTCTCAAACAAAACAAAACAAAAACCGCAATTACGGTATGTAGCCACAAGGAGGAGCTAAATTCTATTGATAAATGAGGCTGGGACAGGAACTTCATTTTTTTTTTTTTATTTTTTTGAGACGGAGTTTCGCTCTTGTTAACCAGGCTGGAGTGCAATGGCACAATCTCGGCTCACCGCAACCTCAGCATCCTGGGTTTAGGCAATTCTTCTGCCTCAGCCTCCTAAGTAGCTGGGATTATAGGCACACGCCACCATGTCCAGCTAATTTTTTGTATGTTTAGTAGAGACCTGGTTTCACCATGTTGACCAGGATGGTCTCGATCTCTTGACCTCGTGATCCACCCGCCTCGGCCTCCCAAAGTGTTGGGATTACAGGCGTGAGCCACCGCACCCGGACCAGGAACTTCATTTATTACAGGCGTTAAAAGTTTCACTGTAAAACTTTACATTTTGATAATTTTGTTTTAGTAAATACGTTGACAGACTTGCTTGGGTTTAAAATAAATAGTAAAAGGTAAAAACTTTATTTATTTATTTTACTATTTCTTTTATTTATTTATTTATTTTGAGATGGAGTCTTGCTCTGTTGCCCAGGCAAGAGTGCAATGCCGTGCTCTTGGCTCACCGCAACCTCTGACTCCCAGGTTCAAGTGATTCTCTGCCTCAGCCTCTCAAGTAGCTGGGATTACAGGTGTCCATCACCATGCCTGGCTAATTTTTGTATTTTTAAGTAGAAATGGGGGTTTCACCATGTTGGTCAGGCTGGTCTCGAACCCCTGATCTTGTGATCCACTGACTTCAACCTCCCAAAGTGCTGGGATTACAGGTGTATACCATTGTGCTACACTCTCAGTTATGAGAATATATTTCCTGTCTTTTTTTGAGATGGAGTCTTGCTCTTTCACCAGGTTGGAGCTCAGTGGCCCAATCTTGGCTCACTGCAACATCCACCTCCCTGGTTCAAGAGATTCTTCCACCTCAGCCTCCTGAGAAGCTGGGACTACAGGTGCAGGCCACCATGCCCAGCTAGTTTTTTGTATTTTTAGTAGAGGCTGGGTTTCACCATGTTGGCCAGAATGGTCTCGATCTCTTGACCTTGTGATCCACCCACCTCGGCCTCTCAGCGTGCTGGGGTTACAGGCATGAGCCACCACGCTTGGCCCTATTTCCTGTAAGCCCTCCTTACCCACCACTAAAACGGGATTATCTGCTGTTCTGGTTACAAATATTAAACAAGGAGTATTTGTTTGGCTCCATGACCTTGAGGCGTTTTAAAATCTTCAGGTTGAATTTGGAATTGATTCATTTTAGAATTGTTCTCCCAATATTTGTTAGATAGCAGGACTGTGATAGATTAAAACATCTTAGCAGGCCTCCTGCTCTCCCTCTCCCAGCTTAAAAATAATTTTTTTTTTTTTTTTGGAGATGGAGTCTTCCTCTGTTGCCCAGACTGGAGTGCGGTGGCACAATCTCAGCTCACTGTAACCTCTGCCTCCCAGGTTCAAGGAATTCTCCTGCCTCAGCCTCCCAAATAGCTGGGATTATAGTCATCTGCCACCACACCCGGCTAATACTGGTATTTATTTATTTATCCATTTATTTTTTGAGATGGAGTCTTGTTCTTTCGCTCAGGCTGGAGTGCAGTGGCACAATCTTGGCTTACTGCAATCTCTGTCTCCCAGGTTCAGATGATTCTCCTGCCTCAGCCTCCTGAGTAGCTGGTATTACAGGTGTGTGCCTCCATACCTAGCAATTTTTTTTTTCATTTTTAGTAGAAACATAGTCTCCCTTTGTTGGTCCCTAGACTGGTCTAGGTCTTCTGGGCTCAAGCAATCCTTCAACCTCATCCTCCCGTAGTACTGGGATTACAGGTGTGAGCCTCCACACCTGGCTAATATTCTGCTTTTTTTCTTAAAAACTACGTTTTAGGTGGGTGCAGTGGCTAGTGCCTGTAATTCCAGCACTTTGGGAGGCTGAGGCAGGCAGATTCTTTGAGCTCAGGAGTTTGAGACCAGCTTGGCCAATGTGACAAAATCCCATTTCTATTAAAAATACAAAAAGAGGCTGGGTGTGGTGGCTCAAGCCTGTAATCCCAGCACTTTGGGAGGCCGAGGAGGGTGGATCATGAGGTCAAGAGATCAAGACCATCCTCGTCAACATGGTGAAACCCCGTCTCTACTAAAAATACAAAAAATTAGCTGGGCATGGTGGCACGTGCCTGTAATCCCAGCTACTCAGGAGGCTGAGGCAGGAGAATTACTTGAACCCTGGAGGCGGAGGTTGCGGTGAGCTGAGATTGCACCATTGCACTCCAGCCTGGGTAACAAGAGCGAAACTCTGTCTCAAAAAAAAAAAAATACAAAAAGATTAGCTGGGCATGGTGGGGGTTACCTGTAATCTCAGCTACTTGGGAGGCTGAGGCAGGAGAATTGCTTGAACCTGGGAAGTGGAGGTTGCAGTGAGCTGAGGTCACGCCATTGCACTCCAGCCTGGGTGACAGAAACTCTGTCTCAAAACAACAACAACAACTAAGTTTTATTTAATAGTTATAAAGGAAGCCAAGTGAAAAATTACTTAAACCAAGTGTGTAGTACATTAAGTTATGAGGCATCTATAATAATGAAACTTGGAATTTAGGGGAGCATATGCATGTTTTCAGCATATTTAAACCTGAAAATCGTTCATTTGAAGAACTTAATGCTGGGTGCAGTGGCGTGTGCCTGTAGTCCCAGCTACTCGGGAGGCTGAGGTGGGAGGAGTTCTGGGCTGTAGTGTGCTGTGCCGATATGGTGTCCGTACTAAGTTTGGCATCAATATGGTAATCTCCCGGGAGCAGGGGACCACGAGGTTGCTTAAGGAGGGATGAACTGGCCAAGGTCAGAAATGGAGCAGGTCAAAACTCCCATGCTGATCAGTAGTGGGATTGTACCTATGAATAGCCACTGTGCTCCACCCTGGGCAACATAGCAAGACCTCGTCTCTTTAAAAAAAAAAAAAAAAAGGAACTGGCCGGGCGTGGTGGCTCACGCCTATAATCCCAGCACCTTTGGGAGGCTGAGGCGGGTGGGTCAAGAGATCGAGACCATCATGGTCAACAAGGTGAAACCCCGTCTCTACTAAAAATACAAAAATTAGCTGGGCATGGTGGTGCGTGCCTGTAGTCCCAGCTACTCGGGACGCTGAGGCAGGAGAATTGCTTGAACCCAGAAGGCGGAGGTTGCGGTGAGCCGAGATCGTGCCATTGCACTCCAGCCTGGGTAACAAGAGCAAAACTCTGTCTCAAAAAAAAAAAAAAAAAAGGAACTTGATAATCAGTGCTCTTAAATTTGTTTTTTCCTTTATGCTAGTTGGAAATGGAGGATGAAGATACAATTGATGTGTTCCAACAGCAGACGGGAGGTGTCTACTGAAAAGGGAATCTGCTTCTTTACTTCAGAACTCTGTTCTATAAAGACCAAGATTACATTCTCAATTAGAAAACTGCAATTTGGTTCCACCACATCCTGACTACTACAGTATAGTTTTCTCTATTCTTTCATTTTCCCCTTCCCCATTCCTTTATTGTACATAAAGTAACTGGTATATGTGCACAAGCATATTGCTTTTTTTTTTTTTTAACAGCCAATGATATGTTTTGATTGACATCAAGTGGAGATGGGATGGGGAAAAATACTGATTCTGTGAAAATACCCCCTTTCTCCATTAGTGGCATGCTCATTCAGCTCTTATCTTTATATTCCAGTAAGTTATTTTGCTCTCACTGTTTTAACAAAAAAACAACATAAAAATCCTTGCATACCTTGTTTGATTGGAGACTTTTAATGTTTTTCATTTATCATTGTAAAACCAAGGACAATTTTATAACTTTTTTGTACGTAGCTGTTACATGTAGGGCAATCTGTCTTTAAGTAGGGATAAATTACTTAAAACAAAAAGAATCCTAGATAGTTTTCCCTTCAAGTCAAGCGTCTCGTTGTTTAAATAAACTTCTTGTTTAAAATGAGCTGTTTTCTTTATTCTGAGAAATATTAAATAGAAAATTGAGGCTTAGAAAAAACATAAATAGGGCTGCTTAGGAGTAACATTTCAAGAAGGAAGTAAAGCTACTTGGTATTTCTGACAGACTGATACTAAACAAAGAATAACCTATAAATGACTATCAGCAGAAGTTTTTGCTTTCACTTTGCTCCAAAACTTTCTCTAGATCCCATGTTAATATGCAAGTATACTAGCAGAAAAATTGGGTCATAATATTGTGGATTTCCGGGTATTTTTTGCATATTAAATGAGGCAGAGTATAGAGTATAGGGTAGCACATGTGGCAAGGAAAAAGTTCTAATTTGGCCTTTGTTGCTGACAAAACACTGAACCATTCTAGCCCTCACTTTAATAAGTAGATATTCCCTAACTAAAATAAAGTTTTTGTTCCTTATTTAAGGATTTTTTTGAGATGGAGTTTTGCTCTTACTGCCCAGGCAGAAGTACAGTGGAGTGATCCCCATTCGCTGCAACCTCCTCTCGGGTTCAAGTGATTCTCCTGCCTCAGCCTCCTGAGTAGCTGGGATTATAGGCGTGCACCACCACACCCAGCTAATACATTTTTTTTTCAAGTCCATATTTTTTGTAATTTTAGTACAAATAGGGTTTCATCATGTTGGCAAGGCTGGTTTTGAATTCCTGATCCACTCACCTCGGCCTCCCAAAGCTCAGGGCTTAGAAGCGTAAGCTACAGCTCCCGGCTTATTGTTTCTTTTTTTTTTTTTAATTGCCCTCTCAACCCAGCTTTTCCCGACTCCAGGAAGAACGGGGAAGAGAAAGCCCATCAGGTTCTTCTTTTCCCTTTTATTTATTTATTTATTTATTTTTTAAATTTTTTATTGGATTATAGGTTTTGGGGTACATGAGCAGAGCATGCAAGACAGTTGCGTAGGTACACACATGGCAGTGTGCTTTGCTTTTCTTCTCCCCTTAACCCACATTTGGCATTTCCCCTTTTATTTATTTATTGTTTTAATAAAGATGGGGTTTCACCATGTTGGTCAGGCTGGTTTTGAACTCCCGACCTCAGGTGATCCACCTGCCTTGGCCTCCAAAGTGCTTGGATTACAGGCGTGAGCCACCATGCCCGGCTCTTTCTTGGATTTTTTTTTTTTTGAGAGGGTATGCCGTTGTTGGCTAGTCTGGAATGGTGCAGTGGCATGATCTCAGCTCACTGTGACCTCCACCTCTGGGGCTTAAGAAATCCTCCCCGCTCAGCATACTGAGTAGCTGTGCATGCCACCATAGCTGATTAATTTCTGTATCTTTTATAGAGATGGAGTTTCGTTTGGGCCGTTCTTAAACCCCTGATCTCAAATGATCCGCCTGCCTTGGCCTCCTAATGTGCTGGGATTACAGGCATAAGCCACTATGCCCAGTCCCTTTTAACTGTATTTTTTAATTTTTGAGACAGCGTTTTGTTCTTGTTGCCCAGGCTGGAATGCAATGGGATCATCTCAACTTACTGCAACCTCCACCTCCCAGGTTCAAGCTGTTCTGCCTTACCCTCTAGAGTAGCTGGGACTAAAAATGTGCGCCACCATGCCTGGCTAATTTTGTGTTTTTAGTGGAGATGGGGTTTCACCATGTTGGTCAGGCTGATCTGAAACTCCTGACCTCAGGTCATCCACCTGCCTCAGCCTCCCAAAGTGCTAGGGTTACAGGCGTGAGCCACCATGCCTGGCCTCACTGCCATTTTATAGATGAGGAAGCCAAGTTCTTGAAGAGTAAAATAGATGGTGACAAACTATAAACCTGGGACCAGAGACAGTATCCTGATGCTTGTTGATGGTTTTTGTCCATATTGATTGTCTTCTACCAGTATGATCTGCCGTCAAGTCACCATGTAGTATGTGTTGGATTCCTTAATCCACTGTATCTTTGTTTACATAACAGCCTTTACATTCCCTGCATCTATAGCAAATGAGCATTGCCAGTGACAACAGGAATTCAGGATTTTTCTTACATTTGTATATGTATGAATTTTACTCTTGAATCAGCTAGACTTGTTTTCCTATATGTACAAGCAATTCCCTGCCTCAGCCTGAGTAGCTGAGATTACAGGCACACGCCAGCATGCCTGACTAATTTTTGTATTTGTAGTAGCAACAGAGTTTCACCATCTTGGCCAGGCTGGTCTTGAGCTCCTGACCTCGTGATCCATCCACCTTGCCCTCCCAAATTGCTGGGATTACAGGTGTGAGCCACCGTGCCCGGCCAACTAATTGATTCTGGATTGTGGTTTTGAATTAGAATCCTCTGGCAAGTTTTTAAAAAATACCAAAGCCTGGACTCTACCCCCAAAAATGTATTTTCAAAGCAATATGGAATTGAAAATCACCTCTGGGAGGCATCCTCAGAAGTTAAGCACTTTATGGTGAAGATTAAATGAGAGAATGTGTTTTTTTTTTTAACATTGCTGTGAAAATATTAATGTATGCTTTTATCTTTGTTTTTGAGATGGAGTTTCGCTCTGGTTGCTCATGCTGGGGTGCAATGGCATGATTGCGACTCACTGCAACCTCCACCTCCTGGGTTCAAGTGATTCTTCTGCCTCAGTCTCCCAAGTAGCTGGGATTATAGGCATGCACCACCATGCCTGGCTAATTTTTTGTGTTTTTAGTAGAGACGGAGTTTCTGCACCTTGGTCAGGCTGGTCTTGACCTCCCGACCTCAGGTAATCTGCCTGCCTTGGCCTCCCAAAATGTTGTGATTACAGGTGTGAGCCACTGTACATGTTTTTTGTTTTTGTTTTTTTTTTGAAACAGGATCTCACGCTTGCCCAGACTGGACTACAGTGGAGTGATCTCAGCTCACTGTGGCTTTTGCCTCCCGGGCTCAAACGATTCTCCTGCCTCAGCCTCCTGAGTAGCTGGGATTACAGGAGTTGTCCACTACTGCCTGGCTAATTTTTTGTATTTTAGTAGAGATGGGGTTTTACCATGTTGGGCAGGCAGGTCTTGAACTCCTGACCTCAAGTGATCCACCCACCTCAGCCTCTCAAAGTACTGGGATTATAGGCATGAGCCACCATGCCCAGGTAATGTGTGTTTTAGATGCCTAACATGGTGTCCCCATGTAAGCTTTTTTTAAAATTCTGTTTCTGAAACGAGTCTCACCCTGTCTTTGGTATCCTAAGGAGCAAATCATCCAACCACAGGATGCATTAGATTTCTGATTACCTAAATGGTGACTTGAAAGTTCTGGATGTGGTAAGAAATAGAGGCTTACCTCCTGGGGACTACGGGCTTGGTCCAGACTGCAGCACTACGGTAAAACAGATAATAAAAAGAGTCACAAATTTTTTGGTGTTTCAGTGTGTATAAAAGTTATGTTCACCATGCATGGTGGCTCACACCTGTAATCCCAGCACTTTGGGAGGCCAAAGTGGGCAGATCACCTAAAGTTGGGAGTTCTAGACCAGCCTGATCATCATGGAGAAACCCTCTCTACTAAAAATACAGAATTAGCCAGGTGCAGTGGCTCATGCCTGTAATACCAGCACTTTGGGAGGCCAAGGCAGGCGGATCACAAGGTTAAGAGATCAAGACCATCCTGGCCAACATAGTGAAACCCTGTCTACTAAAATCCGAAAATTAGCTGGGCATGGTGGCATGCCCTGTATTCCTAGCTGCTTGGGAGGCTGAGGCAGGAGAATTGCTTGAACCTGGGAGGCAGAGGTTGTAGTAAACCAAGATTGAGCCATTGCATTCCAGCCTGACCCCTGGCAACAGAGCCAGACTGTCTCAAAAAAAAAATACAAAATTAGGTGTGGTGGTTTATGCCTATAATCCCAACTAGTCAGGAGGCTGAGGCAGAATTGCTTGAACCTGGGAGACAGGTTGTGGTAAGCCGAGATCACGCCATTACACTCCAGCCAGGGTAACAACAGCGAAACTCCGTCTCAAAAAAAAAGAAAAAGAAAAGAAGTACGTAGATTAGCTGCCTGTAATCCCAACTACTTGGGAAGCTGAGGCAGGAAAATTGCTCAAACTTGGGAGGTGGAGGTTGCAGCGAGCCACTATTGTGCCACTTCACTCCAGCCTGGGCAATAGAGCATGACTCCATCTCAAAAAAAAAAAAATGTTATATTCAGCTTTGGCAATATAGTGAGACCCTGTCTGTGCAAAAAACAAAAGCCAGGTATAATGTTGCACGCCTGTAGTTCCAGCTACTCTGAAAGCTGGTGAGAAGATTACCTGAACCCAGGAGATCAAGGTGGCAGTGAGCTGTGATTGTGCCATAGTAGTCCAGCTTGGTTGATAGGATAAGATCCTGTCTCAGAAAAAAAAAGCTTATGCTGTAATTAGGTGTTCAATAGCATTATGTCTTTAAAAAGTAATACATATGACCGGGCACAGTGGTTCACGCCTGTAATCCCAGCACTTTGGGAGGCCAAGGTGGGCGGATCATGAGGTCAGGAGATCTGAGACCATCCTGGCCAACATGGTGAAACCTTGTCTCTACTAAAAATACAAAAGAATTAGTTGGGTGTGGTGTCACACAGCTGTAGTCCCAGCTACTCGGGAGGCTGAGGCAGGAGAATTGCTTGAACCCAGGAGGTGGAGAGTGCAGTGAGCCGAGATCGTGTCACTGCACTACAGCCTGGGCGACAGTGCGAGACTCCATCTCAAAAAGTAAAAAAGCGGCTGGGCGTGGTGGCTCACGCCTGTAATCCCAGCACTTTGGGAGGCCAAGGCAGGTGGATCATGAGGTCAAGAGATCGAGACCATCCGGGTCAACATGGTGAAACCCCGTCTCTACTAAAAACACAAAAAATCAGCTGGGGCGTGGTAGTGCGTGCCTGTAATCCCAGCTATTCAGGAGGCTGAGGCAGGAGAATTGCCTGAACCCAGGAGGCGGAGGTTGCGGTGAGCTGAGATCGCGCCATTGCACTCCAGCCTGGGAAACAAGAGCGAAACTCCATCTCAAAAAAAAAAAAAGTAAAAAAGCAATACATACTTTAATTTTTATTTTTTTTGGAGGAGGTGACAGGACCTTACTTTCTGTGTTCCCCAGACTAGAGTGCAGTGGTGCAGGTATAGCTTAGTGCAGCCTCAAACTCCTGGGCTCAAGCAATCCTCCTCCCTCAGCCTCCCAAAGTGTTGGGATATAGGCATGACCCACTGTGCCTGACCCATATCTAAAAGTACTTTTTTGTTTGTTTTGAGATAGGATCTTGTTCTGTCACCCACCCTGGATTGCACTGGTGTGATCACTGTTTAATGCAGTTTAGACATCTTGGTCTTTTTTTTGTTTTTGTTTTTTTTGAGACAAAGTTTCGCTGTTTTTACCCAGACTGGAGTGCAATGGCACGATCTCGGCTCACCGCAACCTCCACCTTCTGGGTTCAAGCAATTCTCCTGCCTCAGCCTCCCGAGTAGCTGGGACTACAGGCACGCACCACCATGCCCAGCTAGTTTTTGTATTTTTAGTGGAGACAGGGTTTCACCTTGTTGACCATGATGGTCTCGATCTCTTGACCTCGTGATCCACCCACCTCGGCCTCCCTAAGTGCTGGGATTATAGGCGTAAGCCACTGCGCCCGGCCCTTTTTTTTTTTTGAGACGGAGTTTTGCTCTTGTTACCCAGGCTGGAGTGCAATGGCACGATCTCAGCTCACTGCAACCTCCACCTCCTGGATTCAGGCAATTCTCCTGCCTCAGCCTCCTGAGTAGCTGGGATTACAGGCACGTGCCACCGTGCCCAGCTAATTTTTTTTTTGTATTTTTAGTAGAGATGGGGTTTCACCATGTTGACCAGGATGGTCTTGATCTCTTGACCTCGTGATCCACCCACCTCGGCCTCCCAAAGTGCTGGGATTATAGGCATGAGCCACAGCGCCTGGCCTGACATCTTGGTCTTAAATGATTCTCCCCCCTCAGCCTCCGGAATGCCTGGGACTAAAATGATACATGACCACACTGAGCTACATTTTTCTTTGTAGAGACAGGCTCTCTCCATGTTGCCCAAGCTGGTCTCCAACTCCTGATCTCAAGCGATCTCCGTGCCTTGACCTCCCAAAGTGCTGGGATTATAGGTGTGAGCCACTGTGCCTGGCCGCAATATTCTTTTTTTTTTTTTTTTTTTAGATGGCGTCTCACTCTGTTGCCCAAACTGTAGTGCAGTGATGCAATCTCAGTTCAATACAACCTCCGCCTCTCAGTTCAAGTGATTCTCCTGCCTTAGCATCCTGAGTAGCTGGAACCACAGGTGTGTGCCACCATGCCCGGATATTTTTGTATTTTTAGTACAGATGGGGTTTTGCTGTGTTGGCCAGGCTGGTCTCGAACTCCTGACCTTGTCATCTGCCCACCTCAGCCTCCTAAAGTGCTGGGATTACAAGCATGAGTGACTGTGCCTGGCCTTACTAATGTTCTTAATGGTATACAGAATGTTGAATGCTTTCCAACAGGTTTTCTTTTTATTTTATGTATTTATTCATTTATTTTGAGACGTAGTTTTGCTGTCGTTACCCAGGCTGGAGTGCAATGGCACGATCTCAGCTCACCGCAACCTCGGCCTTCTGGGTTCAAGCAATTCTCCTGCCTCAGCCTCCCGAGTAGCTGGGACTACAGGCGCGCACCATCATGCCCAGCTAATTTTTGTATTTTTAGTAGAGACCGAGTTTCACCTTGTTGACCAGGATGGTCTCGATCTCTTGACCTCATGATCCACCTGCCTCGGCCTCCCAAAGTGCTGGGATTATAGGCGTGAGCCACCGCACCCAGCCTCCAAAAGGTTTTCAATTTACTTTGCCCAGATTCAGGGGATGATTCTATTATTCTTTTTTTTTTTTTGAGATGGAGTTTCACTCTTGTTACCCAGGCTGGAGTGCAATGGCGCGCCTCAGCCTCCTGAGTAGCTGGGATTACAGGCACACGCCACTATGCCCAGCTAATTTTTGTATTTTTAGTAGAGACGGGGTTTCACCATGTTGCCCAGGATGGTCTCGATCTCTTGACCTCGTGATCCACCTGCCTCGGCCTCCCAAAGTGCTGGGATTACAGGCTTGAGCCACTGCGCCCAGCCTGATTCTATTATTCTTATTGAGACTCTCGCCTAGGCCAAAGTGCAGTGGTGCGATTATGATTTAACCTCCTGGGCTCAAACAGTCCATTCCCTTAGGACTCCCAAATAGCTGGAACTACGGCCCCTGCCACCATGTGAGGCTAATTTTTTTTTTTTTTTTTTTGAGACAGAGTCTAACTGTGTCACCCAGCCTGGACTGCGGTGGTGTGATCTCAGTTTACGCCGACCTCTGCCTCTCAAAGTCAAACAATTCTTGTGCCTCAGGCTCCAGAGTAGCTGTGATTACAGGCATGCACCACCATCCCCAGCTAATTTTTGTATTTTTAGTAGAGTCGGGGTTTTGCCATGTTGGTCAGGCTGATCTTGGACTCCTGATCTGCCCATCTCAGCCTCCCAAAGTGCTGGGATTACAGGTGTGAGCCACCGTGCCTGGCTGCTAGGTTAATTTTTTTTTTTTTTTGAGATGGAGTCTCGCTGTTGTTACCCAGACTGGAGTGCAGTGGCATGATCTCAGCTCACTGCAACCTCCGCCTCCTGGGTTCAAGCAATTCTCCTGCTTCAGCCTCCCGAGTAGCTGGGACTACAGGCATGTGCCACCATGCCCAGCTAATTTTTGTATATTTAATAGAGACGGGGTTTCATCATGTTGACCAGGATGGTCTCGAACTCTTGACCTTGTGATCCACCCGCCTCGGCCCCCCAAAGTGCTAGGATTACAGGCGTGAGCCACCTTATAATGTGAGACCTTTTTTACAATGTGTTTTTCTTTAGTTTTTTCTTTTTAAAGATGGGATCTTCCTCTCTGTCATCCAGTCTCAACTTTCAGAGTTCAGGGGATCCCCCTCCCTCAGCCTCTTAAGTAACTATGGCTACACGTATGTGTTACCATACCTGGCTAATTTAAATTTCTTTTTTTTTAGATAATGGGGTCTCACGGTGTTGCCCAGGCTGGTGTCAACTGATCTTGGACTCAAGTGATCTGCCTACCTAGGCCTCCCAGAGTTTTGGGATTACACTGTCCCTGGTCTGTCTTTGCTTTCTTTTTTTTTTATTATTTTATTTTTTGTGGAGACTTGGTTTCACTATGTTGCCCAGGCTGGTCTGGAATTCTGACCTCAGGTGATCCACCCACCTCGGCTTCCCAAAGTGCTGGGATTACAGGCATGAACCACCTCGCTCAGCCCTGTTTTGCTTTCTTATAATTTTTGTGTTCACTGAAGTAGCATTTCTAATTTCCTTCAATAACTTTTCCTTTGCATTCACAACTTGGCTAACTGGTGCAAGAAGCTTAGTTTTTGGTTTGTCTCAGCTTTCCACATGCCTTCCTCACTAGGCTAAATAATTTCTAGCTTTTGACTTTAAGTGACAGATGTTCTGTTCTTTCTCTTGAAAGGTCACTATAGGTTTATTAATTGGCCTAATTTCAGCATTGTGTCTCTGGAAATAGGTAGGCTGGAGGTATGGTGCAGTTGGTGGAGCAGTCAGAACACACATTTATCAAATAAGTTAGCAGTCATATATGGGCACGGTTTGTTGTGCCCCAAATAATTACAGTAGTAACAGTAAATCACTGATCACAGATCATTAAAACAGATAGAATGAAAAAGTTTGAAATATTGGAAGACTTTCCAAAATGTGATATAGATACACAAAGTGAACACGTGCTGTTGGAAAGTGGCACCGATAGACTTCCTTGATACGAGGTAGCCACAAACCTTCAATTTAAAAAAAACAATATTGCCTAGCACGCTGGTGCATACCTGTAGTCCCAGCTACTCGGGAGGCTGATGTGTGAGGATTGCTTGAGCCCAGGAGTTCTGGTCTGTAGTGCACTATGCCGATCAGCTGTCCGTACTAAGTTCAGCATCAATATGGTGACCTCCCAGGAGCGGGAGACCACCAGGTTGCCTAAGGAGGGGTGAACCGGCCCAGGTCAGAAAAGGAGCAGGTCAAAACTCCTGTGCTGATCGGTAGTGGGATTGCGCCTGTGAATAGCCACTGCACTCCAGCCAGGGCAACATAGTGAGACCCTGTCTTTAAAAAATAAATAAATAATAAAAATAAAAAACACAGTATTGGCTGGGTGCAAGGTTACGCCTGTAATCCCAGAATTTTGGGAGGCTGAGGCGGGTGGATCATGAGGTCAGGAGTTCAAGGCCAGATGGTGAACTAACATTTCTACTAAAAATACAAAAATCAGCCAGGTATGGTGGCAGGCACCTGTAATCCCAGCTACTCAGGATGCTGAGGCAGAGAATTGCTTGAACTTGGGAAGCAGAGATGGCAGTGAGCCGAGATCGCACTACTGCAAAGTGCAATAAAATGAAGCATGCCTGTATGCACATGTTTTACGATGAGACTTTGGTCTTTATAGTGGTTAGCTAATTTTAAAAGTTCCTCAGGGTAGCTGGGCGCGGTGGCTCAAGCCTGTAATCCCAGCACTTTGGGAGGCCGGGGCGGGTGGATCATGAGGTCAAGAGATCAAGACCATCCTGGTCAACATGGTGAAATCCCGTCTCTACTAAAAATACGAAAAATTAGCTGGGCGTGGTGGCGCGTGCCTGTAATCCCAGCTACTCAGGAGGCTGAGGCAGGAGAATTGCCTGAACTCAGGAGGCGAGGTTGCGGTGAGCCGAGATCTCGCCATTGCACTCCAGCCTGGGTAACAAGAGTGAAAGTCCATCTCAAAAAAAAAAAAAGTTCCTGAGGGTAAAACATAATTAGAACAGAAAATATAAACAATTTTGAAATTAATCTGTTATTTGGATTGTAGATTGTTATTTCCCTGGAAGCGGTGATGTGACTATATAAGGCACTTTTAGGATTTCCTAGACCCTGAGGGCTATGTGAAATAGTTTAAAGTCCAAGAATTATCATTTAATATTTATTTTCTTTACTATTCATATTTTGAAGGCATATTATGTGGCTAAATTTACCACAAGTTAGAGAATTTAGAATATTAAGGGAAGAATTTTTCCATATTTTTTTCTGGGGATACCCTTTGAAGTTATATATTTATCATTTTATTTTATTTATTTATTTATTTTGAGACGGAGTTTCACGCTTGTTACCCAAGCTGGAGTGCAATGGCGCAATCTCAGCTCACTGCAACCTCCGCCTCCTGGGTTCAGGCAATTCTCCTGCCTCAGCCTCCTGAGTAGCTGGGATTACAGGCACGAGCCACCATGCCCAGCTAATTTTTTGTATTTTTAGTAGAGACGGAGTTTCACCACATTGACCAGGATGGTCTCAATCTCTTGACCTCATGATCCACCCGCCCCGGCCTCCCAAAGTGCTGGGATTACAGGCGTGAGCCACCGCGCCTGGCCTGTATTTATAATTTTAAGAAATATCTTTGCAAAGGAGGCTAAATTCATCTCTAGGAGAACAGGACAGATGAGTAATGGGTTTTTTTGGTTTGTTTTTTATTTTTTTGTGACAGCATCTTGTTCTGTCACCCAGGCTGGAAGTGCAGTGGTGTGATCATGGCCCACTGCAGCCTAAATTAAACCTTCTGGGCTTAAGCAATCCTGCCTCAGCCTCTTGAGTAATGTGACCACAGGCACACACCACCATGCATACAAAAATACAAAAAATTGGCCGAGCATAGTGGCGGCTCAAATCTGTAATCCCAGCACTTTAGAAGATCAAGGTCAGGAGTTCAGCCTAGCCAACATGGCTAAACCTTGTCTCTATTGAAACTACAAAAATTAGCTGGGCATTGGTAGTGGGTACCTGTAATCCCAGTTACTCAGGAGGCTGAGGCAAGAGAATCGCATGAACCCGGGAGGCAGAGGCTGCAGTGAGCCGAGATTGTGCCATTACACTCCAGCCTGAGTGACAGAGGGAGATTCCATCTCAATATAAAAAAAGTTTGGGCCAGGTGTGGTGGCTCATACCTGTAATCCCAGCACTTTGGGAGGCCAAGGCAGGCAGATCACAAGGTCAGGAGATCGAGACCATCCTGGCTAACACAGTGAAAACCCATCTCTACCAAAAATACAAAAAATTAGCCAGGTGTGATGGCACGTGCCTGTAGTCCCAGCTACTTGGGAGGCTAAGGCAGGACAGTCGCTTGAACCTAGAAGGCAGAGGTTTCAGTAAGCCGAGATCATACCACTGCACTCTAGCCTGAGCAACAGAGCAAGACTTCATCTCAAATAATAAAAAAAAAATTTGGCTGGGCATGGTGGCTCCCACCTGTAATCCCAGCAGTTTGGGAGGGATTACAAAGGCATGGTAGTGCATGCCTCTAGTCCTAGCTATTCAGAAGGCTGATGCAGAAGAATCACTTGAACCCAGGAGGTAGAGGTTGCAGTGAGCCAAGATTGTGTCACTGCACTCCAACCTGGGTGACAGAACAAGACTCTGTCTCAAAAAAAAAGTTTCTGTATTTTTTGTAGAGGTGGGATCTTGCCACATTGCCCAGGCTGGTCTTGAACTCCTGGGCTCAAGCAGTTCTCCTGCCTTGGCCTCTCAAAGTGCTGGGCTTCTGCTTTTTTAAAAAAATAGAGAAATAGGAGCATAGTATTGGGACGAAGAGGACAAACTTAAACCACATAATTTTATTCAGCTCTAACTCTGAGGAGGAGGAAATACGAATTTCCTCTTGAGGAGGACAATTTAGGAATCATGCTCTCCATCTCTACACTTTAGAGAGGTTAAAAAGGACGAAGAGGGGCATGTCAGATCTTAGTAGGGTGTGTGTGCTGTTCTGTTAACCTTAACTTTGAATAAAGGGAAGACATAAACTTGACAAAACCATTTTCCACATTTGAGAACTCTTAGTTTATTTGTTTAATAGCAGATGAGTTTTAAACGGAAATAAAATCCTTGAGCTGTCTCTTCCAGTACATTGATCTGTCTTTTTTTGTAAGGATACAGCTAAGAAAAGAATGGACAGATGCATACTAAATTTGGCTTTTGGAGTAATGGATGCAGAATGTATCTGTGAAGATGTGTGGTTAAGTCACAAGTGATCCACTTAAGGGATACCCTGAGATGTTGGTTGGGACTGAGAAGTCCCTGGATGATTTTGTGAGTTCAGTCACTTAATCAAGTTCAAAAGCACATGACTAGCATTTTCTTTTAATAATGAAATAAAGTGGAATAGAAAATACGTAAGAATGGGCTCAGTGTGGTGACTCACACCTGTAATCTGAGCACTTTGGGAGGCTGAGATGCGTAGATCGCTTTGAACTTAGGAGTTCAAGGACAGCCTGGCTAACATGGCGCAACCCCATTTCTACCAAAAATACAAAAATGATCCTGGCACGATGGCGTGTGCCTGTAGTCCCTGCTACTTGGGAGGCTCAGACAGGAGAATTACTTGAACCTAGAAGGCGAGGTCCCAGTGAGCCGAGATTGCACCACTGCACTCCAGCCTGGGCGACAGGTGAGTGAGACTCCCAAAAGCAAAACAAAACAAAAACAAACTCATGAAGAAAATCCTAAGAGTGCATATTAAACGTGTCTACTGGATCATACTGAAAGACACCATCTGAGATTGGTTCAATCTAGATTGCAGAATCTAGGGAGAGTAAATCTCAAGAAGGAGGCCAGTGTAGATTGCCCATTTCCTTTGTCATTCTGGGATACATTGGGACTGGTTAAAATTATAGAGACACCAGGTGCAGTGGCTCATGCCTGTAATCTCAGCACTTTGGGAGGCTGAGGTGGATGGATCATGGGGTCAGGAATTCCAGGTCAGGAAATCTTGTCTCACTGCAACCTCTGCCTCCTAGGTTCAAGTGATTCTCCCATCTCAGCCTCCCGAGTAGCTGGGACTACAGGCACATGCCACCACACCCAGCTAATTTTTTTTTTTTTTTTTTTTTGAGACAGAGTTTTGCTCTTGTTGCCCAGGCTGGAGTCGTGATCTCAGCTCGCTGCAACCTCCACCTCCCGGGTTCAAACGATTCTCCTGCCTTAGCCCCCCTAGTAGCTGGGACTACAGGCGAGCACCACCATGCCCAGCTAATTTTTTTTTGTATTTTTAGTAGAGATGGGGTTTCACCTTGTTGACCAGGATGGTCTCGATCTCTTGACCTCATGATCCACCTGCCTCGGCCTCCCAAAGTGCTGGGATTATAGGCATGAGCCACCGCGCCCGGCCCCCTAAATTTATTTTTTAATAAGGGTAGTTACGGAGTCTTGCCCAGTTGCCCAGGGTGGTCTTGAACTTCAGGGCTCCAGCAATCCTCCTGCCTTGGCCTCCCAAAATGCCATGATTACAGGTATGAAACACTGTGCCTAGTCCGTTCTCCTCTTATCTGCATTTTAAAAGCAGGTGAAATTGACAAGTATATAGGGCAGTGGGTTTTTGTTAATTTTTTGAGAAGGATTCTTACTTTTTCACCTAGGCTGGAGTGCAGTGGCTCGATCTTGGCTCAATACAACCTCCTCCTCCCTGTTACAACAATTATCCTGCCTCAGCCTCCCCAGTAGTTGGGATTACAGGCATGTACCACCAAGCCCGGCTAATTTTTGTATTTGTTTTTTTTTTTATTTTGAGAAGGAGTTTCGCTCTTGTTACCCAGGCTGGAGTGCAATGGCGCGATCTTGGCTCACCGCAACCTCCGCCCCCTGGGTTCAGGCAATTCTCCTGCCTCAGCCTCCTGAGTAGCTGGGATTACAGGCACATGCCACCATGCCCAGCTAATTTTTTGTAATTTTTAGTAGAGACGGGGTTTCAGCATGTTGACCAGGATGGTCTCGATCTGCCGACCTCGTGATCCACCCGCCTCGGCCTCCCAAAGTGCTGGGATTACAGGCTTGAGCCACTGCGCCCGGCCTTAATTTTTGTATTTGTATTTGTATTTTCATTTTTTTCTTTATAGTAGTGTGAAATGTATTTTTATTTTTATTTATTTTAAAATTATTATTACTTTTTTTTTTCTTTTTTTTGAGACTGAGTCTCGTTTTGTCGCCAGGCTGGAGTGCAGTGGCGCGATCTCCGCTCACTGCAACCTCCACCTCCCGGGTTCAAGCAATTCTCCTGCCTCAGCCTCCCAAGCAGCTGGGACTACAGATGCGCACCACCACGCCCAGCTAATTTTTTATATTTTAGTAGAGACAGGGTTTCACTGTGTTGGCCAGGATGGTCTTGATCTCTTGACCTTGTGATCCACCCACCTCGGCCTCCCAAAGTGCTGGGATTACAGGCGTGAGCCACCGTGCCCGGCCTATTATTACTTTTTTAAGAGATGGGGTTTCACTATGTTGCCTAGGCTAGTCATGAACTCCTGACCTCAGGTGATCCATTTACCTCAGCCTCCCAAAGTGCTGGAATTACAGACGTGAGTCACCACGCCCAGCCTAATTTTTGTGTTTTTAGTACAGACAGGTTTTCACCATATTAGCCAAGCTGGTCTCCAACTCCTGATCTTAGGTAATCCACCTGCCTTGGCCTCCCAAAGTGGTGGGCTTACAGGCATAAGCCACTGCACTTATGCAGTGGTTTTATTTTTATTTTATGTTTTTTTTTGAGACGGAGTTTCACTCTTGTTACCCAGGCTGGAGTGCAATGGTGCAATCTCAGCTCACCGCAACCTCCGCCTCCTGGGTTCAAGCAATTCTCCTGCCTCAGCCTCCCGAGTAGCTGGGACTACAGGCGCACGCCACCACGCCCACCTAAGTTTCATATATTTTTAGTAGAGACGGAGTTTCACCATGTTGACCAGGATGGTCTCGATCTCTTGACCTTGTGATCCACCTGCCTTGGCCTCCCAAAGTGCTGGGATTATAGGCGTGAGCCACTGCGCCTGGCCAGCAGTGGTTTTAAAGTAAAATCTTGGCTGGGCATGTGGCTCAAACCTGTAATCCCAGCACTTTGGGAGGCCGAGGCGGGTGGATCACGAGGTCAGGAGTTCAAGATCAGACTGGCCAACATGAGGAAACCCGTTCTCTAATAAAAAATACAAAAATTAGCTGGGCATGGTGGCTTGTGCCTGTAATCCCAGCTACTCGGGAGGCTGAAGTAGGAGAATTGCTTGAACTAGGACCCGGGAGGTGGAGGTTGCAGTTAGCCAAGATCGCACCACTGCACTCCAGCCTGGGCTACAGAGTGAGACTCTATCTCAAAAATAAAATAAAATAAAGTGAAATCTTAGGGAAACCTGCGATTGTTTTAGGAGGACAGTCAAGAAAAAGGCGACAGAGGACAGAGGGAGAGAGAGGGCCAGGATCTGGGACCCTCTGTCCATTTGTAATCACAGCTGCTTTGCTATTAATCTATTTTATATATGTGGGTTTTGCTTTCATTAGAAGTTCAAGGCCGGGTGTGGTGGCTCACGCCTGTAATCCAAGTACTTTGGAGGCCAAGGCGGGCGGATCACCTGAGGTCAGGAGTTCAAGATCAGCCTGGCCAACGTGATGAAACCCCGTCTTTATTTATAAAAAAAAAAAAAGAAGTTCAAGAGGGTGGGTTCAGTGACTCATGCCTGTAATATCAACACATTGGAAGGCAGAGGTGGGAGGATTATTTGGAGCCAGGAGTTTGAGAGCTGCCTGAGCAACATAGCAAGACTGCCTCAACAACAAAAAAAGCCAGGTGTGTTGGCATGTGCCTGTAGTCCAAGCTACTCAGGAGGCTGATGTGGGAGAATTCCTTGAGGCCAGGAAGTGGAGGCTGCAGTGAACTGAAATCGTGCCACTGCACTTCAGCCTGGGCAATAGAGCAAAACTGTCTCAAAAAAAAGTTTGAGAAACACTGCTATAGGTCATGAAGTAGCTGTCAGACCATTCCTTATCATCAGAATTAATCTTTCTTCTGTTTCCTTAGATGTTTTTTGGTTAACTTGAGAACTTAAACAAATATGCCAAATAGGCCAACAGCCTTACTGACTTGTTTGTTTTACATACATTTGCTCTTATTCATAAATCAGATTAGATTAGAAGCATTCTCCAAGGACCGATTCCTTACCTTTGTAGCAAAGATTCTCAGCCCAAGCTGTGAGAATTACCTGTGTAACATTTTAAAGATATTCATGACTAAACCGTCACCCCAGAAATTGCAATTTAGTGGATCTTGGGCTGAGACCTGGTATTCATTTGTATCCTCCAAAAATCTCATAGCTGATTCTGATGTGTAGATAGGATGGGGCACCTCTAATAGAAAGTTTTATTTGAGCATATACATTCTTGTGTGTGTGTGTGTGTGTGTGTGTGAGATAGTGTCTCACTGTGTCACTCAGGCTAGAGTGCAGTGGTGTTAGCTCACTGCAACCTCCGTCTCCCGGGTTCAAGCAATTCTTCTGCCTCAGCCTACTGAGCAGCAGGGACTACAAGCACACGCCACCATGCCCAGCTAATTTTTGTATTTTTAGTTGAAACAAGGTGTCATCATATTGGCCAGGCTGGTCTCTGAATTCCTGACCTCGTGGTCCACAAGCCTCAACCTCCCAAAGTTCTGGGATTACAGGCGTGAGGCACTGTGCCTAGCCGGCAATCCCATTTTATAGATAGGAAAATTGAAGCTTGAGAGCATAAATGACGTACCAGTGTCTTATATTGGGAAAGGGCAAAACCAGAATTTAGGTCTTTTGACTTCTAGTCTATTGCAGCATTGCCGCACCAAGCTGTTTTCTACTAGACTGCAGGGAAATAAGTACATGAAAATGTAAGCAAAAGGACCCTGGGAGTCAAGTCCAAACCCCTCATTTAACATACAAACAAGTATGTGATTACTTTCTAGATAAGTCTGATAATGTATGAACTCATTTAGTTTTCAAAACTCTATGGAGCCCAGGTACTATTGTGTGTTTATTTCAGAAAGGAGGAAATTAGTGCTTAGAAAGGGTAAGGGTCGACATTCCAATCCAAATTTCTCCCATGAGAGTCGGAGCTAGCAACCACTAGACTCCACTACCTCCTAGTTGATAATTGTATGATTTCTGAGGAGGGCATGCACCCTGGCTACATTGGTCTGATTTTGTTTTGTTTTAAGGTTTTGGAAAATTTATGCTCAGCATTTAAGAATGGGAAGATTTGGCTGGGCGTGGTGGCTCATGCCTGTAATCCCAGCACTTTGGGAGGCTGAGGTGGGCGGGTCATCCGAGGTCAGGAGTTCGAGAGCAGCCTGACCAGCAAGGAGAAACCCCATCTCTGCTAAAAATACAAAATTAGCTGGGCGTGGTGGCACTTGTCTGTAATGTAATCCCAGCTATTTAGGAAGCCGAGGCAGGAGAATCCCTTGAACCTGGGAGGCGGAGGTGGCAGTGAGCTGAGATTGCGCCATTGCACTCCAGCCTGGGCAAGAAGAGCCAAACTCCATCTAAAAAAAAAAAATGGGAAGATTTTGACCAGGCGCAGTGGCTCATGCCTGTAATGCCAGCACTTTGGGAGGCTGAGGAGGGTGAATTACCTGAGGTCAGGAGTTTGAGACCAGTCTGGCCAACATGGTCAAACCTTATCTCTACTAAAAATACAAAAATTAGCCAGATGCGGTGGTGCACGGCTATAGTTCCAGCTACTCGAGAGGCTGGAATCACTTGAACCTGGGAGGCGGAGGTTGCAGTGAGCGCCATTGCACTCCAGCCTGGGCAACAAGAGTGAAACTCCATCTCGAAAACAAAAGAAAAAAAAAGGGAAGATTCTAACACAAACAAGTGGTGTGCTTCATGCTGTTGTGGTAAGCACATAACATGCAAGACCCATGCTTTCTAGAAGAGAACCTCTCACTGCCTTTTCATGAAAGCCCAGGGAAAGGGTGGTTAACCTAGACTGCCCAGAATACAAAGTTCCAACTACCTGGAAGGTGGCTTTGCAAAGAGGAATATAGTTCAGTTATTATGGAAATATTGAGACAAACAAAGACATCTGCCTTGAGGAAATATGCAAGACATGAGAGGGGCTTATCTATCAACTGCCTGCCCTCTTTCGCCCAAGGCTTTCCTATTATGATCTTGTAAACCATCATTCCTGAGCCCTCCAAGTGTGTCCGCATTTGTTGCATAGATAGATTTACCCAGACAGGTGGAAGAGTCATGACTTAAGGGTTATAAACAGCTGCAGAGGACTGAGCTGCTCCCATAGTCTTGGTAGCAGGGAATGAAGCCATTCCTGCTGCCAGGCATTAACCAGCCTTATAATAGGCCCCCAAATAGGAGCGACTGTAATTTTCGTCCAGTACAGGCACCACCCATTACAGCTAAACAGTAATATTAAAATGTAAAGAATTTCCAGTCCTTTTAAAAGGGATCATCTTAGTGTGCTCTCTGTTGCTGACTCATACTGCTGCTGCTTTGAGACTATTAGGTTTCTAAATGGGACCCACAGTAGGTATTCAATAAATAAATGTCAACTTGTTGCAGTACTTTTCATCCTTTAAGGAGGATGTCCTTACTATCCTACCATCAGTAAAACAATGTGAGAATAGTAATAGTGACAAATCTCCCTTCTGCTTGCCGAGGTTGTAACTCCCCAAGAAAGAGCTTCCCCCTGTGAACAGGTAACGTTTTAAAGTGACAGTCAGCACGACTTGTACCCAGCGCGAGGCAGATTCGCCTTCTGTCCAATCATCGCCGAGATTTTGGAGTGGGGGAGGGGAGAGCGTCCCAAGGCGTCCCTGCCCAGGAAGGGGGCGGGGTTAGGCTGAGCCTTGCCCGCCACTACCCATCGTAATGTCACACGGTGCTTGGCACTCCAGAGAGCCAATAGGAACGAAGGGAGCCATTTGAACCGGCCAATTCCGGCGGATGGGGGAGGACGGGGCTTAAAATCCTATAAAGCCGTCGATCCGCGGGACAGGCGGCGGCGGTGGCTCCGGCGGCTTCTCGTGAAGCGGTGGCCGGCTGTTGGGTGTGGAGTTACCCTGCGCCCCTAGGGTCCGACCCTCTGAGCGTTCTGCTCCCGCGCCAGCCTACCTCGCTTCTTGGCGCCATGACCACAACCACCACCTTCAAGGGAGTCGACCCCAACAGCAGGAATAGCTCCCGGTGAGGCGATCCGACCGCGCCCGACCCGCGCGGGGCTGAGGGGCTGGGAGGGCCGCTGCCGGCGGGGCCGGGCGCCGGTCGTTGCGGCCAAGCCCCGTGCGCTGCGCTCGCGCCGGGGCGGGCGGCAGGGATCTGCTACCGGCGCTGCCTTTGTGCCGCCTGGCGAGCCCTGAGCGCCGGCCCCGCCCGGGTCCCTGCTGCTCTCCATTCATTCCTCCCACGGAGCCAGAGGCTTGGGAGGCCGGTGCTGGTCGCCCCTCGGTTCACGGCCGGTTTTGGTTAATCGGAACTTGCGGGGAGGACTTCCCTTTTTTCCTGTGTGCGTCCAGGTTGGTCCATACCCAGGATGGTGGGCTTGGCCTCGCAGGTGCC
Organism: Callithrix jacchus; assembly: GCF_049354715.1. Classification (NCBI taxonomy): domain Eukaryota; kingdom Metazoa; phylum Chordata; class Mammalia; order Primates; family Cebidae; genus Callithrix; species Callithrix jacchus. The sequence continues at coordinate 131,067,626 of NC_133506.1, read as the reverse complement.
CTGGGAGCCTTTAGGGCCCCGTGGTCAGACCCTATTGTCCCATCGCCGGGCCACGCGCTCCTTCTGCCTCTGACCCAGGGCATGCGGCTGGTCTGGCGCTCGGGCGCAGCGATCGGATCTGGAGACCTTATCGGTCAGGTCCGGTGGCTCCTTACCCTCGCCGTGCCCCTACTCTTTATTCGGATCTACCTGGCAGGTGAATTTGTGGTCGGGCGGGGCTGATTATTGCGACCCTTTACTCCCATTTAGGACCCAATCGTTCGTCCCCTCTTTGAAGTGCCTCCCCTCTTCCAAGTGCCTCCTCTTTCCTAACAAAGGAAAGACCCCTTCTCCCCCTCCCTGCGCCCATTTCTAAGAGGGAGGGCGAACGAGCCAACCCGAGTGGGTTTTCTGCGCTTAAACCTTCGGACCCTGGTCTTTGCATCCCACCTTCTTTGCTTCCTCGTTTGACGTTTGACCAATGAGTTCATCCCTGGCCCCGGTTCCCTTGCAGGAGGAGGTTTCTTGTTCTTGGGCGGGGCCGGAGACATCCATTGTCTCTAACATAGTATCTCTACCTGGGAAGCGGGGGATTTTTCTTGCCCTTCATCCCACTGCTTTTTGGGCTTGAGGCACTGGGCACAGTGTTTGGACAGGAACCCTTTTGCAAGTGCTTGCTTAACTTGGTGGAAGGGTTTCGATTCTGTGGAAGGTGTGTGTCCACATTGTCTCACACACTGTTCTTTAAGGTGGGTTACAGGCATATCTGGGATCCTCCTCAAGGCTTGGAGGAAGCTTCGATTCCACTTTATTGAGCATGTATTTACATTGATTATGACCTGCATTCATGTGTGGCTAGCCTCGGGGTCTTGACCAAGTGGCACAAAGGGAGCCATTTTGTGGGGCTAAGAAGACACGTGAAATAGCAATATCTCACAGGGGTTAGAGAACTTGGGAACAAAAAGCACGCCTCACTCAGCAACTGAGCCTTAGGAGAAAAGCATGGGAAATGACATTCCTTTGCAACTCATTTCTTTCAGGTTTACAATGTCAAAAAGACTGGGTAAGATTCAAAAAAATAAATTGGTGATTACTGGGAGGAGGAGGAACTTGAGTAGCATAGACACAGGAAAACTGGTCGCTCCCTTTCTGTTATATTTCTAGTGAGATAATGTTTTCAGAGGACAGGAACAGATTGAGCCTTGGCTTTCATTTTATGTTGCGAGGGCAACTTACTGCTGATGAGACCTCAGTTGTTGGAATGATACTGTGTAATCTGGGGTTTTATTCTTTGGGGTTGAGTTCATATTAGTGTTTTGTAAAGAATTTCAGTAATCAGGTCAAATGAATCCTCACACTTGCAATGTGAGACAAATGAGTTTTGATCCTGCGAAATAAATATTTTAGTTCACCTCTTGTCATCAGTTTCCTCCCAACACTGTGCTGTAGGGACTGTAGTAGCATCGTCATCTTATTGTTTCTCTACCTTCCCTTTTCTATAATTTCACCTAATTCTCATAAACGTATTTTCTCTAATAATGTTCTCCTGCCTCCATAAATTTGTTATAAATTTAGTCTGGTAGGGAATGAGCTGCAAAGATATTCAGAAACTTTGAGATTTAAAGAGAGAAGAAAGAAAATGAGTGATTTTTAAAAAATTGCTATCTATAGTACTTGGACACATTTTTGGTCAGTCTTAAATATATAATCCTGATTTAGTTGTTGTGTGTGGTTCTGAAAGAATGGTAGGATGCTAAAACATTGAGATACTTTCTGCCTTATGATCTACATCCTTTGTTTGGGGATGTGTCGCTATTACAAATGGTCTCTACAACACTGACGTCATTCGAGTTGGTTAGTACCTGCTATTGCAGGAGGCACACAGACCTTTAAAAAGTTGGACTGGTTAGAGTTTAGATTTGCTCTTAAGCTGGTGTTTGGGTACTAGTGTCTTTTTCTTGATTTTTGTTTTTTTTTTTTTTTGAGACGGAGTTGTGCTCTTGTTGCCCAGGCTAGAGTGAAAAGCTGCTGTCTCCACTCACCGCAACCTCTTGCTTCTGGGTTCAAACGATTCTCCTCCCTCAGCCTCCCTAGCTGAGATTACAGGCATGTGCCACCACGCATGGCTAATTTTTTATTTTTAGTAGAGATGGGATTTCTCCATGTTGGTCAGGCTGGTCTCAAATTCCCAACCTTAGGTGATCTGCCCACCTCAGCCTCCCAGAGTGTTGGGATTACAGGCATGAGCCACCTCACCTGGCCTTTTATTTATTTATTGAATTTTTTGAACAGAGTCTCACTTTGTTGCCAGGCTGGAGTGCAGTGGCGGGATCTCGGCTCACTGCAACCTCCGCCTCCTGAGCTCAAGTGATTCTCCTGCCTCAGCCTCCCCAGTAACTGGGACTACAGGTGCGTGCCACCACGCCTAACTAATTTTTGTACTTTTTTAGTAGAGACGGGTTTCATGTTCGACCTCATGATCTGCCCACCGCAGGATTACAGGCATGAGCCACCTTGTCTGGCCTTAATTGTATTTTTATTATTACTGCTATTTTTTGAGACGGAGTCTGGCTCTTTTGCCCAGGCTGGCGCGCAGAGGCAAGATCGCAGCTCACTTGTATAACCTCTTCCTCCTGGGTTCAAGCAATTCTCCTGCCTCAGCCTCCCGAGTAGCTGGGATTATAGGTGAACACCACACCTGGCTAGAGGTTCTATATGTTCTTAGAAAAATATTTCTTATGGCCTAGTGTGGTGGCTCACACCTGTAATCCCAGCACTTTGGGAGGCCGAGTGGGGCGGATCATGAGGTCAGGAGTTCAAGACTAGCCTGGCCCACATGGCAAAACCCCGTCTCTACTAAAAATACGAAAATACTAGCTGGGCCTGGTGGTGCATGCCTGTAATCCCAGCTCCTCTGGAGGCTGAGGCAGGAGAGTCTCTTGAATCCGGGAGGCAGAGGTTGCGGTGAGCCGAGATCGTGCCATTGCACTTCAGCCTCGGCAACAAGAGTGAAACTCCATCTCAAAAAAAAAAAAAAAGAAAAATGTTTCTTACTCAAACTGCTTTATAAAGAAACAAACTAGACCACTCATCAGCAATAAAGGAATTGAATCAGTAGTTAAAAGTTTTCCCATATTCTGTAAATTACATAGGCAGTAGGAAAACACAAAGTTAAAAGAAAAAGTCAGCTGGGTTCGGTGGCTTATGCCTGTAATCTCAGCACTTTGAGAGGCTGAGGCCGGTGGATCACCTGAGGTCAGGAGTTCAAGACCAGCCTGACCAACATGGTGAAACCCTGTCTTTACCATATTACCAAAATTAGGCTGGGCATGGTGGCTCACGCCTGTAGTTCCAGCACTTTGAGAGGCTGAGGTGAACAGACTGCCAGAGGTCAGGAGGTCCAGACCAGTCTACCCAACATGGTAAAAACCTGACTCTACTAAAAATACACACAAAAAAATTAGCTGGGTGTGGTGGCACATGCCTGTAATCCCAGCTACTCTGGAGGTTGAGGCAGGAGAATTGCTTGAATCCAGGAGGCGGAGGTTGCAGTGAGCCATGATTTCACCACTGCACTCCAGCCTGGGTGGTAAGAGGCAAGACTCAATCTCAAAAAGTATTCCCATAAAACCACCTGGATTTTCTGTTTTGAGAGGTGGCAAGAGGAGTTAAATTGAGTTTTCCAAGGAGACAAATTGGTCAACCTATGGCAGGAAGATTTGGAAATGTTAAAAAATATATTTCCATGTTGAACAAAAAGCTATAGATGATGTCCAAAGGAACACAGACCTAGACCATGATGTGGAACCTTATACTTAATTTCTCATTCTGACTTTGCCCTAATGGCTAGTCACTCATGTTTACTGTGAGAATGGTGAGGTACAAGGCTTATTAGTGAGGTTGATATAGAAGAAACTATTATCAGCTCTTCTTGGGCTTCTAAATTGGTCCAGCCAACTTGAGTGTGTGTGTGTGTGTGTGTGTGTGTGTGTGTGTAAGTAAGTAAGTAAGTAATTTAGAGACGGGGATCTCACTATGTTGCCTAGGCTGGCCTTGAACTCCTGGGCTCAAGCAATCCTCCTGCCTCAGCTTCTAGAATGGCTGGGACTACAGGGGCCTGCCACTGACCCAGCCCAAGTTATTTATGTAGTTAAAAATAAGGAAGTGATTTTAAAAATTTTATTTACTTTTTGCATTTTGATACAGTTTTGCTCTGTCACACAGGCTGGAGTTCAGTGGTGTGAGCACAGCTCACTGCAGTCTTGACCTCCTGGGCCGAAGCGATCCTTCTGTCTCAGACTCTGGTGTAGCTGGGACTACAGGCATGCACCACCACGCTCGGCTAATTTTTATTTTTTATAGAGACGGGGTCTTGCCATTTTGCCCAGGCTGGTCTTGAACTCCTAGGCTCAAGTGATGATCCTGCCTTGGCCTCCTAGAGTGCTGGGATTACAGGTGTGTTCCAGTGCCTGGAAGTGATTTTTAAATGAATAATAACAAGAAATGTTTCTAAAACTTCTTTGCAAATATATTCCACCAGCTCCAGTAGAGTAAAGTCCAGTAGGTCTTTTGCCATTTCTGAAAAGGTGACACCAACCAGGCTGTTAATTGTGATGAGTTCCACCCTGTTTCAGCTGCCTCGTGTTGTCCATTACTGCATTACAAGCATTATAAAGCAGTATTTAGTATCTTCACATCCAGCATTGAATGTACACGCTGATGAAGTTGATTCCTTTTTTCTGTTAGCAGCTGTCTGTTGTAGGGGTGAGGGAAATGAATGGGTGAGGAAAGTGAAATGAAGGTTGTCTGAAAAGATTTATGCCAAGAAATGTTTCAGTATGATCTGAAGTTGATGTTTTGCCATTATTTGTAGGGTTTTGCGGCCTCCAGGTGGTGGATCCAATTTTTCATTAGGTTTTGATGAACCAACAGAACAACCTGTGAGGAAGAACAAAATGGCCTCTAATATCTTTGGGACACCTGAGGAAAATCAGGCTTCTTGGGCCAAGTCGGCAGGTATTCTTGTTATCTGTGCTCACTGTTCAAAGGTATGGGCCCAGGATCAACAGCCACAGATGCAGCCTGGGAATCAAAGTGTGCCCCCATCTCTATAAAACAAAACAAAAATTAGCTGGTGGTAGGGGCAGTGTGGATGTAGTTTCTAATACTTGGGAGGCTGAGGTGGGAGGATCACTTGAGCCTGGGAGGTAGAGGTTACAGTGAGTTGTGATTGAGCCACTGCCCCCCAGCCTAGGTGACAGAGTGAAACCCTGTGTCAAAAACAAACAAAAGAGAAATTAACTACAGCTGGATTTGAACTAATAACAAAATCTTGCTTAATAATAATAAAACATCAGTTTAGATTTAACATGCGAGGAAAGAGATGGGAAATACTAGGAGGCTGTGTGATGGATCAGAGTTGGTACTGAAGTCAGACTGGGTTAACATTTAAGTAATTAGCTTAACTTCCTTAAGACTGTTTTCTTGGCTGGGCGCGGTGTCTCACACCTGTAATCCCAGCACTTTGGGAGGCCGAGGTGGGTGGATCACAAGGTCAAGAGATTGAGACCATCCTGGTCAACACGGTGAAACCCCGTCTCTACTAAAGATACAAAAAATTAGCTGGGCATGGTGGCACGTGCCTGTAATCCTAGCTACTCAGGAGGCTGAGGCAGGAGAATTGCCTGAACCCAGGAGGCGGAGGTTGCAGTAGCCGAGGTTGCGCCATTGCACTCCAGCCTGGGTAACAAGAGCGAAACTCCGTCTCAAAAAAAAAAAAAAGACTGTTTTCTTGGCCAGCTGTGGTGGCTTACACCTGTAATCCAAGCACTTTGGAGGCCAAGGCGGGCGGATCACCTGAGGTCCAGAGTTCAAGACCAGCCTGACCAACACGGTGAAACCCCATCTTAAAAAAAAAAAACAGACTTTTCTCATTTTGTAATATGAGACTGACACATAACGTCAATTGCTGAACTGTTTTGTTTTAGATTTTTTCTGTTGTATTTCTGAAGAAAGTATATTTTGAATTTTAGGTGCCAAGTCTAGTGGTGGCAGGGAAGACTTAGAGTCATCTGGACTGCAGAGAAGGAACTCCTCAGAAGCAAGCTCCGGAGACTTCTTAGATCTGAAGGTCAGTGTGACAGCATGAGGACAGAAAGTCTTCGAGGTCAATACGATTCTGAAATTTGTACTAAGTTTTCAGTTCTGCCACTGGAATTTTACATTGAGGTAGTTAGGAAAGGGACTGGGCCGTGTTGATAATGGAAGATTGAGAGAGTAAAAGCAGAGAAGTGCATTAACATGATCTCAGTCTGTTTCTGTCTCTCTTACCATTAGGATTTGTTTTATCTCCTATATTGATTTTTGGAACTTGTGGATCTTTCTTACTTCCTGTGTGTCACATATATAGAAACATTTCTGGGTTTAGGGACTGTTTTTTGCTAATATGGCTTTGCCTGGAACTCCAGGAGACTAGTGCTGGCATGACCACTAGTTGTGTCTGGAGTTGAGTACTGCCACCAAGCGCCCTATGGTGTGTGTTGGAAAGACCTCCCCACTAAATCCCTTAGAGCACATTGAGGCATCACCTGTCTGAGTGTGAAGAGAACTGGAGAAGGGCTTTGGAACCGATAGGGGTCCTTCCACAACTAGATAAGGGGAAAGGAGAGAGACAAATGAAAGGATAGATTTACCAGTTTTCCATTCTAATGCAAGATCTCTGAAATGCTCATTGGTATAGGGTCATCAGAGTAAATGTTTAGGTTTTTTGCTTTAGATGTGTTCCTGGCACCAGGGCAATTTCTCATGCAGAATATTTGCTTGTTCTAAGTTGGACAGAGGTAGCAGACTGGCCCTGGGCTTAATTGCATCAAAATGAAGTGTCACATTTGGTGTCAAATAAATGTTAGCTGCTATGAACTATGACTTTTTTTGTGTTCCAAAATTAAAGTAGGAAGTAAATTTTTGAATTTTTTTCTTTTCTAGGGAGAAGCTGATATTCATGGTGAGTACTTCTGAAGACCAAATTTCTGGCTCTGTCAGTGGTTTTAGGACAGATCTGAATTTTGATTTAAATCATGTCGGCTGGGCGCAGTGGCTCACACCTGTAATCCCAGCACTTTGGGAGGCCAAAGCAGGTGGATCTCGTGGTCAGCAGTTCAAGACCAGCCTGGCCAAGATGGTGAAACTCCGTCTCTATTAGAAATATAAAAATTAGCCAGGTGTGGTGACAGGCGCCTGTAATCCCAGCTGCTCTGGAGGCTGAGGTAGGAGACTTGAACCTGAGGGGCGGAGTGAGCTGAGATGGCACCACAGCACTCCAGCCTGGGTGACAAAGCAAGACCCCATCTCTAAATAAATAAACAAAATCATGTCTTGGGGAAAGAGACTGGGGAGTGAAACCTGGCTGTGCCCCAAGTGCTGCTACCCTTTCGTTTCCTGGGAGAGGAAACGAAAATGAAACTGGACAGTTAGTAAACATGGCCACATTCTTAATCTGCCAGTAATGCGATCAATGCTAGAAATGTAATAGAGAAAAACCGGAGAATCCTTTAAAATTACATATAGAGACTGGGCGTGGTGGCTCACGCCTGTAATCTCAACACTTTGGGAGGCTGAGGCAGGCAGATTGCTTGAGCCCAGGAGTTCAAGACTAGCCTAGGAAGCATGGTGAAACCCCATCTCTATAAAAAAGTATAAAATAGCCTGGCATGGTGGCACATGCCTGTAGTCCAACTACTCAGGAGGCTCAGGTGGGAGGATTGCTTGAGCCCAGGATGTGGAGGTTGCAGTGAGCAGAGATCACACCATTATACTCCAGTCTGGGTGACAGAGTGAGACCTTGCCTCAAAAAAATAAACCCAAATATATCTATACTCAAACACATACACCCACATTTAATCAGGTCAGTATTTGTTACACTTAATGAGAGCTTTTTTTTTTTTTTTTTTTTTTTTAAATAGACGGAGTTTCGCTCGTTACCCAGGCAGGAGTGCAATGGTGTGATCTCGGCTCACTGCAACCTCCGCCTCCTGGGTTCAGGCAATTCTCCTGCCTCAGCCTCCCGAGTAGCTGGAACTACAGGCACGCACCACCATGCCCAGCTAATTTTTGTATTTCTAGTAGAGGCAGGGTTTCACTTTGTTGACCAGGATGGTCTCGATCTCTTTGACCTCGTGATCCACCTGCCTCGGCCTCCCAAAGTGCTGGGATTATAGGTGTGAGCCACCGTGCCCGGCCCTGTATTTTTATTAGAGATAGGGTTTCACCATGTTGGTCTAGTCTCTTAGATTAGACCTTGCCAGGATGGTCTCAATCTCTTGATCTCGTGAACCACTGTGCCCAGCCTCATTTTTTAAATTTATTATTTACTTTTTTTTTTTTTTTGAGACAGAGTCTTGCTCTGTTGCCCAGGCTGGAGTGCAGTGGTGTGATCTCCACCTCCTGGGTTCAAGCAATTCTCCTCAGCCTCTGAGTAGCTGGGTCTACAGGCATGTGCCACCACACCTGGTTACTTTTTGTATTTCTAGTAGAGATACGGTTTCACTATGTTAACCAGGCTGGTCTCGAACTCCTGACCTTAGATAATCCGCCCACCTCGGCCTCCCTAAGTGCTGGGATTACTGGAGTGAGCCACTGCACCTGGCCTCTCTCAGCTGATTGTTAAATTTTTTTGTATTTTTAGTAGACACAGACTTTTTGCCATGTTGGCCAGGCTGGTCATAAACTCCTACATCCTTCCTTTCTTTTCTCTCCCAGTGGTCACCTGTTGTTGTTTTAAACAATTCATTCAAGAAAAGAAACTTTTTTTTTTGAGATGGAGTCTCGCTCTGTCACCAGGCTGGAGTGCAGTGGCAAGATCTCAGCTCACTGTAACCTCTGCCTCTCAGGTTCAAGCGATTCCCCTGCCTCAGCTTCCTGAGTATCTGGGACTATAGGCGCGTGCCATCACGCCTGGCTAACTTTTTTTATTTTAGTAGAGATGGGGTTTCACCATGTTAGCCAGGATAATCTTGATCTCCTGACCTTGTGATCCACTTGCCTTGGTCTCCCAAAGTGCTAGGATTACAGGTGTGAGCCACCGAACCCAGCCTTTTTTTTTTTTTAATTGAGCCAGATCTCTGTCCCCCATTCTGAAGTACAGTGGCACGATCTTAGGTCACTGCAACTTCCACCTCCTGGGTTTCAGTGATTCTTCTCCTTCAGCTTCTCGAGTGATTGGGACTACAGGTGTGTGCTACCACGCCTGGCTAATTTTTCTATTTTTAGTAGAGATGGTGTTTCGCCATGTTGGCCAGGCTGGTCTCAAACTCCTGACCGCAGGTGATCCTCACCTTGGCCTTTCCAAGTGCTGGGATTATGGACATGACTGCGCCAGCCAATTTTTGTAGTTTTTGTAGAGACAGGGTTTTGCCAGGTTTCCCAGGCTGGTCCTAGGTTCCTGTTGATCTTCCTGCCTTGGCCTTCCAAAATCCTGGGATTATTGGTGTGAGCCACCATGCCTGGCTGGAGTACGGTAATAAGATACATCTGGAGGATTAAACGTCAACCCCAATTCAGTTTAAATAAGATGGACTCCCTTTGGATATAAGGGAGATTGCTTTTACCTCCACAGGAATGACTTTGGAGTTTCCGTCCTGAGAAATCTTTAAGAGGGAGAAAGTCCAGGAATTTCAGGTAGAAAAGTCTTTCCCTAACTGCAGGCAGGTTGATGGTCTGCTCCTTTTCTTCAGGTCCTGATTCTTTGATGCTTACAATGAGTCATTTTCTTCTATTCAGATAGAGGTGTCTTTGTTCAGTTATCTTATTGATGTGCCGAAGAAGAGAGACAAGTCAGGAGTCGCTAAAATGTATATTTTGGTAGAAATAATTTCATTTAAATATTCAACAGACAAAAGCTTTCTGTGTCAAATTGGTATAAAAATTTCTAAACAATCCCAATTCCTGTACTTATCTCATTATAGGCTAGTAACAAACTAACCTCCCTCTTCTGTGGCTGGACTATTTGTAACTGGACATTTATTTTATTTATTTTGAGACAAAGTCTTGCTCTTGTCCACCAGACTGGAGTGCAGTGGTGTGATCTCGGCTCACTGCAACCCCCACCTCCCAGGTTCAAGCCATTCTCCTGCCTCAGCCTCCCTAGGAGCTGGGATTACAGGCACTGGTCACCATGCCCAGCTAATTTTTGCATTTGTAGTAGAGACGGTTTTCACCATGTTGGCCAGGCTGGTCTGGAACTCCTGACCTCAGGTTATCTGCTTGCCTGGGCTTCTAAAAGTGCTGGGATTACAGGCGTGAGTCACGCCCAGCCTGGACAGACATTTTAATTTAATTAAGGACCTGCTGCTGCTTGTTTAGGCTCCCTGTGTGCTTTTTTGTTCTTTATTGGTATGTTATGTATTTGTGAAAAACAAAACAGTTCTATTAATAACGTAAGACAAATATAAGATTAGTAGGATTGAACTTGATTCATCCAAAGAGCATTTTGTGAAAATAAACCACCATGGGAGGGCTGTAAGATTATGTTTTGTTCTTCAGAGTATTCATTAACTGCTTGATTCAGACAGAGAATGAAGAATTCAGTCAGATCCTATATGTATAGCAGGAGGCCATGTCCCACCAGCAGAAATGAAACTACCTGAACTAATAAGTTGTCTTAGTCTGAATTCTAGTGTTTTTTTTTTTTAATGTGGAGTTTTGTTTTTCTTTTATATTTACAATTTAGGTTATTTTAGGGACATTTATTGCAGGACTTGTGTGTCTGATCGAGTGCATTTGATCTTGCTGCTTTTTACAATGGATGTAACCATAGGAAACTAACAGGTGACCCTCTCTGAGTTATAGTTGATAATTGTGATGGCTGTCATCCTGGAAAGCTTTTGCTTGTAGTCACATTGTATAGAGCATTTTATATGTTATTTCCATAGAATATCCCAGAAATTCATGAAATGTTAAAAGGAGCATATTCCTGAGATTTTGTTGTGTTTTGGATCTAAGAATATATATTTTTAGTTCAAAGACTTCTTGGCTGGGCGAGGTGGCTCACGCCTGTAGTAGCAGCCCTTTGGGAGGCCGAGGCGGGTAGATCACCTGAGGTCAGGAGTTCAAGACCAGCCTAGCCAACACAGTGAAACCCTGTCTCTATTAAAAATACAAAAAATTAGTCAAGCGTTGTGGGGTTACCTGTAATCCCAGCTACTTGGGAGGCTGAGGCAGGAGAAATCACTTGAACCTGGAAGGCATAGCTTTCGGTGAGCCGAGATTGTGCTACTGCATTCCAGCCTGGAAAACAAGAGTGAAACTCTGTCTGAAAAAAATGGAAGAAAAAAAGGCCAGGCGTGGTGGCTCACGCCTGTATTCCCAGCACTCTGGGAGGCCTAGGTGGGCAGATCACAAGGTCAGGAGTTCGAGACCAGCCTGGCCAATATGGTGAAACCTCATCTCTACTAAAAATAGAAAAATTAGCTGGGCATGGTGGCTCAGGCTTGTAGTCCCAGATGCTTGGGAAGCTGAGGCAGAAGAATCGCTTGAACCCCAGAGACAGAGGTTGCAGCGAGCTGAGATTGTGCCACTGCACTCTAGCCTGCGCGACAGAGCGAGACTCCATCTCAAAAAGAAAAAATTAAAAAGAAAACTAGGCCAGGTGCAGTGGCTTAATGCCTATAATCCCAGCACTTTGGGAGGCCAAAGTGGGCAGATCAGTTAAGGCCAGGAGTTCGAGACCAGCCTGGCCAACATGGCAAAACCCTGTCTCTACTAAAGATATGAAAATTAATCTGGCATGGTGGTACGCAACTGTAATCCCAGTTTGGGAGGCTGAGGTAGGAGAATCGCTGGAAGCTGAGAGGCAGAGGTTAAAGACCCTGTCTCAAAAAAAAAACAAAAACACCTAAGAAAGAAAAGAAAACTAGGCTGGGTGAAGGGTGAAGGGGCCTCATGCCTGTAATCCCAGCATGTAGGGAAGCTGAGATGGAAGATCACTTGAGCCAGGAATTCAAGACCAGCCTGGGCAAGATCAGGAGACCCTATCTCTTAAAAAGAAAGAAAGAAAAAAAAAAAACAGCCAGGTGTGGTGTTGTGCAACTGTTTTAGTCCCAGCTATTTGGGAGACTGATGTAGGATTGCTTGAGCCCAGGAGTTTGAGGCTACAGTGGTGTCTGTGATTGAGCCACTGCACTGCAGCCTGGGCCACAGTGTGAGACCCTGCCTCAATATCCATCCCCCTACCCCCCAAAAAAACTAAACTAAAAGTAATTCAACTATTAAGCTCTCAGTAAAAATTTCTTTTCACAGAAAATACAGAATTTTTGCATTCATTCTTCACTTTGTTATTTATATTTTTTAGACGGAGTCTCTGTTGCCCAGGCTGGAGTCGCAGTGGTGGATCTCAGCTCACTGCAATTCCACCTCCTGGGTTCAGGCAATTCTCCTGCTTCAGCCTCCCAAGTAGCTGGGACTAAGGTGCGTGCCACCATGCCCCGCTAATTTTTGTATTTTTAGTAGAGGTGGGGTTTCACCATGTTAACCTGGATGGTCTTGATCTCCTGACCTCATGATCTGCCTGCCTTGGCCTCCCAAAGTGCTGGGATTACAGGCATGAGCCACTGTGCCCGGCCTCATTCTTCTGTTTGAATCAGTGTTTTTTCTTTTCTTACTTTTTTTTTAGACAGAGTCTTGCTTTGGCGCCAGGCGCCAGGCTGGAGTGCAGTGGCACGATCTTGGCTCACTGCAATCTCCACTTCACAGATTCAAGCAATTCTCCTGCCTCAGCCTCCTGAGTAGCTGGAACTATAGGTGTGTGCCACCATGCCCAGCTAATTTTTGTATTTTTTAGTAGAGATGGGTGTCACCATGTTGGCCAGGATGGTCTCTATCTCTTGACCTTGTGATCTGCCCTCCCAAAGTGCTGGGATTACAGGCATGAGCCACCACACACCCTGCTTGAATCAGTGTTTTTTCTAGTTTTGGAGACAACCCTAATGAGAGTTCGTTTGGAAAGGTCAGATTGGTTTGTTTTTTTGCTGTCAGAAAATTGGATAAATAGACTGTATCATGTGGTAATTGCTATAAAATAGCAGTTAAGCTTGATAGTGAAGTGAGGGATTTGAAAAAAATGCAGTTAATGAGCAAGGTGAATTACAACCATGTGTAAGTATTGGAATACTTCTCCTAGAGTAAAAACAAAGGAAACTGATACCATTTATGCAAATGTAACCAAAACAGTGTTACGTGTTACCTGGCTACATATAAATAAATGTCCATGAAACAAGTGAACTAGAAGGATGCTGAGGACTTGCAGTGGGACCTCTGGGAATGGCCAGAGCAGGATCCATCCGGAGGTGGAAGGGGCCGGAGAGTTAGAGTTCCCTGTTCTTATTAAAAATCTTCATCTTCATGTATTCATGTAATTTAGAAAAGAAGGTAACCAACAAATATGGGAAAACATGAACAATGGTTAATTTTGTGGAGTTGGGAACATGGCAGATGATTATTTTCTTTATACTTTGAGGTATGTTTCCAACCATCAAACAAAAATTAAAACAAAAAAAACCAGACCCTTAATCTTAACAGGAAATACCTGTGGTTATGAGCGTTATTTCTATTCTGTTTTCATAGAAAATGTGGACACAGATTTGCAAGGCAGCCTGGGGCAGAGTGAAGAGAAGCCTGTGCCTGCCGCGCCTGTGCCCAGCCCGGTGGCCCCGGCCCCAGTGCCATCCAGGAGAAATCCCCCTGGTGGCAAGTCCAGCCTTGTCTTGGGTTAACTCTTTACTGTCCTGAACGCTGTCGTTTTGTTTGTTTCCTTCATGCTTGTGAACTGCACAACTTGAGCCTGACTGTACATCTCTTGGATTTGTTTCATTAAAAAGAAGCACTTTATGTACTGCTGTCTTTTTTTTTTTGAATAACAGGTTTCTCTCTGTCTTGACTCCTGGGTCTGTGGGCCATGGCATGAGTGTTTTCTAGTAGTAGATTGGAGGGAAAGCTTTGTGACACTTAGTACTGTGTTTTTAAAAACAAATTAATTTGGTTCCAGATGTGTTAGAGGATCTTTTGTACTGGGGTTTTAACACTTTACTTGGGTTTACCAAGCCTCAGCCGGACAGACCATAGCCAGTCCACAGGCACTGTTCCCGCCAGGCCCCAGCACACAGGGTGTCTCTCCGCAGAGCCTTCTTGGTGTTGCCCTAACTTGCCAGTGGCCTTTGCTCGGAGCCTCCTCCTGTACCATGTGGAACAATGAAGAGGCCTGTGCCTCATGCCTTGCCGCCTGCAAAGCAAAGAAACTGCCCTTTATTTTTTAACCTTTTTTTTTTTTTTTTTTTTTTTGAGATGGAGTCTCGCTCTGTTGCCTAGGCTGGAGTGCAGTGGCACAATCTTGGCTTACTGCAACCTCGGTCTCCCGGATTCAAGCGATTCTCCTGCCTCAGCCTCCCAAGTAGCTGGGATTACACACCCCTGCCACCACACTCGGCTAATTTTTTTGTATATATAGTAGAGACAGGGTTTCACCATGTTGGCTAGGCTGGTCTCAATGACCTCATATGATCCACCCGCATTGGCCTCCTAAAGTGTTGAGACTATAGGCTTGAGCCACCACACTAGCCTATTTCTTAACCTTAAGAAGTAGCCAGATAGTAACGTGGCTGGCTGATGAGCAAAGCTTGTTGCTCTCATGCAGAAGGTGGCTTGGATGTACAATGAAACTGACTGGAACTAAAAGCAGTGAAGCAAGGGAGGCAGTCACACCAAAGTGGGTCTTCATTTAGGAACGGGGTCCCATGGGGGCGAGGGGTGTTTTAAATAACTTGATGCTGTGTGCATGATGCTGGTGCTTGACCATGAAAGGAAAGTCTCATCCTTAAAATGTGTGTTGTACTTCACAATCCTGGACTGTTGCTTCAAGTAAACAATATCCACATTTTGAAACATTGTGTACTGTGTCTTCTTTTTGAGATGGTTTCAGTGTTCTCCCTGGTTAGATGCTTTTCTTGTTGTCACAAAAAATCCTGCCCACTGATTGGATGAGTCATTTGAAGTTAAAACAGCTGGGTGTGCCTGTAATTAGCTACTTGGGATGCTGAGGCAAGAGGATACCTGAGCCCAGGGGTTTGAGATTATCCTTAAATAGATGAAGACCCAGAGAGAAGTGGGTTTCTCTCGGAAAAAGTCTCTAAAGAGAAGCAGGTTAGACTCTTCTGCTACCTCCCCTTTGTTCTGGGGTAACATTTTAAAGTGTTCTCCAAGCCTGGGCAACACGGTGAAACCTCGCCTCTACCAAAAAATAAAAAAAAAATTAAAATTATTCATAAAAGAAAAAAAATTAGGCGGGTGTGATGATACACACCTGTAGTCCCAGATACTCGAGAGGCTGAGGTGGGAGGATCACTTGAGCTCACGAGATGGACGCCACAGGGAACCAAGATCATACCTGCTGCACTCCAGCCTGGGTGACAGAGCAAGATCCTATCTCAGAGTCTTCTCCAACTTACATATGTGGGGATTTCTCCCCACCAGCAGCAATTCTGCAGTGGATACCAGCTAGTGTCCTCAATTTTTTTTTCTTTTAAGATGTTATCTCACTCTGTCACCCAGGCTGAAGTGTAGTGGCATGATCTCCACTCACTGCCACCTCTGCCTCTCAGGGTCTAGCGATTCTCCTGCCTCAGCCGCCCAAGTAGCTGGGACTATAGGCACCTGCCGCCACACCCAGCTAATTTCTGTATTTTTAGTAGAGATGGGATTTTGCCATGTTGCCCAGGCTGGTGTTGAACTCCTGACCTCAAGTGATCCACCTGCCTGGACTTCCCAAAGTGCTGGGAGTACAGGCATGAGCCACCAACCCGGCCCTCCAATTCAATTCTGACAGTCATCTACCTGGACATAGCTTAGATTCCACAGGTTCAGGGCTCAGCCCCCAAGAATGCTTCCCCTTGAAATAAATCGCAAATCTGGAAATGTCTGCGTATCTATGAGTTGTATACATGTTGACTTGAGACCCTCTTAAGACTGTTTTTGCGATGCTTCTGTTACATGTATGTGGAAGCAGTGGGCTGGTGAGATGGGCCACTTAAATCTGTGTTTATAATTTTGGCTCCTCCTCCCCTGACACCCAGGCTGGACTGCAGTGGCAGGATGAAGGCTCAGTGTAGCCTCAACTTCCTGGTCTCAAGGGATCCTCCCGCCTCAGGCTCATGAGTAGCAAGGACCACAGGCATGCACCACCACATTCAGCTTATTGATTTATCGTAGCGGCAGGGTCTCCCTATGTTGCTCAGGCTGGTCTTGAACTCCTGGGCTCAAGTGATCTGCCTGGGCCTCCCAGAATGCTGGGATTACTAGCCTGGATTTATAGTTTGTAGGTAAATAGATTTGGGTAGAGTCAGGAAGTTTCATGAAATCCACAAAAAGGAGTCAAATTAATCACAGTTAAGCATTTTCTACATGGGAGTAGAAAATGCCAGTTCTAGGCCGGGCGCGGTGGCTCAAGCCTGTAATCCCAGCACTTTGGGAGGCCGAGGTGGGTGGATCACGAGGTCAAGAGATTGAGACCATCCTGGTCAACATGGTGAAACCCCGTCTCTAATAAAAATACAAAAAAATTAGTTGGGCATGGTGGCGCGTGCCTGTAATCCCAGCTACTCAGGAGGCTGAGGCAGGAGAATTGCCTGAATCCAGGAGGCGGAGGTTACGGTGAGCCGAGATTGCGCCATTGCACTCCAGCCTGGGTAACGAGCGAAACTCCGTCTCAAAAAGAAAGAAAGAAAGAAAGAAAATGCCAGTAAGCAATGTTAGTTCTACATAAAGTCCTGAGGACAGTCCTGATTACTTGTACCTGATCAAAATCATCTTTACAGGATCAAGCTTGAAACTCCCATTTTATTTTTTGTTTTGAGATGGAGTCTCTCTCTGTCTGCCAGACTGGCAATTCTCCTGCCTCAGCCTCCCGAGTGGCTGGGATTACATGCATGCGCCACCGTGCCCAGCTAATTTTTGTATTTTAGTAAATGGGAGTTTCTTCTTATCGGTCAGGCTGGTCTCGAACTCCCGACTTAAGGTGATCAGTCCGCCTCGGCCTACCAAAGTGCTGGATTACAAGCGTGAACCACCGCGCTCGGCGCTTCCCAGTATTTCAGGGCACCCCTTTGTTGCACCCCTGGAAGGTCGGTCCCCTACTAGTAATGTGGGGAACATTTGCTGTAAACTGGGAGGCGGCTGATGGGGACAAAGGCTGAGTACGAGAATCGCAGGGTCAGAAAAAGACCCCTCAGAGCCGTCCCTGCACCCTGGCCCTAGGAAGGCCTCACGTAACTTTAAGGCCACCTGCAATGGCACCAGTCTACGAGGGCCCAGCGTTCTATGCAAATAAACTCGGCGGCCCCGCCTAGCGTCGCGGCTCCGGAAGCTGCTCTCCCTCCCCCTTCCTCCCCGCGCTTCCGGCCGGGCTGGTGCCCCTACGAGCCCGCAGTCCCTGCCTGGCGGCGATGGCGCGGCGCGTACGCGTGCTGGTGGACATGGACGGCGTCCTGGCTGACTTCGAGACCGGCCTCCTGCGGGGCTTTCGCGACCGTTTCCCCGGGGAGCCGCACGTGCCGCTGGAGCAGCGCCGCGGCTTCCTGGCCCGCGAGCAGTACCGCGCCCTGCGGCCCGACCTGGCGGTAGGGGGCGCGGGGTCCCCACCCGGGCAGGGCCGGCTACCACCGTTCGCGGGGCCACCTCTTCTGTGTGAATGGAGCAGAGCTCTCACCCCAGAACCCGCGGGCAGCGCACCCTGGGGAGGAGTCTTTGGGCGCGTGCCCCTGAGCGAAGCCCCCTCCGCAGCCCTGAGCCGGAGCCCGGAGCCCCTAGGAAGCTCCCTGCGAGTCCTCGCTGGAGCTGGCTCTGTCAGAGGCAGAAACCGGGACTCAGATCTCTTGTCTTTCAGGACAAAGTGGCCAGTGTGTACGAAGCCCCAGGCTTTTTCCTGGACCTGGAGCCCATCCCGGGGGCCTTGGACGCCGTGCGGGAGATGAACGACCTGCCGGAGTAAGGAGGGCGAGGGCGGGCGGAGGCCTGGGTGGGCTTCGGACTCCCGGCTCCCAGCAGTGACCACGTCCTCCTCCTCCGTAGCACGGAGGTCTTCATCTGCACCAGTCCCCTGCTGAAGTACGACCACTGTGTGGGTGAGAAGGTGTGGCTGCCCGGCCCCCCACCGCACATGGAGCTGCCTAAATCCTGATTTTAAAAAGAAACCACTAGAACTAGAAGGTTGGGGGTGGGGGGCGGGCTCTCAAGGGCTTAGGCCCCACTCCTTGCCCCTGAATTCCGGCTCCCATCAGGCCCTACTGATAGACCTGTGTCTCTTACACAGTACCGCTGGGTGGAGCAGCACCTGGGGCCCCAGTTCCTAGAGCGAATTATCCTGACAAGGGACAAGACGGTGGTCTTGGGGGACCTGCTCATTGATGACAAGGACACAATTCGAGGTTGGATCCGTCATCTTTGGCAGCCTTCAGGCCTCTGGCCTACCCGGAGTAGGGAGGGGGAGTAAAAATAACCAGATGACAGCGGGCTGCCTTTCCTGTCCTAGGCCATGAGGAGACCCCAAGCTGGGAGCACATCTTGTTCACCTGCTGCCACAATCGGCACCTGGTCCTGCCCCCAACAAGGAGACGGCTGCTCTCCTGGAGTGACAACTGGAGGGAGATCTTAGACAGCAAGCGAGGAGCTGCGCAGAGGGAATGAGAGGGATGCCGCGGGCAGCGGCTGAAGCTGAAGGGCAGGCCCGCAGGGGCCACCGCAGAGCCGAGTCAGGGTGGCATTGTGCTGGTCGCTGGCCCCGTGGAATGGAGCAGGTAGACACCATAACCTCTGTGTTGCCAGGCCACAGGCCCAGCCCCTGGTACCTCCCGAGAGGCTGCCCCTGGACCCTGGCTGGCATGCAAATAGGGTGGGAAAACTAGTCAGGACCCTTTTAATAAAAGACCTTGGCTTTCTAGTCTTCTAGGATGCTTTATTTGGGAGTGTAAAGGGACAGGTTCCCTGGGTGGATGCTGATGAGCCCTGCCCTTCCCTCTGAGTCCAGTGGCCCCCGAATCTACCCCATTTCCACCCCCATTGTGGATACCATTCCTGTAGCACTTGCCAGTCCTGGGCCATCTAAGGGGTCAGCCTTGAAGGGGTACACAAGAGGCAAGAACCCCCCATTTTCCCTGAGCTCCAGCTTTCCATCGGGTCCCACGTACCTTCTGTTGACCAGGGCACATCGCGCACATGGAGCCACATCCTTTATGTTGCTGTCTCTTCCTGTCTCCCTTGAGCACCACTCTTTCACTGCGTCCCTGATGCCCTCACGAGATGTACTTCTGGGGTAGGGGCTCCCCATCACTGAGTATGACAGCGTAGGAGGAGGGTGAGGGGGAAAGATGCAGCTCCCCAGGGTTATGCCTCCATTCCGATGTGTCATCACTCCCATGGCCTTTTCTTGATGCCTGATGGCCACATGAAGTCACTGGGCCATGTCACTCAAGGGCAGGGACCCCCATCATCTTGGAGTCCCTTATGTGGTGCCTGGCAGAAAGCAGGACTGGGCAGATGATTCATGCTGGGCCACAGGTTATCCAGGTTGGCATCCCCACACCCAAATGCCCGGCCTGGAGAGCCCCTGGGGGAGGTATCCGTCCTCCACAGCCCTCAAGGGAGGCACCACACCTTCCCAGGGTGAGATCCTTTCACCGTGAGGCATCTCATTCCTGTCCCTGAGAACTACTCCGGACACTTCTGTTAAGGTTAATCCCCTATTTTCTGTTATGAAGGTAGCTCTCTTAAGCGTCAGTCCCAGTTGCTGAGAACACTGTCCTGCAAAGCCTCTGGGTCTGGGCATGTGGCTGCTTTTTTTTTTTTTGAGATACAGTCTTGTTCTATCACCAGGCGCCAGGCTGGAGTGCAGTGGCGCAATCTCAGCTCACTGCAACCTCTGCCTACCGGGTTCAAGCATTTCTCCTGCCTCAGCCTCCCGAGTAGTTGGGACTGTAGGCGTGTGCCACCATGCCTGGTTAATTCTTTTATTTTAGTAGAGACAGGGTTTCACCATGTTGGCCAGGATGGTCTCAATCTCTTGACCTCATGATCCGCCTGCCTCGGCCTCCCAAAGTGCTGAGATTACTGGCGTGAGCCACTGCACCACGTAGCTGCTGCTTACACTACCGCCTGGCAGTGGTGGCACTGGACATAGGGTTGAGTGCAGGCCTATGGAAGCAGCTCCAGTTTCTTCATGTGTCTCTGAGTCTGGCTTCCTTAACTGAATGGCATTTCATCACAGTGTAAATACCTGTCCTGCTGAAAGAACTCGCCTTTCCAATGGCCGAAAAGGCACCACTTGGGCAGCATGTCCTCCCCCTGTGCCCTGTGTCCACACCAGGCCCGTGGTCTCCAGCAGTAGGAGTGCTATAGTCTCAAGGTCTCCATGGATCAGCGCTGCTGTGGGGACACGCTCCTAGGCAGTGGGATACCCAGGGCAGAGTGCGCTTGCCGGCTGTGGGCCTCGGCCACCTGGCTAGGGGAGCAATAGTCCTCCAGGAAGATCTGCGCCAGGTTCCGGAGCCTGGCACTGGCTGAGAGGGAGAAGCGCAGCATGCACTGCACCACGGGTGCGGCAGTCAGCTCTGGGGGGCGGCTGGGGCCCAGTGTGCTCAGGTGTATGAGCGTGGTGATGGCAGACAGTACCGTCTCCTCGTTGGGGCTGGACAGGCAGTTGATGATGAGAGGGATGCCTCCTGCCTGCAGGATGTGTTCCTTGTTGGCCCTGTCTGGGCACAGGTTGCACAGGCCTCCTGTGGGAGAATAAGGAAGAATCTGTATGCTGCAGCCTCAGCCTTCCTCCCAGCTCCCCAGCCCATGAGCCCCAGGAAGGGACCCAGGCCAGAGAGAAGCTTGCCCCAGTACAAGGGATCCAAAGCCCATTCCAGCTTCCTGCCCTCTCAAGCTTTCAGAAAGGCCTTCCTGCCTGCTCCAGCCTGCCACAGCCCAGCTTTCTGAAAGTGGGCACAAATCCCTTTCCTTCTCAGTTCAATGGCTAATGTGCTTTTTTCCATTTCTTAAATGTAAAAAAGTAAAACAAAGCTGGGCACGGTGGCTCATGCTTGTAATCCCAGCACTTTGGGAGGCTGAGGTGGGTGGATCATCTGAGGTCAGGAGTTCAAGACCAGCCTGGCCAACATGGTGAAACTCCATCTCTACTAAAAATACAAAAATGAGTTGGACGTCGTGGTACGTGCCTGTAATCCCAGCTACTTGGGAGGCTGAGGAAGGAGAATCTCTTGAACCGGGGAGGCAGAGGTTGCAGTGAGCTGAGATTGTGCCACTGCACTCCAGCCTGGGTAACAGAGCAAGACTGTTTCAAAAACAAATAAATAAAATAAAAAACTAAAACAAAATCTGTAATACATCGTCGTCACCTTAGAACAATTTTTTTTGAGACAGTCTCTCTCTGTAGCCCAGGTTGGAGTGCAGTGGTGCGATCTCAGCTCACTGCAACCCTGCCTCCCGGTTTCAAGCAATTCTTCTTCCTCAGCCTCCCGAGCATCTGGGACTACAGGTGCTTACCATCATACCCAGCTAACTTTTTGTATTTTTTAGTAGAGACAGGGTTTTACCATGTTAGCCAGGATGGTCTCAATCTCCTGACCTCGTGATCTGCCCGCCTCGACCTCCCAAAGTGCCGGGATTGAGCCACAGCACTTTGGGATGAGCCACAGTGCCTGGCCAAGCAGAATTTCTAAGCAGAAAGACATGACCCAGGATCGGTAAGAGGAGGAGATACGGTGTAGCCACCCAGCGCTCTGTGCCAGGCAGATCCAGTGAGGATCTCAGCACTGCCACTGAGGACCAGGTGACCAGAGCCAGCTACTCAATTTCTCTAAGCCTTGGTTTCTTCACCAGTAAAACTAGCACAGAAATGAAATGATGTGATTAGCGCATCTTGTTTGGACACACAGGTGATGTGGAGTAAGAATCCACCTGTTCAGAGCCCAGAGGTTGGCAGTACCAGACTTGTAGCCCTCACATACGGAATAGTACCAGCACATACACACAGTTTATCAATGAGAAAGCAAGTGCCCGTGTAGCCAGTATCGAGGTGATCCATAAGCCTTCACATGTGCCTTTCTGATCCAATCCTCTCCCTCCCTCAGAGACACACACCTTGCTGGTTATACTGTATTACTATGTGTCTAGCATCATTTGCTAAATATGTTTGTAAGATTGCTGCATGCAACTGTAGATCTCAGTTTCGTTGCTAAATAGTAGAAGTATCCCATGATGTCAGTATCCATTCTCCTGCTGACCATCTTGGGTTTGGGACTGTTACAGACAGTACTGCTAGTGGCGTTTCACTGCATGTGCATGTCCCCTAGCCCTGTGGATTGAAGTGCTGGATCATGGAGTGTGCCTACTATCTTCAACTTTTTTGAGATGGAGTCTCGCTCTGTCGCCAGGCTGGAGTGCAGTGGTGTGATCTCAGCTCACTGCAACCTCTGCCTCCCAGGTTCAAGCAATTCTCCTGCCTCAGCCTCCCTAGTAACTGGGACTAGAGGCGCGCACCACCACTCCCAGCTAATTTTTGTATTTTTTAGTAGAGATGGCGTTTCACCATGTTGGCCAGGATGGTCTCGATCTCTTGACCTCGTGATCTGCCCGCCTTGGTCTCCCAAAGTGCTGGGATTACAGGCGTGAGCCACCGCACCTGGCCTGTCTTCAACTTTACAAAATATTGGTTTTCTTATTTAAAAAATGTTTACTATTATTATTGAGATAAGAGTTTCACTCTGTCCCTTAGGCTGGAAGTGCAGTAGCACGATCTTGGCTCACTGCAACCTCCACTGTTGAGCTCAAGCAATTTTCCTGCCTCAGCCTCCCAAGTAGCTGGGATTACTACACACATGCACCACCACACCTGGCTAATTTTTTTTTCGTATTTTTAGTAGAGATGGGTTTCACCATGTTAGTAAGGCTGGTTTCAACTCCTGACCTCAAATGATCCATCCACCTTGACCTCCCAAAGTGCTGGGATTACAGGCACGAGCCCACCGCGCCCAGCCCAAAGTACTGTTTTCCAAAGAGGCTGATAAGGAATTATTTACCAGCCTTTATCGGAACACCACTACCATCTGGTGGCAGCTACATGTATTGCAGGAAATAGAACACAGGAAAGAGATTAACCTGAATTCTGGGAGGCCACCTTCTTAAACTCTGTTTTAGTAACAAAACTGCTAAATATTCTATAATATTCTAGGATTCAACCAGTTTTCATGAAAGTAGAAAATTATCTCCTGATTCCTTCATATCTTCATACAGCATCTATGCTGGATGGTGCAGGTAGGTACACAGGACATCTGAGAGTCAGTCAATGGCGCTGTGGGCAGACCCTCCATACTTTCATTTAGGACTTGAACTCTGAATTATTTCATTCAATGACTATTTACTGAGACCCTGGCTTTACATCTGGTTTCCATAATTCATCCACCTCCCATCCATCATCCCAAACAAGGGCAGCTCTGGCCTGACCAAGGACGCCTCCTGGGGTCAGTTCCTTCTTTTTTTGTTTGTGTTTTTCTTTGAGACAGGGTCTTGCTCTATCACCCAGGCTGGAGTGCAGTGTTGTGATCACGGCTCACTGCAGCCTCAACCTTCTGGACTCAAGTGATCCTTCTGACTCAGCCTCCTAAGTAGCTGGGACTACAGACATGCACTACCATGCCTTGTTAATTTTTTATATTTTTTTTGTAGAGGTGGGGTCTCACTATGTTTCCCAGGCTGGCCTCAAACTCCTGGGCTCAAGTGATCCTCCTACCTTGGCCTCCCAAAATGCCAGAATTACAGGCATGAGCCACTGCACCCAGCCCCAGTGACAGCTCCTCTATGACACTGGTAACACATGGCCGGGCGCGGTGGCTCATGCCTTAATCCCAGCACTTTGCGAGGCTGAGGTGGGTGGATCACTGAGGTCAGGAGTTCGAGACCATCCTGGCCAACATCACAAAACCCCGTCTCTACTAAAATATAAAAATTAGCAGGGCGTGGTGACAGGTACCTGTAATCCCAGCTACTTGGGAGGCCGAGGCCGGATAACTGCTTGAACCCGGGAGGCAGAAGTTGTAGGTGAGCCGAGATTACACCACTGCACTACAGCCTGGGTGACAGGGCAAGACTCCATCTCAAAAAAAAAAAAGTGGCCCCAAACCATGGGCACTATCAGTTGCGGCAGAAATGTCTTCCCGCCAGAACTCACTCAGGAATGTGGCAGAGGCAGCAAGGTGCAGTAGAGACAAAGAACAAGGGAAGAAAATGTCCTGGAGGCTGAGCCTGAGCCTGGACAGAAAAGGCAGCCAGAAGCACAGGGAAAGGGTCAATAAGCTGGTTCCACAATTGTTCTAAACGGACAAACCCACCAGAGGCCAAGAAAGGGGCTGGAGACAACATGCATGTTCTCCACGATTGCTGTAAACTGATCCTTCCTCATGGCTGTGGCTGTGCCTATGGGGGCAACTGAGAGGATGCCAGAGGAGAAAGGGACCCCCGCATAGAGATGATGGTTAGCGAAGCCAGGCTGCTGCTGGTGAGTGGACGCTGCCACTGCAGGTCTACTGCCACTGCTGATGGGAACACCTGGGTCCAGACTGAAGCCCTGGCTGACATCGAGTCAGAGCGGGGGTCTTTCTGGAGGCCTGCAGGGCCCTAAGCATGGAAATAAAGGAAACTCTTGAGTCCCTTCAAGAAATTCCAGGCACCTAGCTAGCCCTGAGAAGCAAATGAGTAACTTGATAAGCAAGAAGGTCATAGTTAGCTTAAAACAATAGCCAAGGAAGTCAGGATCAGAGAATGTCTTCTTTCCCCAGAGAAACTAACATCCTTTTTTTTTTTGAGACAGTCTCACTCTGTTGCCCAAGCTGGATGCAGTGGCGTGATCTTGGCTCATTGTAACCTCTGCCTCATGGGTTCAAGCAATTCTCCTGCCTCACCCTCCCGAGTAGCTGGGATTACAGCTGCCACTATGCCTGGCTTATTTTTCTATTTTTAGTAGAGACGGGGTTTCACCATGTTGGCCAGGCTAGTCTTGAACTTTTGAGCTCAATTGATCCACCTGCCTCAGCCTCTCAAAGTGCTGGGATTACAGGCCTGAGCCACAGCGCCCAGCCTAAAGATAACATATTAACATAAGCCCCAAGAGTTGCTTTTCAGAAACCTAGATCCCCACCAAACGGTTCCCCTGGCACTGAGACTGCGGATAAGGGGAACTGAAATGGGCACTCTGACCACTCTTTAGATCAATTTTTTGTTCTGAATTTTTCCCTGAAGGGCCTGGAGGACACGCCCACAGAATGGCTAGCATTCTTTTTTGCTGACTGCAAATTTGTAGACAAAGCTTCACCTCCTTAACCAATCGCAAATCAGAAAATCTTTGAAGTCACCTGTGATCTGTGCCCCCATCCCTTGGAGACATCCTGCCTTTTTAGGCCAATATAGCCTCCGTGTGTTGATTTAAAACTTTGCCTATAATCTCTGGCTCCCTGCCTTTAAATACCCTTTACCCATAAGACACCTGGGAGTTTGGGTCTTAAGCATGAGCTGCCGGATTCTTCTTGCTTGGTACCCTGCAATAAAGGCCTCATTTGCAGCCGGGCGGTGGCTCATGCCAGTAATTTCAGCACTTAGGGAGGCTGAGATGAGCAGATCACCTTAGGTCAGGAGTTCAAGACCAGCCTGGCCAACATGGTGAAACCCTGTCTCTACTAAAAACACAAAAATTAGCTGGGTGTGGTGGCAGGTGCCTTTAATTCCAGCTACTCAGGAGGCTGAGGCAGGAGAACTGCTTGAACCTGGAGGCAGAGGTTCCAGTGAGACGAGATCACGCCATTGCACTCCAGCCCGGGCAACAGGGTGAGACTCAGTCTCAAAAAAAAAAAAAAGGCCTCACTTTCTCTCACTGCAATTCCATCAGTAATTGCCTTAGTGTGCAGGGTGAGCAAATCATTTAGTTAGATAACATCGGGCTTCCAACACTCACAGAGGAGGCAAAAGTCCTGGGCCAAAGAGCAGACCTCATTCAGAGCTGCTGCAGCAAAGCCAGCATGGAAGGATGACTGTGGTGGCTGCAGGGACAGACGGAAGGAAGCCTGCATTCTCACCCTGGGCTGCCATAGCCAGACAAGGGGCAGCTGTCTGCAGGGCAGTTTCCTTATTGATAAAATGAGCAATTTGAAGTAAACTTTCTAGCTTTCATGCCACAATCCTAGGAATGAGAACTCCTCTGAGGCAAGGAATGGGCCAAGGGAATAGCTGCTAGACTCTGAGTGCTTTGGGTTTCAGTGTCAGGTCTGGAACTCTTTAAACCTTTGGCCAGCCCGCTGAACCTCCCTAAGCTTCAGTAACCTTAGGCGGTGTAAGCACATCACTTCAGTACTATCTCTGGTGCACAGGAAGCAAGCGCCTGGTACCCAGTGGGAGCTCCTAAGTGTGAGCTAGTGCCATCCATGTTGGGGGCACAATAGCAGCACCAGGCCTGCAGCCAGGTTCTCCCCACCTAACACTGCCTGGGCACGCTCTGGGAGGCTGAGGATAGGCGTTCCTGTCATTCCGTGATGTTTTTCTGTGATGAAGTAAGAATCTCTGGAGCAGACTATCTGATCCTACTTCACCTCTCTGGGAGAAGGGGCGACTGCTCACCCTCAAAGGGTTTTGGGTATCATCTGTCTTTGGGTGGCAACCAAGGGGACCCTGTCTACGGCTGCAGACACTAACCCTAAAAAAGCACTGGGTATAATCCCAGCACTTTGGGAGGCTGAGGAGGGCGGATCACCAGGTCAGGAGTTCGAGACCAACCTGGCCAACATGGTGAAACCCAATCTCTACTAAAAACACAAAAATTAGCTGGGTGTGGTTGTAAGCGCCTGTAGTCCCAGCTACTTGGGACGCTAAGGCAGGAGAATCACTTGAACCAAGGTTGCAGTGAGCTGAGATCATGCCACTGCACCCTAGCCTGAGCAACAGAGGAAGACTCTGTCAAAACAAAAAAAGAGCACTGTGGTGTTTCATTTAATTCTCAACTGAAGTGAGGCAGCTGCTGGCACTGTCCTCATTTGACAGATTATTGGAGGAGAGAACGCCCACAGACAGATGCCTGCCTGACCCCAAAGCCCAGCTCTCATCCCATTCACTATTCTGCTTGCCAACAAGCAGATACTCATTTTGCTTGTTTTTGTAGGGACAGGGTCTTGCTATGTTGCCCAGGCTGCTCTCTCCAATTCCTGGGAGCTCAAGTGATCCTCCTGCTTCAGGTTCCCAGAATGCTGGGATTATAGACATAAATCACCAAGCCCAATCAAGCAGACGCTGGTTTTGGTTCTTTTTTTTTTTTTTTTTTTTTTTGAGATGGAGTCTCACTCTGTTGCCCAGGCTGGAGTGCAGTGGAGTGATCTTGGCTCACTGCAACCTCTGTCTCCTGGGTTCAAGTGATTCTTCTGCCTCAGCCTCCGAGTAGCTGGGATTACAGGTGTGTGCCACCACGCCCAGCTAATTTTTGTATTTTTGGTAGAGACAGGGCTTCACCATGTTGGTCAGGCTGGTCTCGAACTCCTGACTTCAAGGGATTCAACTGCCTCAGCCTCCCAAAGTGCTGGGATTGCAGGCATGAACCACTGCACCCAGCCTGGTTTTGGATCTGTGAGCCACTGCCATGGGCAATCTGACCCAGCTCTCCACTCCGCCACTGCAGAACAAACCCTGCTTGGGGTGCTGCATTATGTCATGGCCGAGACTCCACACCTATGAAATGAAGTTTCCCTACCTTTCCTTCCCTTTCTCTCCTCCTCCCTAGGCCAAAAGGCCTAAGCACTCAAGCCACGCAGACAGAAGCAAGGCTGGGTGCTGCCCTCAGGGAGATCACAATCTCAGGGCTGCCACAGGGGATAAAAGACTCAATGCTCCACAGTGCAGCACAGCACAGAGCCCTCTCCAGAAGCAGCAGAGTAAGTGCCTGTCAGGGATCCCCACTCCAAGACACTAAGAGAAAAAGAGGGCACCAGCTCTCCTTCTCAGTCATGCATAATAAATGCAAGAGAAACTTCCTCTGCAGAGGGTCCCACTGAGGGATTCGATGCTGAGAAAACCACTGTGCTTGGGACTGGGGATCTTGCTCTGGCAGAAGAAGGAAGAGAAAAAAAGGAGGAAAAAACGGTTGGGAAAAGTAAAGCTGGTGATAATGATCCTAAGAATTCTAGATAAAGTGCCTGCACAGAGACACAGATGCACAGACACACACCCATACTTCTGCTCCCACAGCAGCCTGCAAGGCAGGTCAGCAAACAATGCTCGGAGAAGGGACGGGACTCAGATGCTAGGAATCAGCTGAGAAGTAGAGACGCTGGGACCGCGGACACCAGGACCGGGGCTTAGTCCCCAACGTGGGGAAGCTGCCTAGGGTAGCAAGAACCTACGTCAGGGCCACGCCGCCCCCATAGCTCAGTGGACCCGGACCTCAGGGTGCCCCTGTCCTGGGAAAGTTGCTTCCTGACAATTTCCTGAGAAATGACAGCACAAAAGACTCCAATTGGTAAACACTTTTTGGGGCGACTGCTCTTTGACTTTCGCCAATTTTTCTCTAGGGTCAGCGGCTTGATTTGGAGGAGCTCTATCGCCCCCTGGTGGAGGTTTAGCCACATGCTTCTGCAGGGGCCGCAGTCACCATTCAGATGGCAGCAGCTGTGGGGCAGAGGCACAAAAAGAGAGGGGATGGAAGACCAATCTGGGTAATACAGTGAGACCCTGTCTTGACAGAAATTAAAAAAAAAAAAAAAAATTAGCCGGGCATGGTGGTATACACCTGCAGTCACAGCTACTCGGGAGTCTAAGGCGGGAAGATTGCTTGAGCCCAGGAGTTCAAGTTTATGGTGAGCTATGATCATACCACTGCACTCCAGCCTGGGTGACAGAGGGAGACCCTATCTCAAAAAAAAAAAAAAAAAAAAAAGCAAAAAATAAAAAAAGCCCTCACTTCATCTGGCAATTAGCACCACATCTCGCAGCGCCAGCCCCACACTCAGCCACACCATGGCCTCTGACTCTGAGCTCACCTGCATCTACTTGGCCCTCATTCTGCACGATGATGAGGTGACCATCATGGAGGATAAGATCAATACCTTCATTAAAGCAGCCAGTGTAAATGTTAAACCTTTTTGGCCTGGCTTGTTTGCAAAGGCCATGGCCAAGGTCAACACTGGGAGCCTCATCTGCAATGTAGGGGCTGGTGGACCTGCTCCAGCAGGAGGTCCTGCCCCTCTACTGCTGCTGCTCCAGCTGAGAAGAAAGTGGAAGCAAAGAAGAATCTGAGGAGTATGATGATGACATGGGCTTTGGTCTTTTTGACTAAACCTCATTTATATTATGTTCAATAAAAAGCTGAACTAAAAAAGAAAAATAAACAAATAAAAAGTTTTTTTTTTTTTTGAGATGGAGTCTCACTCTGTCACCCAGGTTGGAGTGCAGTGGCACGATCTTGGCTCACTGCAACCTCCGCCTTCTGGGTTCCTGTCTCAGCCTCCCAAGTAGCTGGGACTACAGGCATGTGCCACGATGCCCAGTTAATTTTTTATTTTTAGTAGAGACAGGGTTTCACGATGTTGGTCAGGCTGGTCTCGAACTCTTGACCTCATGTGATCCTCCCTCCTCAGCCTTCCAAATTGCTGAGATTATAGGCATGAGCCACAGCCCGTCCTAAAGAGATTTAAGATAATGTAGTGACTTCCTTCCAATGAGTATAATATGTAAAGAGGGGAAAGAAAGTAATTTCACAGTGGAGAAGCCTGGTGACAACACTTCAGGCAGGTGATCATGCACATAGTGCCCAGGCTGGAGTGCAGTGGCTATTCACAGGTGCAATCGGAGCACACTACAGCATACTACACCTAGGCTCCAGGGATCCTCCTATCTGGGACTACAGGTGGGCACTGTGTATGGCTTTAAAAACTTTGTTCTCTCTCAAAGTTTTGTTTGCTTAAACTATTTCCCACGGCCTAGATCTAAGCCCCTGCAACCTCCGGTGCCACTGAGCTCTCTAAACTCTTTTTGTGCCATTCTCCACTTCACTACAATGATCCTGCCACATCAGCTTTCCTTCTGGTTCTTTCCTGTTTTAAGGCCTTTGCCCATGCCGTGTCCCCACTAAAATGCCTTTCCCATGATGGCCAAGACTGAAGTAGCCCCCATCTTCCGCTGCTGTCTCTCATTACTCTATTTATTTCCTTCTGAGCATCAGCTTTTTTGTTTGCTGACCAGCTGTTCCCCCACTACTAGAATGTAAGCTCCAGGAGGGAAAAGACCTTCCCCTAACTTGTTCACCATACCCCAGCATTTAGAACAGTAGCTTGCTTATACAGTACGTGCCCAATAAATATTGCCCAGTGAATCACTCAGTAGGTCTTAAGATCACAACTACAGAAGCTATAAGTTACAGATTGCCATCTCTACTTCTCTTGATATGAAAACACTAAATATGAGTTACTTTTATTTTTGAGACAGGATCTTGTTCTGTCACCCAGGCTAGAGTGCAGTGACCCAATCCTAGCTCACTGCAGCCTCAAGCTCCCAGGCTCAAGCAGTCCTCCCACCTCTGCCTCCTGAGTAGCTGTGACACCATGCCAGGTTAATTTTTTTTCTTTGAGACAGAGTTTCACTTTTGTTGCCCAGGCTGGAGCTGGAGTGCAATGGTGTGATCTTGGCTCACTGCAACCTCTACCTCTGGGGTTCAAGTGATTCTCCTGTCTCAGCCTCCAGAGTAGCTGAGATTACAGGTGCCCCCCGCCATGTCCAGCTAATTTTTGTGTTTTTAGTAGAGATGGGGGTTTCACAGTGTTGGCCAGGCTGGTCTCAAACTTCCGACCTCGTGATCTGCCCGCCTCAGCCTCCCAAAGTGCTGTGATTACAAGTGTGAGCCACCACAACCGGCCGACAGGCTAATTTTTGTAATTTTTTTTAATAGCAGAGACGGGATTTTGCCATGTTGCCCAGGCTGGCCTTGAACTCAGGGACTCAAGTTATCTGCCTGCTTCAGCCTCCCAGAGTGCTGAGATTACAGGTTTGAGCCACCTCTCCTGCCTGAAATTGTTGGGGATTTTTTTGGTTTTGTTTCCGTTTTTTTTTTCCAGATGGAGTCTCGTAGTTGCCCAGGCTGGAGAGCAGTGGTGCCATCTGGGCTCACTGCAACCTCCACCTACTGGGTTCAAGCGATTCTCCTGCCTCAGCCTCTCAAGTAGCTGGGATTACAGGTGCCCGCCACCATGCCCAGCTAACTTTTGTATTTTTAGTTACCTATAGGGTTTCATCATGTTGGCCAGGCTGGTCTCAAACTCCTGACCTCAGGTGATCTGTCCACCT
Organism: Callithrix jacchus; assembly: GCF_049354715.1. Classification (NCBI taxonomy): domain Eukaryota; kingdom Metazoa; phylum Chordata; class Mammalia; order Primates; family Cebidae; genus Callithrix; species Callithrix jacchus. Next base: position 131,036,240 of record NC_133506.1, on the reverse strand, counting down.
CAGCTTCCCAAAGTGCTGGGATTACAGGTGTGAGCCACTGTGCCTGGTCAAAAAATTGCTTTTATTTTTTATTTTATTTTTTTGAAATGGAGTCTTGCTCCCATTGGGCAGGCTGGAGTGCAATGGCATGATCTCAGCTCACTGCAACCTCCACCTCCAGGGTTCAAGGCATTCTCCTTTTTCAGCCTCCCAAGTAGCTGGGATTACAGGATACGCCACTACGCCCAGCTAATTTTTGTATTTTTAGTAGAGACAGGGTTTCACCATGTTGGCCAGGCTACTGAACTCCTGAGCTCAGGTGATCCTCCAGCCTCAGCCTCCCAAAGTGCTAGGATAGGTGTGAGCCACTGTGCAGTGGCTGAAATTGCTCTTTTTAAGACATCTTTTTTTGGGCTGGGCATGGTGGCTCATGCCTGTAATCCCAGCACTTTGGGAAACCAAGGCAGGTGGATCACCTGAGCTCAGGAGTTCAAAGCCTCATCTCTTCTAAAAATACAAAAATTAGCCAGGCATGGTAGTGGGCACCTGTAATCCCAGCTACTCAGGAGGCTGAGATAGGAGAATCACTTGAACCTGGGAGGCGGAGGTTGCAGTGAGCCGAGATCTTGCCATTGCACTCCAGCCTGAGGAAAAAAAGTGAAACTGTCTCAAAACAAAACAAAACATCTTTTTTTTGAGACATGGTCTCGCTCTGTTGTCCAGGTTAGAGTGCAGTGGAGCAATCTCAGCTCACTTTGGCCTCTGCCTCCCAGACTCACGCAATCCTCCTGCTTCAGTCTCCATGGGCCTATAGGTGCACACAACTGTGAGCGGCTAAGTTCTGTATTTTTAGTAGAGACGGGATTTTGCCATGTTGCCCAGGCTGGTCTCAAACTCCTCAGCTCAAGTGATCCGTTTGCCTCAGCCTCCCAAAGTGCTGGGATTACAGGCGTGAGCCACCACGCCCGGCCCCAACGACTCACTTCTAACTCACCTATCTCACCCCGGCCCATTAGACCTTTAGGGAACCGACCCCGCCCTTACCAATAGCAAACTCCACGAGGGTCTCATTCTCCTCCGACAGCGAATCGAGAAATAAATCCAGGACCTGCAGCTGCCGCAGATACTCGTAGTTGTTGGGGTCATAAGCGAAGTTGGCGAGGTTGGCGAGGACTTGCTCCTTGGCGTCTGCAACGGGAAAGCGGCACTGGAGCCAGGTCCGAGCGGCGGTCACAGCAGACCCTGCCCCCCTGGCCCCACCGTGGCTCTCACCTTGGCTCTGGGTCTCCTGGAATTCCGTGACCAGCGCCTGCAGGAATCCCAGCCGCCCGACGTGAGGGTCCACCTTCGGCTTCTGGGCCATGGCCGGTGTGGCAGAGGACCCCCAGGGACGGACGGGAGGGTGGGAAAGGTGCAGGGGAAAGCCGAGCGAGACCTTCACCTGCCCTCCACCTGTGTGGAGAGGGAAGATGGGGGGCGGCAAACGGGTTTCTTTCTAGAGTTCAGATTCTACAGTAATTTGCCGCTGAAAATGGGACGTGGGAGATGGGGCGTGGTCTCAGAATCCTGTGGGAGTTGGGTTTGAAAATCGAAATTGGGGCGCGGGCGACGAGGAACAGTCTACGAGTTGGGGCTTGCAGAGGGGGCACCAGCGCCGTGTGCCGGGTGCCGGGTGCCGGATCCCGGATCCCGGGTCCCGGATCCCGGATCCCGGATCCCGGATCCCGGGATCTGTTCCGAGCTCCCAGCGGAAGCCGCGCTGTCTCCGCCCTTAATATAGCGGAAGGAGCGGGCACGAGGAGGAAAGGGCGGGACAGGGGCGGGGCCGTCGACGAACTCCTTGGCGCACGTACTCCGCGCGGTTACGTTTTTTCTGGATGCGGAAGCCCTTCAGCCTGGGCTGCAGCCCGCTGCTAGCGGATTCCCTGAGACAGGTGCGGGCGTGGGTGGGTTTACTGCGAGGAGCAGCCTGGTTTCCCTTATCTCGTTTCCAGCTGCAAATTACTGCAAAATCTGAACGCAAGAAAGAAACCCACTTGCTGCCCCGGCCGATAGGAGGGCGGGTTAGGGCCTCGCTCGGCTTTCCCGCCCCACCTTTCCCACTCTCCCGCCCATTCCCCGGGGCCCTCAGCCGCCCCGACGTGGCCCAGAAGGTAAGACGCCCACGTCAGGCGGCTGGATTTCCGCGAGGAGCAGCGGAGTCTGCCAGAACCCATGTGGCAGGACGTCGAGGGAGAAGCACCTCCAGGACCCCCACGGCTGGCGGGGGCGTGGCCCAGCCTCCTTGACCCGGACGGCCCTTCGGAGCGCGGGCGTCAGCTCTCTGTGCCCCCCATCGGTCCTTTGCCCCTTTTGCAAAAAGCCTGGCGACCCCGATACGCCCTCCATCCCAGCCCGAGGTGGGTCCGCCACCTCTGGACAGAAATCAAGGGGACTGGCTTATGTCCTGGGGCTTTTCGTCAGTCGGGTGGACGGCGCGCGCCCGGGGAAGCACCGGGGAGCCGGAGGAGGAGCCTTGGATGTGGCCCTTTCAGGGCTTTCTGGATGCTGAAGCCCTTCGGCCGGTTCCCTGTCGGGGATTCTCAGGAAGCAGGTGTGTGCTGCATTAACTCGTGGTCACAGGGAACAAAGCACCAGGGAAGGAGGTGGCCTTGCCACTCTCCGATCGTGTTTGACAATGTGGTATAGGTGGCTTAGGCTGTGCATGTCCTGAGAGTACAAAAGTGGAGTCACTTGCGTTAAAAAACAAACAAGGCCGGGAGCAGTGGCTCACGCCTGTAATTCCTGCACTTTGGGAGGCCGAGGCGGGTGGATCACGAAGTCAAGAAATCGAGACCATCCTGGTCAACATGGTGAAACCCCGTCTCTACTAAAAATACAAAAAATTAGCTGGGCATGGTGGCTCGTGCCTGTAATCCCAGCTACTCAGGAGGCTGAGGCAGGAGAATTGCCTGAACCCAGGAGGCGGAGGTTGCGGTGAGCCAAGATCGCGCCATTGCATTCCAGCCTGGGTAACAAGAGCCAAACTCCCGTCTCAAAAAAACAAAACAAAAGAAAAAAACCAACAAAATCCCGACAGAGTTCAAGAAATCCAGGACGAGAGAGTTCTCATGCATAAATATCTGATAAAACTATCACAAAGACTGCAAAAACCACCACGTTGCACAAAGGCCATCACAAACTTGCACAAAACCACTTCTGCACGGCCATCTGCCCAGCAACTGCCTGTCCAACTTTGAACTGGTCACCCTTGTTATGAATCCTTCTACCTAGCGATAATTATCTCAAAACAAGTAGGTAATCCTAATTTTTCCCTTAAAGCCTTTGTCTTCCTTTACCTCCCTGAATACCCATATAGTTTACTATGCCATGCATATTACCATTGCAATGCCCTATGCCCAAAGAGATGGCATTTTCTTTGAGAGAGCCTCTGTGTTATTTAGGTTGACAAAGGCAAGGACCTGAAGCCCTGGGCCTGGATGAAGGCAGAGTGGCTGTCACAGTCCAGCCAGCTGCACCCCCATTGGAAGCAGGCCCCACCTCTGAGGCTTCAGGTCTTTGCCATCAGCCCCTGCCCTATGCACACCCTCGGAGGCAGGAGTTTCAACCATAGTCTGGGTGCTTAGACTCCAGGACCCTCCCCAAAGCCCCTTGGCTTCTGTTGGGAGCCTCTGCAGCCTGGGAAGTACATCTTACCATACCAAGGTGCCCAAGGGGTTCTTTGCCTCTTGCTGGACAGAGCAGCAAAGGAGAGCCCATAAACGGAGGCAAGGATGGAAATAAGTTCCATTCCTCCCTGCCCAGGAACTGCCCCAGACCTCTAGAGGTTCGCAGGCAATCAGCTAAGTGGGGGCTGCAGACTCAGATGGGACTCCACCCCCATCCTCCTCCCTCATTGGTCTTCTCCCTTCTTAAGGTCTCAGGGAGGGGTCCTCCTTGGGGTAGAATTCTCACCCTTAGTAGGTCTTACCTCTGCCTAGTCTCTTGCACACAGTAGATACTTAATAAATATTTATTGAAGGAATTCTGCCCAGAGATGATTGCCACTCTTGCCTAGGAGCGGGTGAGGTCAAAGTTTCCTATGCAGAACATTCAGTGATAGCTTTTTTTTTTTTTGGCAGGGGAACAAAGTCTCATCACCCAGGGTGGAGTGCAGTGGTGTGATCACAGCTCACTGTGACCTTGAACTTCTTGGCTCAAGGGATCCTCCCACCTCTGCCTCCTGAGTAGCTTGGACTACAGGCCTGTGCTACCATGTCCAGCTAATTTTAAAACTTTTTGTAGAGATGGAAGTTTCCTTAATGTTGCCCAGGCTGGCCTCTCAAGTGATCTCCCATCTTGGCCTTCCAAAGTGTTGGGATTATAAGCATGATCCACCACACTCAGCTTTCCCCCCTACTTTCCTTAATTTTTTTGTAGAGATGGGGTCTCTATGTTGCCTAGGCTGGTCTTCAAGTCCTGGCCTCCCAAAATGTTTTTATTGTCTTTTTTTTTGAGACTGAGTCTCATTCTGTCACCCTGGCTGAAGTACCGTGGCATGATCCCAGCTTGTCACAACCTCTGCCTCTTGGGTTCAAGCAATTCTCCTGCCTCAGCCTCCCAAGTAGCTGGGATTAGAGGTGCCTGCCATCACACCTGGCTAATTTTTGTTTTTTTTTTTTTTGAGACAGAGTTTTGCTCTTGTTTACCCAGGCTGGAGTGCAATGGCGCGATCTCAGCTCACCACAACCTCCGCCTCCTGGGTTCAGGCAATCCTCTTGCCTCAGCCTCCTGAGTAGCTGGGATTACAGGCACGTGCCACTATGCCCAGCTAGTTTTTTGTATTTTTAGTAGAGACAGGGTTTCATCATGTTGACCAGGATGGTCTCGATCTCTTGACCTTGTGATTCGCCCTCCTCGGCCTCCTAAAGTGCTGGGTTTACAGGTGTGAGCCACTGCGCCCGGCCTGTTTTTGTATTTTTAGTAGAGTTGTGGTTTTCCCATCTCGAACTCCTGACCTCAAGTGATCCACCCGCCTTGGCCTCCCAAAGTGCTGAGATTACAGGCGTGAGCCACTATGCCTGGCCTTGTTTTTCTGTTTTTTTTTTTTTGAGGCGAAGTCTTGCTTCGCCGTGTCGCCAGGTTGGAGTGCAGTGGCGTTATCTCAGCTCACTTGCAACCTCCACCTCCCAGGTTCAAGCAGTTCTCCTGCCTCAGCCTCCTGAGTAGCTGGGATTACATGTGCACATTACCATCTCCAGCTGATACCGGTTTTAAATGTTTTCAGGAAGTGGGCCCTTTACAGGATGCACTCAAAACCTGGTGGATACTAGCACCAAAAGCACCTATCTACCAGCCCCAACTTCCTCCTTTCCCATTCCATTGAGATGGAGGAGACAGGATCTGGAGAAGCACATGCAAGCACTCTCCCTTCAGAGCACGTGCTATTGATGGCAGCCAAGTGTAAGACTGGGTGGGGAGCCGGAAGGCAATGGGGTGGTCAGGACAATCACCGAGTCAGCCTTTTCAACTGGAAGAGCAGAACTCATCCAGGCGAACCTCCTATGTTTCCTTTTTTAAAATTAAATTTTATTTTGTCATAACAAAGTAACTTCCTACTTTTTCAAGGCTCAGAGGTGGTCAACAATTTGCCCAAAATCACATGGCATATAGTGGCAGGCTATTCCCGCCCAAGGCACTTTGCTTTGCCTGCAGTACCGCCTTTAGTCACAAGAGACACTCATGGCTGCTCCCGGAGGAAGCAGGACATCCCCAAGGATACTTATTCACACCAGCTGGACATGGGGGGCGGGAAGACTGGCACCAGCTCATGAAAATAAAATCTCCTGATAAGGTTTTCTTGTCAGAGCCTGGTTGAGCCTGAATCAACAAACAACATCCTGAACCTGAGCACCCCTTGCTGAGGGGGGAGGAAAGGAAGGAGGGTGGGGAGAGTACTCCAGCCCTGTTTTCCAGTTTTATTAGTTCACAGAGTTTATGACCTGCTGCAGGGAACATTTTTGTGTATAATTCAAACACATTCTGTTTTCTCATTCTCTCGGTACCCTGCTGGGACAAGAGTGGGCTGACGACAGCTAGCCCCTGGATGATGATCTCAGGGAAAGGCACCAGCAAAATGTGTTTGTGGGGAGCTTGGATCTCCATGTCACAGGCACAGGTATACAGGTAGCAGGGGTGAACTGGCAGCTGGATCAGCCAGCTACTTACCCCAGGGTCGACACCTCTAACACAGCAGGGGGAAGGGGGGTCTCCAGAGGACAGGAATGGGGAGAAGAAGAACTTCTCTTGCAGAAGCAGTTCCATTTTCACAGCAGTCTTCGGGCTGCCTGGCAAGCCCTCCTCTCCCCTGGTCAAATGTCTGGCTTCCCCCACCCAGCAATAATCCTCCCTGCCAAGGAGACAGGGTGGGGAAAGGAAGGAGGAAGTCCCTAGATAGAGTAGGTCCTGCTGAGACTGCAGGGGGGGCCCTCAGACTTCCCCGATTGTAGGATCCAAGCCAGGGGCCCCCCTCCTGTTTTCTGCACAGGCGCCAGGATGGGCACGCCACTCAAACCTTTAATCTGTCCCTATCCAGCCAGCCACCAACTCCTCAGCCTGGCCCTCTGCACTGCCTCTCACCGTTGGTGCGAGGCCCAGTGACCTTCGTGGGGGCAGCTGCACCACCAGCCTTGGCTGCCCTACAGGTGAGGGCTGAGTCACTTGGAAAGAGCAGGGCAGGAGGAGCCTGGAGGAAGGTGAGCTCTTCAGAACTGTTTGGAGGCCGGAGAAAGTCAAAGGGAAATGATGGAGGCATCTAGGCTGGACGTGAAGGTCAAGTGCGTTGAGTTGTAGGAGCAGCAACACATAGCCAGCTGTGCTGAGCCAGCCAGAACAGACCTGAGCAGGGCTCAGATGTGGCTTCCTGGGCCCTGAGTACTCTGATGCCCAAGGAAAAAAGTCGGGAGGGCCTGCTCCTGTATTCTGCTAGTTATTAGAAAAGGGTTCCTCTAGGCCGGGCGCAGTGGCTCACGCCTGTAATCCCAGCACTTTGGGAGGCCAAGGCAGGCGGATCATGAGGTCAGGAGTTCGAGACCAGCCTGACCAACATGGAGAAAACCCATCTGTACTAAAAATACAAAATTGGCCAGGCGTGGTGGCATGTGCCTATAATCCCAGCTACTCGGGAGGCTGAGGTAGGCGAATTGCTTGAACCCAGGAGGTGGAGGTTGTAGTGAGCTGAGATTGCACCACTGCACTCCAGCCTGGGTGACAGAACAAGACTCCATCTCAAAAAAAGAAAAAAAGAAAATGGTTCCTCAGGGCATCTTCAGAGGCCAGGCTCCAAGGTTCCAGCTCCTGGTAGAGCACCAGCTTGCAGAGCCTTGACAACCCGAGCTTCCTGGGCTGCTCTTCACCAGAGCCCCTGGTCAGGGAGCTGGAGGTCCCCCTCCTGGGCTGAGACTGTTCACTCAGTAACCTCAGGACTCAGACACTGGTCACATAGGTGACCCCTGGGTCTTAGACGCTGGTCACATACATGATCTCAGGGCACCGTTGCTTCCCAGAACCATCTTTGCCTTCCAAGAAAAGATCCTGCTCCAAGGCATCCGTCGCGACAGCCTGCTTGCCTTGCTGCTCCTTCTTCTGCAGGGAATAGAAGCTACTGCCCATGAAGAGGGCAGCTGAGATGAGGAAGAAGCTGGACATGTAGAAAACATAGCTGAAGTTGTTGGTGCTGTCCAGCAGGAGCCCTGGCGGATAGAGATCAAGTTAGGCCAGTGCTACCGGGCCTCCCCCCAACCAAACTGTGTGTTCCCTGACAGCGGGGATTTTATTTTTATCTCTGCTGTACTAGGAATTGTGGCTGACACCCAGTAGACACGCAACAGATACTTGTTGAATGAAAGGAGGGGAAGAAACACTAAACCCTCCTGGCCTGTGCAGGAAGAGTCCTCAGGCTGCAAGATAACTCAGGGACATGACCTGCTGACCCTTGGTGGCAGGGAACTAGTGGAATCTTTGCTCAGCCACCCTCCAGATCTCTCCTATGCCTCCTTCTGGAGAGCTCTCCCAACTCGTTTGCTTAAAGAATTCCCTTGTGGCCAGGCACAGTGGCTCATGCCTATAATCCCAGCACTTTGGGAGGCTGAGGTGGGTGGATCACGAAGTCAGGAGTTCAAGACCAGCCTGGCCAAGATGATGAAACCCCATCTCTACTAAAACTGTAAAAATTAGCCAGGTGTGATGGTAGGCGCCTGTAATCCCAGCTACTCAGGAGGCTGAGGCAGGAGAATCACTTGAACCTGGGCAACAGCAATTGCAGTGAGCTGAGATCACACCACTGCACTCCAGCCTGGGTGACAGAGTGAGACTCCATCTCAAAAAAAAAAAAAAAAGAAAAAAATTCCCTTGGATGCACCGAGCACAGTGGCTCATGCCTGTAATCGTAGCACTTTGGGAGGCCAAGGTGGGTGGATCATGAAGTCAGGAGATTGAGACCATCCTGGCTAACATGGTGAAACCCCTTCTCTACTAAAAATACAAAAAAATTAGCTGGGCATTGTGGCACACACCTGTAGTCCTAGCTACTCAGGAGGCTGATGCAGGAGAATCACTTGAACCCGGGAGGCAGAGGTTGTGGTGAGCTGAGATTGTGCCACTGCACTCCAGCCTGGGTGACAGTGAGCCTCCACATCTCAAAAAAAAAAAAAAAAAGGCAGTACAGGGAGGATGATGGAGGACTGAGGTCTGGTAGACAAAGCCATGCTTTCAGCTGCTCATACCCTGAGTGCCAGGTGGAAAACCAGCTGTAGCACACACTCTGGAGATGCTAGACTGGGCCCAGAGCTGTCTGGTCTGTTCCCCTTTTACTACACTACCTGGCTGCCCTCCTTCCCAGCTCCTCACCGGCCAGTGGCGGGGAGATGAGGAAAGCAAGACCATCCAGGACGGTGAAGAGTCCCAGGGCGCTGGGGAAGCGATCCATAGGGACGATGTCCATGAGGACCTGGAAGACGAGGGCGCCGATGCCACTCATGGACACGCTGTACACCAGGCAGTAGCCCACAAGCACCCAGAAGTTGGCTGATGCCGCGCACACCAGATTAGTGAGCCCGTTGAGCAGGACCGCCAGGCTGAACAGGTACTTGCGATGGCTGGCAAAGGCCCGCCGTCCTGCCACCAGCCCGGCTAGGGGCCGCAGGAAGATGTTGCTGAAGCCGATGATGGAGATGAGGAGGGCTGCCTGCTGCTCGTCCACTCTGTGCCGCATGGCATATGGCACCAGGAAGACATGTGGCAGTGGGAAGCCCAGGAGTGACCACATCACACCCAGGGTGTACACGCGATAGCCTGTGTTGTGCCGCAGGATGTCGAAGGCCAGGTGGCGCTGGATGGTCTGGCCACAGGCAGCCAGGCAGCCGAGCACAGGTGTCTTGGGAGGTGGCGGGGGACATTCTTTGGTCTCAGGGGCCACGCTGGTGGCCACAGGCCTCATGACGGCCCCACAGATGCAGCAGTGGAGAAAGACCCCACCAAAGACAAGGAAGGCACCCCTCCAGCCCAGATCCTCCAGGAGGTAGCGGGAGAGCAGCGGCCAGAGCGTGATGCCCAGGGAGACGCCCATAGAGGCCAGTGCGTTGGCCAGCACCCGCCGGCGGACAAAGTAGAAGCCCAGCACCGTGATGCTTGATTGGAAGCTGAAGCACATGCCCAGGCCTGCAGGGCAAGAGGGAAAACCAGCCTGGAGGCATGCAGGGGCATTCCACCTGCACCCAGGGGTGGTGTCGGCCCATTCCACACACCTGCCCTCCTCTGGGGCTAGTCCATACCCAGGTCTAAGTCCCCGAGGACTGAAGATGGAATCAGCTGGCCTCACCACCTCCCTGTAAGGACCCCTTCCCAGATCTGCCTTCCCAAGGCTGCCAGGGCATTCCTGTTCCCCTTTGTGTAGCACGAGAGTTATCTTGTAAAAACCCAAATTGGGCTGGGCCTGGTGGCTCACTCCTGTAATCACAGCACTTTGGGAGGCTGGAGCTGGTGGATCACTTGGGCTCAGGAGTTTGAGACCACCCTGGTCAACATAGTGAAACCCCCTGTCTGCTAAAAATACAAAAATTAGCTGAGCATAATGGGAGGTGCCTGTAGTTTCAGCTACTTGGGAGGCTGAGTCAGGAGAATTGCTTGAACCTGGGAAGTGGAGGTTGCAGTGAGCCAAGACATTGCCACTGCACTCCAGCCTGGGCAACAGAGAAAGATTCTGTCTCAAAACCAAACAAGCCCCCAAATCGGATTAGGTTCTCTCTTGGCTTAACACCTTCCAAACACTTCCCATCCCACTGGAAAACAGATCCAGTGTCCACGATGCTCTGGAAGGCTCTCTGCGGTCTGGCTCCAGCCCACCTCTCAGATGCCATCTCAGGCCACTCCCTGTCACTCACTATGATCAAGCCACAGTAGCTTCTTTCTCTGCCTCTGGACATGAAGCTGCCCCTACCTTGGGACATTTGTAGCTACTGTTCCTTCTGCTTGGAATCTGCTTCCTCCAGACTTTCCACGATCCTCTCAATTCAGCTCCCACCTCTCCAGAGGGACCTTCCCAGCTCCCCACCCACTCAGTGTCTGCACCTGCACACCTGAGCATGCTGGAGAGAAAGCTCTCAATCATGTGTGACCATGGCCTCAGGCTGCCTGTGCTGCCAGTACAGCTCCCTCGGCCACCCCTTGCCTACCCTGCTAGGTGAATACTGGGTCTCTTCCTCTCTGCATCCCAACACCTCCTCCCTATCCTCATGCTCAGCTGTCTACATGCCCAGTGGTTACAATGGCCTGTCCATGCCCCAGTGGCTGTCCCTCCCTTCTGCCCTGCATTCTCTCCACTCAGAGGCATCTCTCTAGCAAGTCCCTTCTCTCCTGCATCATCCTTTTTCTCTTTCCTTGATCATTTTCCTTCATTATTTCTCCCATTAAAAAAAAAACAACCCTCTCTTGACCTCATAACCACTTCCGGATATAGTCCGTTTCTCCGGTCTCCTTACAACAAAATGCTGTGGAAGGGCTGGGTGTGATGTGCTCACATCTGTAATCCCAGCATGTTGTCTTTTGTTTTTTTGAGATGGAGTCTTGTTCTGTTGCCAAGGCTGGAGTGCAGTGCTGTGATCTTGGCTCACTGCAACCTCTGCTTTCCAGGTTCAAGTGATTCTCCTGCCTCAGCCTCCCAAGTAGCTGGGACTATAGGGACTCACCACCACGCCTGGCTAACTTTTGTATTTTTAGTTGAGATGGGGTTTCTCCATGTTGGCCAGGCTAGTCTCAAACTCCTGACCTTGTGATCTGCCTGCCTTGGCCTCCCAAAGTGCTGGGATTACAGACATGAGCCACCATGCTTATGTGCCTGGCACTTTCTAGCAGGTGCCTATAAATTCTGGAGATGGAGTGATGGTCACCTGTGATGAATCCTGATGTGAAGTAGAGCTGGCTGAGGCTTCGGGAGAAGGAGCCAGCCACCATGCCCAGGCTGGCCAGCACGCCTCCCAGCATCGCAGTCACTCGGCAGCCGAAGCGTACCACCAGGATGCTGCACAAGGGCCCTGTGGGACAAGACAGCCAGCAGGTGGCAGCTGAATGAGGAGGGGGCAGGGGATGAGGAGGAGAATGGGGCAGCAGGACGGCAGTTCCAGCAGGAAATAGCCAGGTGGTTTCAAGGAACAGGCCTGGATTCTGATCCACCTGCCACGGACTGGCCATGTGGCCTGAGCAAGGCCTGATCCCTCTCTGTGCTTCAGTGTTCTCCCACACAGAGTGAGGATTCAGACTGGATGATGTTTGACCCTGATGAGGATTCCCAGAAAGGTGAACCAAGGCCCTGCATGACACCGCCCTGAGGCTGCTCATTGTTTCTTTCTTTCTTTTTTTTTTTTTTTTTTTGAGACAGTCTCCCTCTGTTGCACAGGCTGGAGTGCAGTGGCATGATCTTGGCTCACTGCAACCTCTGCATCCAGGTTTAAACAATTCTCCTGCCTCAGCCTCCTGAGTAGCTGGGACTGCAGGTGTGCACCACCATGCTGGGCGAATTTCTTTTGTATTTTTAGTAGAGACAGGGTTTCACTGTTAGCCAGGATGGTCTCCATCTCCTGACCTCTTGATCCACCCGCCTCGACCTCCCAAAGTGCTGGGATTACAGGCATGAGCCACTGCATCCAGCTGAGACTGCTCATTCTATCTAGCTGAAACAGGATTGGTTCATGACTTCACCACCACCCTGACTTCACTGGGGGTCTGCTGGTGGGAGGAGTTGGGGCAGTGTTCTAGGACATCTAGATCACAGTGTCCACCTGTTTTACCTGCCCCACCTCCCTGCCTTCAACCTCAGGAAGACTGGCCACCACCTTCCCAGACCTACAGTTTGGGGACCCCTGGGCCTCTTCACACCTCCTTGGTCCCTGTGCTGCAGAAAATCAGGCAGAGTACTTTCTCCCCTCCCACACCACCTCCAGCACCACCAAAGTCTGCACCTAGAGGTTTGGCTGCATGTGGAGAGGGGCCTGTTCCTTGCCCGGCTCCCAGATGCTCTCTCACCAATCCACACTCCAAAAAAGTAAAAAAGCTGGGGACTGCTCCTTGGCACCTCACAGGAGCCGCATTCACCCAAGCACGTGTGGAGCTTCTCTAACTCATTCTCCGAGAGTGCAACTAAAAGGACGGGGGAAGTATGTGTGCATGAGGTATCTGTGTGTGTTTGGGGTGGAGGGGGATGGGTAGTGTGAGCCAGTGTGAGTATAAAAGTGACAGAGTGGGCTGGGCGTGGTAGCTCACACCTGTAACCCCAGCACTTTGGGAGGCAGAGGTGGGGGATTATCTGAGGTCAGGTATTCGAGACCAGCCTGGCCAACATGGTGAAATCCCGTCTCTACTAAAAATACAAAATTCAGCTGGGTCTGGTGGCACATGCCTGTAGTCCCAGCTACTAGAGGGGCTGAGGCAGGAGAATCGCTTGAACCCGGGAGGTGGAACCCCCCGTGCACTCCAGCCTGGGCAACAGAGTGAAACTATGTCTCTAAAAAAAAAAAAAAAAAAAGTGACTGGCCAGGCATGGTGGTTCACACCTGTAATCCATCCCAGCACTTTGGGAGGCCAAGGTGGGCAGATCACCTGAGGTCAGGAGTTCAAGACCAGCCTAAGTAACATGGTGAAATCCTATCTCCACTAAAAATACAAAAATGAGGCTGGGCAAGGTCCCAGAACTTTGGGAGGCCAAGGCGGGCAGATCACGAGGTCAGGAGTTCGAGACCATCCTGGTCAACATGGTGAAACCCTGTCTCTACTAAAAATACAAAAATTAGCTGGGCCTGGTGGTATGTGCCTACAGTCCCAGCAACTTGGCAGGCTGAGGTAGGAGGATCACTTGAACCCAGAGGGGGAGGCTGCAGTGGGCCAAGATCATGCCACTGCACTCCAGCCTGGCGACAGAGCGAGACGCCATCTCAAAAAAAAAAAAAAAAAAAAATTAGTTGGGTGTGGTGGCACGTGCCTGTAGTCCCAACTACTTGGGAGGCTCAGGCAGGAGAATCACTTGAACCCAGGAGGTGGAGGTTGCAGTGAGCCGAGATCAGGCCACTATACTCCAGCCTGGGCAACAGAGCAAGACTCTGTCTCCCAAAAAAAAAGCTACGGAATAAGTGAGCAGCCCGTCCTCAGACATAATCAAGCAGAGGCTGGTGGCCCAGCATCTCTGCCCCAGTAGAGGGGGAGGCAGCTCTGAAGAGGACCGACCCACAGATCTTCCCCACACCAGAGACTCTGGCCTGACTTAAGGGAAGGTGACATTGGGGAAAGCCCTGAGTCATCAGGTTGGGGGTGGGGACGGGGCTGCTGGCCAGCTGTATAGCTGAGGGTGTAGTGGCTAGGTGGGTGGAGGCAGGGCGTTTCCTCTGCAGGGCAGTGAACTCACTTGGCAGCCTTGGGCAGGTCTTTTACTTTGTGCCTGCTCGCTTTCCTTACCTCTAAAAGGTGTAGGGGCAGGGGCAGTGGAAGTATCCATGATTCATCATGTTTAAAAATTTCTGGCCGGGCGCGGTGGCTCACGCCTATAATCCCAGCACTTTGGGAGGCCAAGGCGGGTGGATCACGAGGTCAAGAGATTGACACCATTCTGGTCAACAAGGTGAAACCCCGTCTCTACTAAAAATACAAAAAATTAGCTGGGCATGGTGGCACGTGCCTGTAGTCCCAGCTATTCGGGAGGCTGAGGCAGGAGACTTGCTTGAACCCAGAAGGTGGAGGTTGCGGTGAGCCGAGATCGTACCATTGCACTCTGGTCTGCGTAACAACAGCGAAACCCCGTCTCAAAAAAAAAAAAAAAAATTTCTACAATACTGTGGTCAGGTGCCATGCCTTATGCCCATAATTCTAGCACTTGGAGAGGCCCAGGCAGGTAAATCACTTGAGCTCAGGAGTTTGAGACCAGACTAAGCTACATAGTGAGACCCTGTCTCTGCGGAAAGTAAAAACATTAGTTGATTAGTTGGGTATGGTGGTGCACACCTGTAGTCCCAGCTACTTGGGAGGCTAAGGTGGGAGGATTGCTTGAGCCTGGGAGGTCAAGGCTGCAATGAGCTGTGATCACACCACTGCACTCCAACACGGGTGACAGAGAGACCCTGTCTCAAAATAAGCAAATAAATAAACAAAATGTCTGCAGTGCTCTGAATGAGCACGGGCTCCTGCACATGCATGTGTATATGAGAGCTGTCCAGCCAGGAATCCCACGACGATGGAGATGCTGAGATGCCTGCTAGGGGGTGGTGAGCCCAGAGTCGGCTGGGGAGTAGGTTCCCCACGGATGCCCAGTTCCTAGCCCCTGGCCCACGCCCTGCTCTGCCTGTGTGAGAAGACACCCTCTGGGATTCCCACTCCCTGCCCCAACCCTGCAGGCCAGAGGCCATGAGGCAGCTTCAGAGCTCACCCAGGTGGTGCTCTCTCCCAGCCTGACCTCCCTCCTGGTTTGAGGGCAGGACCTGGAATAACAAGCAGGCTGCTTGTGGCAAGTGGAGAGAGTGGCCGGGAGGTAGCTGGGGAGATGGGCAGCTGTGGCTAGCAGACACACGCCTGCAGAGAGCTGTGGGCCATCAGCTCAGGCTCCTGTCCACTGGGCCCCTCCAAGGCCAGGGTCTGTGCAGTCTCCCTGGAGAGCTCCTAGGAGCTGAGGGCAGGTCCCTGGGTCCAGGGCTACTGCAGAGAACCCTCCCTCTGCCCCGCTCCCAACACTGGGGTCAGGGTGAGGCAGTTAGGCTCCTGAAAAGCCAGCCAGGAACAGGACCCTCTGAGGCCTGTGGTGACAGAACCAGGAAAAGAGGCAGGCAGGGGCTGCCTTCCTCCATCACCCCGACTCTGCAACCTCCTCCCCACAGGGAATCCCCGGAGAAATGGGGCTTTTGCCTCTTGTTTCTGATATCTTCCTTTCATCCCCTTTCCTATCCTGAAGTCACTCCCTGCCCCAGAGAGGGTCTGCAAAATACTAACCATTCACAGCTGCCTACATTTCCCAGCTGCCAGCACCTCCAGGGAAGACAGTGGTCTTCCCTGCTATTCCATGTGGAGCTGGGCAGGATGACGGGCATTACCCTTAGATCGCAGAGGAAGCAACAGAGGTTCAGAGAGATAGCCCAGCTGGAAAGGAGAGTCTTGGTTGGCTGATCCCAGCGCTCCTCCCAGCCTGGCACTGAGCACTCCAGCCCACCTATGTCTATGTCTGGATGGATCCCAAAGAAAGGACACAAGGCTCTGCCTGTCTTTGCTTCCCAGGCACCTCCCCCGTCTCTCCACACTCTCCTGAGCTCCAGCCCAGTCCAGCTGGATTCCAGCCAGGGGCCCCACTGAAATCAGGTGAAATCTTAGGAATTCACCCAGGAGGCAAAGACTGTGGCCTCAGAGAGAGGAAACCAGGAGGCCAGGGAGGCTGTGGCTTCCTCCCCACCCCTAGACCTTTCTCATCGGCCCCTCCCCAGGCCACTCACCTGCCATGTGGACCACAGCCGTGAGGATGGAGGGGAACCAAGAGGTCTCGCTGTTGCTGGCCTGGAACTCCCATTGCAGTTCAGTGAAGAAGATGCCAATACATGTGGGGAAGCCCAGGGTGAGGCCCTGGCTCACCATGGTGGCCAGCAGCACCACCCAGGCCCAGCTGCCATCTGCATGCTCCAGGGCCTGGGACATCCTCTGCTGCTGATGCTGCCACGGCCTCACTGCCACTATGACCGCTGCCTGGGGAGGGGACAGAATGGAGCCTGATGTAGGCTGCCCGTCTCTCCTGGCCCACCTGCCACCCTCTCTGGGCAGCTGAGGCCATCCCTTATGCCCCAGTACCAGGTGTCACAGAGGGGCACCGCCCCTGGGAGGTGGCCAGAGGCCCACGCATTGGCCTTGGCATCTCCTTTCACCCACTTCCCAGAGCCAGCCTGGCAGGAGGTGGCAGGAAGGACAGGAGGTACAGGATGGGGCAGGGCAGGTGGCACCAGGCAATGGGGTGCAATTGTTTCTAATTGTCACATCACTTAGAAGTCAGCAGGGGACCTCCTGGCCCACTCAGTCACTGCTTGTAGAATGCAGCACACCTCTGGGATAAGTGTGGTCCCAGCGTCCCCAAATGCACACACGGTTACGTTTCAGACACTCATGCCCAGGCTTCCTGCATACAAACACAGACTTTTGCAATGTCTCAGAAGCAGTGAAGTTACTATTGGTGCCTTTGTGAAGGCCCGAGTGAGCAGGCCGGTGCTGGGTGCAGCCAGAGTATACACAAAAGAGTTTAACAAACACCCAACCAGCAGCTTTGGTGAAGGCTTGGGTCTCATCCACACCCTCAAGTCTTTCCCACTGGCCCCTTTGCAATCACCCTGCAACACAGGGCTCAAGGCTAAGACTCAAGTTCAGCGATCACACTGAACAATGATCAACTGCCTGCAAGGGCTTCTCTGTGTACCCCCGCCACACACACACACACCCACACACACACACAGTCACACACGGACACAGTCATACACGGACACAGTCACAGCACACACTCAGACAAGCACAGAGACATACAGACACATGCACACAGAGACACACAGATAGTCACACAGATATCCACTGACCCACACAAAGACCACACAGGCACACAAACTCATATAAAGACACACACTTACATAAACACAAAAAAAGTCCAGAGACACGAAGAGACAGGGACAGACATGTACTACACAGACACGTAGACACTTACGCAAACACAGATATACGCCGTCACACACGATGCAAGCAGATGAACTCACACACAGAGGCATACAAGCAGGTACACAAGGCACATTAGACACACAGTTACACACAAACACAGAGACCCACACACATGTACACACATACAGACATACCCAGAGTCACACACGCTAGACAAAGACACACACAAACACACAGTCACACACTATGCAAACATGCACATGTGGGAACACACACACACGTCTCACATCTTTGGCTTGGCAAGGTGCAGCTGGTCCTATCTTCGTTGAATACCAGCCAGGCCACGCTCATCACAGAAGCTGCCATCACCTGGCCTCCAAGGCCCAAGGTCCCCTCCCAAGTTTGGACCCCTTTTTCTTTTTTTTTTTTTTTTTTGAGACGGAGTTTCGCTCTTTTTACCCAGGCTTGGAGTGCAATGGCGCGATCTCGGCTCACCGCAACCTCCGCCTCCTGGGTTCAAGCAATTCTCCTGCCTCAGCCTCCTGAGTAGCTGGGATTACAGGCACGCGCCACCATGCCCAGCTAATTTTTTGCATTTTTAGTAGAGACGGGGTTTCACCAAATTGACCAGGATGGTCTCGATCTCTTGACCTCGTGATCCACCCGCCTCGGCCTCCCAAAGTGCTGGGATTACAGGCTTGAGCCACCGCGCCCGGCCTGGACCCCTTTTTCAACCCCCTCGAGTCCTGCCTCCTGTGCCCTGGCCCCCTGCACCCCCTCAGACCTCATTGCCTGGGGGCTCTAGGCTGCAGCAAGCGCTAGCTACCCGGAGCAGCCTCCACCTCAGTGAAGGCATGCATCCCAGAGCTGCTGTTCCACAGCCTCCCTCCCTTTCACCCCAGGTCCTGGGAAGATCCAGAGGAACTTGGAAATCTACCAGAAATATGAAACCCCCTCTTCCTGCCAAGCCCAGCGCCTCACTACTTCCCGCAGGCCCAGGAGTTTTAAAGCAGCACCTAAGCCGGCTCCACCCTGAACTGCCTCCTTCTTGGTCTTCAATCCTTGGCCCTCCCAGAGGAGCATGGGAGCCCTGCCAAGGTGACTGTCTCATTCATCACAGCCTGGGGTGAGAGGGTGTGTGACCCTTGTGCAGGGTGCAGCACCGTGTGTCCTCTTGCCCTCTGCATGGGACGTCTGGCTAGAGATCCTCCCAGCCTGGCCCTCCTCCTGGCCTAGCTTCAGATGGGGCTTCTCCAGCAAACTAGCCCTTGCCTCTCCCAGAATTTCTGTTATCTCAGCAAAGGGAAAGGCCACAGGCGCCACCGGATCTTGTGTGTTGCCCCAATGTCAAGTTTCCAGCCCTGCTCCCTAGCTTGCCCCTCCTCCCCAGCTCTTCCGCTCTCCCATTTGACACTTTCACCTCTTCCTCCAGGAAAGGCCACAGCCTTCCTGGCTTTCTCCTGCCTTTCCCTGTTCCCCGACACCCAGCTCTGGCATTCCCAGGCCCCGAGGCCCTGGCGGCATTCGGGAGGCCTGGAGGCTGGACCCCAGCCCCGCTCCCTCTCCCCACTGCCCAGGTCTTGGTCCATGTCCTGGTCCATGTCCTGGTCTTGCTCCACCGTGTCCTGCCCTGGCGGGAAGTCAGTGGAGAAGTCTCTTTCTCTGAGAAGAGCTTTTCTCAGCATCCATTTTTTGGGGCACTGTTTTTGGGGACTTTGCCCAGGCTCCTGTGACCTTAACTCTGAATTCCACCTTCCCTCCAGAACCTTTCAGTGGGGCTGGCTGTTCCTGAACAAGTCCTCTCTCCAGGCCCCAGGCCAATCTGAGCCCAGGAAACCCTAGGCACTTTTGCACATTAGAAGCCCTGCCACTAGGCCGAGCATGGTGGTTCACGCCTGTAATCCCAGCACCCTGGGAGGATGAGGCAGGCGGATCATGAGGTCACAAGTTCGAGACCAGCCTGGTCAACATAGTGAAACGCCGCTTCTACTAAAAATACAAAAATTAACCTGGCTTGGTGGCACATATCTGTAGGCCCAGCTACTTGGGAGGCTATGGCAGGAGAATTGCTTGAACCTGGGAGGTAGGTTGTGGTGAGCTGAGATGGTGCCACTCCAGCCTGGGCAACAGAGAGAGACTCTGTCTCAAAAAACAAAAAAAAAAAAAAAAAAAAAAAGCCCTTATACCAAGGTCTGAGGACTCCCCTCCCCACCTCCCTCTGGGATCCCCCTTGCAGACTTGGCCTTCCTGGTCTCCTCTCCCACTCCCAGCAAGTCCCAGGTCAGATACATGGTGTAGATGCCCAAATGGCTCTCCAGCCTCCCCTCCCAGCAAGCGGTTTCTCCTGCTGACCTTGGCTGCTATGGCTCCGGAATCCTTAGCCAGAGAGAAGCCGATTGGTCCTTCAAAATTCAGCCCTTAGGCTTGTCTGGTAGTGAGTTATTTCAGTTGACTGTTCACAGGCAGGTACAGATGAAACTCCTTGTTCTACTCTTCCCCTGCTTCCCACTACTGCTCCTGAGTAGTCTTAAAAGAAGATTCAGCCCTAGCAGCATCCCTGGGAGGCTACCCTGAAACCTACCCCAGGCTGGGCTACGCCCCTTTCCTGTTTTCTTTTCTTTTTTTTTTGAGATGGCATCTCGCTCTGTCTCCCAGGCTGGAGTGCAGTGGTGCAATCTCAGTTCACTGCAATCTCTGCCTCCCGGATTCAAGCAATTCTCCTGCCTCAGCCTCCGGAGTAGCTGGGATTACAGGTGCAAGTGACTGTATAAAGGCAGGTGCCACTATGCCAGGCTAATTTTGTATTTTTAGTAGAGACGGGATTTCGCCATGTCCACCAGGCTGGTCTTGAACTGCTGACTCAAGTGATCCACCTGCCTTGGCCTCTCAAAGTGTTGGGATTACAGGCGTGAGCCACTGTGCCTGGCCTGTTTTCTCACTTTAATAGTGGTCTCCACACCACACTGGAGTGGATCATCCCCTGTTTATTGTCGTCCCCACCCCTCCCACTCCCATCCACACTATGAGCAGAACCTGTTCATGAACCCCCACCCACACTCTGGCTGAGCACAAAAGAGGAGATGAATGTGACCCACCTGTGTTCCCCAGGGGGCGGGCAGGCCCAGGACCAAGGGCAATGCAGCTTCCAGGTAGGCAGGTCCATTCCAGACTCAAGCAGGGCAGAGAAGCAATGGGGTTGGGGCTCTGACTTGGCCTCTGCCCCAGCTGGGAAGTGGTCTTTTCTTTGTACTGGGAACCATGAGTCATGGTCACTGCCTGGTATGTGCTTTGGGCAAGGAGGGACACAGTGCAAGATGCTTCACTCTCACTTCTGGGACTAGGGGGTGAGGCTGGGCCCCAGGGACTGCCAAGCTCAGCTCTCAGAGACCCTTAGGCCCAATGAGACCAGCTTCATAGCCAAGTGCCATCAAGCTGGGTGTGTGAGCAGGGTGAAATTTAAATCATATTTCTGGTCCTTCTCCCATCTCACAGAAGCCCAGCCTATGTTTTCAGGGTGCCTCATCTGATGGGCCCTGGGAATCCTTTCTTTGTTCCTGGAGCTCGAAAGCCTCGTCACAGGGGAGAGCTGATGCTCTCATGCAGAGGTCTGGGGCTAGGGGCCTGGTGTCTAGAATAGAGGGGACTTCCTCTTCCTCTTCCCTGCTCTCCTCCCATGGTGAAAGAGCCCAAGGCTGGAAATGAGGCAGGCCCTGGGGACCCCTCCCTCCCCAGATCCCGTATCAAGCAGGCTCCTGAGCTGGAGCCCAGGACCCAGGCTGGCAGCAGAAGGGCTTCTGCTCAGCAGAGAGCACCAAGGGCAGGCTTGACCTTGGGACTGAGGAACCCTCAACCCTGTGGCTTGCTGGGGGAGGAGGGAGGCAGCCCCAGAGGTGGGCTGGCTGGGGCAAGTCACTCTCTCCCTTTCCCTTGACCCCCTTCATTCCCTGAGGAACCAGCAAGGGTTTGGGACACGCAACCTAGACCTCATGCCATACTCTCGCCCTGCTCATCCCCGCAGTCCGTCCCTGGACTCTGGTTTCCACTCGGGTGTTCCACCCACCCTGGGGCAGAGCTCCTCTAAGTGGGGCTGCTGGGATACCCAGCTGCGCCTGCCTTGAAATGTCGAGCCAGGAGTCCGAGCACCCTTGGGCGTGGGGGTCATCACCCAGGCCCCGGGTAGACCAGGACTGGGACAGGAAGACTTTTCTAGATCCTCACCGCCACTGAGCCTGCCCAGGCGGGAAGGGTTCAGGGGCCCCGGCAGGGGGTCTGCGACGGCGCTAGAGGGGACCGGGCGAGGAGGGGACCCCTCCGAGGCAGTGGGACCCGGGGAGCCCGCTCACCCTCTCGCATGGGCCCGGCGGAGTCGCGGCTCCGCTCCCCCAGGCGCCGCGTCCTGCGGCCCGGGCCGGTCGCGACGAGGATGTCGGGATTGGGCCGAGCGCCGTGGCCCGGGAGGGCGGGCCCAGGGCGGCGCGGGCGGGACCCACCTTCCAGCCTCCCCGGAATTCCGTCGGGTGGGGAAGGGGCCAGGCCGGGGACCGTCCAGCACCCGGGCCGGGCTCCTGCCGCAGGCGCCGCGGGACATTCGGGTGTCTGAGATTTGCACAGCCCGGATGCCCTCTTTCCGGGTTCTGGTTTCCCCGCTCAGGGTCTAGGGCCCCGGGCGTGGGGCGGAGATAACTTGCCATAAAGAGACCACACCTCCCAGGAAATGGGGTGGGGAAGGAGCAGAGGCCGAGGCTGAAAATCCCTTCTTTTTGCCCTTTCCCAGCTCAGGAACCCTTCCAATGAAAGTCTCAAGCTTTGAGGGCTGCGTCTGCGAGTGGGAATCCAGGCAGTCCGATGTAGGGGAGCAGGCCGACCCCTCAGCCCTGGGAGCCGGTTAGAGAACACCCAGCACCTCTGCATGAGGTCCTCACAACTACAGGCCCTTTTCAGGTTTCTCACCCTTCCCCTACCTGGGAGGCCCTTGTGCATTAGTTAAAATGTACTCAGTTGGCCGGGTGCTGTGGGCACGTCAGTAATCCCAGCACTTTGGGAGGCCGAGGCAGCAGATCACGAGGTTAAGAGATCGAGACCATCCTGGCCAACATGGTGAAAACCTGTCTCTACTAAAAGTACAAAAATTATCTGGGTGTGGTGGCGGGTGCCTGTAGTCCCAGCTACTTGGGAGGCTAAGGCAGGAAAATCGCTTGAACCCGTGAGGCAGAGGTTGCAGTGAGCCGAGATCATGCCACTGCACTCCAACCTGGGTGACAGCATGACTCCATCTCAAAAAAAAAAAAAAAAAAAAATGTACTGAGTTACTACAAAGGTATAGGAAATCAAGACAGTGTGGTACTGGCATAAGGCTAGATATAGAGACCAATGGAACAGAAGTGACATCAGCCCCTTACATTTATGGTCAATTGCTTTTCCAGAGGGTCCTGAGACCATTCGATGTGGAAACGAGGTGTTTAGCAAAATTGTGCTGGAATAAAGACATCCATGTAAAAGAATGGGGTTGAAGGCCAGGCTCGGTGGCTCACGCCTATAATCCTAGCACTTTGGGAGGCTGAGGTGGGTGGATCACGAGGTCAAGAGATCGAGACCATCCTGGTCAACAAGGTGAAACCCTGTCTCTACTAAAAATACAAAAATTAGCTGGGCATGGTGGTGCCCGCCTGTAGTCCCACCTACTCGGGAGGCTGAGGCAGGAGAATTGCTTGAACCCAGGAGGCGGAGGTTGTGGTGAGCTGAGATCATGCCATTGCACTCCAGTCTGGGTAACAAGAGCGAAACTCCATCTCAAAAAAAAAAAAAAAAAAAAAAAAAAAAGAATGAGGTTAAACGCCCACCTCTTGCTAGCTACAAACATCATTTTCTAGGCCATAAGTAAGACCTAAAACATCAAAGCTCCTAGAATGCATAGGGCAAAGGCCAGGTGCAGTGGCTCATGCCTGTAATCCCAGCACTTTGGGAGGCCAAGGTGGGCAAATCACAGTCAGGAGTTTGAGACCAGCCTGACCAACATGGTGAAACCCCGTCTCTACTAAAAACACAAAAAAATTAGCCAGGTGTGGTGGCGTGTGCCTGTAATCCCAGTTACTTGGGAGGCTGAGACAGGAGAATCGCTTGAACCTGAAGGCAGAGTTTGCAGTGAGCCCAGATCGTGCCACTGCACTCCAGCCTGGGCAACAGAGCACAACAGAGCAAGACTCCATCTCAAAAAAAAAAAAAAAAAAAAAAAATTAGCTGGGTGCAGTGGTGCTCACCTGTAGTCCCAGCTACTTGGGAGGCTGAGGCCGGAGAATCACTTGAACCTGGGAAGCAGAGGTTGCAGTGAGCACTGCACTCCAGTGAGACTCCGTCTCAAAAAAAAAACCTAACTCTTACAACTCAATAAAAAGACAAATAACCCCATTAAAAATGGTCAAAGGGGGCGGGAGCAGTAGTGGCTCATGCCTGTAATCCCAGCACTTGGGAAGGCCAAGGCAGGTGGATCACGAGGTCAGGAGTTCGAGACTAGCCTGACCAACATGGTGAAATCCGTCTCTACTAAAAATACAAAAATTAGGCTGGGTGCGGTGGCTCACGCCTGTAATCTCAGCACTTTGGGAGGCCGAGGCAGGTGGATCATGAGGTCAGGAGATCGAGACCATCCTGGTCAACATGGTGAAACCCCTAAAAATACAAAAAATTAGCTGGGCGTGGTGGCGCATGCCTGTAATCCCAGCTATTCAGGAGGCTGAGGCAGGAGAATCGCTTGAACCAGGGAGTCGGAGGTTGCAGTGAGCCAAGATTGCCCCACTGCACTCCAGCCTGGAGACAGAGCGAAACTCCATCTCAAAAAAATAAAAACAAAAACAAGACAAAACAAAACACAAGAAGACACCACCTTTTTTTTTTTTTTTTTTTTTTTGAGACGGAGTCTTGCTCTATCGCCAGGCAGTGGCACAATCTTGGCTCACTGCAACCTCTGCCTCCTGGATTCAAGTGATTCTTCCGCCTCAGCCTCCCGAGTAGCTGGGACCACAGGCACATGCCACCATCCCCGGCTATTTTTTGTATTTTTAGTAGAGACGGGGTTTCACCATGTTGGCCAGGATGGTCTCTATCTCTTGACCTCATGATCTGCCCGCCTCAGCCTCCCAAAGTGCTGGGATTACAGGCGTGAGCCACCGCACCCAGCCGCAAGAAGACACCACTTCACAGCCACCGGGATGGCTTCGCTTCTGGGTGACTTACACAGGAGACAGCAGTGTCAGGTTGTAAGAACATTGAGACAGATGTCACTGCGGTGCTCATGGCTTATTCTCTTGCCTGTAGAGTGGGTCTTTATTGCCAGGGAAAGGTCAGGCTTTGACAAAGGGGACATTTGGCTCAGTCTGAGGTTCACTGGAGAGAAATGGGAGGAGGGGACAGGACCCAGTAAGATTGGCCCCATGGGACCAGGCACGGTGGCTCACATCTGTAAACATCTGTAATCCAGCACTTCAGGTGGCTGAGGAGGGTGGATCACTTGAGGTTAGGAGTTTGAGACCAGCCTGACCAGCATGGTGAAACCCCATCTCTACTTAAAAAAAAAAAAATTAGCTGGGTATAGTGGCACATGCCTGTAGTCCCAGCTACCTGGGAGGCTGAGGTAGGAGATTGGCTTGAACCCGGGAGGCAGAGATTGCAGTGAGCCAAGCTCTCACCATTGCACTCCAGCTTGGGCGACAGAGCAAGACTGTCTCAAAAAAAAAAAGATTTGCCCCATGGGCCTATAAGGATGATCCCAGGCCTGTCCTGTCTGGGGGACAGAGGGTCACATTTGCAGCATCTCGGCACCAGTTTTCTCACCTGGTTCAGTCCCTGTGAATGGCAGTACCTTCAGAGCAGACTGGATACAGCCACCTCCTTTCCCATTCCTGGGTACTCTGGCAGGACCCTGGGACTCACACTGTGGAGGCTCCTCTACCTTTCTGAAAAGTTCAAAACACAAAGGTTTCCCAGGATCTTGCTGTCCTCTGGGAAGCACCACCCAAAACTTGACCTTTACTTCATCAAGATGAAGTTGGTAGTGCTCTGGGGCACCCTTGCCAGGGTGAGGCTCTCACTGGGCTGAGGGCATGGTTACTGTGACTGCAGTGCAGAGCCAGCATTCTCTGGCCTTCCCCGGGCCTCTTCTGTGACCCTGTACCTTAAGTGCAGGGCTGAGTTCACATCCTAATCACCAAGCCCAGTTTTAGTTTTGTTTTTTTTTTTGGGACAGAGTCTCACTCTGTCACCCACGCTGGAGTGCGGTGGCATGATCTCAGTTCACTGCCACCTCCATCTCCTGGGTTCAAGTGATTTTCCTGCCTTAGCCTCCTGAGTAGCTATGATTACAGGCATGTGCCACCGTGACCGGCTAATTTTTGTATTTTTAGTAGAGATGGGTTTTCACCATGTTGGCCAAGATGGTCTCGAACTCCTGACCTCAGGTGATCTGCCCGCCTCGGCCTCCCAAAGTGTTGGGATTACCAGCCAGGTGTGAGACACCGTGCCTGGCTAGTTTGTTCTTTTTGTGTCCATCTTTGTTTACTTTAAGGTCAGAAAGTTTTTTTGTTTTGTTTTTTAGATAGTATCTCACTCTGTTGCCCCGGCTGGAGTGCAATGGCACAATCTTAGCTCATTGCAACCTCTGCCTCCTAGGTTCAAGTGATTCTCCTGCCTCCGCCTCCTGAGTAGCTGGGATTACAGGTGCCCACCAAAACGCCCAGCTAATTTTTGTATTTTTAGTAGAGATGGGGTTTCACCATGTTGGTCAGTCTGATCTTGAACTTCTGGCCTCAAGTGATCTGCCTGCCTTGGCCTCCCAAAGTGCTGAGATTTCAGGTGTGAGCCACTGTGCCCAGCCCCAACAAGCCTTTATCTCAGTATGTAGCTCGGTGTGGGCACCACTGTGACCAAACTGAGGGTCTGTTCTCCCAAACTCCTGAGCTATGGTGGGGCAGGGACTGGGTCTACGTTGCTCCCCACCGCATCTGCCCTGCAGAACCTTGCGCCTGGCCCCCAGCAGCCACTCACGGGACACTCATGGAGCACTGAAGTAAACCAGGCAGAGATGGAACCATCTCCAGCTGTGTAGCTGGCTGTGTAAAACACAGAAGCAACAAGGCCTTTGACCTCCAGGCAGGAAACATCAATGAGAAAGATGCAACTTCCAGAAACATTTGGCAGGGAATCAAAAACCAGTGCCCCGGGTTTCTGACACTTTGATTCTTATTTATTTTGGCAAGAGTGAGTGACTGGCTACACAACTGTGATTTCACTTTTTATCTTTTCTTTTTTTTTTTTTTTTGAGACGGAGTCTCACTCTGTCACCCAGGCTGGAGTGCCGTGGCTCCATCTCTCTGCTGCCCTGGTTCAAGCGATTCTTAAACCTCAGCCTCCCAATAGCTGGGATTACAGCTATTGTAATCCCATTACTGCCATTGTGTCTGGCTAATTTTTGCATTTTTAGTAGAGACAGGGTTTCACCATCTTGGCCAGGCTGGTCTCAAACTCCTGACCTCAGGTGATTTGCCTGCCTCAGCCTCCCAAAGTGCTGGGATTACAGGCATGCGCCACTGTGCCCAGCCTATTTTATTATTATTATTATTATTTTGAGACAGGGTCTTGCTCTGTCACCCAAGCTGGAGTGCAGTGAAGTGATCTTGGCTCACTGCAACCTCCACCTCCCGAGTTTAAGCAATTCTCCTACCTTAGCCTTCTGAGTAGCTGAGATTACAGGCACGCGCCACCATGCCTGGGTAATTTTTGTTATTTTTAGTAGAGGTAGGGTTTCATCGTGTTGGCCAGGGAAGTCTCAAACTCCTGACCTCAGGTGATCTGCCCGTCTTGGCCTCCCAAAGTGCTGGGATTATAGGCATCAGCCACCTCTTCTGGCAACTTCATACTTATTAACATGTCATTTACAATGGGAATGAGATCCTGTTTCAAAAAAGGAAAAGCAGGCTGGGTGCGACGGCTCACGCCAGTAATCCTAGCACTTTGGGAGGCCGAGGGGGGCAGATCACAACATCAGGAGATAGAGACCATCCTGGCCAACATGGTGAAATCCAGTCTCTACTAAAATACAAAAAATTAGCCGGGCATGGTGGTGCGTGCCTTTAGTCCCACCTACTAGGGAAGTTGAGGCAGGGGAATCGCTTGAACCCAGGAGGCAGAGGTTGCAGTGAGCTGAGATCACACCACTGCACTCCAGCCTGGTGACGAAGTAAGACTCCATCTCAAAACAAACAAATCAACAAACAAAAAACCCTACAAGGTTTTGTCAATAATTACTCAAGTAATATATGAACACAATCTTTAACAGGAGTAATATAAAAGCAGAAACCTTTTTCAAATAATCTGTGGAGGCAGATTTGTTTATAGCCTGTTTGGATTTAGCCTGAGTGCTAAAGCAGGATGGGAAGAGTGAGTGGGTGGCATTCAGGGACAGTCCCTGCCCTGGGCCTCAGTGGGGGAAAAGGGAGGGACAGGGCCCACTGATATGGGTCATTCATGAGCACTGGCTGAACTTGCTTCCCCCCAAAGGGCCCCTCTGTGATTTTTGAGGCAGGATGTCTCTCTGTCACCCAGGCTGGAGTGCAGTGGTGTGATCACAGCTCAACCTCCTGGGTTCAAGCAATCCTCCAACCTCAGCCTCCTGAATAACTGGGACCACAGATGTGTGCCACCACACCCAGCTGATTGCCCAGGCTGGTCTGGAACTCACAGGCTCAAGTGATCCTCTTGCATTGGCTTCTCAAAATGCTGAGATGAGAGGCATGCACCGCCGTGCCTGGCCCCCCTGTTATGTTTCCCCCCGTGAGGCACAGGCTGAAACCTGGGTCACTAATTTCTCCAGGAACAGTCCAGGCAGAGATCAGACACCCTGACGTTCGGTTTGCTGACAGACCTCCTTGAAAGTGTGGGCCTACTTGCCATCTGGCTCGTGGGAATGCCAAAAAGAGTTTCAGGTCCCTCAGAACTACCATTGTGGACCTATGGGGGCCCAGGACTCCCCCAAATAAGGAATAGCTGTTTGAGAGCAAGTAGCATCCCTAGGACATTTGGATGTGTGCCTGAGGGTGTTGCCTACTATCCTGCCACCAAGTGTCTTTCAGAGCTGGGAGGACTTGGCGAGGAAGCTCCCATCCTCGCCAGCCCTGTGACGTGGGAAGACTGAGATGTAGCTGGTGCTATCCACTTGGGTCATGCATTCACCTTTTCAGCATTTCCTGACCTGAGCCCTCTTCTGCAGAAGCCTGCGGCCACTGGGGCCAGGAGGAAGACTAGGGTGGGGAGGTAAGATGTGGGTTTTGGATAAAAGGTCTCTCAATAAGGCAGAAAGAATTTGAACTCATTCCTTACTTCATAGGGGCAGCAGCCTTCAGCGAATGAGTCACTGGGATTGGTGCTGGGCGAAGACTCCAGGGAGAAAGGCCACCACGAAGTTACAGCCAGGGCTTCCTCAGAGGAGCCCACCCCTCCCCCACAACTTTCAGAGCATACTCTGCCCTCCCTGTGCCCTCCTGGCTCCAAAATGACCACTTCAAAGGAAAAACCCGGGTCACTAATTTCTCCAGGAACAGGCCAGGTGGAGACGCAATTCAGGAACACGCTGGGGGCACCGTGCAGCCTGGTTCGGAATGCGTTGCTCTTGGGATTTTTTTTCTCCCGTGATTGGTATCAGTTCCTCTTCAGAGCCAATCATTAACCTCACTGAGAGCTCTCGCTTGAGAAGCCACAGGAACAAGTGGCTGGTTGTGGCTGGAAATGCAGAGGGACTCCATGGTGTGCCCAGATCTTCAGCTTCCCCAGACAGACAGTAGTGTCTCAGCCTGGATTCAGCCTCTGGTCGGATGGCAGAGGCCTGAATGTGGACATGGCCCCTTTGCTGTGGGCAGTGCTACCTTCTGGGAGCTGAGTGGGTTGGTGATGGCTGGGGATGGGGGTGCCGCTTTCAGCAGCATTCAGCGGGGTGGAGGGGGTTTAAGGTTTACTCACCCATGACAGCATCACGCCATCTCCAGGCTGTAAAACACCAGATGAGTGAGCAGCTCTGCTCTGGGCAGCAGGGACAGCAGCGCCACCCCTGCCTGGGCTTGGGTCCCCAGCCTATCATTTTTGGATGTGAGGGAGGCCTGGGCTCCTCCAGTTTGACCTCCCAGCCGACAATGAAGCCAGTCAGATAGTCTACGCGTACCCCAATCTATCCAGTGCTACCTCTCAGTCTGACCACCTGGCCCAAGCTTTGCCCACTCTCAGACGACAAGACCTTTGGGACAGGCCCCAGCGCCGAGTGGCCAAGAGCAGCCTGGAGAACCAAGGCCGGGCCTCTGCTGGGATGAGGGTTGGGAGCGGGCTGTGGAACCCCCCGACCCACATGGCCACAAGACTGCCTCCCCTCCCCGTCCCGCGCTGTGACTTGAGGAACTCCAGCCAGATTCAGAGCCCTCCTGTGGCTGTGGCGAGGAAGGGTCGGCTGCGTTTTGGGAGGTGGGACCGCGCAGGGCCGGCGACTTCCCTAGCGCGCCAGCCTGCGCTTAGTTAAGTCCAGCTTTATTTATGGACGGCCGCCTGTGGCTCGGGGTCCGGGCGCTGCTTCAGAGTGGCCGAGTTGCCGCTGCTGACCATGACCGCGGGGTAGAGCGGCTCGAGGAAGGCGGCCAGGAAGCGGTAGAGGAGGCTAGCGCCACCCGCCAGGCCGTAGGACAGGCAGCCACGCCCAGCGTGCGCGGTGGTAGGCGCCGCGCAGCACCATCTGTTCGTTGTGCCACGCCGAGAACTTGAGCGTGAACCACTCCAGGCACCATGAGTAGGGGTTGCGGCCCAGCAGATAGACCACGCTGCAGCACAGGAGGCCGCGGAGCGGGGAGCGGGAGCGGTAGGTGATGCCCAGGCACACCCACGAGTTGGACACCTCCACCTCCCAGTAGTGGCGGCCCTCGGACAGGCCGCGCGAGCACAGCACCTGCGGCCACTGGTTGAAGCCCGAGAAGGGGCCATCCTGTCTCGGGGGCTCCAGGTGGATGCCCAGGTTCAGCACCGAGTGGGTCTCCTTGAGGAGGAACAGCTCCTCGCTGGCTACGGTGGGGTCGAAGTTCAGGTTGCGGTAACCTAGAGGGTGGAGGTGGGGAAGCCGGTTCAGCAGCCCCCAGGGCAGGGCGCTGGGTTGCTAAGCATTTTTTGAATTTTTAAAAATTTTTAATTGTTTTTTTTTTTTTAAGAGACGGGGTTTCACTATGTTGGCCAGGATGGTTTTGGTCTCTTAACCTCTTGATCCGCCTGTCTCGGCCTCCCAAAGTGCTGGGATTACAGGCGTGAGCCACCACACCCGGCCTTTATATATATATTTGTTGTTGTTGCCGCCAAACATTTGCATGGAAGTCAGGGAATGTTTCCACCCAGGCTCCTGGGAGCCATCCCTGACCCACTCACCCCTTCCAACCCTGAACTTGCCTCCTGCCTCAGCCTGTAGGGTGAGTGAGTGCTGCGCTAGGTCATCCCCCTCCCCCTGCCATCAGACACTAACATCAATCTCCCTTTCTTTTTTTTTTTTGAGACGGAGTTTCACTGTTGTTACCCAGACTGGAGTGCAGTGGCACAATCTCAGCTCACCGCAACCTCCGCCTTCTGGGTTCAAGCAATTCTCCTGCCTCAGCCTCCCGAGTAGCTGGGACTACAGGCATGCACCACCATGCCCAGCTAATTTTTGTATTTTTAGTAGAAACGGGGTTTCACCTTGTTGACCAGGATGGTCTCCATCTCTTGACCTCGTGATCCACCTGCCTTGGCCTCCCAAAGTGCTGGGATTATAGGCCTGAGCCACTGCACCTGGCCTCATCAATCTCCCTTTCTGTTTGTTCAGGGAAACAAGACTGAGTTGGGGCTTGGCGAATTGGCTCATGCCTGTAATCCCAGCATTTTGGGAGGCCAAGGTGGGCAGATCACCTGAGGTTATGAGTTTGAGACCAGCCTGGCCAGCATGGTGAAACTCCATCTGTACTAAAAATACAAAAATTAGCTGGGTGTGGTGGCGAGTGCCTGTAATCCCAGCTACTCAGGAGGCTGAGGCAGAAGAATCGCTTGAACCCGGGAGGTGGAGGTTGCAGTGATTGTGTCATTGCACTCCAGCCTGGGCGACGGGGCAAGACTTCCTCTCAAAGAAAGAAAAAGAAAAGGAAAGAAAGAAAGAAAGAAAGAGAAAGAAAAGAAAGAAAGAAAGAAAGAGAAAGAAAAGAAAGAAAGAAAAAGAAAGAAAGAAAAGAAAGAAAGAAATGGACAGAGCCCACCAGCTTGGTGCGGTGGCTCATACCTGTAATCCCAGCACTTTGGGCGGCCAAGGAGGGGGGATCACGAGGTCAGGAGTTTGAGACCAGCCTGGCCAATATGGTGAAACCCTGTCTTTACTAAAAATACAAAAATTAGTTGGGCGTGGTGGCAGGTGCCTGTAATCCCAGCTACTTGGGAGGCGGAGACAGGAGAATCGCTTGAACATGTGGGGCAGAGGTTGCAGTGAGCCAGAATCCCGCCACTGCACTCCAGCCTGGGTGACAGAGTGAGACTCCATTTTTTAAAAAAACAATGGACAGAGCCCACCAGCCGGGCATGGTGGCTCATGCCTGTAATCCCAGCACTTCGGGAGGCCGAGGCAGGTGGATCATGAGGTCAGGAATCCAAGACCAGACTGGCCAATATGGTGAAACCCCATCTCTACTAAAAATCCAAAAATTAGCTGGGTATGGTGGCGTTTGCCTGCAGTGCCAGTTACTGGGAGACTGAGGCAGAAGAATTGCTTGAACCGGGGAGCAGAGGTTACAGTGAGCCGAGATCACGCCACTGCACTCCAGCCTGGGTGATAGAGCAAAACTCTGTCTCAAAAAAAAGAAAGAAAGAAAGAAAGAAATGGACGGAGCCCATCCAAATCCAAGCTGACTTGGGTGAAGCCCAAGGGAGGTTGGCAGGCATCTGACTGAGGGCAGGCGTTGTGCCACACATGGGCCAAGGAGCCGCTGGGGAAGTGAGTCCTTGCTTCGCCCTTGAGCGTAGGATGGGACAGCGTCTCCTCCTTTTCCTACCAGGGGCCTGAGGTTGAGACCAAGTCCTTCTGAGGTCTCCAGTTCAAAGGGAGAGGTCAGGGCAAGAGAGAGCTGGCAGCTCCCTGGAGGCCCTGGCCTGAGTAGAGGAGGGGCTGGGGAAGACAAGTCAACCATGACTCAGCTCCTTTCCTTCCCATCCTGGAGACTAGATCCCAGGACCCAGAACTCACACTTGAGGAGTGTCTTCCTGTCCACAGCTGTGGGCAGCACCTCATAGGAGCTCATCTTAATGCCTAGGGGAGATGGAAGGGCTTTGCTGAGGACATTCTCATAGCCCCATATCCTCCTGGAGAGAGGCATGGGCATCCAGGGGGCTTTTGCACCTGGGGATGGTGCACACAGCAGGCAGGGCTCTCCCAGTGCTCAGAACCCCAACCACTGCCCTGCAGGGCCATCCTAGCCCCTGAAATGCAGGCCCCAGGCTGCCAGGGACTCACCCTTCAGAAGGAGCTGGTTGAAGAAGCTGAGGCCCATGTCCAGCATCTGGGTCCAGAGCTCAGCCAGGGTCTCTGGCAGCTGGGAGAAGCTCTGCGTTTCCTCACAATTGATGCCCATCAGGGGTTCCATATGGGCTGAGAACTGCTTCAGCCTGGGGAACTCCTGGATGCAGGGAGGTGCCAGAGGTACCACCTGTTAGCCAGGGTCTAGACAGATGCCAGGGGCCCAGAGGCCCCCCAAACTACGGACTGGTGGAGTGGAAGTTCCCCCTTTTCAAACCTGGGCATCTCCTTTCCCTCCTCCCAGCTGTTTGGACATCAGAGGTCAGGGCTTTGCCAAGGGCTTAGGCACTGTGGCCTAGTGTGCATTATTAGGCAAAGGAGATTTTCAGAAAATGATGGGAGGATTTCTGTTGCGCCTTGAACTTCTTAGTAAAAGCCATTGCCAAATGCTTCCTATTGTGTACAGGGGCTAAGGTGAGCAGTTGCCCTAGACGTCTGCCCAGGGTGTGTTGGCAGCTTAAGAAAGGAAGCTGGGGCTGGGCGCAGTGGCTCACACCTGTAATCCTAGCACTTTGAGAGGCCAAGGCAGGCAGATCACCTGAGGTTGGGAGTTCGAGACCAGCCTGACCACCATGGAGAAATCTCGTCTCTACTAAAAATGCAAAATTAGCTGGATGGGTATGGTGGCGCATGCCTGTAATCCCAGCTACTTGGGAGGCTGAGGCAGGGAATCGCTTGAACCTGGGAGGCAGAGGTTTTGGTGAACTGAGATTGTGCCATTGCACTCCAGCCTGGGCAATAAGAGCGAGACTCCGTCTCAAAAAAGAAAGGAAGGCCGGGCGTGGTGGCTTATGCCTATAATCCCAGCACTTTGGGAGGCCGAGGCAGGTGGATCACGAGGTCAAGAGATTGAGACCATCCTGGTCAACAAGATGAAACCCCGTCTCTACTAAAAATATATGAAAATTAGCTGGGCATGGTGGTGTGCGCCTGTAGTCCCAGCTACTCGGGAGGCTGAGGCAGGAGAATTGCTTGAACCCAGGAGGTGGAGGTTGTGGTGAGCCGAGATCGTGCCTTTGCACTCCAGTCTGGGTAACAAGAGTGAAACTCCGTCTTAAAAAAAAAAAAAAAGAAAAGAAAGAAAGGAAGCTGGAGTTCCCAACCACCACAGGTTTTGGGCAGCTCCAGGCCTCATCCAAAAACTGCGGCTTGGTCCCACCTGCTACATACAGCAGCAGCATTCCAGGCTTCGGGGCCAGACCAGGACTGGGGAAGGAAAAGGCATTTCACAATTATTATTATTTTCTTTTTTTGAGACAGGGTCTTCGTTTGTTGCCCAGGCTGCAGTCCAGTGGTGCAATCCTTGCTCACTACAACCTCCACCTCCTGGGCTGGAAAAGGGGTTTCAATCCAGGCTATAGTGATTGTTCTGGCCTCACTTTTAGCTGTGATCCAGGGAAATCTGAAGAAACTTAGACTGTGTCAGATGCCTGGAATCCCATGTGGTCCAGGGAAACCAAGGCAGGAAAGCTGGGGTAAGGCTGAGCGCTGAAGTGGAGAAAGACAAGGGTGTTGGTGCAAGCCCAAGACAGATGGCCTGGAATGGGAAGGCTCACTGAGGTGGGGGGATGGACACAGTGATGTACCCTAAAGGCTGATCACTCATCCAAAGTCTGGGCCAGATATGCTGTGTGTGTTTTTTTTTCTGAGACAGAGTTTTGCTCTTGTCTCCCAGGCTGGAGTGCAATAGCACGATCTTGGCTCACTGCAACCTCTGCCTCCCAGGTTCAAGTGATTCTCCTGCCTCAGCCTCCCGAGTAGCTGGGATTACAGTCGCCTGCCACCATGCCTAGCTAATTTTTGTATTTTTAGTAGAGACAGGGATTCACCATGTTGGCCAGGCTGGTCTTGAACTCCTGACCTCAGGTGATCTGCCCACCTCAGCCTCCCAAAGTGCTGGGATTACAGGCATCAGTCACCATGCCCGGCCGAGATCTGGTATGTTTGTGGGTGGAGGGAGAGTGGAGGCTGCGATGGGGCCTGAGCCAGAGGTTGCGGGGTGGGACCTTGCCTGCAGAAGCTGCTGGTTGCTCTGGTTGATGAGCAGGGTGTGGAGCCAGACGCTGTCTCCCTTCAGCTTGAGGAGCCGGTTGTGGCTCTGCTGTATGGAGCTGCTCAGCTTCTCCAGGGCGGCTGCCTCCTCCTTCTCCATGAAATCCAAGATCCTCACCTGCAGCTGTTTGACCTCCTGGATGATCTCCGAGAAGCAGGTGTTCACCTCATCTCTCATTGTCTGGATCAGTTTCTGGGGATTGGGGCGTATGTAGAGAGTCGTCTGTGAGTTCCAGTCCAGCACCCCCACTGTCACAGCCCGGAGCCTGCCTAGGCATCCTGTCTCTGCCTGCCCAGTCCCACGTCAACCACTCCAAGTCCTAAGAGGTCTCTGCAGCCCAGTGCAGGGCCTGGGGAAGTCTGGGCCTTGGGTGGGGCGGGCCAACCTTACCGAGAGAAAGGCCACCCGGCCCTGGTGCTTCCAGCTGTCAGCAGTGATGATCAGCATCTGGTTCTCCATAGTGTCCTGGACATTTTGAACCTGGACCTCGGGTGGGGAGTAGGGGGGAGAGGTAGGTGGGAGAGGAGGAGGGTCCTCTGATTTAGAGAGGTGGCCTTGGAGAAGCCCTTCTGCAGATAGGCCCATGTCTGAGCCCAGAAGAGACATACCTTGTGCATTCATCTGCTCAGCTTCAGTGACAATGAGAGAGCAGTGCTGGATGGCCCATGGTCCAAACCTCTGCTTGGAGGGCTGCTCTCGCTCTCTGAACGCCTGTCTCTATTTGAAGGAATCAGGTTATTTGCTCCTAACAGTGATGACCATAGAGTTTCAGGCCACAGGAAAGGGTCTTGGAGAGCTTGGGAGGTGGTGGGGCAGGAGGGGCTTAGCAGGTACACAGCCATGTGGGCTCCCTGGGGCAGTGCTGCCAGGCCCAAGTCCCACATAAGCCTTTAGTCTCCACCTATCCCAGCATTTTTCACTGTTATAAAATAGTGCGATTCCAAGTGCTGTCCATGAACCACTGCTGGTCCTTAGCAAAGTAAGAAGCTCATGCAAGGTTGTAAATCAGGGTAATCAATGTAGTCTGTCCTTCACTGACAAGTCTTTTTTTTTTTTTTTTAAATCAGAGTCTAAATTTGTCTCCCAGGCTGGAGCACAGTGGTGCAATCTCAGCTCACCGAAACCTCCGCCTCCCCGGCTCAAGCCATCTTTCCACCTCAGCCTCCTGACCATCACACCAGGCTAATTTTTCTACTTTTTGTAGAGATGGAGTCTTGCCATGTTGCCCAGGCTGGTCTCAAACTCCTGAGCTCAAGTGATTTTCCTGCCTTGGCCTCCCAAAGTGCTGGGATTACAGGAGTGAGTCACCACGCCCAGCTGTTTTACAAAATCTTGCAATGTAAAAAGTATTGGCTGGGGCCGGCCAATCCCAGCACTTTGGGAGCCTGAGGCCAGTGGATCACGAGGGTAGAAGTTTGAGACCAGCCTGGCCAACACGGTGAAACCCTGTCTCTATTAAAAATACAAAAATTAGCCAGGCATGGTGGCGAATGCCTACAGTCCCAGCTACTTGGAGGCTAAGGCAGGAGAATCGCTTGAACCCAAGAGGTGGAGATTGCAGTGAGCCCAGATCACGCCACTGCCCTCCGGCCTGGGCAAAGGAGCGAGACTCCATCTCAAAAAAACAGAAAAAAAAAAAGAAAAGAAAAGAAAAGAAAAACATGTCAGCCGGATGCAGTGGATCACACCTGTAATCCCAGCACTTTGGGAGGCTGAGGCAGGCATATCATGAGGTTAAGTGTTTGAAACCCTCCTGGCCAACATGATGAAGCCCTGTTTCTACTGAAAATACAAAAATTAGCCAAGTGTGGTGATGTGTGCTTGTAATCCCAGCTACTTGGGAGGCTGAGGCAGGAGAATTGCTTGAACCTGGGAGGCAGAGGTTGCAGTGAGCAGAGATTGAGCCACTGTACTCCAGCCTGGGGGACAGAGCAATATATTGACATGGAAACACACACACACACAGAACAGAAAAAAGTGTCAATCGAACTAATTCTGCTTAGTGAAGTTGGTTTAGGTTCTGGCACAAGTTCCTTATCTTGCTATGAATCACTGACAGGGCTATGTTAGAATAGCACTGTTAATGGAATATACATGATAGGAAATCTAAAATATAAGAATTCCACTATTAAAAAATACAGTCACAGAAACACTCAGAGTAGTAAAAAAACAAAAACAAAAACAAATAGGCCAGGAGCAGTGGCTCAGGCCTGTAATTCCAGCACTTTGGGAGGCCGAGGTGGGTGGATCATCCGAGGTCCAGAATTCGAGATCAGCCTGGTTAACATGGTGAGGTCAACCCCATCTCTACTGAAAATGCAAAATATAGCTGGGTGTAGTGGCTAACACTTCTAATCCCAGCTACTTGGGAGGCTGAGGCAGGAGAATCGCTTAAACGCAGGAGGCAGAGGTTGCAATGAGTCGAGATCGTGCCATTACACTCCAGCCTGGTCTACAAGAGCAAAACTCCGTCTCAAAAAAAAAAAGAAAAAAAAGAAAGAAAAGAAAATGGAGGAAATGGTTCACACAACCTAAGGTGATACGCTTGTATTTTGATATGTGGATATAGGCTCCATACATAGAATTCTGAATCCTTACTCATTTAACTCACTAGTACATTTTTATGCCACAACATGACCCCAGTGACCATGACTTTAATAGCCTGTTAGATTTTCTTTTTCTTTTTTTTTTTTTTTAATAGAGATGGGGTTTTACCATCTTGGCCAGGCTGGTCTTGAACTCCTGACCTCGTGATCCACCCATCTCGGCCTCTCATAGTGCTGGAATTACAGGCATGAGCCACCGCGCCTGGACAACTGCTTGATTTTCTTCCAAGGAAACATGAAAGACCCCGAGAACTGAGAGTCCCCCATCTTCTCCCACCTCACCTCCTTGTGTGCACGCTCCTCCTCCAGCGAGGTGATGTCGTCGTTCTTGTGCTCCTCCAGTAGACAGACCCCACACACGCAGCAGCCTTCTGCGCGACAGTACGTCTGCCGCAGACTGTGGTGCTTCCAGCACAAGCAGTTCTTGAGATCCCACACGGGCTCCAGCAGCTGGTAATCCTTGAACATCTGGTCCTCGAAGTGGCTGCGCAGGTGTTTCTTGCACAGGGAGGCCACACACTGCAGGCATGACTTGACAGATTTGAGCTTCGGGGTGGAACAGAAGTCGCAGGCCACGTCCTGGGACTGAGCCAGGGGCCACAAGGACCCTGAGGCCTGGCCTTTGGCCTGGATGAAGCTGGCCACCATCTCCCCTCGAATGACATTCTTACAGAGGCAGGGCCTGGAGGGGTAGCCCTCTTGGCACTGGGGGCAATAGAGCTTCTCGCCCATGGCAGCCTGGTGGTTCCAGAAACCTTGGAGGCAGTTCATGCAGAAGTTGTGACTTCAGGCGGTGGTGACCAGGTTGCAGAACACCTCTCGGCAAAAGGGACAGAGGAGTTGGTCCTCTAGCATGTGGAGATTGCTGTTGTTCCTCATCAGGAGCCGGACTTGGGGAGGTCTCGAGGGCTGGACAGGGGGCTGCAGTGCTGGGCCTTGGTCCTCGTTCTGTAGTGGCCCTGGGAAGACAGAGCAAAGCCATGCAGAAGCTGAGACGGGGTTGGGGCATTGAGAAAGTTCTCCTGTCTTCCTCTTAGTAGCAGCTGTCTGCCCATTGCAGGCAGGGACTGTCATTTATCAACCCACTTGGGGGACATAAATTGAAGATTGTGGGCTGGGTGCAGTGGCTCACACCTGTAATCCCAGCACTTTGGGAGACCGAGGTGGGCCGATCACCCGAGGTTAGGAGTCCGAGACCAGCCTGGCCAGCATGGTGAAACTCTGTCTCTACTAAAAATACAAAAATTAGCTAGGTGCCTGTAATCCCAGCTACTCAGGAGGCTGGAGCAGGAGAATCACTTGAGTCTGGGAGGCGGAGGCTGCAGGGAGCTGACATTGTGCCACTGCACTCCAGCCTGGGCCACAGAGCAAGACTCAGTTTCAAAAACAAAGAAGACTGTTCTTCTCCTTCCAGTCTTGGTTTCTGGAACACAAGAGCGCTGACAGGCAGAAGGAGCTACATTGTGACAAGGGAAAGGAGCTGCTTCCTTGGAGGAAGAGTTAGGAGCCTAAGTACTTACGTGAAACTCTCTGCTTTGTCAGGGAGAGCTGGATGCTTGGCTGCCCTGTGACAACAGGAAAAAGAACCTTGGGCACTCAGGCACTGGCCCTTGTCCCAGCCCCACTCTCCAGATGCTGGAAGGGTCCCCATCAGTCCATTGTGCCCGCACCCCAAGCTTTTTGCATCTTTTGGGGTCTGACAGCCGCCTCCTCACCTTTCCCTTTGGCTGATGTTTTCCTATCTCCCTATCCAGGCATCTTCCCTTCTTGAAGGTTGCCTGCAGTTTTGCTCCCTGAGGTCATAATTCAAGCTTGACCAGCCCCAGCATTCCGCTTGTGATGTCAGCAGGGCAGGGGGTGCCACTGGAGGGCTGTGATGCTGATTTAGTCTGCCTCTCTAGGAGCAGTTTGTCCCAGAGCCTTTGTCCCGGGAGACAGTAGCTGCTGACAGTTCATTTAATCTCTCTGGATCATGGGTCTTCTTCCTTGCTTTCTTTCTTGCTTGCTTGTTTGCTTCTCTTTTTGTGAGATGGAGTCTCACTGTGTCGCCCAGGCTGGAGTGCAGTGGCAGCTCACTGCAACCTCTGCCTCCCAGGTTCAAGTGATTTTCCTGCTTCAGCCTCGTGAGTAGCTGGGATTACAGGTGTCCACCACCACGTCTGGCTAATTATTTGTATTTTTAGTAGAGATGGGGTTTCACCATGTTGGCCTGGCTGGTCTCAAACTCCTGACCCCAGGTGATCTACCTGCCTCGGCTTCCCAAAGTGCTAGGATTACAGATGTGAGCCACCTTGCCTGGCCTGATTTTCAGCCTTTCTTACTTAGGAATACACACAATTTTCCCTTCTAAGTATGGCTTTTGCTACTTAGAAATGATAAAGCAGTATTATCATTTTTACTAAATTAAAAACACATTTTTTTTTTGAGACGAAGTCTTTCTCTGTTGCCCAGGCTGGAGTGCAGTGGCACAATCTCTGCTCCCTTCAACCTCCGTCTCCCGGGTTCAAGTGATTCTCCTGCCTCAGCCTCCCGAGTAGTTGGGACTACAGATTCATGCCACCACATCTAGCTAATTTTTTGTATATATATTTTTTAAGACGGGGTTTCACCATGTTGGTCAGGCTGGTCTTGAACTCCCAACCTCAGATGATCCACCCGCCTTGGCCTCCAGAGTGCTTGGATTACAGGCATGAGCCACCACGCCTAGCCAATTTTTTGTATTTTTAGTAGAAATGGGGTTTCACTGTGTTAGCCAGGATGGTCTCGATCTCC
Source organism: Callithrix jacchus (assembly GCF_049354715.1). Taxonomy (NCBI): domain Eukaryota; kingdom Metazoa; phylum Chordata; class Mammalia; order Primates; family Cebidae; genus Callithrix; species Callithrix jacchus. The sequence continues at coordinate 130,996,045 of NC_133506.1, read as the reverse complement.
TGACCTCATGATCTGCCTGAGTCAGTCTCCCAAGGTGCTGGGATTACAGGTGTGAGCCACCACGCCCAGACATTAAAAACATTTTCTAATTTCTATTGTGATTTATTATTTGACCTCCTATTTATTTATTTATGTATTTATTTATTGAGACAGAGTCTTGCTCTGTCACCCAGGCTGGCATGCGGTGGCGTGATCTCTGCTCACTGCAACCTCTGCCTCCCAGATTCAAGCGATCCTTCTGCCTCTCAAGTAGCTAGGACTACAGGTGTGTGCCGCCACACCCAGCTAATTTTTGTATTTTTTTGTAGAGGTGGGGTTTTACCATGTTGCCCAGACTGGTTTTGAACTCCTGGGCTCTAGTGATCCTTCCACCTTGACCTCCCAAAGTACTGGGATTACAGGCATGAACCACTGCACCCAGCCCTAATTGTATTTTTTAGTTCTAGAATTTCTACTTGCCTCTTCTTCTTTTTCTTCTCCAAGGCTTATCACAGCTTATTGTTTTGAGAATGCTTTCTAAGCAGCAATAGACTTGAGAATGTTATTAGCTGCTACTGTTTGTTTTCCTTCTAGGGTCCTAAGTCAGCCAAAACCAAAATGGAACAAACAGAAAAATCTCAAGGGTATATCACTTTCAAGGCCTCGCTGGCAAACAGCGAAATTGGGACATCAAATAGATTCTGGAGTGATCTTCAGTGGTTACCCAGGTAAGACATTTCTTTGCACTTTTCCTTTTGAAATGTTGAGGTTGACATACACAGAAGTACAGAGGGGAAAAAACCCCAAGTCTTTTAAAAATAATGTCTTCATTTAGAAATATGACTGATGGGGGCTTGGCAGGGGTTACTAGGATCTGAAAGAGGCTGAGTTTCATCTTCCAGCCCAACTGTCCACATTTAGAACTGACAACATTCATGAACTAAGTCAACATCCACCAAAAATAACATAAGATAATGCTCACTGTTTTGGAAGATGAGAATGACACACACAGACCTCACCCACAAATCTCTAAGCTGGGACAACAAACGCTTGCATTTAAACTTCTCTAAAATGTCAAATTAGCATATTCTTTCCCTCAATGTAAAGTTTCAATAAACTTGACTAAATCTCCTTTATTTTAAAAACCTTACAAAACATGTATTTAAATGCTTGAAGAAATTAACTTTAGGCCGGGTGTGGTGGCTGTGGCTCTCGCCTGTAATCCCAGCACTTTGGGAGGCCAAGGCAGGCAGATCACCTGAGGTCAGGAGTTGGAGACCAGCCTGACCAACATGGTGAAACCCCGTCTCTACTAAAAATACAAAATTAGGCAGGTATGATGGCACATGTCTGTAATCTCCAGGTAGTCGGGAGGCTGAGGCAGGAGAATTCCTTGAACCTGGAAGGTGGAGGTTGCAGTGAGATGAGATTGTGCCATTGCACTCCAGCCTGGACGACAGAGTGAGACTCTGTCTCAAAAAAAAAAAAAAAAAAATCTTGTTTCACTATTATCTACTTTCATTTCTCCTTCCCTCACTGGAGTATTTAAAGCAAATGCCAAACATGAATTTTCATCCACAAACACGAATATCCTTACTTTTAAGAGATAAGAATGATCTCTTTTGAAAACCAAACTTCACTCAGTAGAAAAAGAAGAAAATTGCATGAAAAAGAAAAGGAAAAGAAAACCAACCCTTAACAACATTATTCTCTCACACACACACATAATCCTTTATTTTTATTTATTTATTCTTTTTTTGTTTTTTTTGGAGACAGAGTCTCACTCTGTTACCCAGGCTGGAGTGCAGTGGAACAATCTTGGCTCACTGCAACTTCCTCCTCCTAGGTCCAAGCGATTCTCCTGCCTCAGCCTCCCAAGTAGCTGAGACTACAGGAGTGCACCACCACGCCCAGGTAATTTTGTATTTTTAGTAGAGATGAAGCTTCACCCTGTTGGCCAGGCCGGTCTTGATCTCTTGACCAGTGTGAGGCACTGCGCCTGGCCCACATATTTCTTTATATCTGTCAATGTTTAAATGTCTCTAATTGTCATATAAATGTGTTTTTTTAGCTTTGCAGTAGCTGCCGATATAAATGCATTTTTACTGTTAGAATCTGGATCTAACAAAAAATACAAAACAAAGGCCAGGCGTGGTGGCTCACTCCTGTAATCCCAGCACTTTGGGAGGCCAAAGTGGGCAGATTGCCTGACCTCAGGAGTTCAAGACCAGCCTGGGCAACACAGTGAAACCCCGTCTCTCCAAAAAAAAAATTAGCCAGGCATGGTGGCACCCTCCTCGGTCCCAGCTACGGGAGGCTGGTGTGGGAGGATCGCTTGGGCCTCAGAGGTTGAGGCTACAATGAGTGGAGATTGTATCAGTGCACACTCTAGCCTGGGCAATGGAGTAAGACCCTGTCTCAAAAATAATGATAAAAATAACTGGGCTAGATGCAGTGGCTCATGCCTCTAATCCCAGAACTTTGGGAGGCCAAGGCAGGTGGATCAACGGAGATCAGGAGTTCAAGACCAGTCTGGCCAACATGGTCAAACTCCGACTCTACTAAGAATACAAAAATTAGCCGGGTGTGGTGGCGTGTAGCTGTAGTCCCGGGGCTGGGGAGCCTGAGGCAGGAGAATCACTTGAACCCAGGAGGTGGAGCTTTCAGTGAGCTGAGATCTCACCACTGCAATCTAGCCTGAGTGACACAGCAGGACTTCAACTCAAAAAATAATAACAGCTCCGTCTCCCATGATTTCCCCCTTGCCACTTTTTTTGTTGAAGAAACAGAGTCGTTTGCCCTTTGCAGTTTCTCCTTTCTGGGCATGGCTGGTTGGATATCCATGTACCATTTCACCTGTTCCTGTATTCTCAGCATTTCCCATAAGCTGCTGGGATTCAGGTTCGGTTTTTGGCGAGCATCTTTCATACGTGGTGTCGTGTATTTCTGATTGCTTAAAATCAGGAGGCACAAATGTTTGGCTCTCACTGCCTGGTTTGTGTTGATTGTGTACTGAACATTATGTATAAGGAACTGGAGTGGTGACTGAAGGCTAAGGATGATACTATATTCCTTCAGAACGGATTTATGACTGTTACTGGCAGGAGGCTAGAAACACCAGCAGTCCTAAATCACCTTAGTCCAATCAGGGACTAGATGATTGAAAGCTGGACTCCAAGAACCACATACCAATCAAATAGATATTCCAGAAAAAAAAAAAAAAAAAAAAGAAAGCTGGACTCCAGTCCTTTCAGAGGTCGGGTCTATTTTGGCTTGTCCTGCCTCCCGGGGATCCCAACCCTAAGCACAGAGGCTTTACCTGGGCCTTTCCCTGGCACAGCCTGATCTCCAATATTTGTTCCATATCCCTGTGAGTCAGGAGCAGCTTTGACAGCTTCTCATATGCCTCTACCAGAATCAGCAGATCCACCAAGGAAAAAATGCTGGGTCACTTCCCTGGGTTTCCCTCTTCTACTGATCTTGGTCCTGTAATTCTTTACTAGAATTCACCGGCATGCATATGCGCACACATGCGCACGCACACACACACATGCACGCACACACACGCACGCGCACACACACATCACATATATATGTGTCTCTTTTTCTAGCTCTTTTCAGGGAGAATGTTGGTCAGAATTATGTGGTCCACAATTCTCAGAAATTCAGTATCATTTGCCTTTTTTTTTTTTTTTTTTTGAGACAGAGTCTTGCTCTGTTGCCAGGCTGGAGTGCAGTAGTGCAATCTTGGCTCACTGCAACTTCTGCCTCCTGGGTTCAAGCAATTCTTCTGCCTAGCCTCCCAAGTAGCTGGCACTACAGGCACACACTGCCATGCCCAGCTAATTTTTGTATTTTTAGTAAAGACAGCGTTGCTCACTGCAAACTCCGCCTCCTGGAGTTCAAGTTATTCTCCTGCTTCAGCCTCCTGACAAGGTCTGGCTGGGCATAGTGGCTCACATCTGTAATCCCAGTACTTTGGGAGGCCGAGGCGGGGAGATCACGAGGTCAGGAGATCGAGACCATCCTGGCAAACATGGTGAAACCCCGTCTCTACTAAAAATACAAAACTTAGCTTTCTGGTGTGGAGTGTGGAGATGGTGTGCAGAAATGGCACCTTAAAAGGGGAAGGAAAAGAAGGAAGAACAGGTTGTCAGCCTCAAACCTCAGGTGGCTGAAGGAGAGAATGTATTTGGTGTCTGCCATATCTTTGCATCTTTCAATGACACTGATCTTTCTGGCAAAGAAATCATCTGCCGTGTCACTGGTGGGATGAAGGTGAAGGCAGACCGAGATGAATCCTCGCCATATGGTGCTATGCTGGCTGCCCAGGATGTGGCCCAGAGGTGCAAGGAGCTGAGTATCACTGCCCTACACATCAAACTCCAGGCCACAGGAGAAAATAGGACCAAGACCCCTGGATCTGGTGCCCAGTTGGCTCTTAGAGCCCTTGCCGGCTCTGATATAACATCAGGCAGATTGAGGACGTCACCCCCATCCCCTCTGACAGCACCTACAGTCAGGGGGATCGCCATGGTAGTCATCTGTGAACAAGACTTCTCAAAATATTTTGTTAATAAATTGCCTTCATGTAAAAAAAAAAAAGCCAAAAATTAGCTGGGCATGGTGGCGCATGCATGTAATTCCAGCTACTCAGGAGGCTGAGGCAGGAGAATCACTTGAACCCAGGAGGCAGAGGTTGCAGTGAGCCGAGATCACACCATTGCACTCCAGCCTGGGCAATAAGAGCAAAACTCTGTCTTGGATAAAAAAAAAGGATGGTGAAAAACAACTTCATGCCTCCATGGATACAACAAGATACAACTACTCTTGTATAAGCAAAACTAATCCCTCCCTCCCTCCAAAATAGACATGAAATGTCAAATCATTATGTCCCTGTCTCAGAGACAGTATTTCTAGGCTATGTTAATTGCTCCTAATTGCCAGCCACAGTGGCTTATGCCTACAATCTCAGTACTTTGGGAGGCTGAGGTGGGAGGATTGCTTGAGACCAGGAGTTCAAGACCAGGCTGGGCTACATAGTGAGGCCGCATCTATATACAAATTTTTTTTTAAATTAGCCAGGCATAATGACACGCCTGCAGTTCCAGCTACTCAGGAAGCTGAGGTGGGATGACCACTTGAGTCCAGGATTTCAAAGCTGCAGTGAGCTATGCTCTCTAGTGTGAGAGACAGAGTGAGACCCTGTTTTTTTGTTTGTTTGTTTTTGTTTGTTTTTTTTTTTTTAGACAGTTTTGCTCTTGCCCAGGCTGGAGTGCAATGGCATGATCTCGGATCCCTGCAACCTCCACCTCCCTAGTTCAAGCTGGGATTACAGGCGCCCACCACTACGCCTGGCTAATTTTTTGTATTTTTAGTAGAGACGGGGTTTCACCATGTTGGCCAGGCTGGTCTCAAACTCCTGACCTGAGGTGATCTGCCTGTCTTGGCCTCCCAAAGTGCTGAGATTTCAGGTGTGAGCCATGACACCTGGCATTTTTCACCATCCTATGCAAGCTAAGTGTGTGCAGAAGTGTGTACACATGAGGGGAATCAAAGGCGGGCTGAGCCAGTTAGCCCTTCATCATCTCAGCCCCAATCCCACCCTCTGAACTCTGCCCCAAGCCCCGTGTCCCCCTCCTACCTCACCCTGGTAGGACAGGCTGAGGGAGACTGCCAGGCAAGAGAAAAAAAGAAGGGACAGTGTGTTTCCTGCTGTCAGCCAGACCACAGAACACTGCTGCGTGCTGGCATAGCTGATTCCAGGAGTGGTGCTGGTTTCTTGGTGGTTTCTCTACCCTCTGAGAGGCAGCAGCTGCCGCTGACCAGCACCTCCTTCTCCACTGGGCCCCTCCTCTTGAGTCTCCATTTTATTTTATTTTTTGAGACAGTCTCTCTCTGTTGCCCAGGCTGGAGTGTAGTAGTTCACTCTCGGCCCACTGCAACTTCCACCTCCCAGGTTCAAGCGATTCTTGTGCCTCAGCTCCCCAAGTAGTTGGGATTACAGGCGTGTACCACCACGCCTGGCTGATTTTTGTATTTTTAGTAGAGACAGGGTTTCACCATTATGGCAAGGCCATTCTTAAATGTCTGACCTCAAGTGATGTGCCTCGGCCTCCCAAAGTGCTGAGATTACAGGTGTGAGCTGCTGTGCTTGACCTTATTTTATTTTAAATTTAATTTTATGTAGAGACAGGGGTCTCACCATGATGCCCAGGCTGATGGCAAACTCCTGGGCTTAAGAAATCCTCCCAGGTCGGTTCCCAAAGTGCAGGTGAATCTCCTTTTTTTTTGTTTGAGAGGTTGTTTCACTTGTTGCCCTGGCTGGAGTGCAATGGCGTAGTCTCCGCTCACAGCAACCTCCACCTCCTGGGTTCAAGTGATTCTCCTGCCTCAGCCTCCCGAATAGCTGGGATTACAGGCACATGGCACTACGCCCAGCTAATTTTGTATTTTTTAGTACAGGTTTTCTCCATATTGGTTAGGCTGGTCTCAAACACCTGACCTCAGGTAATCCACCCACCTCGGCCTCCCAAAGTGGTGGGAGACACTACAGGTGTGAGCCACCACGCCCAGCTGAATCTCCATTTTTTTTTTTTTTTTTGAGACGAGTCTTGCTCTGTCACCCAGGCTGGAGTGCAGTGGCACAATTTTGTATTTTTAGTAGAGATGGGGTTTCACAATGTTGGTTGGGCTTGTCTCAAACTCCTGACCTCGTGATCTGCCTGCCTCGGCCTCCCAAAGTGCTGAGATTACGGGCGTGAGCCACCGCGCCTAGCCTGAATCTCCTAAGTTCACAGGTCCCAGGAGTGAGAACTGCACCCTGCAATCCGTACATCTGTGATGCCTCAGTGCCCACCCCTCCCTTTCCTTTCTCTACTACCAGGCAACTGCACGTGGTCTCCCAGTTGGACCCTGATGGATGCACCCACATACTCTGTTCACTAAGCTGTGAGTCCATCTTGTCTCCACATCTGAAAGTGCTCTCCGGAAGGGACTAACACCTTCTAAGGATCCCACGCCCTGCCTGATGCTAAAGTGATCAATACTTGTTTGCCAATTACTTGTCACCAAATGTTTCTCACTCATCCTCTTCCTTGTCTTCTTTGTACCTAGTCACTCACTCTCTTTCAGAAAGAATTGTCCTTAAAAACCAGCTCACAGCCAGGCATGGTGACTCACGCCTGTAATCCCAGCACATTGGGAGGCTGAGGCAGGCGGATCACCTGAGGTCAGGAGTTCAAGACCAGCCTGGCCAACATGACAAAATCACGTGTCTACTAAAAATACAAAAATTAGCCAGGCATGCAGGCAGGCACCTTTAATCCCAGCTACTCAGGAGGTGAGGCTGGAGAACTGCTTGAACCCGGGAGGCAGAGGTTGGAGTGAGCCAAGACTGTACCACTGCACTCCAGCCTTGGTGACTGAGCAAAACTCCATCTCAAAAAAAAAAAAAAAAAAACATACCACATCTCACACTCCTCCCCTTGCCTCTTTCCAGCGCTCTGGTGGGCAGCCCATCTGTCCCACCTTCTGTTTCTCTGCACTCTCTCGGTCTTTTCAGATTCAGTAAAATGGAAGGGAGGAGAGAGAAGGCTCAACACCCTCTTCGGCGGTTTCAGTAGCAGGAGAAAAGGACTTGGTCAGCTGCCCTGGTGGGAAAGGTGAAGTCATCTCCTGAGACCCCTGAGGGTCCTGTGAGAACCCTCGACAGGAAGTGATGGTGGGAACCCAGAGCCTGCAGTGATGGAAAACACACCAGAGTTCTCGAGATTCACAAGTTTATTTCCTATCTGTATTGACAAAAAAAAAAAAAAAAAAAAAAAAAAAAGTCACAGCATTTCAGACTATTTAAACACACAAATAGGAACAGAGGGTACCCACCAGTGACAGCCTCATCCCAAAGGTCCGGATCAAAGGCCACACTGGAGGGTGCGGGTGTCCTCTTGGGCCTCCTCCTCAGCATTCTGTGGCTCCCCACCCCTGGCCTTGCTGACACCCCCAGAGCAGTTATAACTGTGCAGAAAGGAAGCCACTTTAGAGGAGGCCAGGCCCCACCTCACTGTCATGGAAAAAGGCCAGATTCTGAGGAAAAGACAGAATCAGTGCTACTGTGTCATTGCTTGAGGGGTGCTGGGCGCTCCTGGACCTGGCTGGCATCACCTGCGTCCCAGACCTAGGGCAGAGAAAAAGGCAGGCCCCTCCCCGCTTGGCAATACAGGGCAGCACAGAGTGTGGGTCACTGGTCACATGACAGCCCCAGACTGCCACGCAGACCTCTCTGACATGATTAGCCAGACACTCTGAGGGCACAAGGCTTTCAAGCAAGAACACCAGCTTGGTTCCTAAAGGGTGTGGGTGAACAATGCTCCCAGAAATCTGAAAAAAAACAATCGGCCTCAGAATCTTGGAGCGCTGGAACAATACAGTTGTCATTGGGTTGCAGCGAGGAGGGAAACTTGGTGAACACCAGCCCCCCAGAGGGCGGAAATATCACTCCCATTGCCCAGAGTGTGTGGCTTGGGGCTCAATTGCAGTCTTTTCACAGGGGCAAATGGGGAATCTGAGAAGAGGAACGAAGGAAATGGCGCCCTTAGGAGGTTCTGGACATTAGTGTCTGTCTGTCCACCAGGCCTCCTTGCTGAACCTGGTGAGAAAGCTGGGGTTGGGACTAGGAGCCCCAGCCCGCTGATGATCAGGCATGTCCCAGGAAAGCAGACAGGCACAAGACCCCAATGCAAGCTGCTTTCCTCCTGTCAGTCTGATGTTACTCACTGGACCTGGCCAAGGAGCACCTCTTCCAAAGTCCTCCCTCCTCCTCGGCTCAGAGCAGTCCTTCCCGCAATTACTACTTTCCTTGGCTACATCTAAATCGCTAAATCTTTTTTTTTTTCCCTGAAAGATATGACTGTATGGATGCCTGTGACTCTTTTGAAGGGGTGGCTGCTTTTACTGATGGCGGCAGTTCATCTAACATTTGCTGTAAAATGTGGCACACAGGTGTGTAGACACTGATGTGTCAGCAGAAACCCCTGTATACTGGGTTCTGTGCTATGCTACAGATACAGAGAAACAAGGACAGTGAGGTCCTAGGGAAAAGTTAAGCCATCTGGGCATGGTTAGGTCAGAAGCTAAAAACATTTGGCATAGTCTACAGTCATTTCCAGAAATTACTACCCAGACGCACCTGGCAAGCAGGTGCACTGTGGAGCAGAGGAAGGTGGGCAGGAGAGCCTGGCTCGAGGCGGCTTTCACAGGAGCAGTTCCCAGAGCCCCTTCCCCGTGCCATCTGCTATGCTACTGAGTTATCAGGGTCAGACAGGGTCCCCTGGCTTCACTGCATTCCATGACTGCTCAGCAAGACCCGGACGCTCGGAGAGAAAAGTGTGGACACAAGCTCTGCAGACACAGCCCAAAGGAGAGCGCTGCTGCCCTGGATCCTCGCCAGTGTGGCATTCCAGAATAGGAAGTAATGGTGAGGGAAGGTCAGAGACACAGGGGGTCCTCAGGCTGTCTAGCACACATATACACACCACTGGGTACAGCACAGAGGGGAGCAGGTTTGTCAAGGTCAGAAACCAAGAAGACACAAATATTGCACATCCAGTCAAGGCATTTCCAAGAGACAGTCACAGAAATAACTCTTTGAGATACAACAACGTAACACATTTGGCAACTTTCAAAGAAATAGCCTTCCCCACCCCAAGCCATCAAAAGGTCCGTTAAGTCCCTTCATCTTTGGTCCAGTAGAAAAAGCCAGGGAAGGTAACAGGGTCAATGGGGGCAAGAGGAGGCTGCAGGTGCAGTTCCATCAGCTCCCTAAAGCTCCCACTTGGCTGGCTGACTCAGGGCAGGATGCTGCCTGTCTCAAACCTCCTACCGGAGGGAAAGCAAGCTCTCCGGAGGGTCCCGGCAGCTGGAGAAAACTGAGGCAAAGCTGCACGTGGTGGCAGCTGAGAGCCCCAAATCCAGAGAAATGATCAACACAATAAAGGACACCCCATCCTCCCTTTCCTTGGAGACTCTATTCATGGGAATGTGGTGTGCTATGGCATCTCTATGCTTTACCTAAAACCTCAACTCAACAAATTGCAGCTAGAACCCTTTGCATCTGCTGCAGGTCTTTGAGGGTGCACAGGAGGGGCAGTGTTCCAAAGCAGCTGCTAACATCCAATGTGGCACACATCGGGTGAAACCATGGCACGGGCAGGAACAATCCTCTTTCCTTTGCTCCACCTTCCTAAAAGTACAGGCCATTTCCCTCATCCCCCAGATTCCCAAAAGGCTCTGACTGGGAACCCAGCCCAGCCGCTGTTGTAAAGATCTGTTCTAACACTGGCTAAGAAAATGAAAACAGGTTTCTGAAAAGGTATTCTGCAGCCAGAAATCGCATCTGTCTTCGGAGTCCTGTGGGTGGGGAGGGAGTTCCTTTAGTTTTGACCAGAACACTTCTTTATAGGGGGCCAGGCTCAGCAGTGCTTTGCAGTGGCTCAGTCACTGGACAGGAGCAAGGTTTCACTTCACAGAGGGGCTCTGCTGACTGCTCTCCTGAAGGTCTGGAGTTTCAGGGTCTTAGTTTACATCCGTGATCCTCTCTCCTGCAGAATCTGAAAGTTGGAGACAGGGGAGAGGCTGAGGCAGCTGAGGGAAAAGAGAGAGACGTTGGGGGCTGCTTTCCACTGGACCCAGTGAGCGGCATGACAGTCCTGTCATCCCAGGAAGCGAGCAGGGGTGCAGCCTCAGCCTCACCCGCAGTGCTTTGGTGCGAAACACTCTCTTGCTGGACACAGCTGGGTCTGAAGCTTATGTGCTGCTGGACCAAAGCTTTGCCAGCCTAAAGGGAGTGGTTCCAGTTTACCTGGTATCCGCCATTTAGAAGCTGCGCGCGCGCGTGTGTGTGTGGTGAGGCGGGTGCATGGTGGAGGGAAAAGAAACAGTGTCAAACAATTTTCCAGGAACTTAAGGAAGGTAAAGGTCACAAAGGTAAGAAAACACCCTTTTTCTCCTGAGGCAGTGAAAAAACAACAGTTTTAAAGAATAAAGGCAAAATTCTTTCCAAGTCTGAGTTCAGAATTCCTACCCTGTAGTAATTAGTGGTAACCAGCTTTTCTTTTCATTGATTTGGCAGAGGATGGAGAAAGCCTATCCTTTTTAGGTTCCTATTTCCTAACTAAAAACCCGTCAGTGCTCTGTAAATCCCAATTTCAATTACACAGTCAAAACCAACAAAACGAGGGGAAAACACCACGCTGGCTCTAGAAGGCCAGGGAAGAAGTAAGGAGCAAGAGTTCAGGAAAAGGCCACAGAGGGGCTGCGAACAAGCAGGCCAGAGGCAGCTGCCTGGAGAGGGGTTCCTTACCTTCGCCTTTTCACTCGGCTCTATGACGATGCCATTGGTAGAGTTATTTAGTTCTCTGGAGACAACACAGAGGAATTCTGCCTGATCCTCATTGCCATAGTTATAGGAAGATCCGATGCTGATGAGCTGATGAGCCAAGAATACAGTGAACATGCACACAGCGATCTTACCATAGTAAAGTGCTACACGAATCACTCTTCCTCCAACCGAACTTTTGTTTTACTTCTCAAAGGATAAAGAATTCTCTGGGACCACCAAAGCCCCAGGGTGTAAATGGGCCTGTTCTTCATCAGGGCATCCTCAGTGAGGCTTCCCCCAGGGAAAAGTATGAGCTCCAGTACTGTCCCTTCACCCAAGTTCTGAAGTCCCCCCACAGGCATCGGCCGGATTAACACACGCATGCTCCCTTCATCACACCAAGGGGAAAGACTACGCATCTGTGAACAAAATGGACACGTGTTTCAGTCACACACAGAGCTGGCTCCTCTAGCAGAAGCCGTAGACAGGAGACTGGCACTCAGAAGGCTCTGGAAAGCACCAAGTGAATCACTGATCAGCTACTGGAAGTCATATGGTGCTGGTACTTTTTTTTTTCCAGACAGGGTCTTGCTCTGTCACCCAAGCTGGAGTGCAATGGTGCAATCACAGTTCACTGCAGCCTCTACCTCCTGGGCTCAAGTGATCCTCCCACCTCAGCCTCCTGAGTAGCTGGGACTACAGGTGTGTGCCATGCCTGGCTAATTCTTTTATTTTTCATAAAGAAGGGGTGGGGTCTCACTATGTTGCCCAGGCTGGCCTCCGAACTCCAGGACTCAAGCGATCCTCCCACCATGGCCTCCCAAAGTGCTGAGATTACAGATGTGAGCCACCGCGTGGTACTTTTAACCTTTTTTGGAAAATTAAATTCAGTACTTAATTCTAAAGGGGAAATATACACGCAGGGGAGCAGCTTGGACAGAGAGTGAGGGTATCCCAGTGAGCAGGCGAAGCCCCATGTGGGTGGCATGGCTGACTGCGGTAAGATGGGGCTCGGGGCACTTCCGCCTAGCTGAAACTGACTTCCTCATCCAGAAGGGAGGCAATGAGAACACCCTCTGTCCTCCCACAGGTCAGTAATAAGATGAGAAATGTAACAAGAAATTATTCATTAGTTTCACAAAGAATCATTTTTAAAAAATCATTTGCTTAAGACCTAATATCAGGAAAGACACTTCTGCAGTGGAGGGCATTAAACTCTTGGCAATGTTTTACAACCCATGCCCAGTAAGAACCAAGCTAACAGCATAGGCAGAGTGGATTTCATGGTGGAAGCTAAGCATGAGGAATAATCAGCACTGGCTCTGAAGGCAGAGACAGCTTTGCACTTGATCTGTAAGATAATACCATTAATGCAAAGTGTGAGTTTTCTTTTAGAAGGTAAGCATCTGGTGAGACAGCTGCTGACCTCTTAAAACTCTACACGTAAGTAGGCATAATCCATATAAAATCATATTTACTCTATTTGCTCTGGCCTTCCTGTGTTTTGAAGGCAACAAGACAACTGAACAAGTCTGCCATCTAATGGAGGAAAACAGTGAAGCTCCTACTGTCAGCTTTGGTTTGATAGCTTAATCATTAACTGGAAGTGGGGAGAAGTGGGGGAAACGGCCGCACCACACTTCCCACGGTGCCCGATCCCTTCCTAGCACAGCTGTTCACCAAGCTCTTCGTGGTGGATTACACAGACATTCAGAACCGAAAAGTTCTGATCCTGGGAAAAGAAATGGAAGGCTTGTTGTTGAATCCCAGTCTCCTTTAGGGACTCATTCTAGAATCCCTGTGAGGGAACACAAACCACCAAAGGGAGGCACTTTGAAGCCTCAAGTGCTCGCTGACTCCCCTGCAAAGTCTGGATGTGAAGCTAAAACATGATGCTCCTCTGCTCCCCCCAATCCTCGTGTGCCACAGAGCAGCAGCGGCCACTGAATCTCTGTTCCCTACTCCTCATGTGCCACGGAGCAGCAGTGCCCATCGAATCTGTTCCCTACTCCTCATGTGCCACGGAGCAGCAGTGCCCACCGAATCTCTGTTCCCTACTCCTCATGTGCCACGGAGCAGCAGCGCCCACCGAATCTCTGTTCCCTACTCCTCATGTGCCACGGAGCAGCAGCGCCCACCGAATCTCTGTTCTCTACCCCTCATGTGCCACGGAGCAGCAGCGCCCACTGAATCTCTGTTCCCTACTCCTCATGTGCCACGGAGCAGCAGTGCCCACTGAATCTCTGTTCCCTACTCCTCATGTGCCACAGAGCAGCAGCGCCCACTGAATCTCTGTTCCCCCAACTCCTCATATACCACTGACCAGCAGTGCCCACTGAATGGCTCTTTGCCCATGTTTTGGAAAATAATCCCACCTGGCCCTACCCATCTCCCAGGGTTATTAACTGGCTGTTCACGGTGACTGTTCAAAGAGCTGAAGACCTGGTGAATGGGGTCTGGGGTGGCTGCTCTGTAAGAGATGTACCTGTTCGAATTTCCAACCGTCGGACATTGTGGAGACCATCTGTGTGAGCTCTTCTTCTTGACACTGCAGGACTCTGTACACATGTTTCACGGGGCCCTGCAACGACCAGGCATAGACTGAGAACATCAAGGGCACCACAGTTTGCAGGTGCCCCGAGGGGCTCTTCAAATGAATCAACATTGGAAAGGAGTTTGCTTGGAAATCTTTTCTTGGCAGCCACCCACTTACCCCTTTTACAAATAGTACTGTGGCATTTCTATTCCCCCCACTCTTTAAAAAATGTTTTTCTTTTTAAATGACCACAAGCCAGGATACTGTGGCTTTTCAATAAAAAGTTGTCCAAGGAAAGAAAGGAAAAAAAGGTAAAATAATTCTGTTCTTCAGAGGGATGAATGATTGAGCAACTATGCTGATGAACTTAGATTTAATCCATTTCCCCAAGTCAAAAATAAGGTAAAATTAGTATTATTATTATTAGTTTTTGAGATGGAGTCTTGCTTTGTCACCCAGGCTGGAGTGCAACAGTGTGATCTCGGCTCACTGCAACCTCTGCCTCCTGGGCTCAAGAGATTCTCCTGCCTCAGCCTCCCGAGTAGCTGCGATTACAGGCGCCCACCACCATGCCCGGCTAATTTTTGTATTTTTGGTATAGAGACGGGCTTTCACCACATTAGTCAAGCTGGTCTCGAACTCTTGATCTCAGGTGATCTGCCTGCCTCAGCCTCCCAAAGTGCTGGGATTACAGGTGTGAGCCACTGCGCCCAGCCCAATTGTTTTATAGTACAAAATGTAGAGTATCACAAAAGATCTGTGATGTTGGCCACAGTTGTCAAAGTCCCAGTTATTTAAGATGCCATTATATTGCCTCTTTTCTTCTCTCTTCCAAAGTAAACCACTGGTGCTCTCAAATGCACCAAGAGCAATCACCTGAAAAAAATACTATTATAAGAAATAGAAGGTTGGGTATGGTGATTCATGCTTGTAATTCCAGCACTTCCGGAGGCTGAGGCAGGTGGATCACCTGAGGTCAGGAGTTCGAGACCAGCCTGGCCAACACAGGGAAATCCTGTACCTGGTAAATATACAAAAATTAGCCCACCTAATGTAGAGCCTGCAGTGAGCTGAGATTACACCACTGCATTCCAGCCTGGGCAACACAGCGAGACTCCATCTCAAAAAAAAAAAGGAAAAAGAAATAGGAAAGTAGTTAGGTGGCAGCCACTAAGAGCTAAGAACAAAGGTGGGGTCGAGGCCCACATCTTGGGCTTGGCTTGAATGCTGCATGTGTGAAGGGCTACAGGTAAATTCAAAGAGATAACGTGTCTGAAAATCCACACACACAAAATAAAATAAAATTAAAAAAGGAAACAAAATGATAATCCACACATGGCCAACTTCACCTTACAGCCATGTACGACAAGTGCCAAAGAGGGTGTCTTTGAACAATATCAAATTCATTTTCAGTTTCATTACATAAAAAGAACAAATGGAAAGATCAGCTAAGATCAAAAAGGTCTTGACATTCCTAGAACAAAAAGCTTCCAAAGGGGTATGAATCCACAAGGCTTCAGAATCTACAAGAAGAATAAATTTAATTGTGGTTATCAAATAGAAATCTTACAATGTTCTCTAGGAATTAGCTGATGACGAGGAAGGGAGAATGTTCAGGTACCACGATTTGAATCATTTCAAATTACAAAATTCAAATCCATCAAAATTTACAGTAAGCAGTCATTTTTTAGAATGTGGAAAATTGAAGATAAGACTAGATTACCAAAATGTCTAAACTATTAAATATCTACAATAGTAAAAGATACCACATAAATGTAAGATACCAAAGAGACTGGTGACAGTGGATCACATTTCAAGTAATAATCTGCAAACCAACTACAAAGCCACCTTTGAACATCAAAAAGGAGCCTTTCAGCTGTAAGCCAGATGGAAGAACTCAATAAATGAATGAGCCCTTCTCTTCACCTTTGCAAACTGCTGGAGAAAGTGGATAAGAAAGTTAATTTTTCATCTTTAGTGTCAGTTACTCATCCAGATATTCCATTTAGAGCCAGAAAACTTTTTTTTTTTTTTTTGAGATGAAGTCTCACTCTGTTGCCCAGGCTGGAGTACAGTGGTGCCATCTCAGTTCATTGCAACCTCCACTATCTTGGTTCAAGTGGTTCTCCTGCTTTATCCTCTAGAGTAGCTGGAATTACATGTGTCCGCTACCACAGCCGGCCAATTTTTGGTAGAGACACGGTTTCACCATGTTGGCCGGCTGGTCTTGAACTTCTGACATCAAGTGATCCACTTGCCTCAGCCTCTCAGAGTGCTGGGGTTACAGGCGTGAGCCACCGCACCTGGCCTAGAGCCAGAAAACTTTGAAACATGAAATCTAACACAAAAAGAACAGGCATTATTTTTTACTTTTAAAAAGAAATTTATGCCAGGCATGGTGGCTCATGCCTGTAATCCCAGCACTTTGGGAGGCCCAGGTGGATCACTTGAGCTCAAGGAGTTTAACACCAGCCTGGCCAATACGGTGAAACTCCATCTCTATGCACTCTAGCCTGGGTGACAGACGGAGGCTTTGTCTCAAAAATAAAAAAGAAAAAAATTAAAGAAATGTACTGCCTTCTTAATGGCAGGAAAATTCTGTGCTGCAATGGATTACACCTAAAGCATCTACCACCAGTATCTCATAGGATAAGAGGCAATTATGCTACAAGACAGGCAGTCATGGTGGAGTAAGACTCTGCCCTCTCTTACTGTTAATCTGTAGCTGCAGTTTCTTTCTTTTTTTTTTTTTTCCTAATTTTCCCAAGACCTCTTAATTCCAAAGTTGTAGTTTCTTAAAACAGAGTTTAAACGCATGAAAGAGAGGGTCTATTCTTCTGGCTAGACTTCAAGCTTCTTGAGGGCAAGGACTTTCAATTACTTACAGAATCCCAAGGGCCTAATAGAAGCTATTATGGCCATTCAAACACATGATGAATGGCAAGATGTAAAATAGGTATGCCCTAACACCTTTCCTCTAAATAGGTGGGCAAATTCCCTTTCACTCTTGTTACTAAATGTGAGTTAATATAAAAATCAAGGCCAGGCACAGCTCACACCTGTAATCCCAATAACTTGGGAGGACAAGGTGGGTGGACTACTGGAGTCCAGGAGTTTGAGATCAGCCTGGTCAACAAAGCGCAACCTCCTCTCTACCAAAAATACAAAAAATTGGCCAGGCATGGTGGCTTGCACCTGTAGTCCCAGTTACTCAGGAGGCTGTGGTGGGAGAATCACCTGAGCCTGCAAAGTAGGAGCTGTATGTGACTCCATCATGTGCTAAAGGCTTGTCTCCATAGAGAGTGGCCAAGAGGTGGAACCAAGACCTCTACAGTCTTTAGGAGGGAGACCTACTCGATCAGAGAGAATAGGTTGTGGACCTTAAGTGCCCTGGGCGCCTCCTCCTGCCATCTGGTGAGCAGCCACAATCTTCTCATTCTACTGGGACATAGGCCTATTCTGTTTTCTTTGCTGTTTCTTCTTTCCTGTTTTCTCCTGTGCAGTTTGGCTGAGTGTGCATTCCCTGCATTGCGAACAGACAGTGCTCCACACAGATAAGGGGAAAGGCATCCTTTTCAAATCACAGACAACCAACAGAGGGCCACTTGAGACATCCCCCCCTTAACAGGTCCAAACACATTACTTGTGAAGTTCTGTTCTCATTGTCCCGTATCCTTTCCTTAACCAGCCGCACAAGGGATGCAATGTTGTAAAACTCCGCTTCCTCCAGCACACCTGGAACAAGGACCAAACCGCAGTCAGACAGGTGTGTGAGTTTGCAGGAAAGCACCAAGGAGAGGCTGAAGGTTACATGCTTGCTAAAAACTGCTTTATTTATTTATTTACTTACTTACTTATTTTTTGAGACAGAGTCTCACTGTCACCCAAGCTGGAGTGCAGTGGTGGGATCTCGGCTCACTGCAACCTCCGCCTCCTGGGTTCAAACGATTCTCTTGCCTCAGCCTCCTGAGTAAGTGGGACTACAGGTGCGAGCCACCATGTCAGGCTAATTTTTTTATGTTTTTCTCCCCTAGATGGAGTTTCACTCTTGTTGCCCAGGCTGGAGTGCAATGGCGTAATCTCGGCTAACCATAGCCTTCACCTCATGGGTTCAAGCGATTCTCCTGCCTCAGCCTCCCGAGTAGCTGGGAGTACAGGTGCCCACCACCAGCTAATTTTTTAAATTTTTAGTAGAGATGGGGTTTCATCATGTTGGCCAGGCTGGTCTCAAACTCCTGACCACAGGTGATCTGCCTGCCTTGGCCTCCCAAAGTGCTAGGATTACAGATGTGAGCCACTGCGCCTGGCCAATTTTTGTATTTACAGTAGAGCTGGGGTTTTGTCACATTGGCCAGGCTGGTCTCAAACCCTCGACCTCGGGTGATCCGCCCATCTTGACCTGCCAAAGTGCTGGGATTACAGGCACGAGCCACAGCTCCTGGCCTAAAAACAGCATTATTTAAATGCAAATCTAATCTCTCTCCTTCTGCCTAGGAAATCTCTCTTTGCTATTTTCGGTATGCCCATGACCTTTTCTCCAACATAAATTAGTCAAACGCCAGGGTATGCTCTGCTCACTCCATTTCAACCCTCTTTCCTCTACCTGGCACCTGGTAGCTGCAGGATACCTTTCCCATATGTCACTTAGTTCCTGGAGCTAGTCATGTTGGACACCTCCTGAACTTGATATTTATGCCCAATTTGCCTTCAAGAAAACTGGGGTGGTGGGGGTGGAGGTGTGTGTACAAATTTATGTGGACCAAAATTAATAGGATCCTAATCATTTAAACAACATAAGCTGGGTGCGGTGGTGCACACCTGTAATCCCAGCACTTTGGGAGGCCGAAGTGGGTGGATCATGAGGTCAGAAGTTCAAGACTAGCCTGGCCAACATGGTGAAACTCCGTTTCTTCTAAAAAAAATAATAAATAAATAAACAAAACATAAAAGGCAATCACTGAAAGACTCCCATGCAAAATTAATTCAAAGACCTTAGGATAACTATAAGATGTGTGATCTCACAGGAACAAATTTGATATAAAGGCCATTATTAGGACAACTAACAAAATAAGCTGTATATAAAAGTATCAATATTAAATTTCCTGAGTTTGATAACTGTACTGTCTGTGGTTATATAAGAGAATATCCTTGTTCTTGGGAAATCATACAAATATTAAGGGGTAAAATCTGCAATTTATTCTTAAATGGTTTAGAAATAAGACTTGTGGGCTGGGCGCAGTGGCTCATGTCTATAATCCTAGCATTTTGGGAGGCTGAGGTGGGTGGATCACCTGAGGTCAAGAGTTCAAGACCAGCCTGGTCAACATGGCGAAACGCCATCTTTAAAGAAAAAAGAATTGTGGTGGGAGAGGTAAGAGGATGGGGGAGTAAGAGGAGAAAAGAGAGGACGAAGGACAATGAAAATATGATTTAAAAAAAAAAAGCTGGGTATGATGGCTCTCACCTGTAATCCCAGCTACTCAGGAGACTGAGGCAGGAGGATCACGTGAGGCCAGAAGTTTGAGACCAGCCTGGGCAAGACAGCAAGACTCTGACTCTTAAACAAACAAACAAACAAAATTTCTCCAAACCCCAAATATGACAAAAATAACATAGAAAATTGGTTAATCTGGGATAAAGGGAGTTCTCTGTGTTATTCTTACTCTTTTCTCTAAGTTTTAAATTACTTCAAACTACAGTTTTTTAATTAAAGGCATTAGAAAAGATATTTAACTAAAAGAGGATAATTGAATTGTTTGTAATACAAAGGATAGATGCTTGAGGGGATGAATACTTCATTTTCCATGATGTGCTTATTTCACACAGCATGCTTGTATCAAAACATCTCAGGTTGGGCAATGGAGGCTCAGGCCTGTAATCCCAGCACTCTGGGAGGCTGAGGTGGGTGCATCACCTGAGGTCAGGAGTTGGAGACCAGCCTGGCCAACATGGTGAAATCCTGTCTCTATTAAAAATACAACAAATTAGCCAGGCATGGTGGCACATGCCTATAGTCCCAGCTACTTAGGGGGCTGAGGTAGGAGAATTTCTTGAACCCAGAGGCAGAGGTTGCAGTGAGCTGACATCATGCCAGTGCACTCCAGCCTGGGAAACAGAGGGAGAGTCCATCTCGAAAAGAAAAAAGAAAAGAAAAGAAAAGAAAAATCTCACATACTCCATAAATATATGTACCTACTATATACCCCCCAAAATTAAAAATTCTTTTAAAAAAAAGAAAGAAGATTGCCCACGAGTTGGTAATTGTTGAAGCTGGATAGTGGATGCACGGAATTCACTGTAATATTCCCATTACTTTTGTATGCATTTGAAATATTGTTTAAAAAAAGACATTTAAAAAAAGAGAGGGCAATTTCTCTTTTTACTGGCTGAAACAGAGTTGTTTTGCAGTCACTTCATTAATTAGTACAGCCATTACAAGCTTTCTTACTCAGAGCCAAAGCTCCCAGATCAGGGTGCCCTGGATTTAGGGACAGTCCCCTTTACAACTGAATGCCTTCAGTGGGACCATGCCAAGCCTTGTAGAACGTGGACTAGACCCACTTAGGGTCCCGATGCCCTACAAACCAAAAGATGAGGCAACTGATGATACACCTGACAATGAACTAGAGAATGAATTAGGTCAGCTGCAAACATTTACAGGGAAGCATGAGGCCAGAGTCTTAAAAGAAATGAGGCCAAGCCTTTATTATTTTTGTACAACTGCGAGTTCAAACCAAAATTTAAACTATAAATAACTGAATGTCAGAGAAGTCTTGGTTTTTCCGACTACAGACACTCACTGCTAGCAAACAAATAAATGTAAAAAAAAAAAAAAAAAGGATTGTGACAATTCTAGAGATTTGGAAAGAACCCCTGAAGTTATCCGCAAAGCTGAGCTACCTATCTTCCTTCTCACCAAGAAGCTGAACAGAGCCTAAGGAGGCTTCCTTAAACATGACTCCCTCAGACAAGCCTGGTAACTGGAGGCTTCCTGTGCAGTTTCATAAACCCGAAACTATACCTGCACGTGAGCTTGATGAAACTCTCAAACGAAATTTAAATCAGTAAAACAACTTTAAAGATTCGACTTGAATTTTGAAAACCCCCATTGCAAACAGTCCTCTTACCTTCTTCTGCCAACTCCTTAGTAATGATGAGTTTCCCATGGCGGAGGTAGTTTAGGATAGGACCAAAGTAGGTGGGGTCCCTGTCAATCAGATATGCCCCCGTCTCATCCTGTCAACCAAACACAAGGGTATCATTGTAGAGCTTTGAGGAGCATTTTAAACAAAGGCAGGACAGGGTTTCACCATCTTTGTCAGCGCTCCAAGACAACAATTCATTCCATCAGCTAAAAAAATTTTAGTGATGGCAAGTTTTGCTACACATTTGCTTATCACAAAATATTGGTAAGAAAGCCAGCTTTATACATCTTGTACATGAACATCATCTTAGGTAGGGTGTTACAGACACACGGTCATACTCATTTAGGTGTTTACTTACTGGCTGGAATTCGAAAATCTTTGCCTGGACAATAATTACAATGACAAACATTGTTCTGTAGAGTGTCTGTTATTAAGAAAGGGGGAAATGTCAGAGCTGTGTAATTGAAGTCTTTGCTTGAAATGGACATTCTGACTTCTCCACTGCCCCTGAACTGCATTCCTAATTCTAAGAAAACCTCTGTGTAGCTGGCAATGCTCCTGAGCTCAAGGCCAACATCAGTGGGAGTTTGCACTGCCAGCTGTAATCTCACACACCCCAGCTCTGTGCCCAGAGGAAGCTTGGTACTGCCAGGACTTGGCTCTGAGTAGCTTTAATCCTACTCATCTTTACAGTAAAAGGAACAAGAAGAAACTGCTTCTATTACCACAAGGAAGATATAGGGTAGATAAAAATAATTCCTTTATCAGCAAGGGTTTTGAAGTCTCTTTAAAGTTAGGGCAGTATAGGTTTCCATCAATCTGAGATTTCTTAGAGGACAGATGGGAGAGGAATAAACGAAAACAACGGATGTTTATGCAACCCCAGCTCGGTTTTGAGGGGTGACCAGCCGAGTGCTATATGAGAACTTCAAGGTGAACACGTAAAGTTAAAAATAAATAGACACAGTTCAAACTGGAAATGATTTAAGTGTCTTGTCATCTCTCAACCCTTTGGTTAGCAGCCATGCATCTTGCCCACCACCACTCTGAGATTTTCATTTTCCTTCTGTCTTAGCCGGTTAGCCTAGATTTGCAACGGCAAACGGTAACCTCTTTCCAAAAAACGCATTTGATCTAAATATGGACCTAAACCAGTCACTGTTACCAGACAAAAGTTCTGCGACCAGGACTATAGGAAAGCAGTATGGTATCACAAGAAGCACTTCCTGCAGCTGTCGAAGCCCAACTTGGCAGAGGGGTCCGAGAGGAAGTCTGAAAAAGCTACAAGGATGCCTGAGCTCAACCTGACCCAGTTCTGGATGCATCTGGCACCGGCAGTGGGGGGCTGAAGAAGAGCCAGGGAAAACTCAGGCAGATCTCAGTGGGATGTCAGGGGCAGAGAATATGGAGAAGGGGTGTGGAGTGCGTTCTTGTGGGTGCGAGTGGGGGCAGTGTGGGAAGGAGTCTCAGAGAACGAACGGTGGGGTCAGGGAGAAAGCCGGAATGTGCCTGAACAGGGGAGAGAATGGGAAGAGGGAGGTCCCTCTGAGGCCCCTGCGCGTAGCGTGGGAGGCAGGCGGAGGTGGGGGTCCAGGCCTGAGGGGGCTGCCTGTGAGGAGCGTGTCTCAGGCCTCTGGGGACGGATCTAGGAGGAATGACGGGGTTCAAAGGCCCGGGGGCGCGCCCGAGGGCGGGGCACACCTTGTCTGAGTCCAGCTCCGGGTCCTCCTGGCAGCAGAGGCGGCAGAGGAAAGACTTGGGTTCCCGGCCTAAGGTCTGTCTGGTGGTCACGAAGTAGGTGCCTCCCACGTTCAGCCTGACCCAGCGGGCCGCGCCGCCGCCCCCTACCCGCTCTGGGGGTCCGGGACCTGGCTCCAGTGGCTGCGCGACGGCGGCGGCCGGGCGGCCGTGCCCGCGGGGCGTGGGGCCAGCCTGGCGTGGGCTGGGAGGCCCGCGGACTGGGCCGCCTCCGTCGCCCACCCCACTCCCGCCGCCCCCTCCCAGCCCCGCCATCGCCGGGTCCAGCTGCAGCTCCGCCATCTTGGGCCACCGCCGCCGCCGTCGCCGCTGCCCGCGCGCAGCCGGGCTGGCCCATTTCTCGGCAGGGAGAGCCGGGCCGGCCCATCGGCGGGGGTGGGGCAGGGGGGAGAGGGACGGGAGCGCCCCCAACCAGCGCCCGGGGACCCGCGCGGCGGAGGCGCTCTGCCCGCCCCCGGGGCGAGACTTCCGAAACCAGCCCTCATTTCTATTGGCTGATATGCGAAATAAGGCCCACCCCCTTGGCTTTGGGGTTGGCTGAGGGAAGACCTTCCGGTGACCCACTTCCGTTACTTGCTGCTGTGGACGATAGGCAGCTGGGGTCGGTGAAGGTGAGTGGGGCTGCGGGCGTTGGATCCCATCCCTGGAGTTCTCCTTTGCTCTGCCCCCTCCAAGCCTCACACTGACCCTTGTCATACATACCTCGTCAGGGACGCCGGGCCCTCGGGTTGCTCCGCTGGCAGAGTGCCCTTTGTGTAGCTGCCGCGCCTCTCCTCGCTATCCCTTCCTCACCCCTCCCGGGCGCGGGGTCACCGGGGCCCGGCTGTGTCCCGGGCGCCGCTGATTTAGGCTTTGCCATAAGTCGTGGCTCGCGCAGTCCGCTCCCAGCGCGGCAGACTTCAATAGTCTTGTTGGGGGACTGGGGAAACGTTACGCAGGTGTTGACTTGCCAAGGGACGCTCAGCGGGCTGCAGGGCTGCGCACTTCCCCATCCTCCGGTGGCTTCCAGGATTCGAACGGGTAGAGCGTTCAGGGCTTCTCAAATGCAGGGTTCAGTTACTCATTCAGGAAAGATTTATTGAGCATCTCCTATGCTCATGACCTGTTCTAGGTGCTGGGGATTAAGCAATAGATTTTCTTTTTTTTTTCAGACGGAGTTTCGCTCCTGTTGCCCAGGCTGGAGTGCCATGGTGCGATCTCCGCTCACCGCAACCTCCGCCTCCCAGGTTCAAGCGATTCTCCTGCCTCAACCTCCCCAGTAGCTGGGATTACAGGCATGCGCCACCACACCCAGCTAATTTTGTATTTTTAGTAGACATGGCGTTTCTCCATATTGGTCAGGCTGGTCTCGAACTCCTAACCCCAGGTGATCCACCCAACTGGGCCTCCCAAAGTGCTAGGATTACAGGCGTGAGCCACCTCACCTGGTCTTTTATTTGTTTAATTTTTTGAGACGGGGTCTCACTCTGTTGCCAGGCTGGAGTGCAGTGCTATGATCTCGGCTCACTGGAACCTCCGCCTCCCGGGTTCAAGTGATTCATGTGAAGGCTTGGATGTTCTGAGATTTAAAAGATTCTCTCTAAGAGCTCTTATTTTGTTACTTATTATTTTTCCCAACTGAAAATTCACCTTGAAAAAAAGCCTTGTTTTGATCTGACTTATTTTTCAGGATTCCAAGATGGCTGGGCGAAAACTTGCTCTAAAAACCATTGACTGGATAGCTTTTTGGGAGATCATACCCCAAAACCAAAAGGCCATTGCTAATTCCCTGAAATCCTGGAATGAGATCCTAACCTCCAGGTCAGTATGTTTCTGAGAGGGAACCCCATACTTGCCACTGGATCTAGAAAGGAAACAGTATTGGCCGGGCGCGGTTGCTCATGCTTGTAATCCCAGCATTTTGGGAGGCCAAGGCGGGTAGATCACGAGGTCAAGAGATTGAGACCATCCTGGCCAACATGGTGAAACCCTGACTCTACTAAAAATACAAAATAATTAGCGGGGTGTTGTGGCATGTGCCTGTGGTCCTAGCTACTCGGGAGGCTGAGGTGGAAGAATCGCATGACCTCAGGAGGCGGAGGTTGCAGTGAGCCGAGATTGCACCACTGCACTCCAGCCTGGCAACAGAGCAAGACTCCACCTCAAAAAAAAAGAAAAGAAAAGAAAACAGTATTAAGGAATTACAAATGAATTCTTGAGGCCCTTCTGACAACATATAAAGAAATTCTTGGATTTTTTTTTTTTTGAGAAAGAGTTTCACTCTTGTTGCCCAGGCTGGAGTGCAATGGTGTAATCTTAGCTCACCACAACCTCTGCCTCACGGGTTCAAGCAATTCTCCTGCCTCAGCCTCCTGAGTAGCTGGGATTACAGGCATGGGCCACCATGACCAGCTAATTTTTTTGTATTTTTAGTGGAGATAGGGTTTTTGTGGGTTTCTTCGTGTTGGTCAGGGTAGTCTCGAACTCCCGACCTCAGGTGATCCACCTGCCCCAGCCTCCCAAAGGGCCAGGATTACAGGCGTGAGCCACCATGCCTGGCCAATCCTTGCATTTTCATTATGATCCTAGGAGAGGAAAGTGATGACTCTCCAGGCCATAGAAAGAAGGGATGGGAAATAGTGAATTTTCTACTGCTTATGAACAATCTTAACTTTGCTTTTCCTTGTGAGCAGGTTGGCTGCTTTACCTGAGAATCCACCATCTATTGACTGGGCTTACTACAAGGCCAATGTGGCCAAAGCAGGCTTGGTGGATGACTTTGAGAAGAAGGTGAGACTTCAGATCTCTAAAGCACTGAGCTTGTAATATGCCTGTGTGTGAGGGGGAGCAGGAATGTGAATAATTACATACGCATGACAGTCAGACCCCTAAGGAAGCTTGGGAAAGATGGCAATGGCCAAAGGCCTTGTGGTAGATTTAACTGTAAATAGGTGCAGCGATTTAGACTCTGTCCATTCAGCAGTACAGTGTAGCCTTAATCTGGGAGCCAGAGGGCTTTCTGATTAGAACAGGAGTTTTGACCTGCTCTGTTTCTGACCTGGGCTGGTTCACACCCTCCTTAGGCAACCTGGTGGTCCCTCACTCCCTGGAGGTCACCATATTGATGCCGAAGTTAGTGCAGACACCTGAACGATATCAGAACTCCTGGGCTCAAGCGATCCTCCTGCCTCAGTCTTCCGAGTAGCTGGGACTACAGGCATGTGCCACCATGCCCCAGAGGGCTTTCAAGTTAAATGTTTGCCCACCTCTTGGGTTCCTTTTAGCTTCCTACCTGACTCCCTTTGTAACAAACTAATGTTTCTTCCACTCTTTTCCTGTCCTTTTTCTTTTTTCTTTTTTTTGGAGATGGAGTCTTGCTCTGTTGCCCAGGCTGGAGTGCAGTGGCGTGATCTCAGCTTACTGCAATCTCTGCCTCCCAAGTTCAAGCGATTCTTCTGCCTCAGCCTCCTGAGTAGCTGGAACTAAAGGTATACACCACCACACCCAGCTAATTTTTGGTATTTTTAGTAGAGACTGGGTTTCACCATGTTGGCCAGGCTGGTCTCAAACTCCTAACCTCAAGTGATCTGCCTGCCTCAGCCTCCCAAAGTGCTAGGATCACAGGTGTGAGCCACTGCGCCCAGCCTCCTGTTTGGTTTTTTGAGACAGGGTCTGGCTCTGTTGCCTGGGCTGGAGTGCAGTAGCGCAGTCTTGGCTCACTGCAACCTCTGCCTCCCAAGCTCAAGCCATCGTTTTACCTTAGCTTCCTGAGTAGCTGGGACTACAGGTGCGTGCTGCCACCACACCTGGCCAATTTTTGTAGTTTTTTCTTTTTTGGTAGAGACAGGGTTTTGTCATGTTACCCAGGCTGGTCTCAAACTCCTGGGCTCAGGTGATCCATCTCTCTGCTCCGTTTTTTATTTATTTATTTTTTTTTTGAGTTAGAGTTTCACTCTGTCATTCAGATTGGAGGTAGTGGCGCCATCTCGGCTAACAGCAACCTCTTTCTCCTGGGCTGAAGGCATTCTCCCACCTCAGCCTCCCAAGTAACTAGGACCACAGCACCACCATGCCCAGCTAATTTTTTGTATTTTTGGTGGAGACGGGGTTTCACCATGTTGCCCAGGCTGGTCTTGAACTCCTGAGCTCAGGTGATCCACCCTCCTTGGCCTCCCAAAGTGCTGGTAGTACAGGTGTGAGCCACCACGCCCAGCCTCTGCTCTGTCTTTTTAACTGTCCCTTATAGCTGTAATTTCTCATCCACCTATCCTCCTCTGATACACATCTCAATATCCAGAGTTCATTTGCTTATTCATTCAAAGATGCTTATGGAGGGCCTGCTCTGTGCCAGGCAGTGTTAAGTGCTGGAGCCATAACACTAGGAAGTCTTCTAAGGAGACCAGCCATTATGCAGCGCTGCTTCCACCAGTCAGCCCTCTAGGATTTCATGCAGAAGAGAAATCAGAATTTTTTTTACAATTCAAGGTGCTAAGAGGTCATTTATTTTGGTCATTAAATCCAGCTGTCCTTTTCACAGGAAAAAAATGAAGCTCATTTTAATAAAGAATTGTCTAGGGTTCCCAGTTTGTGATAGGGCTGAGGAGACCCTTGAGTTCCTGTTCCCAGTCTAATATTCTTTCCAATACAATACTTGAGATGCATGCTGGTATCCGCTTGGGACACAGTATGTCTTTCAGTATGGTCTCTAAGGATTAGTAGCTTCCAGCCCTCTTGGGCTCCTGGGTGTGTTGGCGATGACTCACTGTCCTTGTGTTTGTAGTTTAATGCCCTGAAGGTTCCTATACCAGAGGATCCATATACTGCCCTGGTGGATGCTGAAGAAAAAGAAGATGTAAGTAGTTGAGGCTCTTGCTTATTCTGAAATTCTCTTGATCCTCGCAGCTCTATATTATAGCTGGGTTAAGGTGGAGTGAGTTAAATGGAAAAAGAGTTAACAGCCATAAAAAGAAATGGCTTGTCAGTAAATGCAGCAACAGGGACGAATTTCAAAATAATTATGCTGAGTGAAAGAAGCCAACAAGAAAAAGAAGAGTACAGCATATGATTCCATCTTTATAAAACTCAATTCCACAGAAAACTGAATTAAAAAAAAAACAATTCTAGAAAATGCAGCTAATCTACAGTGGCTGCCTGGGGATCGTTGAGAGGAGACACTGCTGGTTTCACAGGTGGATACAAACATCAAAACTTAGCAATGTGTTCTTTAATTATGTGCATTTTATCATACTTCAGATATACCTCAACAAAGCTGTTAAAAACAAGGAGATGGAATTAGAAAATTTATCCAAGTACTATTCAAATACCTAATTGTTTGCTTGAAAGTGCTGAAGGCCAGACTTTGGAACTCAGTGGCTTCACCAGAGATAAATCTGGCTAGGTGCTCAGGTGGCTTGTCCTGACCATTCAGTGACTGGGCCCTATGAAAACACATTCTGTAGGTCTTCTGGGTGAGGAACTTGGAGAAGCAGCCTGGTGCTGCCATCCTAAGCTGGTTTCTTGTATGGGCTTCTGTGTGTTAGGAAAGCTGTGGGTTGCCTCTCAGAGTGAGCGCCCCCTAGTAGTCAGGGTAACCACGGATTCTCCATAGAGCAGTGGGAAAGCAGGAGTGGGTCTTGGGAGGACTCCTACCTTAGCAGCCACTGGGATAGAAGGCAGCCTGGTTTCAGAACTGAATTTCTTTTTTTCTTAAAGGTGAAGTCTTGTGCTGAGTGGGTGTCTCTCTCAAAGGCCAGGGTTGTAGAATATGAGAAAAAGGTAAGGATGATGGGTAGCCATTGCCTATAATACTGTTTCTCTCTTTCATGGTCACACATCTTTCACCTGGTGGCAGGAGCCCGCCTTGGATATTCTGCTTTCCATCTCTGTTTACTTTAACTAACACATTTCCCCTCTTTCCAGATGGAGAAGTATAAGAACTTAATTCCATTTGAACAGATGACCATTGAGGACTTGAACGAAGCTTTCCCAGAAACCAAATTGGACAAGCAAAAGTATCCCTATTGGCCTCACCAACCAATTGAGAATTTATAAAATTGAGTCCAGGAGGAGGCTCTGGCCCTTATATTACACATTCTGGACATTAAAAATAAAAGTAATTATACAGTTCTGGGTATGTCTTCTGTGTGAGTGAGATAGTTTAGCCTCTCTTCTGAGGTGGCGTCACTGGATTTGGGTTTTGTTAAAATGGAAACATGAGCCTAGGGAGGTTTGTTGGGCTGTTTTTCTGACAGACTATGTAGGCACCACTTAGGGAGGCCCCAGGACTACTGAAATGGCAACAGATAACACCAGGGCCTATGGCAGTGTATTTCACTGTGATGTGATAAGGAATTGTTACCTGCTGATTCTCTTCAACTTCCTCTTTGCTTTCAAACCCCTGGTTCCAAGGGAGTGCTCCTGCTTGTCATTATTAAGTCGCAAGAACAGCTGGTCTAAATGGCTAGCTGTAAGAGCAGCTGTTTCGTTTTCTGTGTTCCAGCTTTTGAACATGAAAGTGGTATTAGAAAAGGAAACTTTGGACAGGCACGGTGGCTTATGCCTGTAATCCCAGCACTTTGGGAGACTCAGGCAGGTGGATCACCTGAGGTCAGGAATTGTACACTAACCTGGCCAACATGTGGAAACCCCATCTCTACTAAAAATACAAAAATTAGCCAGGCATAGTGGCTCATGCCCATAATTCCAGCACTTTGGGATGCTGAGGTGGGCGGATCCCCAGGTCAGGAGTTCAAGACTAGCCTGACCAACGTGGTGAAACCTTGTCTCTGATCATCACAGTTCCATTGGGGAGAAAAAAAAAGAAACCTCATCTCTGCTAAAGATACAAAAATTACTCAGACGTGGTGGTGCACACTTGTAATCCCAGCTACTGAGGAGGCTGAGGCAGGAGAATCGCTTGAACCTGGAAGGCAGAGTGAGACTGTCTCAAAAGGGAAACTTTTATGTTGTGAAGTTAACATGCAGCTTTTTGTATTTGAATGTGGAAAATTATTTTAACTTCATCAGTTAAGTTTATTTTATTTATTTATTTCTTTTGAGACGGAGTTTCGCTCTTGTTGCCCAGGCTGGAGTGCAATGGCGCGATCTCAGCTCATGGCAACCTCCGCCTCCTGGGTTCAGGCAATTCTCCTGCCTCAGCCTCCTCAGTAGTTGGGATTACAGGCATGCGCCACCGTGCCCAGCTAATTTTTTGTATTTTTAGTAGAGACGGGGTTTCACCATGTTGACCAGGATGGTCTCGATCTCTTGACCTCCCAAAGTGCTGGGATTACAGGCGTGGGCCACCACGCCTGGCAAGTTTTAAAAAGAAAGAGTTGTCCTTAAAGTCAGAGGACCTGTTATGCCTACCACCTAATTGCTGATTTTAAATTAATCGTTTACTGGCTTGAGACTTTCGTTTTCTCATTTACAAATATCAGGATTGTAATGAGAATTAAATGAGATAACCTGGGAAGTTTCTAGGTAAGAAAGTGAGCAGCCGGGCGTGGTGGCTCATGCCTAATCCCAACACCTGAGGCCGAGGTGGGCGATCACCCAAGGTCGGGAGTTTGAGACTGGCCTGACCAACATGGAGAAACCCCATCTCTACTAAAACTACAAAATTAGCAGGGCATGATGGCACATGCCTGTAATCTGCTCCAGAGGCTGAGGGAGTAGCTTGAACCCAGGAGGCAGAGATTGCAATGAGCCGAGATGATGCCACTGCATTCCAGCCTGGGCAACAAGAGCAAAACTCTCTCAAAAAAAGGTAAGCAAAGGCCGAGTTGATATGGCTTAAATCCTGCATAGGAAAGGGTAGCACACACAGGGGAGATGGGACATTTCTGCCAAATACTGCAGGCGGACTGTATTAGAGAAGAGCAACAATGCCTGAGAAATCTGTAGTCTTATAGAATGTAAGCAGAGGTGAGCCTAGGGGCGTTGCTCCTGATTGGTAGGAATAAGGCTGGGTTGAAGATGGAAGGCACCGGATGGGTGGCGTCTACTCCCCCTGGAACGACTCGAATCAACAATCAGACTGGCCAGAGATGAGAAGCAGTAGCTGTGCAAGGCCTTTAATGTGCACGATGAGTACTACACCCTTCCCCTGCCAGGCTGCAGAGTCACTGAACTGGTAGCCATACAGCTAAGGATCTGAGGATGCAGACGACAGCCAAGTGACAGCTAGGGGATTTGAGAAAAATCCACAGTTCAGAGCATGATTAGAGCTTGCACTGTTCAAGGAGAGCAATGTGAGTCCCTAGAAGGTGTTAGGATGTGAAGGGGACATCCCCAGCATTCGAGGAAGCCCTTTGGGAGATTTCCTGTGCTAAATAACAGTGAACAAACTAGGAACAGGCTCAGCCAAAGGCACGTGGGCGGGAAGGGGGTACTTTTAAGCACCATGGCTCTTACCTGTAATCCCGGCACTTTGGGAGCCCGAAGCAGGTGAATCACCTGAGGTCAGGAATTTGAGACCAGCCTGGCCAATATGGCAAATTTCCATCTACTAAAAATACTAAAATTAGCCGGATGTGGTGGTAGGCGCCTGTAATTCCAGCTACTCGGGACCTTGCAGGCATCTTTGACTTAGGGCAACCAGCTCTAAACCCCTCTCCTTCCCTATCTGTCTGCGGATGTGACATCACCTCCCTCCAGAATCCTAGGAAAACGTCTCAGGCTCCTCCTAGGCTCTTTAATCCCCCTCAGTCAAGCACCACCCCCCACAGTCCACTTGATAAGAATCTCCTCTTTTACTTTCCTCTGGGTGTCACTGCTGTCACCTGTGTTCAGGCCTTGGTAATTTCCTCCTGAAGCCATCATGCCTCACCCTAAAAGTGGCCTCACTGCCTGTACTCTCACCCACCTTCAATCCATTCTTCATATTGCCGCCAAGGGGAGCTTTTCCAAAAGCAAATTCGTGCACTTGACTCCTCGAGTAAAACCCTCCCCTGGCTCCACACTGCCTACAGGATCAAATGCAGTCTCTCTACCTTGGAGGTAAGGCTCTTAGGCCCTCTCTTATGCACTGTTCTCCTCCCATTATAACCTCAGCAAATTGCTAACTGTACCTCCTACTCCACACTTCCCATCAAGCATTTGCAATTCCTGCTCACACTAAAAGATTAGAAAGATCTAGAGGCTTCTAGAGCATTCTTTGTTGAGTGCTGGCACTGTACCTTAGTCATACATTCCTCAGGGACTAACACTGTGCTTGACACTTAGAAGAATTTTAATGTAAATTTATTATGAATAAAAGAGAAGAGGCTGGGTATGGTTGCTCACATCCGTAATCCCGGCACTTTGGGAGGCCAGTGTGGGAGAATGGCTTGAGCTCAGGAGTTTGAAACCAGGCTGGCCAACATGGCGAAACCCCATCTCTACTAAAAATACAAAAATTAGCTGGGTGTGGTGGTGGGCATCTGTAATCCCAGCTACATAGGAGGCTGAGGCATGAGAATCACCTGAACCCAGGAGGTGGAGGTTTCAGTGAGCCGAGATCTTGCCATTGCACTCTAGCCTGGGTGACAAGAGCGAGACTCACAAAAACAAAACAAAGCAGTTTACTAAAGTATAATAAAATGCATACATTATTGAGAACATCATTTCAGAGCTCTGATGTTTTACAAGGGAACAGACCCATTCCCGTGGGAAACAATTGAGCAGCTCCCCAAAGCGCTTCTGAAGTTCCCCCAACACAGGGTAGCACCATTGTCACTTCTTTTCCCCTACTCCCTCCACTCCTTCCTCCCATCCATCAACCCCCTTCCTCCCTCTCAGGGTTGCTGTGAGGGTTATGAGTAAAATGAAGGCTTTTTTTGGGCAAACTCTGAATGCCTGATGACATCTCTTTGACCCAGCAGCCCGACTCTCCGCTCTTCCTTAGCTCCTCTGCCCGAGTCTGAGAGGCCCCACCAAGCTCCCACTGGCTTCAGGCCAAGCCTCAGCAGCAGGATAGTGGAGGGAAAAAGGAAGATGAAGGTGGGCATTTATTCCCTCGGCTCCCTCCCTGTGATATCAAGGTAGCCGTGGGCTCTCTGCATCTCTGGACTCTTAGCTCCTGGGGGCGACTCTCAATACCCAATCTCCAGGTTCCAGGAGCTGCTGCCTTTTGTGACCCTTCAGGCCTGGTGATGAGGACAGCTCATCACTAATGCCCATCCTGGAGTCCTCACGTTTCCTTACACCTGCCCGTACGAAACGGGACTCCTTTAAACGCTCCTTGGATTACCCAGTGGGAATGTGCCATCTTCTTCATGCCAGACTCTGGTACAAAGATTGGCATTTATTCTGCCCGATGTCCAAATACCCTTGCACACACATGCATCCTGGCACCCTCTTCCAAGCATAGGGCAGTGGGGTGGTGGGTGCCGTATCACTGTAGACAGAGCCACTAGCAGGACTGAGGCCACAGAGTTGGGCTGCACCCCCATTGCCCTTGAGTCCAGGGACTGAGTTCTGTCTGCTGTTTAACTGCAATACAATAGATTGAAACATAACCTGCTCCATTTCAGTTGCTTGTGGGTTTGTAGCTTGTAGAACACATTCAGGAGGTGAATGTTTGAATGTTGAACTCATTCCAGGTACCAGCTAAGAGAGGCAAAAAGAAATGGGGCCCGACTTGCTCTCACGTTGGTTTGAAGTCTGGCTTCATACAGAAGAAAAGGAAAATTAATTGAAATAGACATATGCACAAAATGTAGCTAAGTATTATTAAAAAGACAAAATGTGCCAGTTGGTTTTTGTTTTTTACATTACAGATTTTTTTTCTTTTGAGACAGTCTTTTTCTGTCGCCAGGATGGAGTGCAGTGGCATGATACTGGCTCACTGCAACCTCCAACCCCCTGGTTCAAGTGATTCTTCTGCCTCAGTCTCCCAAGTAGTTGGGATTA
Source organism: Callithrix jacchus (assembly GCF_049354715.1). Lineage (NCBI taxonomy): Eukaryota > Metazoa > Chordata > Mammalia > Primates > Cebidae > Callithrix > Callithrix jacchus. Next base: position 130,962,378 of record NC_133506.1, on the reverse strand, counting down.
CAGGCACAGGCCATCATGCCCTGATAATTTTTGTACTTTTATTAGAGACGGGGTTTTACCATGTTGGCCAGGATAGTCTCAATCTCCTGACCTTGTGATCTGCCCACCTCGGCTTCCCAAAGTGCTGGGATTACAGGTGTGAGCCACTGTGCCCAGCCTAGATTTTTTTTTTTTTTTTTTAAGAATTACTTTTATTAAAGTGGGTTTTAAAAACAGCGCCAGCAACACAACCCCAGGTGAGTTTCAAACTCCAAACAGCCAATTTCAGAGGTCAGTGCTTAACCATTAGACCACCAGAGATTCACAATGTAGATAACTGATCACATGTGTCTTAGATGGAGACGCCACAGGCTGATCAATGACGTAGTAAGCAGAAGGGTCCCGGGTGCAAAGCCTGATTGGACAGAAGCAGCTTCCCAGCTTCGGATCGCGAGAACCGCGGTGTGGAGGGATCGGGAGGCATTTCTGGGTCCAAAAAAGAAGAGACGGAAATTATAGTTGCATGGATTAAAACATTTCCGACCACGAAGGGACTCGAACCCTCAATCTTCTGATCCGAAGTCAGACGCCTTATCCATTAGGCCACGCGGTCTCCTATGGTGCATACCTGCCCAGGAGACTAATTTGGTGATTGTTAAACGCTCCCGCGTGACGCGACTACCGCCCTTACAACCCTGGCCGCCTATAGCGAAGCGCTGGCTCTCTTCTCCGGCCCCAGCTGCTCAAGCAGCCACCCCCGAGCGACGCAGCACCCGTCCCAGTTTCTAAGCCTCGCTAGGCACTGTGGCTGCGTCACCTAACGGATAAGGCGTCTGACTTCAGATCAGAAGATTGAGGATTCCAATACCCGCGTGGTGGCGCTCCTTTTGAGCGAGCAGCCCGTGCCCCAACCCCAGCATAGTTTGCAGGTTTGTTCTTCCCTCTGTCCTCGTCCCTGCGTATTCCTCACAGCTGCGCTCCACTGTGTTGGGCGCTTGCCGAGCACTTCCTCTGGGCTATGGCGCATTGCAGGCTCCTGGTCCCCGCGCGTCACCGCCGCGTGGAGCTCTTTAGTAGCTTGGTGGGGATGACGCGCCCGGCGAGCAGCCCATCCGGTTGTCCGGATGGCTTCTCGAGCTTGCAGCGCGGTTACCCACGGCAAGGCCGTGTTTGGGCACGTGCTGTTGAACACCTATCACGGAGCACGTGGGTCAGGCGTCTTACCGCGCCCCAGTGGCCTAATGGATAAGGCACTGGCCTCCTAAGCCAGGGATTGTGGGTTCGAGTCCCACCTGGGGTGGTGAGGGGGCTGTGCTCCCAAAGTCGCTTTTGGTACGGGGAACCAGTGACCTCCACCACCATCCGCTGGCTTCCTGCTTGCATCTGCCCTGTCTACGTCCCACGCCTTCTCCTGCAGGACCCTTTCTTTGCAGCCGCCGTAGTCAGTCATTGACCCCTGGTTCTCCGGGGCTGCCCCACCAGGTAGAATTGAGGTATCCTGGGAACCCTCTGAGCAACTTTATTCTCCCGAGTTCCCCCAGATTCAAAATTGTGGCGCCCTGCCCTGACGAAAGCTGTACATTCGAGGGCTTGGCGTGACCCGCGCTTACCGGCTTTAGGTGCTTGGAGGAGGTGGCTCCACCTCAACGCGTTGCACGGGAGTCGAACCAGAGACCCAGGTCAATTCCAGCGTCCCTGAGAAGGAAAGAAAAAGGAAATAAAAGATCCTTCAAAAAGTTGTCACTTTTTGGCCGGGCGCGGTGGCTCACGCCTGTAATTCCCAGCACTTTGGGAGGCCGAGGCGGGCGGATCACCTGAGGTCAGAAGTTTGAGACCAGCCTGGCCAATATGGTGAAACCTGCTCTACTAAAAATACAAAAATTAGCTGGACGTGCTGGCGTATGCCTGTAATCCCAGCTACTCTGGAGGCTGAGGCAGAAGAATCGCTTGAACTCGGGAGACGGAGGTTGCTGTGATCCGAGATGTGCTCGCTGGATCACTCCAGCCTGGGCAACAGAGAGAGACTCCGTCTCAAAAGAAACTATTCGTTAGTTTTACCCCAGGTGGGACTCGAACCCACAATCCCTGGCTTAGGAGGCCAGTGCCTTATCCATTAGGCCACTGGGGCTTGTGGCACGTGACTGCAACATTCCTTACTTTCATAAGCGGGTGGCCCCTTCTAGACAAGGCCTGAGAGAGGCGCGATCCATCGAGTGGGCTCCGTCCCTGTGGCACGCACGTTTGGTGAGCGGGCTGGAGGATACCGCAGTGTGCGGGGACCTGCCCCCCCACCTCCCCGTTTAGCAAGCACCAGACCCCTCCCGTCCCCGCTTGCCTCCCCCACCCCTACACTGGACGCTCCATGGAGTCTGGAGGGTCCCCTCGGAGGTTGCTTGCACACCCGGACCATGGGGTATGAAGACTGAGGTTTGGAGGGGTCTCCTTCCTACTGCCCTGGGCCTTTCTGTCCACCTCTACAGAACTGATTAAAAAATCCAGGAATTTTAGGAAAAAGTAGCATAGGAAGTGAAGGAGAACAGAGAAGTATTAATCACGAATATTGAAACATAAACACTGAAAATCTTGCTTACCATGAGGGAATGTACAACGGGGGGAGCAAGTCCTTCCAGTTATAATAGAAATACATAGTTGGAAGGGAAAATCAGCCAAGTAGCCATTTCACCCTAATTCTAATAAAGAATAAGCAGATTTTAAAATGTTACACACATTTAAAATCCATTATTAAAGGCTACAGGCCGGGTGCTGTGGCTCACACCTGTAATCTCAGCACTTTGGAAAGCCGAGGTGGGCGGATTGCTTGACCCCAGGAGTTCAAAACCAGCCTGGCAACATAGCGAGACACCGTCTCATTAAAAAATAATAATAAAAAATAAAAAATAGGGCTGCTACCGTCTCGTTTCCGCACTTGACCTCTCCCAGGACTCGTGATGCCAAGGCAGCTGCGAGTGGCTACCAAGAGTCGGGGTTGAGCCCCAGCTGAGCCAAGGGCCCCCCCCACCTGAAGAAATGAGTGGTGGATTGGCTCCAAGTAAGAGCACCGTGTATGTATCCAACTTGCCTTTTTCCCTGACAATGACTTGTACCAGATATTTTCCAAGTATGGCAAAGTTGTAAAGGTTACCATAATGAAAGATAAAGATACCAGTAAGAGTAAAGGGGTTGCATTCATTTTATTTTTGGATAAAGACTGCACAAAACTGTACCAGGGGAATAAACAGCAAACAGTTATTACGTAGCGTGATAAAAGCAAGCATTGCTATTGACAATGGAAGAGCAGCTGAGTTCATCCCAAGGCGAAACTACTTTGATAGATTTAAGTGTTATGAATGTGGGGAAAGTGGACACTTAAGTTATGCCTGTCCGAAAAATATGCTTGGAGAACGTGAGCCACCAAAGAAGAAAGAAAAAAAAAAAGAAAGCTCCTGAACCAGAAGAAGAAATTGAGGAAGTAGCAGAAAGTGAAGATAAAGGGGAGGATCCTGCTCTTGACAACCTCAGTCGGGCTGTAGCATTCCAATAAGCCAAAATTGAAGAAGAACAAAAATGGAAACCCAGTTCAGGAGGCCTTTCAACATCAGATGATTCAAGATGCCCAGGGATAAAGAAAAGCACATATTTCAGTGATGAGGAAGAACTGAGTGACTAAAATCTTACCCTAGCACAGTAATAAAAATCAAGATTCCTTAGTAACAATCTTGAAGAGCTAATTTTAGTAAAAGGAAGAAAAGTTAATACTATCATGTTAATACTATTGTCATCTTAAGAAAAAAGATATTTTAAAAATTTATTTGAGAAGTTCATCATAAGGGCCTTATCCATATCTGATTTGTTTACATGAGGACTTCTGAAATTTAATCCTTAAAAACTTCCTGAAGACCAAAAAGTTGAATGATTTATTGTTACTTATGTTAATAAACATTTCAAGAGAATTTTGTCTTTAAATATGGGTGGTTTTTTTTGTCATATTTCTTGTAGCCTTATCCCAATCTGGATAAATTATAAATACCTATAAAATATAAAGTAACATAGCTCTAAAAGGGTTAAAATCAAACACAGGTATGATTTGTCTGCCTTACCCACAGCACCAAATTCCATTCCCTAGAAGAAACTACTCATATGTGCACACATTGCTAAATAAAATACATATATTTCTGTCACTTAATAAAAGAATAAAGGAGAAAAAAATTAAAAAATAAAAAAAGTCTTACGCACAGCTGAAGGATTTAACAGTTCAGCTGAGGGCAGCATCTGTCCCCATTGTGCTTGTCTTGGGACCTTGCCCATCTGCTCCAGCATCGCAGGGCAAAGGAGACGTGGGGACATTCTTTTTTGTTTCTCTCCAAAATAGTCTGCAGAAACCTGTCTCCTCCCCTTAATATCATCAGCAAGAAGGATTTAACCCACCTGGCTCCAGTTTACTGCCTTGAGGATGCCCTCATTTAAGTTAACTAACTTGTCCATTGCTGGAACGCAGCACTCTGTTCCAGGGTCAACCTGCAGGGATGCCTTCTCTGCTTTCCCACCACCACCCTCTAGCCAGGCGTCCGTCCCCCCGACCCCAGCCCCCACTCAGCCTTGCCTCGCTCAGCTGCTCCTGTTCATCCCCAGGAGTCCACTTGTCTCCCTGGGTCTTGGATCTTCCAGCTCCAGCCTCACGCCCGGCTCCAGCACTCCATTCCCTCTCCTGGGTATCACCACTGGGCACTCCTCCTCACAGGCAAAATCACGCTGATCCAGCTGTCCTCCCAAGGCCACTCCCCTTCATGATGTTCATGTGTGAGTGCACAGCATCACCCATGTCACGCCCCTCACTCCCACACCACCCAGGCCAATTTTCTGTCCTCATAATCCTCCAGCATCTGGTATTTCCTCCCCACCGCTGCTGCTGCCGCCCTAGTTCCAGAGCGTTTCCCTGACTGTTCACGTGAGGTCAGTTGCCATCCATGCACACCTTCGTACAGCCTCTCTTCATTCTGTCATGGGCAGAGCAGCCTTCCTGCCACAGCCTCTGTAGGGGAAAGACTAAATGTCTCAGCTATCACTTTTAAGTCCTTTCTAGACCTGGATCCCAGTCAATTGGCAGACTTATCTTTCACAGCTCCTTGTCCTCTGGGTTCCAGCCAAACTGGGCTAGAAATCCTGGCAGACATTCCCCCCCAGGTACCAGCTCAGTGCCACTAACCATGTAGTTATTCACTGAAATCCCACAATAACCCTAAGAGGTAGGTGCTAATAACATAACCCCTAGTTTAGGCTGAGCTCAGTTGCTCATGCCTGTAATCCCAAGGCAGGCTGATCACTTGAGGTCAGGAGTTTGGGACCAGCCTGGCCAACATGGCGAAAACCCATCTCTACTAAAAAAAAATACAAAAATTAGCTGGGTGTGTTGGTGGGTGTTTGAGATCCCAGCTACTTGAGGGTGTTTGAGATCCCAGGCTGAGGCAGGAGAATTGCTTGAATCCAGGAGGTGAAGGTTGCAGTGAGCTGAGATTGTTGCCATTGCACTCCAGCCTGGGTGACGGAGTGAGATTATGTCTCAAAAAAAAACCAAAAAACAAAAACCCTAGTTTATAGGTGGGGAAACGTAAGGTTCAGAGAGGTTAGGTAGCGGCTGGGGCGGTGGACGGGTGAGCGCTGACCCATGCAGTCCACTTCAGGGCCCATTCTGTCAATCACAAATTTCCTGTCCAGCCATAGGCAGGCCTTGGAGTTGCCATTTTCCTAGCCTTTGCCGTTGGCCACCACTGGAGCCTCCAAGTGACATGCTCTTACCCTGCCAGTTCCTCCCCTCCCTTCAGGCCCATCTCAAGCACATCCTCTCCCACCCTCCAGCTGAGCTAGTCACTCCTCTGCCTCCTGCAATCTACTGAGACCTTTCTTTTGTCATTCATCATGCTTTGGGTCTTGCTACTGGAACGGGAATCCACTTTTCCTCTCAGCTTTTACTATCACCTGATCGAATGTCAGTTCTCTGGGAGAAAGCACTTCTGCTTTGTTGGCTTCTGACTCCTCCCCACCTCATGCTGTGAGTGCCTGGTATTCACTTAGCGCTTACTGAATTACGGAATGAACTGGTAAATGTATATCCTGCATACGAGCCTCGGTCCCCTCCCAGGCTCTGAGTCCCTTGAGGACAGGGACCACGTCTTACACATTTTTAATTTACATTAAAGGAGCCATGCTGATATCTGTATCATTCTAATTTTAGTACATGTGCTGCTGAAGTGAGCAAATGTTTGTATTTTGTAAGTCATTTATAAATGATTTTTCCTCTTGTTTAGGCTCATGTGCTCACATAAACTAGATCAAAAGCATATAGAACAGTTTAAGAAATTCATACATGCTAGAGCAATCTACTAGTGCAATGCTAGCCTGAGGGGATTGTAAAAATCTCCTTCCAGTTCCAACTTAATTCTTCTTGCCTCTAAAACCCACTGCCTAACACGGCACCTGACACACAATACTTCTCATTCAAGACACCCGGTGGTTTTTTTACCCATGTCTCTTAAAACCTAAATGCCTTGGCCTGGCACAGTGGCTCACACCTGTGATCCCAGCACTTTGGGAGGCTGAGGTGGGCAGATCACCTAAGGTCAGGAGTTCAAGACCAGTCTGGCCAACATGGTGAAACCCTGTCTCTACAAAATACAAAAATTAGCCGAGTGTGGTGGCAGGCGCCTGTAATCCCAGCTACTCAGGAGGCTGAGATGGAAGAATCGCTTGAACCTGGGAGGTGGAAGTTGCAACAAGTTGAGATAGTGATGTTGCACGCCAGCCTGGGCCACAGAGCGGGACTCTGTCTCAAAAACAAAAACCCTAAACTCTTTAACTTGAATTCAAACCTCTCCAGGCTCACTTCCCAGAATCGCCCTGCACGAATCCACCATTCAGTGTCTCTACCTTCCTCGACACCTCCTCCACCCCTGCCTCTTCTCTGTCTCCTGTGTTCATAGTGTCCCCTTCAAATGTATGTCCTCCTCCACTCTACTGATGAAAGTCCTGTACCTTTTCCACAGCCAAGCTCAAATGCCCACTTGCCTGTCTCAGCCCTCCTACCTGGCTGTATGTGTGGTTTTTGTGTTTTTTTTGAGATGAAGTCTTGCTCTGTGGCCCAGGCTGGAGTTCGGTGGTGTGATCTCGGTTCACTGTAAACTCTGCCTCCTGGGTTCAAAGGATTCTCCTGCCTCAGCCCCTGAGTAGCTGAGATTACAGGTGCCTGCCACCATACCCAGCTAATTTTTGTATTTTAGTGGAGACAGGGTTTCATCATGTTGGCGAGGCTGGTCTTGAATTCCTGACCTCAGGTGATCTGCCTGCCTCAGCCTCCCAAAGTGCTGGGATTACAGGCGTGAGCCACTGTGCCCAGTGGGTCATTATTATTATTATTTTTTGAGACACGGTCTTGCTCTGTGTCTGAAGTGCAGTGGTGCCATTATTGCTCACTGCAACCTTAAACTCCTGGGCTCAAGTGATTCTCCTGCCTCAGCCTCCCGAGTAGTTGGGACTATGGACATGTGCCACCATGCCCGGCTAATTTTTGTATTTTTCTGTAGAGATGAGGTCTCACTATGTTGCTCAGGCTGATTTTAAACTCCTGACCTCGTGTGATCCTCCTGCCTTGGCCTCCAAAGTGTTTAGATTACAGGCGTGAGCCACCACGCCTGGCCCGTGTGTTTCACAGCAGACACCAGAACCCTTTCCTGTTCCTGGGTGCTGGGTCAACAACTGAGGCTAATTCAACTGAGAGAGAAGGTAGGAATTGCTTTCTGAAGCATTCTAAGTGAGAAGGGAATGCTATGAGTTTTGAGTTTTATTGTGGCTAATACATCAGATGCATTATTAAGGTTGGACAACATGGTGACTGCCTGGAAAGACCTTTGCAACCAGTGCCTGCAACCTTCATTCCCAATGAACATTCTTGTGATGGCTCCAATGTTATCAACAAGCATTAACAGTCAACAAGAGAAAAGGAAATCTCCTTATGGTGTGAAAGGCCTCTCAGCTGCAGCTGCCGGGATGCCCAGAAGTGCCTTCCAGCTGCAGAGGGTGATTTCAGTCCATGTCGACCCTCCTGCTTGTCTTTATGGCAGAATGAATTCTCTTTTGTCTCAGCCTTTCCCGATTCATGCTTTCTATCCTGAAAACAAAAAGACTGCAATTAGGCCCAGATGCCCAATCAGTGCTTTTCAAAGTGGTGAGAGGAGTTGGAAGCTCAACGGGAAGCTGAGCAGTTTACCAGCAGGCACTAGAGCCGGGCCTGCGTCCCAAGTCAGCGTCCCCTCCTCTTCCTAGAGCTTCTCTCAGGGCACGTCCTGGACTTTCCTCTGCCCCTTTCTTACCTGTGTAGACTATCGTCCACACAAATCAGTGTATAGCAGCTTAGGACATTTCCCGGTACCTGAGTCTCTGAAGTTTATTATCTTCTTTCGATGGCTCCTTGGGTGTCTGGCTGGCCTCAGTGATCATGTCTCGAATTTTCTGCAGGCAATCTGCCAGATTCCGGAACTGATAGCGGCTGCTCTCAGAGGTGAGGATCAACTCTCCTGACCTGTTGATCTTGTTTTTGTGCTGCAGAGAACAAAGGAAAAACCGCATTCCTACAGAGTAAAGGTTTAAAAGCCACTGAGGGATTTCTAGAGAAAGAAAGGGATGGTGGTTACCATGATGGCTATCTTCTGCCTCACAGGCTCTGCGATCCAGTCAGCGGTTGCCAAGTGGAACCTGACTTCCGCCTTGGAATTCACTGTGGATGAAAGGGAGAAGGGAGCATGGGTGCCTGAGACTTCCGGGAAGGATCAACCCCTGGATGACCAGTGACCATCCTGAAACAAAGGGATGCCAGACACCCAACCATGTACATTCTAGCTTACGTCCAAGTTGGCTATGAACAAGCCTGCGAAGACAGTGAGGCACTTCTGTACAAAAATAGACTTCCAGTAACTAAGTGTCTAGTGCTTCTCTTACAGTTTAACTGGGTCCAAAAAAAAATGGAGGGAATGGATTTCACCAGAATGAAGGAAAGCTGTTCTTGGAGCTGGCTGCCACCTCACACTGTGATTTCCCTTTGTTTAGACTCACAAGCCAATCCTAGTCCTAGCAACCCACAGCTGAACGTCTGAGAATCAGACCACATTCAAAAGAATAAAGAGGATTATTATAAACTGGCAGTACTTAAGCTTCTGCTGAAAATTCCCTTTATTCCATACAATCATAAACACAGGGCTCCTGAAGCCCATCTCCCAACTACATTTGAAAGCAAAAGAAAGCAACGAGGCACCCCGTACCTTTGTTCACATTCTGCCCCCCAGGACCACTACTCCGACAATAAGATATTGTCAAGCGATCTGTAAAATAGAAGAAAGTACACACGCAAAACTGATTACCTCCTGGCAAACGTGCAAACCACTAATTTACTATCAACATCATTATCCCTATTATGTATCTTTCTCTTTCAATGACTTTTATATACAGTCATCCCTCAGTAGCTGTAGGCGATTGGTTCTAGCAACCCTGTGGATACCAAAATCCACGAATGCACAGTCCGTGATATAAAATAATGTAGTATTTGCAAATAACCGGTACACATCCTCCTGCATACTTACAACTAGATCACTTATAACACCTAATACAGGCCAGGTGCGGTGGCTCACGCCTATAATGCCAGCACTTTGGGAGGCTGAGGCGGGTGGATCACGAGGTCAAGAGATCGAGACCATTCTGGTCAACAAGGTGAAACCCTGTCTCTACTAAAAATACAAAAATTAGCTGGGCATGGTGACGCATGCCTGTAGTCCCAGCTACTCGGGAGGCTGAGGCAGGAGAATTGCTTGAACCCAGAAGGCGGAGGTTGTGGTGAGCCGAGATCGTGCCATTGCACTCCAGTCTGGGTAACAACAGCGAAACTCCGTCTCAAAAAAAAAAAAACAAAAAACACCTAATACAATATAAACACTATGTAAATAGTTGTTACACTGTATTGTTTAGGGAATAATGAGAAAAAAAATTCTGCATAAGCTGCAAACATCTTTTTTCTTTTTCAGTTTTTTTTTTTTTTTTTACAGACAGGATTTCACTCTGTCACCCAGGATGGAGTGCAGTGACATGATCATAGCTCACTGCAGCCTCAAACTCCTGAGCTCAAGTGATCCTCCTGCCTCAGCCTCCCAAGTAGCTAGGACTTCAGGCATGTGCCACCATACCCTGCTGATTATTTTTTACGTTTTTTTTTTTTTTTTTTTTGTAGTTATAGGGTCTTGCTATGTTGCCCAGGCTGTTCTTGAACTTCTGGGCTAAAATGATCCTCCCAAAGTGTTGGGATTACAGGTGCGAGCCACTGTGCCCAGCCTCTTTTTCAAATATTTTTGATTGACAGTTGGTGGAATCCATAGACGTAGAACTCCCAGATGTTACTTTTATATATACCCAACTGTATATATAAAACTAACATTCAGATCAGTGAAGCTGGAAGTTATTCACAGATGTCAAAACTGAAATCAGAGCAAGTGACTTTCCCAAGGTCACAAGACAGTAAAGAAAGTAAAATCAGGACTTGGTTGTATGCTTCTACTCCCATACATTCCCCCTGATCTGCTGCCCTCGCTTTTTCCTGCTTGTTTTCTGTTTGTTTCCAAGCAAGGATCATTTCAAAAGTTCAAACTAAGGGACAGAGTTAGTTTCATCCCAGATGTGGCGGATGTGGAATCTCAATAGATTATAAGCTCCAAGAGGGCAGAACTGTACCTAATTCATGTGTGTTCATGGGTGTTCCCCAGGCCTAGATCATAGTTAGTGTTAAAACATCTGTTGGAGGCCGGGTGCAGTGGCTCATGCCTGTAATCCCAGCACTTTGGGAGGCTGAGGCGGGTGGATCACGAGGTCAAGAAATCGAGACCATCCTGGTCAACACGGTGAAACCCCGTCTCTACTAAAAATACAAAAAATTAGCTGGGCTTGGTGGCACGTGCCTGTAATCCCAGCTACTCAGGAGGCTGAGGCAGGAGAATTGCTTGAACCTGGGAGGCGGAGGTTGCAGTGAGCTGAGATCGCGCCATTGCACTTCAGCCTGGGTAACAAGAGCGAAACTCCGTATCAAAAAAAAATCTGTTGGATGAATGAGGAGCTGGGAGCTCTAGCTTCAAACACTGGCTTGATCATGAAGTGACCATGATCTTGGCAAAGTCTCACTGTTTTTTCTGGGTCTCATTTTTGTTTGTTTGTTTTAAATTTAAAAATTTTTTTTAGAGACGGGGTTTCACCATGTTGGCCAGGTTGGTCTTGAACTGCTGACCTCAGGTAATCTACCCGCCTCAGCCTCCCAAAGTGCTGGGATTACAAGCGTGAGCCACCACGCTTAGCCTTGTTTGTTTTTAGTCTGTAAAATGAGGTTTCATCCTTCCCCTTTAATAATTAATGAAAAGCAGTCTTGTCATGTCTGAGGAATGTAAGGAAGGCATGATATTGGGAAGATTTCAGAGGACTGGATGGTAAATCGCAAGAATTTTGCATGGCAAAGAACTGTGGCACCATGGTGGTAGAGAGCTGGCCTCCGTGAGGGGTAGTGACTTATCTTGGGACTGCTTTTAAGAGGATTTACTTCTTTGAAAATCAAGTTTTATTTCTGAGAGAGGGTCTCACTCTGGCATTGAGGCTGGAGTCCAGTGGCACAATGACGGCTCACTGCAGCCTCAACATCTTGGGCTCAAGCGATCTCCTGGCTTCAAGGGATCCTTCCGCCTCAGCCTCCCAAGTAGCTGAGACTACAGGCAGGCATGGCTTCAAGCTATAAAACTGCTTCGCTGCAGTGTGTAGTGGCTCCTCAGCCACAGGGTGTCCAGTGGGTTGCAGTCACCTGGCCTCTGTTTTAGAGTCACTCTGTCAAGCATCACAGGCAACCAGCATCTTTGGCTGCTCTTCCTTGCACTGTCTATGGAAGTCATACACTCTCTGAGTCTAAAAAAGGCTCATTGTTTCTTTATAGGCTATAACTGTTAGGCTATAAACTTGCTTATGGTTGACAGCTACAGATTTTTTTTTTTTAATATTTAAAACATATTCTATCATAGCTACAATATTTTAAAGTTATGCAAATGGTTTATTTACATGGAAATGTCTCTCACTCCTGTCTTTTGTTTTTTGAGATGGAGTTTCCCTATTGTTACCCAGGCTGGAGTGCAATGGCACGATCTCGGCTCACTGCAACCTCCGCCTCCTGGGTTCAAGCAATTCTCCTGCCTCAGCCTCCCGAGTAGCTGGGACTACAGGCACGCACCACCATGCCCAGCTAATTTTTGTATTTTTAGTAGAGACAGGGTTTCACTATGTTGACCAGGATGGTCTCGATCTCTTGACCAGGATGGTCTCGATCCACCCGCCTCAGCCTCCCAAAGACTCCTGTCTTCTTATCTCTCTATTCCTCAAGGCAGTCACAGTATCCAGGGTGTTCCTTTCAAATGTGTGACACACACACACACACGCCTCCACACAGATATAGATAAAAATATAGATACACAAATATTGATACAGATATTTAGAAATAGATATGTCAGGCTGGGCACAGTGGCTCACACCTGTAATTCCAGCGCTTTGGGAGGCTGAGGCGGGCAGATCATGAGGTCAGGAGTTTGAGGCCAGCTGGCCAACATGGTGAAACACCATCTCTACTAAAGATGCAAAATTAGCTGGGCATGGTGGCATGTGCCTGTAATCCCAGCTACTCGGAAAGATGAGACAGGAAAATTGCTTGAACCCGGGAGGTGGAGGTTGCAGTGAGTTGAGGTTTTGCCATTTCACTCCAGCCTGAGCGATAGGGCAAGACTGTGTCTCAAAAACAAACAAACAAAAAAGAAATAGACATTTCAGAGGTATAGATACGTAAAACACAAATGGTAGCTTATAAATTCTCCCGCGTCTTTCTTGTTTAGTTCATCTATCGTGGAGAGTGCTCCAGGTCATGAGAACATTAAGAGCTCTCCACTCATGCAGTACATTGAGTACATTGCAGAGTACGATGTGAGTGGCCACGCTCGAATGAATCATGATTCATTTCTTATTCTAAATAATGTTGCAAAGATTCTACTTTTCACACCCAGAGATAGGCACTTTACTTTAATTGGGATGGAGAAATCTGGAAGGAATGTGTGAGAGATGCTCTGAAATGACTGATTTCTTTTTTTTCTGAGACAGAGTCTCGCTGTCTCGCCTAGACTGGAGTGCAGCGGTGCAATTTCAGCTCACTGCAACCTATGCCCCCCAAGCTCAAGTGATTCTTGTGCCTCAGCTTCCCGAGTAGCTGGGATCACAGGCACCCACCACCATACCTGGCTAATTTTCGAATTTGATTAAATCAATCAATCTATTTATTTATTTTCTTCTTCTTTTTTTAATATAAAGATGGGGTTTCACCATGTTGGTCAGGCTGGTCTTGAACCCCTGACCTCAGGTGATCTGCCCACCTTGACCTCCAGAGTGCTTGGGTTACAGAAGTGAGCCACCACGCCCGGTCTATTTATTTTTGAGACAGAGTCTCATTCTGTTGCTCAGGCTGGAGTGCAATGGCAGGATCTTGGCTCACTGCATCCTCTGCCTCTGGGTTCAAGTGATTCTCCTGCCTCAGCCTCCCAAGTAGCTGGGATTACAGGCACTTGCCTCACACCTGGCTAATTTTATATTTTTAGTAGAGATAGGGTTTCACCCTGTTGGCCAGGATGATCTCAAACTCCTGACTTCAGATGATCCACTCGCCTCCGTCTCCCAAATTGTTGGGATTACAGGTGTGAGCCACTGTGCCTGGCCTAATTTTTGTATTTTTAGTAGTGATGGGGTTTCACCATGGTGGCCTGGATGATCTTGATCTCCTGACCTCAGATGATCTACTCGCCTTAGCCTCCCAAACTGTTGGGATTACAGGTGTGAGCCACCATGCCTGGCCAACTGACTTTTTTTTTTTCAGACAGAGTTTCACTTTTGTCGCCAGGCTGGCATGATCTTGGCTCACTGCAACCTCCACCTCCTGGGTTCAAGCGATTCTCCTGCCTCAGCCTCCTGAGTAGCTGAGATTACAGACACATGCTACCACACGGCCAACTGATTTTTAAGAAAACAAAATTACTTACCTAGAGGGATGTCATTGTCGGCTTGCTTTGCACCATCCTGTAACGTAACGTACACAGTGTCAAATAAATAATTATTATCTGCTGCGTGACTCCTAACTGGTCCAAGGCAACAACAACAAAAAAGATGTAAAGCAACGACGCAAATATTAAACATTAGTAGTTTCACCGCAAAATCGTATCACAATGACAGAAAAAGCATTCTCAGACTCCAGGGGTAACACCTCAGAAACATTCCTCCAGGAAAAAGGAACCGATGTCTCCAGCCTTCCCTGTCCTGGCCGTAGCTATATCAGGCACCATCAGAGGCCTGGCTCCAGGGGGAGGGGGAGCCACAGTGCACATGCATCAGGGAGCCTTCCAAAGAATGCCCTCTGTCAACCTGGAGCAACAAGCCCAGTGGGCCACCCTGTTCTTCCTGGGCCACAGGAGGCTCCCACATGAGGCAGTCCACCTTGGACAGTGACTCTAAATGCACCCTGGGGGTTTCTGTCAAATTAACTACTCACTCCAAGACTTCTCACCTCCACGTCTCTCTCTCCCTTGCTGTTCCTCAAGCAGCAATGCCCTTCAGCCTTAAATCTTTGTATCTACAAGGCCCAGTGCAAACACTACCCACTCCGAGGCTTTTCTGGCCCTTTAAGCTCAAAGCATCAGTATCCTTAGGGGCACTCCCACTGACTACCTTCCTTTCTTTTTTTTTGAGATGGAGTCTTGCTCTGTAGCCCAGGTTGGAGTGAAATGGTGCGATTTCAGCTCACTGCAATCTCTGCCTCTCTGGTTCAAGCGATTCTCCTGCCTCAGCCTCCTGAGTAGCTGGGATTACAGGCACGCGCCACCATGCCCAGCTAATTTTTTGTGTTTTTAGTAGAGATGGGGTTTCACCATGTTAACCAGGATGGTCTCGATCTCTTGACCTCGTGATCCACCTCGGCCTCCCAAAGTGCTGGGATTACAGGCGTGAGCCACTGCGCCTGGCCTATTTTTTTGGGGGGAGAAAGAGCCTCATTCTATCACCCAGGCTGGAGTGCAGTGGCACGATCTTGGTTCACTGCAATCTCCACCTTCTGGGTTCAAGTGATTTTCCTGCCTCAGCCTCCTGAGTAGCTGGGACTACAGCTGTGTGCCACCATGTCCGGCTAATTTTTGTATGTTTAGTAGAGATGGCGTTCACCATGTTGGCCAGGTTGCTCTGGAATTCCTGACCTCAAGTGATCCCCCCACATCTTCGTCTCCCAAAGTGCTGGGATTACAGTGAGCCACTGTGCTTGGCCAGAAAATAGCCTGTTTTTGACAGCCAACTTTTTGGCTCAAACTCAAACTTCTCTCCTCAACCCCATACTCATATACCCAACTCAATGTCTCTTCTCAGATGTCTAATGGACTCAAACCTCCTCAGAGGACTTCCCTTACTAACAGTCTGAGGTAGCCTCAGCACTCTGTTGCAGTATCCTGGCCTATTCATTACACTACTTCTCACTACCTGATGTTTTCCCTGTGTTTACTGTCTGTTCCTTCCACTAGAATTAAGCTCCATGAAGGAGAGATCCTGTCTATTTTGTTTATCATGGCCATATATGCTAGACTGAAGTAGTGCCTGACACAGTAGGTATACAATTGAATGAATGAACAAACAAATGAATGCTATTGCCACTCTCTCATCTCAGTGAATAGCAACTCAAGCCTTTCTTTGCTCAAGGCCCTAGTCCTGGCTGGGCATGGTAGCTCACGCCTGTAATCCCAGCACTTTGAGTAGCTGAGGCAGGCAGATCACTTGAGGTCAGGAGTTCAAGACCAGCCTGTTGGCTGACATGGTGAAACCCTGTCTCTACTAAAAATACAAAAAAAAAAAAAAAAAAAAAAAAGAGCTGGGCGTGGTGGTACATGCCTATAATCCCAGCTACTCAGGAGGCTGAGGCATAAGAATCACTTGGACCCAGGAGGCAGAGGTTACAGTGAGTTGAGATCATGCCACTGAACTCTAGCCTGGATGACAGAGTGAGACCCTGTCTCAAAAAAAAAAAAAAAAGCCCCAGACTTCAATTTCTCTTTTATTCTCACTTTTTACACCCAGTTAGTGAATCTTGCAGGCTTTCTCTCCAAAATATGTCTAGGATCTGACCAATTCTCATGACTCCTACTGCTTCCACCCTGCTGATCATCTCTTGCCTATATATTGCAATCTCCTTTCCTGTCTCCATGATCTTGGCATCCTCTATCTGTTCTCTGTAAGGCTATCTGAGTGATCCTTGTAAAACTAAGATAATTCTATTCCCCTGCCTCAAGTTCTCCAAAAGGTCTCCCTTGCATTCAGAGGAAAAGTTGGAGGCCAGTAAGTTCTAGAAACAGGCCTTTCCCAGCCATCCCTCTGTAGCTTTCCCTCCTGACTCCACTGCTGAGCCGCAGCTGGGATCTGCTACTGCCTCCAGGTTGTTGCACTTGCTCTTCCCTCTGCCTGGGATGCTCATCTCTCCACGATGCTCATGACTTGCTGTCTGGCTTCTTCCAGGTCTTCACTCAAATGTCACCTCATTGAGGGCCTTCCCAGACAATCCTACTCAAAATTGCAACCCTACTCCCTACCTCTGGCACTACTTCTTCCTTCTTGGCTTTATTTTCTCCAAAGTACCACCTCACACATTCTATACTAGTTATTTATTGCCTGTCTCCCTCCACTAGAATATAAGCTCCACAAGCTGTAAAATTGTTTGCTACTCCATGCCCCAGACTAGCACAGTGCGCACCAGCTTTCGTTGAGTGAATGAATGAACGAATATTGTCTTCCAGTCCTGTAAGTGGAAGCTCAGTGGATTTGGGTGGGTCTTATCTTTCTTGCTCCGGGGCTTGCTATAATGCCTGCACACAGCGGGCTAAATAAATGCATCCTGAAGGAACGAACGTGAAGCCGTTTTATTCACGTGCCCCGGGGTTACTAAAGGCAATGGACCGTGTAACGTCCCAAAGGGTAGCAAACATCTTGGCAGCCTCTTGCCTTTATGTGCGCTTTGAAGAGCCAGAATGCTATTACCCCTTGGGACTGGAATTTGGTCTTGAAGGCCTGGAAACGAACGTGGAAAAGCTGGCGGCCCCCAAGGAAGCATATCCAGGCGGCCTTCCAGGCTCCCGCGTCACAGCGAGCACCCCACTCCCGGCCAGGTTTGCGCGGCCAGCCAGCCCCCTCTCGCGGCGACCATCACGTAGCCCCCCGACATAACTCCACATCCGGCCAATGGGGCCTGGGGTTCCTAACGTCACCCAACAGCCGGACAAAACGCCCCTTCCGTCCAGTCCTTCCTGGCTCACCGGGACCCTCCAGGCGGTCTCCGAGCCCTGAGATTCGGGGTAGAGCTTGTCCAGGCTGTAGATGCTCTTGAACTCAGTGCCGTCTACCTGCTTGTGCAGCGCCCGGCGTGGGCACCCTGCGGTCGGTGGGAGCCTCCAGACTCCGGCTCGGCTCAGGCCCCAGCGTAGACACCTGGTGGCCGCCATGCTCGGGCTCTACGACTGTTTCCGGCAGGCGCTTCCTCCCCGCACTCCGCAAGCTCGCGCTGCTCTCAAGATTTGGTTCCGCGCAGCTTCTAGGGCCCGCCAAGGGGAGGCGGCAAGCTAGGGTCCGGGCGATGCTCCCGGGCCGGCAGCATCGGGAAGGCCTGGTTGGCTGGGGGAGACGGTAGCCAGACCGCGAGCTCCTACGGGAAGAGTGCCCCGATCTCGTGTCCCCCAGAAACACCACTTCTTTCCCTGTCAGAGTCTGTGCCGCCCGCCTGGACCGCCCACCGTCGGTCAAACATCAGCGAGGTCTGCCGGTCCAGCCTGGGGCACCTCTCGCCCGCCCGCTCCGTGCTTCCCAGCCCCTTTACTCTGCTCTACTTTCTTTTTTCTCTTCCTTTAAAAAAAATCTAGTCTGAGTGGTAGTTCTAAATTTTAATTAAAAATAACACTCAGTCCTAATTGTCTTATTGCTATCTCCTAGCCGGAATGTGAGCTCCAGGAGGGCACCAGCTCACTGCTGTATCCCCAACACCCAGAACGTGGCACATTGTGGGCACCCCATGAGTATTGATAAAATGAATTCTGTGGGAATGTGTTTTTGAAAGGTGAGCTCCGGTAGAGCTGAGTTTTAGGGAACACTAGGCTCTTTTTACATGTCAGCCTATGAGCAAACTCCCCGCCGAGCACCTGTGTGTAAAATGCCTTATATCTAGCTGCTCTGCAGGACAAATACCAGATGGGAGGAGGAGGCAGGTCACCGAAAGAAATGTTTCCAAAACGTTGAACATCATCCCCCGCTCCCCAGCTTTATGGAGCAAGATGGTGCTTTTTTCCAGCCAGGAGAGAGGGGGAGCCTGGGGAGGCAGGGAGAGAATTCAGAGAACTGCCCGCCAACTAGAGCCCTTTCATAGGTCTGTTAAGGGATGAACTCCAGACAAGCTCTAATTCTGAAAAAGGTCCAAAGTAGAGAGCAGTGTTTGAAAGCAACTAAACCTTAGTTAAGTTACTTTGTTGAAAGGCAATGTGGTAAGCGGAAACAGACCTAAATAAATGTTCGTAATTATTAGTAAAGCTAGCGGTGGTTTCTTAACAAAGAGTTCTATATTTAGGAAAAATCATAATTATGTTCTATTTTTAGGAAAAAGCTAAATAAATGCATCCTGAAGGAACAAACGAGAAGCCGTTTTATAACAACAACAACAACAACAAAAATACAAAAGCCAGGCGTGGTGGCTCACACCTGTAATCCTAGCACTTTGGGAGGCTGAGGTGGGTGGATCACCTGAGGTCAGGAGTTCAAGACCAGCCTGGCCATCATGGTGAAACCTCATCTTAAAAAAAAAAAAAAAAAAGTAAAAAAAAAAAAAAATACAAAAAACAAAACAAAACGAAAGAAGCCATTTTATTTGCATGTCCTGGGGTTAGTAGAGGCAATGGACAGTGTAACGTCTCAAAGCGTAGCAAACAACTTAGCAGCCTGGGAATGCTGGCTGATTGAAAGAGGAGACTGTCATCAAACCAAGCCTTTACCATCTTGGCATCATTGCTACAGCAAATCTTTAAGATGGAATAAACCACTTTCCAAGCAATGGCTTTATAAGCTTAGACCAGGAAGGGGTGGCAATTGGTTGGAAGGAGTCTCCGGGGTCCCTTCCTATCTGACTTAGTCCCAAGACCTCAAAGGGAATAGAGGTGTCTCCATGGCAACTGGAATAACTGCTCAGGGGAGCAAAATCAGACATTCACTCAGATCGGGGGCTAAGGGATTATGAGGAATAAAGTCAGAACCTTTCCATGATGTCATTGTTCTGAGGCTGGGCTCCAGTCCTGCACCTGACCCAAGGCAATAGGAAAAGGAAGCTGCAGGTTTCCATGGCCCCAAATAAACACAGCCTGCTCAGGCCATCTGGTGGCCTGGATTCTGGGAGAGGAGGTGGGTAGAAAAGAGAAAGAGACAAGCTGTCCTGGGGTGGAGAGAAGAGCAGCTGGCAAGCTCCTCTTACCTGCTGCTGCCGTGAAATATCCATAATGGGGGCCCTAGGAGAAACAGGCCAGAATGGGCCACCTGTTCCCACCGAAAGATGGGAACTGAAGGCTGAGGCCAGTCTTCCCTTTCCCCTCCTTGGGTCTCTATAGGCTGAGATGGTGCTTCAGGGAGGGGACATTCATGGAAGAAGAGAGGAAAGAGGTCATTTCCAACAGCTGAGGAGCTTGCAGACACCAGCCCTTCTATAGGGCCCTTGAGTTGGGGTACTATTCCTATGTAGGGGGTCCACAGGATTCCCCTTCTTCTCTGGAGTGTCCTGGGTCAGATGGCCTCTTAAAACTCATCATTGGCTGAGCACGGGGGCTCTCGCCTGTGATCTCAGCACTCTGGGAGGCCAAGGGGGGTGGATCACCTGAGGTCAGGAGTTCAAGACCAGTCTGGCTAACATGGTGAAATCTTGTCTCTACCAAAAAGTGCAAAAATTAGCTGGACAGGGTGGCACGTGCCTGTAATACCAGCTACTCAGGAGGCTAAGGCTGGAGAATTGCTTGAACCTGGGAGGCGGAGGTTATACTGAGCTGAGCTAGTGCCACTGCACTCCAGCCTGGGTGACAGAGCAGGACTCTGTCTCAAAAATCAAACAAACTAACAGCCGGGCGCAGTGGCTCACGCCTGTAATCCCAGCACTTTGGGAGGCCGAGGCGGGTGGATCACGAGGTCAAAGATCGACACCATTCCTGGTCAACATGGTGAAACCCCGTCTCTATTAAAAATACGAAAAATTAGCTGGGCATGGTGGCGCACGCCTGTAATCTCAGCTACTCAGGAGGCTGAGGCAGGAGAATTGCCTGAATCCAGGAGGCGGAGGTTGCGGTGAGCCGAGATCGCGCCATTGCACTCCAGCCTGGGTAACAAGAGCGAAACTCCGTCTCAAAAAAAAAAAAAATCAATCAATCAAACAAATAAACAGAAAACCAAACTCATCATTTTATACAGATAGGGATTGTGCAATGAGGCATCGTGGATTGATGAGGCATGGTGGATTGATGAGTTATGGTGGATTGGTCAGGTCTAAGTTGGAATATTTATTTTTTTTTTGGAATATTTATTTTTTTTATTAAAATAATAGAGGCCAGGCGAGGTGGCTCACGCCTGTAATTCCAGCACTTTGGGAGTCTGAGGTGGGCAGATCACAAGGTCAGGAGATCAAGACCATCCTGGCTAACATGGTGAAATCCAGTCTCTACTAAAATGCAAGACATTAGCTGGGTATGGTGGCACACGCCTGTAGTCCTAGCTACTCTGGAGGCTGAGGCATGGGAATTGCAGAGGTTGCAGTGAGCCGAGATCGTGTCACTGCACTCCAGCCTGGTGTCAGAGTGAGACTGTCTCAAAAAAAAAAAAAAAAAAGTCCATATCCTAACCCTTGGTAGCTGTGACTATGACTTTATTTTAAAATTTTATTATTATTTTTTGAGCCAAATTCTTGCTCTGTCACTCAGACTGGAGTGCAGTGGTGTGATCCCAGCTCACTGCAACCATGGCCTCCCCAGCTCAAGTGATCCTCCCACCTCAGCGTCCTGAGTAGCTGGGATTACAGTCATGTGCCAGCTAATTTTTGTATTTTTTTTGTAGAGACAAGGTTTCACCATGTTGCCCAGGCTGGTCTTGAATTCCTGGGCTCAAGCAGTCTGCTTACCTTGCCCTCTCCAAAGTGCTGGGATTATAAGCATGAGCCACTGTGCCTAGCTAAGCTCAAATATTTCAATGTGACCTTGAATTACTAACCTAACCTCTAAGTTTTTGTATCCTCGTCAGTAAAATGGAGATTTTATAGATTTTATAGCTGTCTCATAAAGGTTTTGAGGATAGTAAACACATATAAAACATTTAACACCGTGCTTGGCATGAAGTCAGCAGGTAACAAAAATGAGCTGCTGTTGAGGGATGCAGGTTCCTTAAGGGAACTTTCTTTTTCTTTCACAGACCTGATTACGGTTGTCTTTTTTCCTCTGTAGCCCTGGAGTGGGAAATCCAGTCTGATAAGCTCTGTTCCAAACCCTCTTTCCTTCTTCCCTGACGGGATGGGCAGCGCAGAGCTGCCCTCCTCTCCCTGGAAGGTACTTCCTTCATTGCTTCCCCTTATCTGCCTGGTCCCCTAAAACTGGAGCCACCCCCCAGCTCTCAGCTCAGGATCCCCAGGGAGGGTGGAGGCAGGTCTCTTTGGCTGGGTCCCCTCTCCAAATGGTACAGTGGGTTTGGCCTGGGAGAGGAGAAGGCTGCCAGTTCAGGGGAGGAGAAAATGAGGGAGGAGCCCCTGGGGAGGCAGCAGGGAATATCTGTCCACTGAGCAAGGACAAAGTGGTATCAGGAGGGAAGAGGGAAAGAAATGCGCGGTGGCTCACGCCTATAATCCCAGCACTTTGGGAGGCCGAGGCGGGTGGATCACAAGGACAAGAGATTGAGACCATTCTGGTCAACAAGGTGAAACCCCGTCTCTACTAAAAATACAAAAATTAGCTGGGCATGGTGGCACACGCCTGTAGTCTCAGCTACTCGGGAGGGTGAGGCAGGAGAATTGCTTGAACCCAAGAGGCGGAGGCTGAGGTGAGCCGAGATCACGCCATTGCACTCCAGCCTGGGTAACAAGAGTGAAACTCCGTCTCAAGAAAAAACAAAACAAAACAAAAAGAAATGCATCCACAAGGCAGTTTAGAAGGCTGAGAGAGGCCAGGCATGGTGGCTCACGCCTGTAATCCCAGCACTTTGGGAGCCAATGTGGGAGGATCACTTGAGCATGAGTTCAAGACCAGCCTGGACAATATAGCAAGACCTGGTCTCTGCAAAAAATTTAAAAAAAGAAAGCCATCATGGTGGCGTGCACTTGTAGTCCCAACTACGGGAGAGGCTGAAGGGAGAGGATCACTTCAGTCCAGGAGTTGGAGGCTGCAGTAAGCTACACTTGTGCTATTGCACTCTAGCCTGGGCAACAGAGCAAGACCCTGTCTTAAAAAAAATGCTGAGGGGGAGAAGGGCAGCTGGATACATGCCATGGCTTCATCTCTTGGGTGTGATGGCTCCATGTATTCACCACCAGCTGCTCCCCTCCTGTTGAAGACAGGTTATAACAGGATGGGAAAACCCAACAGCCACTTGCATGCTGCCCTTGTAAAACCCCCATGCTGTTCAGTTGATGTAGTAAGCACAGCAGTTTGGGGCCCAGCGCTGGGCTTGCCACATTACATTTTTTTTTTTTTTGACACAGAGTCTGGCTCTGCCGCCCAGGCTAGAGTGCAGTGGTTGGTCTAAGTTTACTGCAACCTCCATCTCCTGGGTTCAAGCAATTCCTGTACCTCAGCCTCCAGAGTAGATGGGACTACAGGTGTGCACCACCACGCCCGGCTAGTTTTTGTGTTTTTAGTAGAAACGGGGTTTCACCATGTTGGCCAGGCTGGTCTCCAACTCCTGGGCTCAAGTGATCCTCCCGCCTCAGCCCCCCAAATTGCTGGGATTACAGGTGTGAGCCACTGCATCCGGCCCCACACCACACTTATCTCACCTTCTGAGTTTGAGGGAAGTTGTTCCTCATGAGGACAAGGGAAGGAGTTTTGGAGGGAAGCCTGCATTTCTCCCCAGCTCCAGTTGAGTCCTGAATCTACTTCCCCGGGAAGACTTTGGAAGCTTTTCCGCAGACTCAGGTCAGGTGGGCTAGTGGAATTGGGGTCCACAGAGCTGCCTTTCTGTCTGGAGATGGGAGAGTGAAGAAGCCAGCAAGAAACCCCTTAAATATTCAGGAGCACTTTCCTCTCCGATTTTGGGTTACTCAGGCTGCTGGTGCAAGGAGGGGGTGGGTGGGGTTGGCAGTGTGAGGTGAAGGAAGATACCCTAGAGGTGTCCCTTTGATCACCACCCACTGTCCTGCATCTAGGCTTCCAATATCTGAGCTTGGACAGCAATTCTCAAGTTCAGGATGGAAATTACTAAATCTGGAGAGAGCTGGGTAGAGCATGGGAAGTTTGAAAAAACATTATCATTTTGCATTTTTTTTTTAGACCGAGTCTCACTCTGTTGCCCAGGTTGGAGTTTAGCGGTGCGATCTTGGCTCACTGCAACCTCCACCTTCCAGGTTCAAGTGATTATCCTGCCTCAGTCTCCCGAGTAGCTAGGATTACAGGCACCCACCACTATACCCAGCTAATTTTTTGTATTTTTAGTAGAAACGGGGTTTCACCATGTTGGCCAGGATGGTCTTGAACTCCTGACTTTGTGATTTGCCTACCTAGGCCTCCCAAAGTATTGGGATTACAGGTGTGAGGCACCGCCCCGATGTTTTTTGTTTTTTTGTGTTTTTTTTTGACAGAGGCTCGCTCTGTCACCCAGGTTGGACTGCAGTGGTGCCATCTTGGCTCACTGCAACCTCCACTTACCAGGTTCAAGTGATCCTCCCACCTCAGCCTCCCAAGTAGCTAGGATTAAAGAGTACGTCACCATGCCTGACTAATTTTTTTTGTATTTTTAGTAGAGACCAGGTTTCACCATGTTAGCCATGGTCTCAAACTCTTGACCTCATGTGATCTGCCTGCCTCAGTCTCCCAATGTGCTGGGATTACAGGTGTGAGCCACCGCACACGGTCTATCATTTTGCATTGAAAACAGAAGACCCAACAGAGCGACGGCACCTCCAGAACAAGGGGAGGCTGGTGCATTCTGGGTGATGGGTACCTCTCCAGAAGACGAGCCCCTCTATGTACTGAGGAAGAATGGGGGTGGTGAAGCTTTTCATGTATATGGAAGAGAGATGTGGGAATTATCAGCTTGAAAAACACTAGGAGATGGCCCTCTTGTCATTCCTGTGACTGACCTGTGTCATCAATGTGTGGTTCCCCAAGGACAGGTCAGCTTCCCCATCCTTCATGGCCCCTCAGGGTGTCAGTCCGGCCCTGGACTCCCTGCAGTGGCTTCTCATTGCACTGAGGAGGTCTGAGCTCTCCCTGCAGGGCCCTTGGGAGCTGGCCTCCACCCTCTGCTCTGGCTGCTCCCTGGGCCTGCACTGGTCTTCCCCGTTGGTTCCTTCCCAGCCTTCAGGTTTCAGCTTCATCATCACCTCTCCAACAGCGCCCTGACCATCCTCGATTAGCATTTCTCAATCTTTTTTTCCCACGATCGCCCCCTCTTCCCACCTCAAAGAGCCTATTTAGACATTTTCTCCCAATTGCCAATTCCTCCCCCAGGAATTTTAGTAACACTGTATATCTCTTCATGTGCGGTATTTGTATACCTAGATATGATTATGTAAGTCTTTTTTTTTTTTTAGACAGGGTCTTGTTCTGTTGCCCAAGCTGGAGTACAGTGGTGTGATCATAGGTCACTGCAGCTTTGACCTCCCAGACTCATGATCCTCCCACCTCAGCCTCCTGAGCTGCTGGGATTACAAGTGCACACCACCATGCTCTGCTACATTTTTGTAGAGAGAGGGTCTTGCTATGTTGCCCAAGCTGGTCTCAAACTTCTGAGCTCAAGTGATACACTTTGGCCTCCCAAAGAGCTGGGATTACAGGCATGGGCAACTGCACCAGGCCTATTTTTTTTTTTTTTTTAGACAGAGTCTTACTCTGTCACCCAGGCTGGAGTGCAGTGGTGCGATCTCGGCTCACTGCAACCTCTGCCTCCCTGGTTCAAGCAATTCTTCTGCCTCAGCCTCCCAAGTAGCTGGGACTACAGGCACATGCCACCACACCTGGCTAATTTTTTTTTTTTTTTTGGTATTTTTAGTAGAGACAGGATTTCACTGTCTTAGCCAGGATGGTCTTGATCTGCTGACCTCATGATCCACCCACCTCAGCCTCCCAAAGTGCTGGGATTACAGGCGTGAGCCACCACGCTGGGCTGATTTTTTTTTTTAACTTGGTTCACCCTGTTGAGTTCACGTGCTCTAGCTGAGATTGCACTGCCCTCTTGCCCTGATTTTTCCATCATGCTATCTTTTATTTGTATATTTTGGGTGGATCTCCCCACACCAGAATGTAAACTCCAAGGGAAGAGGAGCCCTGCCGAGTCGTTCACCATGTATCCCTAGCTGGTTCACAATAAATATAGAAACTTCTGCCAAGGCCTGCTATTTGGTGCTGTTCTGTCTTGGGGAAGTGAGACCCAGGATGCTACCCTCTCCCGTGACTGGGCGTGATGCAAGGCAGGTGTGTGAGATACACAGAGATGGGCCATTTCTGCTTTTAGAATACTGGTGCATTTTTTATTAAAGAAGAGAATAAAGCATTTGTAAATATATTTCTCTCATGTATACTTCAAAGTGACGCTGGTCTGCCACTACAGAGCTGGGGAGCAAACAGGTTGGAGCTCTTCCCCCCACCCTTCCACACTCCTCTCCCCCAGAAAACAGAGACACATGGAGGGCAGGGAGCTGCCTAGTCCCAAAGACAAAAGTTTCCAAGTTGCATGTATAGAGGGACGCAAAGTCACCACCAGCTCCCATCACAGTGCCGCCCAGAAAGCAGGTGGTGCTTCCAGGAGGTAAGGGATGCTTGGCAAGAAAACCCCTTTACCCATTAGAAATAAATAAGGCATGAAGGTTTCCACTGGGCTCCCACTGCTGAGGCCAGGGCCCCCGCCTTCCGCTGACTCTATGGCTCCTCTGGTTTCTAGGGTCTCAGGAAGGGTGGCAGAAGGAACTAGAAGCCCTGGAGGACTGCTCAGGGCAAGCTGGGGACATGGGTGTCTCTTAGCTGAACCTTGACTCTGACATCTTGAAGCAAAACCCCTGACCCAGCTGGGTCCTCAAAAGCCCCCCACAAAGGTGGGAGGTTAAGAGCAGGCAATATATGGGAGGAAGGGAGGGAGGGAACATGTTCCTTAACCCCATCCCAATTCAACATGATGCAGCATGGGGTGAAAATCCCAGTCCCCAGTGAAGGGGAGGCAGGAGTGGACACTGGAACCACTGGCTGGTAGTGCATATCCAGAACATTCTGGGGGCTGCAGACATGACCTGTGCCAGGGTTGGCCTGTGGGGAGTGTGCAGTGAATGAGACATCATGGTCCCTGAGATGGGGCAAGCACAGAGAGGAGAGGCAGAGGCCAAGCTCAGTTAGTTGGAGGCGGTATGAAGGGATGGGGGCACCCCACTGTCCCGGCCCTTGGAAGGCTTAAAGCCTGGCAGGGATTTCCGGGGCTGGAAGCCGAGGAGGCCGGCTCTGAGGGACACAGTGCACCGCTCTGTGGAGGGGCTCCTTCTCCTCCTCTGAGTAGCTACAGATCTGCAGTGGGCCCAGGGTATCCAGGGAGAAGCCTGTCCTTGGCAGGGCTGGGGCAGGGACACTCTGGGCCCAGCTGAGGCTTCCTGCTCTGCATGACAGGGGACATGTCTGACCTGGTCAGGACCCTGGGGGTGGGACAGCTGGTGCTAAGGAAATATCAGCGCATCAGGGCTGGGGAGAAGCAGTAGGTGGTCCAGGAAGCCCCTGAAACAGCTGGCTCTGGGGTCCCCTTTCAAGTGTTTCCAGTTGTGGCAAGGGGTCAAGGAGACCTTGCATTGCAAATCTCTAAGAAAAAACAAACGTAACCAAAAAATTTTAAAAAGCCAACTGATCCAGACTGGCTTTCAGAAGCCTGCTTGAAGGTGAGGCGCAGGGTCAGGAAGCTGGGGGCCGGGGGAGCTAGGGGATCCCTGGGGGGTGTGGGGACATTTGGCTTTGAACTCTGAGCTGCGCCTTTGGGCTGGCGCGAGGTGGCCAAGGGCTCCTGGGAGGCAGGACAGGTGGGCTTCCTCTGCTCAGCAGGGAGCATGCTGTGCTTCCGGATCAGGGGGCGGCGTGCTGCAGTGGCCGGCCGCTAAAGGGTGCTCTCTGGAGGCTGCACCGCCTAGGCCTGAGGGACCCACAGCCTCCACCCTGAGGGAGGCTGCAGGTCGAGCAAGGATCACTTGCTGCTGTGCGTCTTGACTTTGGTGGCGTTGATGTCAGCCTTGGTCTTCTGGATCCTGGAGAAGATCTCCTTGAAGAGTGCCTTGTACTCGGGCTGGCTCTGCTCCAGCCGCTTGTCCACGGCCTCTACGTGCTGGCTCAGGCTCTTCTCGCCCACCTTGGCCTCCCCCTGGCCCTCTTCACCCCCCCGCAGGTCCCTCCACGAGCTGTCTCGGGAGATGGGACGCGAGGTCTGCACGCCAGCGTGCCGCACCCCAGCCCCGTGCTGCCGGCACTTGCTCAATAGCTCCTCATACTTCTCCAGCAGCGCGTGGTACTGCTCGTCCACCTCCCGCAGGATGGACATGCCCCGCTTGCGCACGCTGTTGGCGTGCAGTGTGAGGTTGCCTGCGTGCCGGCTGGCTGGGTCTTTGGCCACGATGGCGTTGAGTGCGGTGTCGCTGCAGCTCTTGCGCACCACGTGGCCTGGGGAGGCGGCCGGCGAGGAGACGCCGTCCTGGGCACCCGAGTCGTCCCCGCGGCCGGGCTGGGGATCGTCGGCCTCAGGGGCCTGTGTGAGAGGTGCGAGCAGGGCCTCGGCCAGGTGGTCGTCCGGGCCCAGCAGGTAGGTCTTGGCCTGCTTCATCTGCTGCAGCTCCAGCAGCTCGGCCTCCAGCTCCTGCACGCGCAGGCGACAGGCCTCCTTCTCGCACAGTTGACGCTCCAGCTCCGAGTACTCCTGCAGCACCGCTGTGTACTCGCGCTCTGCCCGCTCCTTGCGCTGCCGCTCCTGGCTCACCTGGGAGCGCAGCGCCCCCACCAGGGTTTGCAGCCGCTCGTTCTCCTGCTCCAGGGGTCGCGGGCCCAGCTCCAGGGAGGAACTGTGCAGGCGGAAAGCATCCTTGCACCTGGTGGGGAGCCAAGGAGGGTGGGGGCGGAGGGCGGAGGAGACGCAGTGGTCACGGCCAAGGCCAAGCAGCCCAGCCAGGGTGCGTACATCTCTCTTGTTCTCTGGGCTGAAATACTGTTTGTTCCTCTCCGCGGGCTCTCCACTCTCCTCCACCCTTCTCCCCCTGCTCTCTGCCCCCAGAGGCTGACCACCACGGACCGCCTCTGCCAGGTCGCCTCCTTCTTTCCTGAGCTTGGTCCATGGGAGGGGAGGCACCGGCTAGAGGTCTGAGGGGGAAACAGAGGCCGTGGGGTGTATTCTCCCTGGGCTCTCCATGCTTAATGGTGGCCAGGCAACCCTCTCCATGCTGCCTAGGTGTTGGTAACCTCCCTTCTCCCTTGCTCTTTGAGGCCTAGGACTTGTAGCAGGTCCTCTCTGCTGCAACCCTAGGGCGCTCAGTGGTTTCCCTACACCCTGCCCATACCTCTTCTTCATTTAACTTCTCCATTACTCTGTGTAAGGGACTGTTTCCTGCCAGGACCCTTACTGATACACCCACTACATATGTTTTTTTTTTTTGTTTTTGTTTTTGTTTTTTTTTGAGACAGAGTTTCGCTCTTGTTACCCAGGCTGGAGTGCAATGGCGCAATCTCGGCTCACCGCAACCTCCGCCCCCTGGGTTCAGGCAATTCTCCTGCCTCAGCCTCCTGAGTAGCTGGGATTACAGGCACGTGCCACCATGCCCAGCTAATTTTTTGTAATTTTTAGTAGAGACGGGCTTTCACCATGTTGACCAGGATGGTCTCGATCTCTTGACCTCGTGATCCACCCGCCTCGGCCTCCCAAAGTGCTGGGATTACTTCCGTTAAGTGATGGCCTGGATGATGCACCAACTCTCATTTCCCCTGTTGCCTGCAGCCTCCCCTTCCTCCCCTGGCTGGCAATCCCACAGACACGAAGCAGCACTCTCACCTACCGGGGGCTGGTGCACAGCTCCTTGAGGCAGGGAAAGGTATGGATGGTACGCCTGCGTTCCCGCTTCTCCCGGAGCACTCGCAGCTGCTCCAGGCCCCTCAGTTGCTCCACCTGGGCCTGCAGCTCTTCCACCTGAGCCTGGAGGCACTCAATGGTCTCTGTCAGCCTGGGGATGAGGAGGTGGACACATATACGAGGGACTTTAAGGGGATGGGGTCAGTGCATCTCACTGCAGCCCTGGCTCCCTGAAGATGGAGGGATGCAGGTAGGGGACAGACAGGTACCCTTGAGCTGCTGTCTGAGGGAGGGTGGGGAATTCTCTGCCCAAGGACCCACCCTTCTTTTATACCTACCAGGCGAGCTGATCGCATCTCCTCTGTGCCACCTCAGTTCTTTGTCACTCCTCTATCACTAATTGTCCTGCACTGCCATAAAATATTTACATGCCGGCTGGGCGGGGTGGCTCACACCTGTAATCCCAGCACTTTGGGAGGCCAAGGTGGGCTGATCACCTGAGATTGGGAGTTCGAGACCAGCCTGACCAACATGGAGAAACCCCGTGTGTACTAAAAATACAAAATTGGCCTAGTGTAGCGGCGCATGCCTGTAATCCCAGCTACTCGGGAGGGTGAGGCAGGAGAATTGCTTGAACCTGGGAGGTTTACGTGAACTGAGATCATTCCATTGCACTCCGACCTGGGCAACAAGAACAAAACTCCATCTCAAAAAAAAAAAAAAAAAAAAAAAAATTGACATGCCTGCCTTCTCTTCCAGGCTGTGAGCTCTTACAGTGTGGGACGATGTTTTTGTTTCCCCATTGTTGCATCCCCAGTGTCTAAAACAGAGCCTGCTGCATAGCTGGTGCTTAAAGCAAGGTTGTGCCCTAAATGTAAAATCACACAAAATCGACAAGGGCAAGTTGATTTCCATCCCAGGTTCCTTGGGAGAAGTGCATGAGTCACACCCACCAGCCCATAGGCCCACGTGTACACCCAGCCCTGGGCTCTCCCTCGCCCGGCCCCCAACCCTCAGCCGGGCCCTCACCCGTGGATCTTCTGCTGGGCAGCCTTACTCTCCAGCACCAGCTTGTGGTTGGTCAGCTCCAGGTCCCGGGCTGTCAGGTCCAGCTGCTCATAGACTTTGGCATGCTGCTCGTTCACGTGCCGCAGCGTGTCCAGCTGCTTGGTTAGGTACTGGGGGTGGGAGGACATTGAGTAATCTTTTAGGATTGAGCAGGGGCAAATGTCTCTGCCTAGACGCTCCTCCTACTTCTTTTTTTGTCTTTTTTCTTTTCTTTTTTTTTTTTTTGAGACAGAGTCTTGCTCCGATGCCCAGGCTGGAGTGCAGTGGCACGATCTCGGCTCACTGCAACCTCTGCCTCCCAGGTTCAAGTGATTTTCATGCCTTAGCCTCCTGAGTAGCTGGAACTATAGGTGTCTGCCACCATGGCTGGCCAATTTTTGTATTTTCAGTAGAGACAGGGTTTCACCATATTGGCTAGGTTGGTATTGAACTGCTGATCTCCAGTGATCCCCTGCCTCTGCCTCCCAAAGTGCTGGGATTACAGGCATAAGCCACCACACTGGCCTCTTTTTTTTTTTTTTTAACTTTTAAATTTCTTTTATAGGTTGTGAGCGGTGGCTCATACCTGTAATCCTGGCACTTTGGAAAGTGGGGGCGGGTGGATCACAACGTCAGGAGATCTAGACCATCTTGGCCAACATGGTGAAACGCTGTCTCCACAAAATACAAAAATTAGCTGGGCGTGGTGGCAGGTACATGTAATCCCAGCTACTTGGGAGGCTAAGGCAGGAGAATTGCTTGAACCCGGGAGGCAGAAGTTGCAGTGAGCTGAGATCGTGCCACTGCACTCCAGCCTCAGTGACACAGGGAGACTCCATCTCAAAAAAAAAAATTTATTTTATTTATTTATTTTTAAGACAGGGTCTCCCTCTGTTGCCTAGGCTGGAGTGCAGTGGCACAATCACGGCTCACTGTAGCCTCAGCCTCCAGGCTCAAACCTCTCACCTCAGCCTCTTGAGTAAATGGGACCACAGGTGCATGCCACCATGCCCAGCTAATTTTTGTATTTTTTGTACAGACAAGGTTTCGCTACGTTGCCTGGGCTCAAGTAATTCACCCACCTAGGCCTCCCAAAGTGCGGGGATTACAAGCATGAGCCATCACGACTGACCCCTCCTCCCCCTTTTAAGGACAAGTTTGCTTTGATGTGTCTGTCTTCAGCTGTGTGGGGCTAAAAAATGGCAGTTCAGGCTGGGTATGGTGGCTCCTGCCTGTAAGCCTAGCGCTTTGGGAGGCTGAGGCAGGAGGATCACTTGAGCTCAGTGTGGGCAACATGGTAAGACCTGGTCTCTATTAAAAAAACAACAAAAAACGCCGGGCACAGTGGCTCGCACCTGTAATCCCAGCACTTTGGGAGGCTGAGGTGGGTGGATCCCTAGGTCAGGAGTTCAAGATGAGCCTGACCAACATGATGAAACCTCGTCTCTACTAAAAATACAAAAATTAGCTGGGCGTGGTGGCGTGCACCTGTAATCCCAGCTACTCAGGAGGCTGAGGCAGGAGAATCGCTTGAATTGGGGAGGTGGAGGTTGCAGCGAGCCAAGATTGCACCACTGCACGCCAGCCTGGGCAAAGCAGCAAGACTCCATCACAAAACATAACAAAACTAAACAAAACACAGTAGGGCACGGTAGGGCTGCCTGGGATACCTATGTTATCCTTGTATAGGACAGCATGGTTGTGAACTGTATCAGGCTATTGGGCCACGGCTGTGTCTGATAAGCAGGCACTTTATTCCTTTTTTTGAGACAGAATCTTGCTCTGTCACCAGGCGCCAGGCTGGAGTTCAGTGGCGTAATCTCAGCTCACTGCAATCTCTGCCTCCTGGGTTCAAGCAATTCTCCTGCCTCGGCCTCTCAAGTAGCTGGGACTACAGCTGGGAGCCACCATGCCCAGCTAATTTTTGTAATTTTTTTTTTTTTTTGAGACAGAGTTTCGCTCTTGCTACCCAGGCTGGAGTGCAATGGTGAGATCTTGGCTCACCCCAACCTCCGCCTCCTGGGTTCAGGCAATTCTCCTGCCTCAGCCCCCTGAGTACCTGGGATTACAGGCACGCGCCACCATGCCCAGCTAATTTTTTGTATTTTTAGTAGAGACGGGGTTTCACCATGTTGACCAGGATGGTCTCGATCTATTGACCTCGTGATCCACCCGCCTCGGCCTCCCAAAGTGCTGGGATTACAGGCTTGAGCCACCGTGCCCGGCCAATTTTTGTATTTTTTAGTAGAGATGGGGTTTCACCATGTTGGCCAGGATGGTCTCAATCTCTTGACCTCGTGACCTTGGCCTCCCAAAGGGCACTTTATTCTAAGTTGCATAAAGGCACGCACAGGCCAAGGGGCTCCTGAGGGGTATAGACAAGCACAGGCAGGGCCCTCACCTCGATCTCCTGCACCTGTTCCTCATTGGTGGAGTACATCTGCTGCAGGGATCCCTCCAGCTCCTTATTCCTCTCCAGCAGAGTCTTCCCCAGCTCCGCAGCTAGGTGCAAGTCTAGGACAGGAGAAACACGAGCATGAGAACAAAGAAGAGGACCCCCATCCATGTTACAAGCATCTTCTCTAGGTGACCCCAACGTAACCAAGACACTGGTAGCCTCCCAGCCTGGGAGGAGAGGTAAGACAGGAGCTAAGCCTTTGCACTGATTGTTATTTCTGCCTGGAATGTTCTTTCCTGACACCGCCAGAACTTGCTCCCCCTTCTCCTTCAATTCTGTGCCTGTCACCTTCTTAGATCTTTCCCCAAACACTTGATTCAAAGTCACACTGTTCCCTGCCCTGCATTCTCTCCCCCGTTTCATTTTTCTCCTTAGCACTTAGCACCATCTAATTTCCCAAGCAAGTTACTCCTTTATCTTCTTCATCTCCCCAACCAGCTGTGAGCTCATGGGGCAGTTTTTTTTTTTTTTTTTGCAACAGCTGTTGCATTTTTTTTTTTTTTTTAAGAGATGATGCCCATGCTGGAGTGCAGTAGGTATTCACAGGTGTGATCATCTATGCTGCAGCCTTGAGCTCCTGGGCTCAATCAATCCTCCTCCCTCAGCCTCCTAGGGCAACATAGTGAGACTTCATCTCTATTTAAAAAAAAAAAAAAAGGTGGTGCAATAGGGCTGCCTGGGATAGGATCCCTTGAGCCCAGTTCAAGGCTGTAGCGCATATGATCTCGCCTGGGAATAGGTGTGGAACTATAATACTGGTTGCTGGGACTGCAGGGGTAGTACAAAATTTTTAAGAACTTTTTGGGCCAGGCACGGTGGCTCACCCCTATAATCCCAGCACTTTGGGAGGCCAAGGTGGGTGGATCATGAGGCCAAGAGATCGAGACCATCCTGGTCAACATGGTGAAACCCTGTCTCTACTAATAATACACAAATTAGCTGGGCATGGTGGCACGTGCCTGTAGTCCCAGCTACTCAGGAGGCTGAGGCAGGAGAATTGCTTGAACCCAAGAGGTGGAGGTTGCGGTGAGCTGAGATCATGCCATTGCACTCCAGCCTGGGTAATAAGAGCGAAACTCCGTCTCAAAAAAAAAAAAAAAAAAAAAAGAACGTTTTGTAGAGACAGGGACTTGTTATATTGCCCAGGCTAGTCTCAAACTCCTGGTCTCAAGTGCCCCGCCTACCTTGGTCTCTCAAAATGCTGGTATTACAAGTGTGAGCCACAGCATGTGGTGGAGCAGGGATTTTTATCTGTTTTGCTCATGAATATCCCCAGGTCCCAGGACAGTATCTAGCAGAGTCAGTGCATAATTTGTCTTTTTGGAAGAATGAGTGAGTGATTGACAAGAGCATGGATGGACATATGGGTAAGGTGCCATGGGGTGATAGGCAAGGGAGAGCTTCACTCTCCCTGGGAGGCTCAGGCAAACGAGCAGCTTCCGAGTTGGACTTCGAAGGGTGAATAGGAGGCTGGGTGCAGTGGCTCATGCCTGTAATCCCAGAACTTTGGGAGCGAAAGGTGGGAGGATCACTTGAAGTCAGGAGTTCGAGACCAGCCCAACCAACATGGTGAAACTCCATCTCTACTAAAAATATAAAAATTAGCCAGGCGTGGTGGCACAAGCCTGTAATGCCAGCTACTCAGGAGGCTGAGGCAGGAGAGTTGCCTGAACCCGGGAGGTGGAGGTTGGGGTGAGCTGAGCCTCCATTGCACTCCAGCCTGGGTAAGAAGAGCAAAACTCCGTCTCAAAAAAAAAAAAAAAGAAGGGGGTGAATAGGAGCTTGCTGAGAGGCAGAGAGAGCAGAAGGGCTTGCTGAATATTAAAACTGGAAGAGGATTCAGAACTCTTTGGCCCAACTTGTTGATTTTATGGATAACAAGCAGGACAGCAGGGTGACTTAGCCATGGTCACCCATCTGGCTTATGTCCATGCTGGGGGGAGAATCCAGGTGTTTTCCTTCTGGTTGGGTACCATTTGACCCGAGTGACATGTGCCCCTCTCTCAAACCTTCTCCTTTCCCTGGGCAGCAGAACCGTCCTCTTCCCCCAGCAGCCCTGGTGCTTGTAACCTGTAGAACCTTCCCTCCCCGACCCCAGTCCAAGGGAAATGAGCACATGTCAGAAAGGCTGGGAGGGAATTGTTCTGTTTTTACCGGGTTGTTGTGGAGGATGGGTGGGTAGAGAGGAGTTAGAAGGAAATGGCAGATACTAAAATCCCTAAAAATTCTCTTGTGGGTCTGAGTTGTGTGATGGTACCTAGATATTTTGGAGTGGATACAATCCTCCCAACACACATATGTATATTACATATATTTATTATATTTTGTTTCTTTTTTGCTTTTTTTAAGATGGAGCCTTGCTTTGTCGCCCAGGCTGGAGAGCAGTGGGTCAATCTCAGCTCTCTGCAACCTCTGCCTCTCAGGTTCAAGCCATTCTCCTGCCTCAGCCTCCCAAGTAGGTGGGATTACAGGCAACCACCACCATGTCCAGCTAATCTTTGTATTTTTAATAGAGATGGAGTTTCACCATGTTGGTCAGGCTGATCTCAAACTCCTGACCTCAAGCAACCCAACCACCTCGGCCTCCCAAAGCGCTGGGATTACAGGCATGAGAAGCTGTGCTTGCACTGTTTTTTGTTTCTAAAGAGGCAGGGTGATAAAAATATTAGAAAATTGATTGTGGTGATGGTTGCACAACTCTGTGAATATAATAAAAACCATTAAATTGCACACTTTGAATGAGCGAATTGTGTGTTAATTAAATCTCAATAAAGCTGTTAAGGAAAAAAAAAAGATTTAGGCAGCTTAATCCAGAGACAAAGGTGGGAGAGGGAGGTTTTTAAAGAGTTTGTTAGAGCAGGCTCAGGCTGAGTTCACAAGGTTGTTTTCTTTTAAAAATATCTTTAACATTTTTCATAAGGCATAATTGATATAAAAAAAATCAAATGGTACAGAAAGTTTAAAAACTAGTGATTTAGGTGAGGCGAAATGGCTAATGCCTGTAATCCCAGCACTTTGGGAGGCCAAGGCGGCTGGATCACTTGAAATCAGGAGTTCGAGATCAGCCTTACCAACATGGTGAAACTCCGTTTCTACTAAAAACATAAAAATTAGCCAGGCATGGTAGTGTGTGCCTGTGGTCCCAGACACTCAAGAGGCTGAGGCAGGAGGATCACTTGATCCTGGGAGACAGAGGTTGCAGTGAACCAAGATTGTGCCACTGCACTCCAGCCTGGGCGACAGAGAGAGACCCTGTCTCAAAAAATCCCCAATAACCTCCCCCCATCAAAAAAAACAAAAACAAAAACCACAAACAACAACAACAACAACAACAAAAGACTGATTTAAAAATTATAGGCCAGGCCAGGCATGGTGGCTCATGCCTGTAATCCCAGCACTTCAGGAGGCTGAGGTGGGAGGACTGTTTTAGCAAAGGAGTTCGAGACCAGCCTGGGCAATATAATGAGACCATGTCTTTACAAAAAATAAGAAAATTAGTTGGGTGTGGTGGTACACACTTGTTGTCCCAGCTATTTGGTGAGCTGTGATCGTGCCACTGCACTCCAACTTGGGTGACGAACAGAGCGAGACCTTGTCTCTCAAAAAGAAAAAAAAAAAAGCAAACTGTAGACTGGGCACAGTGGTTCATACCCTATAATTCCAGTGCTTTGAGAGGCTGAGATGGGAGGATGCTTGAGGCCAAAAGTTAGACTAGCCTGGGAAACAGCAAGACCCCATCTCTCTCTCTCTCTTTTTTTTTTTTTTCTGAGACAGTCTTGCTATGTCTCTAGGCTGGAGAGAAGTGGCCCAATCTCAGCTCACTGCAACCTCCGCCCCCTGGGTTCAAGCGATTCTCCTGCCTCAGCCTCCAGGCGTGCGCTACCATGCCCAGCAAATTTTTGTATTTTTAGTAGAGAAGGGGTTTTGCCATGTTGACCAGAATGGTTTCGATCTCTTGACCTCATGCTCCACTGCCTCAGCCTCCAAAGTGCTGGGATTACAGGCATGAGCCACCATACCTGCCCGAGACTCATCTCTACAAAAAAACTGTAAAAATTAGCCAGGCATGGTGGGGCGTGTTTGTGGTTGCAGCGACTAGGAAGGTTGACGTGAGAGGATTGCTTGAGTCCAGGAGTTTCAAATTAGAGTAATCTATGATTGCACCACTGCATTCCAGCGAGACAAAGCAAGACCCTATCTCTTAAAAAAAGAAAGAAACTAACTAACTTTGTTGTACAAAACATTTTGTGCAAATCACCCAGCAGTTCCTTAGGACACAGAATTCCTTGAACAAAGGGTAGGCCTAGGTACCTGGAACAAAAGGTAGGTCTAGAAACAGAATTCCTGAGACAAAAGGTAGTCCTTCTTGAGGCATCCTGTCAAGACTGTCCAGGAAAGCACTGGTCTGTTTCACTTTATGAGGCTGCTTCTTAAAACAGCTCTCAATCTAGGCTGACCATGTAAATCAGATCAAGATGTGTAAAGGCAACTCTACCGGGGCCAATATGATGTGGTTCAGGGATCCAGCTCTCTACTGCTTTCTCTTTTTAGACATAATGATAGTTCTAGGGTCCCTGGAGGATGGATGGGCTCTATACTCCCTAACAGAAAGCTTCCTAGATACGACGGTTTCAGCTGAGCCCTTGCTGTGCGTTGGACAGTGGCCTGAGAAGGAATGGTGGGGGAGCCCAAGGGATGTCTTTGAAAAGAAACCTAGACCTGAGGTGTAAGTTTTCCTTTGGGACGAGTGAGCGGGGCAAGCAGTGACTCTCGGTGGGCAGCTGAGGGCAGAGCCTTGGGCCTACAGTACTTGCAGAACTGGCTTTGCCTTATGAGAGGCAGAGGGCCCTGACCAGCCACCGAACCTGGACAAGAAAGCTGAGTTGCTTGACAGGAACAAATCTGGAGTCTGCTCCTGTGCACAGAGGTGAGGTTTTGAAACAGCCAAAGTGGAGCCTCCAGGGCTGGGTTTTAGCCAAAGGAGGGCCCTGTGTCCTGATGTCTTCTGGAGAAGGAGTGCAAAGCTCCTATCCTAGAGCAAGGCTGCAGCCACTTAACCGGGGAAAACAAAAGCAGCTTTCCCAAACACCTACCTCAGCCATTTAAAACAACAACAACAAAGAAACCAAATCATAAATCATAGATAAGAAACTTTAGCCTCGAGCAATTAACTTTCTGATGAGGATGCCAAGAAAAACTAAGTATCTAACGCCTGGCGGCTGTGGCTCACACCTGTAATCCCAGGACTCTGGGAGGTTAAGGCAGGCGTTTCACAAGATCAGGAGTTTGAGACCAGCCTGGCCAACATGGGGAAACCTCGTCTCTACTAAAAATACAAAAATTAGCCCGGCATGGTGGTGCGCGTCTGTAGTCCCAGCTATTCAGGAGGCCGAGGCAGGGGAATTGCTTGAACCCAAGAGGCGGAGGTTGCAGTGAGCCAAGATTGCACCATTGTCCTCCAGCCCAGGTGACAAGAGCAAGACTCCATCTTAAAACAAAACCAAAAAACCAAAAACTAGTTATGTAACATAAACCTAGTAAGGGAATGAGGATATATGCTGTATGAATTTGTTAACTGTAAATTGGGCAAAAGTCTGTAGGCATATACAAAGCGTGAAGTCTGATATAAAGATCGTTGAACTGGGCAATATAGTGAGACCCCTGTCTCTACAAAAAAAATAAATTAGCTGGGCTGCTGGTGCACACCTGTAATCCCAGCTACTCAGGAGGCTGAAACAGGAGAGTTACTTGAAGCCGGGAGGTGGAGGTTGCAGTTGGCCAGGATTGTGCTACTGCACTCCAGCCTGGACAATGGAACAACTCTATCTCAAAAAAAAAAAAAAAAAAATTAAACTATAGCCCTGTGCTATGTTACGTGTGTGGCATAACTCAGGACTCAGGAGCTGGGCAAGATTGCCTTCAGTTTGTGATGAGAGAGTCATGCTATCTTCCTGTTTTCCATAGTGGGGCTGAAATTCAGCTCATCCCTGAATGGTTTCCACTAGTTGAGATATACATGAAAAAGATCAAAGGGCTACCCTTCTAAATGTTTCCTCCCTTGGAAACTGCTACATGGTCTGCAAAGAGGCCATTGCTACTTGATTCCACTTCCTGCCGTGGGTGTGTCAGAGGACACGCTCTATGTGGGTGGCCTGCATGGAGTCCCTGCAGCTTAACTAGAGTGCAAAGCCACCCAATCAGAGGTAAGGGAAGAAAGGCCAAGTGCAGTGCAACGTCTTGCCTCCACTTCCAGGTGAGTGTCTGGGCTGTGTCTATATTTCTAATGCTGGCAGGTCAGGGTGGTATACCACCCTATGCACCAGAGACATCAAAGATTGCCCTTTGAAGGCAGTGAATCGACTTGGGCCAGCTAGTGATTCAGGGATGGGCAGAAAGAGAAACAATGGAAGTTGTTGGGGGTGGAGAGGCAGGTCTCAGATCATTTTAGGGAAACTGGATCACAGTGCAAGCTAAGCTGCTCAAAGCTCACAGGGAAGAGTCTAGAAGTTGTAGAGCAGGGTACTGAGTGGAGCCAAGTGCTAGGCAGAGGACACCAGCTAGCTGAGGGCTGGTGCTTGCTCCAGGCTCAGAGGAAAGAGGTCTGGGAACAGGAGAATGTGGAAGCTGGCTAGGCAGGAAATGGACTCGGAGTAACAGCCTGTCACAGCTAGATGAATGGGACACACTGGACCAAACTGGGGAAGGTGCTAAGTCTGGGCTATGGGTTTGAACTATGCAGGTCAAAATTAAAAAAAAAAAAAAACATTAAGTCTGGGCTGGCACTTCCCCTGCCTGGACCCTAGGGTTTTCTGGAGACTCCTTCAGGAGGATTTAGTGGTTTTACATGAAGCAATACCCCAGAGGCCTAAGAAGGAATGTTTGGGGAGCTCAGAGCCTGTCTTTGAAAAGAAACCTAGAGGCGCCAGGTGCGGTGGCTCACGCCTGTAATCCCAGCACTTTGGGAGGCCAAGGTGGGTGGATAACCTGAGGTCGGGAGTTCAAGACCAACCTGACCAACATGGAGAAACCTTGTCTCTATTAAAATAAATAAATAAATAAAATAAAAAGAAAAGAAACCTAGAAGGCCAGGTGCAGTGGCTCATGCCTGTAATCCCAGCACTTTGGGAGGCTGAGGCAGGAGGATCACCTGAGGTTGGGAGTTTGAGACCAGCCTAACCAACATGGAGAAACCCCATCTCTACTAAAAATACAAAATTAGCCGGGTATGGTGGCTCATGCCTGTAATCCCAGCTACTTGGGAGCCTGAGGCAGGAGAATAGCTTTCACCCAAGAGGCAGAGGTTGCAGTGAGCTATCATGCCATTGCACTCCAACCTGGGCAACAAGAGTGAAACTCCATCTCAAAAAAAAAAAAAGGAAAAAGAAACCTAGAAATCCCACTGTCCCTCACTGGCTGGGGCACCATAGATTTCAGAGCAGAGAGGTGGCAAAGGGACAGGGGATATGTACAGGGAGGATGAAGGTAAGGATGTGGGCCCCACGTAGTAGACATGAGTACCACCTGGCAGGGCTGTGGGGTCCTATTCTCAGCTCCAGGGCATGACCGTCAGCCACTCTGGGTCCACAGAATCAGGGTCAGGTCACCTTTGGGGTAACTGGGGTGGAGGCAGGACCCCCTCCTGTTGCCAGGTCAGAGCTCTCCTGAGGCCGAGGATTCAAGGTCACCAAGGCAGGCAGGGAACATGGGTGCCAAGGACTTCAAATCTGTGACTCAGCAGCCGCCTCTCAGCCTGGAAAGAGGAACTCACAGGGCCTGCTGTGCCTGGTCCAAGGTGAAGGAGGGAGGCAGGCTGAGAGACGGAGTGCCAGTGCTTAATAATTCATGGCTTTTTCTATTTTCACAGGTGCTCGTGGCAGTGAGCAGAGGGAACAGTGAGAATTTAGGACCTTGCTTGTCCCCACGGCCGCCTTCCACCAGGACAGAGCACCAAAGTCAAACAGGATCTCTTCAGTCAAGCTTCTGGAAAGTGGAATCAGGGCCTGTCCTTGGGGCAGGAGGAAACAGACGGGAGGGGAGACCAGGTGGCTGGCTGAGAAAGCCGTTTCTGGGCCACTCACAGGCAACCAGGGAGCAGCTGTGTGGTAGAGAATTTGGGGGTTGGGAGATGCAATAGGCCTCTGACACCCAATATGGCTGGCCTTTGGCCCTGGTTCCGTCCCACCAGCCAGCTCTCCATGCCTGGCCCCTGGGGCACAGAGCAGGCCGGGCCCATGGGAATGCCTCAGTACCTGTGTCTGATGCTTCCTTCAGCCCCTCACTCCTTACTTTCCAGCCTTCTCGCCATCTCTCCATGACTTGGTTACAAGCATCCCTTCCTCCAAATGCCTCCTTCCCTCCCTCTCCTGGGGGGGAGTCTCCAGCTCAAAAGGGCCTTGGCATAAACCTTTCTGAGTCTCTGCTGTCCCTGTCGCTGGGCCTACAGCTGCAGAACCCCTCACACTCTGACACCATTGTGAGTTTGATCCTATTTCTGTCTCCTCTAATGGAATGTGGAGTCCTCTGAGGGCTGAGACTGTGTCCTCAGGCTCAGCATAGCACCTGGCCCACAGCAAACAAACAACCAGCTTTTGCTGGGAAGCTCCAGTTCCTTCTGAGACTGTCTCATTTCTGCTTTCCCTCCTGGTTCCTGGCCTTTGGCTGCCAGGCCAGGCCGACAGCTGCAGACCAGCAGGGCCAGAGAAGCAGGGGTCTGCAGGGCCCATCCCTCCCCCAGCAAAGGTGGAGTCTCAGATACCTTTCTTTCTCAAGAAGCTGCACATCTCTGCACATCTCCCACCCCTACGCCCTGGCTCCTTTTCCATATATGAGCCAGGAACAGTGCCAAAGGCTTCATTAGGGGTGCAGGAATTAAGTGAGACAGCAACAATATTAGCATCAGCCTCCCTGAAAACCGTCTTCTCAAGAACTCAGCTTCCAATCTTTCCTTCCAAGCCTGCCTCTTCCAGGAAGCCCTCACCACTGCCCATAATACTGTGCCACCCACCAGGTGCAGTGGCTCATGCTTGTAATCCCAGCACTTTGGGAGGCGAAGGCAAGCAGATCATTTGAGGTCAGGAGTTCGAGACCAGCCTGGTCAACATGGTGAAACCCTGTCTCTACTAAAAATACAAAAATTAGCCAGGCATGGTGACACATCCCTGTAGTCCAAGCTACTCAGGAGACTGAAGCAGGAGAATCGCTTGAACCCAGGAGGTGGAGGTTGCAGTGAGCCGAGATTGTACCATTACATTCCAGCCTGGGTGACAGAGCAAGACTCTGTCTCAAAACAAAAACAAAAACAAAAACAAAAATACTGTGCCACCTGCAGTTAGTTACAAGCCTGCCTCCTTCACCTGCAGGGTATACTTTCAGGGTCAGGGCTGTGACTATTCCCAGCTCCCAGGATGGTGCCTGGTACTTACGGGGAGCCTAATAGGTGTTCTGGAAAAATATAGTGCCCAGGATGGGAGCAGGCGTTGTCACAATGTGTGTGTGTGTGTGTGTGTGTGTGTGTGTGTGTGTTTGAGGGGGGCTGTATCTCATTCCAGGCAAAGGAGGCTGAGGCTAGAGTCCAGGGCACAGACCATGACAGGGTCTAGCCCAGCATCCCCAGTCCCACCCTGGTCCTCCTGAGGCTATGATTAACCCTGGTCCTGAGCACAAGGATAGAGCCTCATCTGCCAGCCAAGCTTGGCCCTGTGGGGAAGTAGGTCAGTGGCTGCAGGATCTGGGTAGCTGCTGCACATGAGGGCAAAGCCAGCCCTCTGGGGCCTTGTGGATGGAGACCAGGCTGTGGGCATACCACAGTAGGCCACAATGGCACAGACTGCAGCAGACCTGTGTCCACAACCCCCTAGCTTGCTGGAGACTGTGGGAAGGTCACTTCTCCCTGGACACATTTCTTCCCCACTTCCAGCTCTCACCATCCAAGAACGAGGCATCTTGGGGGAGGAGAGGGTAGTAACTCCACTCCAGCAGGCCTCCTCCTCCTTCCTGTCCCAACAGCCCCACCCCCACTCCC
This sequence comes from Callithrix jacchus, assembly GCF_049354715.1. Taxonomy (NCBI): domain Eukaryota; kingdom Metazoa; phylum Chordata; class Mammalia; order Primates; family Cebidae; genus Callithrix; species Callithrix jacchus. The sequence continues at coordinate 130,919,470 of NC_133506.1, read as the reverse complement.
AATGATGTCACTTCAGCCACCTCATCACCAGCTTCTAACCCCCTTGCAGTCGCCCATTAGGCCCTCAGATGGCAGCTGTGGGCAGCGGAGGTGGATCCCTCTTTACTCTGTCCCTCATCTGGAACACTGGCCGGAATTCCCGAACCTTGACTCCCTCCAAACCAGGAGCCATTTGCAAGGGGACCGGGCAGGGGAGGGCTAGGCGACTCCTGACTCTCGAAGGCAGATGGAAGACTCGACTTTCTGCTTCTTCACCGGCAAGGACCCGGCACCACTTCTCCCTGAGTAGGAAGCAAGTTAGGGAAACTTTCCGGGAGTCTTAGAGCTTATAAATCCTGGCAGGGACTGGTGCTGCTGGCTTTGTCGTGAGATAACTTCCCTCTACACGCGCGCCACCCTCCCAGCAAAACATGACGAAGGAGCCACCTCCCGGCCTCCAAAGACTCCGAGCCAGTGCTCAGGCCCGTTAACAATACCAGGGGCGGCTGGGCAGTTGCTGCCTCCAGGACGGGGTGGGCGAGCTGGATGACGGATGCCCTGTCGTCTGGGAAAATAGGAAGAGTGCCCCCTGCCCCCGACTTTTGCAGGTCTCCACCCGTCCGGTCCGCGTCTTCTCGGGCAGCGCCCCCTCTCTCCACGTCCGGGTTCTCCAGACGCGTCGCTCCTCCAAGTCGGGCGCGCCGGGTCCAGCCCAGCCCCTCCCGGGGTGATAGCGCCCAACAATGGAGAAGCGGACAGGGGTCACCGGGCGCTCCCCGCCTTCCTGCCCCCGGAACCCCCGCACTCACCCTGCTCCAGATCCTGCTGGTCGTACCAGGGCTCCTCTTCCTCTGCGGAGAAGTCTTCCATCCCAGCGGCTCTCCGCATGGCCCGGCAGGCGGCTGGCGGGTGCTGCGGCGGCGCGGCTCAGGGCCGGGTCGTACGGCCCGGGACAATGCGGCGGAGGCGGGCCGGGCCTCCCGCGTAGGGGACTCGGGCTACAGCGCCCGCGCCGCGCCCCCTCGCCATCGGCCTCCAGCCGGGCGCCCACGCAGGGCCTGGCCGGTTGCCGCGGTCCGGCCCGGCTGGGAGCTGAGCCGGGGGCGCCGGGCGGGCGGCGGCGACACAAAGGGTGGAGGGGCGGGGACAGCTGGTGGGACGGTGGCAGGGAGGATCCGGGCCCGCAGGCGGGTATGGGGCGTTAGGAGCGCGCGGGTGCCGCGGGGGGCGCCCCCTGCCCGGCTTGAGTCCGCGCTGCCCCTGGCCCGCCGGGCGACACCCGGAGCCGCCGCTGCATCTCGGTGGAGCCCGCCTGCAGCTTGAGGAGCCCCGCTCCGCGGGGTGGGGCCGGCCGCCGCCAACCAATCAGGAGGCGTATGCAAAGATGGAGGCGGGGCCGAGGGCGGGACCCTCTTGTGTCCCGGTCTGGGAATTGCAAGATCAACCCTTTCGTCCTCCCGCCACTACCGATTCAGTTTACGTCTCTTGTCTGAAATTATGTTATTTTAGAAGTTGTCGTCTCCTAGATCTCTTGGGAGCAAGAATATTGTCTTTTTTTCACAGCTGGCTACTCAGCTCCTAGAGCAGGCTGCTCACCAGTCGGATGTGGTGCCTCACTCTTGTAATCCCAGCTCTTTGGGAGGCCGAGGTGGGTAGATTGCCCGAGGTCAGGAGTTTGAGACCAGCGGGGCCAACACGGCGAAACCCCGTCTCCACTAAAAATACAAAAGTTAGCCGGGCATGGTGGCGCATGCCTGTATTCCCTGGTACTCGGGAGGCTGAGGCAGGAGAATGGCTTGAACCCGAGAGGAGGAGGTTGCAGTAAGCCAAGATCACGCCATTGCACTCCAGCCTGGGGGACAGAGGGAGACTCCGTTTTCCAAACAAAAACAAACAACAGGCTGGTCATTGGTACATTGCATCGTCGTTCTTTGAATGAATAAAAATTTACAGTTGCCTTTGGGAACTTGAGTGTTTAAGTGCCTTTGACTGGAAACTACAGGCCTACAGTGGCAAAGTTTGAGGGTATTTTACCTGCATTCAAGGTTCTGTTTTCTTTTCCTTGGGACCCATATCCTATATCCAATTATATCCATTAAAACCATACATATTTGCATCTGTCCAAGCATTCTTTCCTTAGAGTAGTTTTAGTTTTCAGACTCAAGCATTCATGTAACTCATTTTTTTTTTTTTTTTTTTTTTTGAGACGGAGTTTCGCTCTTGTTACTCAGGCTGGAGTGCAATGGCGCAATCTTGGCTCACCGCAACCTCCGCCTCCTGGGTTCAGGCAATTCTCCTGCCTCAGCCTCCTGAGTAGCTGGGATTACAGGCACGGTCCACCATGCCCAGCTAATTTTTTGTATTTTTAGTAGAGACGGGGTTTCACCATGTTGACCAGGATGATCTCGATCTGTTGACCTCGTGATCCACCCGCCTCGGCCTTCCAAAGTGCTGGGATTACAGGCTTGAGCCACTGCGCCTGGCCTCATGTAACTCATTTTATTGGGACCCATAATGTGCTGGTGCTGTTGAGAATCTCGGAATAATGTTGTAATATATCCAACAAACAACCTGTATCCAGAATATAGAAAGAGCATCTACATAGTCATACCCATCCCAGTAGAAAAGTGGGTAAAAGATTTCATCAGGCAATTCACCAAAGAGGATATACAAATAATCCAATAAACATGCAACAAGGTAATCAACTTCTTTAGCCATTAGAAAAATGCAAATTAAAACCACAATGAGGTACCACTAACCAATCACCAGAGAGGTTTTAGGGAAAAAAAAAAAAAAAAGGCTGGCCACAATGGCTCACACCTGTAATCCCAGCACTTGGGGAGGCTGAGGCAGGTGGATCACGAGGTCAGGAGTTCAAGACCAGACTGGCCACATGGTGAAACCTTGTCTCTAAAAAATTTTTTTAAAAATAAAAAAAGAAAAAGAAAAGAAAACACAGGCCAGGCTTGGTGGTTCATGCCTATAATCTCAGCACTTTGTAGGGGCGTAGGGTGGGAGGATCACTTGAGTCTGGAGTTCAAGACCAGCCTGGACAACATAACAAGACCCTATCTCTACAAAATATTAAAAAATAAAAGTTAAGTGAGCATGGTGACACACTTCTAGTCCTAGCTACTTTGGGTGGCTGAGGTGGGAGAATCACTTGAGCCTAGGAGGTTGAGGTTTCAGGGAGCCATGATCATGCCATTGCACTGCAGCCTGGGTGACAGAGCAGGACGCTGTCTCAAAAAAAAAAAAAACAAAAAAAACCCTAATGTTGGCAGGAACGTTGAGCAACTGGAACTCTCTCATCCAGTAGAAAAGTGGGTAAAAGATTTGATCAGGTAATTGACCAAAGAGGATATACAAAATAACACTGCTGGAGGGAGTACATAAGAGGACAACCACTTTAGAAAACTTCTTGACATGGCCAGGTGTGGCAGCTCACACCTATAATCCTAGCACTTTAGGAGGCCAAGGCGGGTGGATCAATTGAGGTCAGGAGTTCAAGATCATCCCAGCCAACACGGTGAAACCCTGTCTCTACTAAAAATACAAAATTAGCTGGGTGCGATGGCACATGCCTGTAGTCCAAGCTACTTGGGAGGCTGAGGCAGGAGAATCGCTTGAACCCAGGAGGCGGAAGTTGCAATGAGCTGAGATTGTGCCACTACACTCCAGCCTGGGCGACAGAGGGAGACTCCATGGAGGCGGGCCGGGGGGTTGAGGAAGAAAGAAAGAAAAAAAAACTGCTTGATAACCACGAAAGCTGAATAATGTAGGCTGTTGTAGATTGTTTTCCTAGGCAGCTGATCCTGAGATGGAGATTAGCATGCAGGAAGCTGATTAGTGTTATCCATCATATTGGATTAGAGAGGAAAAAAAAAGAGAGGAATTTGACTAGGAAGTGCTCTCAGATCAACACCTACAGGAAAGGGAGAGAAGCAGGGTTAGGGGGAGGGAGAACTGGGCTGGGATGTAGCCTCCGCAAAAGCCTCCTCTGATCCCTGAAGAACTTTGAATCTGGGGATACCCTTCAAAGCTATTGCAAGTATAAAGTAGGGGGCAGCTTTATATCTCCCACTCTTACATATCAACCAGTCATTGAATGACACAGGTCATCCCTAGGAGGCATGTGTGACCTTGGCCAAAGAAATGTTTCTTCAGCTGAGGCTAGTTTGCACAGAGGCCTGGCAGCTGGGACTGCCAGCCAGGGGTCCTCCCAGCAGCTGAGGGAATAAGTCCTTTCGTTTTGAAAGAGTTGGGGATGCATGACAGGCTGCCAGTGAGCATACCCTGTAACCCAGCAATTCTATTCCTATATATGTGCAACAGAAATATGTACATACATTATCTCATAAGAGCCCACACCGGAAGCCACACAGACGTCCATCAACGGTTGACGAAGCATATGTGGCATGTTCATGTAATGGAATATTATATAGTACAAATAAAATGATCTACTGTCATGGGCCTGGGTTAAAAAAAAAAAAATTGAGTGAAAGATGTCAGACACAAAGAGTAAATACCTGTATTTGTTTCTTCTTGCTTCTGTAACAAATGACCCCAAAGGTAATGGCTTGAAACAACACAAGTTTATTATTTTACAATTCCATAGAAGTCTGACAAGGATCACTGGCTAAAGTCAAAGCATTGGTAGACGTTGTGTTCTTACTGGAGGCTCCAGGAGAGGATCCGTTCCCTTGTCTTTTGCACCTTCTAGAGGCCACCCATATTCCTTGTCTTAGGGCCTCTTCATATTCAGAGCTAGCAACAGAGGGTGGAGTCCTTTTTCACATCCCATCACTCTGACCCCTCCCCCTCCCCTTTAGAAAGGACTCTTGTGATTAAACTGGGCACACTGAATAATCCAGGATCATCTCTCTGTCTCAATGTCCTTAACTTAATGACATCTGCAAAGTCTCTTATGTTGGGCGAGGTAACATATTCAGAGATTCTGGGGATTAGGATGCCGATATCTTTGGTGGGTCATGATTCTATCACAGCACCACATGATTCCATTTTATATAAAGTTCATGTGTCTGTAATCCCAGCTACTCAGAAGGGAGAGGCAAGAGGTCAGGAATTTGAGACCAGCCTGGGCAGCACAACCACCCTTTGTCTCTATAAAACATAAATAATAAATAAATAAAGTTCAGAACTGGCAAAATGAACCGAGATAGTATTTGGCTTTGGAAAGGTATGTAGAGAATTCTAAGCGGCTGGGAATCTTTTTCTAAAATTTTTTTAACTTTTTTTTTTTTTTTGAGATGGAGTCCCAGGCTGGAATGCTGTGTCATGATCATAGCTCACTGTAATCTCAAAGTCCTGGGCTCAAGTGATCCTCCTGCCTCAGCCTCCTGGATGACTGGGACTGCAGGCTTGTGCCACCATACCCAGTGAATTTTTTTCTTTTTTTTGCAATTGTAGCGAAATACACATAAGATTTATCATTTACCATTTAACTTTTTAATTAATTTATTTATTTTCAAATTAATTAATTAATTATTTTAAAGACAGGGTTTCACCATGTTGGTCAGGCTGGTCTTGAATTCCCGACCTCAGGTGATCCGCCCACCTTGGCCTCCAAAATGCTTGGATTACAGGCGTGAGCCACCACACCCGGCCTAATTTTTTTTTTGAGGCGGAGTTTCACTTGTTGCCCAGGCTGGATTGCACTGGTGGCCCGATGTCACCTCACCGCAACCTCCTGGGTTCAAGTGATTCTCCTGCCTCAACCTCTGGAATAGAGACAGGGTTTCTCCATGTTGGTCAGGCTGGTCTCCAACTCCTGACCTCAGGTCATCCTCCTGACCTCAGGTCATCCTCCTGCCTCAGCCTCCCACAGTGCTGGGATTACAGGCGTAAGCCACTGCACCTGGCCTGTTTAACCTTTTTTGAGTGTACAGTTAATGGTATTAAATAACGTATAATGTAAAACTGTCACCACCATCCATCTCCATAGATATTTTCATCTTGTCAAACTGAAACTCTGTATCATTAAACACTAACTCCCACTCGGGAGAATTTTAAACACTAAATCCCATTCAGGAGAATTCTATCTTCTGATCTGGGTGCTGGTTACACAGGTGAGTTCACTTTGTGAAAATTCACCCATGTGTACACTTAAGATGTGTGCACTATTCTGAAGATATATTATACTTTAATCCAATAGTTTATTAAAGAAGAAGAAGCCAGGCATGGTGGCTCATGCCTGTAATCCCAGCACTTTGGGAGGCCGAGGTGGGTGGATCACCTAAGGTCAAGAGTTTAAAGACCAGCCTGGCCAACACGGAAAATCCCCATCTCTACTAAAAATACCAAAATTAGCTGGGCGTGGTGGTGCATGCCTGTAATCCCAGCTATTCAGGAGGCTGAGGCAGGAGAATTGCCTGAACCCAGGAGGTGGAGGTTACAGTGACCCGAGATGGCCTCACTACACTCCAGCTTTGGGCAACAGAGTAAGACTCCATCTAAAATAAAATAAAATAATTAGGACCGGGCATGGTGGCTCACGACTGTAATCCCAGCACTTTAGGGGGCCGAGGTGGGTGGATCATGAGGACAAGAGTTTGAGACCAGCCTGGCCAATATGGTGATACCCCATCTCTACTAAAAATACAAAAATTTGCTGGGCATGATGGCGTGCCTGTAGTCTTAGCTGCTCGGGAGGCTGAGGCAAGAGAATCGCTTGAACCGGGAAGGTGGAGGTTGGAGTGAGCCATGATCGTGCCACTGCACTCCAGCCTGGGCTACAGAGCGAGACTCCATCTCAAAAAAAAAAAAAAAAAAAGAAAAACACCCTATGGCCGGCCTAAACTCTTCCATGAGGAGGAAAATCAGGTCTGCCTTCAAGGACGAAATTCTTCAGGCTCCATGAGCTACCGGTCAACAAGTCCCAGGTCCATTTCAGGCCTTTTCCTGTGATGCAGTCAAGCAGGTTAGAGAGCCGACCCAGGGGTGGCAAATATAGACTACCTGACCTGACCTTGGTAATCCCGGACCTGGCACCTCACCTGAGTGTCAGGAAACCTATTTCGTGGTGTTTCTTGTCGCGGGCATCAAAATACGGCGCTGATGGCAAAGGGCCCTCGGTGGGCTCGATGCCCTCCAAGCCTTGGGCACTGTGAAGCCCTGGGCTCTTGTGACCCCGGCGGCCGGGTGCACTTCCCTGCGTGCACCCCAGGCTCCCGGAGCTCCTCGGCACCTCCAGCCCAGGTCCTGGATGGGGGAGAGGGGCACAGGCAGGGTACCGTGGGAGCTCCCAGCCACCGCGCGAAGATGGCCAGGCCCACCCCGCGAGCGCAGCTTCGATGCGGGGCGGGGCTGGGGACGCCGAGGCGACAGCCGGTGGCTCCGTCGCCGCTGCTCACCCGCAGCCTGCATCCCCCATCTCCGGTCGCGGCCCGGCCCAGCCCACAGGAAGTGACGGCGCGCGGGCTGCGCACCGGGGCGTCGGGGGAGGCGGAGGGCGTCGACCCACCGACCTCTCGCTGCGCATCTTCGGTTGAGGTCAAAGGTTCAGGCGACATCTGAAAACCTTTCTCTGGTTCTCACACCCCTGCAGGCGGCGCCTCCCTCTCTGTCCCGGGACGTGGTCATTCCAGCGCTGGGCGCACTCTGTACTGAATGATCTCGTCCCATCTGTCCCCTCCACCAGTCTGAGGTCAGCGCCTGGCGGGGTAAGGCGCTCAGGACATTATAGTGAGTGAGGTCATCTGCTGCCCATCCCCCTCTCTCCCATGCACCGTCTGAGTTCCAGACAACCCTGTACTCTGAAGGGTACATTATTGCAGATTCTCACAGTCCTCGTGGTCGGGAAGTGCCTCCATATGTCTACCTCAAATCCCTGCAGTGTTAACCCTCCAGGCCTGTTATCAGTGGGGTGACCTTCCGGAGACTTGTGCTGATGATGTCCAGCCTTACTCCTCTGATGCCTCCTCCTGGGCTGGTTGGGAGGGTACAATGAGTTCATACAGCGGCCTTAGATCAGCACTGGGGTCTGCCGAGCACTAGTCACTGACTATTACACTGTAAGAATATATATATATATATATTAGATGGAATCTTGCCCTGTCCCCCAGGCTAGAGTGCAGTGGGGCAATCTCGGCTCACTGCAACCTCCACCTACCGAGTTCAAGCAATTCTCCTGCCTCAGCCTCCCAAGTAGCTGGGACTACAGGTGCACACCACCACGCTTGGCTAATTTTTGTATTTTTAGTAGAGACAGGGTTTCATCATATTGGCCAGGCTGGTCTCAAACTCCTGACCTTGTGATCCGCCCATGTCGAGCTCCCGAAGTTCTGGGATTATAGGCTTGAGCTACCGCCTGTGCTAGGGTCTTATTCTTATTATCTGTTTTACCCGGAGGAACTATTCCTTGCCCCTCACTACCCCCTAAGCAGGCTGGGGATGCCTGTGCAGGGACTTTACCCTCCTGGCAGGTGGAGCCTGCAGTGAAGGCTCAGGCCTTGGGAGAAGATACCTGGGGAGAAGCCCAGTGCATTTGCCTGCTGTGGGCTGCCTGGGCTCCACTGCCCCTAGCACAGGTACATCATAGCATGGAGCCCCTCTGCATGGGACCCTTCTGCTTCCTGGCAGACCGAGAACTCCTTGAGGGCGGGGACTCTGGCTGGCACATCACAGGTCCCTCAGTGAATGAAGAAACATTCTAAGCCATATTTCTTGGCCTTCTTCATCCTTCTTCTTAGTGACCCCCAAGTCCACATTTCACAGCTTTCCTTATCCCTTTGCCCCGGGTCAGATCCACCTGCCCTGCCTGAAAAGCTCCTAAAACTACTCAGAGGAATCTACCATGCATGGTGGTTCATGCCTGTAATCCCAGCACTTTGGGAGGCTGAGGAGTGTGGATCACCTGAGGTCAGGAGTTCGAGACCACAGCCCGGCCAACATGGTGAAATCCTGTCTCTACTAAAAATACAAAAATTATCTGGGCATGGTGGTGCATGCCTGTAATCCCAGCTACTCCGGAGGCTAAGGCAGGAGAATTGCTTGAACCAGGACCCAAGAGGTGGAGGTTGCAGTGAGCCAAGTTTGTGCCACTGCACTCCAGTCTAGGCAACAATAGCTAAATTCATCTCAAACAAACAAACAAACAAACAAACAGAGGAATCTGAGACACAGTTGGCCAAAATATGTCATTCCTATTGACTAGAGTGGGCAACAAAGTGGCTCCTCCTGTAAGCAACCAAGTTGGAAGCCCAGGAGTTATTGTCATTTATCCAATAAATATTTATGATGGGCTGGGCCCGGTGCTGAGTGCTGAGGATACAGAAATACTAGCCAGGTGTGGTGGTGTGCACCTGTAGTCCCAGCTATTCGGGAGGCTGAGGCAGGAGAATCACTTGAACCCAGGAGGCGGAGGTTGCAGTTCAAGATCATGCCACAGTACTACAACTTGGACGACAAGAGTGAAACTCTCAAAAACAAAACAAAACAAAGAAAGGGTGACACTGGCTTTCTGGCTTGAGCACCTGGGAGGTAGGTGCCCTTTATTGAGATGAGGAGACTTGGAGACAAGGGTCAAGAGAGAGAACCATCAGGTTTGGGGGATGGAGTGTGGGGAACAGAATTTGCCACAGTGGGGTAGTCCCAGCTACTTGGGAGGCTGAGGCAGGAGAAACGCTTGAACCCGGGAGGTGGAGGTTGAAGTGAGCTAAGATCGGGCCATTGCACTCCAGCCTGGGCAATGACAGTGAAACTCTGTCTCAAAAAACAAACAAAAACTAAACAATGGTACCAAATTCTCTGACACTCCTTCCGCAGGCTGGGGTAGAGGTCCTCTCCCTGGGAATCCGGTGACCTCATGACTATTTTGGTTGATAGAGTGCGGTGGAAATGTCTTTCTATGTTACTTCCCTCCCAGGCTGGGTGCTTTCCCCTTGTTCTCTCGAATACCCTCTTTTCTTTTCTCTCTCTTTTCTTTTTCCTGAGACAGGGTTGCACTCTGTCACCCAGACTGAGTGCAGTGGTGAGATCATAGCTCATTGCATTCTCAACCTCTCAGGCTCAAGCGATCCTCCTGCCTCAGCCTCCGGAGTAGCTGAGACTACCGATGTGTGCCACCACACCTGGCTAGTATTTCATTCTTATTTTTTTGTAGAGATGGAGTCTTGTTATGCTGCCCAGGCTTGTCTCAAACTCCTGGGCTCAACCTGTCCTTCTGCCTTGGCCTTCCAAAGCACTGGGATTACAGATGTGAGCCACCGTGTCCCCCTCCTCTTTTCATATGCATCCTTTGGGTGTCCCCTCACAGGGCCCAGTGTCCTTGCTGAGAGAGGCCCAAGCCACATGGAGAGGTCACATGTTGGTGTTTCTATCTTCAGCCCCAACTGAGTCCAGCCTTTGGGTCCTGCCAGCTCAGGCATCAGCTATGTGAGTAAAGCACCTGGTGATTTCAACCCCCAGCTGTTCCAAGTTAAGCCCTGCACCAGCCATTCTGGTCTCTACAGCTGAGACCCCAGACGTTGTGAAGAAAAGACCAGCCACCGCAGCTGAGTTCTGACTCAATTACTGACCCATGGAATTTGTGAACATGATAAAATTGTTATAGTTTAACACCAGTCTGGCGGAGAGGTTGTTATGCAGCAATGGTACCTAGAACTCACATGAGATAGAAAATAAGTTCTAAGACTCCACCTCGTTAATACCACTGGCCTGCTTCCTCTCCATCCACCTGTGACTGCTTTGGTTCAACCCTCATCAGCTCTCGCCTCTCAGCTGGATACCCCATGTTCAGGTCATTTCTCTCTCCTCCTGCAGCCACGATGGCTTCACTAAACTCTAATGACATCGCTTCCCTGTTTCCCAGGCTCTTTGTTGCTCCTGGAATAAGATTAAAGCCTCTTATCAGGATATATTCAGCCCTTAATGGTCTGCTCCTGGTCCACTTCAAGCTTGTCTCCTTTCTCTGCATTTCAAAGCAAGCCTGTCTTTTTTCTTTCCCTCCCTTCCTCCTTACCTTCTTTCCTTCATTCCTATCTCCTCCCTTCCTTCCTTTTTCCTTTCTGTCCTTCCTCCCTCTGTTCCTCCTTTCCTTTCTCCTTCCTCCCTCCCTTCCTTCCATTTTCCTTTTCTTCCTCCCTCCCTCCCTCCATCTGTCCTCTCTTTCTTTTTTTGATTTTTAAAAATATTATAATAGATGCCAGGGTGGTGGTTCATGCCTGTAATCCCAGCACTTTGAGAAGCCAAGGCAGGCGGATCACCTGGCCAGGAGTTGGAGACCAGGCTGGCCAACATGGTGAAACCTCATCTCTACTAAAAATACAAAAATTAGCCTGGTGTGGCGGTGCGTGCCTGGGATTACAGAATTCCAGCTACTCAGGAGGCTGAGGCAGGATAATCGCTTGAACCTGGGAGAGGGGGGTTGCAGTGAGCCGAGGTTGCTCCACTGCACTCCAGCCTGGGTGACAAAAAGATACTCCATCTCAAGATAAATAAAAAATAAATAAATAAAAATATTATAACAGGGACAGGATCTCACTATGTTACCCTGGCTGGTCTCAATCTCCTGGCCTCCAGCAATCCTCTTATCTTGGCCTCCCAAAGCTCTGGGATTACAGGCATGAGCCACTGTACCTGGTCTTTTTATTTATTTATTTGGAGACAGGGTCTCACTCTGTGGCCCAAGCTATGGTGCAGTGGTGTGATTATGGATCCCTGCAGTCTTGAACACCTGGGCTCAAACCATCCCTGACCTTAGCCTCCTGAGTAGCTGGGCCTACAGGTGCATGCCACCTTGCCTGGTTAATTATTTTATTTTGTGTTTCACTGAGACAAGGTCTCACTATGTTGCCCAGGCTAGTCTTGAATTCCTGGGCTCAAGTGATCCTCCCATCCCAGCCATCTGAGTAGCTGGGATTGTAGGGGCGTGCCACCATGCCCGGCTCAACCAGGTGTTTCTGTTTCCTGGATGAGCCAGGCTCTCTTCACTTCTGGGCTGCCTTCTTTCTGTTTGCTCCCCCTAATAACTAGATTCTAGAAATTTTTTTCTTTTTGTTTTTGAGACAGAGTCTCACTCTGTAGCCCAGGCTGGAGTACAGTGGTGTGATCTTGGCTCACTGCAACATTTGCCTCCCGGGGAAGTGCTGGGATTACAGGTGTAAGCCACCGCGTCCCCCTCCATTCAAGCAATTCTCATGCCTCAGCCTCCCAAGTAGTTGAGATTGTAGGCACGCGCCACCATGCCCAGCTAATTTTTGTATCTTTAGTAGACAGGGTTTCACCATGTTGGCCAGGCTGGTCTTGAACTCCTGACCCAGTGATCCGCCCGCCTTAGCCTCTCAAAGTGCTGGGATTACAGACATGAGCCACCGTGCCTGGCCTCTTTTTTTTTTTTTTTCCTTAGAGAGAGTCTCACTCTGTTGCCCATGCTGGAGTGCAGTTGCATGATTCAGCTCACTGCAACCTCCACCTCCTGGGTTCAAGTGATTCTCCTGCCTCAGCCTCCCAAGTAGCTGGGACTACAGGCACATGCCATCATGTCCAGCTAATTTTTTTCTTTTGTATTTTTGGCAGAGATGGGGTTTCACCATGTTGGTCAGGCTAGTCTCAAACTCCTGACCTCCTGCGATTTGCCCGCCTGGGCCTCCCAAAGTGCTGGGATTACAGGCATGAGCCAGCATGCCCAGCTAATTTTTGCATCTTTAGTAGAGACAGGGTTTCACCATGTTGGCCAGGCTGGTGTTGAACTCCTGACCTGGTGATCCACCCGCCTCAGCCTTTCTAAGTGCTGGGATTACAGGCGTGAGCCACTGACCTGGCCTGGACATTTTCTCTTTGCCTTTCAGACCTCTTTCCATCTTCTGCACTCTGCCTCATGCCCCGGCAGGCTGAGCTTCCATGGCGTCCCTTGCCCTCCTGTTTTCTGTGGGTACATCCGATGGGAACCCCCAGCAGCAATTGGGAGGGCAGTGGAATAAAGGTGAAGTATTCCACTGCTCAGTCCCTTCCAGACCCTGCAAGGCTTCCACTCCTGTGGGGCCTCTTCTGCAGCAACCTTTCTCCAGGTTCTGACAAGCATTCCATCCCTGACCCCTACAAGCCAAGCTTCCCCGCTGCTTCCAGCCCCAGAGTGCTCCATGGACCCTTTTTGTCTTTCCTTCTTTTTGTGAATTGCACCTTGATGAACTCTCCTTGGTTATTCTTATGAATGTTCCATTGTTCCATTTGTTTCTGTTGAGACCTTAGCTGATACACTCTGTCATCCTCCAGCCTCAGCCTGGCTTCCTCTACTCTGTGGAGTCTTTCCTTCTCTGTTTCCACCAGGGCCCTGGACAGACTTCCTCTCTCAAGCCCCTGGGTCTCTGTTGCCTGTATTGTTGCCCTCCGTGTCTCCCTCTCTCTGCAGTAGGAACTTGCCTTTGTAGCTGAGGCACTAGGCCCTTGAATGGTACTAGCTCAGTAGATGCTCAGTAAATTATTTTTTGAGACAGTTTTGATCTTGTTGCTCAAGGCTGGAGTGCAGTGGCTTGATCTCGGCTCGCTGCAAACTCCGCCTCCTGGGTTCAAGCAATTTTCCTGCCTCAGCCTCTGGAGTAGCTGGGATTACAGATGTCCACCACCACGCCCAGCGAATTTTTTGTATTTTTAGTAGAGACAGGGTTTCACCAGGTTGGTCTCAAACTCCTGACCTTAGGTGATCCACCTACCTCAGCCTCCCAAAGTGCTGGGATTACAGATGTGAGCCGTGGCACCTGGCCTCAGTAAATGTTTGTTGAATAATTGATGGTTGAACTCAGAAAAAGGGTGCCAGGGAGAGCTATGAGAGTCGCAGACCAGGGAGTCTTTGTTTTATGCTGGGCATAAAGGAGAACAGGACAGGGTTTTTGTATGGAGACAACACAGTGAAGAACCTACCTGGGAATTGTCAAATTGATCAGGGAAACGTAATTAAAAAATTTTTTTAAGCTCTGTTTTATTTACTAAGAATGTTTTTTCTCCACACATCCAGACTTATTTCTCAAAAGGTTTGCTATAAAAGTTGACACACACACACAAAAGTAGAGACAAGGGTGGAACACATTGTCTTTCTTTGCTGCAGTATACATATATTTCTTGAGATGGAGTCTTGCTCTGTAGCCAGGCTGGAGTGTAGTGGCGCAATCTCGGCTCACTGCAACTTCTGCCTCCTGGGTTCAAGCAATTCTTCTGCTTCAGCCTCCCAAGTAGCTGGGACCACAGGTGCATGCCACCATGCCCAGTTAATTTTTGTATTTTTAGTAGAGACAAGGTTTCACCATGTTGGCCAGGATGGTCTCGATCTCTTGACCTCGTGATCCGCCTATCTTGGCCTCCCAAAGTGCTGGGATTACAGGTGTGAGCCACTGTGCCCAGCCTGCTGCAGTATATTTAAAAGCAAATCCCCATTTCATTGCTACAGATACCAATATGCATCACTGGAAAACAACAGCATTTTAAAAACATGATTGCTGGTGGAATCAGGAAGGATGTTTGGCTTAACTTAGAGACTGTAAACAAAGGGTAGGGAAGAGTGGGTGTTTTTCCACTCAGGTGTGTTAGTGGTCAGGTTCCTCAGGACAATGTTATGTTTTTTTCCATGACATGGTGGTGAATGCACAGGGACCTTGTAAGATTTCCTGGCATGAAGATGATCTAAGGAGGAGAATGTCCACCTGAGTGGAAGAAGACCCCCTAGGCTAGGTGAGGGCAGACTCACTTAAATCCAGTAATATTTCCATGTCACTTGGAGTTCCTGGTTGCAAACCACAGAAATGGCTCTGAGTGATGGGCAAGGCCAAAGGGGTAAAATTTCACCTGGAGTGGCTGTTAGCAACAGTTTTTGTTTTTTTTATTTGAGATGGAGTCTTGCTCTGTTGCCCAGGCTAGAGGAGTGCAATGGTGCAATCTCTGCTCACTGCAGCCTCCACATTCTAGGCTCAAGTGATTCTCCTGCCTCAGTCTCCTGAGTAGCTGGGACTACAGGGACATGCCAGCATGCCTGGCTACTTTTTGTGTGTTTAGTAGAGACGAGTTTCATCATGTTGGTCAGGCTGGTCTCGAACTCCTGATCTCCTGATCCCCCTGCTTCAGCTTCCCAAGTGCTGGGATTATAGGCGTGAGCCACTGCACCAAGCCTAGCAACAGTTCTTAATTATTTTCTCCTCCTCCTCCTTCATACCTTCACTTGGCTTTATTATTATTTTTTTCTTTTTAAAGGCCAATCGCTGTGGCTCCTGTCTGTAATCCCAGTATTTTGGGAGGCCCAGGCGGGAGGGTCGCTTAAGCTCAGGAATTTGAGACCAACTGGACCACATGGCAAAACCCCATCTCTACAAAAAATACAAAATTATCCGGGCATTATGGTGTGCACCTGTAGTGCCAGATACTTGGAAGGCTGAAGTGGGAGGACTGCTTAAGCCTGGGATAGAGGGTGCAGTGAGCTGTGATTGTGCCACTGCACTCAGCCTAGGCAACAGAGAGAGACCCTGTCTCAACAAATAAAAATAAATAAATAAAGAAACTGTCAGCATGTGGTACTGCCAGTTTTTAAGTCATCGTACTAGGTATGTAGTGTTATCTTACTGTGGTTTCAATTTGCATTTCACTAGTGATTACGATTGAGAGTTTTTAATGTCACTCTGGCCTGGACTGGGGTTGAGTGATTTGTAGAATAGACTGGATTTTTTTTTTAAATGCCAAATAAAGGAACTATTCATTCATTATCTTGGAATGATTAGAAAAGCCACGAAACCTGCCAAGGATTTTGCCCAGGGTGGGGAAAACCCACCTCTGGACAAAGGCTAGAGCTATCCTATGATTGCCCTGTGGAGTGTTTGTTCAGTGAAATGGCAATGCCCTTCGCACTCCTCTTTCCCCCAGCACTCGCTCCTCTCCCCGCCACACTTTTGCTCCCAGATGGTGCAGCACTCATTTTTCACCTGTGGAATTCTTCTTTAAGCGAATGTCACATCCTTTTGAAGCACCCAGGGGCCAGGCATGGTGGCTTACTTCTGTAATCCCAGCACTTTGGGAGGCTGAGGTGGGAGGATCCCTTGAGGCCAGGAGTTTGGGATTAGCCTGAATGTAGCAAGATCCCATCTAATACAAAAAATGGAAAAAAAATTAGCTGGGCATGGTGGTATACACCTGTAGTCCTAACTACTTGGCAGACTGAGGCAGGAGGATTGCCTGAGCCCCGGAATTCGAGGCTACAATGAGCTATGCTTGCACCACTGCACTACAGCCTGGGCAACAGAGTGAAACCCTGTCTCTAAAATGAATGCATGAATGAATAATAAATAAATAATAGGGCTGGGTGTGGTGGCTCACGCCTGTGATCACAGCAATTTGGGAGGCTGAGGTGGGTGGATCATTTGAGGTCAGGGGTTCAAGACCAGCCTGGACAACATGGTGAAACCCTGTCTCTACTAAAAATACAAAAAAGTTAGCTGGGCATGGTGGGGGTGGGGTCCCTGTGGTCCCAGCTACTCAGGAGGCTGAGACAAGATAATTGCTTGAACCCGGGAGGTGGAGGTTGCAGTGAGCAGAGATTGCACCACTGCGCTACAGCCCGGGTGACAGAGCGACTTATGTCGCCTGCGCCGGTCCCTGACACAGAGTTGGCAAATACCAGACCCTCAGCACATTTGTCGAAATGGATGAATCTCAAAGGATTCTCTGGGAAGGCAGGTGGCCAGAGAGCGGTGGGGACCTCGAGGGACTTCCCGCTCTCATTGAGGTGAGGAGCTGCTTTCCTGGAGCAGGGAAACTGAGTCACCGGCTCCCTCTCTCATAACCCAGGGCCGATCCTAGAGCTTGTGGTCGCAGTAACTGCGGGACTGTCTGAACACGTGTGTTTGACAGGTCAGAAAAAGGGGGATCCAAGAGAGTGGATGCTCAGAAAACATGAATGGGAAAGACAGACTGGAAAGGACAAAAGTGGGGTGTAGAGGGCCGGCTGAGACGTGGGTTCAGGGCCCGAGCGGGGATGAAGGGTGAGGACAGGAGCGGGGGACGAGCTGAGAGGAGGGTTTTGGGCTCTGCGGACTGCGTGGCTGCGGGGAGATGGAAGCGGCGGGGACAAGGCTCCGACGCAGAAGGAAGAGCGCCGAGGCTCTGGGTGGGAGCTGAGTGCACCGGGCATGCGGCGGCGGGGTCGTAGTCGCGGACTCTGGGGGTCGTGGGTGGCCGGCGCGGCAGGTGCAGGGGGCGGAGCCATGCGGGGGCGGGGCCTGTCGAGGCGGGGCCGCGAGGGGCGGGGCCGACGCGGGCCGGGGGCGGGGCGCGCCGCTAGTCTCCAGCGAGAGCCGCGGGGGCAGGGGAGCTGGAGCGGGAGCTGAAGCCGGAGCCCAGGCTGGAGTCGGGGCTGGGGCCGTGCAGGAGCGGGCTCCAGCGACATGGGGTCGACCGACTCCAAGCTGAACTTCCGGAAGGCGGTGATCCAGCTCACTACCAAGACGCAGGTGCGCCACGGGGCCTCCGCCTCCTCATCCACCTGCCGGGCTGGGGGCTGGGCAGGGCCGGGGGTGCGCGAACTTGGCTCGCCGGGAGACTGGGGGGCACGGGCGGGCCCCAAGCGTGACGCCAAAGCCAGCGTCAGAGTGGGACCCCGCGGCCTGTATCTCGAAGCAGCATCCCCTGGCCCTAGTCCCCCACCCCCAGCCCCCTCTCCTGGAAACACCCCTCTCCTTGAAGCCGCTGCTGCCTCCTTAGGCTGACGTGTGCCTACTCCCCGAGCCGGCGACACAGCTGTCCGCCCCCTGTTCCGCCCCCTCCCCACCCCGGCGTCCCCAGCTTAGCATCTCCAGCTTCCCGTTGCCCCTACCCACCTATCCACCGTCCACTCCCCTCCCTGCCCCTCATTGCCCCCGGGTCCCGGACACACAGTCCTGGTTGACTCAACGCAAACAAAGCCTCGCTGGCGCCCGCCCGGGTGGGGAAAACAGCTGGTGCGCCGCGGCAGCGGCCTCACTGGGCCCTGGTCGATGCCCGCGGGCAGGGAAGGCCTAGGTCTTCCTGGGAACACGCAAAGAGTGGCTGGCAGCGAGGCAGCCTTGCAAGGGGGACGTGTCTCTAGGCCTACAAGCACAGCCTCCCAGCTGGGGATCTCTCGGGGGTCTCCCCCGAGGCTCTGCTATGGAAAGGCTGTGTTAGCCTGTGTCCTCTGTTCTCTGGCTCAGGGATGAGGACCCGGAGGATGGTCCTGAGTCAGCTGGTGAGGGGCCTAGGGACCCTTCAGCCTAGTCCATGCTCATAACTCTCCTGTGAGTTCACAAGTGGCCCCATGGCCACCTCCTTGTCCCCAACACACACTACTTGGCCCCAGCAAGGCTGCTTCTCTGCCCACCCCTTCTCTCCTGCCTTTTTGAAGCAGGCCACTGGCCACAGAGATGCTCAGCCCTGACTCTCCAGGTCCCCTGTTTTTAGGGGACTCAGGACCTGCTGCCATCTGGGACCTTTCTTTTTCCTGGCCCCCACCTGACTGCTCTCCAGGGCTCTCTCTTGCTGTGGGCGGGTAGCCTAGAATGGAGGAAGCCAGCTGGTCGAAGCTTCAGGGGCCAGCCCTTGTTCCCTCACTCATTCCCCATCCTGGAAAGGTCAGGTGCACTGCACATGCTCATGGCCTCTGGAGAGTCCAATCCTGGCTGAAAGGCACTTGATAGAGACCAGACGACACTTTTCTCCACTCCCCATGGCTCCTGGGTTGTTTTGGACCTTGGCTTTCTTGGGATGGAATTTTTATTTGTGGGTGGCAGGGAAGGTGGCAAGTGGGCTGGCCCCTCAGTGTAGGGCTTTGGGGAGAGGAGAGGGGTTGCGGGGAGAGGAGGGGCGGCAGGGAGGAAGGCAGGCTCCCATGTTTACTGACCTGGGAGAAATGCCTTGATGAAGGTTTGCACTGTGGGCTCAGCAGCTGGGGTCCTTTGCTGGGCCCAGTGGGACCAGCTCAGCAGGGTTCCAAAGGATCTGGAGTGACCTAGATTCCTACCTGCTCAGGCCTTTTCCCTAAAATACTGTGCCCCTCTGTCTTTCCCCGGCTACAGCCCTATGACGGGCTGCTTGAGATGGTGCTGTTCTCTTTCCCAGCTGAGGGCACTGAGTAGACTTGGAATAGAGCTTAGATAGGCTGGAGACCAGACCAGCCTTCCGGAGAGCACTGACTGGGTCCTGTAGGTTGTGGGAGGCGGGAGGGGGTGCCTGGGCTGCCTGGAGTGAGAGGCCCTCAGCTGCTAAAGCCTTGGACTCTGTAATTGACCTGGCTTGAGTGGCTTGGGTGTGAGGACCAGAACACAGATGATCATCACTGATCTTACCACTTGGAGTCCTCAAGGAAATTCGGTCCAGTTATCCATAGGATGATATGTGGTTCCAAGCTCTTAGAGGGTGTGGCTTGGGCAGCAGACAGGCAGATCCAGCACCTTTTCCCGTGGCCTGGGCCTGTGTCACTGCTGTGCCTCCTTCCTCGCCTTCCTGCCCTGCATCCTGTTTTTTTCCTGCCCTACGGTCCAACCCTGGGCCAGGCTTGACCCTGGTCCCAAGAGCCAGCAGCTTCAGCTCTGTTTCCTGTCCCTTCCTCAGAGTAGGTGGGGCTCTGGAGGAGATATTCCCAGATCTGGAACCCTCTCCCGGATCCCACCTGTTTGGAATTCTCTGCTGCAGTCCAGATGAGACCTGGCGGGTGCATGTTTACACATGTGTACATGCATGTACATAGGAATACATGGTGACACTGTCCTCCAGAGCAGGCTTAGGGGGCTCAAGTATATTGGGGAACCTTCCTTCTGCACGCCCTGAGAGTCAAAAGATACAACTGGTCCCCCAGGTCTGAGTGGGGGTCTGATCTGAGCAGGGGCCTGGAAAAGCTGGGTTAAGAAAATCTGATTTTGGCCAGGCGTGGTGGCCCATGGCTGTAATCCCAGCACTTTGGGAGGCAGAGGCGGGAGGATCGCTTGAGCCCAGGGGTTTAAGACCAGCCTGGGCAACAGAGCAAGACCCTATTTCTTAAAAAAAAAAAAAAAATTAGCTGGGCCTGGTGAGGTACGCCTGTTGTACCAGCAGCACAGGAGGCTGAGGTGGGAGGACTGCTTGAGCCCAGGAGTCTGAGGTTGCAGTGAGCTATGATTGCACAACTTCACTCCAGTGTGGGCAACTGAGCATAATAACCCTGACTCAAAAACAAACAAAAGAAAAAGAATAAAGGAAGAAGAATATCTAGTTTCCCACTAGGGTAGCTCAGTTTCTGTGGCCCTAGCAGCAGGGGCCTGCCCACCTCCAGCAAAAACACTTTCTTCAAAGATCAGATATTAGAAGCTTCCTTGGGTTGGGTGGAGGACAGCTGGGGCCATTGAGGCAGGCGCTGAGCCACGTCTCTCTCATCAGAAGCCTAAGGGGCCTCAGTGACCCTGACTAACTCCTGTAGCATCGGCTTGGTCTGGGCGAGTGGTCACCAAATCCGAATGTCCAGGCTCCCACAGTGGGACCAGGAGAGAACGCCCAAGCTCAGGAAAGAGGGAGACAAAGGCCTTTTCCTGAGGTTCAAGGCTGGAATTTGTCACGGCCAGGATCTTGCCTCTGCTTCCAGAATGGGCTGTGCTGAGGCCTCCTGAGTCTCTCTCTTCATTTTGGATTTGGCCCCCCTGGTGACACTGCCTGATGAACTAGGTCAGAGGTCATGTAGACTTGTACTTAGCTGAGTTTCTCCCCTCTGAAGGGGGTAGCAGCTACCTGGGAGGTGGGGAAAGTGTCAAGGATGGTAGCTTCCCAGAGGCGCTCCCAGATGGCTCTGTGGGTTTTCTGGGATGTTGTTCCTCACCCTACCCTGGCTCCAGGCCACCCAGACTGTGGTTCCATGCCTCTGCACTCCAGGGAGTGCCAGACGCTATCCTGGCTGAGGGCTGGAGGGCCAGCAAACCCCAGCCCCAGGGCCCTCCTTTGGCCTTTGTTCTGCTCCCCCAGGGAAGAACTTGCTCTACCAGTTCTGGGACTGAGAGTCACAGCCACATGGTACCCTGCAGCTCCCTGGGGTGCGGTGGAGGTGTTTGCTCTGGGAGTGGGCCGGGGTATGCCTGGACCTTGGTGAGGCATGCCACCCCAGCTCTGAGTTTGGAGAGCCCCACTGGTGCTCAGCCCTGCTCTGTGGCCAGGCTGAAGGGGTCCCCAGGACTGAACACAGCTTCAGTGGAACAAATATTGGCTGAACATCTGCCATAGGCTTCACCTGCAAGGTCAGGGACTGATGGGGCTTTATAAAGGCACATGTACCCACACTGTGGAGGCTGGAACTATGCAGGGTGGGGGTGGGTGGGGGATGGAGGTTCCTAGGTGGGAGCAAGCAAGTCTGGGGCCTGGGAGGCTTCTTAGAAGAAGTAGCTTCAGAGAACAGAATTACTATCATTAAATATTTAGAGACAGTGTCTCATTCTGTCACACAGGCTGGAGTACAGTGACACAATCACAGCTCACTGCAGCCTTGAACTCCTGGGCTCAGGCGATCTTTCTGCCTCGGCCTTCCAAGTAGCTGAGCTGACAGGGTATGCCACCATGCCCAGCTAATTTTTTTTATTTTTGTAGAGGTGGTATTTTGCCATGTTGTTCAGGCTGGTCTCAAACTCCTGGGCTCAAGCAGTCCACCTGCCTCAGCCTCCCAAAGTGTTGGGACTACAGGCGTGAGCCACCATGCCCGGCCATCATTATTATTATTATTTGGAGATGGAGTCTTGCTCTGTCACTCAGGCACAATCTCAACTCACTGCACCCTCTGCCTCCTGTGTTCAAATGATTCTCCTGCCTCAACCTCCCGAGTAGCTGGACAGGCATCCGCCACCACGCCCAGCTAATTTGTTGTATTTTAGTAGAGACAGGGTTTCACCATGTTGCCTAGGCTGGTCTCTAACTCCTGACCTTATGATCCCATGCCTTGGTCTCTCAAAGTGTTGGGATTCCAGGCGTGAGCCATTGTGCCTAGCCTATTATTATTATTATTTTGAGATGGAGTCTTGCTTTGTCACCCAGGCTGGAGTGCAGTAGCGTAATCTCAGCTCACTGCAGCCTCTCCCTCTGGGTTCAAGTGATTCTTTTGCCTCAGCCTCCCGAGTAGCTGGGACTAAAGGCGTGTGCCACCACGCCTGGCTAATTTTTGTATTTTTAGTACAGACGGGGTTTTATCATGTTGGCCAGGCTGGTCTCAAACTCCTGACTTCGTGGTCTGCCAGCCTCTGCTTCCCAAAGTGCTGGGGTTACAGGCGTGAGCCACCCTGCCCAGCCATTATTATTTTGTGAGACAGAGCCTTGCTCTGTTGCCCAGACTAGAGTGCAGTGGTGCCATCACACCTCACTGCAGCCTTGACCTTCTGGGCTCAAGAGATTCTTCCACCTCAGCCTCCTGAGTAGTTGGGACTACAGGCCCACCTGGCGAATTTGTTTTTATTTTTTGTAGAGACAGGGTCTCTACAAAAGTCATGCTGCCCAGGCTGGTCTTAACTCCTGGGCTCAAGCAATTCTTCCATCTTGGCCTCCCAAAGTGCTAGGATTACAGACATGAGCCACCACACCCGCCCCAGAATTATTTTTAAATAAGATATATGTTTTTCTGATGATCAGAGTAATGTGTATGTAGTGCAGACTTGTGGTAGCGGGGCCTTCGGGTTTTCTTGGCTCTAGGATTTCAGAGAAGGTAAAAAGCTGTGTTGGAGAGAGCAGGGAAGGTGTCTTCAGGAAGTGACATTCAGAAGGAGCCTTAAGGGATGGGGCTGAGGAGGTACACCTGCTGTGGGCACTCTGGTCCCTTAATAGATGAACATTCAAAAGGAAAAAAATAGTAACATGTGCTCTTACCAAAAAATATGAAGAAAAATCTAAAACCACCCAGAGAGAGAGTTGTTATTAACATTCTGGTTCATTTTCTTCTAGTCTTTTATTCATGTATAATTTAACACAAAATTGTGAGCATCCTAGGGGAAGTTTTATATCTTGTCTTTTTTTTTTTTTTGAGATGGGGTTTTGCTCTTGTAGCCCAGGCTGGAATGCAGTGGCACAATCTCGGCTCACTGCAACCTCAGCCTCCTAGGTGCAAGTGATTCTCCTGCTTCAGCCTCCTGAGTAGCTGGGATTACAGGTGTCCACCACCACATCTGGCTAATTTTTTGTATTTTTAGTAGAGACAGGGTTTCACCATGTTGGCCAGGCTGGTCTCCAACTGCTGACCTCAGGTGATCAACCTGCCTCGGCCTCCTAAAGTGCTGGGATTACAGGCATGAGCCACCAGGCCTGGCGGGGCATGTGTGTTTTTAAGGCCTGTTGCCTCCTTGGGAATGGATTTTGGAATGCATTGTCATAGGGGAAGAGGGGAAGAGAGAACAGCCCTGGTGAGGGTAAAGAGAAGAGACAGCAGGGTTGAGTCCAGGGGTAGTAAATGCAGGTGTGTGTGTATGACACAGGTGTGTATGCATGTGTGTCTGTGTGTATGTATAAGGCATGTTTCTGTGAGATCCTGGCTGAGTGCCAGGCTGAGGTTTGGATTTGTTCCAGCAGGCAGTGGGGAGCCCCTGCAGGGCTCTGGGTGAGGAAGCAGTTCCTGTGGTGCTGTGTGTGGTTCATGGGTTGCTGGCAGCATAGAGCCAGGTTGAAGGAGGTGGATTTAAAGGTGGGAGGCCTGGAAAGGGTGGCCTGGGCTGCAGCGCTGGAGGTGGGCGCAGAGAGGAGCGAGTTGGGGTGAGAACGCAGAGGTGAATTCAGCAGATCTGGCAGCTGTTTTGGGTGTGCTGAGAGAGGGCGGAGGCTGGAGGCCTGTGGCAGGCAGCTTGGGTGACTTGAAACACAGTTCGAGTCCCCTTTGTCTTCTTTCCATGGGGAGAGGGCCTGGTCTTGACCTGGATCCCTGGGCATTTGACCTAACGATGTGGCCTGGGGCCATGACCAGGTGGGGAGGTCAGCCTGCCTTGCCAGGGGAGGATGGTGACTTAACCAGCATCACATAGCCCCTCAGGGGTGGCGCTGGGCTTTGGCTGACTCTGCCTAGCTGTCCTCTGACCATGTATGCCCGGTGTCTCTAGCCTGACTGTGCTGGCCAGGGCTTGTGGTGGCTGAAGGATGTCCCCCACCCCTGTGGGAGGGCTCTGGGACCCCAGCGGGAATGAGGTAGGGGGACCCTGGCTTCCCTCTTGGGGTCTCTCCTGGCCATGGTTCGGACAAACTGTGGGCCCTTTGGCTAGGAGTCGTGTAACTCTGGACCCTTGGTTCCCACACAGCCCGTGGAAGCCACCGATGATGCCTTTTGGGACCAGTTCTGGGCAGACACAGCCACCTCAGTGCAGGATGTGTTTGCACTGGTGCCAGCAGCGGAGATCCGGGCTGTGCGGGAAGAGTCCCCCTCCAACTTGGCCACCCTGTGCTACAAGGTGAGGGCCGCCCAGACCCTTGCTGCCACACTTCCACCCTCCCTGCCCACAGTGGGAGAAGGCAGGCATCCAGGCCCTCCCACCCCCTGGTCCAGGCAGTCCTGCGGCTTCACCCAGCTCTCCCACTTCTCTCTCTGTGGTTCTTCTCTCTGCGGGAGGGACCATGGCAGCCTCGTTTATGGGGGCTTCTCCAGGCCACATCTAAACTGAGAACCTTTGGAAGATCAGCTCATTCAGCTCCTTCTGTGGGGTGGGTACTGTTAGTATCACCAGTTTACAGATAGGGAAACTGAGGCTGGGACAGAGTCACTTAGCTAGGCCTCAGCCATCCAGTGGTGGGCTGGGTTCTGCCTGTCCGATGCTCTCAGCTGCTCTGGCCTGTGTCCCAGGCCCCCCAGGGGTAGTAAATGCAGGTGTGTGTGTATGACATACAGGCCAACCGCAACTGCAGAGCCACCTGCCAGGCGGCCCCACTGTCTCTCCTCCACGGCCTGGGTGCCCACCCTGACTCCAAGTGCCAGGGTCCCCTCCCCGCCTTCCAGCCTGCCTTCTGCTCCTGCCTGCCCCCACAGGCCGTGGAGAAGCTGGTGCAGGGAGCGGAGAGCGGCTGCCATTCGGAGAAGGAGAAGCAGATCGTCCTGAACTGCAGCCGGCTGCTCACCCGTGTGCTGCCCTACATCTTCGAGGATCCCGACTGGAGGGGCTTCTTCTGGTCCACAGTGCCTGGGGCAGGACGAGGAGGGGTCTGTTGGCCTGGCCAGGGCTGAGTGGGAGGCAGAGTCAGGGTCACAGGGAGAGTGCCCTTCAGGGCGGG
Organism: Callithrix jacchus; assembly: GCF_049354715.1. Lineage (NCBI taxonomy): Eukaryota > Metazoa > Chordata > Mammalia > Primates > Cebidae > Callithrix > Callithrix jacchus. The sequence continues at coordinate 130,894,303 of NC_133506.1, read as the reverse complement.
CCATGCTCCTCCAAGCCTCTCTGGGATTTGGGAAGCGCAGGGGTGGGGCCAGTGGGTACTGCTGAGGGATGGTGTTTGATGCCACCTCCTTGGGCCTTCAGCTCTTTTCCCATAGTGGTCTCTGCCCCCACAGTCCAGAGGAAGTAGACTGTAGAGAGAAGCTGAGAGCCAAGGGTCACTGGGCAGAGGCAGGGGCAGAGTAGCTGGGCCCTCTGAGGGCCAGAGAGGGACCGTACTGTCCTTTCTCCCCCACACCACCTGCCCACCTGCCTTGGGTTTATCTCCAGGTGAGGTGCTGAGGGGTATGACATAGTGATTCCTAGCAGGGCTGAGACTCCTGGGGTTGGGGTCACTGCCCAGCCCCCTCCAATCGGTAAGGGAGGTTCCCTTGCGGCTCCTGCCCCGCCCACTCCAGTCAGTAGGGGAGGTTCCCTTGCTGTTCCTGCCCCGCCCACTCTAGTCAGTAGGGGAGGTTCCCTTGCTGTTCCTGCCCTGCCCCCTCCAGTCAGTTGGGGAGGTTCCCTTGCTGTTCCTGCCCCGCCCCCTCCAGTCAGTAGGGGAGGTTCCCTTGCTGCCCCTGGCCCAGCTCCCTGCTCTGCCCCGCTTCTGCCTTGGGAGGTTTGGGGCAACCAGGAGTCCACTTCCTCTTCCTTCATTCCTCTGCCCATGGGTGCTTGCCTGGGCTCAGTCCTGTCCTCCACCACCCCCCAAGCCCTGGGCCACCTCTCCCTGGCCAACTCTCCCTGAGGCAGCCTGTGGGTGCTGTGCCCTCAGCAGGGAGAAGACGATGACGAGAATGCCAGGCCCCTGGCTGAGTCCCTGCTCCTGGCCATTGCTGACCTGCTGTTCTGCCCGGACTTCACGGTCCAGAGCCACCGGAGGAGCACTGTGGTGAGGGCCCCCAGCCCCCGCCTCCAGGCCGGGACAGGCTCTGGTCCTGGCTTGGGGCCAGGCCAGTTGGAGTTCCCTTGGGTGGGATGCATTGGGGGCCGGGGGGCTCCAGGAGAGCTGAGCTGCCTGGCACATGTGGGCCTGGGTAGAGGGTGGTAGCTGGTACAGCTGGAGGGAAGCCAGATGGGGCTGGCCCGGCTGGGCGCCTTCTGATAGCTGGGTACAGACACCCATTGTCTTTGCCTGCCCAGGGTGTGTGGGGGTTCGGGGCTGGGACACAGGAGGCCTGGCACTCTCGCTTCCTGTAGTGGCATGGACTCCACCTTGAGTGTTCTCTGCTCACCCCCCCACTAGGGGCACTGGATTCCCTGCCTGCCCCCTCCCTCTCTCCCTGTCCCAAACTGGACCGAGCAAATGAAAAAATCAGTGTGAGATGGAAGAAAAATGAGTTTTCAACAGGCCTGAGAATATTCGCCCCTGCCCTGTGCACGAGGGCTGGGGCATTTTGGGGACCTGTCTTTAGGAGAATTGGGGGTCTCTGCCCATGGGACTGTACAAGGCTTGAGGTGGCCGGGTTCTGACCCAGGCTGCTCACCTCTCACCCCCTAACCCGGCCTTTCCTGGCCCCGTCCCCAGGACTCGGCAGAGGACGTCCACTCCCTGGACAGCTGCGAATACATCTGGGAGGCTGGTGTGGGCTTCGCTCACTCCCCCCAGCCCAACTACATCCACGACATGAACCGGTCAGCTTTGCCCAGACCCAGAGCCCTAGGTGCAGCTGGACCCCGGGCCAGCACCCCCCCACTCCTGCACCACTCAGAGAGAGCCCATGGGGTCTCCCCAGGAGACCGTCCTCACCTGTAATCCGCCCTTGGGCTTACAGGGGTCGACGGGGATCACTTCCTTCCACGGACCTGGGCGGGGTTGCTGCGCTGGGTGGGCAGCATCTCCGAGGGAGGGCTGGGATCCCAAGGTACCCTACCCTTCCCTGCCCCCCAAGGATGGAGCTTCTGAAACTGCTGCTGACGTGCTTCTCCGAGGCCATGTATCTGCCCCCAGCTCCGGAAAGTGGCAGCACCAACCCATGGGTTCAGTTCTTTTGTTCCACGGAGAACAGGTGAGGGCCCCTGGCCTTTTCGGCTCTTTCTTATTCCAGTCAACCCAGAGCTGAGCCCGCTCGCCGCCCGGGTCTTGTTTGAGGGGAGGTGCTGCCCCCTGGTGGTGAAGAACTGTATCGTACCAGCCACACCTTAAACCAGCCCTGTCAGTCTCTCCTTGGAGTCCCAAACAGGACAGAATCTGGGGGCCCCTCAGTGATCCGTGCCTGGGTCCTCCATCAAGAGCCGCCTGCCCAGTAAAATAGTTTGCAAACCACGAGTGCAATCTGAACATTTTAAAACGTTAAAAAGTAACATTGGGCTGGGCGCGGTGGCTCACACCTGTAATCCCAGCACTTTGGGAGGCTGAGGTGCACGGATCACCTGAGGTTGGGAGTTTGAGACCAGCCTGGCCAACATAGTGAAACCCCGTCTCTACTAAAATTACGAAAATCAGCGGGGCGTGGTGGTAACCCCAGCCACGTGGGAGACTGAGGCACGAGAATCACTTGAACCCGGGAGGTTGCAGTGAGCTGAGATCGCACCACTGCACTCCAGCCTGGGCGACAAGAGGGAAATTCCATCTCAAAAAAAAAATTAAAATTAAGTAATAATACATGTCATATAACCCGATATGCCTCAAACTTTAGCATTTAACATGCAATCAGTATCTTAACATTATTGAGCTGTTTTATATCCCCTTTTCATAGCAGGCTTTGAAAATCCCGTGTGTATTTTGCACTTACAGCAGGTCTTGGTTCTGATCGGCCACATTCCAAGGGCTCGACAGCTTCATGTGGCTTGAGGCTGCCACATGGGACCATGCAGTTCAGAGAGTGGGTCGGGGTGTGTGTGTGACAAATACCCCGAAGGGCAGGAAGGCCCCGCCCACACAGGGCACTCATGGACTGTGGGGCACACATGAACACAGGGGGGTGTCACCCATGCCATGTGGCAGGGTTATTTGAGCAGGTAGCTCCCCCCAGGAGCTGTGTTGGCTGCACGGGGTCAGTGCCCAGCAGGTGGCGGTCGACCTCTGCCTTCCAGACTCTGGTCCCTACACGACACGCCTCATTCTTCAGGTTTCCTAGCCTTCTGCTCAACCTTGACCCTACTCCAGAAGAGAAGGGAGCCAGACGACCCCGCCACCGGCCACTCTGGCCAGAGTTTTCTTTCTCACCAGCCTTATCAGGCAAACTGCGACCCTTTGTCCCTCACTTAACCTCTCTGGGTCTCAGCTTCCTCACCTGTAAGATGAGCAGCTTGAACCGTGACATCTCTTGAGTCTGAGTCGGGTCATTCTGCGGCCTGGGAGCTGGTTGGCTGAGCCTGGGCTCTGCTCCCTGAGGGGAAGCTGTCTTCTCCATGGGCCTCCAGTCTCATTTCTGAGGCCCTGATGGAGGGTATCTGCCCCTTAAGACCCTAATGTGTCTTAATCATGGTTCTGTGCCTCCCCCACCCACTCTTCCCAAGCCACTCCCTGGCCTGGTGCTAAAATACTTGTTGAATGAGGCTGACCCTCCCATGTGGCCAGAGGGGTGTGGCCAGGGGGCTGGGCCCGGAGGAGCCTCTGCAGCCTCGCCCCTCTCCCGCTGCAGACATGCCCTCCCCCTCTTCACCTCTCTCCTCAACACCGTGTGTGCCTATGACCCTGTGGGCTACGGGATCCCCTACAATCACCTGCTCTTCTCTGACTACCGGGAACCCCTGGTGGAGGAGGCTGCCCAGGTGCTCATTGTCACCTTGGACCACGACAGCGCCAGCAGTGCCAGCCCCACTGTGGACGGCACCACCACGGGCACCGCTATGGATGATGCCGACGTAAGCATGGGAGTGTGGAGGCGCCAGCTGGTCCTGCCGGGGCAAGGGTTGCGGGAAGACGCTGGCTCACCAGGGCCTTCTCCTCTTGGCAGCCTCCAGGCCCCGAGAATCTGTTTGTGAACTACCTGTCCCGAATCCACCGTGAGGAGGCAAGTCCAGTCCCCACGGTGGCTTTGCAGGGGGTGGGGGAGGCAAGTGAGACAGGGATATGGGGGATCCTGACCCCTCCATGAAGGAACCATGCTCTCTGTGGATTGGGGCCACCCCAAGTGAAATAGTGGCAGGACTGTGAGAGTTTCAAGGTGCAGGAAGGGCTGATGGCCTCACCTGGGTAGAGGCAACTGGGAAGGCTTCTAGGAGGAGGTGGCTGATGTCATTTCAAAGGTGGTGGGGAGAGAGGGAAATGACAGTGGACAAGGACTTCAGGCCAGGCATTCCCAGTTCATGTGTCTTGTGACCTTGGTAGCAAGGTGCTTGAACTCCCAGAGTTCTAACTTCTGTAGCTAAAAAAAAGGCCCCTCGCTGCCTTCTTACCCTGTGAGCATAAAGTACAGCACAGCGCAGCTGGTGGCAATCTCAGTAAAGTGCAGCTCTTCAGAACAGTGGAATGCTCCTCAGTGTGATGGGGGCAGGGAGTATTTTGGGGAGGGGTAGAAGGATGGAACCTGTCAACCATGAGTCAAGGTGAGCTGGGATGAGGTTCAGGGTGTGTGTATGTCGGGGTGGGGGAGGGTCACTGGGAGCAGCAGCCTTGCTCCAGGGGTAGACGGGGAGTCTGCAGTCTGGTGGAGGGGCCAGGGCTGTCCACACCTCTGAGGGACTCGGCTTCCTGAAGCGTCACCCTAGGACAGCTAGGGATGATAGCATCTGGCTCTGGGGGAAGGAGGGGGCATTTGTGTAGGGCCTGGGCTGGGAAGCTGGAGCTTCAGGGATCTGGGCTAGAGGCCCCCTGCTCTACCCTCGCCCCAGGACTTCCAGTTCATCCTCAAGGGCATAGCCCGGCTGCTGTCCAACCCCCTGCTCCAGACCTACCTGCCCAACTCCACCAAGAAGATCCAGTTCCACCAGGAGCTGCTAGTTCTCTTCTGGAAGCTCTGTGACTTCAACAAGGTGGGCCAGTCTTGAGGGCCCTGCAGGGAGATGGGGAGCCGCGGCCCCAATAACTGGGGGGCCGGGACAGCATCAGACTGAGGGGGTTGGGGCAGAGCTGCTCCTCCCTCCAACTCTGCCTACTTCATACCTCCCCGCACCCCTAGAAATTCCTCTTCTTCGTGTTGAAGAGCAGTGACGTCCTAGATATCCTTGTCCCCATCCTCTTCTTCCTCAACGACGCCCGGGCCGATCAGTGTAAGACCAGGGTGGGGTGGGATGCTGGGGGGTTTCCTGGCGGCCAGATGGAGGGCCGACCATCTGCCCTGCTTCCCAGGAGCTTGGGTGGGGCGCTCTGGCCTCCCAGGAGGGAGGCCCCAAAACATCCCTGCCTGGGCCCCTCCCTCCTCCTCCCACTCAAGAGACCTGTCCCCTGCCACCTGCCACAGCTCGGGTGGGCCTGATGCACATTGGCGTCTTCATCCTGCTGCTTCTGAGCGGGGAGCGGAACTTCGGGGTGCGGCTGAACAAGCCCTACTCGGTGCGCGTGCCCATGGACATCCCTGTCTTCACGGGGACCCACGCCGACCTGCTCATTGTGGTGAGGGGGCTCGTGCGGCTGGGCCGGGAGGTGCAGGGGCGGCGTCCTCTTGGTTGAGTCTGGAGGCAGCAGGGACCCCACAGTGCCCCTGTCCCTCCTGGCACAGGTGTTCCACAAGATCATCACCAGCGGGCACCAGCGGCTGCAGCCCCTCTTCGACTGCCTGCTCACCATTGTGGTCAACGGTAGGGGCCCGGAGCCCATCCTCCCCGCGCTCACCACCAGGTGGTGCTAGGCCACAGGCCAACCTGCCACCCGCTCCTGGGTTCAAGCCCGTCCAGCCCACAGAAAGAATGCAAACTTGTGTACTGTTCATAGTAACCAAGTTAAAAAAAAAAAAGGGTGATAACAATTTTATAATATGTTTTATCTAATCCACTATATCCCAAATACCATCATCTCAACATGTAGCCAATATAAAAATTACTAATGAGATATTGAATATTCCCTCTCACTCTCACTCTGTTGCCCAGGTTGGAGTGCAGTGGTGCCATCTCAGCTCACCGCAACCTCTGACTCCTGGGTTCAAGCGATTCTCCTGCCTCGGCCTCCTGAGTGGCTGGGATTACAGGCATGCACCAGCACACCAGGCTGATTTTTGTATCTTTAGTAGAGACAGAGTTTTGCCATGTTGGCCAGGCTGGTCTCAAACTCCTTAGATTTTCTTTTTCTTTCTTTCTTTTTGAAATGAAGTCTTGCTCTGTTGCCTAGGCTGGGGTGCAATGGACAATGTCTGCTCACTGCAACTTCCGCCTCCCAGGCTCAAGCAATTCTCCTGCTTCAGCCTCCCCAGTAGCTGGGATTACAGATGCCCACCACCATGCCCAGCTAATTTGAACTCGTGACCTCAGATGATCTGTCCACCTCGGCCTCCCAAAGTGCTGGGATTACAGGTGTGAGCCACTGTGTCTGTTTTTTTTTTTCCATTTATATTTAATGTTAATATTATGTTTTTTTTTAAATTTTAACAATTTCTTTGACATCTGAAGGAGTTTAGTCCTGTTTATAGGAGCCATTGGCACTCTGATAACATTTTTATTTTATTTATTTATCTTATTTTTTATTTTTGAGACAGAGTCTTACTCTGTTGCCCAGGCTGTAGTGCAGTGGCAAAATCGTCATTCAGCTCAAGCTCCGCCTCCTGGGTTCAAGCGATTCTCATGCTTCAGCCTCCTAAGTAGGTGGGATCACAGGCATGTGCCACCACACGTGGCTAATTTTTTCTTTTGTATTTTTACTTGAGACAGGGTTTTGCTATGTTGGCCAGGCTGGTCTTGAACCCCTGGCTTCAAGCAATCTGCCTGCCTTGGCCTCCCAAAACGCTGGGGTTACAGGTATGAGCCACCACACCCAGCCATATTTCATTTTATTTCTAATTATAGTGACAGGGTCTCACTATGTTTCCCAGGCTGGTCTCGAACTCCTGAGCTCAAATGATCCTCCTGCCTCTGCCTTCCAAAGTACTGGGATTACATAGGTGTGAGCCACTGTGCCTGGCCTCTTCTGTGTTTCATACATGTAGCACACATGTTAGGACTAGCTTCGTGCTTCAAGCACAAAGTGGCCACATGTGGCTGGTATCCACCGTCTTAAGCAGTACAGGTTTGGACAATTGGTGTCACACAGTATGGGGATGTAGCAACCCCACCCTTTCTGCCTTTGCCCTCCCCCTCCAGACCCCCCAGAAGGACTGCACACAGCTGCTGGGGAGAGGAAACGGGAGGGGCCAGGCTCCCTGGGGTTCAGGACCCAGCAAGGCAGGCGGCCATGGGCTAGGGCAAAATGCCTTCAATGTGAACATGTTTTGGAGAGGATGGTTGTGGCTAGGGGTGGCTGGCCTGTCTGTGGTCTGGTTTAGAGTGCAGGGTGGATAGTGTGTGGTGGTAGAGGCCTCTAGCTGGGGGTTGTAAGCTCTGGGTCCAGAACTGTCCCTTCCCCTCCTGGTTCACTCTCTGGCTCCATTTCACAAATCTTTATTTTATTTATTTATTTATTTATTTATTTTTGAGATGGAGTCTCGCTCTGTTGCCCAGGCTGGAGTGCAATGGCATGATCTCAGCTCACTGCAACCTCTACCTCCTGGGTTCAAGTGATTCTCCTGTCTCAGCCTCCTAAGTAGCTGGAATTACAGGGGCCTACCCCCATGCCTGGCTAATTTTTTTTTTTTTTTTTCTGTATTTTTAGTAGAGATAGGGTTTCACCATGTTGGTCAGGCTAGTCTCAAACTCCTGACCTGTGATCTGCCCACCTCGGCCTCCCACTGCTCCCGGCCCCATCTCACAAATCTTAACTGAGCCAATTCCAAGGATGCATTTGTGAACACAACAACCCTGGTCCCTGGCATGTGGAGCCCTCAGCCTAGTGAGGGAAAATGACACAAGACAAGGAAGTGTGCAGGTCAGCAGGGAACTTCAGGCTGGGTGTGCCCCAGAATACATCTCTAGTGACATGGCAGCTTGACGTTCTAGAAAGATTTAAAGTCCTGAGTTTGTATCCCTGCCCAATCATTTCATTACTGGGGAACTCGGGCCAAGTTTATAACCTTCTTGGAGCCTCAGTTTCCCTATCCATAAAATGGGGATGATCTTGTCTGTGCCCTGCCTCCCTCTTGGCGTGGGAATGGCGGCTGGCACAGGTGGGATGCATATGGCTTTGTAAGCAGGACAGCTGTCTTCCTGGTCGAGGGGTGAGGGTGGGGGTCTCACTGCCTCCCAGGACTCTACATGGAGTATGGCCAGTGTAGACTCGGCCTCTCGGGCCTTGGTCTTCCTGGTTCTGCAGGGAGAAGGAAGGGATTGGGAACAGGAGGATGTTGTGTCACTCAGACCCAGGATGTGCAGGGATGGCTGGGGGTGCCCAGGAGTGAGCTGGCTCCTCCCCTACAGTGTCCCCCTACCTCAAGAGCCTGTCCATGGTGACTGCCAACAAGTTGCTGCACCTGCTGGAGGCCTTCTCCACCACCTGGTTCCTCTTCTCTGCTGCCCAGAACCACCACCTGGTCTTCTTCCTCCTGGAGGTCTTCAACAACATCATCCAGTACCAGTTTGATGGTGAGGCACCAGCCTGAGGCCCTGGCCATCAGGGTGGCCAGTGGACCTCCTTCCTACCTAAGGAGGGCACAGTCCAGGAGATGGCCTTCTGCCCTGGTTCTTTCATTCAGGGTACATTTATTGGGCACCGGCAGTGTACCTGGGTGCGGGGAATACAGTGGGGAACAAAGCTTTGCTTCTTGCCCTGTGGAGCTCACAGCTGGGGATGCAGGCAGGCAGGGAGCCTTCAAACAGATGATTACCTTCTAACAGGGCATCTGACTTTTGTGTGTGTGTGAGGGTGTCTCACTCTGTCGCCCAGGCTGGAGTGCAGTGTCGCGATCTTGGCTCACTGCAACCTCCAACCCCCCGGGTTCAAGCGATTCTCCTGCCTCAGTCCCCCAAGTAGCTGGGATTACAGATGCCCCCCACCACACCTGGCTACCTTTTTGCATTTGTAGTAGAGATAAGCAATCTGCCTGCCTCAGCCTCCCAAAGCGTTGGGGTTATGGGCATGAGCTGCTGGGCTGGACCTTTCCCTTTGTGGGATTTCACCAAGTTGGCCAGTCAGGGTCTCAAACTTGTGACCTCAAAAGATCCACCCGCCTTGGCCTCCCAAAATGCTGGGATTATAGGCATGAGCCGCCATGTCCGGCCTGAAATGGGATAAAAGGGAAGTGCAGAGTAGTGAGACCCTGATGGGTGTCTCAGCAGCTATCTGCCGAGTGTCACAGACACCTGGCTGCCGGCTGTCACTTCAAGCCTTGCCACTTGGCCCTGTGACTGGGGCATGTCATCTGACCTCTCTGAGCCTCTGTTCCCTCATATGTAAGGTGCTTGTAACAATGGTTCTAAGAGTCCCTGTCTCAGAGAGTGTTGGGGAGACTGAACAAAATAACCCCGAGAAGGCACTTAGCACAGCGCCTGGCAACTGAAAAACAATCCATTTTTATTATTGCTATTTCCAAAGTCAGTCAAATTTGCCGTGATCTCTGAGGGAGAACTAGGGGCAAGGTGGGGGAGGAGACAGCATGTGCAAAGGCCCTGCTGGTGGGATGTGGAGCTGAAAGTGGAGGAGTATGGCAGGAGGCAGGACCAGAGCCAGGAGAGGTCAGCGGCGGGGATGGATGGCAGAGACTCCTCCTGGCACCTTGCTTGGGGAGAGAGTCAGAATATTTAATGGCTGGCCTGGTGTGGACACTGCCGTCCTGGGGCCTGCCCTCTTTGCCAGGTGTTAGCCCTTTAGTGCTGGGTTGTGGGGGCGTCTTGGGCACTGGGGAGGGGTGTTGTGGGGTGCTCAGGCCTGACATCCTGGGATAGCCATAGTGGGCACACATAGCCAGTGCCAGCCTTGGCCCAGCACCCTCTCTTGGGCTCCCTGTACCATCCCCAACCCCTTTGGCAGACACCTTTCTGTCCTCCAAACTCCCCCTTCGAGGAAGCCCACCCCGATTGGATGGGGGATTGGGAGGGGCCTCCCTGAGGCGAGACATGCTCCCTGCCCACAGGCAACTCCAACCTGGTCTATGCCATCATCCGAAAGCGCAGCGTCTTCCACCAGCTGGCCAACCTGCCCACGGACCTGCCCACCATCCACAAGGCCCTGCAGCGGCGCCGTCGGACACCTGAGCCCCTGTCCCGTACCGGCTCACAGGAGGGCACCTCCATGGAGGGCTCCCGCCCTGCCGCCCCTGCAGAGCCTGGCACTCTCAAGACCAGCCTGGTGGCCACTCCAGGTCTGGTGTGAGTGGGTGGAAGAAGAGCATGGATACCGGTGTGGCTGGGGGAGAGACATGAGGATGTGACCTCAGGGTGTCACCCCCATCTCTGGCAAAGAGTGTGTCTTGCATTGGAAAGCTGAGGGGATGGGGCTGGGCAACAGGGATGGGGAGGGTACTGGGTGGGCTTAGCATGGGTAGCTTGGTGTTGGGGGCAGAGCCTCAGGGCAAGTGTAGACTGTGGAGAGGTGGGCACAGGAGAGGACGTTGCAGTGATCAGATACTGCCTCTAGAACCAACAGAAATTCCAGAGGGAAGCAGGGGTAAAATACAAACACAAATAAAAAATAAAGTGGGTGGAAGAAGGGCTAGAAGGGGGTTTTCACTCCCACCTGTGCCCTGCCCAGGCATTGACAAGCTGACTGAGAAGTCCCAGGTGTCAGAGGATGGCACCTTGAGGTCCCTGGAGCCTGAGCCCCAGCAGAGCTCGGAGGACGGCAGCCCGGCCAAGGGGGTGGGTGATGGGGACTCCTGGAGCTGGGCGAGGCTGCCCTTCCCTTCCTCCCTGGCTTCTGCAGTGGGGGCTGGGCTGGGGCGCTCTGGGGTCACCTGCAGGAGAGGGGCAAGCACCCAGTGCCCAGGGCATCAGGGTCAGTGCTGCTGACTCCCTTGGGGGTAGGGACCTTTCATAGACCCCTCCCTTGTTTACTGGTCCTGGCAAAGCCCTTGGCCTTCAGACTTCTCATCCCTCGGCCTTATCTGAGCTGGCCTTTACCCAGCCTGCCCTGTCAGCCGCTGGCCCTAAACCTGTCACTAGGTTGGGCTGGGCCTGGGGCCCGGGGCAAAGGCTGCTGGGCTGGGCCTTCTCCTTTGTGGGATTTCCAGCTGCCAGTAGAGAGAACTCATTGCCCCCCACCCCTCACCCACCCCCTCCATACCTCACCCCTGTTTCTTTCTGGGGGCCAGGAGTCCAGCCAGGCATGGAGGGAGCAGCGGCGACTGTCCAGCTCATCAGCCAGTGGGCAGTGGAGCCCAACGCCGGAATGGGTGAGGGACCCCATGCCCGGCGAGCGGGGTCTGGGGTGTGGGCAGATGGCACTGGGGTGGGAGCTGGCTTGGGGCTCCCTGGCCCAGGGAAGCTCAGTGAAGACTCATTGAAGATGGCTATGTGTCCGAATCAAAGGACCCTGGCATAGGAGCCTGCCTCCGGGTCAGTCCTTCCACTGGGTGACATCCCACATGTTTGGCCTCTCTCTGGCTCAGCTGCTTCCTCTGTCTACATGATTGCCAGAGTCCCTAGCAGGATTAAGCTCCAGTGCCCACAGTGTTCTCTTCCTTAATAAATCACTCTTTCCCACTTCCTTCCCTGAATCTCATCCCCACCTGCTGTGTCTCCTGAGATCACGCTGACTGCACTGGAACGGGGATAATTGCCGTCCCTGCCTGACCATGATATTGTGAGGGCTAAAGGCGACAGTCTCCCGAGAGGCACGTGGCACAGCCTAATGCAGGGCCATGGTGCTTGCCATTAATAACAATTAACTGTTCCCGGATCCTGCTTGGTACATTTACTGAGCACCGGCAGTGTACCTGGGTGCAGGGAATACAGTGGGGAACAAAGCTTTGCTTCTTGCCCTGTGGAGCTCAGAGCTGGGGATGGGGGCAGGCAGGGAGGATTGCCCTCTTACAGGGCATCTGACATTTTTTGTGTGTGTGAGGCTCTGTTGCCCAGGCTGGAGTGCAGTGGCATGATCTCAGCTCACTGCACCCTCCATCTTCTGGGCTCAAGCAATTCTCCCACCTCAGCCCCCGAGTAGCTGGGACTACAGGCATGCACCACCACACCTGGCTGCTTGGTGCCAGGCCTGTGCTGCGGGGAGCAGGGGCACTTTCTGCCTTGGGGAGCCCGTGGTGCTGGGTCAGGGTCAGGCTTGCCTTGCAGCCTCCGGGGGCTGCTTTCCCAGCCCCAGGAACCGGTCCGTCCCCAGGTCCTGTCCTGGAAGTCGAAGCTGCCACTGCAGACCATCATGAGGCTTCTGCAGGTGCTGGTTCCGCAGGTGGAGAAGATCTGCATTGACAAGTGAGTTGGGTGCCAGCAGGCCAGAGCGCGGGCAGGTGGGCTTTGGGCGGGGCAAACCTAGGCTCAGGTGAGCGTGTGATGGAAAGCACGGGTCTTGGGGTTCCAGGGTGATCCCTCTGCTCACCTAGACCGTGTGAGTGTGCTGGAGACACCCTCTCTCGATAGGGGCCTGACGGATGAGTCTGAGATCCTACGGTTCCTGCAACATGGCACTCTGGTGGGGCTGCTACCCGTGCCCCACCCCATCCTCATCCGCAAGTACCAGGCCAACTCGGGCACTGCCATGTGGTTCCGAACCTACATGTGGGGCGTCATCTATCTGAGGTGGGCCCCGGGGGGTGGGGTGGTGTCCACCTGAGAGCCTGTCCAGCAGGTCTCAGCAGGGACCTCTGCTCCGGGCCCCACCACCTGTGGTGGACTTCACGTTGAGACAGTCGACTAAGGCTGCCTTGCCTGCTTGAGGGTGGGCACCGGGATAGAAAGGGCTGGCTTGGCCATTCCTGCCGCCCAGCTCCTCCCGGTGCCTTGTCTGCAAGATGTCCCGGCACCCAGGTAACCCCCCATTTCCTCCACAGGAATGTGGACCCCCCTGTCTGGTATGACACCGACGTGAAGCTGTTTGAGATACAGCGGGTGTGAGGATGGAGTCGGCGAGGCACTCAGTCTAGGGGAGGGTGGGGCCCTGGTCCCTAAGGCTTCCCCCACCCACCATTCTGAGCTTTAAATGACCACGATCAGGGCCTGGGACAGGCAGAGTGGCCGAGTCCTGAGTGTCAGGCCCCAGAGACTCCTGTGACCAGGACAATGTGGACCAGCTCTGATCGCCTCAGCCCTCAGGACCAGCTCTGATCCCCTCAGCTGGACTCACAGGAGCCCCATCTCTGGGGCTATGCCCCCGCCAGAGACCACGCTCCCAACACTTGGACTCCTTCCTCTTTTTTTTTTTTTTTTTTTTTTTTGAGACGGAGTTTTGCTCATTACCCAGGCTGGAGTGCAATGGCGCAATCTCAGCTCACCGCAACCTCCGCCTCCTGGGATCAGGCAATGCTCCTGCCTCAGCCTCCCGAGTAGCTGGAATTACAGGCACGAGCCACCATGCCCAGCTAAGTTTTTGTATTTTTAGTAGAGACGGGGTTTCACCATGTTGGTCAGGCTGGTCTTGAACTCCCGACCTCAGGTGATCTGCCCGCCTTGGCCTCCAAAGTGCTTGGATTACAGGCGTGAGCCACCACACCTGGCCCGGACTCCCTCTTCAAGAACTGGCTCAGCGCTGTCCCTCAGTGCGCTCCCACCTAGTGTGCTCCCATTCCTATGCTGCCCAGCCCCAGAGGCAGAAGCCACTGGGTCACTGTGCCCTAGGGGTTTGACCAACGAACCATGGGCTGTCCCTTGAGGGGCCTGGGCAGGGTGAGGGGTGCTTGAGCCGGCTGTTCCAGGCTCCAGGGGAAAGAGATGTGGCCAGGCTGCTCCTCAAGGAGGCTTGGAGCTGGCTGACCGCAAAAGCCAGGCTGGGGCACCTCCAGTACCCTTGGCGTGTGGTGTTGGGTGGTGAGGGGCTTCTGCTGTATTCTCCTGGATCTCTCTTACCCAGTAATAGGGGGCAGGGAAGAGAACTGGGGGCAGCCGTTTAGTCCTCCCTGCCCTGCCCACTGTGGATGGGGCGATGCCACTCCTCATCCTGCACCCTGGCTCAGACCTCTGGGTCCTGCCCCCCAACCCCTGTGTCAGAACAATCTTTGCTCTGTACAATCGGCCTCTTTACAATAAAACCTCCCACTCCACACTCTGACTCTGTGGTTGAGGCGCGGGGCCAGGCATGGCTCTTGTCTTCAGGGGAGCTGGGGACTCTGCACCCCAGGGGGCCCCCAGTGCACGACTGGGAACCAGCATTTTTCATTTTCTTGGGTGAGAAAGCAGGATTAGACCCTGTCACCTAGGGTTTGGGCCCCTGGGCTGTTGCCACCCAGAGAAAGAGCCCACTGGAAAGGCCACTGAGACAGCGCTGGGAGGGCCTGTGGTTGCCAGTGCTCCACTTCGAGGGGGGTTGAGGAGGAAGGCAGAGCCTTGCCTGCAGGGCCAGGGCTGCCCTCTCTGGCCTCGCCCCAGGCAGAGCCCGCTGTTTGCACTGGGCTCAGGAAGATGGATGGGCTGCCACACCTGTCCTTTCCCTTCCATTCCTGCCCCGCCCAATGGCTCAGGGGATCAGCCAGCCCTGGGACTGGCAGCCAGGGGTCACAGCCTTCATGGTGAGCCAGCTGCACTGTCCCAGAGACTGGGTGTGCTGGAGAGGGGCGGGGTGGAGATACACAAGTCCCGACCTGTCTCTCTCACCTCCTCCCCTGGATCATTCCAGGGAAGAACTGGGTTAAACCCCTCCTGGCCCAGGAGCAGGACTGTCCCAGCCCCACAGCCCTACTCCAAAGGACCATTCCTTTCAACCATGACCAGAGGAACAGTTCTGTCCCTGTGAACAAATGCCACGAGCGTGAATGCAATCGATCGAACAAATAGGATTTATGCAGCAGGAGAGAGCTGTTGAACCCTGCCTGGCAGCTAATTAATGAGCTCATTAGGAGATAGGCTGTGTGGGGAAGGGAGCTGGCCTCCCAGCTTGGAGCTCGGAGCTCTGAGGATGTCCAGAGCCACACCTGGACCAGATGCTCTTCTCGCAGCAGGAGACAGACTGTGAGGCCTGGCTGGAGAGGGGCGCCGCTTGCCAAGCTCCCCAAACTCTGTCTTCTGGGTCTGACCTTCCCAGAGAGTAGCCGTGAGGGGGCCCCCACCAGCCTCCTGGGGTGCACACTTGGCTCGATGATTGTGGTGGGAAGGCAGGGGGCAGGCATGTGTCCAGGCCTGGGGATGGGTATCAGAAAGTGCCCAGGCCCCTGCCCTTGGACTCTGGCTATAGGCAGTGCCCTCCCCTTCAGTGAGGCTCTGGGGAATGGGAGGCCTTGGGAGCCTCCGGCTGGTCTCGGCACCTCTCAGAATGAGGCATCTGCTCAGAGACTCTGGGCTACCATCCTCCCTGCTTGGCACTTCAGGGTTCTGCAGGGGGCAGGCAGCCTCAGGCCCCCAGGTAGACCTCCACGAGGCCTCCCACAGAGTGCATTCGGTAGAAGACCCCCAGAGGCAGGCCGAAGTTGACGATGGCAAACCATATCTGGTAGCCGTAGAAATCCTTTTCTAGCCCGTTCTCAAACTCCGGGTGTATGCCAAATGCCGGCATCATCCACAGCTGGGAGAGGGGATAGTGCTGTTAGGGAAGGGCTCTCCTGTGCCCCAGGGCACTCAGATCAGGGGAGGCAGCCCTCAAACCTGCAGCCCCTCCAGTGCCAGCCCCATCTCCCACTCAATCTTCCTCTAACCCTTAGGCTTTCAGTGCAAGCTCTTCTGTCCCCCAGATCTTTCTTGCCCTACTGCAGCAGGCCTTAGCCATCCCCAGCCATCTCCCTGAGCTTGCCTGGGGCCAGCCTGAACTTCAGATGGGTCAGGAGATCCCAGGCTCTGCCACGTGTGAGGAGCAGCAGGAATTCTCAGCGTGCCACCTGCTCTGTCAAGCTAGGCACCCCCACCCTGTGCCCTGAGCTCGGGCTTCACTCCTCTGTTAGCTACTTTTTATTTTTATTATTTATTTATTTATTTTTTAAGATAATGTCTCACTCTGTCACTCAGGCTGGAGTGAAGTGGCAGGATCAGAGCTCACTACAGCCTCAACCTCCTGGGCTCAAGTGATCCTCTCACCTCAGTCTCCCAAGTAGCTGGGACTATAGGCATGTGCCATCATGCCCAGCTAATTAAAAAAATTTTTTTTCTTTTGAGATGAAGTCTCACTCTGTTGCCCAGGCTGGAGTGCAGTGGCATGATCTCAGCTCACTGAAACCTCCGCCTCCCGGGTTCAAGCCATTCTCCTGCCTTAGCCTCCTGAGTAGCTGGGACTACAGGCGCGTGCCACCATGTCTGGCTAATTTTTTGTGTTTTTAGTAGTGACAGGGGTTCACTGTGTTAGCCAGGCTGGTCTTGATCTCCTGACCTTGTGATCTTCCTGCCTCGGACTCCCAAAATGCTGGGATTACAGGCATGAACCACTGCACCCAGATTAATTTTTAAATTTTTCATAGAGGGTCTCCCTGTGCTGCCCAGGTTGGTCTTAAACTCTTGGGGTCAACTGATCCTCCTGCCTCGGTCTCCCAAAGTGCTGGGATTACAGGTGTGAGCCACTGTGCTCCATCATTTCTGCTAGTTTTGACCCCTGCCCCCTCCTACCTTCCTGTCCAAATTCTACCCATTCCTCAAGGAATGGCTATGCAGGCTCACAGTTCCTTTACTGAGCTCCTAATGCACTTCAGAGCCAATTTATTCTTCTTTGCCTGGACCAGGGGTTTCATATCTGGGGTATGTTTTCAGTGCATTGAGGGCTTGGGGTCAAACAACCCTGAGTTTCCCAGCCCTCCACTTACAGACTGTGGATACTTGGGCAGGTCCAATAACCTAAGCCTTACTTTCCTCCTCTGTGGAAAGGGACAGCAGTAGTCTCTGTTACATGGAGTTACTGTGGCGATTCAATGAGGTGTGGAGATATTGCAGGGAGAGGTGTACCCGGGACTTCCACCAGGAGCTGGGCAACCATTAGCAACATCTTCCACTAGGAGTGTCTTAGAAAATCAGGTACTTCCAGGCTGGGTGTGGTGGCTCGAGCCTGTAATCCCAGCACTTTGGGAGGCTGAGGCGGGTGGATCATGAGGTCGGGAGTTCAAGACCAGCCTGACCGACATGGTGAAATCCTGTCTCTACTAAAAATACAAAAAAATTAGCCAGATGTGGCGTTCACCTGTAATCCCAGCTACTCAGGAGGCTGAGGCAGGAGAGTCACTTGAACCCGGGAGGCGGAGGTTGCAGTGAGCTGAGATCATACCACTGCACTCCAGCCTGGGTGACAGAGTGAGAATCTCAAAAAAAAAAAAAAAAAAAAAAAAAAAGAAAGAAAATCAGGTACTTCCTGATCTCTTCCTTTAACTGAATCCAGGGATGATAAATTCAGTGGTGTCTTCCCAACGAGGCAGGAAGTTTCTGGAGGGTGGAAATCTTACATATTTGTTTGTGAAGAGCAGTTAGCCAAGTGCTTGCACATTCATTCATGCCAGGCACCCTGTAGGGAACTGGGGGGAAGCTCTTTTTTTAATTTATTTTTGAGATGGAGTCTCACTCTTGTCGCCCAGGCTGGAGTGCACTGGCACGATCTCGGCTCACTGCAACCGCCGCCTCTGGGGTTCAAGCAATTCTCCTGCCTCAGCCCTGGGGGGACACTCTTAAGCATCATCAAGATAGTTGGAAAGGGTTATGTGTCCTTGATCCATCCCTTCGTGAGTGAGGCTTTCTGGGTCTGCCTGGCCACCTCAATCCCAGAGACATCTTGGCTCAGCCACTTACTGTGATATTGCAGATGATGAGGAAGAGTGAGATCTCCTTGAGTGCCCGCCGCTTCCAGTTGAGGTGGCTGTAGGAGTGAATGTAGGCCAGTGATGCCCGCCGCAGGCCCTGGCCCAGCTCCAGCAGGGAGCCTCTTCGGGGAGGCTCAGCCTCCTGCTTCCCTGCCAGGCCCTCAGGAACTGCCTCCCAGAGTGGGCGCCGGTGCAGACCCTCGATGATGAAGAGGTTCTGGGCAATGTGCTGCAGGATGAGCAGCAGTGAGTAGGCCAGGATGAGGCGGTTGAGCAGCTCATGCGGGCGCGTGGCCACAATGGCCACGATGGAGAAGTAGGCGATGCCCATCTGGCCCAGTGCAGCGCCCATCAGCAGCACCACATCCAGGCTACGGGTGGGGTTCTTGACTGTGTCCAGCTCTCGTTCCTCCAGCCCATGTATGGCTGTGCCCGCCAGGCACGCTAGGCTCATGGTGGGCAGCACAGCCACATAGAAGGCATAGTAGAGGATGAAATACTGGAAAGCAATGACAGGGCCGCTGGCCTGGATCTGGAAGAGCACGAAGACACACATGCCTGCCAACAGCACCAGCAGGCCCAGCAGTGGCCCAAAGATGGCCCCGTGCAGGTGGAAGGGCGCGATGCCAGGGTGGGCACCCATGTGGTGTGCCACATGGCGGCCCACATTCTTCCACATGACAAACAGCATGGCACAGCAGATGAGGCAGTACTCAGTGCTGAAGGGGTAGAGCATCAGGTAGCCCTTCCGGAAAACTTCACACACGGTGGCATTGAGGCACAGACAGGTGTTGGTCTCATTGCCTGGGGAGAGGGGGCAGGGTGGGAGGGGTTGACATTCAGGCAGGCTCTGAGGAAACTGGCTACACAGATCCCTCCCATTCCCTGAAATACACCAGAGCCAAAAGAGACCAAGCCACTCATTTTACAGATGTGGAAACTGAGGCCTAGGCACACAACTCAGAAATCCCACAGAATGGTCTTTTTTTTTTTGAGGCGGAATCACAGTCTGTCACCAGGCTGGAGTGCAGTGGTGCTATCTCAGCTCACTGTAGCCTCTGCCTCTCAGGTTCAAGCGATTCTCCTGCCTCAACCTCCTGAGTAGCTGGGATTACAGGCGTGCATCACCATACCTGGCTACTTTTGTATTTTTAGTTGAGATGGGATTTCTCCATGTTGATCAGGCTGGTCTTGAACTCCTGACCTCAGGTGATCTGCCTGCCTTGGCCTCCCAAAGTTCTGGGATTATAGGCATAAGGCACCATGCCCAGCCAGAATTGTCATTCTTTTTCAAAGGAATTGAAGACTTCAGATGCCAGCTTATATAAAGCATTCAAAACATGATGCTGCCAGGTGCAGTGTCTCATGCCTGTAATCCCAGCACTTTGGGAGACTGAGGTGAGCGGATTGCCTGAGGTCAGGAGTTTGAGACCAGCCTGGCCAACATAGTGAAATCCTGTCTCTACTAAAAACACAAAAATTAGCTGGGCGTGGTGGCAGGCGCTTGTAATCCCAGCTACTCAGGAGGCTGAGGCAGAAAAATCGCTTGGACCAGGCAGGAGGAGGTTATAGTGAGTTGAGATCATGCCATTGCACTCCAGGCTGGGTAACAAGAATGAGACTTTATCTCAAAAAAAAAAAATCATGATGCCAGCCAGGTGCAGTGGCTCATGCCTGTAATCCCAGCATTTTGAGACGCCAAGGCAGAAAGGCTTCTTGAACTCAGGAGTTCAAGATTGGCTTGGGTAACATGGCAAAACCTCGTCTCTACTAAAAATAAAAAACATTACTTGGTTGGCACATGCCTGTAGTCCTAGCTATTTGGGAGGCTGAGGTGGGAGGATCACTTGAGCCCAGGAAGTTGAGGCTGCAGTGAGCCGTGTTCCCACCACTGCATTCCAGTCTGGGTGACAGAGTGAGACTGTGTCTCAAAGAAACCAAAATCCAAAACCCCAAAACCCCCCACATGACATCTTTGGTGCCAAATGTCACCCCCACAGATTACTTCCTGGGCTCAAGGGAAAACCTGTGGTAGTGACACCTGAACCCAGCGATCGGCCTTAGCAGCGTGCACCGTCAGGTCATCAGTCATTAGTACCTTGGCGTCGGTGTTCTTCAAAGCACACAGCATCAGCTGGAAGAAGCTAGGGCCAAAAATACCTAACCTGAATCTAATCAAGGTTTTGTCCATACTTCCGATTCCAAGGAAAAGTAGGGGAGAGGGACTTGAGTTAAACACTGTCAGGAGGAAGCAACCTAACAAGTCTCAAGATCAGTAGGAAGATACCGACGTAGACTTACCAAATGCATTGCATGTCTGAACAAACCGTCTGTAAAAGGATTTCTGGGGCTAACTGGAGAAAGTGGGATATAGACTGATGCAGAGGACAGAATGAAGTTAAAGAATGTTCTTAACAATTATAATAGCATTGTGGTCATGTGGGGGAATACAACTCTTTTTAAAGAGACACACAATGGGCCCGGCATGGTGGCTCATGCCTATAATCCTGGCACTTTCGGAGGCTGAGGAGGGAGAATCACTCCAGCCCAGTAGTTTGAGACCAGTCTAGGCTCAAAATTTTTTTGTGTGTGAGATTCCATCTCTGCAAAAATTTGAAAAATTAGCTGGGGGTGCTGGTATGTGCCGGTAGTCCCAGCTACTCAGGAGGCTGAGGAGGGAGGATCGCTTGAGCCCAGAAGTTGGAATCTGCAGTGAGCTATGATTGTACCACTGCACTCCAGCCTGGGTGACAGAGCAAGACCCTGTCTCAAAAAACAAAAAACAAATGTATATTGAAATATTTTGAGATAAAATGTTATGATTTCTGTAATTTAAGTACTTCAGCAAAAATAAAAAATAAATATGGGCAAATTTTAATAATTATTATGCTGAGGTGATGGGTTTATCTTATTCTTCTACTTATTTGTAATGCTTGAATTATTTAATTAATTAATTCATTTATTTTGAGACAGTTTAACTCTTATATCCCAGGCCAGAGTGCAATGGCGTATCTCGGCTCACTGCAACCTCTGCCTCCGGGTTCAAGCGATTCTCATTTCTCAGCCCCCCGCGTAGCTGGGATTACAGGCGCCCACCACCACGCCCAGCTAATTTTTGTATTTTTAGTAGAGATGGGGTTTCACCATGTTGGCCAGGCTGGTCTCGAACTCCTGACCTCAGGTGATCTGCCTGCCTCGGCCTCCCAAAGTGCTGGGATTATAGGTGTGAGCCACAGCGCCTGGCCTTGAATTATTTTATAATATCAAAATCCATGATGTCACTTGCCAAAAATTCTCTCTTGCACAGCTTTTCTGAGAAACATAAGCAGAGTATACAGAATGCTCACAGTACACAGGCGTGTCGTGACTGATGCAGTGAGTATGTGAATGTGTGAATGTGCCGGGAGGGCTGGGCTGCAGGGCGTGATGGTGATGCCACCTGGGGTGGAGTGAGGCATGTACATACAGGTGTGGCTGAACCCCACAGAACAGTGTTCCCATGTGGGGTATGGGATGTGGCCTCTAGGATAGGAGGTGAGGCGTGTGGGGCAATCTTGAGAGCTTTTCTGCCCAGAAATCTTCTGTCTCACCAGATTGATAAGGCTAGGTACCTAAAATTGTATTAGGAAGGCATTCCTTTCAGCCCTGGAGGCTGTTTAGTTGCTTGAGAGTAAAATACAAATGCCATGGGTGGGGTGCATACCTGAAGGACTTAGTGGCCAGCTTAGCCAGGATCAGTGGTTGGCTTGCTGACGGCTATCTGGACGCCTGGAGTGGGGTGCAGGGCACCAACACCTGATGAGGTGGGATGAGAATCACTAGCAAACCTCAGTTTTCTGTTGATTCGAATCTGGCATTTAGAGCTTTCCCACTTATCTGCAGACTAACCGAGCCTCACCTGTTTTGGGGAGTGTAACATGTATGTGCTGTGCGTATGTGCGTGTATGTTTGTGTGTGTGTGTGTGTGTGTGTGTGTGTGTGTGTGTGTTTGTGTTTTTCAGGGCAAGGAAGTCCTGATCTCCTTTTCATACCTGAGAACTTTTCCATAAGGACGCCAAGCTCAGCTTCGATCTCTCGGTGCATGGAGTCATTGGTAACGGCCAGAACCCACAGCAGCAGGTTTGTGGCCAGGGTCAGCATCAGGCCACACCTGGAGGAAGTGCCACACTCTTACACACCCTGGATGGCTCCCCGGGCACCAAACCCTCACCATCCGCTGTTGTTGGGGCAACTCACTCACTTCCTAGTGTCACGCTGGCACCAGGATACAGAAAAGGCAGCCCTGGGGCCACCTGGGACACATCCCAGACTAACCTAGAGCCCCAGGGCCACCCTGACCAGGGAAACGGTGGGGAGAACAGAGAGGCCGGGGGTGTGGGAGGGAGAGAAGTCTTACCTAGTGAAGTTGGTCTGGACCTGAACACAGTCTTTGCAGTGTTTCCAGAGCACCCAGGTCTGAAAGAGACAGGATCTTGAGCCCAGGGGCTGGTGGAGGTGTTGGGAACACAGTGTGAGTTCCTGGGGTGCATGCGTGTGTTTACAGTGAAAGACACAGGGAGAAAGACTGGGTCAGAATCCCGGCTCCACTGCTTCTTGCTGTGTGGTGTTGAGTCAGTGGCAAACCATCTCTGAGCCTTAGTTGCCTAAGCTCTGAAAAGGGACCAAAAAGCCCACCCTTTGGGGAAATACCTTCTTATTGAGGGAAATAAAGAAGACAGTGGGAAGGAAGCACCCAACACAAGGCCTGGAGAATCAAGTGAGTCTCCTGCCTCAGCCTCCGAGTAGTTGGGACTATAGGCATTTGCCACCATGCCCAGATAATTTTTGTATTTTTAGTAGAGATTGGGTTTCACTATGTTGGCCAGGCTGGCCTTGAACTCCTGACCTCAGATGCTCCACCCACCTTGGCCTCCCAAAGTGCTGGGATTACAGGTATGAGCCCCCACCAGCAGAGATCGTATTCTTAAGAGGTTTGTGCCTCTAGGGAGTATATATTCAGGGATATGCCTACATACACGTAGGCAGCTGGACTTCTAAGTGTCTATGTCGGTGACATGGTGTGTGTGTTGATGCAGAAACCCATGGGTATGTGTGGATGTGAACACTTGTGTGATGGGTGTAGTGTGTGTGCAAAGACCCCAGAGCATTTGGTATTTGCCTATGTGGCTGTTCCTAGGTATAGGTTGCGGGAGATGTGCGCATGGCATGGGTAGACAGGGCATGGGGACCAGAGAAGCCTGTCACCTGGATGCTGATGAAGACCATCTCAATGACAGGGAAGACAAACTCCAGCTGTGACTTGCAGTGGATGTGGCTCACGTCGTAGCCCACTCGGAAGATGTTGAGGCAGAAGGTACAGCTGCCGAAGAGCACCAGGGAGCCTAGCCGGGTGTGCGGGCAGGTGTTGGCACCTGCCCAGAACCGGCTCTCCCTCCTCATCCCTGCCTGGCCCCCCAACATCCCGAAACTCACCCCGCACCCAGAGGGGCCCTGCATGAGGGTCTTGGTAGAGCACAGCATGTGGCTGGCGAGTGGTGCTCGCCACGTAGTAGAGAAGCCAGAGCAGGGAGAGGACCTTCAGCGTGGCCAGCAGGATCCACACATCACCCAGAGTAACGGCCACCTTGTTGAAGATCATGCTGCAGATGAAGGCCCCACCCAGGAACACCACATTCAGGGCCAGGAGGCCTGAGAAGAGCTGCCCAGCCTTCTGGGCCTGCCGGTCCCGCCGTAGCAGCAGGGAGAAATGTCGCACCAGCCAGGACTTCTGCCGGGGCTGGGCAGTGGTCGTTGTCTCCTCGGCCCCCACATCCACTGGGTTCTCTTTCTCTGGGGCTGCTTCAGTCTCCTGTGCTTCTAGAGAAGGCATGGGTGGAGCCTCAGCAGGGGCTGGAGATGGAGAAAGGGTCCTGGGTTAACTGCCAGGCTGACCTGGGTTCAAGTACACCCTGCTCCTAACTGCTGTGTGACTCAGGGCCAGCTATGCAGCCTCTCTGGTTGGGACATTGGAACTAACAGCAGCTGCCCAATTGCCTTACGGGACCTGAGGAGGTTCAAACGGATCAGGAGAAACCCTCTGTGCTGCACACAAACACGGGAATTAGTCTGGCTGGTGTGAGGATTGCGTCCTCCCTCTCAACCTCACTTCTTGACTTGTGCCTGATCCTAAGGTGAGCAGACTCTGCTTAGAGCCTGGTCAGTTTCCAGGGATGTGACTTTTTGTCATCAAAAGGCAGTGGTGTCCTTCCGCCCCCTGGGAGGAATTTCACTTCTGACATCAGGGAGGACAAGTTGGTGTCCTTGCTTATCCTGATGCTGATTGGTTGGGAAATGATTGCCTAAAATGTTTTGTAGAGAAGCATCCTGAGGCTGTGTATGGGCTTGGTAGGAAAGAATGGGGGTGATCTGAAACATTACTGTATTATGGGAACATACAAGCACCTGGATGATTACTTTTAAAAGGTCTAGGCCGGGCTGGGCGTGGTGGCTCACGCCTATAATCCCAGCACTTTGGGAGGCTGAGGCGGGTGGATCACAAGGTCAAGAGATCGAGACCATCGTGGTCACCAAGGTGAAACCCCGTCTCTACTAAAAATACAAAAATTAGCTGGGCATGGTGGTGCACGCCTGCAGTCCCAGCTACTCGGGAGGCTGAGGCAGGAGAATTGCTTGAACCCAGGAGGCAGAGGTTGCGGTGAGCCAAGATCGCGCGGTTGCACTCCAGCCTGGGTAACGAGAGCAAAACTCCGTCTCAAGAAAAAAAAAAAAAGGTCTAGGCCAGCAGTCCCCAACTTTTTTGGCACCAGGGACCAGTTTCCTGGAAGAGAATTTCTCCATGGATGGAGGGTGGAGGATGGTTTCAGGATGAAACTGTTCTGCTTCAGATCATTGAGTATTAGATTCTCATAAGGAGTGGGCAACCCCTAGATCCTTCACATGTGCAGTTCACAGGGTTCGTGCTCCTATGAGAATCTATTGGCACTGCTGATCTGACAGGAGGCAGAGCTCTGACTGTCATGCTCCCTCCCCATCGCTCACCTCCTGCTGTGCGGCCTGGTTCCTAACAGTCCATGGGCTGGTACTGGTCCTCAGCCTGGGGACTGGGGACTCCTGGTCTAGATGATACCCAGCAATTTCACAACAGGAGTTTCTTCTGGGATGAGGCTACTGGGATTAGGAATGGTAGACTTTTTAGCTTACTGTTCTAGTTTTTTTTTTTTTTTTTTTAATGAGCACAATACTTATACAATTAAAAGTAATTTTAGGTTGAGCATGGTGGCTGATGCCTGTAATCTCAGCACTTTGGGAGGCTCAGGTAGGAGGATTGCTTGAGCCCAGGTGTTCAAGACCAGCCTGGCCAACATAGCAAGACACCATCTTTACATATATATATATGTGTGTGTGTGTGTGTTTATATATGATGGTTTATGCCTATGGTCCTAACTACTCTGGGGTGAGGCAGGAGGATGGCTTGAACCCAGGAAATCAAGGTTGCAGTGGGTTATGATTAGGCCACTGCACTCCAGCCATGTGCAGTGAGTGACAGAGCAAGACTGCTTTTAAACATAAACAAATAAATAAAATAATTTTAAAATACATTAAAGGTTTAGGGAAAAGTTTCTGGGGTTGATTCACAAAGTGTGCTGAGAGCATGGGACAGGCCCAGATCAGCACCACTGCCATGCCCTTGACTTTGAAGGAACTGATTTCCCTTTTTGTACCCCTTCCCCAATTCCCGGAAGTACTACGAGTGCCTGGTGTCACGTAGGAAACACAATCCTTACCCTCCTCTTTTCCTGAACATCTCCTGCCACTCTCTCACCTCTCCCAAGCATTCACTCAGGCCAACTATTTTGTCACCACTTGCTTAGACCAGATTTTGGGTCACCCAATGCCTGCAGCTCTGAGTCCAGCATACTCTCCCCACTGGGCACTCCTTCTTCCTGGTGGGACTGAGCTGCTGTTGAGAGTGGGGACAGTTCTGCTGCTTCTGGGTGCTCTCCTGGTGGGGAGGCTGAGCTGATTTGGAAGACTCCCTAGAGACCCCCTGTGCTGCCCAGGCTCTTCCTTGGTCCTGCCGCTGCCCTCGTGCTCTGGGCTCAGGGTTCTAGGTGCTCACCGTCCCCATTCTCTTGCTTTCTAATGGTCACAATCTCAGAGTGGCATCTCCATCTTCCCATCTCCTAGCAGAGAACTGGGTGTCCTCTTTGCTTCTCCCCTCATCCCTTGCATTCTCTTAGGTCCCAAGCTTGTTCATTCCAGCTCACAAGTTGCTCTTAGATTTTTCCTTATTGATTTTTAAAGCTAGGGTCTTGCCTTGTCTTCCAGCCTGGAGTGCAGTGGCACCATCATACCTCATTCCAACTTTGAACTCCTGGGCTCAAGTGATCCTCCTGATTCAGACTCATGAGTAGTTGGGACTACAGACAGGCGTGTGCCATCACAACTTGCTAATTTTTAAAATTTTGTTGCAGAGATGGGGTCACGCTATGTTGCCTAGGCTGGGCTTGAACTCCTGGCCTCAAGTGATGCTTCTGTGTCAGGTTCTGAAAGTGCTGGGATTATGGGTGTAAGCCACTGTGCCTGGCCTGGATTTTTCTTGACCTCAACCACTACCTGGTCTGAGCTCCCTTCTTCACTCTCTTGGACTGGGCTCCCTGCCCAGAGTACCTCTCCCCTACTGAAAGTCCTGCAGAGGCAACTAACTTCCCTCAGTATAAAGTCCAGACTACGACACAGCCCGCATGGCCTCTCAAAATGAGAGGTGTATGATTAGCATGGGCCTGGACTAGGTTCTAGGTTCTTTGCCCAAGGCAGCGTCGCTGCTGCTGCTTCCTGGTCTGGCTACAGCTTGGTTCTCCGGCATCATCTTCAGAGCCTACTCTTCTCTCCTTGGGCTACACCATCTTGCTGCCTTTCCTGAAATGCCCCCAGTCTTTGTCCACACCCCATTCTTTGCCTTTAATGCCTACCCCTCTCGGCCCTTGGCTAACTCTAGCTTGTCCTTCAGGACTCGGCAGAGACTCCGCCTTGTCTCTGCAGCCCTCCCTGATCAGCACTCCCACCGCACCCCATGCTGATCACTGATCGTCCTCTGCTTCCATTAGCTGTGCTTTGCTCTGTCTCTCCCTTGAGACCCTGGGCTTCAGGAGCTTCAGACGCACCCTCTCTGCAGCACCAGAAGACCTTCACCATATCTGGCTTGAAAATGCAACCTCTCCAAGCTTCCATTCTCTCCTGCACACCCACCTGCTTCAAATTTATACCTTCTGCTCTTCTCTTCAGGGGCAGATGGAGCACTAAAACTTGAGCCTCTTTTTGAGATTATACAAATGATTTTTTCCCCTTTCCCAGTCTACTCTGTCATCCTTGCCCAAGTTCTGTCCCCTCCCTGTTCCCACCCACCTCCCCTGTCACACTCAAGGCACCTGCCTCCCACACCCACCCAGGCCCAGGTAGAGAGCTCTGCATTTCTCCCATGGTCGCCTGCCATCCCTCCTGGACACTGCTCTTCTTTCTGCCCTGCTCACCACTTGCCCATCCTCCCCACCTACCTGGAAAGCCTTCCTCTCTGCCTAAGCCTTCTGGTACTACTTTGCTGGGGCCACTCCCCTCTGTTGAGAGTAGATGTGCCCTGTTTGGTATGCTGTGGGTGTAGCTGGCTTTCATTAAGGCCCGGAACTCCTCCAGGACAAGAACCAGGCCCTGCTTAACTCAGACCCGAAACCTAGCACAGATGTGATATTCACTCAGTGTTTGCCCACTGACTCGGTAGTCTTCTACAGAAGAATTTTCAGCACCAGAGATGTGGACAGAGACCCTCCCCATTAAACTCTTTCCAGGCTGTCAGGGGAGGAGACTCCAGATGATCTTTATCTTTCCCTCCTAGTTGAACAAGGCTGGGGCTCACAGGGCTGTCTCCCTGCTCCATATCTCCCAACCCTAACTGCTTTACCTCACCTTCCCCAAAACCCTCTCCTCCAGCTCCCAAGCAGGGTAGACTAATGATCAAGAGCCAAGATTCCAGCACTTACTAGCTCTGTCATCTTAGACAACTGAGACTACTACAGAGAGCTACCTAGACTCTGTGCCTCAGTGTTGTCATCTGCAAAATGAATACACAACTATGGAATAGTAGCTGGTGCAGAGTAGATGCTCAATAAAGGCTTCCTGAACAAGGCTGGGTTCAGTGGCTCACCCCTGTAATCTCAGCACTTTGGGAGGCTGAGGTGAGCAGCTTGAGCCCAGGGGTTGGAGGCCACCCTGGGTAACATGACAAAACCCTGCCTCTACAAAAAATACCAAAAAATTAGCCAGGTGTGGTGGCATGCCCTGTAGTCACAGCTACCCGGGAGGCTGATGTGGGAGGATTGCTTCAGCCTGGGAGGTTAAGGCTGCAGTGAGCTGTGATCACACCACTGAACTCCAGCCTGAGGGACAGAGTTAGACCCTGTCTCAAAAGAAAAAAAATACTGAATGAATAAAGGAAGGGATTAGTACCAAACAGGGGCTTTGTCAGATTTACATGATTTAATACATACAAGCACAGGCAGAGAGTAATGCCTGGCACCCAGAAAGCGCAGTGTTAGCTGTCTCTGCATTTCCTTCCAGTTCGTTTCAGGTCCTGGAGAGCTGGGAGGAGTCCGGATTATTGGTGAATTTCAAGGGTGGGTTTTACTCAGACTGGAGGGGACACTGGGGGACAGTTCCAGGGTCTCTCTCTCTGGGGTCTTTGCCCTGACAGTCTCCCCCATCTCCCACGTCTTCCACCCTGGGGTCCAACCCTCCAAAGGCCGCTGGAGTGAGCCCTCAAAGGAGCGAATTTAGTCCCTGGCTGGGCAGGGGGCCGGAGTGGGCATGTAGGGGTCTCAGGCAGAGGGCTAGGGCTAGGGCGCCTGGAACTGACAAGAAGGACTCCGCCGTCCCCTGGCACGCCCCTGGGCACGACGCCAGTCCAAGGGAGGGCCGGGACACCGAACTGGTTTGTGGGTCTCGGTTAGAGGCGGTGATGAAAGCCACGAAGCCAAAGCCGTCGGGCCCAGGGACTCAGGGCCGGCTCCCAGGACGCTGCTGAGCGCGGGCGCCCTCGGGATTTCCTTCCGAGCCATTTAAGGGACTGTGGGACCGGGGGCAGCCGCTTCCTGCGTGCCCTAGACCGGGCGTCCAGACAGCCCCAACCAACCCCACACCCCAGCCCTCCGCGCCCACTTTCTGCTGCGTGGGCCCGGATGGGAGGAGCCGCGCCCTGCGGCCCTCGTGCGCCCCGGGTCCACGGAAAGTAGAGGCACAGAGCCCGGGTTGAGGGGCGGGCAAGGGGCCGGCCTCGGATCAAAGGGAGTTGACCTCTCCACAGTCACCCCGCTCTCCCGCTCATATCCCTTCAGCCCCTACTCGTGAGCCCTTGGGGGCGCAATGTGTGCCAGTGTCTGGGGGGCGCTAGCTGGGAAAGCTCCGCCGGCGCTCCGGGCTTACCTGAGGCCAAGACAGGCATCGCCGCCGGCTAAGCACCGACTGCGGGCGCTGTGCGGATCGAATCGTCCTTCCCCAGGTGAGACCGATGCCCCCGACGCCCTCCCTCAGCAGGACTGCGCAGCCGCCGCTCGGACTCCTCCGCCCATCGATTTTTCTGTTGACTTTGGAAATCTCATTAATCCCTCTTTAATTACCCTGCCGGGGGCTCGGACCCAGAGGGTGCAGCCAATTGCGAGGCGGCTGGGCCAGAGGGCGGGGCCGAGGGCGGTGCAGGTGCGGGCAGGCAGGGTCTCCAGCTCGCAGCCCGGGTGGGGTGAGAGGGGTGCAGTGTACTTAGGCCTGCAGTAAAGAGCTTGTGGGGTTCAGGCCTGGCTTTCCTTTGGTGATCAAGCTGGGCATGGACACCCTCACTCCAGGCCTGGAGTCTCTTTTTCCTGTGACCTACCTAGCCCCAGGCCTGGAGGCCACCTGGCAGGACCCTGTATCTCACTTAAGTCAAATCTGAACTTGGTATGGGGAGAGTTGGAGCAGAGCCCCATTTTGACGGGGCAGGAGGCCTCCTCAGCTACACTTGCAGCCTCTACTCACCTCCTTTTGCTGACAGCGTCCAGGCACACTTTCCTCAAAATGCCCTGAACTCCAGGTGCTGCTGTTCCCATGCCCTCCCCCAAATGCCATCTGCTCTGTGGGTCCCACCCAGCCCTTCCCCTCCCCCTGACTCTGCATGGTCACCTCCACCTTTCACTCTTCTTCTAACTGTGGAGCCTCCTTCCCTTCTCTCTGCTGTCTTCCATCCTAAGCATCTCTATACCCTTTGTAGAGTAGAATCCCCAGGATTTAGGAGAAGCTCCTAGCAGACCTCCTGAGGCAAGGGGAGGTCAGGGGAGGCCCAGGTGGTGAGGATCTGAGTCTCCCAACTCCTCTTAAACTAGAACTGCCCTGTTTATATCTTTTTTTTTTTTTTTTAGACAGTCTTGCTCTGTCTCCCAGGCTAGAGTGCAGTAGCTCGATCTCACCTCACTGCAACCTTTGCCTGTTGGGTTCAAGTGATTCTCCTGCCTCAGCCTCCTGAGTAGCTGGGATTACAGGTGCTTACCAACACGTCCAGCTAAGTTTTGTATTTTTTAGTAGAGACAGGGTTTCTTCATGTTGGCTAGGCTGGTCTCGAACTCCTGACCTCAAGTGATCCGCCTGCCTTGTCCTCCTAAAGTGCTGGGATTACAGGTGTGAGCCACTGCACCCAGCCTTTATCTATTGTTATAAACTTGGATTCCTGTAATATTTTATTTGAAGGGAAAAAATGATCTGCTTGAAAACAAAGTTTGAAAATTATTGTTCCTAGCAGAAAGGCTCTGGTTATTTTGTAGCTATGTGACCTTGGGCAAGTCACTTTACCTCTCTGGGCCTCAGATTCCTTTTTTGTAAAATGCAGACATTAGACTAGGTCACTGCTTCCTAAACTTTCTTGTGTCATGGGACACATAAAATGATTAGATTGGGTGCTGCGGCTCATGCCTGTCATCCCAGCACTTTGGGAAGCCGAGGCAGGAGGATTACTTGACCCCAGGAGTTCAAGACCAGCCTGGGCAACAAAGTGAGACTCCCCATCTCCACAAAAAATACACACACCAAAAAAATTTAGCCAGGCATGGTGGCAGTAGTAGCTGTAGTTCCAGCTACTCAGAAGGCTGAGGTGGGAGGGTCTCTTGAGTCCAGGAGGTTGAGGGTGTAGTGAGCTATCCGTACTCCAGCCTGGGCAAAAAAGTGAGACCATTTCAAAAAAATAAAAAATGATTATTTGTATATGTCACCTGGAGATAAAGGGAAGAGGAAGATGGCAGTTTGGGAACTCCGGTTACCTACTCTGTAGTTATTCTGTCACTTGGATTTTGCTCACACATTACAAAGCTTGAGCTCTGAAAATCTCCAGGGGCCCTTCCCACTCAGAACCCCAAGATCCTCTCCTGTGACCATCTCAGATGGGACAACAGAGTCAAACAGTGGGGATGGGGGCAAAGCACAGGTTTATTGGTTTCCAGCTCCAGGCAGTGCACTGGCCAGGCCCCAGGGCAGGATTAGAGGTGGAGCCAGAGCCAGCACTTCCAGATCTTGCTGGTCCTGGAAATGCCGCCAGGAGAGGTCTCCCTTTCCCAGTCACCTCCTGCCCCACGGTCATACTGGGGTGGGTGGGCCTGTCCTGATTGTGATTTAAAAATTCAACCTGGAAAAATAACTTTTGTGAACATTCCACTCTGGCACCAGCAGACAATGCGCTGTCATATAGCACCAGCCAGGATTCATTCCCAGAGGATGTCTGAACGGGCACAGGAGCTCAGTCTCCTCTTCCCGCTCCCTGCCATATCTCTGTCAGAGGCCTCAGGACAGCACGTAGACCTCCAGCAGGCTGGAGACGGCGTGCATGCGGTAGAAGATGCCAAAAGGGAGGCAGATGTTGACGATGGCTGCCCAGAGGGAGTAGCCGTAGAAATCCACCTCCACTGTGTTGCTGAAGTGAGGGCGGGCCCCGAAGGCGGGCATGATCCACAGCTGTGAGGAGAGAGGAGCATTTCAGGAGCCGGCCCAGATGGAAGCCTGTGGGTCATTTCTGTGGGCTTTGTTGGGCTGTGGCAAGATGGGAGCCCATCCTTCTAGCTTGGTGGACTGGGAGAGCTGGGTGTCAGTGAATGGGCAGCTCCAGTATTTTAGACAGGACCTGGCACTCTCTAAGGGGCTCAGGAAGTAAGCCCGACTAAATTTGCCATCCCCAGGCTAGGATTCCACCTGTGATCGCCTCTCCCAAAATCTTAGCAGGGTCTCAGTGTGGGATGGGGGAGGGGAGAAGGGGTTTCACTAGAAGAAGAGGTACAAACAGCGAAATCAGCAGCTCTGTCCTGGGGGGTTGTGTGCACAGGCGTGAGGGTGGCAGAATCAGATAGCCTAAGGGGAAGGGGTTTGGGGTTCAGGCAGAAGGCCACTGTACCCTATCCCTTCCTGAGCTGTGCCCTCAAGCTCTCTCCTCATCCCCTTCTCCCTTCCCAGGGCTGGGAGAAGGTGAATGTTGGAATTCTGCTTTTTCTCTGGCTATGAGCTCAGAAGGTTCAGGTGTGAGTAAGAAGCAAAGAACAAAGATTTTTAGACTAGCCCCACCCCTACCCCCAATTAACTTTGTCCTTGGGCACACTGCAGTCTCCGCAGGCACCCTGAGCCTGTTCTGTCCTATAAAATGAAGGAGATGGAGAAGATGCTATTGGAGGTGATTTAGGCTCAGATACCTGGAGCAAGAATAGCCTCCCAGAAGGTGGCCCCTAGCCTATAAGCTGGGCCTGGGTGGAAGGTGGGGTCAGGGCCAGAGGGCAGGGGGACAGGCGCCAAAGTCAGTCCAAGACATGCTAAGGTCTGGGCCTTTTGCTTCTACTGATAGGGTCAGAGACTGATGACCACTTTTTTTTTTTTTTTTTAAGAGTCCCACTCTGTCGCCCAGGCTGGAGTGCAGTGCAGTGGTACCATTTCGGCTCACTGCAACCTCCGCCTTCCAGGTTCAAGTGATTCTCCTGCCTCAGCCTCCTGAGTAGCTGGGATTACAGGCACGCGCCACCACGTCCAGCTAATTTTTGTATTTTTAGAAGACATGGGGTTTCACTATGTTCATCAGGCTGGTCTCGAACTCCTGACCTCGTGATCCACCCGGCTGGTCTCGAACTCCTGACCTCGTGATCCACCCGCCTCGGCCTCGCAGGCCTCCCAGGCCTCCCAAAGTGCTGGGATTACAGGCGTGAGCCACCGCTCCTGGCCTTTTTTAAGTGAGATTAACTCTGTTGAAAGGCTCCTGCATGGCATCGTCCCACATCTATGGGTACCACGTCCTGGAGGATGGCTCTTCACAGTGGGACTCACTAAGAACAGCTTGTAGTTAGGGCTGCTGGTTCACCTCATGCAGGTAGGATTTCATGGGGTAGAATTCACTCTGGGATCTCTCTCTGTGGGATATACCCACATTAAGTAATTTTCTATATTAGGGATATTTTTCGATTGGAGATTATAGCTGAAAGAACTGTTTTTCTGCTGAGTGAAACTTCATTAGAAGTGTTCTTTTCTCTTTGAGATGTACCCACATAGGTATGTTTCTATATCAGAGGTAATTATAAACCCCACTGGGCCATTTCTATCTTGGATTGTACTAGAAACATCAAGAGTCTTTCCCTATTGGGGTGCATCTTCATTCCCAGTGTTTCTGCCCTGGGGTGCTTCTATATAGAGAACATATTTGTATTGGGTGAAGTCTATCCGTCTTTTTTTTTTTTGAGACAGAGTCTCACTCTGTTGCCCAGACTGGATTACAGTGGCATAATCTCAGCTCATTGCAACCTCTGCCTCCTGGGTTCAAGCAATTCCCTTGCTTCAGCCTCCTGAGTAGCTAAGATTATAGGCACGTACCATCATGCCTGGCTAATTTTTTTTTTTTTTTTGAGACGGAGTTTCGCTCTTGTTACCCAGACTTGAGTGCAATGGCACGATCTCGGCTCACCGCAACCTCCGCCTCCTGGGTTCAGGCAATTCTCCTGCCTCAGCCTCCGGAGTAGCTGGGATTACAGGCATGTGCCACCATGCCCAGCTAATTTTTTGTATTTTTAGTAGAGATGGGGTTTCACCATGTTGACCAGGATGGTCTCGATCTCTTGACCTCGTGATCCACCCGCCTCGGCCTCCCAAAGTGCTGGGATTACAGGCATGAGCCGCTGTGCCTGGACAAGTCTGTTGCTCTTAATCTTTGCTGAGTCACTGGGGAGGGGATGACTGTTGTAGATGCCCTCCTTCCCAACTGGCCTGCCACTTCACTCTGCTAACAGACTGCTCACACTTACGCTGGTCTCCGCTACTTCCTGATGCTGCTCCAATTATTCTGAGAAGCAGGCAGGTCACAAGTTCCCAGGAGCAGTCACACCTCCCACTGGGGGGTGAGGGCTCCCACCTTCCACATCAGCTCTCAGCTCCCTCTCACCTGTGCCCAGCCCCTGTGTCAACCTTCCCTGGGACCCCTCCAGCTCTATCTGGTGCCTAGATGCCAGAATGCTAGGATTTCATATTCTCTGTGTGCCCTGAGATGCCATTTGCCCCAAAGCTACCACTGGCCCCTCTGAACCTGCTCCTTTCCTAGAGAGGTGTAAAATTCTCAGGTGGGCTGTGGGCAAGACAGAGAAGGCTAAGTGCTTAAACCTGCAAGAGGATCCTTCCTCAGCCTCTTCTTCTCCCAAGCCCACCCCTTCCTCCCTGCAGCTACTCACGATCACATTGCAGAGCAGGAGAAACAGAGAAATGTCTTTTAGGCACCGGCGTCTCCAGTGGCTTCTGGGGGTTGAGACGATGCCCACTGCTTCCTGCTGGTCTGCAGGGCTGGGGCTAACCAGCCCGGGAGTGGGTGGGCAGGCAGGCAAGGTGTGGAGGGCATCCTGGTTGGTGAAGGTGAGCCCTTGGCAGGGCTCCTTGGGGGGTGTACCGTGAGGCTCAGCCCCGGGTGGTCCTCGGTGAAGGCTCTCGATGATAAACATATTCTGAAAGGTGTGCTGGGCGATCATGAGCAGCGCGTGTGTGAGGTTGAGCCCTGCCAGCAGGTCCTGGGGTGTGCCCACCACCACGGCCACAATGGAGTAGTAGGAGATGGCGTACTGACCCAGGGCGGCACCCATCAGCAGGGCCACATCCAGGGTGCGGGTGGGATTCTTATGGTGGTCCATGGCCCGGCGGTCAAAACGGTAGATGATGGAGCCACTCAGGCTGACCAACGTTGTGAGTCCCAAGCAGACAATGTTGAAACTGTAGTAGATGACCAGGGCCTGCCGGGTGCGGCCCCCCTCCCCGCTCACTTGAACCTCGTAGATGATGAATACAGCCAGCCCCGCCACAAAGAGCAGCAGGCCCAGAACTGGGCCCGCAAAAAAGGTCTCCCGGAAGAGGCTGACTGGGGATGGGGTGTGGCTGTGGCCAGGGGTGGAGGCCAGCAATCTGCCCACATTCTTCCACATGACATACAGCATGGTGGAGGCGAAAAGGCTGTACTCGATGTTGAAGGGATACAGGTAGAAGTACCCCTGCTGGAAGATCTGGCAGATGGCCGTGCTGCAGAGGCAAGACTCTCCTCCCACTGCGTTGCCCACACGCTCTGCTGCGGAGAGAGAGACACGAGGCTGGACTGCCTTCTCACCTTCCTAGAGAGGTCTCACCCTTAGCCTGTGATCGTTTTTCTTTTTTTTTTTTCCCGAGATGGAGTTTCACTCTTGTTCAGGATGGAGTACAATGGCGTGATCTCGGCTCACTGCAACCTCCGCCTCCCGGGTTCAAGTGATGCTCCTGAGTAGCTGGGATTATAGGAGCCCGCCACCATGCCCAGCTAATTTTTGTAATTTTAGTAGAGACAGGGTTTCTCCATGTTGGCCAGGCTGGTCACGAACTTCTGACCTCAGGTGATCTGCCTGCCTTGGCCTCCCAAAGTGCTGGGATTACAGGCGTGAGCCTCTGTGCCCGCCCTAGCCTGTGACCTTTGTAAAGGCAGGGTTCCTGCCTGTCACGACTGCTGTATTCACCATGGTATCCCTTATACCTTCACAGGGTGTGGCACATGCCTTCATTTCACAAATATTTCTTGAGCACCTACTGTGTGCCAGAGACTGTGGGACACATCAGTGCTCAGTAAGAACAGTCTGGGCCAGGTGCAGTGGCTCACACATGTAATCCCAAGACTTTGGGAGGATGCTATCAGCAGATCACTTGAGGTCAGGAGTTTGAGACCAGCTTGACCAACATGATGAAACCCCATCTCTACTAAAAATACAAAAATTAGCCTGGCCTGGTGGCATGTGCCTGTAGTTCCAGCTACTTGAGAGGCTAAGACTTGAAAATTGCTTGAACCCAGGAGGCAGAGGTTGCAGCGAGCCGAGATCCTACCACTGCACTCCAGCCTGGGTGACAGAGGGAGACTCTGTCTCAAAAAAAAGAACAGTCTAAACCACAGGGCTGCTCACTTCACCCCATTCAATTCCTTCCATCCCTTCCAGCCCTGGCTCCCTGCGAAAGAAAGTGGCCCTCTTGGGAATCTTTACCGTTCAAGCTTCCTCACGGCCCTCCCCACCATCTGACTCAGCCCAGAAAGCCAGCTGCAACGTCCAAGTCTCCACAGGACCGTCCCGTCACTTCTGTTTGTACCACATGGAAAGTAGTCTTGACTCCAGAATGTGCTTTGTAGGATAGGATACCTTGGGGCTTGGCAAATGTCTCTTTTCATCCTGAGAGCTGGCCCAGCTGGCTTTGCAGATGAAGAAACCGAGGGTTTCTCTTTTTTTTTTTTGAGACAGGGTCTCACTCTGTCACTAAGGCTGGAGTGCAGTGGCACAATCATGGCTCACTGCAGTCTCGACCTCCCGTGCTCAAGCGATCCTCCCATAGTAACCACAGGCATGCACCACCACACCCGGCTAATTAGACCTTGCTCAGGCTGGTCTCGAACTCCTGAGCTCAAGCAATCTGCTTGCCTTGGCCTCCCAATGTGCTAGGATTACAGGCATGAGCCATTGCACTTGGCCCTGGGTTGGTCCCTTTTTGGCGGGATGGAGACTGGATAGGGGGGCCAGGGCTGCAGCCTCAAGGATAAAAGGATGCCCCCCATACTCCCCTTCTGGGGTCACCTACACTTCTACTGCAGAGGTAAATCCTGCAGCAGGAGGAGCCCCCTGGCTCTCTCCTTTGCCTGTATGCTCTTATGAGGGAATGAGAGACTGATGTTACAAATCCACAAAGCACCCGGCCCCAGGCCTGGTAGCCACAGGGTCAGCATTGAGATGAAACTCACGGTCAGAGGCGAGACGGGTGTGGCTGGCGTTGCTGTCAGAACTGCTGTAGGAGTGGGCCTGGTGCACAGATTCATCCACCACGGCTGCCATCCAGATGGCCAGGTTGGTGGTGAGTGTGAACATGAGACCACACCTATTTGGGGTTAGGGGCAGGGACAAAGAGGCCTGTGACCCTTTGGTGGGTGGCGGGCTGGGAAGCAATACTGAGAGCTGGCGTTGGGAAATAAGAAAGCAGCCAGGCCTTGTGTGAACAGGGAAGCTGATTTCAGTAGGAACATGGCCTGGCTGGTATGCCATGCAAGAGAGGGCCAGGAGCTTTCCAGGGGCCTGGGCCACTACCACTCCCTCCCCTGGGAGAAAGAGTCCCTCAAGGTAGTGGAAGTCAGCCTGACAAAGCAAGGAGTCCTTGGCTGCAACCCGACCCAGGGGGCATACAGAGGGGCCCTGCCCCGGGGTGGAAAGCCCGAATCTCTCCTGCAAGACTAACGCCGGCGTGCTGGGCATGGGCATCGAGCTGGGGTTCTTACCGGGTCAGGTCCAGGTGGATGTGAACACAGTCTTTAGCGGAGACCCAGAGAAAGTAGGTCTGTATTGAGAGAATGTGGTGAGAAGCATTTACTCCACAGATGGACAAAACTCCAGGGCACCCACGTCCATGCCATCTTCTCTCTGCCTGAGGAACCCTTACACTGAGTTATCAGGTTTATTTTAGCTTCACAAAATGAGGTGGGGCTGGCACAGTGACTCATGTCTGTAATCCCAGCACTTTGAGAGACTGAGGTGGGTGGATCACTTGAGGTCAGGAGTTCAAGACCAGCCTGGCCAACATGGTAAAATCCCGTTTCTAAAATACAAAAAAATTAGCTGGGCGTGGTGGCATGTGCCTGTAATCCCAGATACTTGGGAGGCTGAGGCATGAGAATCGCTTGAACCTGGGAGGTGGAGGCTGCAGTGAGCCGAGATTGTGCCACTGCACTCCAGTCTGGGTGACAGAGCGAGACTGAGTCTCAAGCGAGGTGGGGAGCACTGTGTCTTTCTATTCTACTGCACAGTTTGTATAAAATAGTGGTTCTCCATTCTTTAAAGGTTTGCAGTGTCGCATGTGAAACTCCGCTCGTGGTGGGGTTTATTGTGTGGGGGTAGGGGTCAAGTAGAGTTTTGACTACCTAGTTATTTCTCTTCTGGGAGCAAGGCCAGCCTGAGGTTAGGTCTTGCTCAGGGTGGGAGGAGTCTCTGTGGACTTCTCACCTTGCTTTGACAACGTCCCTGCTCATCCTGGTCCTCTGTCACCCTGCCAGGCCTTGCTGTTGTCTGGCTGGCTGCCTGTGAATCCCTGCCATGCCATTTGGTGATGTGGGGATATCTATATTTTCATTTTACCTGAGTATTCTTCAAACACGTAAAATGTGAAAGACTAAAGCTACATAAATGCCACAGCCATCCATGTGCTGAATTGGGGAAATCTGGGCAGCAGGGGTGATGTTTCTGGGGAGGGCACCATCCATGGTGCCATTCTGGTCATGATAGAAGGCTGGGGGCTTTTCTGATCCCATCTAAGGCCAGTCCTGTCTCAGCTCAATCAGTACCTCTTTCAAAGTATTGTTTATGCAACAACAACAACAACGACAAAATAAACGTTTGGAAATCCCACTTACAGTCAGACCTTATTTCTGAATAAATACAGAACCGAAGGGCCAAGGTGGCAGGACCCTGGGCTGACATGGATGCCCCCTATGGGCACCCAAGGAGGGCAGGCCAGGTGCTAGGACACAAGGCTGGCTGTCACAACTCACACCTCCTAGGTGTTAACTCCTGGCACTGCTTAGGTTGAAATAACATTGCAGAACTCCAAGTGGGAGCTCACATTGGGATATCACTTCATTATGCGGCGTTTCCACGTTGATGGACTCCTGTGATGTTCCCTACAGCCCTGTTCCCAGTTTGCTTAATTGCTCAGGATAGGAGGCAGGTGGAGCTCAGGTCTCCGACCCCTTGTTGGCTCCTCTCCAATGGCCAAGTGTTGGCTCCTTTTTCCCACACAGTGACACTCCTCCACCCACCTGGATCATGACGAACACAGCCTGGATAAGGGGGTGCAGGATCTTGATGGCTGACTGGCACTCAAAGAAACTGGAGTAGTAGCCGGTCTTGAAGACATCCATGACAAGAGTACAGATTCCAAACAGCACCAGCCCACCTGGTGGGAGATGACAGTCCCTGAGGATGGGAGGCTGGGCGGGTGGGCAGATGGGTGAGTGAGTGACAATTGGATGGATCAATGGGGAGGGTGGGAGGATAGGTGGATAGGCGGATAGACAGACTGAAAGGCGAATGGGTAGATGGAAGGGTGAGTGTATGTCTGAGTGGGGGGTTGGACGGACATGCTACCAAGCCTCCCCTTCTTCTTTGGGGCTGTGTAGATACGGCAGAGAGCCCTGACTGGGCTCTTTCAGTGGCTGCAATCTTCTGGTTCCTGCTCTCCATCAAAGGCCCTCCTGGGGCCAGCCTTCTCCAATTTTCTGACCGGTGGCAAAGAGGTCTCCCTTCATCCATTCCTCTACTCATCTCTCCCCCAGGACCCCTTCCCTCCCTCTTTTTCCTTAACTGCAGCCTACCTCACC
Source organism: Callithrix jacchus (assembly GCF_049354715.1). Lineage (NCBI taxonomy): Eukaryota > Metazoa > Chordata > Mammalia > Primates > Cebidae > Callithrix > Callithrix jacchus. The sequence goes on along the minus strand of NC_133506.1, from coordinate 130,854,605 downwards.
CTCAGGCACATCCGGCCCTCCTGGCCCTCCCTAGGGAATCTCTCACCTTTCTACATCAACCACCGTTGCAACTCCTGCAAACCCCTCAGCCTGCAGGTCTCTGCTGTGCCCACCCCACCTCGACCCCACCTCCCCTGGCACCTCGGAGCCAGATGGGGCCAGCGTGCGCGTCCCGGTAGGGCACGGCTCCGGGGCAGCGCACAGTGCGGAGGAGGTAGAAGAGGATCCAGAGCACTGCCAGCAGCATCATCGTGGTGAGCAGCGCGAACACGTCGGTGTCGTACACGGCCACCTTGTTGAAGGCTCCGCTGCTGATGAGCGTGCAGGCGAGGAGCAGCACGTTCACGGCCAGCAGCACCGACAGCAGGCGGCCGCCCTTCTTCCACACCTCCCTGGGGCCCGCCTGCGGCGCCAGGGGGCTCTCCTTGGGGCTCGGGGCCAGCTCCTCGGACATGGCGGGGGTGACTGGCGGAGGCTAGAGGGGTCACTGTGGGGGAGGAGCGGACAGGACTCCGGGTCAACCCCGACGGCTCTCATTCCATCATCACATCCCTAAATTTGGGGACTGGGGAGTTCCCAACCCCCAGGGTGGGGGCTTCGGGTGCTGGAGGAAGCGCTGGGAAAGGGTAAGAGAAAACGCAGAACCTGCTTCTCTCGCTGGACAGGAAATAAAGGAGAAGCGGCAGCACCCGGTCCGACCCCACCAAGGATCCCCGCTCCCCAAGTCCGACGGCCCTCTGGCCCTGGGCACCCACCTGGCTGGGCCTGGAGCCGGCGCTGAGCTGGGGGTCAGGGGACGGCGAGCGTCTCCTCTCTCCCACGCCGGGCTGGACAGGCGCTTTATACCCAGGAGGACAGGGTGATTTACAGCTGCGGGAGTTCGGCTCCATAAAGCTCTCAGTCCCTCTCACATGATCCATCTTTCTCCAAGGTGAATTTAGGAAGGAGCCCGCGGGAGCCAGATAAGGCAAGATTCATATTTACCCTTTGAGAGGAGACCCCACTCTGTCACCCCGGTGCGGCCAGGCTCGGGTGCGGCCCCGCACTGCGGCACCCAGAGGGCACCCCGCCCCCGGTGCCCACCGCGCCCTGGCACGCAGCATTCCAGGCGCCCAGAGCCCCGAGAGCTAAGCTCAAGAGACGTCCCGAAAGCCCGCGGGCACCCCGACGCCTTCCAGCCGCGGCGCACCCTGTATCCTCGTGCTCCTCTGCTGCGGCCCGGGATGGGAACCCCAGTTCCCCTCCCCGCACGGTCCTCGCAGTGACCCAAGCTCCCTTTTCCGCTACCCCGCCGCCCCGCCCGCCCCCGGGTCTCCGCTCCGCTGGATGCGGCGAAGTCCGGGCTTGGGTGTGAAGGTTCCACGCGGCGCGCGGAGCGGCTGCCAGTCCTCTAGCGCCCCCTGCTGGAGCGCGGCCGAAGGACTCGTGAGGGCGGCGGCGGCCGGGCCCGCGGAGTCCCACTCGCTCACCGCACCGCGGTCGGTGCTCCTGCCCCTTCTTAGGCCCACTGTCCTGGGGCTCAGGGCAGCTCCCCCAACCCGCCCTCGGTACCCCTCCCCAGCTCTCGGCTTGTTCCACTGACAGGTGGAGAAATCGGGAGCCACAGCGTCCCAGGCTCTAGTGAAGAGGGACTCCTGACTGTCCCCGTATTGGGGCGGTGGACACTTTTGAAAAAGGGGGGCAGGGCCTCGCGTGGGTCACCCTCGTGCTTTGAGGTGCATGCGGGGTGTTTAGGACCCAGGGGAAAACCGGGGGCGGCTCCCTGGACAGCGGGAGATTCCCCCCACCCCCGCCTCCGGGTGAGAGGCTCAGATGTCCCAGTAGTCGCGGCTCTGGCGCTCCGCACCCTCCGTCTGCGGCAGCGGGGGCTGGTGGTCCCGGCCCCTGCCCGGCCCCCCTCCCTCAACCTCATGCCTCAGCCCTAACCCCGCTGCCCTCCCCTGCGGGGGGCCTTTCCGTGTGCTCCCCGCCCGCCCCATCCACGTCGGGCGCCATGAACGACCAGTACCACCGGGCAGCCCGGGATGGCTACCTGGAGCTCCTCAAGGAGGCCACCCGGAAGGAGCTGAATGCCCCCGACGAGGATGGCATGACCCCCACTCTCTGGGCTGCCTACCACGGCAACCTCGAGTCTCTGCGCCTCATTGTGAGCCGCGGGTAAGTACACCCCACCCAGCACACTTGAAGCCCCGCCCTTGAAGCCCCTGAAACCCCGGAGTCCTTGGACTCCTCGGCTACTCCCCGGAGCTGCTTCCTTCCCCTGCAGACAGGTACACCCTTAGACCCTGGTGTTGGTGAGAGAGACACACGTGGAGGGGGACCAAGCAGAGGCATCTGACACTTGTAACACTTGTGACGTGGATTTGGGGCTAGGAGGGAAGAAACTGGGATTTGGGGCTTCCTGATTATGGGGGATTGCTGCAGAGTGAGGGGAAGGTGGGAGAGATTCCCTGGCTAGGGTCTTCCTGGAGCAAGTGTGAGGGGCTTAGACCCAGAGAGAAGTCTGGGAAGTCTGGAGGAGCCAGCAGTTGGGGATAGGAAGGGAGGGGGTCTTCACTGCCCACTCTCCAGCTTTGGATGCAAAGGGCTCTCCCAGCTGGCACCCACCTCCCCCTGCAGGCTAGTGTCACACAGCACGTACCCTCACCCTGCTCATTTTGCGGATTTATGGACACTGTCCGAAGCGCCAAATGTCACTGGTTCAGTCACCCCATTAACTCTCTCCAAGCCCCTCCCCTACAGTCCGGCACAGCTAAGCTACTGGGAGGCTGCCATGCGCTCACCCTGAAGGGGCTTCTCTCCCTTCTTCCTCCCTTTGGAATTGTCCAAGGGGGAGGGGTGGGCATCCAGTGCAGGTGTCAGCGCCAGGACCAGAGTTACTGACATGGGTTCCTTGGGGCTAAAGTCAAAGGACTGTGACCAACTCCCTCAGGTCCGATGGCTTTCTAAAGAGAAGGCAGGTTGTTCTGGACACCAGGGCCGCCTGGACAGGATGAAGGGTGACAGGACACCCCAGGAGAGTTGATGTGAAGTCTCAGATCATGGGAGAGAGGGTCAGGGGTTGAGCTGGCCCCGGTGCCAGGCACTGGGCTGTGGCCTGAACATGTCGTGGGTGCTGGAGACCCCTCCCTCTTGCTCTCCCCTTGGGCCCAGCCTCAGGTGGGGGCAGCTTCAGAGCCTGGACAACTGAGCCATGTCCTGGGAGGCCAAGGCTGATGGGCCCCTCCCCACCCCAGGAGGGCACACAGTGACACTGGCCCCTGTCACCCCTTCAGAGAGGCTCATGGGAGGAAGGGAAGAGTGCTCCTTTTGGTTACACCAAGCCCCCAGCTCCTCCAGAGGTCAGGACTGGTGTTTGACGGGGTGTGGGCCGGGTGCTGGGGCCCTTCCCACACTGGCCTGCAGGACTTGGCATCAGGGAGGGGAGGCCCAGGAGGGGGTGTGCGGGGAGCTGATGAGACAAAGGAGTGATTCTTCCCCCAGGCCTCGGGGGTGGCCTCGTGGCCTCATTAGTGCAGGGCAGGGATGCTGTGCTGAGCCCCCAAGGGAGGGAGAACTCCGGATGGGTCTTGGGAGCTTCCCCTGGGGGATACATTCTGGTGTGAAGGTGCTTGTGGGGGCTGTTGGGGGTCCCTGGACAGGCTCAAGTGAGCCAGCCTCTCAGGGATACCAAAGAGAGGGCAGCCTGGGGAGGGGAGGGCTTTGGATTCCTGGGGCAGCTGATTCCCTCCTCCTCCCCTCCAGTCCTGGCTGCCCCAGCACTCCCCTCCGGGTCCAGGCCAAGGCCCGACACCTCTCACACTTGAGCTTGCCAGGCCTGGCCCTGCTCCCTGCAGACAGGGCCGTGCCCGCCGACACGCAAGCCCACACCTCACACACACTCACTCGGGGCTGGGGCCCGGCACACACCATCCTCTGGTCTTTCTCTTTTACCATCACTGGGTGCACGCAGCCACTCTCACCACCACGCCTGCCTAGAGACCCAGGGCCCTGGCCCACCACTGCTCTGGGCCAGCTCTGTGCAGGGCCCCATGAATAATTCACTCCCTTCTCTCAGGGCATCAAATATTTATCCCCTGAGATTCCCAGCCCTCAGTCAGCCTGGGGAAGGCCCCACCCCGGTCCCGCCTTCTCTGCCACCCCACCCCCTGCACACCTGGGGCCATTTTCCCCTGGGCTCACCCCAGGTCTGTTTGGTGGCTCAGGCCTGCAGGTGTCCTGGAGTCGAAGAGGTCGCAGGGTCACGGTCCCTTTGGGGCCTGCTGTGGCTGTGGGGAAGCTCTCCTCCCCGACTCCACTCCCTCCACTTCCATCACCAGTCAGGACTCGTCACCCGTCCCCCCTGTGTGCTATCTCTGCAGGGGCGACCCGGACAAGTGTGACATCTGGGGCAACACACCCCTACACCTGGCAGCCTCCAATGGCCACTTGCACTGCCTGTCCTTCCTGGTGTCCTTCGGGGCCAACATCTGGTGCCTAGACAATGACTACCACACGCCGCTGGACATGGCCGCCATGAAGGGCCACATGGAGTGCGTGCGCTACCTGGACTCCATCGCAGCCAAGCAGAGCAGCCTCAATCCCAAGCTGGTGGGCAAGCTGAAGGACAAGGCCTTCCGCGAGGCGGAGCGGCGCATCCGCGAGTGCGCCAAGCTGCAGCGCAAGCACCACGAGCGCATGGAGCGGCGCTACCGGCGCGAGCTCGCCGAGCGCTCCGACACCCTCAGCTTCTCCAGCCTCACGTCTAGCACCCTGAGCCGCCGGCTGCAGCACCTGGCGCTGGGCAGCCACCTGCCCTACTCGCAAGCCACGCTGCATGGCACGTCCAGGGGCAAGACCAAGATGCAGAAGAAGCTGGAGCGGCGAAAGCAGGGCGGAGAAGGCACCTTCAAGGTCTCCGAGGATGGGCGCAAGAGCGTGCGCTCGCTCTCCGGCCTGCAGCTGGGCAGTGATGTGATGTTCGTGCGCCAGGGCACCTACGCCAACCCCAAGGAGTGGGGCCGAGCCCCGCTCCGGGACATGTTCCTCTCGGACGAGGACAGCGTCTCCCGTGCCACGCTGGCGGCCGAGCCTGCTCACTCGGAGGTCAGCACCGACTCAGGCCACGACTCCCTGTTTACCCGCCCCGGCCTGGGCACCATGGTGTTCCGCAGAAACTACTTGAGCAGTGGGCTGCAGGGACTGGGCCGCGAGGATGGGGGGCTGGACGGGGTGGGCGTGCCGAGGGGTCGGCTGCAGAGCTCCCCCAGCCTGGACGACGACAGCCTGGGCAGTGCCAACAGCCTGCAGGACCGCAGCTGCGGAGAGGAGCTGCCCTGGGACGAGCTGGACTTGGGCTTGGACGAAGACCTGGAGCCCGAGACCAGCCCTCTGGAGACCTTCCTGGCCTCTCTGCACATGGAGGACTTTGCCGCCCTCCTGCGGCAGGAGAAGATCGACCTCGAAGCTCTGATGCTGTGCTCTGACCTCGACCTCCGCAGCATCAGCGTCCCCCTGGGGCCCCGAAAGAAGATCTTGGGGGCCGTGAGGAGGCGGCGGCAGGCGATGGAGCGCCCGCCGGCCATGGAGGACACAGAGCTGTGAGTGTCCAGCCTGGCGGGGGGGATGGAGGAACAGGAGTTGGAAAGCCTCTGGGGAGGGGGTTACAGATCTGCCTATGCAGGAGTGGAGGGTGGGGGGGATACTGTATTTCATACCATTGAAATGGGGCCATCAATGATAAGAGGTCCCATTATTTTATTTACCACCAGCTTAGAACAAGAAGCTGCCAAATTATTGATAACCGGAGGCGTTCTTATCACAACGCCTCGATTTATGATAAGTGTGCCTCGATTTTGGGGACGTCAACATGTGTAAAGTGCACCTCGATTTTGGGGACATCAACATGTGTGGAAATGGGTATCTTAAGTGTCAGTGAGGTACAGCAGTCACAGGAATCACAGCTGGGTGTTGTTGAGCCCTCTCACCTCCCAGGTGCTTTGTGCCCTTGAACAAGTCCTCCTGCTTAATCCGCCTAAACGCCTGTGTGAGCTGGACTATATTGGTGGGCTGCATTGTTCCCATTTTACAGCAGATGGAGGCTCAGTTGGTCAGAATAGCTTACTTCAAGGTCCTGCGCTGCTCAGCGTGGAGCTGGGCTTGATCCCTGGTCTGCATGGTTTTAGAGCCTGGGGTCAAGGTGACTCCCGTGGGCTGCAGGGAGTGCAGTCAGCAGGGCCTCTCAATTGCCCAAGCCCTCAGGCAGATTTTTTTTTTTTGAGACACAGTCTCACTCTTGTCACCCAGGCTGAAGTGCAGTGGCACAATCTCGGTTCACTGAAATCTATACTGCCGGGTTCAAATGATTATCCTGCCTTAGCCTCCTGAGTAACTGAGATTACAGGTGCCCACCACCACACCCAGCTAATTTTTGTATTTTAGTAGAGATGGGGTTTCACCATGTTGGCCAGGCTGGTCTCAAACTCCTGACCTGAGGTGATCCGCCACCTCGGCTTCCCAAAGTGCTGGAATTACAGGCATGAGCCACCATGCCTGGCCTTAGGCAGATGTTTTACCTGCTGTTCCTGAATGCTCCAACCAGGAATGTGGGCAAATAGTCCAAGAGGGCCAGAAGCAGCCTTGGAGGCAGAGTTCATGTTCCAAAGGCCGCCATAGTGCCCAAGGCTGCCACCAAGTGGCCATGCTGTGTCTAGTCCCTGCCCTGGCCCCTCCCCCATGACATCCCACAGGCCCAACAAACACTGTCCTCACTTCCTCTTAGGTATCTATTGCCTTTATCCTGAATGGCTGGGGCAGGGATGGGTGTGGGGGGGCAGTCTGGTTTAGAGTTTTGGGGATGGGGAGGTCACCCATAGGCTGGCATCCCCCATCCCTGACCATCAGCCTGCTCAGAGATGGGGAGGCTAAATTGTCCAGATGGCTGCCCTCGTTGAAAATGATGCCTCTGATGGCTGGGCGTGGTGGCTCATGCCTGTAATCCCAGCACTTTGGGAGGCCAGGGTGGGTGGATCATGAGGTCAGGAGTTCAAGACCAGCCTGACCAAAGTGGAGAAACCCCATCTATACTAAAAATACAAAAAATTAGCTGGGCATGGTAGCATGCACCTGTAATCCTAGCTATTCAGGAGGCTGAGGCAGGAGATTGGTTCAAACCTGGGAGGCAGAGGTTGTAGTGAACCAAGATTATGCCACTGCACTCCAGCCTCGGCAACAGAGTGAGACTCTGTCTCAAAAAAAAAAAAAAAAAAAAGGAAAAAGAAAATATTGCCTCTGAAGGACCTCACCTGAGATCTGTTTCTGTCTCTTCCCCCACAGATAACCGGGGCTCCTCTCCCCAGACCAAAATGAATCGCAAGTTGCCACAACCTATGGTGGGGCCCTAGGTCCTCACAGTTGCCAGCCCTGCAGCCCCCTTCCCCAGGAGCAAGGACCACGCGGTCAACTTCTTTGAAAGCCTGTCTATACCTTGAAGCAGAGGCTGTGGTCTGGAGACACCAGAGGGGCAAGAGAATGTTCCAGAACTCCAGTTCTGAGGGGTCTCCGATGCCCTGAGCCACCCCCTCTGAGTGGCCCTAAAGGACATGTAGACGTGGGAGAGGCCTGCTCCAGAAGGAGGGAATGGGCATCGGAGCTGGATGGGAGTGTGGGACGTGGATTCAGGAGGCCGTGCCTGTCCCAGGCACCATGGCTTCTCCCACCCCTCCTCTGAGGGTCCTGCTCTCTTGTGCTGAGGCCAGAGACTTGCTCGCTTCCTGCATTTTTGTGAAGGGAAGAGTTTGGGCTGCCTCCCCTCCTCCCGTCCACCACAGAGGGGATATTCCCAAACCAGACTCTTCAGCCAAATGCCCTCTCAGTCTGCACCCCCTCCCCTTCACCCACTGGCCAAGGCCCAGAGCTGGAGAGCCAGGCTGGGGTGGGGTGGGGGTACTGACACCCTTCCTAGCTCATCCAGGGGTGGAGCCTGGCCTGTCTTCCTCCAGCCTCCCCCTTTCTTCCTTGTGCTGCCTGGTCTCCCCAGGGACTCCACAGGGCCAGGACGCTAGATGCAAGGTGCTAGACCAACAGGCTGCAGTATTATAGCCCCCAGGCCTGGCAGGCATGCGCTGGGCTAGAGAAAGGCATCCGCCAACCTCTTCAGTCTCCCAGCCCCAGGGCAGGCAGACCAGGGCGTGGCTGGGTGTCAGGCCTGGGGTGGGTAAGTCCTGCGATGTAAACACTGGAGAAAGTGGATAATCTAAACTGCAGATTGTCCCCAGGTCGCCAGGGCTGTGTGTGTGCATGTTTTTGTGCGTGTATGCATGCATGTGTGCACGTGTGTGCACGTGTGGTGTGTTTGTGCACGTATTTTTGGGTATGTGTATGCACATGTACACGTGCATGCGTGTTAGTGTGTGCACATATGTGCACATGTCCGTGTGTGTTCATGTGTGTGCACATGTGTGCACGCTCACGTTGGGTGTTGTGTGGTGGGTTTCCCTCCAGGTCTGGAAGGGACTGGGCTGCTGTGTGATTCTGCATGGATGGGGGTAAGAGAGAGCTCACTCGTGTCCCAGCCCTGTGATTGTGGTGAGACCAGGAGAAAGGCCAGCTCAGAGGGTGCTCAGTGCATGTGTCCTCAGACGTGTGCCCCCAGAGCTCTCCAGCCAGACCCAGGTCACAGGTGTGGGAGAGTCCCTCAGGAGCCCACAGATACATGTGTGCCCCTTCACATCCTATGCAGAGGTGCCTTCCTCCTCTCTCAGCCATGGCCCCCCCTCCCTGACCTGCTGGGAGCATGGCCACAGCTCCCAGCTCCTCTTGGGGCCCCCTTGGCTAGGGCAGGGGAAAGAGAGCCCTCGAGGCCTCTTTCTGGTCTGTGTGGGGGTTCCTATCCCCGCACACATGTCCAGAGCGGGGGGCATGGAGGAGATGGTCCCTGTCCCACTACAGGACACTGAGGATGTGGCTGCCTGCCACTGCCATGCAAAGCCCACAGCAGTGCTTTTTCCTGTTCTCTGGGCCTGATCCTGGGGTCACCCCCAAGTGCCGACTTGTTTTTCCCAGAGCCCCAGGTGCTGCCCTTCTCTCCCGCTCCCTGTCCATTTACCACCGCAGCCCCTCCCAGTTCTCCCGGTGCAGGGCTGGAGCAGGCGCTGTGCTTCCGCTGCTGTACCCTCAGTCCATCCTGCAGGCTCATTACGACTTTTGTAGAGAATGTTCTCCATCAGTGTCATGCCTGTGTCTTGTCCTTTAATGCTTTGGGGATGGAGTGAAGAGTGGGAAGGTGAGAGTGGGGGTGGGAGGGGGCCTTCTTTGTGCTTGTGAGGACTGGGTCCTCAGTCCTGTTCTCTGGAGCATCCTCGAGCCCCCAGCTGTGCATCTTTGCAGGGAGCCCTAGGCTTGTACCCTGCTCTCCTAGCTCAGCCCAGAATTAGGAGCTGCTGGAGAGGCTGGGCTGAGAACTGGGGCAGGAGGGTCCCCCTGAGCAAGGAGGATGGCTGAGCCTCCAGCCTTGTTGCCAGGGCCTGCAGCTGTGGAGCGCAAGAGGGTATGTTCTCTCTTCCCACCAAGGCTTCCCTGGGCTTTTCCAGATATGGGCAGAAGCTGTACTCTGGGAGGCTGCCACCTCTCACCTGGGCTGTGGGCCTCCAGAGGGTCTCCATGTCCCTCACCACTGCAGGGAGTTCATGGGCAGCCTGATTTGAAGCCCTCCTTTCTCCCAGGAGTGATTCCCCCCTTAAGCTGGTGCCCAGTGGGCTGTTTTCTCAGTCGGGTCTGAGAAAGGGCCCTGGAGTCATCTTGCCCCATTACCTCCAGCTGCTGGGCCAAATTTCTTCTGCCAAAGGGAGTTCAAGACAGTTCCCTTCCCCCAGCATCAATCAGAAAGGTCCCTAGGCTGTTGGTGCAGGAAGGTTGCCTAGCAACCATTAGGGGTTCCAAGCCACTTCCCTCCACTTCACAGACGGAAAAAAGGAGGCCCACAGAGGGGAAGAGTCAGACCCAGAATGTGGGTCTCTGGCTGCTGCCACGCTTTCCTCACACTCACGCTGCCAAGGGCGCCAACACAACACGATTCCACCTGCCATGCCCCGGGGGCGCGTCTCCCTGCGACCTCTGCTGGTCATCCCGGTCACTGCACTCACCTCATGAAAGCCTCCTTCACCGCGATGGTCCAGAAGAGGATACAGGGGCGTGGAGTGATAACACAGACAGTAGAGGGACGCTGCAGCATCCCGGCAGAGAGGAACAGGAGGCAGCGAAATGAGGGGCTCCGTGGGCCAGTGTGGCTCCAGGGCGGAAGCCTGGGGCGCCAGGAGCAGGGGCTGCTCCAGGGAGCCTGTGGGGATGCACAAGCAGAGAATATTACGTATAGGGGTCAGCGTTCATCACTCATTTCCATAAAGGTTTAGATAAAAAAGAGGGACATTTTAGCACGTTGGGAGGCAGAGCTGAGTGGATCATTTGAATCCAGAAGCTCCAGACCAGCCTGGGCAACATGGCGAGACCCTATCTTTACAAAAAATTGAAAAATTAGCCTGGTTGATGGTGCGTGCCTTTGGTTCCAGCTACTCAGGAGGCTGAGGTGGGAGGATTGTTTGAGCTGGGAAGGTCAAGGCTGCAGTGAGCTATGATCACACTGTTGCACTCCAATCTGGGCAACAGAGTTGAGACCCTGTCTCAAAAAAAAAAAAAAAAAAAAAAAACGGCCGGGTGCAGTGTCTCATGCCTGTAATCCCAACACTTTAAGAGGCTGAGGCAGGGGGATCACTTGATATCAGGAGTTTGAGACCAGCCTGACCAACATGGTGAAACCTTGTCTCTACTAAAAATACAAAAATTAGCCAGGTATGGGAGTGTGTGCCTGTAATCCAAGCTACCTGGGAGGCTGAGGAACAAGAATTGCATGAACCCAGGAGGCAGAGGCTGCAGTGAGCCGAGATCACGCCACTCCACTCCAGCTGGAGATGGGGGTGGTGGAATGAATTAGAAGCGGAGAGGGCCTCCAGGGGACATGGCCCAACCCTGTCATTTTACAGACGAGGTGACTGAGGCCCAGAGGGGAAGGGGCTGGCCAAAGTTCACCAAGTCACCAAGTGGGCAAAGCAGCACTAGGTCTCCTGATGGTGCCCGCTGCTTCCTGTCCCCATGTTATGACCAGTCCCCAACAGCATGGCACCCCTGTCCCTCCAGTGCATGCTAAGTCTGTGACCTCTGAGACTGGCCCAGGTTGTATGGGAGATGGCAGGACTCGGGACAGCCAGATTTGGGCAGCAAAACTGGCTCCATCCCTTTCAGCTGTGTGGCCTTAGGTAAGTTACCTAGCCTCTCTGAGTCTGTTTCCTCATATGTAAAAATAGGTATTATAATAACAGCATTAACCCCATAGGTTATTAGGAGGGTGAGATGGTGGTGCATAGAAACACTCACACAGTCCCTGGTATTTAGTCTGTACCAGTTAATCAAGGTCATGGTTGTTGTTGGTCTGAGACTGGCCATGGGCTGTTCCTTGCATTTGTGGTCGGCCGAGCTGCCTCAGCAGGTAGGTCCTAGGCAGTTCCTGGGAGCAGTCCTGTTCTTCCGACCCCGGTATGAAAATGCACCCCTACCCCCGGCCCCGGCCCCCAACACCACTCTGGCTGGAGCCTTTCCCGACTCTGAAAATGCACACCCTGGGGCAATTTCTCTACTGGACCCCAAACACAGCTGGTGGGTGCCCTGGAGGGAGGGGGGGTGTTCTCAGGGAGGAGAGAGGGCATTGGAAACAGTAGCTACCAGTGATTCCCTGCCCCCTGGGGCTCTCTCTCCCCCACAGGACCAGACCACCCTTCATGGTCTGATTTTTTCAAACCTCGCAACAGTCGTTCAAGATAGAGCAGGCAGAAGACATCATGGACTAAGCCCTATTTTATACATGTGGCAACTGAGGTTCAGGTGGTACCGAGACCAGCTCGGCCGTAGAGACTCCAGCCAGGTGGCGCTGAAGGCATTAAGAAGCAGACACTCGGATAGAACAGCAAAGTGGGAGTATTGGGGGGCCAACAGCCTTCCCAGCTGAGAGTCTCAGGGAGCTGACACCTTTCTGGGCTGAGGGCCTCAAGCAGACGCTGAACCACTTGTTAATTCTCTCTGAACAGGTGATTATTATTAGCAAACAGGTGTTCTGTGTTTTCTCACAGCCCCAAGATAAACTAGGCAGGCAGCTGGTGCCTGCTTACCGCTGATCAAGTACAAACTAGAAAGTATTCTCCCCAAGGTGCCATGGGGGCAGGTCACATATCTCGTGCTTAAAGTATTGTTTTCACCGGTGTATGATATACATATACTGTTTTGCTACTTTAGGATGCCCCAAGCAGTTTTCCGCTGGGGGGTGGGGTGGCGGCCAGGGCTTTCTTGCCATCGTTCTTCTTGGCCAACAGTGTAATTTATCATACACTGAGCATTTCTCAACAGGGTGGGGGTGGCAAATGACCCACAAATGCATAAGTGGGATGTCTAGTCTGTCTGTTTACATTGCTGCAGGCTCCTAGATGCCTTCTCAAAAACATATATCTAGCACCTTCTACACACCAGGTACTGCAAACCCATGAGAATGGTCTCGTTGACCTGCCTTTGCACTCAGGCAGGTTAAATTATATTTCTGAACCTGTAAGTGCAGATGCTGGATCTGTGGGATTTGAACCTCAAACTCTGGCTCTTTCCGCGGCAGCCCCAGCCTTCTTCCACCCCATTCACCAAACCATCTCTCTAGGCTCTCCGCAGCACATGGGCTGCCAGGAACAGGCCAGGAACACGGGCTCAACTGGTTGCACTTGGGGAGGTGGATGGGAGACGGGCAGGACTCGCTACCCCTCCTCTCCCTCTGTCCCTGGGTGCCTCCCTCTTCTGTATACACCACTGTGGCTCTATGCTTGTGTGTGCACGTGTGCCTGTGCAGCCTGTGTGTGTTTGTGTGACGTGGGTGAGGACACGTACATCTCTGTGACCATGGGGTGGGTGTAGTGGGTCCAGAGCTTTCCCGGAAGGTTGTGTTTATTTTTTATTTTGAGGCAAAGTCTGGCTCTGTCAACCAGCTTGGAGTGCAATGGCACCATCTTGGCTCACTGCAACCTGCACCTCCCAGGTTCAAGTGATCCTCCTGCCTCAGCTTCTCGAGTAGCTGGGATTACAGGTGTGTGCCACCATGCCTGGCTAATTTTGTTTCTTTTTTTTTTTTTTTTCGAGACAGAGTCTTGTTCTGTCTCCAGGCGCCAGGCTGGAGTGCAGTGGCTCGATCTCCACTCACTGCAACCTCCGCCTCCCAGGTTCAAGCAATTCTCCTGCCTCAGCCTCCCGAGTAGCTGGGACTACAGACTCGCGCCACCACTCCCAGCTAATTTTTTATATTTTAGTAGAGATGGGGTTTCACTATGTTTTCCAGGATGGTCTTGATCTCTTGACCTCATGATCCGCCTGCCTCGGCCTCCCAAAGTGCTGGGATTACAGGCTTGAGCCACTGCACCTGGCCTTTTTTTTTTCTTTTTATAACCTGTGTATATATATATATATATATATTTTTTTTTAGTAGAGACTGGTTTCACCATGTTGACCAGGCTGGTCTCAAACTCCTGACCTCAAGTGATCTGCCCACTTTGGCCTCCCAAAGTTGAGGGATTACAGGCGTGAGCCACTGTGCCTGGCTGGTTGTTTATGAGCTGAGTGTGTGTGTCTGTGATTTTGCTCATTTGTCTTTGAGTCAGTGCCACCAAGTTTTCCAGAAGAGGGATATGTGTGTGCATGTGTGTGCATGCATGTGTGGCTGCATGTGTGGGGGGTGTGTGTATACATGTGAGGGTGCATGTGCTTGCACGTCTCTGTGCATGTCTGTGTGTGCATGCGTGTGCATGTGTGTACATGTGTGTATGTGTGCACTCATGGGTGTGTGCATGTGTGCATGCGTGTGCGTGTGTGCACGTGTGTCGGTATGTGCGTGTGTGCACGTGTGTCGGTATGTGTGTGGGTACATGTGTGTGGGTGCCTGTGTTTGTGTGCATGTGTGTGCATGTGCGTGTGTGCACCTGTGCATGTATGTGGGTACGTGTGTGCGCATATGCGTGTGGGTACATGTGTATGCATGCGTGTGGGCGCATGTGTATGTACACATGTGTGCGTGTATGTGTGTGCACGTGTGTAGGTGCGTGTATGTACATGTGTTTGGGTGCATGTGCCTGTACATATGTGTGCATGCATGTTTGTGTGTATGTGTGTATGTACATATGTGTTGTGTGTGGGTGCATGTGTAGGTACATTGTGTATGTGTGTGGGTGCATGTCTGTGTGTGTGCGTGTGTGTGTGCATGCCCACAGATGGCTCCATTGCTTCATCTGGAGTCTATTTTTATACTCCTCCTCTTCCCTATTGTTTATTTTTAGGGCCCCAGTTCCTTTAGACTGGAAGGTTGAAGCTCCTGGACACCCCACCTTCCCTCACCCCACCCTCACCCTGAACTGGGGGTTTTTGCAGAGAGATTCCCCCACCCTCTCTCTGGGTGACTGGCTTGTTGGGGGTCCCAGCCCTGGGGGATAGGATGGGTCTTAGTGGGAGAAGAACTGATGGGATGGGGTGGAGGCAGCCTACCTCCAGCGTGCTGAGGGGTCTGGGTGGGCTCTCCCCTGGGCAGGGGTGTCCAGTTTGAGTGCATAGCTCTGCCACTGCCTAGAAAGGCCAGCTCAGCTTAACAAGCCTCAGTGTTTCCATCTGTGAGTGGGGATGATTGGACCCCCCACTGTGGCAGGTTGTGAACATGAATGTAAAGTGCTTAGTTCAGGCCTCAATGCCCAGTCAGTGGAGGAGCAGCCCAGGGACCCGGCTGGTGGGGGTCTAGGGGTAGGGAGTGCCTGGGCAGCCCTGAGCTGGTGGCAGAGAGAACAGGCTGGGTTGCCCCCAAACCTCCCTTTCTGTGCCCACCACAGCCTTTGCAAACCTGTTCAGTATCACAGGGCGGGGTTGGGAGGAACACCACTCCCCTGACCCCCCAGCCCTTGAGGAAGACGTGGGCTGAAAGACGAGGAGAGGAAATAGAGCATGTGCGTGAATAATGCCAGGCTTCTTTCCTGCTAGAAAGCAAAACCATTTATCCTTGTTATTATCATAGCGATATACGCTAGATTTAAATTAAATAATATCTCAATCATGTTATAATTACGATAACACAGGAGTGGTGTTCATGGTAGCGATATCCACCACGAGCACATGCCCTGCCATGGCCCATGATATCCGCAGTACAGAAATGATGTCATTGCTCCCCCAGTGATCGATGAGGTGGGTGGCATCACCCTCATCCACTCCAAATCACCCTCTCAGATACCCGAGGCTCAGAGAGGTTAAACGACTTACCTAAGGTCACACAGCAAGGACTAGAACCTGGGCATATCTGATCCAGAGTCCTGCTCTAGGCTCTGTTTTGGGTGCCCCCACACTGCAGGAGTCACAGCCCTCAATCCCCTCCCAGCTCTGGCACTGGTCCCACCAGGCCCAACACACATCCTTCAGGCTCATCTACACCCTGGAGTCACTCACACAGCGGACTGTGGTGCTGATCTGACGCAGAGGGCAGACCAGGTGGAAAACAGTGTCCAAGCTGCTGACAGCTTCAGCCCTGGGTTTCCAAGGACCTAACTTGCTATGCAGCTTGGAGAGTAACCCTGGGCCTCAGTCCTCAGTTTCCCTTCTTGCAAGGTGGGGAGAGGCTGACAGCCCGTGGAGCTTCAGCAGAGCCCCTGCCAGCTAGAGGCTGGCTCTCTCCATCCCTCCCACCCCTCCCCCTCCCACCTTTCTGGGCCATCACTAACCTGGCTTCGTTGCCACAGAAAAGCAGCAGCCTGGGAACACCAGATGCAGGCTTTGGGGTAGCCGCGGAAGGCCAAGGAGAGAGTCTGGATAGGTGTGGCTGATGCTGAGATGCTGCAGATGTGGCCCTGCACTGCTGGAGCTGGGGCAGTTCAGGGTGCCAGTCTCACCCCCAGCTGGCCGGGATCTGAGCCACAGGCGAGGTCTCTTCTCCCCCAGCTTGCCCAGCCCTACCCCTGTGAATAATGCCAGTTGCTTTATGGAGCTGGGCCTCAGTCAGGCTTTGATAATTTGGAGGGCGGCATTAATGGAGGGGTTATAAGGAAGGCTTAAAGACTCAGCCACCTAGGCTCAGGGCATAGAGACAGTTAAACTGCTGGCAGGAGGCACCTTCCTAACCCATCCAGTGCCATCCCTGAGCCCTGGTACCAGACCTCCAGGTCTCCAGACCCATCTGATTCTTGGGATTCCCCTCCAGGCCCTGGGGCAGGGCAGGGCCTTTCCCACCACCCCACCCAACCACAACAATAATTAACTCCAGTGCACCCCAGCAAATAAAGATCAGAATCACAGAAGGGAGGGATCATCACTGCCCCAGGATGGGGAACTCCAGAGGGCCCAGGAAGGCCAAGCCCTGGTGCACATGACACATCCTGCCCGACTGTTGTGGCCTGAGTAGGTCCAGATGCTCCCAGTCATCTGGGGGCTGGGGAAGAGGGCACCCCCTCCCCATTCAGGTAAGATTTGGGAAGGCAAGCTTGTCTCAGCTTTGGACCCGGGTCTTTTCCACCATTGACTATTTTTTCAAACTTTTTACTGCCTCCTTCATTCTCTTGGGCCTGTTTTCCTAATCATTCCATGCATCTATCTATTCATTTAGTCAACAGATGCTTACTGAGCACCTACTATGTGTCAGGCACAGCATCAGGTCCAGGAAACTGTGTTGTCCAAAGAACAGGAAGGACCTGTCTCTCCACCAGGCCCTATGCTCTTCTCCTTCAGCCAGGCTGTTCAACTCATCCTCATCTATCCATCAGCTGTTAAATCCTGAGCACCGGCTGGGTACGGGGTGGGGTGCTGGGCCTGTTGGGTGGTGGCATGCACTGGGAGGCAGGCCGGTTGGAAGTTATGGAGGAGATTCCGGGTAACATCAGGAAGGGGTGGGAAGGAGCTTGGCCCTTTGGAAGCTCACAGTGCAGCTGGCTATGGGGATGAGGCTGGCAATACAGTCCTTTATATGACTTCTTCCTGGGTACACAGAAAGGCCACAGTTCCAAGCCAGCCAGCGGCTGGGGCTATAT